>NC_045692.1:5353174-6573889 GCF_003331165.1 Xiphophorus hellerii
ATATGTGAAAGTCAAGGCCCGCGGGCCGGATCCGGCCCTCGAATTAATTATCTATGGCCCCCTGGATGATATTTAATTACTATTAGTACCGGCCCGAAGGCCACAGCCTTTGCACACACCAACACTACATTCCCCACAATGCAAGGGTTGCCCGCAAAGTCACGGCAGTGCGCACAAGCGGCTTCATTGCTCATCAGCAATCAAAGCAGAGATCAACTTTCAGGTACCCCCCTCCTCAAAAATGGCTAAACGTAAGGTGGACGCTGAGAACTAGTGGCGCAAAAGGCGGCTATGCACTGTATGCAACGCAAAAACGATGTGGGAATTTTTTTTCTAGTCAGCATTTTATGTACTTAACCACTGCTTGTGCATGAAATGATCAATAACAGAGGAACAGCACTGATTCCCCTCCCCTCCTGCCAGCCGCTCTCCACTCCCATATGGGTAGCTTGGGCAGCGGCCCTTCGAGAACACGCTGAGGCGAGTTTTTTTTTTCTTTTAAATTTGTAGTAATGCCTTGACAACAGGGAGCTAAAGATGGGGCGGCAGAAAAAAACTCTGGGGCACAAAACAGAAGACGGGGAGGATAAAGATGTTGGAGAGACGAAGAAAAGCTTTTCAAAGTGGTTGAAAGACAGTAGGTAAGTAATGTCAAAGTAATGTCAGCGTATCAACAAGAGAGTTGTAAATATTCAGGTTAGCTTAAGCTAGGCTACAATGACAGGCGGTTGTTGTCTCCACCCGTATTGAACCAATACGGGACGCGATTTATTCCGTATTGCTATAAATGTCTGATAGACACACCTATCACACACATCTCAACAATAAGTGTTAAGGTCAGCTAAATTGTCGTTGCGGGACCTAAATAGGCCCCCCCTCCCCACGAACTGACGCTGTTGTCACGGTTGTCACCTTGTTTCCAGCACATAACAGGTAGGTTCTGCTTCCACCACAGGGGAACTACAGCCACTGTGAATGTTTAAATATCACCTGGACTGTAGGGGAAATGACGACGTGGAAACTTTTACAAATTTTGCAGACATCACAAAACTTGCAAAATCTCACAAATGTAAGCTGGAATCCTTACACAACTTACATTTACTTGCCCGACTCGGTAGTATTCAAACATACTTTGCCATTTAAACTTTTGATTCATTGATAATATTTTGGTATTTCTTTCACACAAGGCTTGGGAAAACTTGGCACATGGAAATTAACAAAACACAGAATGATATATGAAGCAGAAAAACACTACATGTCACTGAACACACCTTCACTGAACACCATCCTAGTATATTGAAATTGGTGTTTACAAACGCTCTAAGTTTTTCTGTAAAAAAAAAACCACCACTCTGTTTTTATATGTGCAAAGTTAGTACTAATGCCCACTACACCTTTCAGATTTTTACTTGTAAAATAAATGTGAAAATCTGCATGTTTTCCTCCCACTTGTAAATAATTTATGTAAATGTATTTTTGGTCTACTACAAATATTGGTATATACAATAAAGTTTGTTATTGTAAATTGGAAAAATTGTGAAAAGGTTTAAGAGGAAGGGAGACTTTTGAAAGACAATATGCACCGAGAAAGAATAAAAATAAATAAATAAAAACACTAATTAGCTTCTTTAGAGTACTGCTAATAAAAAACTAATTTAATACGTCCAGTGCACCGAACTAGACGTTACAACTGTTTGTCACAATATTTGTGGGTGAGGTTTTCACTTGTGCCACACAAAAAACGTGAGGTCGACAGATGAAACCTACTTTGACCTCTGCATAAATCGGAAACCTAACTAAGAAATCCTGATCCACGCAGCAACAACACACACAAAAACCTCTGGCTAACATTAAGGCATAGGGTTAAGGGATGAAATGATCTGGTAATTTATGCTCCAGTATCTGTAATAGTCAGCAAACAGGTTGAGCAACAAGTTCTTTAGCGATATTTCTACCAACTCCCAACTTTTAACTGTCTGAACACAATGCTGAGACCCTACAATTAGCCTGTGACATCTGACCTTTAGAAATACTAACAATACCGTGAATCACTGATGTTCCTCAACTTCAACCTCCCACTCAGAGTTTTGACTCTGCAGCTCAATAATTGCAGCAATTTATGGAGTGAATGTTCTCCCTTGTGTGTCATAAACACCACTGTCACAACTGGTGACTGCACACATTCACACACCCGCATGCATGCACAAACTCCACAAGCTCTTTATCATTTCCAAAATATTCATAGCTTCAGCAGAATTTGTTGAACCAAAAGCAGCATCTTACCAGTGAAATATATTTGGCTGCATATAAAACGTGAGTCTTATTTTGCTAATATATGAACAGTGATTCGTGTTCTTTAAGTTCCATATGTTTTGTAACTGTCGGGAAGTGACAAAATTATTCATGTGAAATAAACAAAATATACAGTAGTTGCACTGGGAAACTGACTGGTGGTCAGAATCAACTGATTTTTTATCTTGATCAGGCCGAGCCAGTAACCAGACAGGATGGAAAGTTTTTATCCCACCTTTCTCTAGTTAGTGAATGTTGCTACTTAGCAAAAGGAGTTTTTAAGTTAGCCATTTTCTCAAGACTTTTATCTGCTGAAAGTCTCGTGAGAGAGAACAAGACTGTCAGGAGATAACAGGAAGGCTGAATGTTGTATTCTTTTAAGCTTTCAACGTATATCTTACATGGGATATTTTGCATGTTGTCTGTCTTTATTTACCATCAAAAATGAGAAAAGTACAAAGGTGAATTAGGGCCTCTTTAGATAGAAAAAGGAGAAGATTTTCACAAAATTAACCCTCACATTTTGAGAATAATCTCAGAAATTTCATAGAAAAAATGTCTAAGTTTCAAAAGTCAGAAACTTTCAACTTCATAGTTAAAATCCACAAATACCTGAGATCCCATATGAAATGCAAATAATTTGCCATCTTAATAGCACCATATGCCTCTTGACTTGCATTAATACACACAATAGAAGATATTTTAGCATTATCTAAAACGTTAGAAAAGACTAAGACCATGACAGGATGTGGTAGGAGGATGACGACTCGCCGTGTTTTTAATGAGATAATTCGTGAACATACTTTTTCATGTGTGATTTTAATTGTGTTTCTTATTTAATGGAAGCACTGCAACTGCAAAATAGTTTGTTTTGTTTTTTATTTTGACATTAATGGAATACCGACAATCGTTTCTGCACATTCGTAATGGAAACGCAGCTATTAGATCAGTCCTTTAGTGAACCTTAGGTCAGTCAAAAAGGTGCAAATTTACTCAGCCTTATTCCAATATTTTGCTGCTCACAATACCATGACTCAGAGTTGAACTTCCACAAACTGTTAAGCAGAGAAAATGTACTTTTCGGTAGACTTTAGTATGATTTATCCAGCTAAAACAGACTGAACGTTGCTTCAGGGAATAACATTTTGTCCAAGAGAAAAATACTAGGATTAAACTGTGTGATTACAGTTTATGTGTAGGAAGATTGCAGCTGTCTTGTGCGGGAAGCCATACGATGTTTTTTTTTTTTGTATTGTTTTGTTGTTTTTTTTCTAAGGCGAAGTCTCTTCCAGGGTTTGTGTATAATTTATGTGCTGCCCATGCAATACAGCTGCAGCCTGCCAAGTTCAAAACAGAGAAATATGAGACGCTGCTGCACACGCGCTTACAGCTCTGCAACCCGCCAGAGGCCTACTGTACGCAATTATCCACTGGAGTATGTCATCGTAGAGAACGAAAAGTATAAAAAGAGTTGCATTTAATGCCCTTAATGTTTTGGTACTACTTATATTTAAAAAAAAAAATAAAAACAAATTTTAAAGCAATTAAATAAATGAGACAGTACTTAGATGTACTATTACTCTACTCCACCCAAGGAGTTAGCTACCAAAGAGACACACCTTGAATATTTCCATGGTTTATAGTTACCAGCTGTATTTTATTGGGATTTCATAAGACAAGGATAACCATTACATCAATAACGGATGCTTTTAGGCCTTAATTTCTGTTCATCATGTTGATTTTCTGCTTACAGCTAACAAAAACACCTTTAAAAAAACAAAAAACAATTTGGGCTTAATGAAAAACATGTTTCGTACCTGCCAAAAGGTTATTACTCAAAAGTTGGTGTACTGCAGGGTGTAATTTATGACTTTGTACTTTTGCCTTGTTGCTAAAATGTGCTATATAAATAAAAAGGAGTGATTTAATATAACAAACAAGCCTCATCTGAACACGTATTGGAATTTACTGAACAAGCTTGTTGTTTATTAAAAAAAAAACATTTCTGACTAAAACAGAGGAATTTCTTTTTTTTTTTTTTTTTTTTTAAAGGTTTTATTGGCTCTAGTGGCCTTTATTTGATAGTTAATTGACAGGAAAGTGGGTAATGAGAGAAGGGGGAAGACATGCGACAAAGGTCGCCAGGCCGGGAATCGAACCTGCGACAGCCGCGTCGAGGACTAAGGCCTCCTTATGTGGGTTGTGCTTAACCTCTGCGCCACCACAGCACATCCCAAACAGAGGAATTTCAAAACCTGTTTGAAAATAATTTCATTTCTAACCCAGAAAAGTTCAACAGCTGTCAATGTTTTGATGTCTCAAATTTCTCTCTTAAAAAAAAACAGAAGGAAATGGTAATAAAAAATTATCTTCTACGCTGTAAGCAAAAATATATAGTCATTCTCAAGTCATACGACATCTGATTTTTCTTTTTCTGACTGATCATGAATCATATGCAGCAATAAACCCTGCAGTCATCTTTCCAACTCTTTGATCTGCTGGTGTAGTGGATTTGCTGTCCCTAAACCTTGAAACTGTAAGTCTACAGCTGTGTGCCCCTCCGACCCCCCCTTTATAATAAGTCCAACGAGGAAAGCCGAGCATCTGGTCTACATACTAGGAGCAGGTCGGAGTGTGAGCGTGTGGGTTCACACAAACCACTAAAGCTGCTTTATGGCCCTGCCTGTACTGGATGCACTGCTGTGATGAAGGTTTCACTGACAAATTAAGACAGACATTATCACAGGAGGCTCTCACTAAGTAGCATTTTAATTACACCTAATCATCATTAAACCGATTAAAGAGTAAATGTTCAGCTACGATTTGCCTGCGGCCGTCCGATTAAACATCAAAGATGACTCCTTTTGTTCTTACCATTGGTCTTCCTGCAAGCGTACAAGAATACACGGTCCTCTCGCTTTTTCTAAACATTATAGCTCAAAAAACTGTGGTATGCAGTCCTCCCTCTCTGCCCAACTTTAGAGTGATAATACTAAAAGACATCCTGTGTAACCGAATGTCTTCGGAAGTTGCCTAATTTGTAAACGGGGTCCACTTGAAGATCGAGAAACTGGCAACAACGCAAGGAGAGACCCGCACCCCATCTGGGAGCAGCGGTTGACATGGCTGATTATTATTATTTGTGCACTCCACAAATCTGGCCTTTCTAGGACAGTAGCGAGAGGAAAGTGAGGAGTAGCCGTTAAAATCTCAGTTAAGTTTCTCACATGTCAACGTGTTTAAGTAGGTTGTCTGTTGAGATGAGACCAATATTGGGCTTAGTCAAATATATCAAGTATACACCGGGTCATAGTGCAGCAGAACACTGTGAATACCACGCTAGTGAACACAACATAGTTTTTTCCCCCCAAAAAACTATGTTGACCGGTCCGCGAGACTAAAAAGGTTGGATGTATTTTTTAAGTTGGAAACAATAGTCCATGACACTAAAACATTACTTTTCACTTTTATTGCATGTTGATTGAGATAGAACATTGTATTACTGCGTGTCTGCAAAGATAAGTAGGTCCAATAACAACATATGCAGAACAGAGATCCACTGAGAATGAAGTATAGCTGAACTCAACTCACTTCTCAAAAGGTCTCGCATGTCAGCGGGACAGAGAACCACATATGCAGGCCACAAAGTTATCCGGTAGTTTGCTAATAATTTTATTAACCCAAAGTTGGGCTTCCACAGCAGAGACAAGTCAACATTTCAACGTACAAACCAGACTTCCAATAAGATTCAGCAAATCTGATGTATAAGAAACCATCCACTCTAACAACAGTTTACCAAATTAAATTTATACATGTATGAGGCTGCTTACTAAATCTCTTTCTCCGTTGTAAGTCACACTGTTTGCAATATATCTGGTAAAAAATAAATAAATAAATACTGACAGTCCTGATGTGGAACTAAAATCTCTTTTCTTAAGGTCATGCTGTTTAAAAACCACAGTCTGCAAATTACGAGCAGGATTTCTGGTAAACAGTCGATTGCTACTCGACCAGCTAGTCAGTGAAAAAAGAAGCTAATATAACTAGGTTTATAACAATTATTGCTTTTCTCACATTACTACTTCTTACACTTGAAAACT
Organism: Xiphophorus hellerii; assembly: GCF_003331165.1. NCBI lineage: Eukaryota > Metazoa > Chordata > Actinopteri > Cyprinodontiformes > Poeciliidae > Xiphophorus > Xiphophorus hellerii. The sequence continues at coordinate 5,359,567 of NC_045692.1, forward strand.
ACTTCAAGAAATTTAACATGTTTATCCTAGATTTTAGGTCAAATGTACACAGGAAAATGTAAATAATAAGTAAATGTTATAAAGATCATTATTGCAGATGCAAAACCCAATATGTGATATTTTAGCAACATTTGGGATCATCAATCTTTTTTGTTTTAAATAGAACCAATCACATGATGTTATAGATTCTTTTGTTTTTTTCATTTTGTATCAAGTCTTAAGGGTGTCCTTTCAGTCTACATTATTCATCTCTGGAGAATTTGTTTTTGCTTCTCTCTTCTGCTAAACAACTGCTAAAAAGAGAAGCATGTTGAATACTCCTAAGGCGTTTACGTGCCACAGACCAAATTAAAAAGAAGCAACGGGGACCGAAACCACAGAACACAAGATCACACACGGTTGGTAAAAAAAAAAAATCATTCACAGATGTGGAAGTCCTGTCCTGTCAAACCAACTGACACAAGTGTGCAAACAAAATTGTCTTTATCAACCAAATGTTTGCTTGTTTTATTGTTATCCACAAACTTGTCACAACCTCAATATAGCTCTAAGCTCTGTCCTATTGACGCAGGACTGTAAAAGCATCAGTCCCATTTGTTTCCTGTAAACAGACCACGGTAGTACAGTTAACCCAGTGATGTAAATGCTCTGTTACTTCAAAATATACTGCAAGGCACGTCTACAGATTCTCAATGGAAAAATCTAAGTTCAGTAACAAACAGGTCTGGCAAAAAACACAATGAAATATTAAAAGCTAACAATGGGTACTCTTTATAAGCAAAACATAAGCCACAGAAATGCAAAGTCCTGTGTGAAATGTTAGTGAGACTGTCAGGGAGTTGTGCAGCTGAGCTCGTCACGTGCGATAGCATCAAACATCTGTCTGCGCTGTCAACTCCGACAAGAGCAGCCAACAACTGCTATTTAAACTACAATTCACTCAGTACACATCTACCAAAAATGTTTTCCAAATGCATACACATTGGTGGTGTGTGACACGCATCACAAAATATGCCTGTTATTTCTAGTTATAACAACCCACTGAGTGACTGGCCCCTGCGTACCAAAAACGCTTCTCTCTACCAAACTCTTTCTTCCCATTTCAAGCGTCGCTGCTACTGCAGAACTTACCCGCAGCTGGAGTCCATTAATCTGTTCTGCGTAAAGCAGCAACGCCGTGCGGACCAAATTCTCCGCGCATCTCTGAATTTCCCCGCACCCCCAACTACGCGGACAGTTCCGTGCGGAAAAACATGGCGGACGAGCAGGAGCTGCTTCCAGCGGAGGTGCACAAAGAAAGACCTGGTAATGATTCGCCCCATAATGACAGTAACACCGCCACTCACAGGTGTTGCTACCAACAGCGGTTTTTTTTTTTTTTACTACTTCTAAAACATGTCACGCTTGTCGAAGTCGCCCTACACTGCCCCCTACAGTCCTTAAAAATATCAACGTGGAGGAGCAGCTTAAAGTAGAAACGCATAGCTTTTCATATTCTGTGTTCTGTTCCTTTGTATTTGTAAATAAATGTTTTCTAAATGAGAAGATAATTATAGGGTAAAAACACTTCAAAAGTTTCATCAGCCTGATTTCACATGGAATGTAAACGTGTCAATTATAAGCTAAGCAATTACTTCTCAAAATTTATTGTAGTTTTTAAAACAAAAACTATACGTCAATTATTTTGCCAACAATCTTTGTAGTCTTAAATTAATCTCTGGCCGTGGTTGTAGTCATGTTATTAAAAAAAACATGGTTAGTTCAGCATATTGGATTGGATGAAATATAGCAACTATTATGTTTTTGATTAGTTTTTTTAATTAAAAAAATTATGTTTTTTGATTAAGCTTAATCAAATAAAAATCTCTGCTAGACTACATATTCTTTAGGATTATCGAATCAAAGGTAGTATATACAGTACAAATGCATAACAAATGTTTTAAAACAATGACTACTTTTTCTTCCTCTTCATAGTAATTCATTGATTTGTGTTTGTGTATAATAAAAAAAAATAGACATTTGTTGCCGTAAAGTGACAAAAGCTTAACGAGTTCCAGATTTATTATAATTTTTTAGAAGAAACTGCATTTAGAATGTCAACAACTGCACCTTTTTGCGTAACTCCCCCTGTACTACCATGTTTGCTCTGTTCTTCACTGATCCTTTGTGGTGCGGATCAGATGTCCCTCCCCTCCCTCTCCGAACCCTCTGGAGTAACGGGTCGCATCAGTTCACTTCAATCCCTGCTCTGATGCACAATTTCTCTCACATGCAGACAAAAAGAAAATATGCATAGAATCCCTTCTTAGCAGCTAGAACGTGTTTTGCACTTTTCAGTACAACAGCAGTACTTCAAGGTCCCCCATTGCGAGCAATGGTTTAACAATAATCTTTCAGTTGGGAAATGCAGGAGAAAAATGTATTGGAAATGAAAAGACGTGAAACAAAGTTTTTTCTGGGTTAAAATCAGAACACTACAAAAGTAAGAAGAAGTAGTTAAACGAGAACATAGGCTGCTGAGAGAAATCACCAGAGGCTCCTGCTGCAAGGTTTTTATCTAATGAGCCCAGTAGCTGCAGACAAGTGAATTAGGGACAAAGTCACAGTAGGGAGAAAGAAAAAGCTCATACATACTATGAATAATTTCAGGACCTGCTGAAGTTTTAAACAAGACTGTAATGTAAAGTGACTTTAATACTTTCCTTCTCATTGATTGTGATCAAACGGCATGAAAAAAAGCTGGAAAAACAACTTACAGTTAATGTTAATACGAAGCAGCACAAGAGACATCAGTTTTACATAGGGGCGGGCAATGTGGACCTAAAGTTTCATCATGTTATTTTGCAGTACTATTGTGATAACGATACGTGATAATAACTAATACTTCTTAACTGTATGACTGACTGTGTTTCACAGCAATTATAGCCCCACACACAAAAATAATGCTATTGAGAAACATTCCCATTAGTAATGCTCTTCTTTCAGGACACCATTCACATAAAGACGCGTTATCTAAACTGGACACGTTAACTGCATTTTCAAATTTATTTGCTAAATTTGTTGAGTGAACAAATAGTGCAGAAAATAGTAAAAACCTATCAATCTTGGTGGTAAGGACAGTTTTGGTGCATTTTAGCCATCACTAATTGGAATTAATCACTACAGTGATGAATCAAAATTCTTATAGTGATAAGAAATTTATCAAGCCAAATGATAAACGATACAATAAATGCCCACGTCATTCGTTTGTCAGTTAGCGTCACAACCAAAGAACACACCAACATAAAACCAAAACGTGACCAATTTGAACAAAAGATAATAATACGCTACTAATGAGCCAGTGAACGTCCCTGCTTGACCTTAAGTGTGACGCTAAAGACAACACAAGACATCTCTGCTCAGCTCAGATGGAAAACTTCATATTCATGATCCACTCGAAGGCCGGACATAGATCACATCGAGAATGCGAGACAAGATTTAACAGCTGCTCTTCATACATGCTCTAAATCCAACGATTCAGATTTTGGATTCCACCCAAAAAGCATCAATCTTTCGGCACATCGCTCACTTCTTCCTACTGTGGGCCACATTGTCTCCGTTTAACTGCCCACCACTATCCCATTGTCCAACAGCCGTAACTCCTCCTCCACCCACTGCCTTCGCTCTGGCTGCGCACAATAAAAGCAGGGAGTGATGGAAGAGGACATCGGTGTTCCAAAGGACCACCACGGTTGCAGACTTGGTGAGAAAGGAGTGGCCCTAGACAGAGAGAGTGGCATTGTTCTGCGCTAACTCTATCTGTGGTGCATCTGTGGCAATATCAGGGATACAGTGGAGTGGAAACGACAGCAGAGGCTTTAAGGTTTGTTTGTAGAGATAAGGAATAGCAGACCTTTTGTAAATACTGCGCTGAAAAGATGAGACTTCAAAGCACTAGTGTGTGTTTACGTCACAGAACAGAGCTTTTTCTAGTGATTGCCCTCTAGAAGAGAATCTAAATCCACCTCGTTGACAGAGCTGGGGAATAATCTATGATAATAATCTATTAATATGTGTGTTGTGTCTTCATTTCGATTCACCGACTGACTAAAACATACAATTTCAATCAGAGACTTCAGGGGGTTTTCATCATCAGTGATCATTGCTAAAACAAACTCTAGACTTATTAATCTAACAGCACTCTGGGAAAGACTTTTAGATTTTTGGGAGTTGAAGGGATGAGTTTTAAGTGTTTCTTGGGAAAACGGGAGGTAGTTTCAAGCGTTACTCAGTCATCATATACAAACAGGAGTATTACAGGGGAAGCTATTTGGTTGACAGACGTGGTAGGGAACAAACCAGCCAAACCAGGTCTTTCACCTAAAACCTGACAGCGCGCACATGAGAGAGAAAAAAAACAAACGCAGCTCTCCCCAAATACATACAAAAGGATACTGAATCAGTGATGCAATGAGTGTTGTATCTAACTGAGCTACTCCAAAAGTGAATTGTGCTGACCTAAAACTTACCTTTTAGGTTATACGCCAGAAAAAACAGCGTATAATCTAAAAGGCCTTGAGTCAGCAGAGAGCCAGTCAAACACTATAACCACTGCTGCATAGTGACTGCAACAACAAATAGGAAAGCCATTGTTTTTCAGCTTGGTCAGTTCTAAATTTAGAAACCCAAAAGTCACATTTTTTAACAGTTAGTGCAACTTACTACAACAACACTCCTCTGGGTGTGGAAGTTACTTCTCTAAATAAGACTCATTCCACGTTTGTAATTTCCAAGATCTGGAGACGAGGAGCTAAAATTAAGTAAAAGCAAACAAAATACTTTTGAGACTTGTATGCGGCTCATTTATTCAGAGCGAGAGAGGATGAGACTTTCAGCAGATAACAGAAAGGCTGAAGGAAGTACAACAAAGATATTTTGTTTTATTATTTTGAGCTCTCTGTTATGGAATTGGGAATTTGGAAATTTTGTCAGATTTTTGAGGTAATTTCTTATATCTCAAGTGAAAGGCCTTAATGCTCTGCCTGACAATTTCTTTGGACAGTTTGTTGAACTCTCACTGACCTTGGTGTCATGGATCTTTGTTTAAATGCATGGAAAATGCTGCAACCATCTTGATAACACAAAAAGAGAAAAACGAGAAAAATTGTGGTTAATCACACACTGAAGTCGCATGTATTCCGAATAAGCGTGCTGCCCTGATTTTAGCTGTCACTGCTAAAACTGGTGTACAAAGGTCAGCTTTGTAAAAGCCAGAGAAAATCGGCCACCTAAATCTGATTGGTGATTTTTTACAGAAGTTAAAGTGAGGTTATACGCAGTTTACAGACATCTATTTACAGATTTTTGTACAGACTTTATACCCATCAATATAAAACCTAAATTATGTCCTTCTATGGCACATTACAAGTCCAAAGAGTTACCAAGATGCCAAAAATGCCCTCATTTTGCAGCATGTTTTAAAAATAGTACACATTCTTTTACTGTTTTACCATCCCCAACTGGAACACTACTCTCAAGTGAAAATATCATTCAATGTAGTATGTTGCTGTTAGTTGTTTTTTAAAATGTTTTTATTCATTTTATCCAAAACAGAAACTTAGCAGCCATCATTTCTGATCAGATTTTCTTAGCTCAGGTTTTGGGAAATATGTTTTCAGGAAACAGATACTACAGGTTTTATCCTTCCCTCGGGCCTAACCCACCCCTAATGATAGGCTGTGAGAATGTTGCTCTGTCTGTGGCCATTCAGGATCTTCTGTCTAAGGAAACAGATGAGCAGAACCCGATCTGTCATCACCGGCCAACACTTCTCGCTACAAAAGCTACAGAAAAGCCATTGTTTCTCATCAAACAACTAAATCTGCCAAACCCATAACCAATGTGTGGATGTGCCACAACATTTTTCAGTAGGAACAGAAACAAAACTGAAGGCATCATCAATAGATCTAAAGAGAAATGATCTAGAGTCAGCACACAGATTCAGTCATTACAGCCAGAAACTGGTGATCAAGCCTGAAGTTTGGGTTTAGTGATGGACTCAAACCTGAACATTCAGATTCACATAAAGACAGTGACAAAGTTGGTCTTCTATCACCTGAAGAACATTTCCGGGATTAAAGGACTAATGTCCCAACAAGAACTAGAGAAACGCTTCTGTGCGTTTATCTTTAGTCGTATTGATTACTTTAACAGTGCCCTCACAGGTGTGCCTGAAAAATAAGTCAGAAAAAAAAAAAAGTCTGAATCAGTGTGTATTTTATCCAAACCATATATGAAAAAACAAAACAGGTCAACATGAACAACACACTGATCCTAATTTTACTTCTACAGAGTTCTACTTCCTTCGCCTGCACCAAATGACCTCGATTTATGATCCAACCAAAGACTTATCATCCCACAGCATGTTCGGTGACCAGGAAAAATGTCTGGGCAGGAAATTATGCTGTGCAGATAAATCCGCAACTTTACATATTCATCAGTGAAATTCTCCACGCGAAAGCTCTATGGCGGCCATTAAAACCAGATGGGCTGAATTTAAAGTTCATCTGCAAAAACCGCAAGGTCTATGCTGAAATTAAGATGTGTGCAACACCCAGCTTAGGGATGAAAGTACATCTTAGTGAACTAAGATGAGCTCAGAGCAGTGGAATCCAAATCAGCGACAAATGTCTGTGTTACAACAGCCTCTGACATTGGCACTTCTAGCGCTTTTTCCAGTCAGTCAATAAAGCTGAAAAATCAGATGTCCAGCTGAGGAGAAATTGGTCCTACTTTTATGTTGGAAACGCTTTTGTGAATTAGGATAAGGATAGGCCTTAGAGTATTAGGCTGAACTTCTGAAAAATATGCAAAGTGAAAATAAAGGTTAACAGGTTAGACAGCTTTATAAGAGCTTTCTTTAGCAACTGATGACAGAGCGGTGCTTTAATTTATTGAACAATAAATTATTAGCATCAAAAGATAACAAAAAAAGAGGAAAAACTGCAAAACACTTTGATAAATTTGAATATTCATAAGAAATCCTTCAAATTTCAATCAGCCCAGTCAAAAGCTTCCAAATAGGCACTCAGACATTTTAGGAATCTGTAAGAGGACTGCCATTCTTCTTCACACACCATTGAGAGTAAAGATTGCAATTTTAGAAGTAAAACTTACTTCGCAAGACTTAACTTTTTATTTTACTGTATTTACAGTGGGAGAACAGCTAAAAATAATTTGCATAAGCCCAGGCCTTATTTAGTTAATTTTCAGTCAAAATAACTAAACCTTAGAACACTGCAATAAAATAGAGTACAACTGTTAAATAATGCTTTTCATGTTGTTAAATTGTGATATTAAACAGGACAAGATTACATTTTTTAAAGAGAAACACAGTTGCATAGTTTTAGTAGCACCTAGCATCTTTAGCTGTGCTGTGAAAAAGCTAGCATTCTAGCTAGTGGGGAAATGTCAACAAAAGCTACATATTTTCTGGAGGTAAAAGTAAGTTAAGAAGAGAGATAGGACTTACATTTTTGTCAGACAGATGAAGCACAAGTAAAAGTGAATGTGCTGGAAGCAAATTAGGTACTACAAAGCTAGCACTTTCCAAGCAACTAGGCCTGCAGCAACAAAAAGGCCACAGGTCTGATTAATGATATTCATTAGGGCTGTATCCTGTCCAGGTGTATTCTTAAAATAACCATTCCATGTCAGTACTTACTTTAACAACCACCACAAAAATCAAAGAAGAAAAATAAGAAGATACTTACTTTACTCTCTTATGTTGCAGAGATAACTGAACTGAACAGATCAACAGAACCCCCCAGTGATTAGCTCCACCTGTGTTTCTTAGGCCATAAAAGTCTGACTGGCAACAGTTTAAATAAAAAGGTTGCTGGAGTGTTATCTCTGCTGGCAAGCTTTTTGGATAGTTATGAGGTTTTAAAACTTTTTTTAAAAATGTTTTTGGAACCGTTTCAGTATGTATTAGGCAAGGATAAATCAGTGCATGCATCCCAGCTGTGCCACTATAAACCAGACAGCCTCACCATGTGGCAGAGGTGAACGTCTTACATTATCAGAAAAAGAAAGGGCTTGAGATGAAATGCATTAGGTGTCCCCTGTTAAAATACAAGCTGGTTGTTAATGTTTTGACAAACCCCGTGAGCTTCCGCGGCGCTAACAAAGTGCATTGAAACTGATGCATGCTGTTAACAAAACAGTGGATCACACCCAAGAAAGCCTGGCATGGTCTGCGTGTCGAAACACTACAAACCACATAGTTGGCCTATGCTACAACTTGCTCCAATTTGAATAGTTTGAGACACAGATTGCCATCTCACAGAGATGTGAGATGAGAAAAACAAGGAATATTTACTCAAATAAAATGGAATTTGAGCTGGAACCTCCATCATGTATGCCATACCAAAAGCATTGATGTCAACCAGTAGAGGGCCAATTACTGGTAGAGGGTTTTCTTGAGTTTTTAACGGTCCAATTTATGAAATAGATTCTTTCTGGCTTGCAGTTATCTCTATTTGGTTTTCAGCTGTGTGGAGCATAGAGCCATCAGCCCTGGCCCTCTTCCATCTGTTGCTTTGCACTGTGGGGAAGAAGGCAAAGACAAGTATTCCTGCTTGGAAATGTTTCTTATTGCAAAAGACACAAAAGTCCTAATAAAACTTGTAGGACTGTTACCCATCATTGCTACTAAAATAAACACGGTTTTAAAACTGCACACAACTAACTGTATCATGTCCTCCTGAACAGAAACCTTAACTAGTTTGCCGGGTAATAACAGCCAGGTATATTTTGCATTGGGCCCTTGAAAACTTTCGATATAGCAAAAAGAAAACACCTCATCCTATCGGCAAAACTTTTTATCGAAAAGCAAGTGTTTTTTGTTTTTTTTTCCAAATTGCCCTGTTTCCATTAAGAGAAATGTGAAATTGCACAATTATATGGTCAGTGGAAACAGTTGGTATGCTGAATGCCATTTATTGTAACTGAGGTTGTGTGAAACGAGTATGCCGTTGATTTTAAACTGAAAAAAATATAGTTTATATGGTGGCTTTGTGTTTTAATAGACCTAATTCTAATTTTAACTCATTTAAAACTTAAATCCTAACCTCCCATTTAAATCCTCTTCCTAACTTAAAATTTGCTGATGTATGCTAATATGAACAAACAACATGCAAGTGCGGGCTGCACAGTGGAGCAGTTGGTAGACCTTCTTGCCTTGGAGCAAGAAGGTCCTGGGTTCGATTCGCGGCCCGGGGTCTTTCTGCATTCTCCCTGTGCTCTCTCCAGGTACTCCAGCTTTTGGCACAGTCCAAAAACATGACTGTTAGGTTAATTGGCTTCTCTAAATTCTCCCTAGGTATGAGTGTACATGGTTGTGTGTCCTGCATGTTTCTGTCTTGCCCTGCGACAGACTGGCGACCTGTCCAGGGAGACCCCGCCTCTCGCCCGGAACGTTAGCTGGAGATAGGCACCAGCACCCCTCTAAGGGCCTCTAAGGCAGTGGTCTCCAACCTTGGTCCTCAGGAACCGCTGTCCTGCATGTTTGTGATGAGTCCGGACTACGGCACAGCTGATTCCTATGATTGCATCACCTCCTTTGCATTCTATCAATTGCTGCAGAAGCTAGTTAATCACCTGTTCATTTAACCCAGGTGTACAGCAGCAGGGAACACCTAAAACATGCAGGGCAGTGGGCCCTGAGGACCAGGGTTGGGCACCACTGCTCTAAGCGACAAGGGTATAAAGAAGTGTGTGTTTGGAGGATGAAAAGAAAACAGGTTTCACAGAGTGAAATACTATTTATTTATTCCCTCTCTAATCCAAGTAGTCTTTAGTACGAGAAGCCCCAAGATGAAGGACTAGATCTTTGACTTTGGGTCAACTGTAATACTATCAGATTATCTGTAATACTTATAGTATTAAATTATGTTTAATAAAAACAAAGAACTTCATACCGGACCAGATAACAATATCATCATTAAAAACATACAGGCAGGTTAAAGAAGTACTCCACATGATAGCTGTTAACAGTTTGCTAGCTTTATGTGTGAATGTCAAACTTCATGTCAATAAGTAGAAACCGTTGCTGACTATAAAATTGTGCTCCACCACAGCAAAGTAATTTGTGTGTTTGAAGTTAAGAAACCTTCTTGTTAAAACGTGTTAAGCATAAACAATGGTAGGTGTGAACACTACCTGGAAGAATGCACTGGGAAGCTAAAGAGTTTTTTCCCTTTACAACAGCAAAATGAAGCTTAATACCAGCTCTTTCTGCGTGAAATCCATTTAATATCATGCTGGTCCTTACTGTCTGGGACATATGACCTAGTCTAGGTACCAACTACTCAACAAAAAGCCAAGCTATTGTTGGCTTGTTCCACACTTTGGTCAACTTTTGTTGTTTCTTTTTTTTTATTAAACATCTTTGAGTTGAGTTGTATTGAATGAGAGTTGAACAGTGGTGTGGCTGGTAGCACTGTTGCCATGCAGCAAAAGGTTCTGCATGAAGTTGGCAAGTTCAACCTATGCATGAATGCATTCTCTATGAGTATTCTGGCTTCTTGTTAAGATGATTGGTAAATCTAAATTGTCGTAGGTCACTATGTTGCTTTGTGATGTACTTGCAGCCTGTCTAGGGTGTACCCCAGCTCTCACCCAATGACCTGCAGAGATATTCACTAGCAACCATTGAAGAACAAGTCTGTGTTGACAATGGATACCTGCATTGAGTGGGCCTGTTTTTAATGTTTCAGATTTGGCCACAAGAGAACCACAGTATGGTGTTTTTGGAGTTCAGAAATAATTATTTGTATTTCTTATTATTCTGAATACCACATTACATTGAAACTTCTAAAGTGGCACAAAAAAAGAGGAGAGTCTACTACTAAGACGATATGTTGTGTTGGTTACTGTGACGGGGATTCCCCTGACTTCTACACTCTACCTACCAAACAACCAGTTTGGTTGAAGGAATTGCATGAAACAGACTTAACGCTAAGCTTTCCTAAAACACCTATTATTCTCCATGGACTACTCTGTCATGACATATGGGTGTGTATCCGGTAAATAAGGATGGAAGCACAAGTGTATATTGAAATAATAACAACAAAAAGTAGTTGGGGAAGTATTGGTGCATTGACAGAGTATTAGAGTCCAGGGAATTAAAGTCTATTCTCACAGCATTTTATGAATGGACGAGTATACAGATCAGAAAGACAAGCTGATCGTTTCAAGGTAGTGTCTTCTAGTCAAATGCTTTAGGGCTGGAGTCATTGACCTGAACTTTTATTGATCCTTACTTTAGAACCAATAACTACACATTCTCTTTGATGATAAAGCAGTCTTCTAACAATGTGGTGAGGAAAGGCAGTCATTCTACCCCTGAGTGTGCTGTAATTCAAGCTGCTCTGTTGCATCCAACAGGCAAACTGGCCAGCTGTCCCAACCATGTGCTCCAAAGAAGACCTGCCTCAGATTTTTTTGTCCACAAAAGAAAAATCCAATTCCTTTGAAAGACTCTACAAATGAAAAATAAGATGTGATCGGCAGTCTTCAGTCTACTTCATCACCTCTGACCCCTATCCCTGCCCCTAATAAAAAAGCAACTCCACTGCATGATGCTACTACCACTACCATGTTTCATAAGTTGCTCTGAGAAGTCACTTGTGCGTAAGTTACTCAATTTTCTGAAGAGAAAATATTAGGATGTTGTGTTGGTTGACTGCATAAAATATGGATAAAATTCATTGAAGTTTGTGGTCATAACATGACAAACCACAGAGAAGCTTTTGCAGAACACCATAATCATGCTTAGAGCAAAGTATTTGTCTATAGAACAAAATATACGCCAGCATAACCTCAATTACCTTAAATCAAATGAAAGAAACAAGTCTTCTGCGGTACGGTAGCCTTTAATCTACATCAATTACATTTTGACTCACTTTGAGGCATGTCTTCTTCTTTAAACAGAGGGTGGAGAGACCTCAACTGATGACATTGTAAAGTTATGAGGTCTAAAAAAGTACAACAATTATTTTATTATTTTACCTCTCTGTTCTTTGTGCTTGTTCCATTAGCAAAGAAGGAACACACATTAAATTAGACAATTTGCCTCTTTTCCCAAGGGCTCTTTTTGTGCAGAGACCTGAGCGTGTTTTGTTATTTCTTTTTTTTTTTTCAGTGGAGAAATTGAATTCTGGGGAGAAAAAAAAACATTGGCCCAACACCTTTTATTGCCGTGTTTAGCTCCTTTGTTCTGGAACCATGTTTCACTGCCTCTTTTGCAAACACAACTCGACTCTTGACAATGCAGCAACAGCTAAAACATTTAATCAATTGAACTGAATTGCCTCATATGTTTGCAACTACTTATTTCTTAGTCACAATACGAGGCAGGATTAGAGCCACTGTAAAAGCTCTGGGAAAGACGGCAGTGAGCCAACATTACATCATCACCTTTGTCCTTGATATAAGCGTTTGGAAAAAGCTGTGGCAGAAAGGCATGAGAAAAAAGGCTGATGTTGTTTTAGCAAAGAAAATCTGGTGTTAAAAGTTAATATAAAAGACTTTAGCACCTACAGAGGCCAGTTTTCACTCCGTTCTCTTCATTGTCTCTGTTGTGACCAGAATATGGAGGTTTTTATCTTAAACGGTCCTGACCAGCTTCAAAAACCTAAAATCCCAAAAAAATAAAAAATAAAATAAACACACCATATCTTGGCGCTAACCATAACACTCTTTGGTGCAGAAGTTACAAATGCACAAAGACAGACTGATCTAAATACATTCAGTTCAATTCAATTCAAATGTACTTTATTTATTACGTGTTGTCCAAACTTATCCAAGTATCCAATCACTGCTAATCCACTTGATTTGCTTTTATTGCTCCTTTTTAAGTCTCTCACTGATAGTTTGAAAGCTAGGAAAGGAGACCTATACGTGAAATATTTTAGATGAGTTGAGAAACAGGAAATAAAACGCTAAATGCCAAATAGCAAACTTATTCTTGGGGTTCTAACATCTCCTTACAATAGAATACTGCAAATGTTTGCAGTATTTTGGAAAATTTCACAAATTTCAGTCTTGCATAAGGGTTTGAATTTTCTACGGCCTACTAATGCTAATGATGCTAGAGGTGCTAATCGCTAGCATTAAATGCTAAAGACAGTTTGAAATGTCAGCTACTGAAGTTGATTTGATTTTGTTTTAAATTAGCAAATTCTCACTTTCCAGATATTCCTGTCTTATACACAAGATGATGTAATCTCTGCTCGTATGAATAATTAACAGGAAGGCGGCAAGTACTATAGTGATGCTAACTGTAGTACTTAAAGAAAACTTGAAAAAAATTGGTACCAGCCTGTCATACATTTACAAAAAAAAAACCCAGAGGCTGCAATTTCTATTTTTCTTAATCACTTGGGGAAATTAAAGTGGGGTCAAAACTGAGTTGTGTGTTTCCTATCACCGCTTTCAAATCTGTCAAAACATATGCCACACAGCATGTAAAAACATGTAAAAACATTCCAGTCTTCAGGCAAACTGATATAACTGGTTCCCTGATAATATTATATGCTCTCTGCGCACCTTTTGGCATTCAGAGGATGGAAACAGACAAAGATCTTGTCAGATAAAAATAAACGAAGCTTGGAAAAAAAAAATAACTTTGCTTGTCCTGTAATGTAAATACCACAGAGAAACTGATTACTAAATTTTGCAAACCACAACTAATAACACATTCGTCAGCTTCATTTCTATTCCATGTGTCTAAAAAAGGCAACTTCTGCTTGGTGAAGATAAAAGTTCTAGGTCAAATATCGTCATTCCAATAAGACTTCTGCTGACGTCACACGATTCAAAAACTTTTTCCTCTTGACAAAAAAAGGTTGAATTGAAAAACAGACTTCATACTGGCATACTTTATGAAGGAAGTATTTTACTACCTTAAATAAACAGGAAGTTCAAAACCTGCCAGTTTTACAGCCATCCTTTGTCTATTAAGTCCTTTCCAGACTTAAACATACCATTAAAGATATGTCAGATTTTATGCAGTCCATTTTGTTCTATATGTCTGTTTTAATTGTGTTTTCTTAAAATTAGCCAATAAGTTAAGATATGGAAAAGAAATTAGACTTCTGTTGGTATAAAAGGCAGATTTAGTTGTCCACAGATTTCAGGTCTGGTATTCCTGAGTGGTACTTTGAAAATCTTAAATGAACGTCGCATTACCTCCACCAGACAATCCCTATGCAACAGATGACAAAATATGTTTAGTATGCAAAACATAAGATTTTACAATCAACATCTATTGTAATCTCAAGTTGAAACAGGTTGGCATGAAAACGATGCTTTGCTATTCAGCTCCAAGGGCACTGAAAGCAAACAGCAAAAACCAAAACAGAAATCCAAGAATTTGAGAAACTACACCACCATGCAAAACAGATCCTGACCCTGAACAGACAGGACATAGCAGGAAAACCAATCCTTGGCATGGCCATGGCATACCCAGACTCTGGCAGTCACCACTGTGGTATTTTGCCTACTTTTTCTGCTCAGTCTTTTTCCCAACTTTGCTCCCTGTGCTCTTTGTAGACCCTCCTACAATCGGCATACAAATGTGTTGACCTGTGTTTGCGCCTGAAATCCTTGCACCTGGGTGGGGAAGAGTTCGGATTACATAAGGTTCACGGAGACTGAAGTCAAAGTCTACGATGCCATTCACATCAGCAGGGGATGTTTGCCAGACTGTTGTTTAATCAGTCTTTCCTGTGGGTTTCAGCATGGTGAAACTGCTTAGTAGTTTTTCTTTTTTTTTCATATTGTACCAAATGCACATTTAGAGCAGCTTTAAGCAGCTATAAAAGACATAATCAGCCTCCAAATGAGTTCTTCAAAGGATGCAGTCCCTGAATTTGGACCCAGTCCATGTGTGGCAGCCAATAAAAATGATCACCCTAAACTAAGGATGAACATTGTATCAGATTTAACATTGGTAACGGCCTTTGTTAGTCAATTCTGAAACCATTGATGTTGGTCAGATGAGAAAAACTGGGCCAATGTTAGTAACTAATGTTTATTTTTATCTTGTTTCTGTTTCTGTATGTATACTGTACATATATATGCAAATATTGGGTATCAACCATAACAACAATGTTCAATATTAATATTGGATAACGTTACACATTGTCATGTTGGTGAATCTCTACCCTGAACACACTACGGCTACCAAAAATGGTGGTGGTAGTGTGATGTTATGGGCCCGCTTTTCCAAAAGCAGGCCCATCCATACTGACTGAAAACCCGTCAGTATGGATGCACCGATATGCAAATTTGGATCAATATCAATATCCAATCTGATTCAGAAATTTGGGCAAAGCTTGAAAATTGATGCTCTCCATCCAATTGGAGTCTGAGCTTTGTTGAAAAGAAGAATGTGTAAAAAATAGCAGTCAGAATAAAAAAGCGCACCACATTTTTCAGATTTCTATTTGTAAAAGATTTTGTATAATTTTCCTTTCCCCTGACAATAACGTGTTACTTTGTGTTGCTTGTCACATAATCCCCAATAAAATGCATGAAGTTTGTGGTTGTCCATATTTCAGTTCTCCATCAGGAATGCAATAACATTGTATGTCAGGACAGATCTGAGTTAATTTTTTTCTGACTGTAGCATTACCAGACTTGCGTGCAAATTTTAAAAAATTATCTAACTGATGAATTTCAAGTCACCAGTTTCTAACTACCAACATGACTAAACAAGCAATTTACAAGCCTCCTTGTAATTGCAGGCTGTCACCAGAGTGATCCCCTTTCTCAGTGTTTACATTCACTCCACGATATCTTTGATTATAGCACCTACAGCCGATTTTTCCAATGCATGTGTAGTTCAAACAAAGCAAAAATGGATATGATCAGCTCAATCGTTCACTTAGATCTTCGGTAATAGTGAAATAGGGCTTTGCATATTTGAGGTGCTTTAAATCTCTTCTGGATGGCTGGGCTAACTGAAACCCATGACTTGTGGAGCAGCAGGAGTGATGTTCTACACGGGGATTGGTACTGGACTTCACCCTGAAACAAAGTGAGGACGAAATGAGAAGTATAATGCTGTGATCTACAGACGGTGACGATGTTCATACAATCTCTTCTTCTAGTCATTTGCCTCCATTTGAGGTTAAAAATGTAACTTTAGCTTGGTGGTTGCATTGACTAGCTAGCACTTATCGCTAGTCTTTATTCAACACGTAAAATCCCTATCCTCCACCTGAATTGGCTCCCCCTTTTCATGCTGCAGCTGCAGTCTGTTACATAACAGCTAAGTGAAGTGAGCTAATGAGGACTGACAGCTCTTTTAAGGCACTTCCCACATTCTAACTGATGAGCTTTTCTGCAAAGCATCACCAGGATGGGTCCATGTCAGGTCTTTACTTGAGGATTTCAGGATTAAAAACTGAACTTTTGACTCCGTCTTGTCTACAGTAAAACCAAATCCCAAAAGTGTTCCTTTCAATATGTTTGTTTTGAGGAGTGGGGGGACATCTAACCTAGCTACTCAACAAAAGAGACAACAGAGGAGTGTTTAAATAGATGTGGAAAATAGTGATGTGCATTTAGCTAAATTAAAAAAATACCCCATAGCTAGCTTCACACAAAAGAGACAGACATAAACAAAAGAGGCATGTTTAAATAGATGTGGAAAATAGTGTTGTTCATTTAGCTATATGAAATTTTACCCACTGGCTAGCTTCACACTTATGGCACACAGAGATTGCTATCTTCTCAAAGGAAACAAACAAGTACTCCTCCTGCAGAGAAAGGCTTTTGGCTCTGATTGGTTCATTCTTCTGGCGTTACTCCAAGTAACTTGTAACTTGTGTGCAATGTCACTTTAAATACACAGACGAACTCGTTGGGTGCTGTTGCAACAGCCCTGGAGCTCAGAGTGTTGCTCAGGACTGCCATGAGAACAACAACACAGTATTCCAAACCAAAACATGGGAAAATGTGTTGACTCGAAGCTGGAGTGCCTTGCAAAAGCGTGGACGCTTCTCAAACCAGACCGATTAGCACTGAGAAGTTTTGAATTTGCAGAGAAAATTCTGAAAATGTGATGAGCAATTTAATTGATACCCCTAAATAGAATCCAGTGCAAAAAAAATTTCAGATCCATTTGGTTGCATGAGAAATACCTATTTCATGAAAAATTGCTGAATGGTGTGAAAGACTGACTGTCCGATCTTTAAAAAACCAGATATATAGAGATTCAAGTTTTTATCGATATCAACTTTTTTTGTCTGAAAAGTCACTAAATATTTTGAAGGAGTTGCTAAATTGGCAACGGTGAGGTGAACTCATTAACCCGGTCGGCCGATCTGTCTGTCAATCCCCTCCTATGGCAGAGCCAAAAGGGGAAAGTGATTGATTTTCAGACCTTTGCAGAGGTAGTTAAGATTGGTGGTTTCACTTATAAGTATTGGCTAAACACCAATCTCCAATCTTCCAAATCAGGGCCGATTTATCGATGCACCGCTACTTTTAAACAGTTACTGTAATCTATAAGCTTCTTATTGCATGATGGATGATGTGATGTGCATCTTTATAATCTATAACAGATTAATGGCTTAAAGGATGAAGCTTCCCTTAAATTTCTGGCTCAAAGGACACATGTTCTTCATATGCAGATAATGTAGCTGCTTAAATGAAACACTAGTATGGAAATATGCAACTTCCAGTCTTGACTTATAATCTTGTTCAAATAAGAAA
The DNA here is from genome assembly GCF_003331165.1 of Xiphophorus hellerii. Taxonomy (NCBI): domain Eukaryota; kingdom Metazoa; phylum Chordata; class Actinopteri; order Cyprinodontiformes; family Poeciliidae; genus Xiphophorus; species Xiphophorus hellerii. Next base: position 5,377,333 of record NC_045692.1, read on the forward strand.
ATTCTCCATTTGTATATCCTAACAGTCTGGCTGTGTTGTGACATGTCACCAAGTCTGTGTTTAGGGAATCTAGGGGGAGTAAAAAAAGGCCAATTATGTGCTTTAGGGCTTTATCGTACATTTAGCCTCAGCAACTGTGGGAAAAGCAGAGGATGAATAACCACCCTGAAAAGCAGCTCTTCAAAGAATTAGATCCTCAGTGTCGAACCACAAACTATGGCTGGGGTGAGTGAACATCTGCATGCTCTTTGGTTATTTACCGCACACCGTCCGTTAGGGAACTCTAGTTTCAAGATGACGAGTTGAGATCTGTAGCTGCCAATCACATCTTCTTATTGCTTCTGCTTTTTGAGGAGAAAAGCAGTAAAGACAAAAGCTCTCAGAGCAGAAAGCAACAGAAGAGGCTGAGCGGTTCTAATCTTCCTTGATTGTGCAGATTGTACACCAGATTGGAGCCGAAAGTAATAGCACTTGACAGGGTGACCGATGCCTCTTTTTTGCTCCCCACAGAGATGGTGACAAAAGCATCAAGAGTCCCTGGGGAAGCTCCGTTACATCAGCATGGGATGTACAATGACTGAGCTCAGCTGCTGCAATCAAATACAAAGTGGACGGTAAGCCTATTATGACTGATATTCAATATAAGCAACAAATATACACAGAGAAAACTCAGAACAGACTCAGAATTGCCGTTCGTATTCCTTGAAGCTGTTCACATTTTATTGATCTTGCGATGTCGGCTTCTGTACCTGGTTCACATGGCAAGATTTTAAAATTACTGACCGATTTTCAAAACCTGAGAGACCACACATGTGATGATACAAAATCGTAGGTATAACAGGTTTGGTCGTACGGTTTGTGGTATCGAGTCACTCGGCAGAAGCAAAACACCACACACCAACCGATTTCACTCACCAACATTCAGATGTCAAACGGGAGATCTCGCAAAACCCTTTGACACAAAGAAACTGAGTTCAGAGAAAACAAACATGACTGAATGAGAAGAAGCATTGGCGATAGTTTGTGGACTATGTTTAACAGAGAACACAATTCAAAGATGTCTCCAATTATCTTGCCAATTATCGTGCCACAGCAGTCTGTTTCATCCTCTGTGTATTGTTAATTCCCCTGCGTGTTTCCGTCACCTCACTTTTTGATTGGCTACACGTCACATTCAACAGGCTGCGTTGTCGTTTGTCCTTGGGGGATGCCAGTCACCCTCCAATATCAGGCAATGACAACTCAACATGTTGAATATTCCCAATTTTAGATTGGAGTAGTCACCACGTCTTTCCACACATGGCAGGAATATGGTTTAAAATGATCTTTGGAGCCATCCCAGTAATCGGCACATCCTTACGATTTCTGGAATGGAAAGATCTGGAGAAATATTGGTATTAAAAATCTTCCTGTGTGAACTAGGCATTAAGTCTTTGGCAGCATCCAACAGGTTTCCTCCAAAGACTGCCCGGTATTTACCGCTATCTGTCTTCCAATCGTCTTCTCTTTCAAAAATAAGCATCCACAGTGCATGATGTAGAGCACTTCCATGTTTCACCATGGAAATTGTGTTTTTAGACCGATGTGCAGTGGTATTTTCCCACCACATCTGGAGTGTTGCATGCAAGACTTCAACGGTGTTCTCATCTGACCAGAGCATCTTTCTTGCATGTGTCTGAAGTGTTCTTTTGTGTGGTTTGTGGCTACATTTAAATTGGATTGATGCACTGAATTGGTGCATTTAGTGGCAGGAAGCTGAATATAAATGAATATCTTATTTTTAAGGATATTTGAAGACAAGGTATCATTTTTCTTCAACCTTACTGTTATAGTCTATCTGTCATAGAATATCCCAATAAAATACATTGAAGTCTGTGATCGAAAAGCAATCAAATGCAAAAGAAGAAAAAAAAAACCTATTCAGAGAGGGGTTTGAAATCTGAGACCCTACACTCCGGGGAAGACACTTTTTTTCACTTTCTCTAAGGTTTCAGCTTATTGTATCAATCCATAGCAAACACTGAGCAATACTTTCATATCATAAGATGCGAGAGGAGACTGCATCGAAAGAAATCCATTGCACTTCAATAGATGACGAGCAAGGCGTTAGCAGCTGTAAACCCAGAGATTACATCTTTTGTGTGGTCTGAAAGGCCTTGTCTTACACAAGCAAAGCCAAGCATTTTCCAAGGGGAAACTACACCGGATCTTTTCAAATACACTGCTGCATGGATCAATGGATGAGTCGCCTGCATTCTGCTGAGGTGAGGAAAGCCATGATGCTCTAGTAAGAATAGGAGGGAGACGTCTCAGTGGTTACCGGTGTGCGTCTAGGGAGGAAATGCTCCTCAGGATGACCAATAAAGCTGATCAGATTAATCGCTCTTTCACTGTAAAGCTGATGGGTTTTCAACAGTTGCCCCCCCACCATTTACTAACCTTTGCCCTATAACCCTTTGTTAAACGTACTTATAAGGCCAAAATTACTCAAATTTAGACAGAAATTTTACATTTCAAATTTTTAAGAAGGAAATAAGATAAATAAGAAAGGTATGTTTGAAAATATAACAAAAGAATATAAAATAATTAATTTGGGAATTTAAAAAAATTGTTTATTACAGTTTAAAAATGGCATGACCCTTCACAATAATCAGAGGAACATTTTATGCTGTAATGAGCAGCGTTTTTATATGTTTCTGCTGGTATTTTTATGGTTATGATGAGCTCCAAGTCTTTGAGATTGGAGGTCTTTTGACCATAACCCCAATCTTTAGCTCCCTCCACAGACCAGACATAAGTCAGGGCTATAAAACATTAATATTACTTCCAGCACGAAGAAACATGTTGGAAAAATTCAAATAGTATTTTAAGCTTCAATATTACATTGTTTTGTGTTCGCTGTGATATATTCACAGACCAGACAAAGACCTTTTTTTCGCATCCGGGTCACTTTGGGTCATAAAACCGTTCAGGGAGAAGTTTTAATGTGGTCGCATTTACTGTAATTAATAATATGAATGTCCTCGCAAAGAAAAAAAAGGATTTCAGCAAAAAATTGTAAATGTCAAGACCTAATGTGTGAATGTAGCTATATACTGATGAAATTCAGTCAGGCGTCTGAAAACTTCAATTAAGGTCTGTCCAGGTACAAACCTCATCATGAGAAAAGTTGCAATCCTGACTCTTAGGACAACTCAGTCTTTTCCGTACCTACAACTGATGCCGACTTCTTTTTGATCTCTTGTGCCTCCCCTTAACAGAGTCACAACTTGGGCAAAGAGCCATCTCACCTTCAGCAAATAATAATAATAATAATACATAATTAGACGCCTGAGAAGGTTTTTGAATATGGCCTACCTGTTGAGTTCCACAGCCACTAACCAACTAAGATTTTTATCAAACCTTCAGAAAAGGACAAGTTGGGCGACTACGAGTTGTTTGGCAACGGTTTTAAATAAAAGAAATCAGACCATGTTCTACAGTTTTGCTCAAACCAAGCCAAAGTAATCATGCCAGAAGAATCTCAAACATGCCTAATTGGAAATTTGAGCGAGCTAGACCCCCCACTCTGATGTGACTCCAATGATAATAGAAGCAATTGGCAAAGTGCTGTCACACACCATGGTAACAGTACCAAGCAGGAATTCTTTTATTTGTCTTTTACTGGGGTTTAGAGTGAAGCCGCAAGAAAACAACAAAGCTATCACATTAAACTTGATCACATTGAACTTCTTTTTTTTTTTTCTTTCTAAGCCCAGGGCCCAAAGAGAGAATGTCAGAGTGAATTATGCAGCATGCAGATGCTGGATGCTTCTGATCAGACGATATGGAAAGAAGTTATTGCCTAATTCACCTGATCTCCCCGAGCAGCCCTCCTTGTGTAATTACACACAAATACCTGCAGTCACACAGCGCGGGTCTTTTTTTTTTCTCCCCACCCAGTTTGAATTCCTGCTCACTCTGAATTTATTGCATAATTTCTTACTTTGTTGCTTCAACGTTTTCATGGGGGGGGGATAAAAGTTTAAATCAGACATTCACGTGTGGGAGAAGTTTGAGAATTATTTTAGAGGCATTTAGCTGTCATTGCTGGTTTTGTCAAAAAAAATAAAAATAAAAATTGGGTTGGGAGGGGAAGTTCTCCAGGAGGGACCCCTGGCGGTCTCAATTCGTTCCCCAGGGGAAAAAGCAAAAAGAGAAAGAAAAAAAGAAAGCGCCATGTTGAGGCTCCCCGGTGTGAATCCAGCGCACAGCTCCGGGAACTCGCAAAGCAGACGGTACAAAATCACTTCCACGCAGGAGAGAGAGAGTGTGTGCGTGTAAGAGAGAGAGAAATGAGAAAAAGGAGGGGGAGACCTACCTTTGCAATGGCCTTTTTATACCTCATGGCTGCTTGTTCGATAAGGCTTTGCACTTTTACGTTCCCATCTCCACACGGAACGACCACGCGCGTCCTCCCGAAACACACCGTCACTTTCATGTCTCCTCCGCTGCTGTTAATCCCAAAGAGGAAAAAGCCGCGTCCGAACGACGACGACAACAACCATCCCGTGTGTGCGTGTGTGTGTGCGTGTGTGTGAATGAGTGGAAATGGGTGAAGGTGAAACAAGTAAAATCCCCGAGAGAGAAGTCGCTCTTCGCTGAGCTGCCGAGTCCTCAGAGGAGAAGCGGGCAGAAGCTCCACGCGCAGGATCCCAGCGGCGGGGCTGGGTGGCGTCCTCCCTCGTGCCGCGCTATAACTGACTCACTTCACTTGCTTGAAAGTTCCCAACTAAAAAAAAAAGGAAAAAAAAGAAAGCCTTCCCGACTCCGACCGCACAGCTGACAACTGACACTGCGTGAGAGCCACATGTTCGAGCAGGCACGAAGAATGTGCTCGGCAGCCCAGCCAGAGCGCTCAGTGGGCAGGCAGAGCCGCCCGTCTACTTCTTCTAGTTTTTGGAGTCTGTTGTTTTTAACGATTGAAAGTGAAATGGGTGGTTTTTGTCAAAAAAAAAAAAAAAAAGTTTGGTATTATAACTGTAATGCACTTTGGAGTCTTATTTGTTGCAAACATCTATCGTAGTATAATTCATTTTTGCAACGACTACACTTTTTTTTCCCTCTTAACCTGACTTGGGTTTCAAATATAAGTGAAATTGAGTTCAGTTTAGTTCAAGACATGTAAAGACGGCAAAATAAAAATGTGAGGTTTTGTGAGTAACCAGGGGTTCTGGTTAGGTGAGATGAAATAGAAGTGGTCTGTTCGATACAAAATAACTAGAATATTGATACCATGTCTGTATTAGATCGATATCAGTGTGTTAAGATTGATACTTGGGGGTTTTTTTTGTTTGTTTTGCAGTTTCTGTTGATCATATTAATATGTTATTAAGGTATTTTGTACACCTTAAGGACAAAAATTTGACGATACATCAGCTTAAATAATAAAAACATTGGCAATACAACCCCTGTATTTATTTGGTATTGGATTAATACCAAAATATGCAGTACTATAGAGAAAGGATAGTGGCTTGAGATTTTTATTCACAAGACAGGAACCCTGAACATGTGGCCTAAGCAACAATGAAATAGTTCAGATCAAAATGTATTGATGTACATTGAATCCTTAGTATTTTCAGGGGTATTTAAAGGTGCCTTGGAACAGCTCAAATCCACAAATGCTTGAGTCTGTCACAAAAAAATGTTTACCACTGCCTATTTTAATAGTGCACACACCAAATATACCTTAATATGCATTACTATTCACCATGTAAACATTTAGCTAGCCAGTTGTTGTAAAGTGGAAAAACGTAAATGGGTGTGATACTTTTGCAAGGAACTGCAAAAATGATTTGAGGGGATATAGAAGAACATTTTATCTTGACTTTGGTCCCCATTAAAAAAAAAAAAGGCAAAACAAGAGAATAGGTTTGCTAAGGTGAAGCCATTACTATGTCAAATACATACAAACGCCTACACAATAAATTCCACTCAACCTGCTGCATAAATATCAATTTTAACCAACAAGAAAGACTTTGTGAGTTTTATCTGCACTTGTAACGTCGGATCAGAGCACGTACTAATGGGAGTAACTATACTGTGTATGAATTATTGACCTGCATAGCTGGATAAGGACTATGCCAAAGGATAGATAAAACGTATGACCCAATTTACAGAGAAAAGCTGAAACCTTTCTGTGGAGATTCCCTCGCTCCCTGCAGCTCTGGCTCTTTATGATCCAATGTAGTCCAAATGAATGAACATGAACGTCGGCTCAGCGTGGACAAACCAGGTCCAAAACCGTGCAGTGTTAGCACAAGCATCAGGGTCTCACGTGGGCTAAAGTTTCTAAGCTGGCGCCGAGTGTTTGCCTGGTGTCAGATGTCTTTGTTTATTGCAATAATAACTTTAGACCATGCTCTATGACTTCCTTATTTCTTCTGTTTGTAGGGGCCAGGGTTCAGCTTGCAGAGGTATAATCTTGGCTCCACTGTATCTGCAGTGACACATCTGACTCTGGAGGAAAATATGTTCTATGGTATGCTCGTTTACAAGTGCTATGAGTTCTATGAAGCTTTTAAATTTGACAGGAAATGCATGAGAAGCTGAGCTGAACTGTCTCCACAGGTTATTTCTTCTTAGATCTCGACTATGACGTATAGCAACAACACACCTGCTTTCACTTTTATGTAACTAGCTCCACCTAGTGGTGGCCGGGAGCAAAATATTCAATGTGAAAACACCTCCTTAAATATGTGCACGTTTTTTTTAACCATCGGTCGAGAGTGAACATCACTTAGAGTTATAATTTGACAGTTTATGTAATGGCACAAATTTCTGTGAAAACAAAATGAAAAATCTGGATCTGGATCTATAAATAAAACAATAACAATAGGTAAGTATGTTAAGCACTCTCGAGAATGCAACAAAGAGAAGCTTCTGCAATGGTAAAAAACCCCCAAAACAAACAAAAACTAGTACTGTGCTGCTTGTCTTATAGTCTTTTAATTGCGTGTTACAGGTTACAGTGTTAAAATGTCAATAGTGACGTCTTAATGCAATTTTCAATTTAAATTGATTTATTCACAGTAAACAATGCTACATGATAAAAACAAGCAACCGTTGCTTTGTACCAAGGTTTTCTAGCCACGTGCTAATTTGCAAACTCAGTTCTTGGTTGGAACTATTTTCTTTTTAAACAGCCACCCAAGATTTTAGCACTTTGATGACAAACAACTAGTAATATTTTTATTAAAGCGAGAACTATACCAACAAACTTGCTTTCAGAGAAATAAGGACTGAAACGATGCCGGTGTTTTGCCTTAAGGCCTCCAAATGAAGAAGTCTGCCTTTGGGAATAACTAAAACTAGCAACGAAGAAAAAATCTTTGACAGAGAATTGAAGATTGGTAGTTATAGAGCCCTGCTCTGGTTTTTGTAAATAAAATGTCAAAACAAGTGTGAGTATTCATTATCCTGAAAGTATGTTTCTATTTCTCTTTTCCCCACTTACATCCCCCCCCCCCCCCCCCCCCCCCCCCCCCCCCCCTCCCTGGTTACTGAAGTGTGGAAAACACACCTTCTCCGTTTATACATTTCCAGACATGCCCTGCATGGAAAGCAGACTGGCAATACAAAGGAGACGACGTAAACACCGAATGCCTGTCTCTGTGTGCGTTCTGACTGTCATGGAGGTGTTTACCCTGCGTGCTGGAACACGGTCTGAAGAATGGGCATTCATAGTACGTCCTAATGTCATGACATGCTTACATCACACTATGAGGTGTCATTACTTACAAAGACCGCCTTGATACTGACTCACTTAAAAAAAAAAGCAACAGTTCCTTGACGTTCCCCCTGCGGATTCAAGTAGAGCTTTCTACCGAAGGCTTCCAAGGTACTGACAATAGCTTTGAGCATTTAAGAAGCTGTTAAGAAGTCTTTGTGGTTCAATAATCTTCTACGAGCAAACTTAAACACGCACATACAAAAATAAATGTGATCTGACAAGAAAATACCAAAGAGCCACAGAGTTCGGTTGCCCCTGGACTTCGGATGCTGCAAGAACTTACATGTTGTCGGCAGATTCAAGGCAGAATTTACGGTATTTACGGAGGAGCAAGGCTGGCATCCTGTGAAGCACCACAAATCTGGAGCAAACTTCCAGAAAACTGCAAAACAGCCAAAACACTGAGTTTATTCAAATCAAGGCTTTAACCCCCTCTGTTTGGATGTGTTGATAAGTAGTAAGTGGAACATGGATCGACATATTCCATGTGTACTTGCTTGATCATTTTAATGATGGCATCTGACGAAATGTAATGTTTTATTGTTTGTGTCATAATTAGTAACTGCATGACGTTTCTACGATGTAGAAGATCATTACAACTGCCTCGCTGCCGAAATGCGCCACACAAATAGACGTGACGTGACATCGACTCTCTTTGGCAGAACGTCTATGAGTTTAGGAGAAAGCACAGTACGTTGTGAAGGCATGCATACCACGTGGACCAGTTCATATTTTCTCACGTTACAGCTACAAAATTCATTGTATTTTCTTTAGGAATTTCATGTGATAGACCAAATTATATATATGTTTCAAGATTTTATTGCAAACATGAACCTAAAAATGTTGAGGTATACTTTTATACAATCCTCATTGCTCTAAAACAATGTATCCACTCCGTGCTGCATTAACAGACATTAACGCTTTTATCGAATAAGTGTGAAATTAATTAAATATGAAGTGAAAGACAACTGCTTAAGTGTTTTTTTTCCCCCCCTCATCTTCTTCTGATGATACAGTTGCTCATCAGAACAAAGCAGCTGAGTCTGTACAAGAACATTCGGCGGGAATGTTATGTTGGCTAGGTGCCTCGCTCGATTGTATGATTTAAAACCTGAAGGATTGAGGTTCTATAAAAAACACACACACACACACAATTGCTTTAATGAAGGGCCTGACGCACGCTGAGGCTTGCACAGCAGGTTGGAAAGCTTCACTACGAGCTGCTGCTACCTCGACTGTATGAGGAAAAAGTAAAAAAAAAAAATCATTAGCTCAAGGCAATGTTAATCCACAATCCTGAGTAAGACGCCAAAACATTCAACGTGTAATGAGGCGAGAGCACGTTAAGCCCAAAAACAAACAAGTAACTTTGGCCGTTGCTTTTAATTGTGACATGTCTTATCTTGTTTATCTTCTGCCCCTGAAACTGTTCACAGTTTTGACAAAATTTTAATGTTAATACATGCGGTTTGCTCTTATTTACAAATTGTAATTATGACGAGGAGAAGCAAATGCATGCAGGTTTCCTTCTGCCTGGTCTTCTTTTCAGGATTCAGTACAGTTTTGGGAAAGAAAAAAAATCCCTAACTGCCTTGTTTGTGGTTTTTGCGGCGCATGTTGCACAGTGTGAATGTTGAGAGTTCGGCCCTCAGGTTTTATGGGTTAACAAATTCAACCAGATGCCGTTCCACATACTTGTTCTGGAATAAACAGACATTTACAGTGTGAAGGAGTATTTCAGGTTTCGCTTGGGAATAGTTTTGTTTTTTTTCCACAACACACAACACCAAATTTGGGTCTCGTTCCACCTTCTTCCACGTGATTACAGTGTCCTCTACAGCGCCTGGTTGCTGCTAATTATTAACCAGAGGAGCATGTGGATGGAAAAACAAGTATCCAAGTGAGTCATTTGGTGTAGCATCTGACTATGCATATTTTATAATGGCATCATCCATTAAAATTAAGCGCATACGTATGGATTTCAATGTGGTCTGTGGTCTGTTTCGAGAGGAGAAAAGCTTTGACCCCGACGTGATTTGAACACGCAACCTTCTGATCTGGAGTCAGACGCGCTACCGTTGCGCCACGAGGCCTTCAAGGCCTGTCTACCTGAAAGAGGATGATACAACCAGAGTATTGGTCATTTTGATGTCCATTTGTAAATCAGATATATACCGTGAGATTTAGCCGTGATGTCCCCTTCAAAGACGAACAATTTCCGAAGAAAATCAGTCCTGAACAGGGGATTAATATTTTATTTCTCTTTAAGCTTACGTCAGCACCAAGGACAGCTGCCTATTATAGCTTTTCTCCTTCCGCACGCTCACGCGCACTCAGCGCGAGACGACAAACACATAAAAGCACGCTAATCACAATGAAACGCGGACGTCAAGTGCGTAAAAAAAATGTTTATACTAATGTACTTGTCAAAGAGTATTTAAAATCCACTCAGGTTGATATTTCTGATTTAATATATGAATGACAAACATGAATTAAAACATTTTTTTCTATAACTTTAAAATGTAAATGATTTAATTGAAATTATTTTAACATTGATACAAATAGTGCTGTTAAACCAGCATGGCAACATTTTTCAAATATTATGTAGTAAAAAGTTCTCTTATTACGGTAAATACTTTACAACATAAAATCGTTATTTAAAAACTATTTATACTCGTACTTCGAGCTTAATTTATGTTGGGGTTTTTTTAAACTATAAGGGTGTAAGGATGAACTGGTAAAATATTAAACCTACATTAGCTGTCCAGTAGGTGGCAGTATACTAGATAGAGCCTTTTATTACTCAGAATAAAAACAGAAAGAGGCTCGTTATTAAGGTAAAGTAAATCAGATACACACCAGCCAATAGCAAAAGGTTGAAAACCTCAACTACATTCTCACAAAAAACTACGTAAGAATTTTATTTTAGCACAGCAGCATAGACTCGTCAACCACATTCTGTGAGAACTCTAATGGACATATCACAGGTATTTACATAAAAGCTTTCAGTGTTTTTATTTATTTATTTGACAAGCAGCAAGATCATGTTTGTCACTCATTTCTCTTTACATGTGAAAGATAACAATAGTCAGTATACCAGTTTTATTACAATATTTTTTTTTCCTAAGTTCAGTACATTTAACAAAGAAAGAAAGAGGAAATAAAAACACACAACTGCAAACGTGAGAAAAGAAAGCATGTTTAATATGTAGCCATCAATATGTCTTTTGTCCCCCCCCCCTCTGTACTCTTTCAACAAATAGGCTCTTCTGATCTTTCTTTTCCAACAGCTAGAGAGGCATGTTCTTTTTGACGTTGGACGCACAGGTGCGTGGCACTGGTGATGCTGTAAACAGTTTAAAAACCAGAAAGTGGGAGAGGTTCGAATAGGAGAGGGGCCTATCAGAGTGGTGGTGCGAGCCGGCTGTCTGGCGTTGACATGATGTCATCAGTCATTTTTTTAAATTCTTTTTCTTTCTTTTTTTTTTTTTCCCGTAGATGGAGGCACAAAGTCCTGCTTTTGATCGTCGCAGACAGCCTGCAGTTCAAAATTCTAAATTAGATGAATGAGTCTGTTGTTGTGGTTTTTGTTCATAATTTGAAACCTGTCTCATAGGTGAGTCTCTGTGTGGAGATGCTCCCTTCGTCGTCGGCTCATGGGGCCTATGCGACGTAGCTGTACTCGTCGGCCGACGTCTGGCTCCGCTCGATGTACTGCTTGTCGATGAGCACCTCGATGCACTTCTTGATCATGCTGATACTGGGGTTGAACCTGGCTTTGGACTGATTGATTACCTGAACACGTTTAGAAAAAAAAAAAAAAAAAAAAGAATTAAAAAAAACAACAACAAAAAAAAAAAACACAAGGCATTGGGTGATTTTTAGACCGTTACTTTTCTCCTCTTGGTCTCCTCTCTCTCTTGGTCTTCATGTTGCTCTTTGTTCCCTAATATTCTCTAACAAACCTCCAAGACCTTCAGAGAACAACTGGATTTATACTAAGAATGAGATGATTAATCAAATTAATCACCACAAATTGATTACTAATCTAGTCATCGATTAATCGTTGACTGGTGTATACAAACTCAAAAAAAAAAGAAAAAGGAAGTCAATTTCCGAAAGAACAATACCCAAAGCAGTAATTAAGTCAAAAGTGTACAATATATATGTATTTTGCATTTATGATAAAACCACATTTGTCTCTATATATGTTTTATCCAAAACTCCTCAATCTGAACTGCTTTTAGCTACACCCGGTTCAAATTCGCTAAAGAAATAATAAAGTAATAATTTTTTGAAGTCCTGATTTATGATGAGATGAAATTACACGTAGATAGACCCCATTTTTAAATATATTAAAATGTATGTTTATTCACATTTTACATTTACTGTTACATTTAAAAAAATCTGGTTGAGACAACTCCTCAATTATACTTAAGTAGGCAAGTATGCTTTTAATATAATAGAACTAAATTTAATTCAACTCAAAAATACTTAAGTTATTCCAAATGACAATTAAATGTTGTAACTTATATCACTCAAATATCGTTAAAACAGTCGTTGCGGATGATCTCCAATAGCAGTCAATCTCGCAACGAATCTGAAGTGGCCTCTGACTGACTGGAGTCGCACATCATAAGTATTTGAAAGTAAAAGAAAGGAGAGAAAAAAAAAATCCTTCCAGCTAAGCAGCATCCAAAACCAGAGGGAAAAGTTGTCCAAACATGCAACGCCTCAATCAAAAGAGCTATAAACAAAGATCGAATGAAAAGAACAGTTCAGAACTAGTGTAATAGAGGTATTGCAACAATGAGCGAACAATTCCAGATCGCACCTGATCACTTTGTTTTGTGGCACATACGTATGTTCAACCTTTATCCCTGCTAATGTAAATCCTAACAGTTCAAATTGAAAAGGTCTTGACCCTATCCACCCACTCACCTCCTGGATGAGGGCGTTGTGTCGGAGGACCTTCCGCGCCTTCATGATCCTCACTATAGCAGCTTGTAAATACATTTTGCGGTCCTCGTCGACGGCGCTCCTCGTCTGCTCCATCTCCTGAACGTTACAGACACGCGGCGGTACAGTTGGTTATCGCACGGCCCATTTCTCAGCAGGTTGGCGGCCGGCAGTAGCCTTACCTGCGGCGTGTCTTTCTGCATCGACGTCGTAATCTTGAACTTTGTTCGTTTACTGGTGAAACTCATATTTAGTGAAAACGTCGACTCTGTTTCGATCTCCTCCTGTGCACAGGGGAAAACGTACACTACTTTCAACGTCTGAACCCAAAACCTGAGTGTACCTCACCGCTAATCTGAGGGTAAAAAGCAACTGTAGCCAAACATTGTTTCGCGTTAGACCTTCTGCGAGTCGTGGTTTAGCATCTTGACGTCCATCAGGGACTTGATGGTCTTCTGCAGCTCCTTCTCGTTCATCTGGGTGCCGTCCTGCAGCTCCTTGTACGTTACCGTCTGGCTGTTGTTGAAGGCCAGAAGCACAGCCATCTGGTATGTGGTTACCATGGCAACGTAGGGTTTGGACAGGAAGTTCATTTTTACTTCGCCTGTGAGAAGGGGTAACAAGCATAACGCCAAAGTTCAGAAACTCTTGTTGCGTTATTTTTAAACAGAGTCCAATGACGTTTGCACAAGATTACTGTGGAGTGTAAAGCTGCAAAGAGTTTCTGCAGGTCCAACCAACTTAAATTTAAGATTTTTAGAGACTGTTATGACTATGATGTTTAAGACCTGTATTGCCACAGAAATGTGCAAACTTCATCTAGCCAATTGGTGAGAAATTTACACTTGCCCATCATAAATGCAAAAAAAGCTAGCTAGCATGCAAAGGATATGTTAGTCTTGAGTGCGACTCAAACTTTTGCCTAACAACAAAGACCCACGAGAAAAAAAAAAAATACATTGAATATATGAGATTAAATAATCCAAGCAAGGCAAAGTTTAAAATCTGTGACTGACGTCTCAAAGGCAAGCTTACGTTTTGAAATGAATTTAAGGCCTTAATTTCAAGATGTGATGACACTCTGCGACAAGAGCTTTAAAAAGGGTTGAGCACTATTATAATGTCTTTTCCTCTAAGTTTAACCAGAACATGCTGAATCATCTTACTAAATCTGCCATCGTTTTGTGTTACCTGTGCAGAGATAGTGCAGCCAAGTCAACTTCCTCCCACTGAAGTGCTGATTATAGAACAATTCAAACTGCAAAACAGGGCAAAAACGGACAGACATGATCAGAAGGCGCTTCTTTCGCTACAAGTACAAATCTCACCAGCTTCGCTCACCATCTGAACGCTCTTCTCTAGTTCTTGAGGGATGGCGAACGTCGACGAGGGGACGTGTGTGAGAGGCCAAGCGCCAGCCTGCACAAAAAGCGGACGATATGCCAAAAGTGTTAAACTAATATTTCTGGCATCTTTTCAACCGCCCGTTTTCGGCTTCCTCATTGCAGACCTGTAATACGTAGATCTGGAAACTGATCCCCAGGTCCACCACCGTCTCCTGCGTCTTGATAAAATTGTTGAACTTGTTGTTGAGGTCGGCGCTCACGCTCATGTCCGTGTACATTCTGTGAAGTTTGCTGGTGAACTCGTAGCCACAAGCCTGCTGCAAAGTGGACAGAATGAGGTCATAGGTCATTATAATAAAAGTAATACACATAATTACAGTGACCTCTATTGACACATTACACAAGAGTCTACTGGTGAAGAAAAATAATGAAAAAGCTTGTTTAAACACTCAAGAAATCTGCTGTTTATTTACCTTTAGTTTGTTGATCATAGCTTCTTCTGAATCCATTGACAATGATAAACCGTGTATTAACCGCTTTGCTAACATTCTGGCATAAAACTAAAAAAAACAAGAAAAAAAAACAAATGTGATGAGTTTTGGATCTATTTAAAGCTTCAAACTGAGTCACATTTGGGTATACTGTAGTACAAAAAGCTTCCTGTACCTTTTGAAAGATGTCTTTGTCGTCTATGTACTTGAACACTGTGATGAAACTGGTCAGCTTGTCCTCCACCTCGTTTTCCGTCATCCCCTTTGCAGATTTCTTCAGCAGATTGTCGCAGTATTTTGCCAGCTGGTCAGAGATAGCAGCAGGAAGGGGGTGACTCGGTCAAGGCTCTGCGCGTACAACTCGACATGAGAGTTCCTGTGTGTGTGCGTGTGTGTGTGTGTGTACTCACAAGTTCAGGGGCTTTGCAGATGGACTTCGGCTCCCTAAAGTTCACCACAGACGTCAAAGCCTACAAGAGAGAGAGAGACGGCAAGAGAGATTAAATTGGTAGAAAGGCAATTATAATCAAGGCAAAAAAAAAAAAAACTACAGGCAACAGCTATTTGTGGTTTGTACCTTATCAAGTGCGCTCATGAAGTGTTGATCTCCATTTAGGACTGTGTTAATGAGCTGAACGAATTTACTGTGAACCTCAAGCACGGACTCCACGAATAGGGTCGGCATCTAAAGGGAGACGGAGCACAAATAGTTCCCGTCAAAAGGCTAAAAATCAAAAACACAAACAACAAGGCACTTTGAAAGTCCGATGGAAAAAACAAAAACAAAAAACATAACGTGTGGAGCGGTACTAACATTTTCCTGAGAGAGATTACTGGTGCCTCTGATGCCCTCGTTGTGGATGTGGACCTGCAGCTCCTGGATCATGTGAGGCAACCCGTTTGAAACAGCCCGCAACAGGGTGTACATGTTGGCCATGTCTGAACGGAACAAACCATTTTGCCAGTCACTGTTAGCTGAGGTTGCGGCGTGCGAACGGCGTCAGGACATCAAAAAAAAAGAAGCACAAAGCGTACTGACCGTCTCTCTTCTCTTGCCTGATGATGTTCTGGCACTCCCCGTGTAGGAACTGCAGGTGATCGGCCACCATCCTCTGCTGGCATTCATGAATGACTTTGGAGTAGGAGCTGGGGTGCAGGTACTTCCGACATCGGACTTCTTCATCTTTCAATCGGCCCAGGACCTACGAGACGAGAGCGACACAAAATATAGAGAAAGAAGGGTTTTTCTTCTCATAGCAGGAAGTTGTTTTAGATGAGTCAACAACACTGAGCTTGACCAGACAGGAAGTGACTGGATGAAATGTTGGCTTTACTCCCCACTGACTGATTGGACAGGAAGGTTGAAATGATTAATCGTATTAATTGTGATTAATCGACTATTGAAGTAATTGTCAACTAATTTAGTAATCAATTAATCGTTGACTGGAGTACAGAGACTAAAAAAAGAAAAGGCCAATTGCTGAAAGAGCAACATATCCAGAGAAGTAATTAAGCAAAAAAACTGTACAAAATATATACACATTTTGCATTTAAGATAAATACACTTTTGTATGTAAATATGTTTTACCCTAAACTCCCCACGAGACATCATTTAAGGTTCACATGGTTAAAATTCAGGAAAGGAATGCTACGTTGTTACAATTTAGTCAATAAAATGTTTATTTTCTGTGCTGCTCGTTCTTTTAATGTATTTTTAATATTCTCTAAAAACGCCGATTAAATGAAAAATTTGTAGAATGCGCAAGCTTTTCCTAGCCGATTAATCGTCAGAGTGATCGATTACTACAAAACTCGTTAGTTGCGGCCCTACTGTCATCCACTAAAAGGATCACCTTGGTAAGAAATAGGGCTGAGGATCAGGGGAACAGAATTAAAGCCAGAGGTCAACACAATATCAGGTCTGTGATAGTGGCTTAATGTTTGAGCTAATACTCAAGATTACAAACAGCCTGGTTGAACATTAAGAAATTGTGTGAACCCAAACTCGACCAATGAACGACTCCCCGCGTTCTCTGTCTGGCGACTTACCTTCTCCATATACTGTGAGCAGTTGGATTCCTGGAGAAGATTGGAGGCTTCCTGTTTGTAATACTCTCCTGTTTTTATCAGAAAAGGCCCTTCAAAGATTTCTTGATAAAACTGCAACACAGGAATAAAAAAAACAACAAAAAACAACAACAACTGAGAAACATATTCTTTTGTAAATATTAACACAATCCAACAGTGGGGGAAAAAAGTATAGTCAAAAATACATGTGAACGTCTTTCCTCAGTAGACAGACTTTGAATGACTGACATGAAATGTACTTCTGATGTCAGTAATTTACACATAAACAGAAATGAAGTAAATCTGTCCAACAATTCAGAATATGTATGATAAAGTGCAGTACATGGGGAATATTTCAGGTTCCATGGAAACAAGTGATCCACCTAATGATCTGTACATACAGATGTATGTACTGTATTGAGTACAGACCAAAAGTGTACACATAATACACAAGATTGCACTTCTGAAAAATAATGGAAAAGTTTGTTTAATGTCTACTGTGGAAAATTTGGATAAGTACCATTTTATCTGGTCTATAAGTTGCACTTATTTTCATAATTTGGTCCAGTGACTTATACTCAAGAGCAACTTATGTATGCCTTTTTCCCCTTATTTTTTTGTTCAATATTTTTCATGACTTATGCAACTTACATTCCGGTGCGACTTACTGTCAAGAAAATATGGTGAATGACGTACTGAAATTTGTTTTTAAAAAATCTCTTCTGGTCAAGGTGGGACCACAACTCAACACCATGTTCAGTGAATAAATTAAGAAAACTCAACACAAAAAGTGAATTTTTGAAGAGGGGGGGGGGAATGATTTGATTCCATCTTTCCAGATATGATACCGGGAAACGTCAAATAATTAACAAAAGGATGACGAGATAAGGAATCTGGAGATAAAACAAGGGCGACTGTTTTAGCAAAAATGATTATCCCAAGTACAGGAATGAAACTGGAAGCTTAAATCTGGATGTATTTTATGGAATAGTTCCAGTTCTGATTTACGTATGCATTTCTTGGATTGTTACCAACACCTGTTGTGAATTCCGTGTTCACAGCCAAACCTAGCAATAAAATTTTGGCCTGTTCAGTGGTTATTTTTGTCGCTGTGCAAGCAATTTAGCGGACTTCGCAGTTTTAGCTCTGGATTTTGACCCTTGTGTCTTTTAATGGCACCATATACACAGAAAGAATAAAAACAACAACAACAAAAAAGCTTGAATACAGAGCAGATTGGGAGAACAGGTGTATGCTTGTCGGCTCACCTTTAGCGGAAACTTCTTCTTGTACTGTTCAACATGAACAAAAGAGTTGATGACCCCGTGGATTACCTTCTGGTTGGGGTTTTCACCGCAGCGATCACTGCAAGACAGCACAGGTTGAAGGCCTGATCATGACGTGTGTTTCCAAACGGGGGGGGGGGGGGGGGGGGGTCTTGAGGGAATGATTTGTTGATACAACTCGTGTGAAAGTGTTGCAAACATGAGCAGACATGTTTTTTATGGAGGTTTTTTTTTTTTTTTTTTTTTTTTTTGGCACAGCAGTCGCTGAAAGGCACTCAAAACTCATTGCTTTTAACTAAGCTAAAAGTTCTATACAGAATCTACTATTATCACATCAGTTGTACGTTATGGAACGAAAAAAAAAAAGTTTTTTGAAAGAAAGCTCACTTCTTTATTTCATTCAACAACATCCGGATGAGGACGGCCTGCAGGGGTTCAATCATCAGCTTCTTCCACATATCTAGAGCCAGCTGCAATAACAAGACGGCATTTTGTCACTGTATTATTGTCTCAGAACAGAAATAACAAATTATTTCATCTCAATCAAGTGGGAGACACAAAAAACAATAAGCAACATGTGGAAGAATGGCTGAGTACCTCTCCGATCTCCATCAGGGGCTCATTCATGTCCACTCCCCCATAGCCGTACTGCAGGTCTGCTTCTGTTAGCTTGTTCTTCTTGATAAACTGCGTGTTCAGATACCTGGACGGCATGAGCACAGACGTAAAATGATAAAATTAGTCGACTGGTTTCATCAGTGACTGCACGTTTTAGTTTCGATTTTATTCCCCCAGTGAAAACCAGAAATAAAAGTCTTGTTTTGGTAGCTGCTTTCCAACGGATTCTGGTAAACTCAGAGACCAGGCAGAGGCTGGTTACTGGTTTCATGGTATAACAAGGTGTGAAAGGTTAAGGTTAAATTCTGCTGTTCGACATGGACAAGCATTACGTTTCTAAGTACGGTTGCGGTTTTCTAACCGATCATCAATGTTGCCGATTCCGAATTTCTTTTGTGTCTGAAAAGTCGCTAAATACGACAAAGTTAAGTTGGCAAAAGTGGGGCGACTGTTGTCAACCGCACTTTTTATTGTGATATTTTGTTGTACATTTGTAATACTGGTAAAGATTTTGATTTAAAAAAATCTTAATTTTTGACTGCAACTGCATGGCATAGTATTCATGGCTGCACAAACACAAATATCAGTCTTGAAAAACATTCCCATTTGAAATGTACGTCTCTTTCTTGAAATGTGTTATTATTAACTCTAAACTGCACATGGTAACCACATTTAATCTGATTTTCAAAGTTACTGTAACCAGCCACCAAACTGATCCCCACTGGCTGAATATGGTCACTTTAAGATGCATGAAGTTTCTTCAGATGTGCTATCTGCCTCTGTTATGCTAAATACCAAAGACATTTACCATGATGTAAAAAATAAACAAATAGCACACAAATTTTTTTTTTCTGAAATACAAACTTATCCCCACACAGTGAGCCACTCCCTGTGCTTCATGAGGTAACACTATTAATAACAGGCATTTAGATGCACAGTCACTCTTGTGAAGAAACACAAATAAAAATAGACTTGAAAGTTCTTTAAAAAGAAACACCGACTCGAATCGGGACACTTGATGCGTCTGCTGGCGTCTGGCACGGGTCGTTTTCAAGGCAATAAAAAAAAACCAACAACTAATAAATAAAAACCATAATGGCAGGATCACTGTTGCTTGTGAAAAGAGAGAAGCGACACCCTCTGCGTTTAGGCAGCTGAGACGAAAATCTGTGCTGGATCAGAAATGCAACTGAGCAGGTGTGTTTCTGTGAAAAAAAACCCCCATAAATATGTGAAGAAAAAAAAAAGACTAAATTAAGTCTATAAATGATTAAGGACAACAAAGTGATAAGCTGACTCTGTTTAGAATGGAAAGGTGATACTAACAGGAGTGGGGAACTCAAAACACTCGGGTCTTTTTCCAGTAAATGAACACATCATGTTTGGAGGTTGCAGTAACAACAGTCACCTTCGATGTGGAACTTGTTACTTATGGGAAATAGCTCAAAGTTTCACTTTCTATATCAGTAAAGTGGTGAAAATTGCTGGATTTGGAAATATCGGCATACTTTTAGGAAATCTCAGAGATTGAGTGAAGAGCTCATCCGCTAGAGTAGGGGTGACCAAAGTGTGGCCTCAGGGGCCCTTTTTGGTCTTGGGAATCATTTGTGTGGTCCCTGAGTGCAGCTCAAATAAATAAATAAATAAATAAATAAAATAAATAAAATTGGCTCTGCGGCAAATGCAGCTGATACAGAAGGATGTTTTGTTTTTTGAGATGACTTTCAATGAAAAGTAAACTGTTGTCAGGTAGATAATTCATATCTTTCTTTTTACAGCTCAAGTTTGTTTTGCTTTCATTTTTAAATCCCACAAACATCCAGCGCTTTTTTTTTTTCCAAAATGGGAAAACAAACCTATTCCTTAAATTTGGCCAAATAGAGGCTAAAATGTTTTCTAGAAATCAATCAACCCAAAAAGTTAGGAAACTGGAAGCCTTTCTTCTATTTAGGCAAACATCTGAGATCATTTGTTCGTTTCTACTTTGTTTCATTACAATATTATATACTTAATTATTTCGGAACAGATTAAACAAATCCTTCAAAAATAAAATCTGTTTAATTATTTAATCAAAAAAAAAAAAAAGAAAAAGAAAATCAAAGTTCCCCCTTTCAACTTGGTGTCTTTCGCCCACAATGCAAAAGTTTTGGACACGGCTGCTTTTGGGAGGATGCCAATACAACCAATCACCAACAAGATGCTAAAACAACTCAATGTTGACAGAGGGAACATTTTGTCTTAGTTGTAAAATAACAGAAAGCACTATTTTACAAAGACTACCCCGCTCTTGATATAAATGATTAATTACCGCTCACTCACACGGTACGGAAGGATAGAAATAATATTTTAAACGCAACTTTTACATCTTCTTGTATTAAAGTTTCTTAGTAGACAAATCAGTAAGAGCAAGAATTGGTATTTAAAGCTAAGTAAGTTAAAGCTACAAATTTCCAATTAGCGAATCTCTAAAGACAATGCAACATCACACATTTTCCTTTAAAAATAAACCGGAAGGTTAAATTCCGTAAACAGCAGCGTTTCACCTGTACAAGCAGTCCATGTAGTCAGCTCCTTTGCTGTACTCTTCCCAGTACCTGTGGTACATAACTAAAACCTTTTCCTCTGATTCCAGTACTTTCTAAAAAAAAACAAAAACAAAGACAACAACACACAAACGAGTACAGAAGGTGTTAAGAGCAGGAGGAGCACAACAGGAGGTGAGCAGGTCGGCAGCGGAGGGTTCGGCGAGTTCTTACCTTGTACAACTGCCTGACATGGTTCTCGAGGAAAACCTTGGTCTCTGTGTATAATCTTTCACCCAAAGGCTCTGGGTATGCAACGCACAAGGCATAAATATCGCTGGAGTTGGGAGTTCAGGATGAACACATTGTTAGTTGCACAAGTAACAACGATGTATGTGATTATTTACGACAATTATGTTATATAGTTTTGTTACTAAGTCGGCAATGGTCAGCGTGAGATGACCTTGACTGCCGTATTTATGCAAAAATGTCCAACGCAAATGCGTCACATGACCCAATTTGTCTGATCTACAACAATTGCTGAAGCTTTTCAAACTATATGTGAATAAAATTCAGCGAATTAAATTCATACTTGGGCCCTTTATTAACCTTCAAGTTGCATTATGAAACACTGCGATCTAGGATACGAGAATCTATCGTTCCACGTGGCTCTTTCCACGTAGTCGAGCATCACAACAGCCTTGATTGTAGTTAGTAGCTTGTTCCATGTCTCGTCGAAATCCACCACCCGCGGCTTCAAAGACATGGTACAGCTTCTATTTCACCCTAAAAAAAAACAAAAAAATTATAACAAAATAAAACTAGATGAAAATGCATTTGGGGTGGTGGGAACAAAAAAAGATGCTCTAACCTTGACCTTACAATTCATCTTTTAATTTAGAGGACCATTATAAGTCCTATGAGAACGCTTAAGACTGCCAAGTTAGCATGTTGAAAGTATAAACATAGTGGCAAGGAAAAGAAAGTCGATTATGACAGTATAATTGACATTAAATGCATTGTAATAAGACACCAAATGCACGTTTAAGACTGAGAATAGGGCTAAAAAAATACTACGTTACTGAAAACTACACAAAACAAAACTAATACTGAAACTAAATCAGTGTAAGAAGCTCTAAGTTTGCCTTAAAACCTCTGTTCAAATCGTCATTATCGAAGCTCCGGGTTACCGAATGCATCTGTACATTCATCTCCGTCAAGTACCCAGGATTACCACAGCAACAACGCCCCCCAAAAACACAATGAACACTCAGGTGTGTCCCAGAAAAATCACATTACATCGCGTACCAAAACGGAGGCCCCGTGTTACTGTAACAGGTCATTTAAAGACAAAAATAACACTGCAGCGTCATGACAGCTTTTGGTTCTAGCTACTTATTGTATACAATTACTCGTCTCGGATAAATACACGTTACTGTCGCTTGATAAACACCCCTCTTACCGTTACTATAAACGTAGCTAAGTAAAGGTTGCTGGCTAGCGGAATGACAATCCCAAAATAGGCTGGCGAGCTAAAAGGCTAACTAGCTTCTAGCTAACATGCTACTTCTTCTTCCTGCTCAGGGCCATTCAATTTCTAGGGAACAGCTAGCTACTAGCCGGCTAGTGGCTAGCTAACGGTAGCTTGGCTATCACTATCAAATTGTCATCTTAGTAGTTTCAGCACAGTCGCTCTGACAGCTCAGCAAAACATGTCGCTACAGTCACACAGAACAGCACGCTCAGGTCAAGAAAAGTCGTGAAAGTGCTACCAACCTCTGTACACTAGTTACTTTTATAAAAGTCAGCTTTCTCCGCTGTCACGGACTTGATTTCGCTTTACAAGTCTTCCCTAGTACCTCCAGGATCAAACCATTTCGACTAGTTGGGAATACGCCGTAAAGAAACAAGTAAATGTATTTGAAATGCTATTTTATTATTTTCAACGTGCGAGTTTGCTTACAAATTATACTTAGACTTAGGAACTGTTTTTCAGTTGCTTATACTAATGAGAAATAAGTTGACCGAGTCAGTCCCAAATAACAAAAACACCCTCGTTTTTAATGGTATCGCCCAAAACTACGGGAACCTCTTTGGACGCGTTTCATAAAACTTTTATTTTCAGTATAATAATAATAATAATAATAATAATAATAATAATAATAATAATAATAATAATAATAATAATAGCAATAATAATAATAAATTTATAAAATAATAATTGCTTTTACTTTTAATATTCTATTATCAATTATATCATTTATGTTCTTGTATATTCTTTTTCTTATTATTATTATCATTATTATTATCATTGTTATTATTGTTGTTGTTTTTCAGTTTACAGTACAAATAGACAACATGTCGTTAACTGTATGCTTCTTGCTCATGGGCTTTGAATGTGGAACGAACAAAACCAAAACAAGAAAACGGTCAAACAGTTACTTGGCAACAGAATAAAGCACCAATTAAATTGTGCGAAAACAGACTGATTAAAAAAAATAAAACTACAACTGAGGCCACGCTCCGGCGAAATTAAGCAGTCTTTATCGTGAGTCATGCCATTTACTGTTGTTATTAAAAGTAAGCAATGTTAGTACATTAGCTCTTTACTATTTACTTTACAGTGTAACTTTAAACTTTAGCTTGCTGGTGTTTACAAAACGTAGCGCCCCAGGCAGTAATGCTAGATGAAACATCAGTTAGCTTTGTGCTATCCTGACCAAACTTGTGAATTTTCCTGAAGTGCATCATATTTTCATAGCTAGGTTTCCCCTGAACCTTAAATATCTTACCAAAGCCACCAGAGGGTGACACTTAAGACATTTTTATCCCCAAAGGAGCCTTTCGTTGTAATAACCAGAGGTGGGGACTCGAGTCACATGACTTGGTCTCGAGTCAGACTCGAGTCGTTAAAATCACGACTTGAGACTTGACTTGAAAAAATGCTCAAAGACTCGGACTTGACTTTGACTTTCATGCCATTGACTTGGGACTTGACTCGACTTGAAGCTGTTTACTTGAAAAGACTTGATATTTTTTACTCAAAGTCTTAAAATTTAAAACACATTATTTATAAAGTGGCGTCATTAATTAATTTCACTCATTCCGTATCAATATGCGCAGACCGTCACTATGGTTTTCCTCTCTCCTTATGTATGTATGTGTACGTAGCTGCAGCACAACCAATCAAATTAACAGGATTTGGACGTTTAAAAAAATGCGGCAAAGCTACAGAGCTCAGGGAACGAAATACGAAATAACCGCTCGAATATGCTTCCGCGAGTAATTTCTTTTGGCTACGTAGGTTATGAACTTTCGACTAAAAAACGAACTGCAACTTGTAAAACATGCAAGAAGAGAATATCGGATGGAGATGCCACGACGTCCAACTTTGTCCGGCATTTGAAGCTTCACAAAGATCGGTAGGTGGCACTTTTCTTTTGCTGTAAGATAGTTGACTTTAGCTAACTTCGTGTTAGCATGTGTACTCCGGGTTAAATTGGTGATGATTTACCATAAATCCGGTCCTTCAAATGCCTCCACAAATAATGTGCACCGTGTTAGCTCAGGAAGCCGGTGGATAGTGAGCGGGGCTCCGGAACAGAAAGCAGGTTCTGGACCTGAACACAGGGAACAGAGTCTCTCTGTCCCATCATGATGATGAGCCGGGTCCAGTATCATCTAAGGATGGTTGGTGTATTTGAAGACATCTACGTTGGGAAATTATATTGACAATATATTGTTTACTGCAGTCAGTGCATTAAGTCAACTGTTTTTGACTTAATGCACTGACCAGCGTGACTGTCACATGTCGCACAGAACCCATTTCCAAGTAGTATAGCTTTGCTGGGAAAAAAAAAAAAAAAGACCAAATACAGTGACTGTCCCAAATAAATTTTGTGTTTAGAATATCTGTCCCATATTTACGGAGGACTGAAACTAACATACTTAGAAATAAAAGCAGAAAAATAAATGCACCAGACCTTCCTGAGTTTACTTGTGATAACTTCATTTATACTTATTTCATTTTTTGAAAACTATGATTGTTGTAGTGTTGATGTTTATTTATGAATAGAAGGAGTAAACTGAAGTCAAATGTAATTCATGAAAGGCTGTAATTTATTTTCTGACATCTGTTTACTTCTGACAGATTTGAAGAATACCAGATGAATAAGAGGATCACAAATGAACCTCAAATACATATTTTAAAAAGAACAAATGGTCTAATATTTGAATTTTATGTATAATTGCAAATTATTAAAAAAAAAAAAAAAACGACTCGAAATGACTTGAAATTAAAGGTTCCTGACTTGAGACTTGACTCGACTTTTGCCTGTCTTTACTTGAGACTTGACTCGGACTTGAGGACAGAGACTTGAGACTTACTTGAGACTTGCAACACAGTGACTTGGTCACACCTCTGGTAATAACCATACTTCTGTGAAACGTGCAGTTTAATACAAGGCAGGTTCCTCTTTCTGATAAATTGCTTTAATTTTAAATAGCAGAAGTGTTCAATTGTAAATTCATCGCCAGCAGATAACAACTCGGTAACAATCCAAAAGCACTTGGCAAACATTTGCCATTGATTAAACAAATGGCTGTGTAATTAAGCGAGCAAGCATTTCATTAGTCATGGGTTATTTGATTGATTGACGTCAAACACAAAAGTGAGCACACCCTTCAAATTTTTGTAAATATTTCTTTTCTTTTCATAATACAGCACTGAAGATATGACACTTTGATGCAATGTATCAAATCATTGTACAGCTTATGTAACTGTATAACCAAAATAATGCAACTCACCTGCTCCCCATTCACACCTGATACCTTGTAACACCAACAAGTCACGTATTTCCAGGGAGGGAAAATGTTTAATTGGGCACAATTTGGACATTTTTCCATTGTGAGGTATGCCCTTTAGACTCCAGCAATGTAGACATTAATAGCTGTGTGTTTTAGAGTTTTAAAAAGATATCCTGCATAAAGATGCAGAACCAAAGACGAACTGTTTAACATTTTGTACCACTGGGATTCCCTTGCAGGCTTAGTCAGTCACAATGTACCAGATTAAGTCAGAGGGAAATGATCAGGTTTTCCAGCGAACCATGGAAGCCCAGCACAGTAAGCATGTCCGAAAGCATGATCACAAACAGTTATTATATTATGATATGTAATATATCTGAGCCTTTTCCCATTCTGCTTGTTCCAGCTGGGCTTTTTCAGGCACCTCCTGTCGGTTACGTTCTTAACACAATGCCAAACCTGCCGTCCTCTTCCATGGGCTGCGCCCAGATGCCGCAGCCTCCACCTCCCACTGCGTTTCCGCTTTATGAGGAGATGTACAACTGTATGCAGCAGCGTTGGATGTACTCACTGTCAGGTAACACCTCATCTTCATCTAGACTACTGCGTATAATGATCCCAAATCTCTAAGATCCAATCTCTAAGCTTTGACACAAGGGACGTTGTGTCAAAGCTGTGTCTTCTAACAACTGTGTAATATTTTATAAATTTCAAACTAAATCACCAAGCGATGAAACCGGTCGCAATAATCTCAGCTGAGAAACACAGCTGTCCTGTCTTTAAAGCATTTATTTGTTTTGTTTTGTTGTCGTCAAGGCGTTCCTGCCCAGGTAAAGCAAGACAGTACGCTAACCCTGGCATCTGTTCCTGTAAGAAGAACCAATGAGCAGCCAGCATCAGAGGACATGGATTCACTGCAAGGACCAAACAGTTTTGTTATGGCACAAGGTAGCTCCTTCCTTCATCCCTCCCACTTTTCCTTCCCCTTTTCCATCCCTTCTCTCTCTGCAAGGCGATCGTGCCTTTTTCCTTTCAGTTATTGATGAATAGATGCCCAGAGTTGCCTGTGTAGATGTGAAAGTAGGATTTTCCCACATCACCTTCTTAAATGTCACCACACAACATTTCTCTGTTATCAGGTTAAATTAAAAAAAAAAAACATGAGCTGGAACCAAGTGGAAACTGTCACATTCAGATATACATATGGGTATATGGGTTTGTTGGCATGTTCTCCGGTAAAGATGAATAAAGTGTGAAAAGGTATCCAAAGTTGAGAAATTCATTTGGATATTCACTGGCGTCAACACCGATGCTAGTCAGCTACCATTTACCAAAAGGGCAGCAGATAGCATTGTCCGATAACTTTTATTAAGTTTTGGGTGAGGAGAGAGCGATCTTTGACCGTCTGGCTCTCTAGATTATTCCTGAATCTGATCTGGTGAAGCAGTTATGTGCTCATTAGAATATTTTTGGGGGGAATTATTAATCTGCTGAAATACCTAATGAAGACCAATTCTTAGTTTCTCTGGCAAATGCTACCATATTTCTTTTATCTTTTTGTATTTCAAAAAGTTCATAATCACACTGCCCCTTTTACAATGTTCATAGAGTCATTACTTGCAGACAGTTTTTTTGTGTGTGTCTATTTGGAGTTGCTGAAACTTTGAGGTAAATGAACAATTTCCTCCATCACACATTGTCCTGTCTGTACCTCTGCACTACCTGTAGAGGGAGCCTTTTCCTTTAGTATTAGCCATAAGGAAAAGGCTCTGGTATTATGAGCGCCACTATTTACTCTAAAACCTCTAATTAGTTTGATTTATTTATGAGCATACAAAAAAAAACTATGGGCAGAATGCTGTTTTTATTTATAGATGAAAATAATTTAGTTTTTTGCCTCACTTATGATTGGAAGCGCATATTTCTATATATATTTTTTAATTTAAGATAATACCAAATGATGGGTCAAGAGCTGATTTAACATTTTGCCCAATCCACCAGGAAGGCTACCTATCTCAATTGCTAGCGCTAAGCTAAAAAGTGATTCTTAATCACAGCCTGCTTTCAAAGAGCAGGATCATTCATAAGCTCAAGATGAGGAAATACAAACAGCAGAGTCCCTGACTCATAGCGCTGTGTCAGGCAGCTGGGGGGAGGCGGGAGAGAACAAACCACACTGTTGACATCAAGCAGTGATGTCATAGTGATGTCAATGCCTAATTGTAAACTGCATACATAGTCTCACTGTTGCTTGCGGTGACATTTCAGTGCTGGAGAAGACTTTGAAGAAGACAGTCTCTTCTTGGGAGCGTGGGATCGGATACAGCATGGCTGTAACTGGAGATGAGACAGAAGCAGGTATGTGTTTTACTTTGTAACTAAGATGAGGTACTACTTTATGATTTGTTGAATAGCTATATGTTTAACTCAAACTAGTTGCATGTGGAATGAGGTGGAGAGCTTTGGAATGGAAAAATGGATTTGTTTTCTTTTAAAAAAATGTGATTTTCCTTGGGAAATGTAGTCTTGACTTGAAATGTAGTGTTGACTTCATATAATAACATTTAATTACTCGCTTGAAAAAAGTAATATAAAATAGTTCATTGGCATAAACAGCATGCTAAAATCCAACAAGCTCACTTTGAGAAACACTTTGGAAAAGCTCTGCGTTTTCTCTGTGTTCTTCACTCTGCGTTTCTCTCGCCCGTCATCTGTGAAATGCTTCAGTGCTGTGCGCTACCCACTCACTCACTTACTCACTTGCATAGCAGCAGTGGCTGACGTCACTGCTTTTCCTGGAACAGACCCCCAGCAGCAACGTGTAAATGTGAAACAGCAAATAAGATGTACCCTGACGTCAGTCGCAGGACTCGCTGTGATCAGACACGGCTCATTTTTTTGCAAGCGCCACATATAACTGAATTAGTCAGCAGAGTTTTACGACATAAGAGGAGAGTTCTGTTGACAGAGCGATAGATAAGCAATGTATTGTCACTTAATTCATTTTCTATGTTATTGCCTTTATCTTTGATTTGTTGAAAATGCACTTGTGCATTTGTTTTGCCTGGAAAAGGCTCAGTCACCTAGTTAATCCAAACTAAACGGTTATGTTCCTGTTTGTAGCTGGTTGTTCTGGATGAAAGGAGAAATTGGAATCAAACTTTCTGAACCGAAACAGTTTGAAAAGAAAAAATAAAAAAAAAAATAAAAAAAACATTTTTCATGTAAAGTGTGGAAAATTATCACAAGAAAAGGACTGAAGTTTCCGTTTGTTTTCAGGAACCTTTTACAGGAACCGGGGTTGTTCTCTGGTACCACTTGTTGCTATCTCCCTGAATCTTCAGGGGGGTGGTGCTTT
This sequence comes from Xiphophorus hellerii, assembly GCF_003331165.1. Taxonomy (NCBI): domain Eukaryota; kingdom Metazoa; phylum Chordata; class Actinopteri; order Cyprinodontiformes; family Poeciliidae; genus Xiphophorus; species Xiphophorus hellerii. Next base: position 5,406,557 of record NC_045692.1, read on the forward strand.
GTGGTGCATTCTGATTGGTTGAATTTTGTAAGAATGATACACCATAGTAGGTCAGTTTAAACTCCGCTGTGACTTACATTATCTGTTACCTTTAAATATTATTGATTTAAATGACACAAATTGGCATGAAGTTTGACATTTCAGGTTTCACTATTTTATTTCTTTTATTAATAATTTCTTCAGTTTAAAAATGGAAACATATTTTCCTTTTTCATACATCAGCCGTCAGAGGAGACGTGGGTGTCTTTAATGTGCAGTTGAGTAAAACAAATTTATTTTCCTAATAAATTGGTTATTGCAAATTTAAGTTTATTTCCGTGATTTCAATTTGCACAACTTTATGGAAATGGAAACATGGCAAATTCTAAAAAAAAAAAAATTAAAAAAATCATTTTTTATCAAAAGTTTTTGCGCTAGGATGACGTGGTTGTTTTGACCTTATCGAAATAGATGTATTTCGCAAAACTGCAGTGGAAACACTTTTTTTTTGTATCACAGGAGTCACATGATCAACAGCCGGATGTCGCTACTGGTGAAAGCCATGAAGACAACAGGAAGTGGAAAGATGATTAATGGTTTTTTGGTTTTTTTGGGCAATGTGCAGCCGGCTCCACCAGCACACAGTTCATAAAAAGTTGTGCGTCATTCGAATGTGTTGAATCGCTGACAAAAATGTGTAGCCTGGGCTGAATTCTCCTCCATGCTTATTTGCTGTTCAAACACAAAAACTGTTTGGGGGGATTTTTTTAATTATTGTTTTTACAGATTTGCTAACATTTGACCTGTTGTCTTTTAGTCTATAACACATTATTTTATGTCCCATTAATTGTAACTTGTTAGCTACTGAGTAACCAGTATTTGGTACCCCCTATACTGTAGTAGATCAATCTAGTAGTTTGACGTGCTGTATTTATTTGGCCTCTTCCCAGGCTCTGTTGCTGCTGGCGACTTTCCCAACTGCCAGCAACGCAACCCCACCTCTAGGCTGTTGAAGACCGAGTCCGGGTTTGGGAGTTACGGCCCTCAGAAGCCTTTAGAGGACTCCTTGCAGAAGAGGGAGCTCCGCCTAATGAAAAACAGGTAGAGAGGGACCAGTCATTCTCAGTCATTCTCTCTTGTTAGGTCATTCATCTTTCTGTTAGCTTTTCTGTGACGTATTTTTGAAGGAAAGAATGACTGTTGTGGTTCCCCAGCCACAAAATGCTATTTTGTTGAGGCTTTGTATCGTTTCAATCGTGCTTTGTCTCAGTATGCAAACAATCCATCCAACCAAAGTGTAGTTCTACTTTAGCGTCATCATAGCAGTCATGACCGAAACATTACAAAGAAGCTTTCATTATTTATGGCTCCAATACGCTCTGTGTTTAATCCGGGAGAGGAGCCAAAGATGTCCAGGCCTCTAATCGTTGCCGCTGTCGCTTCCAGGGAAGCTGCGCGAGAGTGTCGGCGAAAGAAAAAGGAGTACGTCTCGTGCCTGGAAAACCGCGTGGCCGTGCTGGAGCAGCAAAACAAGACTCTCATAGAGGAGCTCAGAGCCCTGAAAGACATCTACGGACACAAAGTGGAGTGACTGCGTTGCAGAGGAGATGGGCAACTTGGGATCCCGTGGACTTTTGTCTGTTTCAGTGGCGTGTTTTTGAATGGAGTCTGGAATAACAAACGCGCTGACACAAAGCACTCCTCGTCGTTAATTTTCTGTGTTCACACAATGATGTCAGGATTTCGAGGGTCGCAATTATCCAACACCAGCAGGACAAACGAGAGCGAGTATTAGGGGGGAAGGTTTGTAAGTGCGCGCCGGTGTTTACCGGACACAAATGAGTGAGGTTGAGTGAAAATAGCAGAAGTCACTGCCTTTATTCATGCCGCCATCTCATTTTATTTGTGTCGCATTCTGTATTCCGCATGATTAGCTCGGCATTGTTTTGCATCGCCAGCTGATGTTGTGAGAAGAAAAAAAACTCGAGAATGTATTTCAAAAAACTAAATTTACTATTATTCCTCTCTAAAAAAAAAAAAAAAAAATCTTGATATTATTATAGTTGCAGGATATTCAATATTTTAGCTGAAAACCAGACTATAAGGTCCCAAAGTTCATATATGCGATGACATATCTCAAGACAAGTATCATTGCTTATTTATTTTTGGGCAGGTTTTTTTTTTTGCCTCAACAGTTTTATGTTAGATGTATATTTTGTTAATAAAATCCCTCATTTGTTTTGTGAGTGAGGAAAGGAGGTTTATATATTAACAATACTGTTTAAACCCATTTTGCCTGCCGGATTTTGTGTTTTATTTATTTTTGTTATGTGTTTTTATTCTCTTCAAAAACTGTTTGATGGGTTTAGTTTCACCATATTAAAAGATCTTAGACTTTTACACCGATTTTGCCCAAACAGTTTTTTCATCTTGATACCGTGCCAATGCGGATGCAATGTTATTGTAAGTATTGTTCAGTTTTTAGGTTCACATTTGTAAAAAGTTGAGAGAGTCCGATTTTAAGAGGAGATTTAAATGTGTTGATAAAGATTTGGAAATTTAAGGAGTTTTATTCAATGCAGAGGAAGTGGTATGCCAAAATAATTCATTAAAAAAAAAAACTTTATTAATCCCATATGAATCTTCACGTGTTCCAGAGTAGTTCCCAAAACAGAACCTTAAGGAACAAGCATTAAAAAAAAAAAGATGATAGATGCTAAATGCTATCATCCTCTGTTATAATTTTTTTCCTTTACTATAAAACTGATGTATTTTTACCCAAGGTTATCAAACTTTGAAACTTTTACACTGACTCATACCTCAACAAGTGCATAAGACAGCTTTTACCATCTTCATATTCAAGCTTGTGTGACTACTCAGATGTTTTGTCCTTCAATTTTTCTACCACTATCAGATGTTTTGTCCCATTTTCCAACTGTCAGGCGTAAAACCCCCCCAAAACATTCTAGTGTTTTGATATGCAGTACACAGTGAGAAAGGATGAGTACGTTTTCCATAAGCCTCACCCAACTGAGAATGGATATTTGAAGAGAACAGAATGCTTCTAACTAGAAAACACGATATACTGTCTCCCATGGAAACCATATTAATCTAAACACCTAAGTGTGGACTAGTGGGGAATTTTGCCACATGTAGATTGCAATTATGGAAGACTTTCTGACAGAATAAACACAGATTAGGACTTTGATTCATTTTGTACTGCAGGAGATCTGAGACACCATTCAGAAGATGATCTGCTGTGAAACTGCATTCCTGTGACTGCTTCAAACAAAACCCAGCCGTTCTCTGGTTTGACTGAAACAAAACCACACTGGAAAACTCACTGTTCCGGAGCAAGACGCATGTCTGACTTTAGGTTACGTCCTGGATCCAGTCACACATATTGTCAAACATGACAGCATCGATAAAATATGTTATAATGGTTGTTCTACATAAGTCAATTAACACACACACCCACCCAAAAACATTTTATTGGCTGAACAGCAAAACGTTCAGTCGTAAAAAGGATTACTCCAACACAAAACTCACCCCGTATCAAAAAGTGCAATGTACTTGCATTACCAGTAGGATGTGCCATACCATCGTACTTGACTGCAGCTACCGCGTGATTATCACACAATGTGGAATAAATCTATATAAAATGGATTTCTAGCAAGTAGATGGATGCATTTCATGGAGTCGCCTAATTCAAACTGGATTCACAGCTACAACCAATGGAAATAGTGTGTAAGACAAGCTCTTTCAGAATTCACCAATACATTTAATTAAATGAGAGATTTGATCACTTTCTTGGTATTTATTCCTATAGTTCATCAAAAAATAGATGTAGATAAAATGATATAATTAAGAAATACAAGGATATTATTTTGGGGTGGGGGGATTGACAAAGCAGAAAAACGTTTAGGTTATTGTGTACCCAACTGTCATTTTTTTTTAATTTGCAAAATGTTAAAAGGACTTTAAATCCAATACTCTCACCCAGGTGCCCTATTATACCAAGGCCACCACTGTATGCAACATAATATTCTGTGTATAAAGTAACATTTTGGAGAGTAAAACTTTTTTGTCATTAGTTGTCTAATACAAAATCCTACAGAGACCTTAAACAACGTATTCCAATGAAAAATATTGGAGTTGCTACATCCAAGCCCTGCAGCACCGGCATAGGTCACTTATTATTAGAATAGAATTTATTACATTGCCTGTAAACATTAAAAAAGGATCACTATGAAAACAGACCGTCTTCAGAAGCACATCTGCACTAATCCAACTGTAAAACCCAGGGGACTATCACTTCAGTCTATTTATTACTCAGCTGTAACCACCCACTTGAACCGGAAACGTTTCTATCACGGCCACAACGTGGATGTGTTCAAGTACAGACAGAAATGTTGTAATTTCCTTTTGTTCTTCGGCATACAACATCATTATGTTTTTGGGAAATATAAAAGCAAGGTGGTTAGCAAATAAAATCTATTCCTTGTCTTATCCAGTGTGCTTTTTTATTTACCAATTTTGAAATGTAAGGTAAACCTTAAGAAAGCTACTTGTTTTTAGCATAGTTTTAACTATGTTTACCATAATTAGGATTAACTGCATTTGGTGTTTTTAAAACATAAAACTGGTGATTTTATTCACCCACTACTCTGTTTTTCAGGTGCTAGCTACATAGAATTTGTTCAGAAGAAAATAAATGATAGCGCTTTTAAAAAAATCCCATTTTATGCGAAGTACTTGAATGCAGCAGGGCAGCGGATGTAGCTGCAACAGCAATCTACTGTACAGTGGCAACAATGTAGCAGTCAACGCTGAAATATATTTCCGAATTGTTTAGGAACGGCGTTGTAACCTTTATTTATGTCGATAAAAAGTTTCGGGACACTAAAATGCCTTTGTAACGATAGTTGTGCGACCTGTCAGGAAATACCAGGCGAGGGAAAGCCGAAGCTCTTAGAGGCGCTGCCTGTCCCCGCTTGAAGGTTTTGGAGGAGGACGCTGGGCTCCTCTTCTGATTTACCGGCCCGAGTTTCGCGTTTCTCATCAGTTTTAATGGCTCCGCTCAACCTTCGGGACGCCATTGGAACACCAGAGAAGGGCGTGTAGCGCTAGCGGATACCGGGGGAGCAGCTCGTAGCGTTACCGCCTCCCAGCCCTCTCTCCCTCCCTTCTTCAGCAACACCGACAGCACCGTAAATAAAGCAGTTGGGGCGGCGAAGACTCTCACCGGGGCCCCGCGTACAAAATGGGGAATACAACCTCCTGCTGCGTGTCGTCGAGCCCCAAACACCGGAGGAGCAACCACTCTAGGCTGGAGCCCTACCGACCGGAGCCGGAGCTGAGTCGTGAGGACACGGGCTGCAATCTCCAGCACATCAGCGACAGAGAAAATCTAGACGGTAAGACGCAGACTTGACAGGTCTGAAGTGAAGTTCACTGAGTTTCTGAGTATATTGCTAAATGAAAATTCATTTTCAGAATATTTAAATACCGTTATAATGGACGTGGGGTTTTACCTAGTATCTCTGCAGACTTCTGCTGGAGAATTAATTTGAGAGCTTGCCACAGCTGTGCAAAGACACACCCACTCATCAAATCAATACGCACATTTCTGCAGGTTTTTTTTTTGGACACATTTTACATATCTGTTGGTTTTACTTTTATCTCGAGTTTTTCTCAGCCTCCATCTTTGTGGGAGTGGATCCGGGATGCACGAGCCTGGAGCAGCTTATTAAGGTGTTAGTGTGAATGGGTGTTCAAGTGGGAATACACGTGACAATAATGAACAGAGAGCTGAGAGACTTCAGTATACTTACAGTCCTATGAAAACAGATTCCCAGAAAACTTTCTGGAGAAATTTTTTTCAATTTTGTTTTTAGAAACTATCAGATCAAATTAAGACAATTAGAGCTCTCTGAAAGCTGAAATTCTTCTATTATTATTATGTCCCTCAGCTGACACACTTTATCAGAGTTCTAACATACCATATGCTCTTTTTCTAAAAACCTTGTCAGGATTGCCATAAAAGGTTCTGCAGACTTTTTAAATTGATACATGTTCTGCCTTAATACAACGTTCTGTTCAACCCAAAGCTTGCGTTTGTTAGATTTTCACAAAAACAGAAACAATATTCTGCCTCGAAGCAAAAAAAACCCAACAACAAACAAACAACGAACTTTCTGGTTAAATTATTTTTAAGACTTCTAAGTGTATTCTAAAATTTAAATCAACATATTTCCTTGTATTGATATATTCAAGGCCAGAATCAATTCAGTATCTGCCCACATATTAGATCAGTTTTTTGGCTTATAGGCATTTAGCATTTTGTGGCTTAAGTGAAGTTTTAAAATTTATACTTGGATCATGACATCATTCAACAATCAGCCAATCGATTGTCTTTGCGCAGCGTTTTCGTCCAATCCGTTTTATTCTTTGCTCTATTATGAATAAATTCCTCCAAAGCAGCCACACTCATTGCCACTTTTTAACATCTTTATTTTTAGAAAGCAGTACAAACCTAGTATTTTGACTGAAAAACATTTCCGTAAGGCTATTTCTATTATTATGGCCGCTTTTAAAGGCACTGCTGGGTTGACTTTTCTCTTTAACATAAAAACTGATTCTGTTCAAACTTAAATTAAGAGGACCGAGCTGTTATTTTGGGAGCTTAGTAGTAAAATTATCCCATTAAATTCATTCAAAAGCCATTGTCAAAATTGTGACACAAATATACATCAAATATGTTCATCAGTGTTGCAGTTATTATGAATCAAAATCAGCTCTAAACGTGGGATTTTAGGTTGAATTAAAGGAAGTCAGTATTTTTGGCAGTTTTGCAGTTTCTGGAAGTTTGTGTTTTTGGATTGCAATGATGATAAAACCTATTTCACAATTAAATCATTTTTTCTCTTGTCTGTAAATCTATTATCGCATACATCCACAGTCCTGTTACAACAAAAACAGAATATAAGGTAATTCTCTACATTTCTTAAACCAACAGTGGGGATAAAAGTTAATATTCTCAGCCAGTTCTTAGTTGTTAATGTTTCCAAACGTCATAGGTAAGAGTTTATTATAAGTATCACATGATTGATATTAACATTGGAAATTTTTTCTCCCCCCCCCCCCAAAAAAAAAAAAAGTTAGATGACGCAATCATTTTCCATCACTATATACTGTTTGGGATTTGACAGCATTGATCCTGGGTGGATGTTGATTCAGCAAAAGTGAATGACTGAGGCTTTGCTGTGGTAGCAAATCAAACAACTTTATAAATCTCCATCAGACCACCCAGATAGAGGGTTTCTTTTTTCGGGGGGTGGGGGGCACTAGAGTATAACCACAGTGATTAGGTTGGAAATTTGAGGAAGTGGGAGTAAATGAAGAAAAGGAAGTTTTCCCAGCATGTCACCACAGTAAAGGAAATTGCTTACCGGAGTTTTTTTTTTGCTTTTTGTTTTTAAACAGCAGGAACTGGCTTTAACTCTCCCTGTTGGAGCAGAATATTCTTGCTAATTTGAAACTGATATATAGACAATAAGCTGCCTTTTCCTCACATAAGGAGATAAGAGAGAGAAGCTTTATGTTCTGTGGAACAATGTTTGTCTAAGTTTCCTTTTTCCAGTGCAAGCTTCCTTAAGTTAATAATGAGGCGTGGTTAAAGTCCTGAAGCGTGTCGTCGTTAGCGACTTGGTAAATAATCACTGAATGAGTCAGTTTCCCTTACATTTCATGTAAGGGAAATGTCTCGGGGAAAAAAATAGGATGCTGATGTGAGTTCAGCTCTTTTACAAATTCTGATAAAGGTTCTAACTGTCAAAGGTTAAAACAAATCCTTTTCTCTCACTTATTTATTTTCCCTCCAATAGATTCTAAACAATATCCAGCTTGCAACTCGGGTCTTTCATAATAATAATAATAACTCTGAACAAATGGGTTCCGCTGGTTGTAACGTTAAACTTCTACTATATCCTCTTTTAAATAAAAGAAATCACATCTCTAAAGGAAGCTTGTTGCATTAAGCAATTCATCAATTGTATGATAAATTAAAATGAGCTTGATCATTTCCTTTCTGATGAAGGGCAATTTTGTTTACAAAGACATCATAGTTCGTTTTATTTATGGTTTCGCTTGTGTTTGGTTTTTGTTTATTGTTTTGAGTTGTTGTTTCTTTGGTTATTTAAAATATCTTCCAGTTCCAATGTTGAGTGTTCTGTGCAAAATGAAAATTTATTATGTTACGTTGTGCATCTTTCTCCATCCCACTTAATGTAAGCCACAGCATTCTGGGCTTTAAAATTAGTGTATTTTGCAATGTAAACACTTTTTTCACATCACACGAGTCAAATGATCAACAACCGAATGTTACTAATGGCGTAAGAGACAAAGAATGACTTGCCACATGACTTTCAACGACTTGTAGCGCAAACAGACTTATTCATGTGTGATTTTATTTGTGTTTCTTCTTTAATGGAAACACTGCAGTTGTGAAATTGTGTTTTTTCCTCTTTAGTGGGATATCAATAAAGTTTTGTGCACATTTGTAATGGGACCACAGCTTGTCTTTGAACAGTTTCCAGTTAAATAACCAGAGCTGATGGACTGCTTGTGCTTCTGGTTTTCCCCAGTGGTTTCACCATTCTGATGTTTTTATCACAGCCTTCACTGAGATAAAGACATGTCTGTTAGCACTCATATGTTGGGCCTGAGGGCAAGTCTTCTGGTTGTAATTCAGCTGCTGAGTAATTGACTGCTAAGTGAGAGGAAAGTTTTCATAAAAGACCTCTGCTGCTCCTTTGTGCAGCCAATAAAAAGATTTCACAATCAGGATGTCCTCTAGTCTGAAACTGTTTTATCTGAAAAATTTTGCAGTACCCAAAGAAAATTGTATTATAACATAGATTGTATTCAATAATTTTATTTTACCTAAAGACAAGTAAAATCAGCACATAAGGAGATGATGTTTTCTATCTTTACTCAATACAAAAATGAACATTAACGGCCTTTTCATTTCTAAACCCTCTAAATCAACACATGGGCTACTTTACCTCTAATCAAATCAAAGACTTTTTCAAGTGTATTTTTAACATGTCAAATTTAAAAGAGCTTGATAAAATGGCAGTGATTTCTTTGAGTTTTATTTAAAAGTGACATCTGTAAATAAGAGATGGCTGCAAGCTCGGTCTCATCAGTAGTGAAGTCAGCTATTTCTGGAACACGCACACACACACACGCACCCCCCCCCCACCACACACACACATACGTATTGATGAGTCCCACTTGCAGGCTAATTATAATCTGTGCATGGATTATTCATGTGTAGTTAATGAGTCTGGGGAGTTTCCTAACTTATTCCAGACTAGTTAACCCAGATCTAATATTTACCTCACTACCGGAGTGACAATAAGACAAAATATGCACTTTATAGTAACTGAGCTTTAACAAAAAAAAATGTGTTAAGTTAAACTTTATCCATTGTGATTTCCTGTTTTGCCAAGCACTTCATAGCATAGCAACACCATTCAGAACTTAAGAGATGATGTTTTCTATCTTTACTAAATATAATATATAATCAAATAGGGCTAGACGATATGGCTGAAAAACATATCACAATACAAGTGTTTCATAGCAGTACGGTGAGCTTATACATCCACGTCACCTAAAACTGATAACTCTGTGACTCGTTTACCTGTGATTTTTTTGTGTGTATATTATATGTGCACTAATACTGAAATGTCTACAAGGCTGCCAACATTTCCAAATTAAGCATGTTCCATGACAAACAAAGACCGAAAGTTGCTACTGTCCCTTTAGCCTTTCTTTCATCTACTGAAGTCTTGCTCTCTTTCGCTGTCTTGCAGCCTGAACAAAAGAACAAAGAGCAAAAGTGTCTTTGTAGAAAATACACTTTCCTTTAAAATTGGTTTCTATTTCTATTTAATCCTTTTATAGCTTTAAAACAAACCAAACTTGCTTTACTTCCTTTATCCTTACTGTTATCCTTTCATTGGCCATATAATTGTCCAATTTGACATTTCCAAAATAAATTTGCTTAATGAAAACATTCCAATTTTGAAAAAAACTCTTGTCTTTTCATAAAAAAAGTTTTGGTGCAAGAACGAGGTGTTTTTTTGGGGGGGGGGGGCCGTATGGAAATTGGTTTATTTCTTAAAACTGCAATGTAAGCACTTTTTTTTTCGCATGATCACAAGTCACATGATCAACTACTGAATGTTGCCTCTGGCACAAAACACAAAGAAGAAGACTAAGGGAAGTAGTTAGAGGAGGATGGTGCGTCATGTTCTTTTACAACTTATCATGTAAACAAACTTATTCACATGTGTTTTTATTGCGTTTCCTACTTAATGGAAACACTGCAATTGCAAAATTGTGGGGGGTGGGAGGGTTTAACATTGGCAGAATATTGACATTTGTAATGGAAATGCAGCTACAGTTTGGGGAAAATATTGGTTTGCTGACTTTTTCACCAGTCGGTCACCATTCAGTGCCCGGTCAAGCTGAAAATGATTTGATTCCATTCACCAGTCTATGTCTTGTTTCATTTCTAGCCAAAACAAATAAGGAATCACAGTCAGGTTGATGATTATTTGTTTTGTACATTAGCAGAAATGTACTAAAATCCAGACGTGTCCTTAATATAACTCACTGCTGTTCCTGGTTGAGTGTGATGCATCAAAAGGATTTCCAGACAAACACTGAAATGTAGGGCAGGAAATTTGATTGTGTGCCATCTGTTGTACAGTTCCTCATTGAAACTATGCATATAATTAATACTCTGTCACTGCTCAGATATTTCCCTCAAGAAAAAAAATTATTTGAAAGGGACCGTTTTCTTCTTTAAGTGCAAATTAGCTGCTGCATGCAATATTAATTAAAGTGCAGTTTCCTTTGACAATCTCATTCTATCTTGTGTTGAGATCAATACTATGTTATATGCATGTTGCTGTGTGATTAGAGGGAGATGCTAACATTTATAAAAGCAGCAAAGCTGTTATGGGTTTGAAAGGCCAACTTTGTCCAAGCAGACATTAATGTGTTTGTCTGAAGTCTGCACTGAGGCTCCTCTGGGATTACAAGTATCTTTAAATTATAGCCCTCCCCATCCTCTCCCCCTTTAAATGATCTGAGACTTCATCTTATCATTTATTAGGTGTTCCTCTGTTACACTGGATCAAGAACATCTTTCTCAAGAAATACTCAAGAGACTCTTTAATGGCAAAATTGGAGTTCTGCTTCAATCATATAGCTCATCCATCCCCCCCCCCCCTCGCTGAAGTGGTGCTTTTAGCTACACGTACGCTTGGAAAAAGAGTCGCAGTGGAAATTCATGTAGTGTGTGGGCATAGTTGGAAGTGGGAGGCCTGCGTTTCTGCAGTTTTGCAAAGATATAATCAGGGAAGGCTGCAAAAGGGACAGTGACATCTAAATGTGGCACAGAATGTATTCAATATGGTGTGTGGTCTTGCGTAGTTCTGCAGAATAAGACCTTTTACAGGCCTCTTGTAAGGGTAAAATTACAGTTCTCGCCTTGAAATTATGTATTGTGACTAAAATGTCATCCTAAAAACAGAGTGGTCACACTATCAAATTAAGCTCGGCTAACAACGGGTGTTTGATTTTCATTTTTCAACACCGTCAGAATATTTCTAAGCCTCATAAATGCAGGCTTTGAAATGCCTTAAAGGAGTATGACTACCTTAAGATACCAATGGGATTGTATAGACAACACCACACATCTTTATGAGGTTAGAGTAGTAAATAAAGCCTGGTTGTTTGGGAAAAGTCATGTAGTCATGTCTGATTTAGCCACGAAACACAGAAAACAGTCAACAGCTTGACAGGGCTTGACACCAGTGACGTTCCTTGCTCCCTCACAATTTTGACACTTTTGAAACGTTACGCTATCATAGGGATTTTGTATGAAAGAAGAGCTAAGGGAGGGCAACTGAGTGTGGTCAGGAAAAATACATCACGCTTGACCAGCTTTCACAAGTTCATGATTACACTAAGATCTGTTATTATGAGCTCCATTTTGCTGCCCTGCAGGGAAATTGAACAGTCTATGATGGGTAGTTGGTATTAATCCAGTACCTTTAAAATAAAAGTTAATTTTCTTGACCAATTGTGATTGATATAATTTCTGTCTGGATTCTAAATATGTGGCATTATTTATAGTAAATAATAATAATGATAAAAGTGGGAGTGTTTAAGCATGCTTGATGGAAGTCACATATCTCGAATTTAGGGATGGGAGTATAAAAGTTTTATCACGCTATTTTGTGATAGTACTGTGATAGCGACAAAAGTGATAAAAAGAACTACTTCTTACTACTTTTTCAGGTAACTGTATGGCTGTGACTGTGTCTCTATGTTTCTCTGCTCTTGGAAAAACATACCAATTTTTCAATATGCTTTTTTAGGACACCAGTCATATGAAGTGTGATTTGTATCATTAAACTGCACACATTAACTGCATTGAACAACATCTTTAAATGTATTGATACTCTCATTTCACTTTCTCTCATTGGAGAAAATAGTAAAGCAGCATTCCCAACAATGCGGACAGATTTATTTATTTTTTGTGGCAACAGTAAATCAAACTTTATATGAGAAATTTATCATGAAAAATTATAAACAACGCAATAATTTCCTACTTGGATTGAGTTGCGCAAACATTTTGGAAAGGAGGTGTGAGCAATAACTTTGTATTTAGCTACAAACCTGTTCTGTTCTTTAACATTAATCATTTTATTATTGATTGCCTCGTTGCCTCATTGGCGAAACATCTTCAAACCATGCCTTTTATTTTACCTTGACCTGAGAGGGACAAAGGTAAAAGCCATTGCCTTTGTGTGTGTTTGTAGTGTTGCTATGCAAAGTTTTGTGCCAGATTGGAAAGATTAAATCGGATCAGTTTCTATCGCTTTTGCCACAAAAAAGTGTCCTTAAACCTTATTTTTGGTAACAATAATATATCATATATTTTCATCACCTTTTCTGGAACATGTCTAGCAATGAGCATTGACATTACACGTCTAGAGACGATGCTATGCTACTGCTAAGCTAGCACAAAGAAGTCTGGAATTGGATTAAAGTGTATGCCAAAAGAAAGCTGTAAATATTTGTATTTCCAGACTTTATTCCGTATCTCATAATTCCACATAATGTGCATCTGTAAAATTTTTGTTGAAAATGTAGTTACCGTGCTTATTTTTAAAATTACTTTAACTCAACTAAGATCTTAGACAAATTTAATCAAGAAAAGTACAGAATTATAATGACACAAACCATAAATATAGTTTTAAACTGCAGTAGAAAGTGTTTGTTTTCAGCTACAATACTTTTTATTTTAGCTCAAACGTTTGAGCGACACTGAAGTGATTAAGATCCGGACACAACAAGATGTGTGTGCTACTTGTGTGGTTCATTTGAAAATGTTTCAATGGTCGATTTGGTACTGCCCCCCACTGTTACTTCTTTGTTGGAAAACACTGCAAGAACCAGCTGCTAAAAGCACAATACAGTGTTCAAACAGGTGTTCTAGGCAGAGAGAGATTAAGCAAGAGAAGAGAAGATGGCAAGCTCAGCTGTGTGCCTTTGCCTTTGATGGGTCCACCTCTACTATCTGAGTTGTTTCAAGCCAGCGTTGCCTAGCTACAGTGAGCAAGAAGATGTTAGGGCTGGGACAGAGGAGAAAGAGGAAGGGTGGGTCTAGCTCTGTTTGGTGTAGAATAAGTGAATCTTTTCCTCCCCATCTTCTCATCATTTTTGAACATCTGTTGTGTTTCTCATCTTACTAGTTTTCAGCTTCCAGGCTTTTTTGAAATTCTGAACTAGATTCATAATTAGTTCTTTGTGGATCTCTGTCTTACGCCAATTCATTAATCAATTAATTCCATGACAAATGTGCTCAGAAACTGAAAGTGGGATAGAAAGCAATCACACAAACCTGTAAGAGCCTGGAGTGAATACAACAGCATCCAGACTCACAATTCAGCCATTCAGCCCTGGGATGCATTAATCGTAGCAATTCCCAAAGTACCAGTAACATCTCTAATACTTTATTAGTGGGTTTCCTGGCTTGAAAGCATGCTGCTGCCACACTGCACCATTTGGACCCTCCAACACACGCACTCATACAGGTCAGCCAGAAACCAGCAGTGGGTGTCCTTTCACGGATGATGTTGGAAACTGAAGTCTTCTTCAGGAGGATCTCTGTTGGCAGGGTGCCGGGAACAACAAAACACAACACATCTGGTGTAAATGCTATAAAAGTACTGTTGAGAAGTCTTGAACCAATGTGTTATTCCTAAGTAAGGCAGGTACAAATATAAACAAAAACATTGTGGGAAGAACTGAGCTTTACCAAGTTATTCAGGAATACAAAATCTTTGTTTGGTTTGTCATTCAAAAGTTTTGAATCTATTGGCGCTATAATTTTCCAAAAATGCCATTTACATATATATATATGTAAGATTATATATTTAGCGTTTTGCGTACATTTGTAATAGAAACACAGTTACTGTTGCTAACCTTGCTAATTGCTTATCTGAGATGCTAAGTCCAAATTTGAGCTGCATAATATATAAAATTACAATCAAAAACACAATCAGTGTGTGCAATGTAGCCATCACAAATTACTCCTTGGAGGCAGTATTTGATTATAATTCTGTTATTCATATACATTGTGTGGAACAATGTATATGAATATAAATTGGATAGACTTTGTCAGTCTATGATATTTGCACTTGGGCATTTATTTAATGGTTGAGATACTGAAGTTCACAAATAGTGAGGGCTGTTCACCTTGAAAGGATTTTGTAACTGTGAAAATGGTTAAATGTAGAAGTTCCTCCCCCAAATGCACACACCGACCTGTTCCCTCCGCTCTTTGTTCAGTTTGCCTCCCTTACACTATGTAATCACCACCCCTTGTTCCATTTCCACATCACTTCCTGAAACAGAGGATGTTGGGGGCTTTCTTCTCCCCAGGTTGGAGAAATGGGCTGGAGTTTTTGGAGAGGCTGGAAATAAATAAAGGGGGGTTACCAGTAGCAGCTGCAGACAGAGACACACTTTCTGTCTGTGGATGTTGTCATCTTCCTGTGTGTATGCGATGCTGTCTGGAAATCAGAGGAAACGTTATAAATCCTGGTTGCAGAGAAGGAAAGGGTGCTCTTGCCAACACTATCGAGGTCACTAACTCTGAAAGCAGCATCCATAACCCAACTTCAGCCCTCTTAATGCCTTCCTACACACCCGTCTTTATTCAGTATGGAGGGTTTATTCCGCCAACATCACAGCAGCGTGTATCCCTGTGCATGTATCAGTGCCCCTTTGTGGCTTTGTGTCCCTAAGTGGCTCTCAGCTCAAAGACACTGAAGTTCAAAAGAGTAAGGAGACAATGGCAATGGCTTGCGTGTTACCTGCAGTACACTGATCACAGGTATGCTCTATAGTTGGCATCACAGAGTGTTTAAAGGTTGAGGTAAATGCGAGACCCATCTCTTACATTTGCCCCATCTCAAGAATCCTGCTTTGCTCTGGTTTATCAGGGTGTTCGTGCATCCATGGAACCTCTTAAATTCATTTATCTAAAATGAAGGCCTTTAAATGAAGGCCTAAATTCATGAAGAAAATGCAAATGGGCTTAAATATGTTAGTCACAGGTCTTACATTTTGTTGTGACAGGACAATTTAATCTCGTATATGTAGTTTTTTTTTTTTTACCTATGGGCTTTTTGTGTCAGGCAAAAGTTTAGGTTGCGTGCATACATCTTCATTGCGTTCTGTGACTTGCAGAGGTTGCGGCTACCGGTAAGTAGCTGCTAAATATATCCGCGCTAGCTAACTTGCTAGCTTTTTTGTGAGGAAGTGCAATTTTTTCAGTAGTTGGCTGGACGATATTTGTTTTCGCCATTGGCTTACTTCTATTGCCAACCCATATGAAGCTAAGTGTAAAACAGCGATTAAGTTTGGCACTACGGGGTTAAGACTACAGAGAGCCATATGTGAGAGTGAGAAGCACAATCTTAAATTTCATTCAAGATGGCATTAAAAAGGTCTTAAAAAGTTTTATATTGGAATTGCTAAAACCTGTAGATACCCTTTTTTCATTGGTTTTTATTATATCCACTGCATCCTTTCAATCATGTTTTACATCATGTCATTCTGGTCTTTTCATTTCCTACTTTTCTACTCTCTCCAGTTGTGAGCCTTTTTTAGTTATCTGTCTCACATTGTCTTTCTCTATGATGAGTTGAGGCGTTAGCCCTGTCTTACCCTTCCTGTCACACTGACATCACACACAGAGTCATAGTCTGAACTGCTTTCAATTTAGCTGTAAAACTTTCTAGGGCCAGAATGTAGTTATTGACACTATTGGTGTTCTAAGACTACGAAGTAAGTAGATCATATTATATTTTCTAAGGATCTTTAGAGAATCTGAACAAATGTCTGGTGTTGTGCTATTCGGGACATTAACTCACCACACCCAGATGGGTTTTTCACTTGCAGTGTAAAGTTTCAATAACCAACTTTGCCTGGGTTTTCTAAATAAAATGACCCTTTACACCACGCTTATCCCTGTGGGTTTTAATCAGGGTAAAATGTAGGACACAAAACTGGATACTGTTATATTCAGTGACGGAAACAGAAACTGACCATTGAACATCAGGGACTGTAGCTTTATTTAAAATCTAAACCAGTGGTTCCAGTTCTGCTCAGGAGAACTTTATTAATCTCATAAATAACAACTTACTTACAGCCATCCAGTCCATGTACAGTTGCACAAAAATAACACATACATACAGTAATTATAAAGTGCCAGCAACAGTTAGAAACAGAATTTGAAGCAGAAATTTACAACAAAATTTAAATTAAAAAAAGAAGAAAATAGACCAGTGTAGCTAATATAAATTAGCCACCCTGGTCTAAAAGTTATTTTAGACAAGTGTTCAAAAGTCTAATGAAAGGTGGGATAATAACAAAAATTTAGCTTCCCAAAGTTTGAGTCAAGGGTTCCATAGATTCTCTCCGAAAATGTAAGTACATGAAAAACATATAAAAGACAATTATGCTATTCTTATAAGGAGAGATATAAAACAGTATGAGAAGTATTAAAAAAAACATTATTGATGCTGTCTGTATTTGTATCTGTTTCACTGACAAGCATACTCAAAGTATTTGAAGCAGCAGCAATCTAAGCCTGTTTACTGTTACTTATTTATTGTATATTTGGGGATGTTATCCTTCTGGGTGAAGTCTTCGCTCAAGTCTTCTGCACTTTCCAAATTGCACTATATTTACATCCATTAATTAGATTCAGCCAATTAGGTTCTACCTTGTGGCATGTGTTTGCAATTCTAATGAAATTGATATTAAAGGTTGTAAAAAATGTCATTTTCTTGGCAGTGAGCACCTGATAAACTAAAGCATTGTGCCCTGGTGGTTGTCTCGTCAATGTTGCTATAATTGTCTTTCATTGCAGAATAACTGTACCTGGCTGACTGTTACAAAAAGTAGAGCTATAAGGTTGAGTAGTTACCTGTGCAGACATTTTACTGTTTACCTCAACACAACAGAACTGCAGTTCATAAAATCTCCTCACTGAAGGCTTTGTTTTCACTCTGCCGGCTCCTGTGTGATCAGCAGACGCTGATCTAACCCAGATCTATAATACTCTGTTGTGTTTGCTGAGTTCATCGATTTCCAAACTGCTGTTTACACAGCACAGCACTGATGCAGCACACTGTCAGCTAACAGATTACCTTTTCGTTTAGTTCACTTCATTACAAGGTAGACATTTCACCTCTAGAGACTATTTCAGACTTGAACTTGAACTCAGCATGTTTTGTTTGTCCAAGTTAAATACATTTGTCTTCAAATAAATTAACAAAAATATAATCTTACAATTAACGTCAAAATATGTTAGTATCGTTTTTTTGTGTTTCACTGTGTTTGTCCATCACATTCCAAGTGGGATTGGGATTTTTGGAACTTAAGTTTAACTTTTTTGTAATTCTAGATCTGCCCATGGAATACAATCCTTCAGATCATCCTCGAGCCAGCACCATCTTTCTTAGCAAGTCACAAACAGATGGTAAGTTGTGACCCCTACTGGGACTTCTCATTTCTCTGAATGTTGCATCTAATATGTCTCTACTCCTTGAGCTGACTAGGAATTGCATAAGTTTTTCATCTACAAATAAGTATTTGTGTTTGGGATACACACAGCAATCTGTTTGGACCAGGTTAGCATAGCATGATGAAGGAAACTGATTTTTCTGTAAAATTTCATACACAACCATCTTTAAGCATGCATAAATCGCAAAAGGAGAAAATATTTTGAAATGTGAACCATTGTGAAATGCATATTTGCCTCTAAGTGAATGTCGTAAGCTGTTCATTAAATTTAATAATTTTAGAACAGAGTTTGAACATTTCAGTTTCATGCATCCAGAGATTATGGTTTTAGTGGAAAGCAAATATGCTATCAAGTTAGTTGTATTAACAACATATTAACATATTTTACCATCTGTGATGGTCTTGCACGAGTTTTAGCCTTTAGAGCAGAGGTGCTTAACTCCTTGCTGTTAACAGTGGCTTTAACTGGTTCTTCCCCAGTGAACCCTTACCAGGTTAGTTAGGTAACCTGGTTACCGGTGGTACAATCCGGTCCTAGTTGGATATTGCCGCCAAGTGATTTGATTGGGAGCAGACTGTATTCATTGATTGTCAGTGGATTTACGTCTACAACAACAAATCAAACACTATTTTCAATATACGACGAAATTGTAGTTTGTGAGATGGCGAGCTTCAAAGTAATAATTCCATTGTCAAACTTTGAGGTCCAAACCTTTTCATTGATTATGGTGGAAGACTACATACAGTGTCAACTTGTCAAGGCAAACCTCAACGAACAAATATACAGAGAGATTTCGGGAAAACTGGCCGACCAGGGCCAGTTTTTCACAATCAAAATGACGTCATTGGAGCGTCAACCACAAGTCCTACGCACTGATGGTCCGTCCCCATAGTGAGGATCACACTGTCCAGGGAGACCCACCCAACTCTGCTAGAACCATTGTCATGTCTCAATCTAGTGAGACTTGACAATGGTTGCTAAAAGTGTAAAAAGCTCTAGATGCCTTAGATGCATTTCTGTTCCAACTCACCTGAATCAAAAGGACAAGTCACTGTCGGGCCTGTACACAACTTGAAGACATGCCATAGAGGTAACTGATCTATTTAACTCAGGTGGGTTGGAGCAAGAATGCATCCAAGCATTTTAGTACTACTGAATAGTGACTGTCGAGAACTATAGTTAAAGACCCTTACTGTCAAAAGACACTGTTGTTGTTTCATTCTGTGTAGCTATTTTCTGATTTTTTTCCAATTCAGACACAGCCTCTTTACTTTGGTGAAAAGTATTCTAATGCTGTTTAATATCTTTAATCCTGGAGAAAAGCCAGTTGAACTTTGCAGCCTGTTGCCTGGAGCATAGTGTATTGATCAGGGATAATGTGCTGGAACTCCTCACTCCTCTGTTGGCCATGATTACGCTCTTGTGGGAAGATCTGCTGGTCATTGTTCTCAGCCCTATATAACTTTAGTAAAATGAAAGGCTTACCTGATCGAGACGTATTGAATAATTAAATTAAACCTTTTTCTAAAACCTCACCAAAACCGCATCCTTTGATGTTTGCAGACTCGCCATTTGTTACTTCATTGTGTATTTTCTTTTAAACATCTGTCATGACGAAAAGCATGAAGCCAACTTGGACTTTTGTTTTTCAGTTTTGCTGCCCAACAAGCGAGGTAAGCATGTCTGTGTGTCCGGTCCCAACAGGACTGGCAAACACCGCCCTGCTTTACTGTCTGTTTGGGCTTAACTCTGAAGAGAACGGCTCCTTCCTGGTATCTAAAGCTGTACCGCCTTCATGTTGTTGTTTTTTCTTTGGCCAGTGTTGTCTACGTTATGCGTCATCATGCCGTGAATGTGTAGGTAGTTGTTTGTGTTTCGAGCTGATCTACTTCTGTCATTTTGTGTGTACATTTCTTCCACTGCACATGTCGGTCCATGAGTACAACTGTAGTTAGAGCGGTCAAAACCTACAAAATCCCCGTAATGTAATGTATTATGCATGTTTTAATTTTCTTTCATAAAAATAAAATTGTTGCTTGTTGCTTAAACCAGTTGTACTCCAGACTTGTCAGTGGAAAATGTGCATTGCTGTGAGAGCACCAGTGTACTAGAGGTAAGATACAGAAGAAAACTGGGATAAGAAATGTGAGGTACCTCAGTACTTTGTTTCATGTATGTAACTCTGCTACTCCTACTTTCCCTCCCAACTGCTCCTGTTTGCTTTTGTTAGCAGTCATTTTCCTCCTCGTACGTAACATATTTGGAGTATATTTCTGTCTACAAGCCTACACTTCTCCACAAAAGTCATGACAACAATAGGCTCTCAAACGATTGTTTAATCTGTTGGTTTAACCAGAAGAAGAAAAGAATTGTCAATTCAGGTTTGTGTAGCACATTCCACCAACAAGGCTTTACATCACACCATACAATAAACAATGATGAACAAGCAATAAACATCGCATATTGTCAAATGTCATCAAAATCATCAAGCAAATGTACACCAAATATGTTGCAAATTGGTTTTTAGCCTTGATGTTTCAGCATTTTTGCAGTTTTCTGGGAGTTTGCTGCAGATTTGTGGAATAGGTTAATAGGTTAAAATACAGTAGATCATTTACTGTTATGCAGACTAATTCTGACTTAGTCATCTCTCTGTAAATGTGTAGTGGTAATTCTACTCTTTCTTGTTTTTCCCACCACAACCTTTAAAGTGCCAGGGATGTAAAACTTACACTTGTAATCTCAAATCATGACAGACCTGTGCCGATATGTGCCAGGGGTTGCTCTAAATCAGGTTGTTTCTCAGTCTTTCTCAGCCAATTAAGTGGCGGTTCGTTATTCAATCGTGGAAACTAAAGTTGCAACTTAGTGTAAATCTTTTGTTCGCCTTAGGATTTGCTTCGATTTCAATTCAGTTAGTGCCCCTCCTCAGAAAAGGAGAACAAGTAACTCAAACAATAAAATTAAAACAAACAAACAAACAAACAAACAAAAAATAAGTCACTCTCCGATCCATTTTTTTTTTTAACTTTCTTCACCATCCTGCTAACATGCTGGTCATGACAAGATTTGCCACAGTTTCCAGTTTTTCTCAATTTAAAGACTGGCGTTTTCCACAATTTCCTGTTTGACATATTATGATACTTTGGTGCAGTCATATCAGATTAATTTACAGAAAGCCTAATGTTGCCATGAAACACTTCAACCTCCAGTCATACACTGTAGATAAACATACAGGAATTGAGTCATTGGTGTTAGCTGTGTGTAGAACATGCTACACACCATCATGTATAAAAAAAAAAAAAGAATACAAAACAGGCACCTATAAAACTAAAACATAGAAATATCCATTGAAATAAATTGGCAACACAAATAACCAGATTTGGTTATTTCTAATCCAAATCAAATCTAACTTGATTTGGATTTTAATACCACAGTAAAAACCATGCATAAGCTTTGTTATGTTGCTTTATTAAAATGCAATTTACTATTGCTTTTTAAAATATTCAATAGAATAACAAGCCGTACAAGAGAACTTTAGAGAGATGCTGCTCCCTGTCTGTTGGGGTGGGGTACTGCGCTGACGCTGTTCTCTCATCTTTCCTTCCAGTTCGAGAAAAGCGGAAGAGCCTTTACATCAACCACGTAAGTGAAATAACACGCATTTGTTTGATTGTTTAACTAAAGAAAAGAACCGTTTTGTAATTCAAATATCTTGTATGCTTTGCAAGTTCACACACATTTCGGAAAACAAGGTAAAGTAACGACCATTCAGAGTCACCTCGATGTCTTGTATTTGTCAATTTCACAGATCCTACATGCCTATAATTACACTGTTGAAAATCCTTTTTTTTATTGGGTTTTTATGTATATTTTTTAATGTAGTTTGAATGTAAAAATACAGGTTATTTTGTGTGTGGTGCAGTTCCTCTCTACCTCATCGGTGGTATACATTTAATATTTTCAATATGTGTGCACAATTACCCAGGAATCCACGTAGGTAAATATGCAATATAATATTGTAAACGTATAAACAAAAAATGATTTGAACAACTTGAAATTAAACTGTTATTATTCTTTAAAGAGGAACTACACCATAAATCTAAATCATGCATGCAGCCATGTAAAGCACTGAAGATGCACTTCTTTCCATCCGTTATAAAGCCATCAAATGTTCCCAAGTATAGCTTTAAAGATATTGATCAATCCACATGTATGTGTTTGGGGGCGTGTGTGTGTGTATGTGTGTTTTGTATGACCGCGTGCAAATGTGCTGCAGCATCATCCGGGTCCACTGAGACGAAAGTACAGCTCCTGTTCCACCATATTTCTAGACGACAGCACAGTCAGTCAGCCCAACCTCAAATACACCATCAAATGGTAACTCTGCTCATTGTTTCAGGATTCCTCCTCACTTCAATTAATTCACTTTTTACAGAAATATTCAGAATTTTATCCTTTCCTGCTTCTTTGTAGTGGAGGTTATTTTTAATCTGCCTTTTTTTTTGTTTTTTGCAGTGTAGCCCTGGCGATCTACTACCACATAAAAAACAGGTGTGGAAAATATTCTACCCTTTTAGATTCTCCACTGAATGTTGTAAAAAAAAAAAAAAAAAAGCCAACAAAAACACATATTAAAGAGCATATGTCATCATTCCTTGTATTTTACTTGGAAAATGTGGGGGGAAAAATAATGGTAGTGAATGGAAGCAGCTAAAAGTCTCAAATTTCTACATTTAATAATTCTGTCAAAATGTTTCTTTGATGGACCAGTGTTCTTTTAGTACTTAGAAGCACTAACACACACAATTGAGAGTGATTCATATTTTTTTCTTACAATTTATCCAATTTTGTCAATCCTGCTTGAGTCATTTATGAATGCAAATCTCATAGAAAAACAAATCTCTCTGGATTCAGTCCAGTGTTTCAGTTCATCATATTTTGGTGGGAATGAAAAGCATATAAATGCCAATAAAGGGGCTTATTGAACAGGCAGATTGCTATTCAACTCAGGTTTTACATTCTTTTTTTTTCTACCTTGATGTTTTTCCTTCTCTTTCTCCTTCCAGAGACGTCGACGGACGAATGTTGTTAGACATTTTTGACGAGAAGCTGCATCCTCTCTCGGTACGGCCTCAGCTGCAGACAAAACTCCCATTAGGAGCAAAGTGTAGCGATGTCAGCATTCATCAGCAGAACAAACAGCAAATGCATACCAACGAGTACAACATGGGGGGGGGGAAATCTGAGGAATCCAGCTTGATCATTCTCATCTGTTCCCATCTGAGCGCATTTGCAATGATTTACTCTCAAAATGTACTCTGACACTTTGCCAAATGCATTCTCTATTCTATTTTCTACTCTAAAAAAATCCGATGAGGTGGAAATAGGTTGTTTTTTTATATTACTTGTCTGATTTTCTTTTTTCTTTTTCCATTTCTAGAAGTCTGAGGTTCCTGCTGATTATGACAAATACGACCCTGAGCAGAAGCAGATCTATCGCTTTGTCCGGACGCTGTTCAGCGCCGCGCAGCTCACTGCCGAGTGTGCTATTGTCACTTTGGTAGGTGCCAAAATACTTGAGGGTGCCAAAATATGCGCTGACACTAGGAGGGGTTGTTGCTGCTTTCTGATTCTCTGTTATTTTGACTTCTCCAAAATAATCAGTCCACTTCTATATTCGTGAAGCTGTACTTAAAATCAGAAGTAAACAGTTTAGTATTGCTCCTTGCACTTATGAGTGGTAACCAAATTTAATTTCTAGACCGGACTTTAGGAAAGCCTACCTGCTGGATATTTAGACTACAAATTTGGAAACTCTTTTACATCTGAATGTAAATCCAACACATCATGGATTTATTTATTTATTTTGAATAGACAAAAGTAAAAGCAAGAAAAGACATTTTCAGGATTTCATACAGCTGGCTGGCTAACCTTGTTTAATCTGCTTTCCTTTTTGACATATGCTTAATGGATGTGCTTTTAAGAATGACTGTATTACACTCTATGTGCTTTATTCTGCATGGCTATTCATAAAAAAAATGTTTAATGCCGACACATGGCTTAAAAATACATATGCTCTGCTTTCTCCATGTAAAATCTGACAGACTTCCAGTAACTGACAGAGCAGTTGGCTGGTGGTAATAAAGTTAGTTCAGCTGACTTAAACCTTAGGGAAATACAGATAGACGCTGTGGATTCTGTCTTCGCTTTGTAATTGTTGCTCCACTGGGAAGAAGATTAAAGGCTTCATTAAAAGATGGGAAAAGCAGAAAACAAGAGCAACCAGCAGGTCTGTGCAAAGCCAATATGGATCATGTACAGATAATATTCCCCTGCAGTGTCTTCCAAAAGTGCAACAGAAAAGTGACAAAGTTCAAGTGTTTATATCTCTCTGTTTTCTGCAAATGCCGTTTTAGCTGATGCATTCAACTAGTTTATGTCTACTGTTGGGTTTTCTGAAGCAGAGAAAAAAAACAACAACTTTATTTATTCGAGTGATACTGAGACCAATTCACACTAAACTGAGCGATTCCAGCAGATGTTAGGATAAAACATCATCATGAAACCCTGGTAAAAACTTTATTAAAGGATCAATAGGGGAGGTCTGTTGTGATGACTTCCTGAAGGCAATATTTCTGAAAGAGCAGGAGTTTCTTAAATAAGCAGAGGCCCAATTTCAAGACGTTAAATTTTGAAGTCGTATTTATTTTAAGTCATGTTTGATATATGTAGTATTTTTAGAACAACTGAAGACAACATAGTTGCAAAATGGCACTCCATGCCTGGAAAATGCATAATACTGCCCGTTTGAAGGATCATTTTGTATTTCAGTCTGAGTCTGCATTAATAGTATTAAGAAAGATTGGAATATTCCCAATTATATCTTAAAATTGCAAATTATTAATGCAAAAACAAACTGATATGAATAATTCATACTGTATCAGTCAGCTCCTCTTTAAAAAACATGTTATTTCTCCTTTAGCAAAGGAGTCCAGCTTTGATCTGTGTCTGTGTTTAATTTTCAACTCACCAATGTCTTTGATTCTAACATGATTCTAAAATGATCAGGTGATCCAGCGAATCAGCGCCGGTGGTAATCCTTTAACCCGGGGCCCTGTAGGAGCTTTAACCCTGTGGGAAGTGTGGAAACCTACTGAAGTTGCTTTGATTGGCATGGATATTTTATGAGGAAACTCCAGGGTGGATCTTTGAGGAAGAAGAGTCACTATGGGCCTGGAAAACTCTAAAGCAGCACAGAAGCTGTTAAAATGACGAAATTTTATGAGGGAAGATGACTCTTAACTTGTCTGATCTTCAAAATGGAAAACTTTCTCTGTTTCAGGTTTATTTGGAAAGGCTCTTAACTTACGCTGAGATTGACATCTGCCCTGCAAATTGGAAGCGCATTGTGCTGGGAGCGATCCTCTTAGCTTCCAAAGTTTGGGACGACCAGGCGGTGTGGAATGTTGACTACTGCCAAATTCTCAAGGATATCACAGTAGAGGACATGTAAGTCTCTGAAAAGACATAGAAAAGCATCAGATTTCCCTATGTTTCTGTCTGATCTCAGTAGCGGGTCACGTTTGAACAGCATAATAGAATATCTGTGTGAGAAAGAGGCGATAAAAGCAGAGAGCAAACCCTAGGTACACTGTTGATTAAAAATAACGTAATTTAAGTAAAGTTTTCAGTTTAAGAATCAGAAGTTAAACTTTTTCTATACATTTATTTTGTTCACATAATCATCTGGAACTGCTTAGAAATATATTTTATAAGCTGAATTAGGAGCAAGCTAGCTAGCATTAGCGTATCTACACTCTTTGTGGTTGTAGCCACATGTTGTTCGAAATATCTTCAACAAAGCTGGGCTAAATTAGTTTTAGAATAAGGGAATGTAATCTCCTAATGGAGACATGATATAATATTTACTTTTTCTTTGCTTTATATCATGTTAGATTGTTATAATTGGCTAAGAGAGGCAGAAAATAAATTCAATGAACTTCACTAAATGTATTTATATTATACTACTATCATGTGAAATGCCCTCAAATTACATTATTTGACAAAACATTGTCCAAAAAAATTTTTTTTTTCTAGTATTCCTTATGGTTTATGTTAAGGGCAGTTTTTACATTTAAACACCCTCTTCTCCAATTTTTGGCTAACAAACTTCTTGATATCAACCTCCACGCTTTCAGATGATAATTGCAACATCGCTCAATGAGTTGTTCATAACTCAGATTTCTTTAATTTGGTTTAAAAAAAAATATTTAAAATAAATGAATTGCTTTCCTTCGTCTTCAGTTACAATTTGTTGCAAGGATGAAAACTATATACTCATCGAGATAAAGGGCTCTGTGGAGAAATTAAATGTAACATTTGTTTTTATAGACATTACTTAAGTTCAAATCAGGCATGAAACCTCATATTCTTTACATCCTACATGGTTTTTTTTAACCCTATGGAGTCTTGGCAGGATTATCCTGACGATGCAAATTATGCTATATAGACATTCTATCCCTGCATTAACCTCTGACCTATGCACATTCTGCTGAGCCGGTGGAGGTCTATTCTCGTCTTGGGGCTGAAGTGACCACAATCCACCTGTCCGGAGCTGACTCCAGACAATACAGCTGAGCATTTACCAGACAGTGACTCAGAATCAGACCAGTTCTTTGCTGCAAAATTCCTCCTCTGTAACAGCTGAATCTCCCTTTCCACCTGCTCGCTGCTGGGAAATTATGGAGAACGTTGAGCAGGGACAACCAAAAATAAACAAGAGAGCAGAAAACGAAGCAGCGTTATTAGGCAGAGTTTGGCAACAATGGAGTCTAATTTTAGCTGCGTGCGTCGAAATGTGCGTGGGTTAGGAACAAAGACTGGGAAGGAGAGGTGGATGGAAGCCACAGAGCAGAAAAGAGTCGGTCACGACCGAGGAGAAGCAGATGAAAGCTGCTGTCATCGCAGCGCAGAAGAGACCGCAAAGCTGCCGAGTATGCATGACTAAAACATAATCTGGAGTTGGGATTAATTCTCCTCCTCACGCACAACACTCAGAGCGTTTACTTGCAAAGCATTCCTGTTCGATATTTGAAAAAGCTTGTTTTCATTATCAAAGTTATCAGTTTCCGTTTCAGTCGGACTTCTGCCGTCTATGGAGTTCTTTGTGGACAGAAGTCAACATAATGATTATTTTAATTTGGTTCAACTAGAAGGCGTTCCTCACAAGACATTTTTTGTTTCCTTTGTCTTCTAAAGGAACGAGCTGGAGCGTCAGTTCCTGGAGCTGCTGCAGTTTAATATCAACGTACCGTCCAGCGTTTACGCCAAGTATTACTTCGACCTGCGCTCCCTGGCTGAGGCCAACAACCTCAGCTTTCCCTTGGAGCCGCTCAGCAGGGACAAGGCCCAGAAACTAGAGGTGCGGACCACCTGTCTACCCAGGTCTTATGTTTGTCTGGGTTTTGTTCTTTTGTTGTACTGAAATTTCAATTTCAGTACAACAAAGGGACTAATGAAGATATTTTTCTTCTTCTTTTATAAATATATTAAAATACATTTTTGTTGGTTATGTTTAAGGCAGGGCAATATTGCTTAAAAATAAAATGTCCTATTTTTTTTTCATACCAGATCTGAATTTCTATTTTAATCTTTTTATTTCTTGCTTTCTTTTCTAAAAAAGAAGAAAAAAAGATAGAAAAGGTTGGAGATGATAGAAAATGTTTTTAAAAAGTGGCTTCTATTTCAATCACTCCTGTGAGTTGTATGACAGAGTATTATGGCCTGGCTATGGCAATTCTTGCTAAATTACAAGAACATAGTCATAATATTAGCAGAATAAAGATGCAATTTTGTGTGTGTGTTGGAGTTCTCATAAAATTGCTACTTCATTCTCCCAATTTTACAATTTTTAAATATTTTCTGTGACCGGCAACGTCAAAACAACAGCTGCATAACAAAGGTTATCATTAGTAATTGTAAAACTCAGCTTCTATGCATTCCCAAATGTTCCATTACAGAAGGAGATTATAGAGCAAGTTTGCTGCACTAAACAAAGTAAGAGTTTCGGTCATCACAACAAAGAGTGTTGTTTGGTACACTTCTGGTTTTATTCACTGTTTGGGGAAAAAAAAGATGTAGGATGATCAAACCTAAAATCGTCCCGATCGTCACCCAATTCCCCGATAAATCTCGATATGCGAGTATTCTGAGAAGCAGTTCAAGCACTCTCTGTTGTTTCGTCTTGCAGGCCATCGCACGGTTGTGCGATAAGTACAAGGACGTGAGGAAACTGGCCAAGAAGCGATCGGTGAGTGCGGACAACCTGACGGTGGTGCGGTGGTGTCCGGCTATCATTTCCTAACACCTGGCCACCTTCAGAGGATCAGAGGAATAAATAGACCTTTGCCATATTGTTGCCTGAAAAGCAGGGAGGCGAGCGGTTCCGCCGACTGCAGGCCGGTGGGTCTGTCTGGAATATATACACCCACACAACACACAAACTTCCATTCAGACTGGCACTTTGACAAGTGAGATTGCCCTTTCCCTGGCTGTTGTACATAAAAGGTCCCACTGGTTGCCTGAATCAAATTGAGCTGAAAGATGTGGAATGAAGATCTAAGTTACAGGAGAAAAGCAGGTGAATGGAGGTGAATTGAGAGACTGGGAAGTTGGAAAGCACTTCAATAGCAAGACACAAGAGGAAAAAAAGAATGGCAGAAGTGTTTTAATAGTTTTCTTTGAAGCTTAACTGGTTTGTACATCTGATTACATTTCTTTAATTCGAATCCTCTGGTTTAATCGAATCCATTACTGGAGCATCATTTTACGCCTCATACAGACACATTTCCTCACAATGTTTGTGATTTCTTATTTTTTTTCATTCCCATCAAACACTCAGAAAAAGATTGTACATTCCATTTCCTGGGTGAGAGCAGAGGTGATGCATTTCAGTAGACTACATATCATCAAACTAACCCACAGTTTTTATTGAAACTGTGGTCATTTGGCTAAATTTATCCAGAGAATTCATCACACACCTATTTAGATCAGATTATACCTCAAGAATCTTTCGTCAGGAAACGCTAATTCAACCTCCATGTGCAGAAACTCACCAAGCTCTTTCAAATAAAGCAATATCCAGTCCACCTCTGTGTTTTGGATGGAACATGATTAAAGGAAACACACTCTGGAGAAGATTGCCTTGAAGACGAATGCGAGACATACTGTAGAGTTTATGTTGTGTCCACTGCCATTGTCCCGACCTGTGGTGCCTGTAATTAACCCTTCTTCCCCTCTTTATCAGGACGAGAACAAATTCAATTTTTCTGCTTCACTATTTTGTATGGCTCTTCCGTCTTAAAAAGAAATGGCACAATATGGAATTTACATTTCGAAGCCACTTAAATATGATTCTTCAGGGGTTTTGTTGGTCTAATGAAGACCAAAATTAATAAAAGCAAAACATTCAGCGCTGATTAAAACACTGCTCAGAAAATGAGAGATTGTATAAATATATATATATATATATAAATATATATATATAAACTTTCAGACTTTTCTTTGTACAGTGTAAATAAATTGTGAAATTGTGAAAGACCTTTAGACTCACTAAAAGGTATATTGTAAAAACAGAAAAAAGGCTGCAAAGTGATGTTAGAAATATTTATATCAGTTTTTATGGAGGATGGAGGCAGTGAATATTGTATGTATGACTTTGTGCTCCTGTGACAAATCAAGTAAAGAAAAAAAAGTGAAGTATTAAAATTAAAATGGGACACACCACTCAAGATTATTATTTTTTGTCTATCTCATTAACATTTGCATAATAGAAATTGGTCACCTTTGAATGCGTTACTGGTATGTTGATGTCACTAAATATTCACCAAACTTTTACACATTTTCCAAAAGACTTCTTGAACCACA
Organism: Xiphophorus hellerii; assembly: GCF_003331165.1. Lineage (NCBI taxonomy): Eukaryota > Metazoa > Chordata > Actinopteri > Cyprinodontiformes > Poeciliidae > Xiphophorus > Xiphophorus hellerii. The sequence goes on from NC_045692.1 coordinate 5,436,648, forward strand.
CTGCCAAATGCAACTGAATTAATTACTAATTAACTTCAGTACAAGTTTTATCTAGAAATGTTTAGCATTAGCTACGTAGCTAACAGTTGTTTCCTTTGTTTTTCATTCAGTATTCTTGTCCCCTCTTGTTCTAATATCATGTTAATTGATGTAAATGGTGTTATTTGTCTTCTGTATTAATTAACACCATAGTTTGCTTAACTGAATGTCCTGTATACTTCACATTTTAATTTGACATTTCTGAAGCTGGGTATTGTTAGCTAAGAAGCTATCACCTTCTCAGCTACATAGGTAGTTGGATCAGAAATCTTTGGCTTAGCGTTTAAATAAACAATGTTACTGATCTAAACAGTTCGGTCACAAATTAACCAAGAAATTTTGATACAGAAAGTTTTGTTTTGACCCAACTATTTTAGTCCATTTTGTAATAAACCTCCGCTTGTTTTGGTCAGTTTCCGGATTCCAAAGTATTTATATTTTCTGGATAGAATCAGTATTTTTTTCACACCTCTCTTCTTCTAGTAGAGAACAAAAGGGGAAAAAGAAAAACGACGCTACGGACTGAATACTTCTAATTGTTCGACAGTATTGGTGAACTTGTGGGAGAAACCTTTTCTTTACACCAGTGCTTGTTTGAATATGATCAACTGGACTCGCATTCCTTAGAGCTATTACTAATGAAATAACATAGGCTTAAAAAAAAAGTTAAATATTGAGCAGTCAGTTTCTATTGTTTTTTTCTAAAAAAAAAAAACCCCACAAAGGTCTGAAGAAGGTTCATTTTCAACTTGTATATTGTAATTTCCACGTTATGTGCATTTCATTGACGGCCTCCACCGTCTGTCAAACCGCTAAGGAACCAGTCAGCCATTCACGTCTGACCTCCATGAGTGAGAAGGGAAAGAACCGAACCAAAGTCGAGGAGAAATGAAGGAAGATGATTTCCAGTGTGTTGCAATTTCTCAGTCCACTTGCACATTAGTTAATGAGGAGGAGTTCATAAGTGTCTGTAGGAAAGTGATGCTACTAGAGTTGCTCAAACTGTCCTCAAAGATTGTATATCGTATTTATTTCATATGTGTGTGTACATATGTTGAGGCCCCGGTGTTTTAAACGGCAAGAGCTGAGCGTTGTTGCCGTGCGGCCAGCTTTGTTGAGTTCTAAGGTGGAAAACGTACTATTCTCACAGTGAAGACCGGGGGGTGGAGGCGCGGGGGGGTTGTGGCGCTTCGATGGTTGGTTGCTAGATGAGTGCCACATCACTGAGCTCTACCTCTGCATAGTTTCCTTTTTTCTTTACTTTCATTCCTCTGTATTTCAAATGTTTTTGCGTTGAGATGCTCATTTTCGATCAGAATTCCCATGCTAACAGTCCACTGCTGTATCTGAACTCTTTCTTTTTTTTTCCCCTCTCATCAATGGACATTTTCAGCGAATTGTATTCTGTAGTTTTGTTTTGTGTATCCCAGTGAGTCTAATTTGCTTTTATTCTTGTTCTCAGTTTGTCAAATAGTTTGTTTTTTTTTCTTCTGTGTTTTCAACTGTGATTTCTATGTCTCCATTCCTCCTCTGAAGCAATGTTTAGGAAGAAAATACAGCAAGAATTAAAGCAAATCCACTCTTGCAGTACATCCTGTCTGACTTTATCTGCACTTTTTTTTTTTTTTTTTTTGCTTAATTTAAACTTAACACCACCTAAAGACAAAGAGGCACCTGCAAAACAATCACATTCTGTCAAGTTTCCACTATGAGGTCTTGAATGTGTTATTTTTTTTTCTTTCTCCTGATCATCGGTGTCGTTTTTGTGCACAACCCAACTTTATGTAAATAACTTTGGAGCGTTTCTTCCTGCTGGCGTGGAGCTTTGATCTGAAGGAAGAGATCAGTGGGATGCGTTTTAAAATGATGAAATCAGACCAAGACATCATTAATCTCACATTGTTTCACGTCAGTTATAGCTTTAAAGTCCCAGACTGCCATTGTGCAAACTGAGTGAAAGTGTTAGTCGAATTGAATTGAAATAAACTGCACTGACCCTGACTCACAACTGCGAGTGGAATAATCCACAGAGCTTTAACACTAGAATAGCTTGAGTTAGTCCACTTTGACGTATACCTATTTCGGCTTCGATAGTCCAACTGGCCTGAAGGATTTTATCTAGCAGGTGCTTTTGTTCAGTAAATAGGGCCATTACCTTATCAGTACCCTGGTAATGGCCTCAACGCATCTCACAGTTGCACAATAGACTTAGACTTCGACTTCGACTTAGACTGACTTTGTTGTCATTTTCAATGCACAGGGTGTATAAAGAACGAAATTTCGTTGCATACGGCTCAGGACAATGTTTGAGGAGAAAAATGTTCGCTGGTTGACCTGACACTTCGCCCTTTTGCCTGGGCTGGGTGTGGAAGGTTGTTCCCGAAGCAGTTTCTCCTTGTGTGCCTTCTTCTCATTCACATGAGAGTTACCGAACTCTTTAGCAAGTTCAACAAGGAAGTCTACCTGTCTCTCCTTCACCCCAGTGCATGCCTGATAAAGCACATGTGCATTCAGTGCTGCCATGTCAATCAGGTTGTAGAACACCGCAACTGGCCATCTCCGTGTTCCTGCACGCACGCTGTACTCCCGCACCATTTGGTCCATCACATCCACACCACACTTTGTTTTGTTGTAATCTGTGACCGTGTTTGGCTTCCTTTTGGTGGTATCCTCAGTCTCAACCACGCTGTGCATGCTGCTCTTTCTAAACTGTCATTTTATACCCTCTTAGCTTTATTTCAAAGAGAAACATTACTAATTTCTTTTAGAAAAACCTTTGCACATTTCTTGAAACAGATTGTATGTTTTGCAAACTCTATGTACATTTGGCAAAATGACCTGGATAATGCAGCACAACATCATGGATCAGCTGCAAAAGGTCACATCTCTCCAAAAACACTTCATGTATGCTTCAAAACTAAACTGAAGAGCACTACCTACAGGAGAGTCTACTGTAGAGCTGCCTCCATCATAGATTGCACCCACCCCCAACATGGACTATTCACATTCCTACCTTCTGGCCTGACGGTCAACGACCACATTTACAATTGAAGAAGGGATGCTAATTTGAGCCATCAGAGTCGTCAGGGTGGACTCCGGCCTTTTGGCCCTGGTGAGCCGATATGGGAAGGACTCGAAAACTGAGCTATCCTAGTGTTCAAGCCTGTGAGATGTGTCTCATACCTGCAGCAACATACACACACAATAAAAGTGTAGTTAACCACTGCTGAGAGACTCAAAAAATGGAAGTTTGTCTGATTTGTCATTCATATATTTATTCAATAAGGTATCTCATAAAATCATTTTTACATAAGTTTGTCAGTTTTAGGAAAACTCAAATTCTCCCACCACTGAGTTTTAAATTGTGAGATCTCTATTGTTTCTGATTCTGTCTTTAGTAAACAGTGGTCCTAAAATAAGCTCCTGTCTCTCATCTGATTAATGATTAATTACACTTTTATTTCCTGTGCAACCTACAAGAAGCAACTTTAATTCTTCTCCCCCCATAAACCAGCGTCACTTGAGGGGAAACGGCAATTTAAAACCTGGTTTTATTTCATGAGCGAGATTCCAAAGTCCACATACCTGCATGTTCTGTGACTGATCTATGTTGCAGCAAGTTCCTCCAGGATTATGAAGGAGTCAATGTGAGCATGCTCATCATTGTCCGCAAAAACTCAGGACCAGTCCAATTTGGAGCGAGTAAGCCAAGAGGCTTGTTGTAAGAATGAGCCAACAGCACAAAAATATCTCTGCGATGCCAGGACGGCAACGTGCTTCTGCAAACGTGTTAAGAATAGACCGACAATAGAGCGTGCGCCTGTCTTCTGTTTTCTGGCAACAGGCGTTTGGCTGCAAAGGGCAGATGAAGAAGTAAGACGGAGCACGTCATTTGGTCTGTCAAACTTGGTTTGTTGGAGTCGGTCAGGAAGGATTTCAACCTTAAGGACTGGGCACACTGAGCTCCAGCTGACCTTTGGCGGGAATGGTAGAGGTGGAAGATGGATGAGCTGAAAAATGTAGAGTGAAGTGTCACCTGCAGGACTTTTTCAACTTTATTTTGAGAGTTTTTAGAGCATTAGGCCGAGTAACCATGGTAGAATCAAGTGTCTCTGAGGTCCTCTTTATCTCTGTCAGTCACAGCATCACTTTGATGGGTAAGTCGATTTCTCTTGTCTTTATATCGCTTAAACAATCTGGATGTTTTAGGCTTCAATGAAGTAATGTCAACGTAACCATTTTCAAAGGTTGTGTTTCTTCTCATATTAGTGTTTTGATTTATTTATTTCACAGGAAAGGTGTGGCTCATTGTAATGCTCTTCCTCCGGGTCCTGATCCTCCTCTTTGCTGGATACCCTCTGTACCAGGACGAACAGGAGAGATTCGTCTGTAACACCATCCAACCCGGTTGTGCAAACATCTGCTATGATCTTTTCTCGCCCGTTTCCCTCTTCCGTTTCTGGCTGGTGCAGCTCGTCGCCTTGTGTCTGCCTTACGTCATCTTTGTCATCTATGTCATCCACAAGGTGTGCAACGCTCTCTCCGTGGCTCTGAACTCAACCGGACATGCCAAAGCTTTCCAACTCTTCAAGGTCCACAAGGAGCAGTTCAACAAGATGTGTGTGAACAAGGTGCCAGTGGCAGTTGAGCAGAGAGGGGGGCTGCGGTGCTTCACAGGGGCCTACATCCTCCATCTGCTGTTCCGGACGCTGTTGGAAGCCGGATTTGGGGCCGCTCATTATTACATGTTCGGGTTCTACATCCCCAGGAGATTCCTGTGCCAGCACGCTCCGTGCACCACTCAGGTGGACTGCTACATCTCCAGGCCCACCGAGAAGACGGTTATGCTCAACTTCATGCTCGCTGTGGCCGCTCTGTCCCTTTTCCTCAATGTTCTGGATTTCATTTGGGCCGTCAAGCGATCGCTGAAGCACAACACCAAGAGGAAGATGACGGTTGAGAAAATATTTGAAGAGGAGCGCTGCTTCCTCTCTGCCGGTGTGGCATCCACTTGCAGAGATCCTAGCACATCCACTACTCAGCAAGATATAGAGGCCCAATCCGAGAAAATGGAAAGTTTCAGGAAGAGGCACGGGAGTGGTGGGAAATTTCATTCAAGTCCGAAGGCGTCCATCCTGGGGCATTGCGCGCACCCGTGCTCTTCAGAGCCTCTGTGCTGCAACAGTGGTAACAAAGACATTTTGATCTCCCAAGAGGAAGTTCTGGAGAGGAATGGCAGCGAGGTCGCCCTCTGCCCCCAGGAGACCATAGGGACGCCAAGGCCCATTAGAGTCAGCAAACGCAACAAACTTAAACCCCCACCTCCACCCAGGCTGGACCTCAAACCACCCTCTGGGGAATCTGTAGCACCGGTCAAGGATGTTTCCATGACAACTTCAGTCTGTACCCGGAGAGTGGGTCAGTATTCGCTGTTTGAACTTGGAAATGGTATTGAGCCTCAAAGCGGTGAAGGTGGTCAGGAGAAAAGATCAGAGTGGGTGTGAGCTTTAGGCACACATTACTGTAGTTCCCCGTACTACAGCAATGTGTTTTTCCTTTAAACCCAGGCTGCTGTTTAGTTTGAGAATCTGAAATGGAGACATAAACATCAGACACAACACATCATAATTAGAGATGCACCAATCAGAATGGGCTGCTGCTTTCTGCACTCCAAACAAGTCAGTCGTGAACCACTGCAGAAGTACAAAATTACTAAATAACCTTGAGTCTTTTTCACTTCATACGCCTATAAAAGAATTTGAGCACTTGTATGACCTGGTAGTTGTTATGCATGATGTGTTTACTGATTGGGAAAAAATTAATCTTTCCTTTTCTAGCTGCCTGGACACTGGTTAGGGGTGATCAAGTTGGAAATTGTTTTTTTTTTTTTTAGTGCCGCTCTAATCATAATCCATTTTGTTGCTTTTTTTTATTATTTGCTCTCTCTCTTAGGGTACGTGCTCTGTGACGCTACGACAAAAATCCTCCTACCTCCTGAATCAAAGTTAGCAATGACAGAAGAGTTTTGAATAAGGCGTCTTTGAGCAAGCGTCGTTCTTGGGGGGTATTAAAGATTTAAAAGAAAAAAAAAAACCCTACAAGAATGCAGCCCACCTGTTTGTTTCCATACAGATTTTACCCCCAACACTGTCCACAACAAAGCCGAGTCTTGACCTGGACTCAGTTCGCTCCCCCGTCTCAAATCCCTCCATATGATTCCCAACATAGATAGCCCTGCTTTTGAGCATGGATCAGTGAGGTCAAAGTCCACCGGACCAGGTCAGATGGTTCAACTAAAACGAGAGGCAATGCCGTCACCTGGCCCATACATGGAAAGAGAGTCCTCCTGCAAAGTGAAGGACACTACGAAGGCCCCTAAAAGCTGACATAGGATCACTAAGTAATTATGCTCCCCCGTAGGGGCCCAGTATTTACGGCGACAGCTTGTCACTCTATTTCAGGGCCTCCGAGGGATCAAGAGGACCACAAACATCAGCACACTTCCACACTGGAAATAGAGGAGAGTTAGCTGTTGCCCCCGCAGGATCTCTGCGCTCTGCTTCGGCTTTAGTTTCACCTTGATCGAAGCCGAAATTAATTTTGACACTCGCCCGTTAAGGACAGGAGGATGTGTCGCTGTGTTTACACAGCCAGTGAAACCACTTTAAACGATTTACACAAAATGATTGAAATGAGTCATCGATATGACTGAGTTGCTGTAGAGCTGAGGGGCTTATCTTTGTGTGAAGAGATACTGTAGCTCTTGATCTTCTTCTTGTGGTCTTTTTGAAAAAAGCTCCCCGACTCATATCTTGGATTCGTAAAGAGAACTGCACACTGACTGTGAAATGGCTTTTCCTTTTATTTTTTTTTAAACCAAAGACAAAAGCATGTATGATGAAGAGTTTTGTTTTCTTCTTCCACCAAAGTGTCTTTTGTGTATGCTTTCATTGTTCAGCTGGGCCGGCATTTAATCTAAATTAAATTCTCTGATGAAATTCTTAAGTGCTACAATTCTTGTACTAAAAAAAAAAAAAACTTAAGCCATTTGAGATTTTATACGCCCTTCGCATAGACTTTTGTGCTGCTGTGCCAGTGAATATGCTACTGTTGATGTACAATAGGTTGCAAAAATAGTCACACATCTTAAACTTTCTGGATTTTGACACGGTACAATCACAAACGTCAGTATTATCCATTTGGATCTTGTGTTACACGTTAAAACAAAGTAGTGCCTCATTAGGAAGTGGAAGAAAAACAAGGATGCAACGTTTTGAAATTGTTTTAAACTTTAAAAAAAATCTCAAAAGAGACGTATTAATCAGTCTCTAACAGCTTCGTAGCGTCTGATGAGCTTTGCAGATTTCAGATGAGCTTTTTCTTCAACAACACTTCAGATCAGGAAGAGTAATGCAGTGCACTAGTTGTGTAATACTGTACTAATGCACTACTACTTCCATTTTTCTTCAGATAATGAACTGAACATTGTTTAAACCTTAGGATATTCTAGATACTTAGGACCTAACCCTGCTTTAAGCTTCAGCAGAACTCTATCATTGACTGCTGTGTTTCTGTTCGCTGGTGTTCTCCAACAAACCTCTGAGATGGACTGTTTTCTAATTACATGACTTCTGAAGGCAACTGGTTGCACTGCGTTTTCCTTTTTAGTGTCACAAAGTATACAAATGCTTGCCGACCTCTTATTTGTAGAACATTTTGCAACCTGCTACTTTCTGTTGGTTTATTATTCTATAAAATCACGATAAAATACATTAAAATGAGTGGTGGGAATGTAGGATTTTTTTTTTCTTTTTTAAGTTCAAGAGGTATAAATCCTTTTTCGAGGCACTGCAATACTCAGTTTAATCTCAAGCACAATAAATCCCAGATTTTGAATAATTGTTTGTTTGATCTCTTCTATTTTTGTATGAAACAGCCACAGCTTTCATCACGTTTGTATGGTTCAAAACCATACAAACGTGATTAATGCGATCTTTTAATGCGATTTTTATAGTTTTCAATCAAGTTTTGTATTCGCTGCTTCTCCCAACACCGGTGTTTTGATATTTTGCTGCCCCCTGGTGACAAAGAATGATAACCGCAGCCTCATGTTTTATTCCCCCGCCTAAAACATCAGCAGGCTGGTACTCTGAGGAAGACAACATTAAGACATGACGTGCTTTTCATTCGTTGAATTTTATGCTGTAACAAGGGTTAATAAGAGTTTTAAATGCAACTTCTTTTAAAGTTGCTTTCTACTGACTACTAAAGCAGTCAGTAAAAGGGCTTAAAACGCTGCTAGTGTTTGAAAAGTGATGATGAAAAAGGATATTTTTTCATATTTTTATACAATAAAATCTTCTGTTGAGTTCTACTGTGTTTTATGAAAGCTTTCCTCCTCTTTTAAAGTTATATATATATATATATATATATATATATATATATATATATATATATATATATATATATATACACTGCTCAAAAAAATAAAGGGAACACTTAAACAGGTGTTTAACACTTAAAGTGTTCCCTTTATTTTTTTGAGCAGTATATATATATGTACATACAGTACAGACCAAAGGTTTGGACACACCTTCTCATTGAATTCAATGGGAAGGTGTGTCCAAACTTTTGGTCTGTACTGTATATATATCTTCCTTTAAAGCTGAAGTTATATATATATAGCTTCAACTTCAGCTTTAAAAGAAGATATATATTTATATATGTATATATGTGTGTGTGTATGTATATATATATATATATATATATATATATATATATATATATATATATATATATATATAGGCTTGTCAGATTAATAGTACCTTTCGAAAATAACTTTTTAGCAGGTATTAAACATGCTATGAAATATAAATATGTTAAAACATCTAATTAATCATATAATGTCTTACTTGGTGATGGAACTACTAACAAAGAAACTTTTCAGTCATATTCTAATTTATGGAATGTGTATTTGCTGAGTATATTTGCTTTAATATAGCAAATATTAAAGACCCAAAAACCTTGTTTTGGCTCTGGTTTGGGGCTGTCAGTGAGTAAAGTGACCATCGATGTTACTGGACTCTATAAAATGTGGCTTAAAGCTGAGATGCTGATGTTTGGACATGTAAAATGTATATATTCTCTCTGCATATGAATCTATAAATAGTTTGGTTTCTGTCAGTTCTGTAAAGATACAAGAGAGAAGCTTTCCTCCTCTTTTAAAGTTATATATATATGTATATATATGTATATATATATATGTATATATATATATACAGTACAGACCAAAGGTTTGGACACACCTTCTCATTGAATTCAATGGGAGGGTGTGTGTATATATATATATATATATATATATATATATATATATATATATATATATATATTTAGCTTTAATATATTTAGCTTTAAAAGAAGATATATACACTGCTCAAAAAAATAAAGGGAACACTTAAACAGGTGTTTAACACTTAAAGTGTTCCCTTTATTTTTTTGAGCAGTATATTTATATATGTATATATATGTGTGTGTATGTGTATATATACTGTACAAGATACAAGAGAGAACCAAAGCGAGTTTCTCTTTTGCATGACCAGTACTTTATTTTTACTTTGCTGTAAAAATAACCATTAAATGGTTTCAAATTTAACAAACTCTATGCTTTAGGAAATATTTCGCCATATTTGATGTTTGATCTGAATTGATTAGCTACTTAAGCACCTGAACTTCTGATTATCTGTCAGAAAATGTGTGCAGTTCACCTTATTTTGTGTTAATTGAACTGTCACTGCGTGTGACGTTAAGCTGACAGACTGACATAAAAAACACCCTGTTTTCACCTGGACAAATTGCATCATTTGTTCATAGAACGTGGCAATATTCAGATCAATCATCAAATAGGATGAAATATTTCATAAAGCATAAAGAGCCAAAGTTTGTTAAATTTTAAACCACGACTCCTGCTAAGTAAAATTAAATTATGGGCCATTATAAAGAGAAATTGGCTTTTTTCTCTCTTGTTTCTAGAGCTGACAGAAACCAAACTATAGATTTATTAGCAGAGATAAAATATGTTTTACATATCCAAACATCAGCATCTCAGCTTTAAGCCACATTTGATAGAATCCAATAATAACTAAATAAAGAGTTAACTGCCCCAACCAGACCCAAAAAAGGTTTTGCGTCTTTATTATTTGCTATACTAAAGACACATCATATCTTAATTTATTGCATTCTCATGTAAGTTTTCTCTTTATTCTTAGCACTAGAAAAGAAAAGGTCGTCCAGTGACTGTGGGTGCATCAGCACCCCCCCACCCCCACGCCCAACACTTCATCCCCACCAACTTGCAACACAAAGTTACACCCTTAGCCTAAAAATTTCTTTTCCTGAATAGTCAAAATAATCGAGGCACCAAGAGAAAAACTTTGCATCCAATCCAATCATCAATCCATTCATCCAATTATCCAATTGATAGTTGTTACCGTCCCTCATCCTGAGCAGTCAAGTAGAGAGGAACAACTCCCTTTTAACAGGAAGACACTCCAGCTTAGAGAGACTGATCATATTCTATGACCTGTTCAAAATTAAGACGACTAAGAAAACAGAAAATATAGAAACATTAGGACTGGAAGCCATTTTATGAGGCCATGTAAGGAGTGTGTGCTAAAAAGAAACGCATTAAGAATCTGAACTAGATAAGTTCATATTCTTTGTATCTCTAACAGTCAGTGAGTGAGACACAGAGCTAAATTTAAAAGACACCAATTGACCTAATCACTTTTTCCCCGAAGGTAGGAAAAACCGGAGCACCCGGAGAAAACCTATGCATTGAGTTTAAAGTGTGTCCATTTAAAGAATGTCTCCAAATGTTAGTGAGTGAGAGACTAAGGTAAATTTAAAAGAGACCAATTAGCCTAATCACTTTTTCCCCGAAGGTAGGAAAAACCGGAGCACCCGGAGAAAACCTTTGCATTTAAAGAGATGGGATGCATATCAGGAGGCATCCTAACCAGATTTTCTGGCTCAAGAACTCAATGGCCTTGGATTTGGAGGCACCGATCCTCATCCCGGCCACTTCGCACTCGGCTGCGAATCACTCCAGTGAAAGCTGTAGATCACGACCTGATGAAGGCAGTAGGACCACATCTTCTGCAAAAAGCAGAGATCTGATCTTAAGGCCACCAAATCGGATCCCCTCAACACCTTGGCTGTGCCTTAAAAATTCTGTCAATAAAAGTATTGAATAGAATTAGTGACAAAGATTAGCCTTGGCGGAGTCCAACTCTCACTGGAAACGAGCCCGAGGTACTGCCGGCAATGAGGACCGGACTCTGGTCTGTTCCTGAGCTTCTGTAGCTCAGGAACAGATCACCAAGGTCCTTACCTTCAGCTGCCATCCTTTTGACTCTGCACCCCACCAGTTTGTCTCCCCCAAAGGTGGTGAGCCCGTGTGAAGAGGGAATCATGTCTCCTCTTCGGCTGTGCCCGGCTGGGCTCCATGGGTTAAAGCCCAGCCCCAAGGTGAATACGCCTCTACTATGTGATGCTCACAAATGCACCTCATAATATTTTGTTGCCTTTAACTTCTAATGAGGGAACTTTAACGTTCCCATCAACTGTGGCACGCCTGCCTGATTGACCACTTTTTCTTCTCTGCTCAGGTTCCCTGAGGACAATCTTCCTGCCTGAAAGTTTAAATGATGGCATTTCAAGCTTCTTTTTGCTAGGGGGCATTGGGCTATGGTTTAACTTATCTATCGTTATGTGCTTGTCTTCTTTGAATTCTGGATCTAACCTGCCTCCACCCAGAGGCAAGGTTCCTTTATAATGAACTGACTTTCCCTCAATGGACGGTAGAAATTTGGCTTGCTGTTCGTTGGTCTGTGTTTCATTTTTAGGTATTTCCGGAGCAGTATTACCTTGTACCTTTGTCTCTTTGCTCTTTATGGATTTATTTAAATCCTTGTATTCCTTCTTCTCCCTGTAGTGCTTAGTATTCATCGTAGACACTTGTTCAGTGAGTTTTTTAATGCACTCTTGATCCCTATGTCTGTTTTGAGTTAGTGCCTGTATCTGACCATTTAAGGACTGAATTTTCTCCTTCAGCCTTTTCCAATCAAATTCTGTGCGGTGAAAATTTCTTTCCTTACCCATGGCTTCTTGCTGTCGTCGTGAGTCTTCTTCCTGTAGTTTTAAATTTTCTTTCTGTTGTGAGGCTGGGAGCGTTGAGTGGCTCTCGGCCTGCTTCTTCAAGGGTTTTTCCTCCCGGAGAGCTCTTGCCTTCTGATATGTTGCTAATACCCTGTTTTGCACTTTTTTCTGAAATAATACGGTGTCAGAAAACGTGGCACTTGGTTCATTCTTATATTCATCTCCCACCAGAGTTTTTGAAAGTCTATTCCCAGGAATTTTCATTTGACTCTTTGCCTCATTCAACTGCTTTTCCAGATCTTTTACCTTGCCCTCAAGACTTCTGGACTTTTCTTTTTCTCTCTTAATTTCAGTATTCTTCTGGTCAACATAGTTGCTCTTTTTGTACAATTCCAACCGAAGTTTCTCCACTTCATTTTCCTGCTTTTCAACATCCATTTTGTTGGCTGTGAGTTGAGACATCGCTTCTCTTTTTTCTGCCAACGTCCTCTCAAGCTGCAGTTTTGAGTCCATGAGGTCATTTAAAGAGGTTTGAAGGTCTTCGAATTTAGTTTGGTAGTTTTTATTCACAGTCAACAACTGATTCCTGTGGGACCTCTGGTTCTTTATCTCTCTTTCTAACTGTGGGATTGTCTTACAGTTCAGGTTGTTGTTTTGTCTTTGAGACTCATCTAGCTGTTTCTTGAGTGAATCAATGTTCTGATTTAGATCCAAAATTTCTTCCTGAGCTGCTTTCAACTCTTCCTCCACTGCGGTTCTACTCCGATGCTCCTTAGCTATTTTTTTAAACCTTTGTATGAAATCCAGATTCACGGAGATCAATTCATCTCTACTCATTTCTTTAATTTCGCATTCTGTTAAAAAATAAGTCTTAATTGGCAGCATTTTGGCTGTTCGACTGATGTATCACAAAAGCTACGAAAAAATGCACTGTTCAATTCAATATGGAAAACCCAACGTCCGAAACTTGACTTCTGCAAGTTTGATTCAGTCGCTGGATATTCAAGGCATCTGTTCCTTGTGATGTCATAAGGGACAGATGCCTTGTCCCTTATGACATCATCACACTTTGGCATCATCAGATTACATCAGTGGAATAATGTCATGCATGCTATGTTGCCAGGCAACAGCAAAGCCAGCTCACTTTCCACCATATTCTTGGGAGGCTTACTGTGTGAAACGATTCTAAAATTCATTAACTCTTATTTGAGGAATTGTTTAAGAGAAGTAGTACTGCTCAGCACGCCACGCTGCCAGAACTCTCTATTCCTGGGAGGCTTACTGTGGAAACGATTATGAGTCTTACTTCCGGGGCCCACCGGACGTAGCGGCATTTTACTGTAATTTGTAGGGTTTTTTGTTCATCTATATTCATGATAGAAGTTACATCTCTCTTTTCAGTTACTGTACAATGTTTGGTAAAACTTGTTCACGGAGACGCTGTCTGCCATCAGAGAGCTGCTCAGTTCAGAGGACAGTTTGTGAGTTTAATCACGGGGAGCGACAGGAACACAGCGTTAAGTTTGGTAATGGAGTGACGGTGAATTAGCAGCGCTGCTAGCAGCTCGTCTCTCTGAAGAACCGACTTTAACAAAGAGAAAAGCAGAGAAGCTGGTCAGAGTTCTGAGCTGCAGGTTTGTGCCAACAGTGTAAAACAGCAGAAATACATAATATTAGCTTGGTGTGATGTGAATTTGAGTTTTCGTTTGGATTTAAAAAGTCATAAAGTTCATGATCTGAATCTTTATCATTATGTTTGGGCCAGCAATACATTTCTATAGTACAAAAAAATATATTTGGATTTATTTAGTCCATCACAACCAGAACGTCGAGGTTCTCCGTTGCTGAGTGTCGCTGCAAATAAGCGGAGAAAAGACCGCAGCTGTCCGTAACCCGGAGAATCTCTCCACTGGACCTGAACCGAACCGAACCACACATTAATCTGTTCTAGAGAACAACTTGCCACTAGAAAGGGCCGTAAGATGCCCCTATGGAACTCGGGTGACTGCTGTGCTCTAATAATTAGACCAAACTTAATTTGTGGCAGCAACAGGTGTGTTTTGAACGTGCTCCCGAAACCAAAAAGACAGTGTTTCTGTGAAAAGAGGTAGTTTTCATAGCCTACCGACAGATAAGGAAACAAAAAGAATTCGGCTAAAAATTCTAAACTTGGAGAGAGAACCCAAAATGCTTTATGTGCTCGTTTCATTGTGTGGACAAAAAGCCAATGGAAGAAAACCCTCATAGGCATCCGAAGCAATTGAGTCAGTGTAGTAGCTAGATATGCTAACATTGAGTGAAATAAATGAAATTTTCGTATTCAACATTATAAACAAACAAAAAAAAGCTCCTTGAATAGAAAAGAAAAAGAAAACTCAGTTAAACTGATTACCACAAAATGATGTTGAGCAGCAGGTCCTGTTACAAAGTCTACATCTCCACCTTAGTCAGTATAGGTACCTTCCAGTCCGATTTGGCGTCCATCAGTAGGCCACCTTCCCGGCTCCCCTGGCTTGATCAATCTGCAGCCACAGACGATTTCCCTCCTCCCAGGTTTCTTTGGGTAGCATTTTAGCAAACCGGATGCCCAGTTCTTTGCAATAAGTGGATTTTTTGGTCTTCTTCCAGATTTCTTCCTTCAATAATCTTCGTGTAAATAGCACAATAACGGTTCTGTGTTTGTTCTCCATCCTTCGTCCCAGTCGATGAACAACATGCACGTCCCCCTTCAGCCTTGATGCAGATTCAGGAACGATGTGCTTCAGAGTACATATGACTAAAGCCCTGATGTCTTCATCTTTCTCCTCCTTCAGACCTTTTATGCGAAGGCTCCATTTCATTCTGTACCTTTTCTCTGAGCCTCTTCTTAAGACCAGCATTCTCCTCTCGTAGTTTTTCACTTTGCTTTTCCAGCTCTTTACCTTTTGCGGCCCGTGTATTTTCAGGCAGTTAGTTTCTTTTGTTTAAAATGAAAAATGAAAAAACAAAACTAGACTAGTTTTTCGTTTATTAAACCAAAATCGGATGACGGCTCGTTATCCGATTTCCCATTTAGTGAACAAAACGAAAATGGAAAAACCGGATAACGAGCGCTCAATTTCGATTTTCATGACAACATTTTTGACAAGATATCTGACCCGGAAGTTCTCTCTGTCCGGCTTACACAGGGTCCCTATCACACATAGACTTTATACAAGCTGCAGAAAGACGATCTGCCAAGCGCAAGTCAGTTTAAGTAATGCTCCTGTGAGAAACAAGGTGTCTCCTGTGAGACACCTGGCCTCCGAGAAAAATGGTTATCCTGAGTTTTTATTTTGAAAAGCCAGAGCGCGAGGGCGAGGCTTTCCACACCATCCTGCAGTCATAACTCCCTCGTCTCTGGACCAGCAAGATGGCGTCCATTGCAATGTGCAACCAGCACCGGTAAATAGAGGTAAGTACCCTATTAATTTGCCACAAAAAGTAGTCCTTATAGCTTCGTCTATCAACTTAGTTCATCCAAAATTAGGCATCTTTGAAATGCGCTCCGGAGTTTTCGGAGCAGCGTAGCTCCGCTGACGGGGCCAGGCGGCGTGCGTTTTCCCCGCTAACCTCATTTCGCCAAGTCCCTCTGTTGTTTTCCGCTGCCTGTTATCGGTTCGTAGCGGCTCAAAGTGTGATATGAAGAGTTTAATGTGTTTGTAGGCTATATGGACCGTTAGATACCTGTATCAAAATAAAATACTCTTTCTAGAGAGTTCGACACTTCTGAAGATATTATCTCCTCAACTTTGCCCAGTATTTTCTTCGAATTCCAGTTGCTAATATTGCCTTATGGATTTTTTTAGTTTGTAAATTCATATTTTTGTGTGTGCGTGAAATATATTCTTCCCTTCGATTGACTTCTTACGTGCAGTGTGAACTTTTTTGAATATGTGACGGGGTTCTCTTATGATTTAGTCAAACAACATGACTGTTCCAAGTCGGAGATCGTTTTAGAGGATTTATTAAGCTCTCACAAAGATGGCAGGTGCAGACCACACACAAAGGACATCCAGAGCAGGTTAGAAATCAAATAATCATTAGTACCTTCACTTGCAGTAGTCCATCACCTCCAGCGTGACTTCTTCAGGAGTCTAACCACAGACTGCCTCCTGTGGAGCAGAGCCCTGCTTTTAAAGCCACAGGCTCCGCCCACAGACAATCCAAACTAGCAAAAATACTAATTACTTCTAACTCAAATCAGAAGTTTGATTCTGATTTGAATCAAACATCAAATCAGTTTGAAGTTTGTAAAGTATACAAAATAATAATAATAATAATAATAATAATAATAATAATAATAATAGAAAAAATAAATAAATAAAATAAACTTGTAAACAAAATACAATACTCAATTTAATAGACAACACCCAGTGCGCTCTGATGACATCACCACCTCATGTGACTCCCTCCCGGCACGCCACAATCCGGAAACACCCTACTTGAAAACAGAACCGGGAAAACGTTTAATGCTAAAAATAGGTTAGAATGAATGTTTAACTGAAGCAGGAACACCGCGTGTGCACCCACGACGAACCGCCCCAGTCCAAGCTGCAACACAAGTAAGTTAGTGATTGTGTACGTGTTTGTCGGCGTGGGTGCGCGGGCATGCTGACAAGGACTCTAAGTCCCAGCTCGTGACGGCTCCTCCGTCACAGAATATATTTATTTTTTATTGTTTCAGACAGGCGGCTCTTCAGGAGGAGAGGCCTCAGCTCCCGGTTTGGATGCAGCTTCCCAGAATCTAAGTATTTCTCAGTGCTGCGCTGATAGAGAGGTATATAGGACCCCTTCTGTCAAATTTTAATCGGAGTTTGATTGATGAGTGATTTATGACCCTAATCATTAATTGATTTTAATTTCCGGTCACATGATGCCCCTCCCCCCATCCAGTCAACCCCCCCGCACCCCCCCAAACCCCATCCGATATTCCTTCACCTTCTGACCTCTGTGTTTTAAAATAATATAATTAAAGAATGAATAAACATTATGAGTTTTAAGAGAAATACAATAAGTGTTAGATGATTGAGAATAATTTCGGAAAACAAATTTTCAGTACAACTTAAAACATCAGCTCACAGACCTCAACCGTCTGGATGGACTTTGGTCGCCATGCTTATTGATTATCAGCTATCAGCTCTCAGGATCTGCAGCACTCCATCTGTGTGCCAGTGGCACATGTGACCACTTGTGAGCAAATTAAAGTACAGTACAATTAGAGCACAAAAAAACAATAAGTGATCATCAGTATCAAGATTAATACATAGATTGTCACCTTTCCTAGATAAGTTTAGATTTATCCATGCCGTCTGTGTGTGCGTGTGTTTGTGTGTGTGTAGGACATAAGGACTGAGGGTCAGCAGTGACCCCCTCCCCTGCCCTCTTACTCTGGATGCGTGTGTGTGTGTGTGTGTGGGTGCAGGGCTGACCCCAGCCCCTGCCATCTGTGTGTGCGCACCCGTAAGACTGAACACAGACCTCTACAGAAAGCCTAGAGTTTTAACTGTTTTACTGCTTTATTTTATGGTAGAACGATTAGTCAGTGCTGACTATGAGTTTGTGATTTCCTTCATCACTTAAATTTTAAACTCTTATAGATTTTTTTTTCTGTAACCCTAGCTAGTGTGAAACATGTCAGTAAATGTTCATTTGTACACGTACTTCTGAAGAACATGTGACAGACAGTAAACAGGCCTAAGTGAGGCTGCTCAAATTGAACTTTTATCTTTCCGCAGTTAAAGAATTTGTCCAGACTTTTCCAGAATTTGTCCTGGCATCACTGTGAATGATTTTGTTCAGTTTTTTTTTTCACGCTGTTGAATCAACACTGATCTTCCCACTGCTTCATATTTTCTCCAAAATAGTAAATCTTGGTTTAAATACATTTGAAACTCTTTTTTTTTCTGTAACACTTGCTAGTGTGAAACATGTTAGTAAAAGTTCCTCATCTGTAAATTTATTTCTGAAGAATATCTGACAGGGACAAAACAGGCCTCGGTGAGGATACTTATATGTATCTTTCAGCTTTCACTACAGTTGAAATTTTTCATTACTAAAACTTTTAAATGATCAATGTGAACCATCAGTCTGTATTAAAATAGTTAATATAATTCATATTATTTATTTAGATTTGATGTTTTAATGTGTGCCCTTGGATTTCTATTGATTTATTGAATGTGTAAATATTTTATCAAACTGAATGGCCATTCAGTTTTATATAGTTTTTTTCTTTTGGTGTTTGTTGCACAAATTCAAATATATGCTGGCTATCAACCAACAATTTAATCAGTGAATTTGTGTTTTTTCTTAAATACTCCCTCTCACCGAGACTTACTTACATCTTCTGACAACTAGCCCAACTTATAATAACATTGACTAAGTTTGCTATTGGTACACTTTACCTAAAAATAAAAATTAAACATACTCACTACCAGAGATGGGGACTCGAGTCACATGACTTGGACTGGAGTCAGACTCGAGTCGTTAAAATCACGACTTGAGACTTGACTTCAAAAAATGCTCAAAGACTCGGACTTGACTTTGACTTTCATGCCATTGACTTGGGACTTGACTCGACTTGAAGCTGTTTACTTGAAAAGACTTGATATTTTTTACTCAAAGTCTTAAAATTTAAAACACATTATTTATAAAGTGGCGTCATTAATTAATTTCACTCATTCCGTATCAATATGCGCAGACCGTCACTATGGTTTTCCTCTCTCCTTATGTATGTATGTGTACGTAGCTGCAGCACAACCAATCAAATTAACAGGATTTGGAGGTTTAAAAAAACGCGGCAAAGCTACAGAGCTCAGGGAACGAAATACGAAATAACCGCTCGAATATGCTTCCGCGAGTAATTTCTTTTGGCTACGTAGGTTATGAACTTTCGACTAAAAAACGAACTGCAACTTGTAAAACATGCAAGAAGAGAATATCGGATGGAGATGCCACGACGTCCAACTTTGTCCGGCATTTGAAGCTTCACAAAGATCGGTAGGTGGCACTTTTCTTTTGCTGTAAGATGGTTGACTATAGCTAACTTCGTGTTAGCATGTGTACTCCGGGTTAAATTGGTGATGATTTACCATAAATCCGGTCCTTCAAATGCCTCCACAAATAATGTGCACCATGGTCTGGTCAGCAGTCTCCAGGCATCTTTGAACAAAAGATTTCTTGGAATTTTTATCAGTGTGCAAATGGCGAGAGCAGAAGAAGGGATCACTGCACCCTTTTCAGATCCAGTGTACCTCAAAGCAGCTGCTTTGGATCCAGCGTTTTCTCTGTTGTGGGTGGAACACCATGTGTTGGGCAGTCAGGACATGAAGACAGAAGTGACACAAAAAGTTTAAGGTAAAGACTGTATTTGGTGTTCTTTTTCTGTATTATTTATTTATTGTCTAAAATTCTAATACAGGCTCTTTTGCCGCTGTTACTTGGATGTTTTCTCAGATCTGATGCTGGAAAATGCTGCAGATCCTGCAAAGTTGGAGCAACACGTGACTCCTGGTGATAAAGATCAAAAGGACTGTGAAGATGGAGGACTGTTTGCCGCTTATTGTAAGAGGCAGAAGAAGGATGTCCAGACAAGTCCAGCACTACAGCTAAGTCATTACCTCCATATTGCTGATGGACAGAACGCCCTCTTGTTCTGGGCAATGAACATGCACACTCTTCCTTCACTGTTTAATGTGGCCACCAGAGTTTTGGCAGTGCCTGCTTGCAGTGCTCCAGTGGAGCGTGTCTTCAGCTATGGTGGCATCATTTTACGTCCTCATCGTGCACAAATGACAGACAGACTTTTTTTCAGTTTGGTCTTTTGCAAATGCAATGCAGAATAGTTAACTGAAATACAGTATCCTCAATTGCAGATTTCTGTTAATTGTTCAGTTGATATATTTGTTTTGTTTCTTATGTCACTCAAAACATGGACACATAAAAATACATGTTCACTCAGTGACCAGGTCAGAGAAAAGAGGAAAAAACTGCTGTTATGGTTCTTTGTATTGTGCTGTGGAAATGTCAGCATTTTCGTCTTTTTTTATTGAATATCAAGTTTAACAGAACTGGGCAATAAAGTGGTCCAATTTAAAAATGTTTTTTATACTTTGTGTTCAGCTACACATGTTCTATCATTTGAGATAAATACATATTTTAAAAAGAACAAATGGTCTATTATTTGAATTTTATGTATAATTGCAAATTATTAAAAAAAAAATAAATAAAAATGACTCGAAATGACTTGAAATTAAAGGTTCCTGACTTGAGACTTGACTCGACTTTTGCCTTCTTTACTTGAGACTTGACTCGGACTTGAGGACAGAGACTTGAGACTTACTTGAGACTTGCAACACAGTGACTTGGTCACACCTCTGCTCACTACACAACCATGCTCCATGAGTTGCTCACAAAATGGTGAATTGTTTTGTTACCTTAAAAATGATCTGCAGCTTTTGTTCCTTGGTCCTAATGATGCTGTTCACTAATGTTCTCTAACAGACAGTACAACTCTTGTAATCGATAAGCTTATAAATGATCAATGCGAAGCATCAGTATGCGCTAAAGAAGATCATATCAGTCAGATTAAGTAAAATATCATTATACTCAAAGCAATAAAGATTATGTTTCTCTGAAAGGTCATTTCTCCTTGTCAGGGAACTTGGACTGTATGAAAGGAATCAGTGAAATATACTATGAAATATTTAATTTGCAGAATCCCCATAATAGAACTTCAATTGTGAATTGAATGATTACATTGCATCTAGATACAAAAGAATCAACCGTTAATTAGTAATCATACTATGTAAATGACTAACAAGATCTGATCAAACAAGAAACCTGACTACCTCAAGGGATTTCTCACATTGGAGAATAAACCGTCTGACTTTCTTTAGCCGATTAAATTTAACCTTACCAAAGTTTTGCCTTGGAGCAAACAGGTACTGAGTTTGAAGCGGATCAGATGCCTTCAGCCATCTGCTAAAGCTAGACTCCGGCCTTCCTCACTGTAAAATAAAACATTAGACTTAAAAAAAAAAAAAGTTCAAGTGAACATCATTTAATTATCATCAACTTGTTGTTTGTACTCATCTTAAACAAGTGGCAGGAACGTTTGAATATAAAAAAAAAAAGCTTTATAAGTTAATCTATTTAAGTTGAGTCCATGCAACAAGTAAAATAAAATAAAAAGTGAGCTATAGGAAAGTAGTGAGGATTTAGGGTGGTAAAAGTTGAACATTTTAACATGCCCAGACACTACGCCATTTCTGCTCAAGCAAACCAAAAGGTTTTGAACAGAACAACCATGTCAAATGATGAGACCATGAATCTTTAATCTATGTAGCAAATATATTGCTGCTGCTGCTGTAGGCAGAAAATAAAATAAGTTTTGCGGAGAATAATATTTTGGATGAGTTTAAGAATATTGTTTGCCAAAATCACACGGTGTAACTACACTTGTCTTTTATAAGTTGCAGTAATTGAATCTTTTTGAGGCAATTGGTTTGCATAAATTAAAGTAAATACGACCTATTTTCCTGCTCCACATACTTAGCTAGTAATTTGCCAGTTAGCTTCCCAGTCTGAACTTCTGGGCAATGTCTTGATTCAGTCAAATCTTCTATCCTGTATCTCCTGAACTCTGATATTCTACTATATCCACTCTGTGATTGTTTTGCTTGCTGGTCTTCATCATGCTTTGAATGCAGTATCTGGTTTCTCTTACTTTAACCCGCCCAACTTGCACCTGATTCCCTTTTGATTCCCTCCCAGTGAGGCGGTGCTTCACAAAGCAAACCGTTTGTCAAACTGTTGATCTGCCTCATGGCTGTTTTAGAAGATATGGTGACAGAGTTTTAGACAGTACTAGCCAGCTCATGCAGCTTGTTTTTTACTAGATGGCAGTCCTAAAAGTACATATCTTTAAAATATGAATAAATACGTACAATTCCATAATTATTCATTTCAGCGGCTATAGAAGTTTTGTAATAATGCAATTCAGGGATTTTACATTTTCTGGACTAAAGGAGGATTTCAGTTCAATACCTGTGGTTTCTTAATGTAAGTGTTTCTGCTACTGGACAAGAAACAGGGTTAAAAGAGGATTTAGAAAGCAAAATACGAAGATGATAGTTGTTTTTACCGAGAGCAAGGCTGTGACTAGTTATCAGGACAGAATGAGACCTGTAAAACTGTTGGGTCCATATGACCAAGGAGGGAACCAGTCATCTGCTCCAACAATTTATTAGCTTTTAGGAAATATTTTTGGACACGGCCATCTGCAGGAGCAAGATGAAGCAAGAACATCACAACATCAGATGTATTTTTTCATCCTTATATCAGTGATTTAAAACTATTTTTAATTTTGTGTCATCTTAAAGATGGAAAGAGTCAATTATTTTTTCACCCATGGAAAAGTGTAATGTGTTTATTATGAGTAGGATTAACCAAGCTGAAGGAAAACAAAGAAAAAGGATAAATAAATATTCATTGATACAGAACCGAATCAGCAAATATGAACTTATGAAACTATTGAAACCTTCAAGAATTTTATGTTGTGTAAGATATTTAAGAAACTAATACTGAATCTGCGCTCATGAATTTCTTTATTTGGTCGTTATCTCTAAAATACGTTTACCTTTTGTTTTGTTGAACACCAGACATCTCATCTCTTTCCCACAGTTTTTCACTTTGTTCCACTACTGCAGTGGATTTTATAGTCAATGTTTAAAGCCAACAGAGTCTGAAGCGATGGAGGAAATTTACGTCAATATGGAACCTGTTGGACAAACTGCATCAAATCACACAGGTAAGAACGAAGTTACAGAGAAATCTAGTGTGTATTGAATTCAATTTTGCTAAGGTTGAGGTTTTTGTTAAGGTTGGAGCAGCTCCAAAGAGAGGCTCTGCCTCCGTGCGGCTGTCTGTTTGGGAATCCTGAATGTTTTACTTTTGGCTGAACTCGTCGCCCTCAGTGTTCACAGTGAGTCTTGTTCTAGTCATCTTAAAGATGTAAAAAGACTAGATTTTATGTTTCTGTTATAAATAATAAAAAAAGTCATTGTTCCCCTTCTAAAACCAAACTGATCAAATAGCAAAGGTTTAAAACAGAATAAAGCTTAGTGACTCACATTTTTGCAGAGAGATGAAACATTACACTAAGACAAAACATTACACATGAGTCTGATTCATTTTCAGCAATGGTTGCATTTGCAGCCATTTAGGTTAGCGTGTCTTTAATATCTTTTCTTTTTCAAACTATTTACCCAACGATTCATTGTTCAGTGTTACCTCAGTTTAAATTCTACAGGCATAACCAAAATCATGAAACTATTTTATAAGTCTTAAGTGAAAACACGATGCCACTTCTTTTTGCAAACATGTTTGTTCATTTTTTGTTTTTCCAGCTCATGACATGACAGCAGATTTTTCTGACATCAGCAACATTCTGACCGAGCAGAACAGCAGCAGCAAGTTTCCCTCCATGAACGCTAACTTCACTGAAACGGCTCCACGAGCTGAAGACACTTTAAGGTTTGTCAAAAACTTTAAAAAAAAATTGGATCTCGTTAAAAACTGAATTCTACTCTGAATTGTAGAATATAACTAATAACTTTCCTTTTTGGTCTAAATGAATATAATGTAAATGAACAACTTTTATTTTAATTTATTAAGTGCTCTATCATTTGCGTGTGCTGAAAAACAACAATGTCAAACAAACTAAACTTTGATTTTTTTTCTCCTTAAAGGGAAATTGTGTCCTACAGAACAAACAAACATCAGTTGTTCCTGTTCATCCAGGGGCTGCAGAAGAAGAGAAGAGCAGATCCACTAGTGATGGATGATTAGGATCTGTGTTCACTGTGATATTATTCACCAACAATAATGTAGCTTATTAGTACGGTGTTACATAAAATCCTAAAGATAAAATGTACACTTCCAACTGTTGTGACCTGCATCTAATAACACAACAATTTTATCGCTTGTACTCTGTGTTTTTCTTTCTTGTTAAAATTCTGACATGTTAAACAAATGTTTGTTTGTTTGTTTTTTTGTATTTTTGCGGAGGATCGGTTTAGCATGATGCGCTCTGATTGTGTATTAATGTGACTTTTACTACGAGACTTTATGGAGTTCCAGTTGTGTCCGGTAATAGCGGATTAAGTTCTATCTTGGTAAAATTATATTTCCAATTATTTACTATCATTTGTAATAAAGTGACGCCAACACCACGGATTCAACAGTGAGGAGTTTGTTCTAGTCATCTTAAAGATGGAAAGAGTCAATGTTGTGCTGATTCTGAGTAACTGAATGATTAACTGAATGACTTTTTATTCATTTTAGAGTTCAATCAGCGAGGTTATTCATTTTGTGGTGGTCCTAGTCTAAGAAAGAACAAAGATAGAAAGCAGCAAATGTACATGTTGGTTCCACCGGCTTCCCCTGAAAATATGGATCAAATCAGTCATTGTAGGGTTAAAGTAATTTGAAGAAGGAGAAGCGTATAAACAAGTCAAGTCAATGACGAGTCAATGACATGATGCATTCTGCCTTTTTAACTCGGATAACTAAACTTTTTGTTTTTTACTGACTTTAATACTTTTAAATTGCTGCGTTGTTTGATAAGTAGGATGGAAATGACTTTTTTGTAAATGGTTTTGAGATTACCTATTGTAAATTAGCGTTTTATAAATCAACTGAATTGAAATTTGACCATCGGATTGGACTGAGGAGAAATAATGAGCAATGTTTTATGGTGGATGAAAGCAAAGATTGGTATTTTTATTTTTTTATTTTTTTGTAACATCAAAATTCATTTTTGAGGCAAACAGAAAATCCAGCTTATTGTAGTTTACTGGGACTAACAACCCCCGGACAAATTTGGAAAAAAAAATTCAGCTAAAGTGGGTGATGCTTTAAGGAACAATGAGACACAGCCTAGTGTGGGGCCACATGTAGAGGGGATAAGCAAGGCTGTAGTAAGCGCCGTTACCAACTTGGTACTTTGTGGTTATAGTTTTCTCCAAGTCGCGCTTGAAGAAAGTATGAACATGTGCAAAACTGAGAAACTCTATCGATCAACCAACTGGACATTCAAGTATCTCACCGGAGATTTGTTCTCCTGTCCACGCGATGAATCCTTGGCCCACTGCATCAGTGAAGACTGTCGCATGGGAGCAGGCATAGCGGTGATGTTCAAGAAGAAGTTTGGTCGAGTCTCAGAGTTAAAGGAGCAGAGTGAGTCAGACTAGTTACTAAAGTCTTTGTTTTGGAAAAAAAATGTTTTATGTTTTTTTTTTTGCAGTTTGTTCAAATGTCTGATTTCAACAGCAAGTGCTAAATCATATCCTGTTTTTGTATTTTTTTATGTATGTCCTAATAGAGAAGCTTCCAGGGCAGTGTGCTGTCCTGACACATGATCAACGTTTCATCTACTATCTGGTAAACGTACCTCAATTATACTGCATAGGACCAAAAGTTGTTTCATTATTCAATCTGGTAACTGTATCTTTCCTATTATGTGTCTCAGATCACAAAGAAAAAAGCCAGCCAGAAACCCACGTATGTCAACCTAAGACAGAGTCTGGAAGACATGAAATCTCACTGCTTAGAAAATGGTGTCAATAGGATATCAATACCCCGGTTTGTAGGAACTACTGTGAATAAATGACTATAATAAATACCCTTAAATCTTCTTCTTTATTGGGAATTATTAAACAATTTGCTTGTCTCGTATCTCCCCCCTCAGAATTGGCTGTGGCCTGGACCAGCTGCTGTGGTCAAAGGTGTCAAAGATCCTGGAACAGATCTTTAAAGAGACAAATATCTCCATCACAGTGTACAGCCTGCCCTGTGTTGGGTCAAAGCTTCAAATGCATGCCATGTAGTACATTTTCATTGGGTTTTTTTTTTTTAACTTTAAATCCTTTATAATCTCTTAAAATTTTGGATGAAATCAACACTCCTTAAACAGTTTTAAGGAAACAATAAATAAGGAAACTGTCGTGGAAAAAATACTATTTCCAAGCACTGTTCAGGTGAAATCACTCAGTCAGGTTTATTCATATATTGTGCACAATACAGAGAGCTTGTAGGACAATCAGTAATGAAGCAAGTCTGGATGAAAAGCTCTGCCAGGCAGAGACAACACATGAGTTTTGTACAAAGGGATAAGGGATCCTAAGCATGGGAAACAGACTGGTTCCCATGCAGCTGGGGAAAAACAACGTCCAACCTTGTACATGTAACCAAAACAGCTTTAACTTGGTGGGAATATACAGAACTTAGAATAAACATATAGAAATACAACTAGCAGGTGTAACCTAACTGTAATTTTTCCACATCATTTCCCCCCTTTTGATTATAAGTAAATATGTAATATTTAATATTAATCATCATTTCCCTCCGAGGTTAAAAGATACAACATAAAACTATCCTGGAAGATGTAAGAAAAGGAGAAAAAAAATGAAAATGAAAACAAAAATAATAAAAAAAAAAAACAAAATAAAAAACAAACACATATACACAAGATACGAAAAACCTACCGGCAGACACCTACTCAACCCTGCAACAATATCACTGTGTTAGGTAGGAAAACTTATCTTGCAACCCCTCCTTGCCAGGGAGACGGTTCTGTATATGTGCTAACCAGGATAAACACGGAGGCATCACACCAACGAATGAAGATACGAAAAAAATCACGAATAACTATTGTAATAAAAAAAAGGTAACATAAAAACAAACAAAAGAAACAACATCAAATAGCAAAAAACAAACAAACAAAAAATCAATGTCAAAGTTAAGCTCAGTAGAAAACACCCTTATAAGTAGCTAGAAAAACAATTCATACACATGACGTCGAGTAATTTAAAATCAATGTCACAACAACAATGTTCAACAAGGTAAAACTCCACTCTAACTAAACCTTAAAAAAAAAAAAACCCAGAAGGCTAGATCAAATGAAATGTAAAATCTAAATATAAAATGGATTTGCAGAAGATGTAGAAAGGACAGGCATTTGTTTTTGTAAAACATAGACATTTCTATGAGGAGCAAAGCAGATAGGAAAGCTAAGCTAGGACACTAGCTGGAAAATACACATGATTATTACTAAGTAAAGACTATAAAAAACTTTCTACACATTAACCTCCTCATGCAGCCATTCAACATCCCTCAGTCCACGTAGAAGAAAACTTCCCACCTCATCAGAGGGAAACAAAACCCACCACCTGAGCGACACAAACAAACAACAAAAAGCAAAAACAGCCAACACAAATGTCTGTAATTGGAACAAGATGAAGACATCATGGTGAAACACTTGTAGTCGCATCACTCAGGAACTCTTAATATTTATTTTAAATCTTCACACCCCACTTCGACCACTCACCAGTGGACCAGCAATAGTTCTTTGGTTGGGGAGCCTTTTGACGTAGAAAAGCAACCAATGTTGCTTTTCTACAATGTTCGTTGTTATGTTCCGCCTCTTCCGTATACCGTCTGTGCGGACTTTCCTCTTTGGGTGTCAGAGGTTACTAGCACTTAACACCAATTATAATGAAGGTTTGTTTTTTTTTCAGCGATCCAGGAAATCAAACGTGGCTGTCTGCGGTGTCAGAGGTTACTAGCACTTAACACCAGCAGCAGTTAAGTAATTTATCCTCATTCAGAAAGATGCGCGTCGTCCTCCTCGGTCTGTCGTTCTGACGACTGGTGGACTACTTCCTCCCCGTCAGGATGAGCGTCCTCCTGAGGCTCCGGCACCCGTTTACAGTGGCTGGCATGAATCCACGTCGCCCGCTCTGCAACCTTAACAGCTGTAAGCGTGACGAGCAACACTTGAAAGGGTCCCCTCCAGCGTTTGGAGTTCCACCGCGTCCTCCTGAAGTCTTTCACCACGACCCAATCACCTGGCTTGATGGCATGGAGTGGTGACTCGGCAGGACGCGGCAATGCGTCTTTCACCATCTGAAAAACTTGAGAAAGCACATTCGACAGGTTTTGACAGTAAGACAACATGGCATCATCACAGATAGAAGTGGAAGGAAGGACCTTTCTCTGAGGCCCTAAACCCAAATTAGGAGGCCGGCCAAACAGGATCTCAAATGGACTGAGGTTAATCCTGGCTCTCCTCTGCATCCTCATGTAAGTCAAAACGATCGGTAGGGCCTTAACCCAAGACAGACCTGTTTCTTCACAGCATTTAGCTAGTTTGGTCTTCAAAACGCCGTTGACGCGTTCGACAGCGCCAGAACTTCGCGGGTGATATGCGCAATGAGTTTTCAAAGTCGTACCTAAAAGCTTTCCCACTTCAGTTAATGCTGCATTAACAAAGTGTGTGCCATTATCACTGCTAATTCTGGCAGGAACACCCCAACGAGGGATAATTTCAGTCAGCAAAGCCTTAGTTACTGTGTGACTGTCCGCATGCTTCGATGGGAAAGCTTCCACCCATTTGCTAAACATGTCAACAATAACAAGCAAAAATTTCTTCCCCTCAGCAGGGGACAGTTCAATGAAGTCCATCATCAAATAGTCAAAAGGTCTGTCAGGCGGAGGTTGTGCAGCCTGAGATGTGCTCGCACCCCTCCCCGTATTGTGTGTTGCACAGATCATGCATGCCTGACAGTGTCTTTGTGCAAAAGAACTGAATCCCTTAGTAAACCAGTGTGCTGTAAGTGAAGCAATCATCCCAGACTTCGAAACATGGTCAAAACCATGAGTCAGTTTTGCGAAGTGCGGAAAAAAATGTCTTGGAAGGCATGGTTTGCCATTCGGACCCATCCATATTCCATTATCATAAACAGATGAGGATTTCCAAACACGCCTCTCTGTTCCTGAAGCAAAAGACTGTAGTGCTTCAACATCAGAGAGGGGAGGGGGGAGAAGGTGGAGAAGTGTGGAAGGAGGGGCAGTTCATCATTGAAGGCCGCTGTGCAGCCTGTTTCGCTGCCATATCAGCTCTTGCGTTGCCACGGGCAACGGTATCAGCAGAGTTTGTGTGAGCCTGACATTTAGTCACAGAGATGGCAGAAGGTAACATGATAGCATCCAACAAATCTGCAACTTGAGAAGAGTTCAGAATAGGTTTACCATCTGCTTTAAGAAATCTTCTATGTTTCCAAAGAACTCCAAAACTATGCACAATTTTAAATGCATAGTTTGAATCAGTAAATATCGAGGCAGACTTACCAGCTGCCAGTTTACATGCCTCTGTTAGTGCTACAAGCTCAGCAGTTTATGCAGAAAAGTGTTTAGGTAAGGAGCCAGAAACTAGCGTTTCATGCAAAGAGCAAACAGCAAAGCCAACACGGTTAGTAGTAGTAATAGGATCACATGATGCAGAGCCATCAACAAACAGCACTAAGTCAGGGTTAGTTAGAGGTGTGTCACATAAATCAGGTCTGGGTGTGCAAACTTGTTCCAAGACTGCCTCACAATGATGAGGTTCACCATCATCAGGAGTCGGCAAAAGAGTTGCTGGATTAAGAACAGTGCAACGTTTTACGGTGATATTCGGTAAATCCAGAAGAACAGTTGTATATCTTAGCCAACGCGCAGCAGAAAGATGAGAAGTTTTCTGCTCTAAAAGTATGATAGAAACAGAGTGTGGAACCAACAAGGTGAGGTTGGCATAACCCACAATGTCACGTGATGCAAGAACAGCTTTTTCTGCAGCAGCCACAGCACGTAAACAACCAATTAGCCCTTCAGCAACAGGATCTAACTTAGCTGAAAAATATGCCACAGGTCTTAATTTTCCTCCGTGTGATTGCAGCAGGACGGATGTCATGCAGCCTTTTTTTTCATCCACTGTTTGAACAAACGGTTTGTTGGGATTAGGAATGCCAAGTGTAGCAGCAGTCTGTAGTGTCAGCTTTAGCTGAGTAAAAGCAGCTTCAGCCTCTGGAGTCCATTGGACAGTGCCTGGAGCCTGAAGACCACTACTAAGGGCTCTCAAAGGACTCTCCAGAATTGAGTAATTCAGAATGAAGTTTCTGCAGTAAGATGTAATACCCAGAAAAGACAGAAGCTGTTTCTTTGTGACTGGTCTGGGTATGTTTTGAACAGCAGAAACACGTTTAGGTGAAAGGGAACGACCCTTTTTTGACACAACATGACCTAAAAAGGTCACTTCTTCTTTGACAAACTGAAGCTTAGAAAGACTGGCTTTGTGACCCCCAGCATGAAGATGCGTTAGCAAGGTAACTGTTGCTTTTTCACATTGCTCTTTAGTTGGACTGCATAACAGAAGATCATCAACATACTGAATAAGAGCAGAACCAGGTGAAAGTTGGAGTGAATCCAAGCTAGCCTTCAGCGCAGCATTATAGATAGGGGGGCTGTCACAAAAGCCTTGACACAACCGTAATTTTCCTTCAAATTCAAAAGCAAACCAGAACTGACTTTTCGGGCCCACAGGGACAGAGAAAAATGCATTTGAAAGGTCAATCACCGAAAAGAACTGAGCATTTGAGGGAATCTGAGAGAGGATCGTATGAGGATTTGGCATTATTGTTGCACGTGGTAAAACTGATTTATTTACTAGTTTTAAATCTTGCACAAATCTCCACTCCTGACGTTCCCCAGGGATCCTTGCCTTTTTTACTGGAAATATTGGTGAGCGAACTGGAGAATCATTACAGGGAATAATGATGCCGGCGTTTAGTAAAGCTTCAAAAACTGGTTTTATGCCCTCAACAGCTTCAGGTTTTAGGGGATATTGTTTTTGACATGGACGGAAATCAGATGTCGGGGTAATAACAACTGGTTCACAACCTTTAATTAGACCAACATCATATTTGCTTTTAGCCCCAAAATCATCAGGAACTTTAGATAGGGCTTGTGGTAGTGAAAACAGATCTGTGTGAGATAAAAAGCATGCTTCAAAATTTGGATCTGTGGTAGGAACCAATTCCACAGTTTTTTTACAGTGCACTGTACAATGAAAAACTTTTTTGAAGGCAGACATGCGCTCAGAAAACATTAGATTTGGGTCAGTAGGTGAAAGAAACCAATCAGTCTCATTTTTACACGCATGAATAAATGACCCTACATCATTCCACTCCAAATTTTGTGATTTTGCAGCCAGACCCGCTGTGTGTGTGTTCCAAAACAAAGCAGATGTTGACAGTTTCTCAGAAGGAGCTCGGAGCCATCGCTTCTCATAATCACAATTAGCTCCCAATGAAACATTTGAAATGCAGCTTAAGTCATCAGGCTGTTTAAAATCAGAAGAAGGAGAAATTAAAGTTTTCACTTCTGCAAGAAGTTGTTGTGAAAGAGTTGAATTTGGAAGCTTCCATTCATATACATAGTTAAGAGCAGACGAGTCAAATTGTTGCTGTGCATGTCTGGCATAACGCCTGATATCTTCCAAACGAGGTTGCTCAGCCCAACCCACATAGCTCTGTTTCAGTTCCTTTGAGATGTCTGGAAGCAATCCTTTAATTATGGCGTCACAGGTAATACTTTCCCAAAGGTCAGGTGGAGCTTGATTGTTGAAGGTGTCTGGCCTGGCATGGCCTCCGTATGTTGTAACGGTGTCCATAAGGCGATGAATGAAGTCATCAGTTGTCTCATCCGGTCGTTGTTTGCATGTATAGATGGAGGTCATGTTTATACGGACAGGAAATGTAGCCTTTATGGCATCCATTAGTCCAGTGAGCATTGTTTTATAATTGTCATTGTCTGTGTCATCCTTTCATCCAGCATTCCAAACTCTCTGTATGTTTTTCAAGATCAACAAGACTCCTAGTCTCTATCTGTTTTTTGTCTCTTAAAGTACGTTCTCTATTTTCTATTTCTCTTTCTACTTTTTTCAAAACAGAGAGTTTCAATGAACCACCCGCAGGGAAAACACCACATTTTATCCATTCATGCACTCCATACACACTTTTTTCTCCATATTTTGTTATCATATAGTCAAACAATTCAGCCTGAGGAGGAGATTGCGTTCTGGAACCACGTAGACCCATTCTTCTTGAATTGGGTGGGATATCCTCTTTAGACTGCAAACGTCTTCGCAGAATCCAACAAATCAGCTTTGTGGTCGCTCTGCCTCTTACTCCTTTAAGAGGGGCCTTTATTTCCGATAAAGGTCTTTAGGATTCTCTAAAGGTTTAGTTCCCCCAATTTAGAAAACCAAAACTTAAGAAAATACCCGCCTTATTCACCGATAAGGTCTTTCACTAGGACCCTCAGCCTAGAAACCCGTGGTTCCCTTTTTTCTCTTCCGTTTAAGACTGAAACTCAAACAATTCCGGAGGGACTCTTTCCCATCCGTTGTTTTCTCATTTTTTACATTTTTATTTTCCCCGTGGGACTTTAACCCAACGTTTCCTGTTAACACCGTCAATCTCTATTCCCCAGGGTGAAAGGTTTATCGGATCCTTCACTATTTTAGATTTAATTATTTAGAATTT
This sequence comes from Xiphophorus hellerii, assembly GCF_003331165.1. Lineage (NCBI taxonomy): Eukaryota > Metazoa > Chordata > Actinopteri > Cyprinodontiformes > Poeciliidae > Xiphophorus > Xiphophorus hellerii. The sequence continues at coordinate 5,469,284 of NC_045692.1, forward strand.
GCAAAATTAATTTATTAGCCTGAGTGAGTATCCCACCTGATAACAGTGGTTTTGAGTTCGTTGATCCCAGCGCTGGAGCCGTGGAGCCGACCAACAGCTCTCCTCTCTTAAATCGAGCTTTGAGGCTGGAGTGTAGTCCAGGTTGGCCAAACGCTGCTCGTCGACGTCCTCGGATGTCCAGTCGAGGGATCCGGGTCACGGCACCAAACTGTCGTGGAAAAAAATACTATTTCCAAGCACTGTTCAGGTGAAATCACTCAGTCAGGTTTATTCATATATTGTGCACAATACAGAGAGCTTGTAGGACAATCAGTAATGAAGCAAGTCTGGATGAAAGCTCTGCCAGGCAGAGACAACACATGAGTTTTGTACAAAGGGATAAGGGATCCTAAGCATGGGAAACAGACTGGTTCCCATGCAGCTGGGGAAAAACAACGTCCAACCTTGTACATGTAACCAAAACAGCTTTAACTTGGTGGGAATATACAGAACTTAGAATAAACATATAGCAATACAACTAGCAGGTGTAACCTAACTGTAATTTTTCCACATCACACTGCGTTTTCCTTTTTAGTGTCATAAAGTATACAAATGCTTGCCGACCTCTTATTTGTAGAACATTTTGCAACCTGCTACCTTCTGTTGGTTTATTATTCTATAAAATCACGATAAAATACATTAAAATGAGTGGTGGGAATGTAGGATTTTTTCTTCTTCTTTAAGTTCAAGAGGTATAAATCCTTTTTCGAGGCACTGCAATACTCAGTTTAATCTCAAGCACAATAAATCCCAGATTTTGAATAATTGTTTGTTTGATCTCTTCTATTTTTGTATGAAACAGCCACAGCTTTCATCACGTTTGTATGGCTCAAAACCATACAAACGTGATTAATGCGATCTTTTAATGCGATTTTTATAGTTTTCAATCAAGTTTTGTATTCGCTGCTTCTCCCAACACCGGTGTTTTGATATTCTGCTGCCCCCTGGTGACAAAGAATGATAACCGCAGCCTCATGTTTTATTCCCCCGCCTAAAACATCAGCAGGCTGGTACTCTGAGGAAGACAACATTAAGACATGACGTGCTTTTCATTCGTTGAATTTTATGCTGTAACAAGGGTTAATAAGAGTTTTAAATGCAACTTCTTTTAAAGTTGCTTTCTACTGACTACTAAAGCAGTCAGTAAAAGGGCTTAAAACGCTGCTAGTGTTTGAAAAGTGATGATGAAAAAGGATATTTTTTCATATTTTTATACAATAAAATCTTCTGTTGAGTTCTACTGTGTTTTAGGAAAGCTTTCCTCTTCTTTTAAAGTTTTATATATATATATATATATATATGTATATATATGTATATATATATGTGTGTATGTATATATATATATATAAATTTAAATTCCCTTCTCACCCACCGCAGGTGGTTCTTATCCTCTGAGCTTGGGTCCTCTACCAGAGGCCTGGGAGCTTGAGGGTTCTGCGCAGTATCTTGGCTGTGCCAAGGACTGCACATTTCTGGACTGAGATGTCTGATGTTGTTCCTGGGATCTGTTGTAGCCATTGGTCCAGTTTGGGGGTGACTGCCCCGAGGGCCCCGATGACCACAGGCACCACTGTGGTCTTCACCTTCCAGGCCCTCTCCAGTTCCTCCCTGAGGCCCTGGTATTTCTCTAGTTTCTCGTGCTCCTTTTTCCTGATGTTGCAGTCGCTCGGTATTGCTACATCTACCACAACGGCTTTCCTCTGTTGTTTATCCACTACGACAATGTCTGGCTGGTTCGCCATTACCATTTTGTCTGTCTGGATCTGGAAGTCCCACAGGATCTTAGCTCTGGCATCTATCAGCTGACTGGACAGCTCAATAGATAAGGTCTATTGAGCTTATCAATAGATAAGCTCAATAGAGCCCCGAGAGGGCGGGGTTCGAATCCAGTCTGGGTCCTTAGGCAAGACCCTTCAAGCTACTGCCTACCTCATACCATTAGAGATACTAATATGCATAACATGCCGGCTCAGACGTCACCCGGCCAAACAAGGTCTGCGTCAGGTGTTGGGGAACCAGAGCACCTTGATGACAAATGGGCTACTGGAACAAGGAATGCTACTACTCAAGTAACCCTAATCAGAGAGGTTACATGCAAAGACTGGTGAAGGAATGGTTACTTCGACATCCCCGGTCAACACTAAGCGCTAAACAACTAGTAGCTCAGTGTTCCAACATCTGCAAACGGCAACTGCTATCACAACTTGAGATTGACGATATATATATATATATATATAACTTCAGCTTTAAAAGAAGATATATATTTATATATATATATATATGTGTGTGTATGTATATATATATATATATATATATATATATATATAACTTCAGCTTTAAAAGAAGATATATATTTATATATGTATATATATGTGTGTGTATGTATATATATATATATATATATATATATATATATATATATATATATATATATATATATATATATATATATATATATAGGCTTGTCAGATTAATAGTACCTTTCGAAAATAACTTTTTAGCAGGTATTAAACATGCTATGAAATATAAATATGTTAAAACATCTAATTAATCATATAATGTCTTACTTGGTGATGGAACTACTAACAAAGAAACTTTTCAGTCATAATCTAATTTATGGAATGTGTATTTGCTGAGTATATTTGCTTTAATATAGCAAATATTAAAGACCCAAAAACCTTGTTTTGGCTCTGGTTTGGGGCTGTCAGTGAGTAAAGTGACCATCGATGTTACTGGACTCTATAAAATGTGGCTTAAAGCTGAGATGCTGATGTTTGGACATGTAAAATGTATATATTCTCTCTGCATATGAATCTATAAATAGTTTGGTTTCTGTCAGTTCTGTAAAGATACAAGAGAGAACCAAAGCGAATTTCTCTTTTGCATGACCAGTACTTTAATTTGACTTTGCTGTAAAAAATAACCATTAAATGGTTTCAAATTTAACAAACTCTATGCTTTAGGAAATATTTCGCCCTATTTGATGTTTGATCTGAATTGATTAGCTACTTAAGCACCTGAACTTCTGATTATCTGTCAGAAAATGTGTGCAGTTCACCTTATTTTGTGTTAATTGAACCGTCACTGCGTGTGACGTTAAGCTGACAGGCTGACATAAAAAACACCCTGTTTTCACCTGGACAAATTGCATCATTTGTTCATAGAACGTGGCAATATTCAGATCAATCATCAAATAGGATGAAATATTTCATAAAGCATAAAGAGCCAAAGTTTGTTAAATTTTAAACCACGACTCCTGCTAAGTAAAATTAAATTATGGGCCATTATAAAGAGAAATTGGCTTTGTTCTCTCTTGTTTCTAGAGCTGACAGAAACCAAACTATAGATTTATTAGCAGAGATAAAATATGTTTTACATATCTAAACATCAGCATCTCAGCATTAAGCCACATTTTATAGAATCCAATAATAACTAAATAAAGAGTTAACTGCCCCAACCAGACCCAAAAAAGGTTTTGCGTCTTTATTATTTGCTATACTAAAGACACATCATATCTTAATTTATTGCATTCTCATGTAAGTTTTGGCTTTATTCTTAGCACTAGAAAAGAAAAGGTCGTCCAGTGACTGTGGGTGCATCAGCACCCCCCCACCCCCACGCCCCACACTTCATCCCCACCAACTTGCAACACAAAGTTACACCCTTAGCCTAAAAACTTCTTTTCCTGAATAGTCAAAATAATCGGGGCACCAAGAGAAAAACTTTGCATCCAATCCAATCATCAATCCATTCATCCAATTATCCAATTGATAGTTGTTACCGTCCCTCATCCTGAGCAGTCAAGTAGAGAGGAACAACTCCCTTTTAACAGGAAGACACTCCAGCTTAGAGAGACTGATCATATTCTATGACCTGTTCAAAATTAAGACGACTAAAAAAACAGAAAATATAGAAACATTAGGACTGGAAGCCATTTTATGAGGCCATGTAAGGAGTGTGTGCTAAAAAGAAACGCATTAAGAATCTGAACTAGATAAGTTCATATTCTTTGTATCTCTAACAGTCAGTGAGTGAGACACAGAGCTAAATTTAAAAGACACCAATTGACCTAATCACTTTTCCCCCGAAGGTAGGAAAAACCGGAGCACCCGGAGAAAACCTATGCATTGAGTTTAAAGTGTGTCCATTTAAAGAATGTCTCCAAATGTTAGTGAGTGAGAGACTAAGGTAAATTTAAAAGAGACCAATTAGCCTAATCACTTTTTCCCCGAAGGTAGGAAAAACCGGAGCACCCGGAGAAAACCTTTGCATTTAAAGAGATGGGATGCATATCAGGAGGCATCCTAACCAGATTTTCTGGCTCAAGAACTCAATGGCCTTGGATTTGGAGGCACCGATCCTCATCCCGGCCACTTCGCACTCGGCTGCGAATCGCTCCAGTGAAAGCTGTAGATCACGACCTGATGAAGGCAGTAGGACCACATCTTCTGCAAAAAGCAGAGATCTGATCTTAAGGCCACCAAATCGGATCCCCTCAACACCTTGGCTGTGCCTTAAAAATTCTGTCAATAAAAGTATTGAATAGAATTAGTGACAAAGATTAGCCTTGGCGGAGTCCAACTCTCACTGGAAACGAGCCCGAGGTACTGCCGGCAATGAGGACCGGACTCTGGTCTGTTCCTGAGCTTCTGTAGCTCAGGATCAGATCACCAAGGTCCTTACCTTCAGCTGCCATCCTTTTGACTCTGCACCCCACCAGTTTGTCTCCCCCAAAGGTGGTGAGCCCGTGTGAAGAGGGAATCATGTCTCCTCTTCGGCTGTGCCCGGCTGGGCTCCATGGGTTAAAGCCCAGCCCCAAGGTGAATACGCCTCTTCTATGTGATGCTCACAAATGCACCTCATAATATTTTGTTGCCTTTAACTTCTAATGAGGGAACTTTAACGTTCCCATCAACTGTGGCACGCCTGCCTGATTGACCACTGTTTCTTCTCTGCTCAGGTTCCCTGAGGACAATCTTCCTGCCTGAAAGTTTAAATGATGGCATTTCAAGCTTCTTTTTGCTAGGGGGCATTGGGCTATGGTTTAACTTATCTATCGTTATGTGCTTGTCTTCTTTGAATTCTGGATCTAACCTGCCTCCACCCAGAGGCAAGGTTCCTTTATAATGAACTGACTTTCCCTCAATGGACGGTAGAAATTTGGCTTGCTGTTCGTTGGTCTGTGTTTCATTTTTAGGTATTTCCGGAGCAGTATTACCTTGTACCTTTGTCTCTTTGCTCTTTATGGATTTATTTAAATCCTTGTATTCCTTCTTCTCCCTGTAGTGCTTAGTATTCATCGTAGACACTTGTTCAGTGAGTTTTTTAATGCACTCTTGATCCCTATGTCTGTTTTGAGTTAGTGCCTGTATCTGACCATTTAAGGACTGAATTTTCTCCTTCAGCCTTTTCCAATCAAATTCTGTGCGGTGAAAATTTCTTTCCTTACCCATGGCTTCTTGCTGTCGTCGTGAGTCTTCTTCCTGTAGTTTTAAGGTTTCTTTTTGTTGTGAGGCTGGGAGCATTGAGCGGCTCTCGGCCTGCTTCTTCAAGGGTTTTTCCTCCCGGAGAGCTCTTGCCTTCTGATATGTTGCTAATACCCTGTTTTGCACTTTTTTCTGAAATAATACGGTGTCAGAAAACGTGGCACTTGGTTCATTCTTATATTCATCTCCCACCAGAGTTTTTGAAAGTCTATTCCCAGGAATTTTCATTTGACTCTTTGCCTCATTCAACTGCTTTTCCAGATCTTTTACCTTGCCCTCAAGACTTCTGGACTTTTCTTTTTCTCTCTTAATTTCAGTATTCTTCTGGTCAACATAGTTGCTCTTTTTGTACAATTCCAACCGAAGTTTCTCCACTTCATTTTCCTGCTTTTCAACATCCATTTTGTTGGCTGTGAGTTGAGACATCGCTTCTCTTTTTTCTGCCAACGTCCTCTCAAGCTGCAGTTTTGAGTCCATGAGGTCATTTAAAGAGGTTTGAAGGTCTTCGAATTTAGTTTGGTAGTTTTTATTCACAGTCAACAACTGATTCCTGTGGGACCTCTGGTTCTTTATCTCTCTTTCTAACTGTGGGATTGTCTTACAGTTCAGGTTGTTGTTTTGTCTTTGAGACTCATCTAGCTGTTTCTTGAGTGAATCAATGTTCTGATTTAGATCCAAAATTTCTTCCTGAGCTGCTTTCAACTCTTCCTCCACTGCGGTTCTACTCCGATGCTCCTTAGCTATTTTTTTAAACCTTTGTATGAAATCCAGATTCACGGAGATCAATTCATCTCTACTCATTTCTTTAATTTCGCACTCTGTTAAAAAATAAGTCTTAATTGGCAGCATTTTGGCTGTTCGACTGATGTATCTCAAAAGCTATGAAAAAATGCACTGTTCAATCCAATATGGAAAACCCAACGTCCGAAACTTGACTTCTGCAAGTTTGATTCAGACGCTGGATATTCAAGGCATCTGTTCCTTGTGATGTCATAAGGGACAGTTGCCTTGTCCCTTATGACATCATCACACTTTGGCATCATCAGATTACATCAGTGGAATAATGTCATGTATGCTATGTTGCCAGGCAACAGCAAAGCCAGCTCACTTTCCACCATATTCCTGGGAGGCTTAGTGTGTGAAACGATTCTAAAATTCATTAACTCTTATTTGAGGAATTGTTTAAGAGAAGTAGTACTGCTCAGCACGCCACGCTGCCAGAACTCTCTATTCCTGGGAGGCTTACTGTGGAAACGATTATGAGTCTTACTTCCGGCGCCCACCGGACGTAGCGGCATTTTACTGTAATTTGTAGGGTTTTTTGTTCATCTATATTCATGATAGAAGTTACATCTCTCTTTTCAGTTACTGTACAATGTTTGGTAAAACTTGTTCACGGAGACGCCGTCTGCCATCAGAGAGCTGCTCAGTTCAGAGGACAGTTTGTGAGTTTAATCACGGGGAGCGACAGGAACACAGCGTTAAGTTTGGTAATGGAGTGACGGTGAATTAGCAGCGCTGCTAGCAGCTCGTCTCTCTGAAGAACCGACTTTAACAAAGAGAAAAGCAGAGAAGCTGGTCAGAGTTCTGAGCTGCAGGTTTGTGCCAACAGTGTAAAACAGCAGAAATACATAATATTAGCTTGGTGTGATGTGAATTTGAGTTTTCATTTGGATTTAAAAAGTCATAAAGTTCATGATCTGAATCTTTATCATTATGTTTGGGCCAGCAATACATTTCTATAGTACAAAAAAATATATTTGGATTTATTTAGTCCATCACAACCAGAACGTCGAGGTTCTCCGTTGCTGAGTGTCGCTGCAAATAAGCGGAGAAAAGACCGCAGCTGTCCGTAACCCGGAGAATCTCCCCACTGGACCGGAACCGAACCGAACAGAACCGAACTGAACCGAACCACACATTAATCTGTTCTAGAGAACAACTTGCCACTAGAAAGGGCCGTAAGATGCCCCTGTGGAACTCGGGTAACTGCTGTGCTCTAATAATTAGACCAAACTTAATTTGTGGCAGCAACAGGTGTGTTTTGAACGTGCTCCCGAAACCAAAAAGACAGTGTTTCTGTGATAAGAGGTAGTTTTCATAGCCTACCGACAGATAAGGAAACAAAAAGAATTCGGCTAAAAATTCTAAACTTGGAGAGAGAACCCAAAATGCTTTATGTGCTCGTTTCATTGTGTGGACAAAAAGCCAATGGAAGAAAACCCTCATAGGCATCCGAAGCAATTGAGTCAGTGAAGTAGCTAGATATGCTAACATTGAGTGAAATAAATGAAATTTTCGTATTCAACATTATAAGCAAACAAAAAAAAGCTCCTTGAATAGAAAAGAAAAAGAAAACTCAGTTAAACTGATTACCACAAAATGATGTTGAGCAGCAGGTCCTGTTACAAAGTCTACATCTCCACCTTAGTCAGTATAGGTACCTTCCAGTCCGATTTGGCGTCCATCAGTAGGCCACCTTCCCGGCTCCCCTGGCTTGATCAATCTGCAGCCACAGACGATTTCCCTCCTCCCAGGTTTCTTTGGGTAGCATTTTAGCAAACCGGATGCCCAGTTCTTTGCAATAAGTGGATTTTTTGGTCTTCTTCCAGATTTCTTCCTTCAATAATCTTCGTGTAAATAGCACAATAACGGTTCTGTGTTTGTTCTCCATCCTTCGTCCCAGTCGATGAACAACATGCACGTCCCCCTTCAGCCTTGATGCAGATTCAGGAACGATGTGCTTCAGAGTACATATGACTAAAGCCCTGATGTCTTCATCTTTCTCCTCCTTCAGACCTTTTATGCGAAGGCTCCATTTCATTCTGTACCTTTTCTCTGAGCCTCTTCTTAAGACCAGCATTCTCCTCTCGTAGTTTTTCACTTTGCTTTTCCAGCTCTTTACCTTTTGCGGCCCGTGTATTTTCAGGCAGTTAGTTTCTTTTGTTTAAAATGAAAAATGAAAAAACGAAACTAGACTAGTTTTTCGTTTATTAAACCAAAATCGGATGACGGCTCGTTATCCGATTTCCCATTTAGTGAACAAAACGAAAATGGAAAAACCGGATAACGAGCGCTCAATTTCGATTTTCATGACAACATTTTTGACAAGATATCTGACCCGGAAGTTCTCTCTGTCCGGCTTACACAGGGTCCCTATCACACATAGACTTTATACAAGCTGCAGAAAGACGATCTGCCAAGCGCAAGTCAGTTTAAGTAATGCTCCTGTGAGAAACAAGGTGTCTCCTGTGAGACACCTGGCCTCCGAGAAAAATGGTTATCCTGAGTTTTTATTTTGAAAAGCCAGAGCGCGAGGGCGAGGCTTTCCACACCATCCTGCAGTCATAACTCCCTCGTCTCTGGACCAGCAAGATGGCGTCCATTGCAATGTGCAACCAGCACCGGTAAATAGAGGTAAGTACCCTATTAATTTGCCACAAAAAGTAGTCCTTATAGCTTCGTCTATCAACTTAGTTCATCCAAAATTAGGCTTCTTTGAAATACGCTCCGGAGTTTTCGGAGCAGCGTAGCTCCGCTGACGGGGCCAGGCGGCGTGTGTTTTCCCCGCTAACCTCATTTCGCCAAGTCCCTCTGTTGTTTTCCGCTGCCTGTTATCGGTTCGTAGCGGCTCAAAGTGTGATATGAAGAGTTTAATGTGTTTGTAGGCTATATGGACCGTTAGATACCTGTATCAAAATAAAATACTCTTTCTAGAGAGTTCGACACTTCTGAAGATATTATCTCCTCAACTTTGCCCAGTATTTTCTTCGAATTCCAGTTGCTAATATTGCCTTATGGATTTTTTTAGTTTGTAAATTCATATTTTTGTGTGTGCGTGAAATATATTCTTCCCTTCGATTGACTTCTTACGTGCAGTGTGAACATTTTTGAATATGTGACGGGGTTCTCTTATGATTTAGTCAAACAAAATGACTGTTCCAAGTCGGAGATCGTTTTAGAGGATTTATTAAGCTCTCACAAAGATGGCAGGTGCAGACCACACACAAAGGACATCCAGAGCAGGTTAGAAATCAAATAATCATTAGTACCTTCACTTGCAGTAGTCCATCACCTCCAGCGTGACTTCTTCAGTAGTCTAACCACAGACTGCCTCCTGTGGAGCAGAGCCCTGCTTTTAAAGCCACAGGCTCCGCCCACAGACAATCCAAACTAGCAAAAATACAAATTACTTCTAACTCAAATCAGAAGTTTGATTCTGATTTGAATCAAACATCAAATCAGTTTGAAGTTTGTAAAGTATACAAAATAATAATAATAATAATAATAGAAAAAATAAATAAATAAAATAAACTTGTAAACAAAATACAATACTCAATTTAATAGACAACACCCAGTGCGCTCTGATGACATCACCACCTCATGTGACTCCCTCCCGGCACGCCACAATCCGGAAACACCCTACTTGAAAACAGAACCGGGAAAACGTTTAATGCTAAAAATAGGTTAGAATGAATGTTTAACTGAAGCAGGAACACCGCGTGTGCACCCACGACGAACCGCCCCAGTCCAAGCTGCAACAAAAGTAAGTTAGTGATTGTGTACGTGTTTGTCGGCGTGGGTGCGCGGGCATGCTGACAAGGACTCTAAGTCCCAGCTCGTGACGGCTCCTCCGTCACAGAATATATTTATTTTTTATTGTTTCAGACAGGCGGCTCTTCAGGAGGAGAGGCCTCAGCTCCCGGTTTGGATGCAGCTTCCCAGAATCTAAGTATTTCTCAGTGCTGCGCTGATAGAGAGGTATATAGGACCCCTTCTGTCAAATTTTAATCGGAGTTTGATTGATGAGTGATTTATGACCCTAATCATTAATTGATTTTAATTTCCGGTCACATGATGCCCCTCCCCCCATCCAGTCAACCCCCCGCCCCCCTCCCCAAACCCCATCCAATATTCCTTCACCTTCTGACCTCTGTGTTTTAAAATAATATAATTAAAGAATGAATAAACATTATGAGTTTTAAGAGAAATACAATAAGTGTTAGATGATTGAGAATAATTTCGGAAAACAAATTTTCAGTACAACTTAAAACATCAGCTCACAGACCTCAACCGTCTGGATGGGCTTTGGTCGCCATGCTTATTGATTATCAGCTATCAGCTCTCAGGATCTGCAGCACTCCATCTGTGTGCCAGTGGCACATGTGACCACTTGTGAGCAAATTAAAGTACAGTACAATTAGAGCACAAAAAAACAATAAGTGATCATCAGTATCAAGATTAATACATAGATTGTCACCTTTCCTAGATAAGTTTAGATTTATCCATGCCGTCTGTGTGTGCGTGTGTTTGTGTGTGTGTAGGACATAAGGACTGAGGGTCAGCAGTGACCCCCTCCCCTGCCCTCTTACTCTGGATGCGTGTGTGTGTGTGTGTGTGTGTGTGTGTGTGTGTGGGTGCAGGGCTGACCCCAGCCCCTGCCATCTGTGTGTGCGCACCTGTAAGACTGAACACATACCTCTACAGAAAGCCTAGAGTTTTAACTGTTTTACTGCTTTATTTTATGGTAGAACGATTAGTCAGTGCTGACTATGAGTTTGTGATTTCCTTCATCACTTAAATTTTAAACTCTTATAGATTTTTTTTTTCTGTAACACTAGCTAGTGTGAAACATGTCAGTAAATGTTCATTTGTACACGTACTTCTGAAGAACATGTGACAGACAGTAAACAGGCCTAAGTGAGGCTGCTCAAATTGAACTTTTATCTTTCCGCAGTTAAAGAATTTGTCCAGACTTTTCCAGAATTTGTCCTGGCATCACTGTGAATGATTTTGTTCAGTTTTTTTTTTTCACGCTGTTGAATCAACACTGATCTTCCCACTGCTTCATATTTTCTCCAAAATAGTAAATCTTGGTTTAAATACATTTGAAACTCTTTTTTTTTCTGTAACACTTGCTAGTGTGAAACATGTTAGTAAAAGTTCCTCATCTGTAAATTTATTTCTGAAGAATATCTGACAGGGACAAAACAGGCCTCGGTGAGGATACTTATATGTATCTTTCAGCTTTCACTACAGTTGAAATTTTTCATTACTAAAACTTTTAAATGATCAATGTGAACCATCAGTCTGTATTAAAATAGTTAATATAATTCATATTATTTATTTAGATTTGATGTTTTAATGTGTGCCCTTGGATTTCTATTGATTTATTGAATGTGTAAATATTTTATCAAACTGAATGGCCATTCAGTTTTATATAGTTTTTTTCTTTTGGTGTTTGTTGCACAAATTCAAATATATGCTGGCTATCAACCAACAATTTAATCAGTGAATTTGTGTTTTTTCTTAAATACTCCCTCTCACCGAGACTTACTTACATCTTCTGACAACTAGCCCAACTTATAATAACATTGACTAAGTTTGCTATTGGTACACTTTACCTAAAAATAAAAATTAAACATACTCACTACCAGAGATGGGGACTCGAGTCACATGACTTGGACTGGAGTCAGACTCGAGTCGTTAAAATCACGACTTGAGACTTGACTTGAAAAAATGCTCAAAGACTCGGACTTGACTTTGACTTTCATGCCATTGACTTGGGACTTGACTCGACTTGAAGCTGTTTACTTGAAAAGACTTGATATTTTTTACTCAAAGTCTTAAAATTTAAAACACATTATTTATAAAGTGGCGTCATTAATTAATTTCACTCATTCCGTATCAATATGCGCAGACCGTCACTATGGTTTTCCTCTCTCCTTATGTATGTATGTGTACGTAGCTGCAGCACAACCAATCAAATTAACAGGATTTGGAGGTTTAAAAAAACGCGGCAAAGCTACAGAGCTCAGGGAACGAAATACGAAATAACCGCTCGAATATGCTTCCGCGAGTAATTTCTTTTGGCTACGTAGGTTATGAACTTTCGACTAAAAAACGAACTGCAACTTGTAAAACATGCAAGAAGAGAATATCGGATGGAGATGCCACGACGTCCAACTTTGTCCGGCATTTGAAGCTTCACAAAGATCGGTAGGTGGCACTTTTCTTTTGCTGTAAGATGGTTGACTATAGCTAACTTCGTGTTAGCATGTGTACTCCGGGTTAAATTGGTGATGATTTACCATAAATCCGGTCCTTCAAATGCCTCCACAAATAATGTGCACCGTGGTCTGGTCAGCAGTCTCCAGGCATCTTTGAACAAAAGATTTCTTGGAATTTTTATCAGTGTGCAAATGGCGAGAGCAGAAGAAGGGATCACTGCACCCTTTTCAGATCCAGTGTACCTCAAAGCAGCTGCTTTGGATCCAGCGTTTTCTCTGTTGTGGGTGGAACACCATGTGTTGGGCAGTCAGGACATGAAGACAGAAGTGACACAAAAAGTTTAAGGTAAAGACTGTATTTGGTGTTCTTTTTCTGTATTATTTATTTATTGTCTAAAATTCTAATACAGGCTCTTTTGCCGCTGTTACTTGGATGTTTTCTCAGATCTGATGCTGGAAAATGCTGCAGATCCTGCAAAGTTGGAGCAACACGTGACTCCTGGTGATAAAGATCAAAAGGACTGTGAAGATGGAGGACTGTTTGCCGCTTATTGTAAGAGGCAGAAGAAGGATGTCCAGACAAGTCCAGCACTACAGCTAAGTCATTACCTCCATATTGCTGATGGACAGAACGCCCTCTTGTTCTGGGCAATGAACATGCACACTCTTCCTTCACTGTTTAATGTGGCCACCAGAGTTTTGGCAGTGCCTGCTTGCAGTGCTCCAGTGGAGCGTGTCTTCAGCTATGGTGGCATCATTTTACGTCCTCATCGTGCACAAATGACAGACAGACTTTTTTTCAGTTTGGTCTTTTGCAAATGCAATGCAGAATAGTTAACTGAAATACAGTATCCTCAATTGCAGATTTCTGTTAATTGTTCAGTTGATATATTTGTTTTGTTTCTTATGTCACTCAAAACATGGACACATAAAAATACATGTTCACTCAGTGACCAGGTCAGAGAAAAGAGGAAAAAACTGCTGTTATGGTTCTTTGTATTGTGCTGTGGAAATGTCAGCATTTTCATCTTTTTTTATTGAATATCAAGTTTAACAGAACTGGGCAATAAAGTGGTCCAATTTAAAAATGTTTTTTATACTTTGTGTTCAGCTACACATGTTCTATCATTTGAGATAAATACATATTTTAAAAAGAACAAATGGTCTATTATTTGAATTTTATGTATAATTGCAAATTATTAAAAAAAAAATAAATAAAAATGACTCGAAATGACTTGAAATTAAAGGTTCCTGACTTGAGACTTGACTCGACTTTTGCCTTCTTTACTTGAGACTTGACTCGGACTTGAGGACAGAGACTTGAGACTTACTTGAGACTTGCAACACAGTGACTTGGTCACACCTCTGCTCACTACACAACCATGCTCCATGAGTTGCTCACAAAATGGTGAATTGTTTTGTTACCTTAAAAATGATCTGCAGCTTTTGTTCCTTGGTCCTAATGATGCTGTTCACTAATGTTCTCTAACAGACAGTACAACTCTTGTAATCGATAAGCTTATAAATGATCAATGCGAAGCATCAGTATGCGCTAAAGAAGATCATATCAGTCAGATTAAGTAAAATATCATTATACTCAAAGCAATAAAGATTATGTTTCTCTGAAAGGTCATTTCTCCTTGTCAGGGAACTTGGACTGTATGAAAGGAATCAGTGAAATATACTATGAAATATTTAATTTGCAGAATCCCCATAATAGAACTTCAATTGTGAATTGAATGATTACATTGCATCTAGATACAAAAGAATCAACCGTTAATTAGTAATCATACTATGTAAATGACTAACAAGATCTGATCAAACAAGAAACCTGACTACCTCAAGGGATTTCTCACATTGGAGAATAAACCGTCTGACTTTCTTTAGCCGATTAAATTTAACCTTACCAAAGTTTTGCCTTGGAGCAAACAGGTACTGAGTTTGAAGCGGATCAGATGCCTTCAGCCATCTGCTAAAGCTAGACTCCGGCCTTCCTCACTGTAAAATAAAACATTAGACTTAAAAAAAAAAAAGTTCAAGTGAACATCATTTAATTATCATCAACTTGTTGTTTGTACTCATCTTAAACAAGTGGCAGGAACGTTTGAATATAAAAAAAAAAGCTTTATAAGTTAATCTATTTAAGTTGAGTCCATGCAACAAGTAAAATAAAATAAAAAGTGAGCTATAGGAAAGTAGTGAGGATTTAGGGTGGTAAAAGTTGAACATTTTAACATGCCCAGACACTACGCCATTTCTGCTCAAGCAAACCAAAAGGTTTTGAACAGAACAACCATGTCAAATGATGAGACCATGAATCTTTAATCTATGTAGCAAATATATTGCTGCTGCTGCTGTAGGCAGAAAATAAAATAAGTTTTGCGGAGAATAATATTTTGGATGAGTTTAAGAATATTGTTTGCCAAAATCACACGGTGTAACTACACTTGTCTTTTATAAGTTGCAGTAATTGAATCTTTTTGAGGCAATTGGTTTGCATAAATTAAAGTAAATACGACCTATTTTCCTGCTCCACATACTTAGCTAGTAATTTGCCAGTTAGCTTCCCAGTCTGAACTTCTGGGCAATGTCTTGATTCAGTCAAATCTTCTATCCTGTATCTCCTGAACTCTGATATTCTACTATATCCACTCTGTGATTGTTTTGCTTGCTGGTCTTCATCATGCTTTGAATGCAGTATCTGGTTTCTCTTACTTTAACCCGCCCAACTTGCACCTGATTCCCTTTTGATTCCCTCCCAGTGAGGCGGTGCTTCACAAAGCAAACCGTTTGTCAAACTGTTGATCTGCCTCATGGCTGTTTTAGAAGATATGGTGACAGAGTT
Organism: Xiphophorus hellerii; assembly: GCF_003331165.1. Lineage (NCBI taxonomy): Eukaryota > Metazoa > Chordata > Actinopteri > Cyprinodontiformes > Poeciliidae > Xiphophorus > Xiphophorus hellerii. The sequence continues at coordinate 5,484,664 of NC_045692.1, forward strand.
TTAGACAGTACTAGCCAGCTCATGCAGCTTGTTTTTTACTAGATGGCAGTCCTAAAAGTACATATCTTTAAAATATGAATAAATACGTACAATTCCATAATTATTCATTTCAGCGGCTATAGAAGTTTTGTAATAATGCAATTCAGGGATTTTACATTTTCTGGACTAAAGGAGGATTTCAGTTCAACACCTGTGGTTTCTTAATGTAAGTGTTTCTGCTACTGGACAAGAAACAGGGTTAAAAGAGGATTTAGAAAGCAAAATACGAAGATGATAGTTGTTTTTACCGAGAGCAAGGCTGTGACTAGTTATCAGGACAGAATGAGACCTGTAAAACTGTTGGGTCCATATGACCAAGGAGGGAACCAGTCATCTGCTCCAACAATTTATTAGCTTTTAGGAAATATTTTTGGACACGGCCATCTGCAGGAGCAAGATGAAGCAAGAACATCACAACATCAGATGTATTTTTTCATCCTTATATCAGTGATTTAAAACTATTTTTAATTTTGTGTCATCTTAAAGATGGAAAGAGTCAATTATTTTTTCACCCATGGAAAAGTGTAATGTGTTTATTATGAGTAGGATTAACCAAGCTGAAGGAAAACAAAGAAAAAGGATAAATAAATATTCATTGATACAGAACCGAATCAGCAAATATGAACTTATGAAACTATTGAAACCTTCAAGAATTTTATGTTGTGTAAGATATTTAAGAAACTAATACTTGAATCTGCGCTCATGAATTTCTTTATTTGGTCGTTATCTCTAAAATACGTTTACCTTTTGTTTTGTTGAACACCAGACATCTCATCTCTTTCCCACAGTTTTTCACTTTGTTCCACTACTGCAGTGGATTTTATAGTCAATGTTTAAAGCCAACAGAGTCTGAAGCGATGGAGGAAATTTACGTCAATATGGAACCTGTTGGACAAACTGCATCAAATCACACAGGTAAGAACGAAGTTACAGAGAAATCTAGTGTGTATTGAATTCAATTTTGCTAAGGTTGAGGTTTTTGTTAAGGTTGGAGCAGCTCCAAAGAGAGGCTCTGCCTCCGTACGGCTGTCTGTTTGGGAATCCTGAATGTTTTACTTTTGGCTGAACTCGTCGCCCTCAGTGTTCACAGTGAGTCTTGTTCTAGTCATCTTAAAGATGTAAAAAGACTAGATTTTATGTTTCTGTTATAAATAATAAAAAAGTCATTGTTCCCCTTCTAAAACCAAACTGATCAAATAGCAAAGGTTTAAAACAGAATAAAGCTTAGTGACTCAAATTTTTGCAGAGAGATGAAACATTACACTAAGACAAAACATTACACATGAGTCTGATTCATTTTCAGCAATGGTTGCATTTGCAGCCATTTAGGTTAGCGTGTCTTTAATATCTTTTCTTTTTCAAACTATTTACCCAACGATTCATTGTTCAGTGTTACCTCAGTTTAAATTCTACAGGCATAACCAAAATCATGAAACTATTTTATAAGTCTTAAGTGAAAACACGATGCCACTTCTTTTTGCAAACATGTTTGTTCATTTTTTGTTTTTCCAGCTCATGACATGACAGCAGATTTTTCTGACATCAGCAACATTCTGACCGAGCAGAACAGCAGCAGCAAGTTTCCCTCCATGAACGCTAACTTCACTGAAACGGCTCCACGAGCTGAAGACACTTTAAGGTTTGTCAAAAACTTTAAAAAAAAATTGGATCTCGTTAAAAACTGAATTCTACTCTGAATTGTAGAATATAACTAATAACTTTCCTTTTTGGTCTAAATGAATATAATGTAAATGAACAACTTTTATTTTAATTTATTAAGTGCTCTATCATTTGCGTGTGCTGAAAAACAACAATGTCAAACAAACTAAACTTTGATTTTTTTTTCTCCTTAAAGGGAAATTGTGTCCTACAGAACAAACAAACATCAGTTGTTCCTGTTCATCCAGGGGCTGCAGAAGAAGAGAAGAGCAGATCCACTAGTGATGGATGATTAGGATCTGTGTTCACTGTGATATTATTCACCAACAATAATGTAGCTTATTAGTACGGTGTTACATAAAATCCTAAAGATAAAATGTACACTTCCAACTGTTGTGACCTGCATCTAATAACACAACAATTTTATCGCTTGTACTCTGTGTTTTTCTTTCTTGTTAAAATTCTGACATGTTAAACAAATGTTTGTTTGTTTGTTTGTTTGTTTTTTTGTATTTTTGCGGAGGATCGGTTTAGCATGATGCGCTCTGATTGTGTATTAATGTGACTTTTACTACGAGACTTTATGGAGTTCCAGTTGTGTCCGGTAATAGCGGATTAAGTTCTATCTTGGTAAAATTATATTTCCAATTATTTACTATCATTTGTAATAAAGTGACGCCAACACCACGGATTCAACAGTGAGGAGTTTGTTCTAGTCATCTTAAAGATGGAAAGAGTCAATGTTGTGCTGATTCTGAGTAACTGAATGATTAACTGAATGACTTTTTATTCATTTTAGAGTTCAATCAGCGAGGTTATTCATTTTGTGGTGGTCCTAGTCTAAGAAAGAACAAAGATAGAAAGCAGCAAATGTACATGTTGGTTCCACCGGCTTCCCCTGAAAATATGGATCAAATCAGTCATTGTAGGGTTAAAGTAATTTGAAGAAGGAGAAGCGTATAAACAAGTCAAGTCAATGACGAGTCAATGACATGATGCATTCTGCCTTTTTAACTCGGATAACTAAACTTTTTGTTTTTTACTGACTTTAATACTTTTAAATTGCTGCGTTGTTTGATAAGTAGGATGGAAATGACTTTTTTGTAAATGGTTTTGAGATTACCTATTGTAAATTAGCGTTTTATAAATCAACTGAATTGAAATTTGACCATCGGATTGGACTGAGGAGAAATAATGAGCAATGTTTTATGGTGGATGAAAGCAAAGATTGGTATTTTTATTTTTTTATTTTTTTGTAACATCAAAATTCATTTTTGAGGCAAACAGAAAATCCAGCTTATTGTAGTTTACTGGGACTAACAACCCCCGGACAAATTTGGAAAAAAAAATTCAGCTAAAGTGGGTGATGCTTTAAGGAACAATGAGACACAGCCTAGTGTGGGGCCACATGTAGAGGGGATAAGCAAGGCTGTAGTAAGCGCCGTTACCAACTTGGTACTTTGTGGTTATAGTTTTCTCCAAGTCGCGCTTGAAGAAAGTATGAACATGTGCAAAACTGAGAAACTCTATCGATCAACCAACTGGACATTCAAGTATCTCACCGGAGATTTGTTCTCCTGTCCACGCGATGAATCCTTGGCCCACTGCATCAGTGAAGACTGTCGCATGGGAGCAGGCATAGCGGTGATGTTCAAGAAGAAGTTTGGTCGAGTCTCAGAGTTAAAGGAGCAGAGTGAGTCAGACTAGTTACTAAAGTCTTTGTTTTGGAAAAAAAATGTTTTATGTTTTTTTTTTTGCAGTTTGTTCAAATGTCTGATTTCAACAGCAAGTGCTAAATCATATCCTGTTTTTGTATTTTTTTATGTATGTCCTAATAGAGAAGCTTCCAGGGCAGTGTGCTGTCCTGACACATGATCAACGTTTCATCTACTATCTGGTAAACGTACCTCAATTATACTGCATAGGACCAAAAGTTGTTTCATTATTCAATCTGGTAACTGTATCTTTCCTATTATGTGTCTCAGATCACAAAGAAAAAAGCCAGCCAGAAACCCACGTATGTCAACCTAAGACAGAGTCTGGAAGACATGAAATCTCACTGCTTAGAAAATGGTGTCAATAGGATATCAATACCCCGGTTTGTAGGAACTACTGTGAATAAATGACTATAATAAATACCCTTAAATCTTCTTCTTTATTGGGAATTATTAAACAATTTGCTTGTCTCGTATCTCCCCCCTCAGAATTGGCTGTGGCCTGGACCAGCTGCTGTGGTCAAAGGTGTCAAAGATCCTGGAACAGATCTTTAAAGAGACAAATATCTCCATCACAGTGTACAGCCTGCCCTGTGTTGGGTCAAAGCTTCAAATGCATGCCATGTAGTACATTTTCATTGGGTTTTTTTTTTTTAACTTTAAATCCTTTATAATCTCTTAAAATTTTGGATGAAATCAACACTCCTTAAACAGTTTTAAGGAAACAATAAATAAGGAAACTGTCGTGGAAAAAATACTATTTCCAAGCACTGTTCAGGTGAAATCACTCAGTCAGGTTTATTCATATATTGTGCACAATACAGAGAGCTTGTAGGACAATCAGTAATGAAGCAAGTCTGGATGAAAAGCTCTGCCAGGCAGAGACAACACATGAGTTTTGTACAAAGGGATAAGGGATCCTAAGCATGGGAAACAGACTGGTTCCCATGCAGCTGGGGAAAAACAACGTCCAACCTTGTACATGTAACCAAAACAGCTTTAACTTGGTGGGAATATACAGAACTTAGAATAAACATATAGAAATACAACTAGCAGGTGTAACCTAACTGTAATTTTTCCACATCATTTCCCCCCTTTTGATTATAAGTAAATATGTAATATTTAATATTAATCATCATTTCCCTCCGAGGTTAAAAGATACAACATAAAACTATCCTGGAAGATGTAAGAAAAGGAGAAAAAAAATGAAAATGAAAACAAAAATAATAAAAAAAAAAAACAAAATAAAAAACAAACACATATACACAAGATACGAAAAACCTACCGGCAGACACCTACTCAACCCTGCAACAATATCACTGTGTTAGGTAGGAAAACTTATCTTGCAACCCCTCCTTGCCAGGGAGACGGTTCTGTATATGTGCTAACCAGGATAAACACGGAGGCATCACACCAACGAATGAAGATACGAAAAAAATCACGAATAACTATTGTAATAAAAAAAAGGTAACATAAAAACAAACAAAAGAAACAACATCAAATAGCAAAAAACAAACAAACAAAAAATCAATGTCAAAGTTAAGCTCAGTAGAAAACACCCTTATAAGTAGCTAGAAAAACAATTCATACACATGACGTCGAGTAATTTAAAATCAATGTCACAACAACAATGTTCAACAAGGTAAAACTCCACTCTAACTAAACCTTAAAAAAAAAAAACCCAGAAGGCTAGATCAAATGAAATGTAAAATCTAAATATAAAATGGATTTGCAGAAGATGTAGAAAGGACAGGCATTTGTTTTTGTAAAACATAGACATTTCTATGAGGAGCAAAGCAGATAGGAAAGCTAAGCTAGGACACTAGCTGGAAAATACACATGATTATTACTAAGTAAAGACTATAAAAAACTTTCTACACATTAACCTCCTCATGCAGCCATTCAACATCCCTCAGTCCACGTAGAAGAAAACTTCCCACCTCATCAGAGGGAAACAAAACCCACCACCTGAGCGACACAAACAAACAACAAAAAGCAAAAACAGCCAACACAAATGTCTGTAATTGGAACAAGATGAAGACATCATGGTGAAACACTTGTAGTCGCATCACTCAGGAACTCTTAATATTTATTTTAAATCTTCACACCCCACTTCGACCACTCACCAGTGGACCAGCAATAGTTCTTTGGTTGGGGAGCCTTTTGACGTAGAAAAGCAACCAATGTTGCTTTTCTACAATGTTCGTTGTTATGTTCCGCCTCTTCCGTATACCGTCTGTGCGGACTTTCCTCTTTGGGTGTCAGAGGTTACTAGCACTTAACACCAATTATAATGAAGGTTTGTTTTTTTTTCAGCGATCCAGGAAATCAAACGTGGCTGTCTGCGGTGTCAGAGGTTACTAGCACTTAACACCAGCAGCAGTTAAGTAATTTATCCTCATTCAGAAAGATGCGCGTCGTCCTCCTCGGTCTGTCGTTCTGACGACTGGTGGACTACTTCCTCCCCGTCAGGATGAGCGTCCTCCTGAGGCTCCGGCACCCGTTTACAGTGGCTGGCATGAATCCACGTCGCCCGCTCTGCAACCTTAACAGCTGTAAGCGTGACGAGCAACACTTGAAAGGGTCCCCTCCAGCGTTTGGAGTTCCACCGCGTCCTCCTGAAGTCTTTCACCACGACCCAATCACCTGGCTTGATGGCATGGAGTGGTGACTCGGCAGGACGCGGCAATGCGTCTTTCACCATCTGAAAAACTTGAGAAAGCACATTCGACAGGTTTTGACAGTAAGACAACATGGCATCATCACAGATAGAAGTGGAAGGAAGGACCTTTCTCTGAGGCCCTAAACCCAAATTAGGAGGCCGGCCAAACAGGATCTCAAATGGACTGAGGTTAATCCTGGCTCTCCTCTGCATCCTCATGTAAGTCAAAACGATCGGTAGGGCCTTAACCCAAGACAGACCTGTTTCTTCACAGCATTTAGCTAGTTTGGTCTTCAAAACGCCGTTGACGCGTTCGACAGCGCCAGAACTTCGCGGGTGATATGCGCAATGAGTTTTCAAAGTCGTACCTAAAAGCTTTCCCACTTCAGTTAATGCTGCATTAACAAAGTGTGTGCCATTATCACTGCTAATTCTGGCAGGAACACCCCAACGAGGGATAATTTCAGTCAGCAAAGCCTTAGTTACTGTGTGACTGTCCGCATGCTTCGATGGGAAAGCTTCCACCCATTTGCTAAACATGTCAACAATAACAAGCAAAAATTTCTTCCCCTCAGCAGGGGACAGTTCAATGAAGTCCATCATCAAATAGTCAAAAGGTCTGTCAGGCGGAGGTTGTGCAGCCTGAGATGTGCTCGCACCCCTCCCCGTATTGTGTGTTGCACAGATCATGCATGCCTGACAGTGTCTTTGTGCAAAAGAACTGAATCCCTTAGTAAACCAGTGTGCTGTAAGTGAAGCAATCATCCCAGACTTCGAAACATGGTCAAAACCATGAGTCAGTTTTGCGAAGTGCGGAAAAAAATGTCTTGGAAGGCATGGTTTGCCATTCGGACCCATCCATATTCCATTATCATAAACAGATGAGGATTTCCAAACACGCCTCTCTGTTCCTGAAGCAAAAGACTGTAGTGCTTCAACATCAGAGAGGGGAGGGGGGAGAAGGTGGAGAAGTGTGGAAGGAGGGGCAGTTCATCATTGAAGGCCGCTGTGCAGCCTGTTTCGCTGCCATATCAGCTCTTGCGTTGCCACGGGCAACGGTATCAGCAGAGTTTGTGTGAGCCTGACATTTAGTCACAGAGATGGCAGAAGGTAACATGATAGCATCCAACAAATCTGCAACTTGAGAAGAGTTCAGAATAGGTTTACCATCTGCTTTAAGAAATCTTCTATGTTTCCAAAGAACTCCAAAACTATGCACAATTTTAAATGCATAGTTTGAATCAGTAAATATCGAGGCAGACTTACCAGCTGCCAGTTTACATGCCTCTGTTAGTGCTACAAGCTCAGCAGTTTATGCAGAAAAGTGTTTAGGTAAGGAGCCAGAAACTAGCGTTTCATGCAAAGAGCAAACAGCAAAGCCAACACGGTTAGTAGTAGTAATAGGATCACATGATGCAGAGCCATCAACAAACAGCACTAAGTCAGGGTTAGTTAGAGGTGTGTCACATAAATCAGGTCTGGGTGTGCAAACTTGTTCCAAGACTGCCTCACAATGATGAGGTTCACCATCATCAGGAGTCGGCAAAAGAGTTGCTGGATTAAGAACAGTGCAACGTTTTACGGTGATATTCGGTAAATCCAGAAGAACAGTTGTATATCTTAGCCAACGCGCAGCAGAAAGATGAGAAGTTTTCTGCTCTAAAAGTATGATAGAAACAGAGTGTGGAACCAACAAGGTGAGGTTGGCATAACCCACAATGTCACGTGATGCAAGAACAGCTTTTTCTGCAGCAGCCACAGCACGTAAACAACCAATTAGCCCTTCAGCAACAGGATCTAACTTAGCTGAAAAATATGCCACAGGTCTTAATTTTCCTCCGTGTGATTGCAGCAGGACGGATGTCATGCAGCCTTTTTTTTCATCCACTGTTTGAACAAACGGTTTGTTGGGATTAGGAATGCCAAGTGTAGCAGCAGTCTGTAGTGTCAGCTTTAGCTGAGTAAAAGCAGCTTCAGCCTCTGGAGTCCATTGGACAGTGCCTGGAGCCTGAAGACCACTACTAAGGGCTCTCAAAGGACTCTCCAGAATTGAGTAATTCAGAATGAAGTTTCTGCAGTAAGATGTAATACCCAGAAAAGACAGAAGCTGTTTCTTTGTGACTGGTCTGGGTATGTTTTGAACAGCAGAAACACGTTTAGGTGAAAGGGAACGACCCTTTTTTGACACAACATGACCTAAAAAGGTCACTTCTTCTTTGACAAACTGAAGCTTAGAAAGACTGGCTTTGTGACCCCCAGCATGAAGATGCGTTAGCAAGGTAACTGTTGCTTTTTCACATTGCTCTTTAGTTGGACTGCATAACAGAAGATCATCAACATACTGAATAAGAGCAGAACCAGGTGAAAGTTGGAGTGAATCCAAGCTAGCCTTCAGCGCAGCATTATAGATAGGGGGGCTGTCACAAAAGCCTTGACACAACCGTAATTTTCCTTCAAATTCAAAAGCAAACCAGAACTGACTTTTCGGGCCCACAGGGACAGAGAAAAATGCATTTGAAAGGTCAATCACCGAAAAGAACTGAGCATTTGAGGGAATCTGAGAGAGGATCGTATGAGGATTTGGCATTATTGTTGCACGTGGTAAAACTGATTTATTTACTAGTTTTAAATCTTGCACAAATCTCCACTCCTGACGTTCCCCAGGGATCCTTGCCTTTTTTACTGGAAATATTGGTGAGCGAACTGGAGAATCATTACAGGGAATAATGATGCCGGCGTTTAGTAAAGCTTCAAAAACTGGTTTTATGCCCTCAACAGCTTCAGGTTTTAGGGGATATTGTTTTTGACATGGACGGAAATCAGATGTCGGGGTAATAACAACTGGTTCACAACCTTTAATTAGACCAACATCATATTTGCTTTTAGCCCCAAAATCATCAGGAACTTTAGATAGGGCTTGTGGTAGTGAAAACAGATCTGTGTGAGATAAAAAGCATGCTTCAAAATTTGGATCTGTGGTAGGAACCAATTCCACAGTTTTTTTACAGTGCACTGTACAATGAAAAACTTTTTTGAAGGCAGACATGCGCTCAGAAAACATTAGATTTGGGTCAGTAGGTGAAAGAAACCAATCAGTCTCATTTTTACACGCATGAATAAATGACCCTACATCATTCCACTCCAAATTTTGTGATTTTGCAGCCAGACCCGCTGTGTGTGTGTTCCAAAACAAAGCAGATGTTGACAGTTTCTCAGAAGGAGCTCGGAGCCATCGCTTCTCATAATCACAATTAGCTCCCAATGAAACATTTGAAATGCAGCTTAAGTCATCAGGCTGTTTAAAATCAGAAGAAGGAGAAATTAAAGTTTTCACTTCTGCAAGAAGTTGTTGTGAAAGAGTTGAATTTGGAAGCTTCCATTCATATACATAGTTAAGAGCAGACGAGTCAAATTGTTGCTGTGCATGTCTGGCATAACGCCTGATATCTTCCAAACGAGGTTGCTCAGCCCAACCCACATAGCTCTGTTTCAGTTCCTTTGAGATGTCTGGAAGCAATCCTTTAATTATGGCGTCACAGGTAATACTTTCCCAAAGGTCAGGTGGAGCTTGATTGTTGAAGGTGTCTGGCCTGGCATGGCCTCCGTATGTTGTAACGGTGTCCATAAGGCGATGAATGAAGTCATCAGTTGTCTCATCCGGTCGTTGTTTGCATGTATAGATGGAGGTCATGTTTATACGGACAGGAAATGTAGCCTTTATGGCATCCATTAGTCCAGTGAGCATTGTTTTATAATTGTCATTGTCTGTGTCATCCTTTCATCCAGCATTCCAAACTCTCTGTATGTTTTTCAAGATCAACAAGACTCCTAGTCTCTATCTGTTTTTTGTCTCTTAAAGTACGTTCTCTATTTTCTATTTCTCTTTCTACTTTTTTCAAAACAGAGAGTTTCAATGAACCACCCGCAGGGAAAACACCACATTTTATCCATTCATGCACTCCATACACACTTTTTTCTCCATATTTTGTTATCATATAGTCAAACAATTCAGCCTGAGGAGGAGATTGCGTTCTGGAACCACGTAGACCCATTCTTCTTGAATTGGGTGGGATATCCTCTTTAGACTGCAAACGTCTTCGCAGAATCCAACAAATCAGCTTTGTGGTCGCTCTGCCTCTTACTCCTTTAAGAGGGGCCTTTATTTCCGATAAAGGTCTTTAGGATTCTCTAAAGGTTTAGTTCCCCCAATTTAGAAAACCAAAACTTAAGAAAATACCCGCCTTATTCACCGATAAGGTCTTTCACTAGGACCCTCAGCCTAGAAACCCGTGGTTCCCTTTTTTCTCTTCCGTTTAAGACTGAAACTCAAACAATTCCGGAGGGACTCTTTCCCATCCGTTGTTTTCTCATTTTTTACATTTTTATTTTCCCCGTGGGACTTTAACCCAACGTTTCCTGTTAACACCGTCAATCTCTATTCCCCAGGGTGAAAGGTTTATCGGATCCTTCACTATTTTAGATTTAATTATTTAGAATTTGCAAAATTAATTTATTAGCCTGAGTGAGTATCCCACCTGATAACAGTGGTTTTGAGTTCGTTGATCCCAGCGCTGGAGCCGTGGAGCCGACCAACAGCTCTCCTCTCTTAAATCGAGCTTTGAGGCTGGAGTGTAGTCCAGGTTGGCCAAACGCTGCTCGTCGACGTCCTCGGATGTCCAGTCGAGGGATCCGGGTCACGGCACCAAACTGTCGTGGAAAAAAATACTATTTCCAAGCACTGTTCAGGTGAAATCACTCAGTCAGGTTTATTCATATATTGTGCACAATACAGAGAGCTTGTAGGACAATCAGTAATGAAGCAAGTCTGGATGAAAGCTCTGCCAGGCAGAGACAACACATGAGTTTTGTACAAAGGGATAAGGGATCCTAAGCATGGGAAACAGACTGGTTCCCATGCAGCTGGGGAAAAACAACGTCCAACCTTGTACATGTAACCAAAACAGCTTTAACTTGGTGGGAATATACAGAACTTAGAATAAACATATAGCAATACAACTAGCAGGTGTAACCTAACTGTAATTTTTCCACATCACACTGCGTTTTCCTTTTTAGTGTCATAAAGTATACAAATGCTTGCCGACCTCTTATTTGTAGAACATTTTGCAACCTGCTACCTTCTGTTGGTTTATTATTCTATAAAATCACGATAAAATACATTAAAATGAGTGGTGGGAATGTAGGATTTTTTCTTCTTCTTTAAGTTCAAGAGGTATAAATCCTTTTTCGAGGCACTGCAATACTCAGTTTAATCTCAAGCACAATAAATCCCAGATTTTGAATAATTGTTTGTTTGATCTCTTCTATTTTTGTATGAAACAGCCACAGCTTTCATCACGTTTGTATGGCTCAAAACCATACAAACGTGATTAATGCGATCTTTTAATGCGATTTTTATAGTTTTCAATCAAGTTTTGTATTCGCTGCTTCTCCCAACACCGGTGTTTTGATATTCTGCTGCCCCCTGGTGACAAAGAATGATAACCGCAGCCTCATGTTTTATTCCCCCGCCTAAAACATCAGCAGGCTGGTACTCTGAGGAAGACAACATTAAGACATGACGTGCTTTTCATTCGTTGAATTTTATGCTGTAACAAGGGTTAATAAGAGTTTTAAATGCAACTTCTTTTAAAGTTGCTTTCTACTGACTACTAAAGCAGTCAGTAAAAGGGCTTAAAACGCTGCTAGTGTTTGAAAAGTGATGATGAAAAAGGATATTTTTTCATATTTTTATACAATAAAATCTTCTGTTGAGTTCTACTGTGTTTTAGGAAAGCTTTCCTCTTCTTTTAAAGTTTTATATATATATATATATATATATGTATATATATGTATATATATATGTGTGTATGTATATATATATATATAAATTTAAATTCCCTTCTCACCCACCGCAGGTGGTTCTTATCCTCTGAGCTTGGGTCCTCTACCAGAGGCCTGGGAGCTTGAGGGTTCTGCGCAGTATCTTGGCTGTGCCAAGGACTGCACATTTCTGGACTGAGATGTCTGATGTTGTTCCTGGGATCTGTTGTAGCCATTGGTCCAGTTTGGGGGTGACTGCCCCGAGGGCCCCGATGACCACAGGCACCACTGTGGTCTTCACCTTCCAGGCCCTCTCCAGTTCCTCCCTGAGGCCCTGGTATTTCTCTAGTTTCTCGTGCTCCTTTTTCCTGATGTTGCAGTCGCTCGGTATTGCTACATCTACCACAACGGCTTTCCTCTGTTGTTTATCCACTACGACAATGTCTGGCTGGTTCGCCATTACCATTTTGTCTGTCTGGATCTGGAAGTCCCACAGGATCTTAGCTCTGGCATCTATCAGCTGACTGGACAGCTCAATAGATAAGGTCTATTGAGCTTATCAATAGATAAGCTCAATAGAGCCCCGAGAGGGCGGGGTTCGAATCCAGTCTGGGTCCTTAGGCAAGACCCTTCAAGCTACTGCCTACCTCATACCATTAGAGATACTAATATGCATAACATGCCGGCTCAGACGTCACCCGGCCAAACAAGGTCTGCGTCAGGTGTTGGGGAACCAGAGCACCTTGATGACAAATGGGCTACTGGAACAAGGAATGCTACTACTCAAGTAACCCTAATCAGAGAGGTTACATGCAAAGACTGGTGAAGGAATGGTTACTTCGACATCCCCGGTCAACACTAAGCGCTAAACAACTAGTAGCTCAGTGTTCCAACATCTGCAAACGGCAACTGCTATCACAACTTGAGATTGACGATATATATATATATATATATATAACTTCAGCTTTAAAAGAAGATATATATTTATATATATATATATATGTGTGTGTATGTATATATATATATATATATATATATATATATATATAACTTCAGCTTTAAAAGAAGATATATATTTATATATGTATATATATGTGTGTGTATGTATATATATATATATATATATATATATATATATATATATATATATATATATATATATATATATATATATAGGCTTGTCAGATTAATAGTACCTTTCGAAAATAACTTTTTAGCAGGTATTAAACATGCTATGAAATATAAATATGTTAAAACATCTAATTAATCATATAATGTCTTACTTGGTGATGGAACTACTAACAAAGAAACTTTTCAGTCATAATCTAATTTATGGAATGTGTATTTGCTGAGTATATTTGCTTTAATATAGCAAATATTAAAGACCCAAAAACCTTGTTTTGGCTCTGGTTTGGGGCTGTCAGTGAGTAAAGTGACCATCGATGTTACTGGACTCTATAAAATGTGGCTTAAAGCTGAGATGCTGATGTTTGGACATGTAAAATGTATATATTCTCTCTGCATATGAATCTATAAATAGTTTGGTTTCTGTCAGTTCTGTAAAGATACAAGAGAGAACCAAAGCGAATTTCTCTTTTGCATGACCAGTACTTTAATTTGACTTTGCTGTAAAAAATAACCATTAAATGGTTTCAAATTTAACAAACTCTATGCTTTAGGAAATATTTCGCCCTATTTGATGTTTGATCTGAATTGATTAGCTACTTAAGCACCTGAACTTCTGATTATCTGTCAGAAAATGTGTGCAGTTCACCTTATTTTGTGTTAATTGAACCGTCACTGCGTGTGACGTTAAGCTGACAGGCTGACATAAAAAACACCCTGTTTTCACCTGGACAAATTGCATCATTTGTTCATAGAACGTGGCAATATTCAGATCAATCATCAAATAGGATGAAATATTTCATAAAGCATAAAGAGCCAAAGTTTGTTAAATTTTAAACCACGACTCCTGCTAAGTAAAATTAAATTATGGGCCATTATAAAGAGAAATTGGCTTTGTTCTCTCTTGTTTCTAGAGCTGACAGAAACCAAACTATAGATTTATTAGCAGAGATAAAATATGTTTTACATATCTAAACATCAGCATCTCAGCATTAAGCCACATTTTATAGAATCCAATAATAACTAAATAAAGAGTTAACTGCCCCAACCAGACCCAAAAAAGGTTTTGCGTCTTTATTATTTGCTATACTAAAGACACATCATATCTTAATTTATTGCATTCTCATGTAAGTTTTGGCTTTATTCTTAGCACTAGAAAAGAAAAGGTCGTCCAGTGACTGTGGGTGCATCAGCACCCCCCCACCCCCACGCCCCACACTTCATCCCCACCAACTTGCAACACAAAGTTACACCCTTAGCCTAAAAACTTCTTTTCCTGAATAGTCAAAATAATCGGGGCACCAAGAGAAAAACTTTGCATCCAATCCAATCATCAATCCATTCATCCAATTATCCAATTGATAGTTGTTACCGTCCCTCATCCTGAGCAGTCAAGTAGAGAGGAACAACTCCCTTTTAACAGGAAGACACTCCAGCTTAGAGAGACTGATCATATTCTATGACCTGTTCAAAATTAAGACGACTAAAAAAACAGAAAATATAGAAACATTAGGACTGGAAGCCATTTTATGAGGCCATGTAAGGAGTGTGTGCTAAAAAGAAACGCATTAAGAATCTGAACTAGATAAGTTCATATTCTTTGTATCTCTAACAGTCAGTGAGTGAGACACAGAGCTAAATTTAAAAGACACCAATTGACCTAATCACTTTTCCCCCGAAGGTAGGAAAAACCGGAGCACCCGGAGAAAACCTATGCATTGAGTTTAAAGTGTGTCCATTTAAAGAATGTCTCCAAATGTTAGTGAGTGAGAGACTAAGGTAAATTTAAAAGAGACCAATTAGCCTAATCACTTTTTCCCCGAAGGTAGGAAAAACCGGAGCACCCGGAGAAAACCTTTGCATTTAAAGAGATGGGATGCATATCAGGAGGCATCCTAACCAGATTTTCTGGCTCAAGAACTCAATGGCCTTGGATTTGGAGGCACCGATCCTCATCCCGGCCACTTCGCACTCGGCTGCGAATCGCTCCAGTGAAAGCTGTAGATCACGACCTGATGAAGGCAGTAGGACCACATCTTCTGCAAAAAGCAGAGATCTGATCTTAAGGCCACCAAATCGGATCCCCTCAACACCTTGGCTGTGCCTTAAAAATTCTGTCAATAAAAGTATTGAATAGAATTAGTGACAAAGATTAGCCTTGGCGGAGTCCAACTCTCACTGGAAACGAGCCCGAGGTACTGCCGGCAATGAGGACCGGACTCTGGTCTGTTCCTGAGCTTCTGTAGCTCAGGATCAGATCACCAAGGTCCTTACCTTCAGCTGCCATCCTTTTGACTCTGCACCCCACCAGTTTGTCTCCCCCAAAGGTGGTGAGCCCGTGTGAAGAGGGAATCATGTCTCCTCTTCGGCTGTGCCCGGCTGGGCTCCATGGGTTAAAGCCCAGCCCCAAGGTGAATACGCCTCTTCTATGTGATGCTCACAAATGCACCTCATAATATTTTGTTGCCTTTAACTTCTAATGAGGGAACTTTAACGTTCCCATCAACTGTGGCACGCCTGCCTGATTGACCACTGTTTCTTCTCTGCTCAGGTTCCCTGAGGACAATCTTCCTGCCTGAAAGTTTAAATGATGGCATTTCAAGCTTCTTTTTGCTAGGGGGCATTGGGCTATGGTTTAACTTATCTATCGTTATGTGCTTGTCTTCTTTGAATTCTGGATCTAACCTGCCTCCACCCAGAGGCAAGGTTCCTTTATAATGAACTGACTTTCCCTCAATGGACGGTAGAAATTTGGCTTGCTGTTCGTTGGTCTGTGTTTCATTTTTAGGTATTTCCGGAGCAGTATTACCTTGTACCTTTGTCTCTTTGCTCTTTATGGATTTATTTAAATCCTTGTATTCCTTCTTCTCCCTGTAGTGCTTAGTATTCATCGTAGACACTTGTTCAGTGAGTTTTTTAATGCACTCTTGATCCCTATGTCTGTTTTGAGTTAGTGCCTGTATCTGACCATTTAAGGACTGAATTTTCTCCTTCAGCCTTTTCCAATCAAATTCTGTGCGGTGAAAATTTCTTTCCTTACCCATGGCTTCTTGCTGTCGTCGTGAGTCTTCTTCCTGTAGTTTTAAGGTTTCTTTTTGTTGTGAGGCTGGGAGCATTGAGCGGCTCTCGGCCTGCTTCTTCAAGGGTTTTTCCTCCCGGAGAGCTCTTGCCTTCTGATATGTTGCTAATACCCTGTTTTGCACTTTTTTCTGAAATAATACGGTGTCAGAAAACGTGGCACTTGGTTCATTCTTATATTCATCTCCCACCAGAGTTTTTGAAAGTCTATTCCCAGGAATTTTCATTTGACTCTTTGCCTCATTCAACTGCTTTTCCAGATCTTTTACCTTGCCCTCAAGACTTCTGGACTTTTCTTTTTCTCTCTTAATTTCAGTATTCTTCTGGTCAACATAGTTGCTCTTTTTGTACAATTCCAACCGAAGTTTCTCCACTTCATTTTCCTGCTTTTCAACATCCATTTTGTTGGCTGTGAGTTGAGACATCGCTTCTCTTTTTTCTGCCAACGTCCTCTCAAGCTGCAGTTTTGAGTCCATGAGGTCATTTAAAGAGGTTTGAAGGTCTTCGAATTTAGTTTGGTAGTTTTTATTCACAGTCAACAACTGATTCCTGTGGGACCTCTGGTTCTTTATCTCTCTTTCTAACTGTGGGATTGTCTTACAGTTCAGGTTGTTGTTTTGTCTTTGAGACTCATCTAGCTGTTTCTTGAGTGAATCAATGTTCTGATTTAGATCCAAAATTTCTTCCTGAGCTGCTTTCAACTCTTCCTCCACTGCGGTTCTACTCCGATGCTCCTTAGCTATTTTTTTAAACCTTTGTATGAAATCCAGATTCACGGAGATCAATTCATCTCTACTCATTTCTTTAATTTCGCACTCTGTTAAAAAATAAGTCTTAATTGGCAGCATTTTGGCTGTTCGACTGATGTATCTCAAAAGCTATGAAAAAATGCACTGTTCAATCCAATATGGAAAACCCAACGTCCGAAACTTGACTTCTGCAAGTTTGATTCAGACGCTGGATATTCAAGGCATCTGTTCCTTGTGATGTCATAAGGGACAGTTGCCTTGTCCCTTATGACATCATCACACTTTGGCATCATCAGATTACATCAGTGGAATAATGTCATGTATGCTATGTTGCCAGGCAACAGCAAAGCCAGCTCACTTTCCACCATATTCCTGGGAGGCTTAGTGTGTGAAACGATTCTAAAATTCATTAACTCTTATTTGAGGAATTGTTTAAGAGAAGTAGTACTGCTCAGCACGCCACGCTGCCAGAACTCTCTATTCCTGGGAGGCTTACTGTGGAAACGATTATGAGTCTTACTTCCGGCGCCCACCGGACGTAGCGGCATTTTACTGTAATTTGTAGGGTTTTTTGTTCATCTATATTCATGATAGAAGTTACATCTCTCTTTTCAGTTACTGTACAATGTTTGGTAAAACTTGTTCACGGAGACGCCGTCTGCCATCAGAGAGCTGCTCAGTTCAGAGGACAGTTTGTGAGTTTAATCACGGGGAGCGACAGGAACACAGCGTTAAGTTTGGTAATGGAGTGACGGTGAATTAGCAGCGCTGCTAGCAGCTCGTCTCTCTGAAGAACCGACTTTAACAAAGAGAAAAGCAGAGAAGCTGGTCAGAGTTCTGAGCTGCAGGTTTGTGCCAACAGTGTAAAACAGCAGAAATACATAATATTAGCTTGGTGTGATGTGAATTTGAGTTTTCATTTGGATTTAAAAAGTCATAAAGTTCATGATCTGAATCTTTATCATTATGTTTGGGCCAGCAATACATTTCTATAGTACAAAAAAATATATTTGGATTTATTTAGTCCATCACAACCAGAACGTCGAGGTTCTCCGTTGCTGAGTGTCGCTGCAAATAAGCGGAGAAAAGACCGCAGCTGTCCGTAACCCGGAGAATCTCCCCACTGGACCGGAACCGAACCGAACAGAACCGAACTGAACCGAACCACACATTAATCTGTTCTAGAGAACAACTTGCCACTAGAAAGGGCCGTAAGATGCCCCTGTGGAACTCGGGTAACTGCTGTGCTCTAATAATTAGACCAAACTTAATTTGTGGCAGCAACAGGTGTGTTTTGAACGTGCTCCCGAAACCAAAAAGACAGTGTTTCTGTGATAAGAGGTAGTTTTCATAGCCTACCGACAGATAAGGAAACAAAAAGAATTCGGCTAAAAATTCTAAACTTGGAGAGAGAACCCAAAATGCTTTATGTGCTCGTTTCATTGTGTGGACAAAAAGCCAATGGAAGAAAACCCTCATAGGCATCCGAAGCAATTGAGTCAGTGAAGTAGCTAGATATGCTAACATTGAGTGAAATAAATGAAATTTTCGTATTCAACATTATAAGCAAACAAAAAAAAGCTCCTTGAATAGAAAAGAAAAAGAAAACTCAGTTAAACTGATTACCACAAAATGATGTTGAGCAGCAGGTCCTGTTACAAAGTCTACATCTCCACCTTAGTCAGTATAGGTACCTTCCAGTCCGATTTGGCGTCCATCAGTAGGCCACCTTCCCGGCTCCCCTGGCTTGATCAATCTGCAGCCACAGACGATTTCCCTCCTCCCAGGTTTCTTTGGGTAGCATTTTAGCAAACCGGATGCCCAGTTCTTTGCAATAAGTGGATTTTTTGGTCTTCTTCCAGATTTCTTCCTTCAATAATCTTCGTGTAAATAGCACAATAACGGTTCTGTGTTTGTTCTCCATCCTTCGTCCCAGTCGATGAACAACATGCACGTCCCCCTTCAGCCTTGATGCAGATTCAGGAACGATGTGCTTCAGAGTACATATGACTAAAGCCCTGATGTCTTCATCTTTCTCCTCCTTCAGACCTTTTATGCGAAGGCTCCATTTCATTCTGTACCTTTTCTCTGAGCCTCTTCTTAAGACCAGCATTCTCCTCTCGTAGTTTTTCACTTTGCTTTTCCAGCTCTTTACCTTTTGCGGCCCGTGTATTTTCAGGCAGTTAGTTTCTTTTGTTTAAAATGAAAAATGAAAAAACGAAACTAGACTAGTTTTTCGTTTATTAAACCAAAATCGGATGACGGCTCGTTATCCGATTTCCCATTTAGTGAACAAAACGAAAATGGAAAAACCGGATAACGAGCGCTCAATTTCGATTTTCATGACAACATTTTTGACAAGATATCTGACCCGGAAGTTCTCTCTGTCCGGCTTACACAGGGTCCCTATCACACATAGACTTTATACAAGCTGCAGAAAGACGATCTGCCAAGCGCAAGTCAGTTTAAGTAATGCTCCTGTGAGAAACAAGGTGTCTCCTGTGAGACACCTGGCCTCCGAGAAAAATGGTTATCCTGAGTTTTTATTTTGAAAAGCCAGAGCGCGAGGGCGAGGCTTTCCACACCATCCTGCAGTCATAACTCCCTCGTCTCTGGACCAGCAAGATGGCGTCCATTGCAATGTGCAACCAGCACCGGTAAATAGAGGTAAGTACCCTATTAATTTGCCACAAAAAGTAGTCCTTATAGCTTCGTCTATCAACTTAGTTCATCCAAAATTAGGCTTCTTTGAAATACGCTCCGGAGTTTTCGGAGCAGCGTAGCTCCGCTGACGGGGCCAGGCGGCGTGTGTTTTCCCCGCTAACCTCATTTCGCCAAGTCCCTCTGTTGTTTTCCGCTGCCTGTTATCGGTTCGTAGCGGCTCAAAGTGTGATATGAAGAGTTTAATGTGTTTGTAGGCTATATGGACCGTTAGATACCTGTATCAAAATAAAATACTCTTTCTAGAGAGTTCGACACTTCTGAAGATATTATCTCCTCAACTTTGCCCAGTATTTTCTTCGAATTCCAGTTGCTAATATTGCCTTATGGATTTTTTTAGTTTGTAAATTCATATTTTTGTGTGTGCGTGAAATATATTCTTCCCTTCGATTGACTTCTTACGTGCAGTGTGAACATTTTTGAATATGTGACGGGGTTCTCTTATGATTTAGTCAAACAAAATGACTGTTCCAAGTCGGAGATCGTTTTAGAGGATTTATTAAGCTCTCACAAAGATGGCAGGTGCAGACCACACACAAAGGACATCCAGAGCAGGTTAGAAATCAAATAATCATTAGTACCTTCACTTGCAGTAGTCCATCACCTCCAGCGTGACTTCTTCAGTAGTCTAACCACAGACTGCCTCCTGTGGAGCAGAGCCCTGCTTTTAAAGCCACAGGCTCCGCCCACAGACAATCCAAACTAGCAAAAATACAAATTACTTCTAACTCAAATCAGAAGTTTGATTCTGATTTGAATCAAACATCAAATCAGTTTGAAGTTTGTAAAGTATACAAAATAATAATAATAATAATAATAGAAAAAATAAATAAATAAAATAAACTTGTAAACAAAATACAATACTCAATTTAATAGACAACACCCAGTGCGCTCTGATGACATCACCACCTCATGTGACTCCCTCCCGGCACGCCACAATCCGGAAACACCCTACTTGAAAACAGAACCGGGAAAACGTTTAATGCTAAAAATAGGTTAGAATGAATGTTTAACTGAAGCAGGAACACCGCGTGTGCACCCACGACGAACCGCCCCAGTCCAAGCTGCAACAAAAGTAAGTTAGTGATTGTGTACGTGTTTGTCGGCGTGGGTGCGCGGGCATGCTGACAAGGACTCTAAGTCCCAGCTCGTGACGGCTCCTCCGTCACAGAATATATTTATTTTTTATTGTTTCAGACAGGCGGCTCTTCAGGAGGAGAGGCCTCAGCTCCCGGTTTGGATGCAGCTTCCCAGAATCTAAGTATTTCTCAGTGCTGCGCTGATAGAGAGGTATATAGGACCCCTTCTGTCAAATTTTAATCGGAGTTTGATTGATGAGTGATTTATGACCCTAATCATTAATTGATTTTAATTTCCGGTCACATGATGCCCCTCCCCCCATCCAGTCAACCCCCCGCCCCCCTCCCCAAACCCCATCCAATATTCCTTCACCTTCTGACCTCTGTGTTTTAAAATAATATAATTAAAGAATGAATAAACATTATGAGTTTTAAGAGAAATACAATAAGTGTTAGATGATTGAGAATAATTTCGGAAAACAAATTTTCAGTACAACTTAAAACATCAGCTCACAGACCTCAACCGTCTGGATGGGCTTTGGTCGCCATGCTTATTGATTATCAGCTATCAGCTCTCAGGATCTGCAGCACTCCATCTGTGTGCCAGTGGCACATGTGACCACTTGTGAGCAAATTAAAGTACAGTACAATTAGAGCACAAAAAAACAATAAGTGATCATCAGTATCAAGATTAATACATAGATTGTCACCTTTCCTAGATAAGTTTAGATTTATCCATGCCGTCTGTGTGTGCGTGTGTTTGTGTGTGTGTAGGACATAAGGACTGAGGGTCAGCAGTGACCCCCTCCCCTGCCCTCTTACTCTGGATGCGTGTGTGTGTGTGTGTGTGTGTGTGTGTGTGTGTGGGTGCAGGGCTGACCCCAGCCCCTGCCATCTGTGTGTGCGCACCTGTAAGACTGAACACATACCTCTACAGAAAGCCTAGAGTTTTAACTGTTTTACTGCTTTATTTTATGGTAGAACGATTAGTCAGTGCTGACTATGAGTTTGTGATTTCCTTCATCACTTAAATTTTAAACTCTTATAGATTTTTTTTTTCTGTAACACTAGCTAGTGTGAAACATGTCAGTAAATGTTCATTTGTACACGTACTTCTGAAGAACATGTGACAGACAGTAAACAGGCCTAAGTGAGGCTGCTCAAATTGAACTTTTATCTTTCCGCAGTTAAAGAATTTGTCCAGACTTTTCCAGAATTTGTCCTGGCATCACTGTGAATGATTTTGTTCAGTTTTTTTTTTTCACGCTGTTGAATCAACACTGATCTTCCCACTGCTTCATATTTTCTCCAAAATAGTAAATCTTGGTTTAAATACATTTGAAACTCTTTTTTTTTCTGTAACACTTGCTAGTGTGAAACATGTTAGTAAAAGTTCCTCATCTGTAAATTTATTTCTGAAGAATATCTGACAGGGACAAAACAGGCCTCGGTGAGGATACTTATATGTATCTTTCAGCTTTCACTACAGTTGAAATTTTCATTACTAAAACTTTTAAATGATCAATGTGAACCATCAGTCTGTATTAAAATAGTTAATATAATTCATATTATTTATTTAGATTTGATGTTTTAATGTGTGCCCTTGGATTTCTATTGATTTATTGAATGTGTAAATATTTTATCAAACTGAATGGCCATTCAGTTTTATATAGTTTTTTTCTTTTGGTGTTTGTTGCACAAATTCAAATATATGCTGGCTATCAACCAACAATTTAATCAGTGAATTTGTGTTTTTTCTTAAATACTCCCTCTCACCGAGACTTACTTACATCTTCTGACAACTAGCCCAACTTATAATAACATTGACTAAGTTTGCTATTGGTACACTTTACCTAAAAATAAAAATTAAACATACTCACTACCAGAGATGGGGACTCGAGTCACATGACTTGGACTGGAGTCAGACTCGAGTCGTTAAAATCACGACTTGAGACTTGACTTGAAAAAATGCTCAAAGACTCGGACTTGACTTTGACTTTCATGCCATTGACTTGGGACTTGACTCGACTTGAAGCTGTTTACTTGAAAAGACTTGATATTTTTTACTCAAAGTCTTAAAATTTAAAACACATTATTATAAAGTGGCGTCATTAATTAATTTCACTCATTCCGTATCAATATGCGCAGACCGTCACTATGGTTTTCCTCTCTCCTTATGTATGTATGTGTACGTAGCTGCAGCACAACCAATCAAATTAACAGGATTTGGAGGTTTAAAAAAACGCGGCAAAGCTACAGAGCTCAGGGAACGAAATACGAAATAACCGCTCGAATATGCTTTCCGCGAGTAATTTCTTTTGGCTACGTAGGTTATGAACTTTCGACTAAAAAACGAACTGCAACTTGTAAAACATGCAAGAAGAGAATATCGGATGGAGATGCCACGACGTCCAACTTTGTCCGGCATTTGAAGCTTCACAAAGATCGGTAGGTGGCACTTTTCTTTTGCTGTAAGATGGTTGACTATAGCTAACTTCGTGTTAGCATGTGTACTCCGGGTTAAATTGGTGATGATTTACCATAAATCCGGTCCTTCAAATGCCTCCACAAATAATGTGCACCGTGGTCTGGTCAGCAGTCTCCAGGCATCTTTGAACAAAAGATTTCTTGGAATTTTTATCAGTGTGCAAATGGCGAGAGCAGAAGAAGGGATCACTGCACCCTTTTCAGATCCAGTGTACCTCAAAGCAGCTGCTTTGGATCCAGCGTTTTCTCTGTTGTGGGTGGAACACCATGTGTTGGGCAGTCAGGACATGAAGACAGAAGTGACACAAAAAGTTTAAGGTAAAGACTGTATTTGGTGTTCTTTTTCTGTATTATTTATTTATTGTCTAAAATTCTAATACAGGCTCTTTTGCCGCTGTTACTTGGATGTTTTCTCAGATCTGATGCTGGAAAATGCTGCAGATCCTGCAAAGTTGGAGCAACACGTGACTCCTGGTGATAAAGATCAAAAGGACTGTGAAGATGGAGGACTGTTTGCCGCTTATTGTAAGAGGCAGAAGAAGGATGTCCAGACAAGTCCAGCACTACAGCTAAGTCATTACCTCCATATTGCTGATGGACAGAACGCCCTCTTGTTCTGGGCAATGAACATGCACATTCTTCCTTCACTGTTTAATGTGGCCACCAGAGTTTTGGCAGTGCCTGCTTGCAGTGCTCCAGTGGAGCGTGTCTTCAGCTATGGTGGCATCATTTTACGTCCTCATCGTGCACAAATGACAGACAGACTTTTTTTCAGTTTGGTCTTTTGCAAATGCAATGCAGAATAGTTAACTGAAATACAGTATCCTCAATTGCAGATTTCTGTTAATTGTTCAGTTGATATATTTGTTTTGTTTCTTATGTCACTCAAAACATGGACACATAAAAATACATGTTCACTCAGTGACCAGGTCAGAGAAAAGAGGAAAAAAACTGCTGTTATGGTTCTTGTATTGTGCTGTGGAAATGTCAGCATTTTCATCTTTTTTATTGAATATCAAGTTAACAGAACTGGGCAATAAAGTGGTCCAATTTAAAAATGTTTTTTATACTTTGTGTTCAGCTACACATGTTCTATCATTTGAGATAAATACATATTTTAAAAAGAACAAATGGTCTATTATTTGAATTTTATGTATAATTGCAAATTATTAAAAAAAAAATAAATAAAAATGACTCGAAATGACTTGAAATTAAAGGTTCCTGACTTGAGACTTGACTCGACTTTTGCCTTCTTTACTTGAGACTTGACTCGGACTTGAGGACAGAGACTTGAGACTTACTTGAGACTTGCAACACAGTGACTTGGTCACACCTCTGCTCACTACACAACCATGCTCCATGAGTTGCTCACAAAATGGTGAATTGTTTTGTTACCTTAAAAATGATCTGCAGCTTTTGTTCCTTGGTCCTAATGATGCTGTTCACTAATGTTCTCTAACAGACAGTACAACTCTTGTAATCGATAAGCTTATAAATGATCAATGCGAAGCATCAGTATGCGCTAAAGAAGATCATATCAGTCAGATTAAGTAAAATATCATTATACTCAAAGCAATAAAGATTATGTTTCTCTGAAGGTCATTTCTCCTTGTCAGGGAACTTGGACTGTATGAAAGGAATCAGTGAAATATACTATGAAATATTTAATTTGCAGATCCCCATAATAGAACTTCAATTGTGAATTGAATGATTACATTGCATCTAGATACAAAAGAATCAACCGTTAATTAGTAATCATACTATGTAAATGACTAACAAGATCTGATCAACAAGAAACCTGACTACCTCAAGGGATTTCTCACATTGGAGAATAAACCGTCTGACTTTCTTTAGCCGATTAAATTTAACCTTACCAAAGTTTTGCCTTGGAGCAAACAGGTACTGAGTTTGAAGCGGATCAGATGCCTTCAGCCATCTGCTAAAGCTAGACTCCGGCCTTCCTCACTGTAAAATAAAACATTAGACTTAAAAAAAAAAAAAGTTCAAGTGAACATCATTTAATTATCATCAACTTGTTGTTTGTACTCATCTTAAACAAGTGGCAGGAACGTTGAATATAAAAAAAAAAAGCTTTATAAGTTAATCTATTTAAGTTGAGTCCATGCAACAAGTAAAATAAAATAAAAAGTGAGCTATAGGAAAGTAGTGAGGATTTAGGGTGGTAAAGTTGAACATTTTAACATGCCCAGACACTACGCCATTTCTGCTCAAGCAAACCAAAAGGTTTTGAACAGAACAACCATGTCAAATGATGAGACCATGAATCTTTAATCTATGTAGCAAATATATTGCTGCTGCTGCTGTAGGCAGAAATAAAATAAGTTTTGCGGAGAATAATATTTTGGATGAGTTTAAGAATATTGTTTGCCAAAATCACACGGTGTAACTACACTTGTCTTTTATAAGTTGCAGTAATTGAATCTTTTTGAGGCAATTGGTTTGCATAATTAAAGTAAATACGACCTATTTTCCTGCTCCACATACTTAGCTAGTAATTTGCCAGTTAGCTTCCCAGTCTGAACTTCTGGCAATGTCTTGATTCAGTCAAATCTTCTATCCTGTATCTCCTGAACTCTGATATTCTACTATATCCACTCTGTGATTGTTTTGCTTGCTGGTCTTCATCATGCTTTGAATGCAGTATCTGGTTTCTCTTACTTTAACCCGCCCAACTTGCACCTGATTCCCTTTTGATTCCCTCCCAGTGAGGCGGTGCTTCACAAAGCAAACCGTTTGTCAAACTGTTGATCTGCCTCATGGCTGTTTTAGAAGATATGGTGACAGAGTTTTAGACAGTACTAGCCAGCTCATGCAGCTTGTTTTTTACTAGATGGCAGTCCTAAAAGTACATATCTTTAAAATATGAATAAATACGTACAATTCCATAATTATTCATTTCAGCGGCTATAGAAGTTTTGTAATATGCAATTCAGGGATTTTACATTTTCTGGACTAAAGGAGGATTTCAGTTCAACACTGTGGTTTCTTAATGTAAGTGTTTCTGCTACTGGACAAGAAACAGGGTTAAAAGAGGATTTAGAAAGCAAAATACGAAGATGATAGTTGTTTTTACCGAGAGCAAGGCTGTGACTAGTTATCAGGACAGAATGAGACCTGTAAAACTGTTGGGTCCATATGACCAAGGAGGGAACCAGTCATCTGCTCCAACAATTTATTAGCTTTTAGGAAATATTTTTGGACACGGCCATCTGCAGGAGCAAGATGAAGCAAGAACATCACAACATCAGATGTATTTTTTCATCCTTATATCAGTGATTTAAAACTATTTTTAATTTTGTGTCATCTTAAAGATGGAAAGAGTCAATTATTTTTCACCCATGGAAAAGTGTAATGTGTTTATTATGAGTAGGATTAACCAAGCTGAAGGAAAACAAAGAAAAGGATAAATAAATATTCATTGATACAGAACCGAATCAGCAATATGAACTTATGAAACTATTGAAACCTTCAAGAATTTTATGTTGTGTAAGATATTTAAGAAATAATATTGAATCTGCGCTCATGAATTTCTTTATTTGGTCGTTATCTCTAAAATACTTTACCTTTTGTTTTGTTGAACACCAGACATCTCATCTCTTTCCCACAGTTTTTCACTTGTTCCACTACTGCAGTGATTTTATAGTCAATGTTTAAAGCCAACAGAGTCTGAAGCGATGGAGGAAATTTACGTCAATATGGAACCTGTTGGACAAACTGCATCAAATCACACAGGTAAGAACGAAGTTACAGAGAAATCTAGTGTGTATTGAATTCAATTTTGCTAAGGTTGAGGTTTTTGTTAAGGTTGGAGCAGCTCCAAAGAGAGGCTCTGCCTCCGTACGGCTGTCTGTTTGGGAATCCTGAATGTTTTACTTTTGGCTGAACTCGTCGCCCTCAGTGTTCACAGTGAGTCTTGTTCTAGTCATCTTAAAGATGTAAAAAGACTAGATTTATGTTTCTGTTATAAATAATAAAAAAAGTCATTGTTCCCCTTCTAAAACCAAACTGATCAAATAGCAAAGGTTTAAAACATAATAAAGCTTAGTGACTCAAATTTTTGCAGAGAGATGAAACATTACACTAAGACAAAACATTACACATGAGTCTGATTCATTTTCAGCAATGGTTGCATTTGCAGCCATTTAGGTTAGCGTGTCTTTAATATCTTTTCTTTTTCAAACTATTTACCCAACGATTCATTGTTCAGTGTTACCTCAGTTTAAATTCTACAGGCATAACCAAAATCATGAAACTATTTTATAAGTCTTAAGTGAAAACACGATGCCACTTCTTTTTGCAAACATGTTTGTTCATTTTTTGTTTTTCCAGCTCATGACATGACAGCAGATTTTTCTGACATCAGCAACATTCTGACCGAGCAGAACAGCAGCAGCAAGTTTCCCTCCATGAACGCTAACTTCACTGAAACGGCTCCACGAGCTGAAGACACTTTAAGGTTTGTCAAAAACTTTAAAAAAAAATTGGATCTCGTTAAAAACTGAATTCTACTCTGAATTGTATATAATAACTTTCCTTTTTGGTCTAAATGAATATAATGTAAATGAACAACTTTTATTTTAATTTATTAAGTGCTCTATCATTTGCGTGTGCTGAAAAACAACAATGTCAAACAAACTAAACTTTGATTTTTTTTCTCCTTAAAGGGAAATTGTGTCCTACAGAACAAACAAACATCAGTTGTTCCTGTTCATCCAGGGGCTGCAGAAGAAGAGAAGAGCAGATCCACTAGTGATGGATGATTAGGATCTGTGTTCACTGTGATATTATTCACCAACAATAATGTAGCTTATTAGTACGGTGTTACATAAAATCCTAAAGATAAAATGTACACTTCCAACTGTTGTGACCTGCATCTAATAACACAACAATTTTATCGCTTGTACTCTGTGTTTTTCTTTCTTGTTAAAATTCTGACATGTTAAACAAATGTTTGTTTGTTTGTTTGTTTGTTTTTTGTATTTTTGCGGAGGATCGGTTTAGCATGATGCGCTCTGATTGTGTATTAATGTGACTTTTACTACGAGACTTTATGGAGTTCCAGTTGTGTCCGGTAATAGCGGATTAAGTTCTATCTTGGTAAAATTATATTTCCAATTATTTACTATCATTTGTAATAAAGTGACGCCAACACCACGGATTCAACAGTGAGGAGTTTGTTCTAGTCATCTTAAAGATGGAAAGAGTCAATGTTGTGCTGATTCTGAGTAACTGAATGATTAACTGAATGACTTTTTATTCATTTTAGAGTTCAATCAGCGAGGTTATTCATTTTGTGGTGGTCCTAGTCTAAGAAAGAACAAAGATAGAAAGCAGCAAATGTACATGTTGGTTCCACCGGCTTCCCCTGAAAATATGGATCAAATCAGTCATTGTAGGGTTAAAGTAATTTGAAGAAGGAGAAGCGTATAAACAAGTCAAGTCAATGACGAGTCAATGACATGATGCATTCTGCCTTTTTAACTCGGATAACTAAACTTTTTGTTTTTTACTGACTTTAATACTTTTAAATTGCTGCGTTGTTTGATAAGTAGGATGGAAATGACTTTTTTGTAAATGGTTTTGAGATTACCTATTGTAAATTAGCGTTTTATAAATCAACTGAATTGAAATTTGACCATCGGATTGGACTGAGGAGAAATAATGAGCAATGTTTTATGGTGGATGAAAGCAAAGATTGGTATTTTTATTTTTTATTTTTTTGTAACATCAAAATTCATTTTTGAGGCAAACAGAAAATCCAGCTTATTGTAGTTTACTGGGACTAACAACCCCCGGACAAATTTGGAAAAAAAAATTCAGCTAAAGTGGGTGATGCTTTAAGGAACAATGAGACACAGCCTAGTGTGGGGCCACATGTAGAGGGGATAAGCAAGGCTGTAGTAAGCGCCGTTACCAACTTGGTACTTTGTGGTTATAGTTTTCTCCAAGTCGCGCTTGAAGAAAGTATGAACATGTGCAAAACTGAGAAACTCTATCGATCAACCAACTGGACATTCAAGTATCTCACCGGAGATTTGTTCTCCTGTCCACGCGATGAATCCTTGGCCCACTGCATCAGTGAAGACTGTCGCATGGGAGCAGGCATAGCGGTGATGTTCAAGAAGAAGTTTGGTCGAGTCTCAGAGTTAAAGGAGCAGAGTGAGTCAGACTAGTTACTAAAGTCTTTGTTTTGGAAAAAAAATGTTTTATGTTTTTTTTTTGCAGTTTGTTCAAATGTCTGATTTCAACAGCAAGTGCTAAATCATATCCTGTTTTTGTATTTTTTTATGTATGTCCTAATAGAGAAGCTTCCAGGGCAGTGTGCTGTCCTGACACATGATCAACGTTTCATCTA
This sequence comes from Xiphophorus hellerii, assembly GCF_003331165.1. Lineage (NCBI taxonomy): Eukaryota > Metazoa > Chordata > Actinopteri > Cyprinodontiformes > Poeciliidae > Xiphophorus > Xiphophorus hellerii. The sequence continues at coordinate 5,514,174 of NC_045692.1, forward strand.
CTATCTGGTAAACGTACCTCAATTATACTGCATAGGACCAAAAGTTGTTTCATTATTCAATCTGGTAACTGTATCTTTCCTATTATGTGTCTCAGATCACAAAGAAAAAAGCCAGCCAGAAACCCACGTATGTCAACCTAAGACAGAGTCTGGAAGACATGAAATCTCACTGCTTAGAAAATGGTGTCAATAGGATATCAATACCCCGGTTTGTAGGAACTACTGTGAATAAATGACTATAATAAATACCCTTAAATCTTCTTCTTTATTGGGAATTATTAAACAATTTGCTTGTCTCGTATCTCCCCCCTCAGAATTGGCTGTGGCCTGGACCAGCTGCTGTGGTCAAAGGTGTCAAAGATCCTGGAACAGATCTTTAAAGAGACAAATATCTCCATCACAGTGTACAGCCTGCCCTGTGTTGGGTCAAAGCTTCAAATGCATGCCATGTAGTACATTTTCATTGGGTTTTTTTTTTTTAACTTTAAATCCTTTATAATCTCTTAAAATTTTGGATGAAATCAACACTCCTTAAACAGTTTTAAGGAAACAATAAATAAGGAAACTGTCGTGGAAAAAATACTATTTCCAAGCACTGTTCAGGTGAAATCACTCAGTCAGGTTTATTCATATATTGTGCACAATACAGAGAGCTTGTAGGACAATCAGTAATGAAGCAAGTCTGGATGAAAAGCTCTGCCAGGCAGAGACAACACATGAGTTTTGTACAAAGGGATAAGGGATCCTAAGCATGGGAAACAGACTGGTTCCCATGCAGCTGGGGAAAAACAACGTCCAACCTTGTACATGTAACCAAAACAGCTTTAACTTGGTGGGAATATACAGAACTTAGAATAAACATATAGAAATACAACTAGCAGGTGTAACCTAACTGTAATTTTTCCACATCATTTCCCCCCTTTTGATTATAAGTAAATATGTAATATTTAATATTAATCATCATTTCCCTCCGAGGTTAAAAGATACAACATAAAACTATCCTGGAAGATGTAAGAAAAGGAGAAAAAAAATGAAAATGAAAACAAAAATAATAAAAAAAACAAAATAAAAAACAAACACATATACACAAGATACGAAAAACCTACCGGCAGACACCTACTCAACCCTGCAACAATATCACTGTGTTAGGTAGGAAAACTTATCTTGCAACCCCTCCTTGCCAGGCGGTTCTGTATATGTGCTAACCAGGATAAACACGGAGGCATCACACCAACGAATGAAGATACGAAAAAAATCACGAATAACTATTGTAATAAAAAAAAGGTAACATAAAAACAAACAAAAGAAACAACATCAAATAGCAAAAAACAAACAAACAAAAAATCAATGTCAAAGTTAAGCTCAGTAGAAAACACCCTTATAAGTAGCTAGAAAAACAATTCATACACATGACGTCGAGTAATTTAAAATCAATGTCACAACAACAATGTTCAACAAGGTAAAACTCCACTCTAACTAAACCTTAAAAAAAAAAAAACCCAGAAGGCTAGATCAAATGAAATGTAAAATCTAAATATAAAATGGATTTGCAGAAGATGTAGAAAGGACAGGCATTTGTTTTTGTAAAACATAGACATTTCTATGAGGAGCAAAGCAGATAGGAAAGCTAAGCTAGGACACTAGCTGGAAAATACACATGATTATTACTAAGTAAAGACTATAAAAAACTTTCTACACATTAACCTCCTCATGCAGCCATTCAACATCCCTCAGTCCACGTAGAAGAAAACTTCCCACCTCATCAGAGGGAAACAAAACCCACCACCTGAGCGACACAAACAAACAACAAAAAGCAAAAACAGCCAACACAAATGTCTGTAATTGGAACAAGATGAAGACATCATGGTGAAACACTTGTAGTCGCATCACTCAGGAACTCTTAATATTTATTTTAAATCTTCACACCCCACTTCGACCACTCACCAGTGGACCAGCAATAGTTCTTTGGTTGGGGAGCCTTTTGACGTAGAAAAGCAACCAATGTTGCTTTTCTACAATGTTCGTTGTTATGTTCCGCCTCTTCCGTATACCGTCTGTGCGGACTTTCCTCTTTGGGTGTCAGAGGTTACTAGCACTTAACACCAATTATAATGAAGGTTTGTTTTTTTTTCAGCGATCCAGGAAATCAAACGTGGCTGTCTGCGGTGTCAGAGGTTACTAGCACTTAACACCAGCAGCAGTTAAGTAATTTATCCTCATTCAGAAAGATGCGCGTCGTCCTCCTCGGTCTGTCGTTCTGACGACTGGTGGACTACTTCCTCCCCGTCAGGATGAGCGTCCTCCTGAGGCTCCGGCACCCGTTTACAGTGGCTGGCATGAATCCACGTCGCCCGCTCTGCAACCTTAACAGCTGTAAGCGTGACGAGCAACACTTGAAAGGGTCCCCTCCAGCGTTTGGAGTTCCACCGCGTCCTCCTGAAGTCTTTCACCACGACCCAATCACCTGGCTTGATGGCATGGAGTGGTGACTCGGCAGGACGCGGCAATGCGTCTTTCACCATCTGAAAAACTTGAGAAAGCACATTCGACAGGTTTTGACAGTAAGACAACATGGCATCATCACAGATAGAAGTGGAAGGAAGGACCTTTCTCTGAGGCCCTAAACCCAAATTAGGAGGCCGGCCAAACAGGATCTCAAATGGACTGAGGTTAATCCTGGCTCTCCTCTGCATCCTCATGTAAGTCAAAACGATCGGTAGGGCCTTAACCCAAGACAGACCTGTTTCTTCACAGCATTTAGCTAGTTTGGTCTTCAAAACGCCGTTGACGCGTTCGACAGCGCCAGAACTTCGCGGGTGATATGCGCAATGAGTTTTCAAAGTCGTACCTAAAAGCTTTCCCACTTCAGTTAATGCTGCATTAACAAAGTGTGTGCCATTATCACTGCTAATTCTGGCAGGAACACCCCAACGAGGGATAATTTCAGTCAGCAAAGCCTTAGTTACTGTGTGACTGTCCGCATGCTTCGATGGGAAAGCTTCCACCCATTTGCTAAACATGTCAACAATAACAAGCAAAATTTCTATTTCTCCCCTCAGCAGGGGACAGTTCAATGAAGTCCATCATCAAATAGTCAAAAGGTCTGTCAGGCGGAGGTTGTGCAGCCTGAGATGTGCTCGCACCCCTCCCCGTATTGTGTGTTGCACAGATCATGCATGCCTGACAGTGTCTTTGTGCAAAAGAACTGAATCCCTTAGTAAACCAGTGTGCTGTAAGTGAAGCAATCATCCCAGACTTCGAAACATGGTCAAAACCATGAGTCAGTTTTGCGAAGTGCGGAAAAAAATGTCTTGGAAGGCATGGTTTGCCATTCGGACCCATCCATATTCCATTATCATAAACAGATGAGGATTTCCAAACACGCCTCTCTGTTCCTGAAGCAAAAGACTGTAGTGCTTCAACATCAGAGAGGGGAGGGGGGAGAAGGTGGAGAAGTGTGGAAGGAGGGGCAGTTCATCATTGAAGGCCGCTGTGCAGCCTGTTTCGCTGCCATATCAGCTCTTGCGTTGCCACGGGCAACGGTATCAGCAGAGTTTGTGTGAGCCTGACATTTAGTCACAGAGATGGCAGAAGGTAACATGATAGCATCCAACAAATCTGCAACTTGAGAAGAGTTCAGAATAGGTTTACCATCTGCTTTAAGAAATCTTCTATGTTTCCAAAGAACTCCAAAACTATGCACAATTTTAAATGCATAGTTTGAATCAGTAAATATCGAGGCAGACTTACCAGCTGCCAGTTTACATGCCTCTGTTAGTGCTACAAGCTCAGCAGTTTATGCAGAAAAGTGTTTAGGTAAGGAGCCAGAAACTAGCGTTTCATGCAAAGAGCAAACAGCAAAGCCAACACGTTAGTAGTAGTAATAGGATCACATGATGCAGAGCCATCAACAAACAGCACTAAGTCAGGGTTAGTTAGAGGTGTGTCACATAAATCAGGTCTGGGTGTGCAAACTTGTTCCAAGACTGCCTCACAATGATGAGGTTCACCATCATCAGGAGTCGGCAAAAGAGTTGCTGGATTAAGAACAGTGCAACGTTTTACGGTGATATTCGGTAAATCCAGAAGAACAGTTGTATATCTTAGCCACGCGCCAGAAAGATGAGAAGTTTTCTGCTCTAAAAGTATGATAGAAACAGAGTGTGGAACCAACAAGGTGAGGTTGGCATAACCCACAATGTCACGTGATGCAAGAACAGCTTTTTTCTGCAGCAGCCACAGCACGTAAACAACCAATTAGCCCTTCAGCAACAGGATCTAACTTAGCTGAAAAATATGCCACAGGTCTTAATTTTCCTCCGTGTGATTGCAGCAGGACGGATGTCATGCAGCCTTTTTTTTTCATCCACTGTTTGAACAAACGGTTTGTTGGGATTAGGAATGCCAAGTGTAGCAGCAGTCTGTAGTGTCAGCTTTAGCTGAGTAAAAGCAGCTTCAGCCTCTGGAGTCCATTGGACAGTGCCTGGAGCCTGAAGACCACTACTAAGGGCTCTCAAAGGACTCTCCAGAATTGAGTAATTCAGAATGAAGTTTCTGCAGTAAGATGTAATACCCAGAAAGACAGAAGCTGTTTCTTTGTGACTGGTCTGGGTATGTTTTTGAACAGCAGAAACACGTTTAGGTGAAAGGGAACGACCCTTTTTTGACACAACATGACCTAAAAAGGTCACTTCTTCTTTGACAAACTGAAGCTTAGAAAGACTGGCTTTGTGACCCCCAGCATGAAGATGCGTTAGCAAGGTAACTGTTGCTTTTTCACATTGCTCTTTAGTTGGACTGCATAACAGAAGATCATCAACATACTGAATAAGAGCAGAACCAGGTGAAAGTTGGAGTGAATCCAAGCTAGCCTTCAGCGCAGCATTATAGATAGGGGGGCTGTCACAAAAGCCTTGACACAACCGTAATTTTCCTTCAAATTCAAAAGCAAACCAGAAACTGACTTTTCGGGCCCACAGGGACAGAGAAAAATGCATTTGAAAGGTCAATCACCGAAAAGAACTGAGCATTTGAGGGAATCTGAGAGAGGATCGTATGAGGATTTGGCATTATTGTTGCACGTGGTAAAACTGATTTATTTACTAGTTTTAAATCTTGCACAAATCTCCACTCCACGTTCCCCAGGGATCCTTGCCTTTTTTACTGGAAATATTGGTGAGCGAACTGGAGAATCATTACAGGGAATAATGATGCCGGCGTTTAGTAAAGCTTCAAAAACTGGTTTTATGCCCTCAACAGCTTCAGGTTTTAGGGGATATTGTTTTTGACATGGACGGAAATCAGATGTCGGGGTAATAACAACTGGTTCACAACCTTTAATTAGACCACATCATATTTGCTTTTAGCCCCAAAATCATCAGGAACTTTAGATAGGGCTTGTGGTAGTGAAAACAGATCTGTGTGAGATAAAAAAGCATGCTTCAAAATTTGGATCTGTGGTAGGAACCAATTCCACAGTTTTTTTACAGTGCACACAATGAAAAACTTTTTGAAGGCAGACATGCGCTCAGAAAACATTAGATTTGGGTCAGTAGGTGAAAGAAACCAATCAGTCTCATTTTTACACGCATGAATAAATGACCCTACATCATTCCACTCCAAATTTTGTGATTTTGCAGCCAGACCCGCTGTGTGTGTGTTCCAAAACAAAGCAGATGTTGACAGTTTCTCAGAAGGAGCTCGGAGCCATCGCTTCTCATAATCACAATTAGCTCCCAATGAAACATTTGAAATGCAGCTTAAGTCATCAGGCTGTTTAAAATCAGAAGAAGGAGAAATTAAAGTTTTCACTTCTGCAAGAAGTTGTTGTGAAAGAGTTGAATTTGGAAGCTTCCATTCATATACATAGTTAAGAGCAGACGAGTCAAATTGCTGCTGTGCATGTCTGGCATAACGCCTGATATCTTCCAAACGAGGTTGCTCAGCCCAACCCATAGCTTGTTTCAGTTCCTTTGAGATGTCTGGAAGCAATCCTTTAATTATGGCGTCACAGGTAATACTTTCCCAAAGGTCAGGTGGAGCTTGATTGTTGAAGGTGTCTGGCCTGGCATGGCCTCCGTATGTTGTAACGGTGTCCATAAGGCGATGAATGAAGTCATCAGTTGTCTCATCCGGTCGTTGTTTGCATGTATAGATGGAGGTCATGTTTATACGGACAGGAAATGTAGCCTTTGGCATCCATTAGTCCAGTGAGCATTGTTTTATAATTGTCATTGTCTGTGTCATCCTTTCATCCAGCATTCCAAACTCTCTGTATGTTTTTCAAGATCAACAAGACTCCTAGTCTCTATCTGTTTTTTGTCTCTTAAAGTACGTTCTCTATTTTCTATTCTCTTTCTTTCTACTTTTTTCAAAACAGAGAGTTTCAATGAACCACCCGCAGGGAAAACACCACATTTTATCCATTCATGCACTCCATACACACTTTTTTCTCCATATTTTGTTATCATATAGTCAAACAATTCAGCCTGAGGAGGAGATTGCGTTCTGGAACCACGTAGACCCATTCTTCTTGAATTGGGTGGGATATCCTCTTTAGACTGCAAACGTCTTCGCAGAATCCAACAAATCAGCTTTGTGGTCGCTCTGCCTCTTACTCCTTTAAGAGGGGCCTTTATTTCCGATAAAGGTCTTTAGGATTCTCTAAAGGTTTAGTTCCCCCAATTTAGAAAACCAAAACTTAAGAAAATACCCGCCTTATTCACCGATAAGGTCTTTCACTAGGACCCTCAGCCTAGAAACCCGTGGTTCCCTTTTTTCTCTTCCGTTTAAGACTGAAACTCAAACAATTCCGGAGGGACTCTTTCCCATCCGTTGTTTTTCTCATTTTTTACATTTTTATTTTCCCCGTGGGACTTTAAACCCAACGTTCCTGTTAACAACACCGTCATCTCTATTCCCCAGGGTGAAAGGTTTATCGGATCCTTCACTATTTTAGATTTATTATTTAGAATTTGCAAAATTAATTTTATTAGCCTGAGTGAGTATCCCACCTGATAACAGTGGTTTTGAGTTCGTTGATTCCCAGCGCTGGAGCCGTGGAGCCGACCAACAGCTCTCCTCTCTTAAATCGAGCTTTGAGGCTGGAGTGTAGTCCAGGTTGGCCAAACGCTGCTCGTCGACGTCCTCGGATGTCCAGTCGAGGGATCCGGGTCACGGCACCAAACTGTCGTGGAAAAAAATACTATTTCCAAGCACTGTTCAGTGAAATCACTCAGTCAGGTTTATTCATATATTGTGCACAATACAGAGAGCTTGTAGGACAATCAGTAATGAAGCAAGTCTGGATGAAAGCTCTGCCAGGCAGAGACAACACATGAGTTTTGTACAAAGGGATAAGGGATCCTAAGCATGGGAAACAGACTGGTTCCCATGCAGCTGGGGAAAAACAACGTCCAACCTTGTACATGTAACCAAAACAGCTTTAACTTGGTGGGAATATACAGAACTTAGAATAAACATATAGCAATACAACTAGCAGGTGTAACCTAACTGTAATTTTTCCACATCACACTGCGTTTTTCCTTTTTAGTGTCACAAAGTATACAAATGCTTGCCGACCTCTTATTTGTAGAACATTTTGCAACCTGCTACCTTTCTGTTGGTTTATTATTCTATAAAATCACGATAAAATCATTAAAATGAGTGGTGGGAATGTAGGATTTTTTTTCTCTTCTTTAAGTTCAAGAGGTATAAATCCTTTTTCGAGGCACTGCAATACTCAGTTTAATCTCAAGCACAATAAATCCCAGATTTTGAATAATTGTTTGTTTGATCTCTTCTATTTTTGTATGAAACAGCCACAGCTTTCATCACGTTTTATGGCTCAAAACCATACAAACGTGATTAATGCGATCTTTTAATGCGATTTTTATAGTTTTCAATCAAGTTTTGTATTCGCTGCTTCTCCCAACACCGGTGTTTTGATATTCTGCTGCCCCCTGGTGACAAGAATGATAACCGCAGCCTCATGTTTTATTCCCCCGCCTAAAACATCAGCAGGCTGGTACTCTGAGGAAGACAACATTAAGACATGACGTGCTTTTCATTTGAATTTTATGCTGTAACAAGGGTTAATAAGAGTTTTAAATGCACTTCTTTTAAAGTTGCTTTCTACTGACTACTAAAGCAGTCAGTAAAAGGGCTTAAAACGCTGCTAGTGTTTGAAAAGTGATGATGAAAAGGATATTTTTTCATATTTTTACAATAAAATCTTCTGTTGAGTTCTACTGTGTTTTAGGAAAGCTTTCCTCTTCTTTTAAAGTTTTATATATATATATATATATATATGTATATATATGTATATATATGTGTGTATGTATATATATATATAAATTTAAATTCCCTTCTCACCCACCGCAGGTGGTTCTTATCCTCTGAGCTTGGGTCCTCTACCGAGGCCTGGGAGCTTGAGGGTTCTGCGCAGTATCTTGGCTGTGCCAAGGACTGCACATTCTGGACTGAGATGTCTGATGTTGTTCCTGGGATCTGTTGTAGCCATTGGTCCAGTTTGGGGGTGACTGCCCCGAGGGCCCCGATGACCACAGGCACCACTGTGGTCTTCACCTTCCAGGCCCTCTCCAGTTCCTCCCTGAGGCCCTGGTATTTCTCTAGTTTCTCGTGCTCCTTTTTCCTGATGTTGCAGTCGCTCGGTATTGCTACATCTACCACAACGGCTTTCCTCTGTTGTTTATCCACTACTAGACAATGTCTGGCTGGTTCGCCATTACCATTTGGTCTGTCTGGATCTGGAAGTCCCACAGGATCTTAGCTCTGGCATCTAATCAGCTGACTGGACAGCTCAATAGATAAGGTCTATTGAGCTTATCAATAGATAAGCTCAATAGAGCCCCGAGAGGGCGGGGTTCGAATCCAGTCTGGGTCCTTAGGCAAGACCCTTCAAGCTACTGCCTACCTCATACCATTAGAGATACTAATATGCATAACATCCGTCTCAGACGTCACCCCGGCCCAACAAGGTCTGCGTCAGGTGTTGGGGAACCAGAGCACTTGATGACAAATGGGCTACTGGACAAGGAATGCTACTACTCAAGTAACCCTAATCAGAGAGGTTACATGCAAAGACTGGGTGAGGAATGGTTACTTCGACATCCCGGTCAACCACTAAGCGCTAAACAACTAGTTTAGCTCAGTGTTCCAAAATCTGCAAACGGCAACTGCTATCACAACTTGAGATTGACGATATATATATATATATATAATAACTTCAGCTTTAAAGAAGATATATATTTATATATATATTATATAGTGTGTGTATGTCTATATATATATAATATATATATATATATATATAACTTCAGCTTTAAAAGACGATATATATTTATATATGTCTCTATGATGTGTGGATGTATGTATATATATATATATATATCTATATATATCTATCTATATATATATATATATATATATATATATATATATCTATATAGGCTTGTCAGATTAATAGTACCTTTCGAAAATAACTTTTTAGCAGGTATTAAACATGCTATGGAATATAAATATGTTAAAACATCTAATTAATCATATAATGCTTACTTGGTGATGGAACTACTAACAAAGAAACTTTTCAGTCATAATCTAATTTATGGAATGTGTATTTGCTGAGTATATTTGCTTTAATATAGCAAATATTAAAGACCCAAAAACCTTGTTTTGGCTCTGGTTTGGGGCTGTCAGTGAGTAAAGTGACCATCGATGTTACTGGACTCTATAAAATGTGGCTTAAAGCTGAGATGCTGATGTTTGGACATGTAAAATGTATATATTCTCTCTGCATATGAATCTATAATAGTTTGGTTTCTGTCAGTTCTGTAAAGATACAAGAGAGAACCAAAGCGAATTTCTCTTTTGCATGACCAGTACTTTAATTTGACTTTGCTGTAAAAAATAACCATTAAATGGTTTCAAATTTAACAAACTCTATGCTTTAGGAAATATTTCGCCCTATTTGATGTTTGATCTGAATTGATTAGCTACTTAAGCACCTGAACTTCTGATTATCTGTCAGAAAATGTGTGCAGTTCACCTTATTTTGTGTTAATTGAACCGTCACTCTTGCGTGTGACGTTAAGCTGACAGGCTGACATAAAAAACACCCTGTTTTCACCTGGACAAATTGCATCATTTGTTCATAGAACGTGGCAATATTCAGATCAATCATCAAATAGGATGAAATATTTCATAAAGCATAAAGAGCCAAAGTTTGTTAAATTTTAAACCACGACTCCTGCTAAGTAAAATTAAATTATGGGCCATTATAAAGAGAAATTGGCTTTGTTCTCTCTTGTTTCTAGAGCTGACAGAAACCAAACTATAGATTTATTAGCAGAGATAAAATATGTTTTACATATCTAAACATCAGCATCTCAGCATTAAGCCACATTTTATAGAATCCAATAATAACTAAATAAAGAGTTAACTGCCCCAACCAGACCCAAAAAAGGTTTTGCGTCTTTATTATTTGCTATACTAAAGACACATCATATCTTAATTTATTGCATTCTCATGTAAGTTTTGGCTTTATTCTTAGCACTAGAAAGAAAAGGTCGTCCAGTGACTGTGGGTGCATCAGCACCCCCCCACCCCCACGCCCCACACTTCATCCCCACCAACTTGCAACACAAAGTTACACCCTTAGCCTAAAAACTTCTTTTCCTGAATAGTCAAAATAATCGGGGCACCAAGAGAAAAACTTTGCATCCAATCCAATCATCAATCCATTCATCCAATTATCCAATTGATAGTTGTTACCGTCCCTCATCCTGAGCAGTCAAGTAGAGAGGAACAACTCCCTTTTAACAGGAAGACACTCCAGCTTAGAGAGACTGATCATATTCTATGACCTGTTCAAAATTAAGACGACTAAAAAAACAGAAAATATAGAAACATTAGGACTGGAAGCCATTTTATGAGGCCATGTAAGGAGTGTGTGCTAAAAAGAAACGCATTAAGAATCTGAACTAGATAAGTTCATATTCTTTGTATCTCTAACAGTCAGTGAGTGAGACACAGAGCTAAATTTAAAAGACACCAATTGACCTAATCACTTTTCCCCCGAAGGTAGGAAAAACCGGAGCACCCGGAGAAAACCTATGCATTGAGTTTAAAGTGTGTCCATTTAAAGAATGTCTCCAAATGTTAGTGAGTGAGAGACTAAGGTAAATTTAAAAGAGACCAATTAGCCTAATCACTTTTTCCCCGAAGGTAGGAAAAACCGGAGCACCCGGAGAAAACCTTTGCATTTAAAGAGATGGGATGCATATCAGGAGGCATCCTAACCAGATTTTCTGGCTCAAGAACTCAATGGCCTTGGATTTGGAGGCACCGATCCTCATCCCGGCCACTTCGCACTCGGCTGCGAATCGCTCCAGTGAAAGCTGTAGATCACGACCTGATGAAGGCAGTAGGACCACATCTTCTGCAAAAAGCAGAGATCTGATCTTAAGGCCACCAAATCGGATCCCCTCAACACCTTGGCTGTGCCTTAAAAATTCTGTCAATAAAAGTATTGAATAGAATTAGTGACAAAGATTAGCCTTGGCGGAGTCCAACTCTCACTGGAAACGAGCCCGAGGTACTGCCGGCAATGAGGACCGGACTCTGGTCTGTTCCTGAGCTTCTGTAGCTCAGGATCAGATCACCAAGGTCCTTACCTTCAGCTGCCATCCTTTTGACTCTGCACCCCACCAGTTTGTCTCCCCCAAAGGTGGTGAGCCCGTGTGAAGAGGGAATCATGTCTCCTCTTCGGCTGTGCCCGGCTGGGCTCCATGGGTTAAAGCCCAGCCCCAAGGTGAATACGCCTCTTCTATGTGATGCTCACAAATGCACCTCATAATATTTTGTTGCCTTTAACTTCTAATGAGGGAACTTTAACGTTCCCATCAACTGTGGCACGCCTGCCTGATTGACCACTGTTTCTTCTCTGCTCAGGTTCCCTGAGGACAATCTTCCTGCCTGAAAGTTTAAATGATGGCATTTCAAGCTTCTTTTTGCTAGGGGGCATTGGGCTATGGTTTAACTTATCTATCGTTATGTGCTTGTCTTCTTTGAATTCTGGATCTAACCTGCCTCCACCCAGAGGCAAGGTTCCTTTATAATGAACTGACTTTCCCTCAATGGACGGTAGAAATTTGGCTTGCTGTTCGTTGGTCTGTGTTTCATTTTTAGGTATTTCCGGAGCAGTATTACCTTGTACCTTTGTCTCTTTGCTCTTTATGGATTTATTTAAATCCTTGTATTCCTTCTTCTCCCTGTAGTGCTTAGTATTCATCGTAGACACTTGTTCAGTGAGTTTTTTAATGCACTCTTGATCCCTATGTCTGTTTTGAGTTAGTGCCTGTATCTGACCATTTAAGGACTGAATTTTCTCCTTCAGCCTTTTCCAATCAAATTCTGTGCGGTGAAAATTTCTTTCCTTACCCATGGCTTCTTGCTGTCGTCGTGAGTCTTCTTCCTGTAGTTTTAAGGTTTCTTTTTGTTGTGAGGCTGGGAGCATTGAGCGGCTCTCGGCCTGCTTCTTCAAGGGTTTTTCCTCCCGGAGAGCTCTTGCCTTCTGATATGTTGCTAATACCCTGTTTTGCACTTTTTTCTGAAATAATACGGTGTCAGAAAACGTGGCACTTGGTTCATTCTTATATTCATCTCCCACCAGAGTTTTTGAAAGTCTATTCCCAGGAATTTTCATTTGACTCTTTGCCTCATTCAACTGCTTTTCCAGATCTTTTACCTTGCCCTCAAGACTTCTGGACTTTTCTTTTTCTCTCTTAATTTCAGTATTCTTCTGGTCAACATAGTTGCTCTTTTTGTACAATTCCAACCGAAGTTTCTCCACTTCATTTTCCTGCTTTTCAACATCCATTTTGTTGGCTGTGAGTTGAGACATCGCTTCTCTTTTTTCTGCCAACGTCCTCTCAAGCTGCAGTTTTGAGTCCATGAGGTCATTTAAAGAGGTTTGAAGGTCTTCGAATTTAGTTTGGTAGTTTTTATTCACAGTCAACAACTGATTCCTGTGGGACCTCTGGTTCTTTATCTCTCTTTCTAACTGTGGGATTGTCTTACAGTTCAGGTTGTTGTTTTGTCTTTGAGACTCATCTAGCTGTTTCTTGAGTGAATCAATGTTCTGATTTAGATCCAAAATTTCTTCCTGAGCTGCTTTCAACTCTTCCTCCACTGCGGTTCTACTCCGATGCTCCTTAGCTATTTTTTTAAACCTTTGTATGAAATCCAGATTCACGGAGATCAATTCATCTCTACTCATTTCTTTAATTTCGCACTCTGTTAAAAAATAAGTCTTAATTGGCAGCATTTTGGCTGTTCGACTGATGTATCTCAAAAGCTATGAAAAAATGCACTGTTCAATCCAATATGGAAAACCCAACGTCCGAAACTTGACTTCTGCAAGTTTGATTCAGACGCTGGATATTCAAGGCATCTGTTCCTTGTGATGTCATAAGGGACAGTTGCCTTGTCCCTTATGACATCATCACACTTTGGCATCATCAGATTACATCAGTGGAATAATGTCATGTATGCTATGTTGCCAGGCAACAGCAAAGCCAGCTCACTTTCCACCATATTCCTGGGAGGCTTAGTGTGTGAAACGATTCTAAAATTCATTAACTCTTATTTGAGGAATTGTTTAAGAGAAGTAGTACTGCTCAGCACGCCACGCTGCCAGAACTCTCTATTCCTGGGAGGCTTACTGTGGAAACGATTATGAGTCTTACTTCCGGCGCCCACCGGACGTAGCGGCATTTTACTGTAATTTGTAGGGTTTTTTGTTCATCTATATTCATGATAGAAGTTACATCTCTCTTTTCAGTTACTGTACAATGTTTGGTAAAACTTGTTCACGGAGACGCCGTCTGCCATCAGAGAGCTGCTCAGTTCAGAGGACAGTTTGTGAGTTTAATCACGGGGAGCGACAGGAACACAGCGTTAAGTTTGGTAATGGAGTGACGGTGAATTAGCAGCGCTGCTAGCAGCTCGTCTCTCTGAAGAACCGACTTTAACAAAGAGAAAAGCAGAGAAGCTGGTCAGAGTTCTGAGCTGCAGGTTTGTGCCAACAGTGTAAAACAGCAGAAATACATAATATTAGCTTGGTGTGATGTGAATTTGAGTTTTCATTTGGATTTAAAAAGTCATAAAGTTCATGATCTGAATCTTTATCATTATGTTTGGGCCAGCAATACATTTCTATAGTACAAAAAAATATATTTGGATTTATTTAGTCCATCACAACCAGAACGTCGAGGTTCTCCGTTGCTGAGTGTCGCTGCAAATAAGCGGAGAAAAGACCGCAGCTGTCCGTAACCCGGAGAATCTCCCCACTGGACCGGAACCGAACCGAACAGAACCGAACTGAACCGAACCACACATTAATCTGTTCTAGAGAACAACTTGCCACTAGAAAGGGCCGTAAGATGCCCCTGTGGAACTCGGGTAACTGCTGTGCTCTAATAATTAGACCAAACTTAATTTGTGGCAGCAACAGGTGTGTTTTGAACGTGCTCCCGAAACCAAAAAGACAGTGTTTCTGTGATAAGAGGTAGTTTTCATAGCCTACCGACAGATAAGGAAACAAAAAGAATTCGGCTAAAAATTCTAAACTTGGAGAGAGAACCCAAAATGCTTTATGTGCTCGTTTCATTGTGTGGACAAAAAGCCAATGGAAGAAAACCCTCATAGGCATCCGAAGCAATTGAGTCAGTGAAGTAGCTAGATATGCTAACATTGAGTGAAATAAATGAAATTTTCGTATTCAACATTATAAGCAAACAAAAAAAAGCTCCTTGAATAGAAAAGAAAAAGAAAACTCAGTTAAACTGATTACCACAAAATGATGTTGAGCAGCAGGTCCTGTTACAAAGTCTACATCTCCACCTTAGTCAGTATAGGTACCTTCCAGTCCGATTTGGCGTCCATCAGTAGGCCACCTTCCCGGCTCCCCTGGCTTGATCAATCTGCAGCCACAGACGATTTCCCTCCTCCCAGGTTTCTTTGGGTAGCATTTTAGCAAACCGGATGCCCAGTTCTTTGCAATAAGTGGATTTTTTGGTCTTCTTCCAGATTTCTTCCTTCAATAATCTTCGTGTAAATAGCACAATAACGGTTCTGTGTTTGTTCTCCATCCTTCGTCCCAGTCGATGAACAACATGCACGTCCCCCTTCAGCCTTGATGCAGATTCAGGAACGATGTGCTTCAGAGTACATATGACTAAAGCCCTGATGTCTTCATCTTTCTCCTCCTTCAGACCTTTTATGCGAAGGCTCCATTTCATTCTGTACCTTTTCTCTGAGCCTCTTCTTAAGACCAGCATTCTCCTCTCGTAGTTTTTCACTTTGCTTTTCCAGCTCTTTACCTTTTGCGGCCCGTGTATTTTCAGGCAGTTAGTTTCTTTTGTTTAAAATGAAAAATGAAAAAACGAAACTAGACTAGTTTTTCGTTTATTAAACCAAAATCGGATGACGGCTCGTTATCCGATTTCCCATTTAGTGAACAAAACGAAAATGGAAAAACCGGATAACGAGCGCTCAATTTCGATTTTCATGACAACATTTTTGACAAGATATCTGACCCGGAAGTTCTCTCTGTCCGGCTTACACAGGGTCCCTATCACACATAGACTTTATACAAGCTGCAGAAAGACGATCTGCCAAGCGCAAGTCAGTTTAAGTAATGCTCCTGTGAGAAACAAGGTGTCTCCTGTGAGACACCTGGCCTCCGAGAAAAATGGTTATCCTGAGTTTTTATTTTGAAAAGCCAGAGCGCGAGGGCGAGGCTTTCCACACCATCCTGCAGTCATAACTCCCTCGTCTCTGGACCAGCAAGATGGCGTCCATTGCAATGTGCAACCAGCACCGGTAAATAGAGGTAAGTACCCTATTAATTTGCCACAAAAAGTAGTCCTTATAGCTTCGTCTATCAACTTAGTTCATCCAAAATTAGGCTTCTTTGAAATACGCTCCGGAGTTTTCGGAGCAGCGTAGCTCCGCTGACGGGGCCAGGCGGCGTGTGTTTTCCCCGCTAACCTCATTTCGCCAAGTCCCTCTGTTGTTTTCCGCTGCCTGTTATCGGTTCGTAGCGGCTCAAAGTGTGATATGAAGAGTTTAATGTGTTTGTAGGCTATATGGACCGTTAGATACCTGTATCAAAATAAAATACTCTTTCTAGAGAGTTCGACACTTCTGAAGATATTATCTCCTCAACTTTGCCCAGTATTTTCTTCGAATTCCAGTTGCTAATATTGCCTTATGGATTTTTTTAGTTTGTAAATTCATATTTTTGTGTGTGCGTGAAATATATTCTTCCCTTCGATTGACTTCTTACGTGCAGTGTGAACATTTTTGAATATGTGACGGGGTTCTCTTATGATTTAGTCAAACAAAATGACTGTTCCAAGTCGGAGATCGTTTTAGAGGATTTATTAAGCTCTCACAAAGATGGCAGGTGCAGACCACACACAAAGGACATCCAGAGCAGGTTAGAAATCAAATAATCATTAGTACCTTCACTTGCAGTAGTCCATCACCTCCAGCGTGACTTCTTCAGTAGTCTAACCACAGACTGCCTCCTGTGGAGCAGAGCCCTGCTTTTAAAGCCACAGGCTCCGCCCACAGACAATCCAAACTAGCAAAAATACAAATTACTTCTAACTCAAATCAGAAGTTTGATTCTGATTTGAATCAAACATCAAATCAGTTTGAAGTTTGTAAAGTATACAAAATAATAATAATAATAATAATAGAAAAAATAAATAAATAAAATAAACTTGTAAACAAAATACAATACTCAATTTAATAGACAACACCCAGTGCGCTCTGATGACATCACCACCTCATGTGACTCCCTCCCGGCACGCCACAATCCGGAAACACCCTACTTGAAAACAGAACCGGGAAAACGTTTAATGCTAAAATAGGTTAGAATGAATGTTTAACTGAAGCAGGAACACCGCGTGTGCACCCACGACGAACCGCCCCAGTCCAAGCTGCAACAAAAGTAAGTTAGTGATTGTGTACGTGTTTGTCGGCGTGGGTGCGCGGGCATGCTGACAAGGACTCTAAGTCCCAGCTCGTGACGGCTCCTCCGTCACAGAATATATTTATTTTTTATTGTTTCAGACAGGCGGCTCTTCAGGAGGAGAGGCCTCAGCTCCCGGTTTGGATGCAGCTTCCCAGAATCTAAGTATTTCTCAGTGCTGCGCTGATAGAGAGGTATATAGGACCCCTTCTGTCAAATTTTAATCGGAGTTTGATTGATGAGTGATTTATGACCCTAATCATTAATTGATTTTAATTTCCGGTCACATGATGCCCCTCCCCCCATCCAGTCAACCCCCCGCCCCCCTCCCCAAACCCCATCCAATATTCCTTCACCTTCTGACCTCTGTGTTTTAAAATAATATAATTAAAGAATGAATAAACATTATGAGTTTTAAGAGAAATACAATAAGTGTTAGATGATTGAGAATAATTTCGGAAAACAAATTTTCAGTACAACTTAAAACATCAGCTCACAGACCTCAACCGTCTGGATGGGCTTTGGTCGCCATGCTTATTGATTATCAGCTATCAGCTCTCAGGATCTGCAGCACTCCATCTGTGTGCCAGTGGCACATGTGACCACTTGTGAGCAAATTAAAGTACAGTACAATTAGAGCACAAAAAAACAATAAGTGATCATCAGTATCAAGATTAATACATAGATTGTCACCTTTCCTAGATAAGTTTAGATTTATCCATGCCGTCTGTGTGTGCGTGTGTTTGTGTGTGTGTAGGACATAAGGACTGAGGGTCAGCAGTGACCCCCTCCCCTGCCCTCTTACTCTGGATGCGTGTGTGTGTGTGTGTGTGTGTGTGTGTGTGTGTGGGTGCAGGGCTGACCCCAGCCCCTGCCATCTGTGTGTGCGCACCTGTAAGACTGAACACATACCTCTACAGAAAGCCTAGAGTTTTAACTGTTTTACTGCTTTATTTTATGGTAGAACGATTAGTCAGTGCTGACTATGAGTTTGTGATTTCCTTCATCACTTAAATTTTAAACTCTTATAGATTTTTTTTTTTCTGTAACACTAGCTAGTGTGAAACATGTCAGTAAATGTTCATTTGTACACGTACTTCTGAAGAACATGTGACAGACAGTAAACAGGCCTAAGTGAGGCTGCTCAAATTGAACTTTTATCTTTCCGCAGTTAAAGAATTTGTCCAGACTTTTCCAGAATTTGTCCTGGCATCACTGTGAATGATTTTGTTCAGTTTTTTTTTTCACGCTGTTGAATCAACACTGATCTTCCCACTGCTTCATATTTTCTCCAAAATAGTAAATCTTGGTTTAAATACATTTGAAACTCTTTTTTTTTCTGTAACACTTGCTAGTGTGAAACATGTTAGTAAAAGTTCCTCATCTGTAAATTTATTTCTGAAGAATATCTGACAGGGACAAAACAGGCCTCGGTGAGGATACTTATATGTATCTTTCAGCTTTCACTACAGTTGAAATTTTTCATTACTAAAACTTTTAAATGATCAATGTGAACCATCAGTCTGTATTAAAATAGTTAATATAATTCATATTATTTATTTAGATTTGATGTTTTAATGTGTGCCCTTGGATTTCTATTGATTTATTGAATGTGTAAATATTTTATCAAACTGAATGGCCATTCAGTTTTATATAGTTTTTTTCTTTTGGTGTTTGTTGCACAAATTCAAATATATGCTGGCTATCAACCAACAATTTAATCAGTGAATTTGTGTTTTTTCTTAAATACTCCCTCTCACCGAGACTTACTTACATCTTCTGACAACTAGCCCAACTTATAATAACATTGACTAAGTTTGCTATTGGTACACTTTACCTAAAAATAAAAATTAAACATACTCACTACCAGAGATGGGGACTCGAGTCACATGACTTGGACTGGAGTCAGACTCGAGTCGTTAAAATCACGACTTGAGACTTGACTTGAAAAAATGCTCAAAGACTCGGACTTGACTTTGACTTTCATGCCATTGACTTGGGACTTGACTCGACTTGAAGCTGTTTACTTGAAAAGACTTGATATTTTTTACTCAAAGTCTTAAAATTTAAAACACATTATTTATAAAGTGGCGTCATTAATTAATTTCACTCATTCCGTATCAATATGCGCAGACCGTCACTATGGTTTTCCTCTCTCCTTATGTATGTATGTGTACGTAGCTGCAGCACAACCAATCAAATTAACAGGATTTGGAGGTTTAAAAAAACGCGGCAAAGCTACAGAGCTCAGGGAACGAAATACGAAATAACCGCTCGAATATGCTTCCGCGAGTAATTTCTTTTGGCTACGTAGGTTATGAACTTTCGACTAAAAAACGAACTGCAACTTGTAAAACATGCAAGAAGAGAATATCGGATGGAGATGCCACGACGTCCAACTTTGTCCGGCATTTGAAGCTTCACAAAGATCGGTAGGTGGCACTTTTCTTTTGCTGTAAGATGGTTGACTATAGCTAACTTCGTGTTAGCATGTGTACTCCGGGTTAAATTGGTGATGATTTACCATAAATCCGGTCCTTCAAATGCCTCCACAAATAATGTGCACCGTGGTCTGGTCAGCAGTCTCCAGGCATCTTTGAACAAAAGATTTCTTGGAATTTTTATCAGTGTGCAAATGGCGAGAGCAGAAGAAGGGATCACTGCACCCTTTTCAGATCCAGTGTACCTCAAAGCAGCTGCTTTGGATCCAGCGTTTTCTCTGTTGTGGGTGGAACACCATGTGTTGGGCAGTCAGGACATGAAGACAGAAGTGACACAAAAAGTTTAAGGTAAAGACTGTATTTGGTGTTCTTTTTCTGTATTATTTATTTATTGTCTAAAATTCTAATACAGGCTCTTTTGCCGCTGTTACTTGGATGTTTTCTCAGATCTGATGCTGGAAAATGCTGCAGATCCTGCAAAGTTGGAGCAACACGTGACTCCTGGTGATAAAGATCAAAAGGACTGTGAAGATGGAGGACTGTTTGCCGCTTATTGTAAGAGGCAGAAGAAGGATGTCCAGACAAGTCCAGCACTACAGCTAAGTCATTACCTCCATATTGCTGATGGACAGAACGCCCTCTTGTTCTGGGCAATGAACATGCACATTCTTCCTTCACTGTTTAATGTGGCCACCAGAGTTTTGGCAGTGCCTGCTTGCAGTGCTCCAGTGGAGCGTGTCTTCAGCTATGGTGGCATCATTTTACGTCCTCATCGTGCACAAATGACAGACAGACTTTTTTTCAGTTTGGTCTTTTGCAAATGCAATGCAGAATAGTTAACTGAAATACAGTATCCTCAATTGCAGATTTCTGTTAATTGTTCAGTTGATATATTTGTTTTGTTTCTTATGTCACTCAAAACATGGACACATAAAAATACATGTTCACTCAGTGACCAGGTCAGAGAAAAGAGGAAAAAACTGCTGTTATGGTTCTTTGTATTGTGCTGTGGAAATGTCAGCATTTTCATCTTTTTTTATTGAATATCAAGTTTAACAGAACTGGGCAATAAAGTGGTCCAATTTAAAAATGTTTTTTATACTTTGTGTTCAGCTACACATGTTCTATCATTTGAGATAAATACATATTTTAAAAAGAACAAATGGTCTATTATTTGAATTTTATGTATAATTGCAAATTATTAAAAAAAAAATAAATAAAAATGACTCGAAATGACTTGAAATTAAAGGTTCCTGACTTGAGACTTGACTCGACTTTTGCCTTCTTTACTTGAGACTTGACTCGGACTTGAGGACAGAGACTTGAGACTTACTTGAGACTTGCAACACAGTGACTTGGTCACACCTCTGCTCACTACACAACCATGCTCCATGAGTTGCTCACAAAATGGTGAATTGTTTTGTTACCTTAAAAATGATCTGCAGCTTTTGTTCCTTGGTCCTAATGATGCTGTTCACTAATGTTCTCTAACAGACAGTACAACTCTTGTAATCGATAAGCTTATAAATGATCAATGCGAAGCATCAGTATGCGCTAAAGAAGATCATATCAGTCAGATTAAGTAAAATATCATTATACTCAAAGCAATAAAGATTATGTTTCTCTGAAAGGTCATTTCTCCTTGTCAGGGAACTTGGACTGTATGAAAGGAATCAGTGAAATATACTATGAAATATTTAATTTGCAGAATCCCCATAATAGAACTTCAATTGTGAATTGAATGATTACATTGCATCTAGATACAAAAGAATCAACCGTTAATTAGTAATCATACTATGTAAATGACTAACAAGATCTGATCAAACAAGAAACCTGACTACCTCAAGGGATTTCTCACATTGGAGAATAAACCGTCTGACTTTCTTTAGCCGATTAAATTTAACCTTACCAAAGTTTTGCCTTGGAGCAAACAGGTACTGAGTTTGAAGCGGATCAGATGCCTTCAGCCATCTGCTAAAGCTAGACTCCGGCCTTCCTCACTGTAAAATAAAACATTAGACTTAAAAAAAAAAAAAGTTCAAGTGAACATCATTTAATTATCATCAACTTGTTGTTTGTACTCATCTTAAACAAGTGGCAGGAACGTTTGAATATAAAAAAAAAAAGCTTTATAAGTTAATCTATTTAAGTTGAGTCCATGCAACAAGTAAAATAAAATAAAAAGTGAGCTATAGGAAAGTAGTGAGGATTTAGGGTGGTAAAAGTTGAACATTTTAACATGCCCAGACACTACGCCATTTCTGCTCAAGCAAACCAAAAGGTTTTGAACAGAACAACCATGTCAAATGATGAGACCATGAATCTTTAATCTATGTAGCAAATATATTGCTGCTGCTGCTGTAGGCAGAAAATAAAATAAGTTTTGCGGAGAATAATATTTTGGATGAGTTTAAGAATATTGTTTGCCAAAATCACACGGTGTAACTACACTTGTCTTTTATAAGTTGCAGTAATTGAATCTTTTTGAGGCAATTGGTTTGCATAAATTAAAGTAAATACGACCTATTTTCCTGCTCCACATACTTAGCTAGTAATTTGCCAGTTAGCTTCCCAGTCTGAACTTCTGGGCAATGTCTTGATTCAGTCAAATCTTCTATCCTGTATCTCCTGAACTCTGATATTCTACTATATCCACTCTGTGATTGTTTTGCTTGCTGGTCTTCATCATGCTTTGAATGCAGTATCTGGTTTCTCTTACTTTAACCCGCCCAACTTGCACCTGATTCCCTTTTGATTCCCTCCCAGTGAGGCGGTGCTTCACAAAGCAAACCGTTTGTCAAACTGTTGATCTGCCTCATGGCTGTTTTAGAAGATATGGTGACAGAGTTTTAGACAGTACTAGCCAGCTCATGCAGCTTGTTTTTTACTAGATGGCAGTCCTAAAAGTACATATCTTTAAAATATGAATAAATACGTACAATTCCATAATTATTCATTTCAGCGGCTATAGAAGTTTTGTAATAATGCAATTCAGGGATTTTACATTTTCTGGACTAAAGGAGGATTTCAGTTCAACACCTGTGGTTTCTTAATGTAAGTGTTTCTGCTACTGGACAAGAAACAGGGTTAAAAGAGGATTTAGAAAGCAAAATACGAAGATGATAGTTGTTTTTACCGAGAGCAAGGCTGTGACTAGTTATCAGGACAGAATGAGACCTGTAAAACTGTTGGGTCCATATGACCAAGGAGGGAACCAGTCATCTGCTCCAACAATTTATTAGCTTTTAGGAAATATTTTTGGACACGGCCATCTGCAGGAGCAAGATGAAGCAAGAACATCACAACATCAGATGTATTTTTTCATCCTTATATCAGTGATTTAAAACTATTTTTAATTTTGTGTCATCTTAAAGATGGAAAGAGTCAATTATTTTTTCACCCATGGAAAAGTGTAATGTGTTTATTATGAGTAGGATTAACCAAGCTGAAGGAAAACAAAGAAAAAGGATAAATAAATATTCATTGATACAGAACCGAATCAGCAAATATGAACTTATGAAACTATTGAAACCTTCAAGAATTTTATGTTGTGTAAGATATTTAAGAAATAATACTGAATCTGCGCTCATGAATTTCTTTATTTGGTCGTTATCTCTAAAATACGTTTACCTTTTGTTTTGTTGAACACCAGACATCTCATCTCTTTCCCACAGTTTTTCACTTTGTTCCACTACTGCAGTGGATTTTATAGTCAATGTTTAAAGCCAGCACAGAGTCTGAAGCGATGGAGGAAATTTACGTCAATATGGAACCTGTTGGACAAACTGCATCAAATCACACAGGTAAGAACGAAGTTACAGAGAAATCTAGTGTGTATTGAATTCAATTTTGCTAAGGTTGAGGTTTTTGTTAAGGTTGGAGCAGCTCCAAAGAGAGGCTCTGCCTCCGTACGGCTGTCTGTTTGGGAATCCTGAATGTTTTACTTTTGGCTGAACTCGTCGCCCTCAGTGTTCACAGTGAGTCTTGTTCTAGTCATCTTAAAGATGTAAAAAGACTAGATTTTATGTTTCTGTTATAAATAATAAAAAAAGTCATTGTTCCCCTTCTAAAACCAAACTGATCAAATAGCAAAGGTTTAAAACAGAATAAAGCTTAGTGACTCAAATTTTTGCAGAGAGATGAAACATTACACTAAGACAAAACATTACACATGAGTCTGATTCATTTTCAGCAATGGTTGCATTTGCAGCCATTTAGGTTAGCGTGTCTTTAATATCTTTTCTTTTTCAAACTATTTACCCAACGATTCATTGTTCAGTGTTACCTCAGTTTAAATTCTACAGGCATAACCAAAATCATGAAACTATTTTATAAGTCTTAAGTGAAAACACGATGCCACTTCTTTTTGCAAACATGTTTGTTCATTTTTTGTTTTTCCAGCTCATGACATGACAGCAGATTTTTCTGACATCAGCAACATTCTGACCGAGCAGAACAGCAGCAGCAAGTTTCCCTCCATGAACGCTAACTTCACTGAAACGGCTCCACGAGCTGAAGACACTTTAAGGTTTGTCAAAAACTTTAAAAAAAAATTGGATCTCGTTAAAAACTGAATTCTACTCTGAATTGTAGAATATAACTAATAACTTTCCTTTTTGGTCTAAATGAATATAATGTAAATGAACAACTTTTATTTTAATTTATTAAGTGCTCTATCATTTGCGTGTGCTGAAAAACAACAATGTCAAACAAACTAAACTTTGATTTTTTTTCTCCTTAAAGGGAAATTGTGTCCTACAGAACAAACAAACATCAGTTGTTCCTGTTCATCCAGGGGCTGCAGAAGAAGAGAAGAGCAGATCCACTAGTGATGGATGATTAGGATCTGTGTTCACTGTGATATTATTCACCAACAATAATGTAGCTTATTAGTACGGTGTTACATAAAATCCTAAAGATAAAATGTACACTTCCAACTGTTGTGACCTGCATCTAATAACACAACAATTTTATCGCTTGTACTCTGTGTTTTTCTTTCTTGTTAAAATTCTGACATGTTAAACAAATGTTTGTTTGTTTGTTTGTTTGTTTTTTTGTATTTTTGCGGAGGATCGGTTTAGCATGATGCGCTCTGATTGTGTATTAATGTGACTTTTACTACGAGACTTTATGGAGTTCCAGTTGTGTCCGGTAATAGCGGATTAAGTTCTATCTTGGTAAAATTATATTTCCAATTATTTACTATCATTTGTAATAAAGTGACGCCAACACCACGGATTCAACAGTGAGGAGTTTGTTCTAGTCATCTTAAAGATGGAAAGAGTCAATGTTGTGCTGATTCTGAGTAACTGAATGATTAACTGAATGACTTTTTATTCATTTTAGAGTTCAATCAGCGAGGTTATTCATTTTGTGGTGGTCCTAGTCTAAGAAAGAACAAAGATAGAAAGCAGCAAATGTACATGTTGGTTCCACCGGCTTCCCCTGAAAATATGGATCAAATCAGTCATTGTAGGGTTAAAGTAATTTGAAGAAGGAGAAGCGTATAAACAAGTCAAGTCAATGACGAGTCAATGACATGATGCATTCTGCCTTTTTAACTCGGATAACTAAACTTTTTGTTTTTTACTGACTTTAATACTTTTAAATTGCTGCGTTGTTTGATAAGTAGGATGGAAATGACTTTTTTGTAAATGGTTTTGAGATTACCTATTGTAAATTAGCGTTTTATAAATCAACTGAATTGAAATTTGACCATCGGATTGGACTGAGGAGAAATAATGAGCAATGTTTTATGGTGGATGAAAGCAAAGATTGGTATTTTTATTTTTTTATTTTTTTGTAACATCAAAATTCATTTTTGAGGCAAACAGAAAATCCAGCTTATTGTAGTTTACTGGGACTAACAACCCCCGGACAAATTTGGAAAAAAAAATTCAGCTAAAGTGGGTGATGCTTTAAGGAACAATGAGACACAGCCTAGTGTGGGGCCACATGTAGAGGGGATAAGCAAGGCTGTAGTAAGCGCCGTTACCAACTTGGTACTTTGTGGTTATAGTTTTCTCCAAGTCGCGCTTGAAGAAAGTATGAACATGTGCAAAACTGAGAAACTCTATCGATCAACCAACTGGACATTCAAGTATCTCACCGGAGATTTGTTCTCCTGTCCACGCGATGAATCCTTGGCCCACTGCATCAGTGAAGACTGTCGCATGGGAGCAGGCATAGCGGTGATGTTCAAGAAGAAGTTTGGTCGAGTCTCAGAGTTAAAGGAGCAGAGTGAGTCAGACTAGTTACTAAAGTCTTTGTTTTGGAAAAAAAAATGTTTTATGTTTTTTTTTTTGCAGTTTGTTCAAATGTCTGATTTCAACAGCAAGTGCTAAATCATATCCTGTTTTTGTATTTTTTTATGTATGTCCTAATAGAGAAGCTTCCAGGGCAGTGTGCTGTCCTGACACATGATCAACGTTTCATCTACTATCTGGTAAACGTACCTCAATTATACTGCATAGGACCAAAAGTTGTTTCATTATTCAATCTGGTAACTGTATCTTTCCTATTATGTGTCTCAGATCACAAAGAAAAAAGCCAGCCAGAAACCCACGTATGTCAACCTAAGACAGAGTCTGGAAGACATGAAATCTCACTGCTTAGAAAATGGTGTCAATAGGATATCAATACCCCGGTTTGTAGGAACTACTGTGAATAAATGACTATAATAAATACCCTTAAATCTTCTTCTTTATTGGGAATTATTAAACAATTTGCTTGTCTCGTATCTCCCCCCTCAGAATTGGCTGTGGCCTGGACCAGCTGCTGTGGTCAAAGGTGTCAAAGATCCTGGAACAGATCTTTAAAGAGACAAATATCTCCATCACAGTGTACAGCCTGCCCTGTGTTGGGTCAAAGCTTCAAATGCATGCCATGTAGTACATTTTCATTGGGTTTTTTTTTTTTAACTTTAAATCCTTTATAATCTCTTAAAATTTTGGATGAAATCAACACTCCTTAAACAGTTTTAAGGAAACAATAAATAAGGAAACTGTCGTGGAAAAAATACTATTTCCAAGCACTGTTCAGGTGAAATCACTCAGTCAGGTTTATTCATATATTGTGCACAATACAGAGAGCTTGTAGGACAATCAGTAATGAAGCAAGTCTGGATGAAAAGCTCTGCCAGGCAGAGACAACACATGAGTTTTGTACAAAGGGATAAGGGATCCTAAGCATGGGAAACAGACTGGTTCCCATGCAGCTGGGGAAAAACAACGTCCAACCTTGTACATGTAACCAAAACAGCTTTAACTTGGTGGGAATATACAGAACTTAGAATAAACATATAGAAATACAACTAGCAGGTGTAACCTAACTGTAATTTTTCCACATCATTTCCCCCCTTTTGATTATAAGTAAATATGTAATATTTAATATTAATCATCATTTCCCTCCGAGGTTAAAAGATACAACATAAAACTATCCTGGAAGATGTAAGAAAAGGAGAAAAAAAATGAAAATGAAAACAAAAATAATAAAAAAAAAAACAAAATAAAAAACAAACACATATACACAAGATACGAAAAACCTACCGGCAGACACCTACTCAACCCTGCAACAATATCACTGTGTTAGGTAGGAAAACTTATCTTGCAACCCCTCCTTGCCAGGGAGACGGTTCTGTATATGTGCTAACCAGGATAAACACGGAGGCATCACACCAACGAATGAAGATACGAAAAAAATCACGAATAACTATTGTAATAAAAAAAAGGTAACATAAAAACAAACAAAAGAAACAACATCAAATAGCAAAAAACAAACAAACAAAAAATCAATGTCAAAGTTAAGCTCAGTAGAAAACACCCTTATAAGTAGCTAGAAAAACAATTCATACACATGACGTCGAGTAATTTAAAATCAATGTCACAACAACAATGTTCAACAAGGTAAAACTCCACTCTAACTAAACCTTAAAAAAAAAAAAAACCCAGAAGGCTAGATCAAATGAAATGTAAAATCTAAATATAAAATGGATTTGCAGAAGATGTAGAAAGGACAGGCATTTGTTTTTGTAAAACATAGACATTTCTATGAGGAGCAAAGCAGATAGGAAAGCTAAGCTAGGACACTAGCTGGAAAATACACATGATTATTACTAAGTAAAGACTATAAAAAACTTTCTACACATTAACCTCCTCATGCAGCCATTCAACATCCCTCAGTCCACGTAGAAGAAAACTTCCCACCTCATCAGAGGGAAACAAAACCCACCACCTGAGCGACACAAACAAACAACAAAAAGCAAAAACAGCCAACACAAATGTCTGTAATTGGAACAAGATGAAGACATCATGGTGAAACACTTGTAGTCGCATCACTCAGGAACTCTTAATATTTATTTTAAATCTTCACACCCCACTTCGACCACTCACCAGTGGACCAGCAATAGTTCTTTGGTTGGGGAGCCTTTTGACGTAGAAAAGCAACCAATGTTGCTTTTCTACAATGTTCGTTGTTATGTTCCGCCTCTTCCGTATACCGTCTGTGCGGACTTTCCTCTTTGGGTGTCAGAGGTTACTAGCACTTAACACCAATTATAATGAAGGTTTGTTTTTTTTTCAGCGATCCAGGAAATCAAACGTGGCTGTCTGCGGTGTCAGAGGTTACTAGCACTTAACACCAGCAGCAGTTAAGTAATTTATCCTCATTCAGAAAGATGCGCGTCGTCCTCCTCGGTCTGTCGTTCTGACGACTGGTGGACTACTTCCTCCCCGTCAGGATGAGCGTCCTCCTGAGGCTCCGGCACCCGTTTACAGTGGCTGGCATGAATCCACGTCGCCCGCTCTGCAACCTTAACAGCTGTAAGCGTGACGAGCAACACTTGAAAGGGTCCCCTCCAGCGTTTGGAGTTCCACCGCGTCCTCCTGAAGTCTTTCACCACGACCCAATCACCTGGCTTGATGGCATGGAGTGGTGACTCGGCAGGACGCGGCAATGCGTCTTTCAACCATCTGAAAAACTTGAGAAAGCACATTCGACAGGTTTTGACAGTAAGACAACATGGCATCATCACAGATAGAAGTGGAAGGAAGGACCTTTCTCTGAGGCCCTAAACCCAAATTAGGAGGCCGGCCAAACAGGATCTCAAATGGACTGAGGTTAATCCTGGCTCTCCTCTGCATCCTCATGTAAGTCAAAACGATCGGTAGGGCCTTAACCCAAGACAGACCTGTTTCTTCACAGCATTTAGCTAGTTTGGTCTTCAAAACGCCGTTGACGCGTTCGACAGCGCCAGAACTTCGCGGGTGATATGCGCAATGAGTTTTCAAAGTCGTACCTAAAAGCTTTCCCACTTCAGTTAATGCTGCATTAACAAAGTGTGTGCCATTATCACTGCTAATTCTGGCAGGAACACCCCAACGAGGGATAATTTCAGTCAGCAAAGCCTTAGTTACTGTGTGACTGTCCGCATGCTTCGATGGGAAAGCTTCCACCCATTTGCTAAACATGTCAACAATAACAAGCAAAAATTTCTTCCCCTCAGCAGGGGACAGTTCAATGAAGTCCATCATCAAATAGTCAAAAGGTCTGTCAGGCGGAGGTTGTGCAGCCTGAGATGTGCTCGCACCCCTCCCCGTATTGTGTGTTGCACAGATCATGCATGCCTGACAGTGTCTTTGTGCAAAAGAACTGAATCCCTTAGTAAACCAGTGTGCTGTAAGTGAAGCAATCATCCCAGACTTCGAAACATGGTCAAAACCATGAGTCAGTTTTGCGAAGTGCGGAAAAAAATGTCTTGGAAGGCATGGTTTGCCATTCGGACCCATCCATATTCCATTATCATAAACAGATGAGGATTTCCAAACACGCCTCTCTGTTCCTGAAGCAAAAGACTGTAGTGCTTCAACATCAGAGAGGGGAGGGGGGAGAAGGTGGAGAAGTGTGGAAGGAGGGGCAGTTCATCATTGAAGGCCGCTGTGCAGCCTGTTTCGCTGCCATATCAGCTCTTGCGTTGCCACGGGCAACGGTATCAGCAGAGTTTGTGTGAGCCTGACATTTAGTCACAGAGATGGCAGAAGGTAACATGATAGCATCCAACAAATCTGCAACTTGAGAAGAGTTCAGAATAGGTTTACCATCTGCTTTAAGAAATCTTCTATGTTTCCAAAGAACTCCAAAACTATGCACAATTTTAAATGCATAGTTTGAATCAGTAAATATCGAGGCAGACTTACCAGCTGCCAGTTTACATGCCTCTGTTAGTGCTACAAGCTCAGCAGTTTATGCAGAAAAGTGTTTAGGTAAGGAGCCAGAAACTAGCGTTTCATGCAAAGAGCAAACAGCAAAGCCAACACGGTTAGTAGTAGTAATAGGATCACATGATGCAGAGCCATCAACAAACAGCACTAAGTCAGGGTTAGTTAGAGGTGTGTCACATAAATCAGGTCTGGGTGTGCAAACTTGTTCCAAGACTGCCTCACAATGATGAGGTTCACCATCATCAGGAGTCGGCAAAAGAGTTGCTGGATTAAGAACAGTGCAACGTTTTACGGTGATATTCGGTAAATCCAGAAGAACAGTTGTATATCTTAGCCAACGCGCAGCAGAAAGATGAGAAGTTTTCTGCTCTAAAAGTATGATAGAAACAGAGTGTGGAACCAACAAGGTGAGGTTGGCATAACCCACAATGTCACGTGATGCAAGAACAGCTTTTTCTGCAGCAGCCACAGCACGTAAACAACCAATTAGCCCTTCAGCAACAGGATCTAACTTAGCTGAAAAATATGCCACAGGTCTTAATTTTCCTCCGTGTGATTGCAGCAGGACGGATGTCATGCAGCCTTTTTTTCATCCACTGTTTGAACAAACGGTTTGTTGGGATTAGGAATGCCAAGTGTAGCAGCAGTCTGTAGTGTCAGCTTTAGCTGAGTAAAAGCAGCTTCAGCCTCTGGAGTCCATTGGACAGTGCCTGGAGCCTGAAGACCACTACTAAGGGCTCTCAAAGGACTCTCCAGAATTGAGTAATTCAGAATGAAGTTTCTGCAGTAAGATGTAATACCCAGAAAAGACAGAAGCTGTTTCTTTGTGACTGGTCTGGGTATGTTTTGAACAGCAGAAACACGTTTAGGTGAAAGGGAACGACCCTTTTTTGACACAACATGACCTAAAAAGGTCACTTCTTCTTTGACAAACTGAAGCTTAGAAAGACTGGCTTTGTGACCCCCAGCATGAAGATGCGTTAGCAAGGTAACTGTTGCTTTTTCACATTGCTCTTTAGTTGGACTGCATAACAGAAGATCATCAACATACTGAATAAGAGCAGAACCAGGTGAAAGTTGGAGTGAATCCAAGCTAGCCTTCAGCGCAGCATTATAGATAGGGGGGCTGTCACAAAAGCCTTGACACAACCGTAATTTTCCTTCAAATTCAAAAGCAAACCAGAACTGACTTTTCGGGCCCACAGGGACAGAGAAAAATGCATTTGAAAGGTCAATCACCGAAAAGAACTGAGCATTTGAGGGAATCTGAGAGAGGATCGTATGAGGATTTGGCATTATTGTTGCACGTGGTAAAACTGATTTATTTACTAGTTTTAAATCTTGCACAAATCTCCACTCCTGACGTTCCCCAGGGATCCTTGCCTTTTTTACTGGAAATATTGGTGAGCGAACTGGAGAATCATTACAGGGAATAATGATGCCGGCGTTTAGTAAAGCTTCAAAAACTGGTTTTATGCCCTCAACAGCTTCAGGTTTTAGGGGATATTGTTTTTGACATGGACGGAAATCAGATGTCGGGGTAATAACAACTGGTTCACAACCTTTAATTAGACCAACATCATATTTGCTTTTAGCCCCAAAATCATCAGGAACTTTAGATAGGGCTTGTGGTAGTGAAAACAGATCTGTGTGAGATAAAAAGCATGCTTCAAAATTTGGATCTGTGGTAGGAACCAATTCCACAGTTTTTTTACAGTGCACTGTACAATGAAAAACTTTTTTGAAGGCAGACATGCGCTCAGAAAACATTAGATTTGGGTCAGTAGGTGAAAGAAACCAATCAGTCTCATTTTTACACGCATGAATAAATGACCCTACATCATTCCACTCCAAATTTTGTGATTTTGCAGCCAGACCCGCTGTGTGTGTGTTCCAAAACAAAGCAGATGTTGACAGTTTCTCAGAAGGAGCTCGGAGCCATCGCTTCTCATAATCACAATTAGCTCCCAATGAAACATTTGAAATGCAGCTTAAGTCATCAGGCTGTTTAAAATCAGAAGAAGGAGAAATTAAAGTTTTCACTTCTGCAAGAAGTTGTTGTGAAAGAGTTGAATTTGGAAGCTTCCATTCATATACATAGTTAAGAGCAGACGAGTCAAATTGTTGCTGTGCATGTCTGGCATAACGCCTGATATCTTCCAAACGAGGTTGCTCAGCCCAACCCACATAGCTCTGTTTCAGTTCCTTTGAGATGTCTGGAAGCAATCCTTTAATTATGGCGTCACAGGTAATACTTTCCCAAAGGTCAGGTGGAGCTTGATTGTTGAAGGTGTCTGGCCTGGCATGGCCTCCGTATGTTGTAACGGTGTCCATAAGGCGATGAATGAAGTCATCAGTTGTCTCATCCGGTCGTTGTTTGCATGTATAGATGGAGGTCATGTTTATACGGACAGGAAATGTAGCCTTTATGGCATCCATTAGTCCAGTGAGCATTGTTTTATAATTGTCATTGTCTGTGTCATCCTTTCATCCAGCATTCCAAACTCTCTGTATGTTTTTCAAGATCAACAAGACTCCTAGTCTCTATCTGTTTTTTGTCTCTTAAAGTACGTTCTCTATTTTCTATTTCTCTTTCTACTTTTTTCAAAACAGAGAGTTTCAATGAACCACCCGCAGGGAAAACACCACATTTTATCCATTCATGCACTCCATACACACTTTTTTCTCCATATTTTGTTATCATATAGTCAAACAATTCAGCCTGAGGAGGAGATTGCGTTCTGGAACCACGTAGACCCATTCTTCTTGAATTGGGTGGGATATCCTCTTTAGACTGCAAACGTCTTCGCAGAATCCAACAAATCAGCTTTGTGGTCGCTCTGCCTCTTACTCCTTTAAGAGGGGCCTTTATTTCCGATAAAGGTCTTTAGGATTCTCTAAAGGTTTAGTTCCCCCCAATTTAGAAAACCAAAACTTAAGAAAATACCCGCCTTATTCACCGATAAGGTCTTTCACTAGGACCCTCAGCCTAGAAACCCGTGGTTCCCTTTTTTCTCTTCCGTTTAAGACTGAAACTCAAACAATTCCGGAGGGACTCTTTCCCATCCGTTGTTTTCTCATTTTTTACATTTTTATTTTCCCCGTGGGACTTTAACCCAACGTTTCCTGTTAACACCGTCAATCTCTATTCCCCAGGGTGAAAGGTTTATCGGATCCTTCACTATTTTAGATTTAATTATTTAGAATTTGCAAAATTAATTTATTAGCCTGAGTGAGTATCCCACCTGATAACAGTGGTTTTGAGTTCGTTGATCCCAGCGCTGGAGCCGTGGAGCCGACCAACAGCTCTCCTCTCTTAAATCGAGCTTTGAGGCTGGAGTGTAGTCCAGGTTGGCCAAACGCTGCTCGTCGACGTCCTCGGATGTCCAGTCGAGGGATCCGGGTCACGGCACCAAACTGTCGTGGAAAAAAATACTATTTCCAAGCACTGTTCAGGTGAAATCACTCAGTCAGGTTTATTCATATATTGTGCACAATACAGAGAGCTTGTAGGACAATCAGTAATGAAGCAAGTCTGGATGAAAGCTCTGCCAGGCAGAGACAACACATGAGTTTTGTACAAAGGGATAAGGGATCCTAAGCATGGGAAACAGACTGGTTCCCATGCAGCTGGGGAAAAACAACGTCCAACCTTGTACATGTAACCAAAACAGCTTTAACTTGGTGGGAATATACAGAACTTAGAATAAACATATAGCAATACAACTAGCAGGTGTAACCTAACTGTAATTTTTCCACATCACACTGCGTTTCCTTTTTAGTGTCATAAAGTATACAAATGCTTGCCGACCTCTTATTTGTAGAACATTTTGCAACCTGCTACCTTCTGTTGGTTTATTATTCTATAAAATCACGATAAAATACATTAAAATGAGTGGTGGGAATGTAGGATTTTTTCTTCTTCTTTAAGTTCAAGAGGTATAAATCCTTTTTCGAGGCACTGCAATACTCAGTTTAATCTCAAGCACAATAAATCCCAGATTTTGAATAATTGTTTGTTTGATCTCTTCTATTTTTGTATGAAACAGCCACAGCTTTCATCACGTTTGTATGGCTCAAAACCATACAAACGTGATTAATGCGATCTTTTAATGCGATTTTTATAGTTTTCAATCAAGTTTTGTATTCGCTGCTTCTCCCAACACCGGTGTTTTGATATTCTGCTGCCCCCTGGTGACAAAGAATGATAACCGCAGCCTCATGTTTTATTCCCCCGCCTAAAACATCAGCAGGCTGGTACTCTGAGGAAGACAACATTAAGACATGACGTGCTTTTCATTCGTTGAATTTTATGCTGTAACAAGGGTTAATAAGAGTTTTAAATGCAACTTCTTTTAAAGTTGCTTTCTACTGACTACTAAAGCAGTCAGTAAAAGGGCTTAAAACGCTGCTAGTGTTTGAAAAGTGATGATGAAAAAGGATATTTTTTCATATTTTTATACAATAAAATCTTCTGTTGAGTTCTACTGTGTTTTAGGAAAGCTTTCCTCTTCTTTTAAAGTTTTATATATATATATATATATATATGTATATATATGTATATATATATGTGTGTATGTATATATATATATATAAATTTAAATTCCCTTCTCACCCACCGCAGGTGGTTCTTATCCTCTGAGCTTGGGTCCTCTACCAGAGGCCTGGGAGCTTGAGGGTTCTGCGCAGTATCTTGGCTGTGCCAAGGACTGCACATTTCTGGACTGAGATGTCTGATGTTGTTCCTGGGATCTGTTGTAGCCATTGGTCCAGTTTGGGGGTGACTGCCCCGAGGGCCCCGATGACCACAGGCACCACTGTGGTCTTCACCTTCCAGGCCCTCTCCAGTTCCTCCCTGAGGCCCTGGTATTTCTCTAGTTTTCTCGTGCTCCTTTTTCCTGATGTTGCAGTCGCTCGGTATTGCTACATCTACCACAACGGCTTTCCTCTGTTGTTTATCCACTACGACAATGTCTGGCTGGTTCGCCATTACCATTTTGTCTGTCTGGATCTGGAAGTCCCACAGGATCTTAGCTCTGGCATCTATCAGCTGACTGGACAGCTCAATAGATAAGGTCTATTGAGCTTATCAATAGATAAGCTCAATAGAGCCCCGAGAGGGCGGGGTTCGAATCCAGTCTGGGTCCTTAGGCAAGACCCTTCAAGCTACTGCCTACCTCATACCATTAGAGATACTAATATGCATAACATGCCGGCTCAGACGTCACCCGGCCAAACAAGGTCTGCGTCAGGTGTTGGGGAAC
Organism: Xiphophorus hellerii; assembly: GCF_003331165.1. Classification (NCBI taxonomy): domain Eukaryota; kingdom Metazoa; phylum Chordata; class Actinopteri; order Cyprinodontiformes; family Poeciliidae; genus Xiphophorus; species Xiphophorus hellerii. The sequence goes on from NC_045692.1 coordinate 5,549,158, forward strand.
CAGAGCACCTTGATGACAAATGGGCTACTGGAACAAGGAATGCTACTACTCAAGTAACCCTAATCAGAGAGGTTACATGCAAAGACTGGTGAAGGAATGGTTACTTCGACATCCCCGGTCAACACTAAGCGCTAAACAACTAGTAGCTCAGTGTTCCAACATCTGCAAACGGCAACTGCTATCACAACTTGAGATTGACGATATAATATATATATAGATATAACTTCAGCTTTAAAAGAAGATATATATTTATATATATATATATATGTGTGTGTATGTATATATATATATATATATATATATATATATATAACTTCAGCTTTAAAAGAAGATATATATTTATATATGTATATCTCTGTGTGTGGTCTGTCTCCTCTCTCTCTCTCTCTCTCTCTCTCTCTCTCTCTCTCTCTCTCTCTCTCTCTCTCTCTCTCTCTCTCTCTCTCGGCTTGTCCGCTTCCTCGTCCTTTCGCCCCTCCCTTTTTCGCCGGTCTTACCCATGCTCTGCCATCTAACTATGTTACCCCCTCTCATTCATCATCTAATGGTCTTACTTGGTGATGGAACTACTAACAAAGAAACTTTTCAGTCATAATCTAATTATGGAATGTGTATTTGCTGAGTATATTTGCTTAATATAGCAAATATTAAAGACCCAAAAACCTTGTTTTGGCTCTGGTTTGGGGCTGTCAGTGAGTAAAGTGACCATCGATGTTACTGGACTCTATAAAATGTGGCTTAAAGCTGAGATGCTGATGTTTGGACATGTAAAATGTATATATTCTCTCTGCATATGAATCTATAAATAGTTTGGTTTCTGTCAGTTCTGTAAAGATACAAGAGAGAACCAAAGCGAATTTCTCTTTTGCATGACCAGTACTTTAATTTGACTTTGCTGTAAAAAATAACCATTAAATGGTTTCAAATTTAACAAACTCTATGCTTTAGGAAATATTTCGCCCTATTTGATGTTTGATCTGAATTGATTAGCTACTTAAGCACCTGAACTTCTGATTATCTGTCAGAAAATGTGTGCAGTTCACCTTATTTTGTGTTAATTGAACCGTCACTGCGTGTGACGTTAAGCTGACAGGCTGACATAAAAAACACCCTGTTTTCACCTGGACAAATTGCAATCATTTGTTCATAGAACGTGGCAATATTCAGATCAATCATCAAATAGGATGAAATATTTCATAAAGCATAAAGAGCCAAAGTTTGTTAAATTTTAAACCACGACTCCTGCTAAGTAAAATTAAATTATGGGCCATTATAAAGAGAAATTGGCTTTGTTCTCTCTTGTTTCTAGAGCTGACAGAAACCAAACTATAGATTTATTAGCAGAGATAAAATATGTTTTACATATCTAAACATCAGCATCTCAGCATTAAGCCACATTTTATAGAATCCAATAATAACTAAATAAAGAGTTAACTGCCCCAACCAGACCCAAAAAAGGTTTTGCGTCTTTATTATTTGCTATACTAAAGACACATCATATCTTAATTTATTGCATTCTCATGTAAGTTTTGGCTTTATTCTTAGCACTAGAAAAGAAAAGGTCGTCCAGTGACTGTGGGTGCATCAGCACCCCCCCACCCCCACGCCCCACACTTCATCCCCACCAACTTGCAACACAAAGTTACAACCCTTAGCCTAAAAACTTCTTTTCCTGAATAGTCAAAATAATCGGGGCACCAAGAGAAAAACTTTGCATCCAATCCAATCATCAATCCATTCATCCAATTATCCAATTGATAGTTGTTACCGTCCCTCATCCTGAGCAGTCAAGTAGAGAGGAACAACTCCCTTTTAACAGGAAGACACTCCAGCTTAGAGAGACTGATCATATTCTATGACCTGTTCAAAATTAAGACGACTAAAAAAACAGAAAATATAGAAACATTAGGACTGGAAGCCATTTTATGAGGCCATGTAAGGAGTGTGTGCTAAAAAGAAACGCATTAAGAATCTGAACTAGATAAGTTCATATTCTTTGTATCTCTAACAGTCAGTGAGTGAGACACAGAGCTAAATTTAAAAGACACCAATTGACCTAATCACTTTTCCCCCGAAGGTAGGAAAAACCGGAGCACCCGGAGAAAACCTATGCATTGAGTTTAAAGTGTGTCCATTTAAAGAATGTCTCCAAATGTTAGTGAGTGAGAGACTAAGGTAAATTTAAAAGAGACCAATTAGCCTAATCACTTTTTCCCCGAAGGTAGGAAAAACCGGAGCACCCGGAGAAAACCTTTGCATTTAAAGAGATGGGATGCATATCAGGAGGCATCCTAACCAGATTTTCTGGCTCAAGAACTCAATGGCCTTGGATTTGGAGGCACCGATCCTCATCCCGGCCACTTCGCACTCGGCTGCGAATCGCTCCAGTGAAAGCTGTAGATCACGACCTGATGAAGGCAGTAGGACCACATCTTCTGCAAAAAGCAGAGATCTGATCTTAAGGCCACCAAATCGGATCCCCTCAACACCTTGGCTGTGCCTTAAAAATTCTGTCAATAAAAGTATTGAATAGAATTAGTGACAAAGATTAGCCTTGGCGGAGTCCAACTCTCACTGGAAACGAGCCCGAGGTACTGCCGGCAATGAGGACCGGACTCTGGTCTGTTCCTGAGCTTCTGTAGCTCAGGATCAGATCACCAAGGTCCTTACCTTCAGCTGCCATCCTTTTGACTCTGCACCCCACCAGTTTGTCTCCCCCAAAGGTGGTGAGCCCGTGTGAAGAGGGAATCATGTCTCCTCTTCGGCTGTGCCCGGCTGGGCTCCATGGGTTAAAGCCCAGCCCCAAGGTGAATACGCCTCTTCTATGTGATGCTCACAAATGCACCTCATAATATTTTGTTGCCTTTAACTTCTAATGAGGGAACTTTAACGTTCCCATCAACTGTGGCACGCCTGCCTGATTGACCACTGTTTCTTCTCTGCTCAGGTTCCCTGAGGACAATCTTCCTGCCTGAAAGTTTAAATGATGGCATTTCAAGCTTCTTTTTGCTAGGGGGCATTGGGCTATGGTTTAACTTATCTATCGTTATGTGCTTGTCTTCTTTGAATTCTGGATCTAACCTGCCTCCACCCAGAGGCAAGGTTCCTTTATAATGAACTGACTTTCCCTCAATGGACGGTAGAAATTTGGCTTGCTGTTCGTTGGTCTGTGTTTCATTTTTAGGTATTTCCGGAGCAGTATTACCTTGTACCTTTGTCTCTTTGCTCTTTATGGATTTATTTAAATCCTTGTATTCCTTCTTCTCCCTGTAGTGCTTAGTATTCATCGTAGACACTTGTTCAGTGAGTTTTTTAATGCACTCTTGATCCCTATGTCTGTTTTGAGTTAGTGCCTGTATCTGACCATTTAAGGACTGAATTTTCTCCTTCAGCCTTTTCCAATCAAATTCTGTGCGGTGAAAATTTCTTTCCTTACCCATGGCTTCTTGCTGTCGTCGTGAGTCTTCTTCCTGTAGTTTTAAGGTTTCTTTTTGTTGTGAGGCTGGGAGCATTGAGCGGCTCTCGGCCTGCTTCTTCAAGGGTTTTTCCTCCCGGAGAGCTCTTGCCTTCTGATATGTTGCTAATACCCTGTTTTGCACTTTTTTCTGAAATAATACGGTGTCAGAAAACGTGGCACTTGGTTCATTCTTATATTCATCTCCCACCAGAGTTTTTGAAAGTCTATTCCCAGGAATTTTCATTTGACTCTTTGCCTCATTCAACTGCTTTTCCAGATCTTTTACCTTGCCCTCAAGACTTCTGGACTTTTCTTTTTCTCTCTTAATTTCAGTATTCTTCTGGTCAACATAGTTGCTCTTTTTGTACAATTCCAACCGAAGTTTCTTCTCCACTTCATTTTCCTGCTTTTCAACATCCATTTTGTTGGCTGTGAGTTGAGACATCGCTTCTCTTTTTTCTGCCAACGTCCTCTCAAGCTGCAGTTTTGAGTCCATGAGGTCATTTAAAGAGGTTTGAAGGTCTTCGAATTTAGTTTGGTAGTTTTTATTCACAGTCAACAACTGATTCCTGTGGGACCTCTGGTTCTTTATCTCTCTTTCTAACTGTGGGATTGTCTTACAGTTCAGGTTGTTGTTTTGTCTTTGAGACTCATCTAGCTGTTTCTTGAGTGAATCAATGTTCTGATTTAGATCCAAAATTTCTTCCTGAGCTGCTTTCAACTCTTCCTCCACTGCGGTTCTACTCCGATGCTCCTTAGCTATTTTTTTAAACCTTTGTATGAAATCCAGATTCACGGAGATCAATTCATCTCTACTCATTTCTTTAATTTCGCACTCTGTTAAAAAATAAGTCTTAATTGGCAGCATTTTGGCTGTTCGACTGATGTATCTCAAAAGCTATGAAAAAATGCACTGTTCAATCCAATATGGAAAACCCAACGTCCGAAACTTGACTTCTGCAAGTTTGATTCAGACGCTGGATATTCAAGGCATCTGTTCCTTGTGATGTCATAAGGGACAGTTGCCTTGTCCCTTATGACATCATCACACTTTGGCATCATCAGATTACATCAGTGGAATAATGTCATGTATGCTATGTTGCCAGGCAACAGCAAAGCCAGCTCACTTTCCACCATATTCCTGGGAGGCTTAGTGTGTGAAACGATTCTAAAATTCATTAACTCTTATTTGAGGAATTGTTTAAGAGAAGTAGTACTGCTCAGCACGCCACGCTGCCAGAACTCTCTATTCCTGGGAGCTTACTGTGGAAACGATTATGAGTCTTACTTCCGGCGCCCACCGGACGTAGCGGCATTTTACTGTAATTTGTAGGGTTTTTGTTCATCTATATTCATGATAGAAGTTACATCTCTCTTTTCAGTTACTGTACAATGTTTGGTAAAACTTGTTCACGGAGACGCCGTCTGCCATCAGAGAGCTGCTCAGTTCAGAGGACAGTTTGTGAGTTTAATCACGGGGAGCGACAGGAACACAGCGTTAAGTTTGGTAATGGAGTGACGGTGAATTAGCAGCGCTGCTAGCAGCTCGTCTCTCTGAAGAACCGACTTTAACAAAGAGAAAAGCAGAGAAGCTGGTCAGAGTTCTGAGCTGCAGGTTTGTGCCAACAGTGTAAAACAGCAGAAATACATAATATTAGCTTGGTGTGATGTGAATTTGAGTTTTCATTTGGATTTAAAAAGTCATAAAGTTCATGATCTGAATCTTTATCATTATGTTTGGGCCAGCAATACATTTCTATAGTACAAAAAAATATATTTGGATTTATTTAGTCCATCACAACCAGAACGTCGAGGTTCTCCGTTGCTGAGTGTCGCTGCAAATAAGCGGAGAAAAGACCGCAGCTGTCCGTAACCCGGAGAATCTCCCCACTGGACCGGAAACCGAACCGAACAGAACCGAACTGAACCGAACCACACATTAATCTGTTCTAGAGAACAACTTGCCACTAGAAAGGGCCGTAAGATGCCCCTGTGGAACTCGGGTAACTGCTGTGCTCTAATAATTAGACCAAACTTAATTTGTGGCAGCAACAGGTGTGTTTTGAACGTGCTCCCGAAACCAAAAAGACAGTGTTTCTGTGATAAGAGGTAGTTTTCATAGCCTACCGACAGATAAGGAAACAAAAAGAATTCGGCTAAAAATTCTAAACTTGGAGAGAGAACCCAAAATGCTTTATGTGCTCGTTTCATTGTGTGGACAAAAAGCCAATGGAAGAAAAACCCTCATAGGCATCCGAAGCAATTGAGTCAGTGAAGTAGCTAGATATGCTAACATTGAGTGAAATAAATGAAATTTTCGTATTCAACATTATAAGCAAACAAAAAAAAGCTCCTTGAATAGAAAAGAAAAAGAAAACTCAGTTAAACTGATTACCACAAAATGATGTTGAGCAGCAGGTCCTGTTACAAAGTCTACATCTCCACCTTAGTCAGTATAGGTACCTTCCAGTCCGATTTGGCGTCCATCAGTAGGCCACCTTCCCGGCTCCCCTGGCTTGATCAATCTGCAGCCACAGACGATTTCCCTCCTCCCAGGTTTCTTTGGGTAGCATTTTAGCAAACCGGATGCCCAGTTCTTTGCAATAAGTGGATTTTTTGGTCTTCTTCCAGATTTCTTCCTTCAATAATCTTCGTGTAAATAGCACAATAACGGTTCTGTGTTTGTTCTCCATCCTTCGTCCCAGTCGATGAACAACATGCACGTCCCCCTTCAGCCTTGATGCAGATTCAGGAACGATGTGCTTCAGAGTACATATGACTAAAGCCCTGATGTCTTCATCTTTCTCCTCCTTCAGACCTTTTATGCGAAGGCTCCATTTCATTCTGTACCTTTTCTCTGAGCCTCTTCTTAAGACCAGCATTCTCCTCTCGTAGTTTTTCACTTTGCTTTTCCAGCTCTTTACCTTTTGCGGCCCGTGTATTTTCAGGCAGTTAGTTTCTTTTGTTTAAAATGAAAAATGAAAAAACGAAACTAGACTAGTTTTTCGTTTATTAAACCAAAATCGGATGACGGCTCGTTATCCGATTTCCCATTTAGTGAACAAAACGAAAATGGAAAAACCGGATAACGAGCGCTCAATTTCGATTTTCATGACAACATTTTTGACAAGATATCTGACCCGGAAGTTCTCTCTGTCCGGCTTACACAGGGTCCCTATCACACATAGACTTTATACAAGCTGCAGAAAGACGATCTGCCAAGCGCAAGTCAGTTTAAGTAATGCTCCTGTGAGAAACAAGGTGTCTCCTGTGAGACACCTGGCCTCCGAGAAAAATGGTTATCCTGAGTTTTTATTTTGAAAAGCCAGAGCGCGAGGGCGAGGCTTTCCACACCATCCTGCAGTCATAACTCCCTCGTCTCTGGACCAGCAAGATGGCGTCCATTGCAATGTGCAACCAGCACCGGTAAATAGAGGTAAGTACCCTATTAATTTGCCACAAAAAGTAGTCCTTATAGCTTCGTCTATCAACTTAGTTCATCCAAAATTAGGCTTCTTTGAAATACGCTCCGGAGTTTTCGGAGCAGCGTAGCTCCGCTGACGGGGCCAGGCGGCGTGTGTTTTCCCCGCTAACCTCATTTCGCCAAGTCCCTCTGTTGTTTTCCGCTGCCTGTTATCGGTTCGTAGCGGCTCAAAGTGTGATATGAAGAGTTTAATGTGTTTGTAGGCTATATGGACCGTTAGATACCTGTATCAAAATAAAATACTCTTTCTAGAGAGTTCGACACTTCTGAAGATATTATCTCCTCAACTTTGCCCAGTATTTTCTTCGAATTCCAGTTGCTAATATTGCCTTATGGATTTTTTTAGTTTGTAAATTCATATTTTTGTGTGTGCGTGAAATATATTCTTCCCTTCGATTGACTTCTTACGTGCAGTGTGAACATTTTTGAATATGTGACGGGGTTCTCTTATGATTTAGTCAAACAAAATGACTGTTCCAAGTCGGAGATCGTTTTAGAGGATTTATTAAGCTCTCACAAAGATGGCAGGTGCAGACCACACACAAAGGACATCCAGAGCAGGTTAGAAATCAAATAATCATTAGTACCTTCACTTGCAGTAGTCCATCACCTCCAGCGTGACTTCTTCAGTAGTCTAACCACAGACTGCCTCCTGTGGAGCAGAGCCCTGCTTTTAAAGCCACAGGCTCCGCCCACAGACAATCCAAACTAGCAAAAATACAAATTACTTCTAACTCAAATCAGAAGTTTGATTCTGATTTGAATCAAACATCAAATCAGTTTGAAGTTTGTAAAGTATACAAAATAATAATAATAATAATAATAGAAAAAATAAATAAATAAAATAAACTTGTAAACAAAATACAATACTCAATTTAATAGACAACACCCAGTGCGCTCTGATGACATCACCACCTCATGTGACTCCCTCCCGGCACGCCACAATCCGGAAACACCCTACTTGAAAACAGAACCGGGAAAACGTTTAATGCTAAAAATAGGTTAGAATGAATGTTTAACTGAAGCAGGAACACCGCGTGTGCACCCACGACGAACCGCCCCAGTCCAAGCTGCAACAAAAGTAAGTTAGTGATTGTGTACGTGTTTGTCGGCGTGGGTGCGCGGGCATGCTGACAAGGACTCTAAGTCCCAGCTCGTGACGGCTCCTCCGTCACAGAATATATTTATTTTTTATTGTTTCAGACAGGCGGCTCTTCAGGAGGAGAGGCCTCAGCTCCCGGTTTGGATGCAGCTTCCCAGAATCTAAGTATTTCTCAGTGCTGCGCTGATAGAGAGGTATATAGGACCCCTTCTGTCAAATTTTAATCGGAGTTTGATTGATGAGTGATTTATGACCCTAATCATTAATTGATTTTAATTTCCGGTCACATGATGCCCCTCCCCCCATCCAGTCAACCCCCCGCCCCCCTCCCCAAACCCCATCCAATATTCCTTCACCTTCTGACCTCTGTGTTTTAAAATAATATAATTAAAGAATGAATAAACATTATGAGTTTTAAGAGAAATACAATAAGTGTTAGATGATTGAGAATAATTTCGGAAAACAAATTTTCAGTACAACTTAAAACATCAGCTCACAGACCTCAACCGTCTGGATGGGCTTTGGTCGCCATGCTTATTGATTATCAGCTATCAGCTCTCAGGATCTGCAGCACTCCATCTGTGTGCCAGTGGCACATGTGACCACTTGTGAGCAAATTAAAGTACAGTACAATTAGAGCACAAAAAAACAATAAGTGATCATCAGTATCAAGATTAATACATAGATTGTCACCTTTCCTAGATAAGTTTAGATTTATCCATGCCGTCTGTGTGTGCGTGTGTTTGTGTGTGTGTAGGACATAAGGACTGAGGGTCAGCAGTGACCCCCTCCCCTGCCCTCTTACTCTGGATGCGTGTGTGTGTGTGTGTGTGTGTGTGTGTGTGTGTGGGTGCAGGGCTGACCCCAGCCCCTGCCATCTGTGTGTGCGCACCTGTAAGACTGAACACATACCTCTACAGAAAGCCTAGAGTTTTAACTGTTTTACTGCTTTATTTTATGGTAGAACGATTAGTCAGTGCTGACTATGAGTTTGTGATTTCCTTCATCACTTAAATTTTAAACTCTTATAGATTTTTTTTTTCTGTAACACTAGCTAGTGTGAAACATGTCAGTAAATGTTCATTTGTACACGTACTTCTGAAGAACATGTGACAGACAGTAAACAGGCCTAAGTGAGGCTGCTCAAATTGAACTTTTATCTTTCCGCAGTTAAAGAATTTGTCCAGACTTTTCCAGAATTTGTCCTGGCATCACTGTGAATGATTTTGTTCAGTTTTTTTTTTCACGCTGTTGAATCAACACTGATCTTCCCACTGCTTCATATTTTCTCCAAAATAGTAAATCTTGGTTTAAATACATTTGAAACTCTTTTTTTTTCTGTAACACTTGCTAGTGTGAAACATGTTAGTAAAAGTTCCTCATCTGTAAATTTATTTCTGAAGAATATCTGACAGGGACAAAACAGGCCTCGGTGAGGATACTTATATGTATCTTTCAGCTTTCACTACAGTTGAAATTTTTCATTACTAAAACTTTTAAATGATCAATGTGAACCATCAGTCTGTATTAAAATAGTTAATATAATTCATATTATTTATTTAGATTTGATGTTTTAATGTGTGCCCTTGGATTTCTATTGATTTATTGAATGTGTAAATATTTTATCAAACTGAATGGCCATTCAGTTTTATATAGTTTTTTTCTTTTGGTGTTTGTTGCACAAATTCAAATATATGCTGGCTATCAACCAACAATTTAATCAGTGAATTTGTGTTTTTTCTTAAATACTCCCTCTCACCGAGACTTACTTACATCTTCTGACAACTAGCCCAACTTATAATAACATTGACTAAGTTTGCTATTGGTACACTTTACCTAAAAATAAAAATTAAACATACTCACTACCAGAGATGGGGACTCGAGTCACATGACTTGGACTGGAGTCAGACTCGAGTCGTTAAAATCACGACTTGAGACTTGACTTGAAAAAATGCTCAAAGACTCGGACTTGACTTTGACTTTCATGCCATTGACTTGGGACTTGACTCGACTTGAAGCTGTTTACTTGAAAAGACTTGATATTTTTTACTCAAAGTCTTAAAATTTAAAACACATTATTTATAAAGTGGCGTCATTAATTAATTTCACTCATTCCGTATCAATATGCGCAGACCGTCACTATGGTTTTCCTCTCTCCTTATGTATGTATGTGTACGTAGCTGCAGCACAACCAATCAAATTAACAGGATTTGGAGGTTTAAAAAAACGCGGCAAAGCTACAGAGCTCAGGGAACGAAATACGAAATAACCGCTCGAATATGCTTCCGCGAGTAATTTCTTTTGGCTACGTAGGTTATGAACTTTCGACTAAAAAACGAACTGCAACTTGTAAAACATGCAAGAAGAGAATATCGGATGGAGATGCCACGACGTCCAACTTTGTCCGGCATTTGAAGCTTCACAAAGATCGGTAGGTGGCACTTTTCTTTTGCTGTAAGATGGTTGACTATAGCTAACTTCGTGTTAGCATGTGTACTCCGGGTTAAATTGGTGATGATTTACCATAAATCCGGTCCTTCAAATGCCTCCACAAATAATGTGCACCGTGGTCTGGTCAGCAGTCTCCAGGCATCTTTGAACAAAAGATTTCTTGGAATTTTTATCAGTGTGCAAATGGCGAGAGCAGAAGAAGGGATCACTGCACCCTTTTCAGATCCAGTGTACCTCAAAGCAGCTGCTTTGGATCCAGCGTTTTCTCTGTTGTGGGTGGAACACCATGTGTTGGGCAGTCAGGACATGAAGACAGAAGTGACACAAAAAGTTTAAGGTAAAGACTGTATTTGGTGTTCTTTTTCTGTATTATTTATTTATTGTCTAAAATTCTAATACAGGCTCTTTTGCCGCTGTTACTTGGATGTTTTCTCAGATCTGATGCTGGAAAATGCTGCAGATCCTGCAAAGTTGGAGCAACACGTGACTCCTGGTGATAAAGATCAAAAGGACTGTGAAGATGGAGGACTGTTTGCCGCTTATTGTAAGAGGCAGAAGAAGGATGTCCAGACAAGTCCAGCACTACAGCTAAGTCATTACCTCCATATTGCTGATGGACAGAACGCCCTCTTGTTCTGGGCAATGAACATGCACATTCTTCCTTCACTGTTTAATGTGGCCACCAGAGTTTTGGCAGTGCCTGCTTGCAGTGCTCCAGTGGAGCGTGTCTTCAGCTATGGTGGCATCATTTTACGTCCTCATCGTGCACAAATGACAGACAGACTTTTTTTCAGTTTGGTCTTTTGCAAATGCAATGCAGAATAGTTAACTGAAATACAGTATCCTCAATTGCAGATTTCTGTTAATTGTTCAGTTGATATATTTGTTTTGTTTCTTATGTCACTCAAAACATGGACACATAAAAATACATGTTCACTCAGTGACCAGGTCAGAGAAAAGAGGAAAAAACTGCTGTTATGGTTCTTTGTATTGTGCTGTGGAAATGTCAGCATTTTCATCTTTTTTTATTGAATATCAAGTTTAACAGAACTGGGCAATAAAGTGGTCCAATTTAAAAATGTTTTTTATACTTTGTGTTCAGCTACACATGTTCTATCATTTGAGATAAATACATATTTTAAAAAGAACAAATGGTCTATTATTTGAATTTTATGTATAATTGCAAATTATTAAAAAAAAAATAAATAAAAATGACTCGAAATGACTTGAAATTAAAGGTTCCTGACTTGAGACTTGACTCGACTTTTGCCTTCTTTACTTGAGACTTGACTCGGACTTGAGGACAGAGACTTGAGACTTACTTGAGACTTGCAACACAGTGACTTGGTCACACCTCTGCTCACTACACAACCATGCTCCATGAGTTGCTCACAAAATGGTGAATTGTTTTGTTACCTTAAAAATGATCTGCAGCTTTTGTTCCTTGGTCCTAATGATGCTGTTCACTAATGTTCTCTAACAGACAGTACAACTCTTGTAATCGATAAGCTTATAAATGATCAATGCGAAGCATCAGTATGCGCTAAAGAAGATCATATCAGTCAGATTAAGTAAAATATCATTATACTCAAAGCAATAAAGATTATGTTTCTCTGAAAGGTCATTTCTCCTTGTCAGGGAACTTGGACTGTATGAAAGGAATCAGTGAAATATACTATGAAATATTTAATTTGCAGAATCCCCATAATAGAACTTCAATTGTGAATTGAATGATTACATTGCATCTAGATACAAAAGAATCAACCGTTAATTAGTAATCATACTATGTAAATGACTAACAAGATCTGATCAAACAAGAAACCTGACTACCTCAAGGGATTTCTCACATTGGAGAATAAACCGTCTGACTTTCTTTAGCCGATTAAATTTAACCTTACCAAAGTTTTGCCTTGGAGCAAACAGGTACTGAGTTTGAAGCGGATCAGATGCCTTCAGCCATCTGCTAAAGCTAGACTCCGGCCTTCCTCACTGTAAAATAAAACATTAGACTTAAAAAAAAAAAAAGTTCAAGTGAACATCATTTAATTATCATCAACTTGTTGTTTGTACTCATCTTAAACAAGTGGCAGGAACGTTTGAATATAAAAAAAAAAAGCTTTATAAGTTAATCTATTTAAGTTGAGTCCATGCAACAAGTAAAATAAAATAAAAAGTGAGCTATAGGAAAGTAGTGAGGATTTAGGGTGGTAAAAGTTGAACATTTTAACATGCCCAGACACTACGCCATTTCTGCTCAAGCAAACCAAAAGGTTTTGAACAGAACAACCATGTCAAATGATGAGACCATGAATCTTTAATCTATGTAGCAAATATATTGCTGCTGCTGCTGTAGGCAGAAAATAAAATAAGTTTTGCGGAGAATAATATTTTGGATGAGTTTAAGAATATTGTTTGCCAAAATCACACGGTGTAACTACACTTGTCTTTTATAAGTTGCAGTAATTGAATCTTTTTGAGGCAATTGGTTTGCATAAATTAAAGTAAATACGACCTATTTTCCTGCTCCACATACTTAGCTAGTAATTTGCCAGTTAGCTTCCCAGTCTGAACTTCTGGGCAATGTCTTGATTCAGTCAAATCTTCTATCCTGTATCTCCTGAACTCTGATATTCTACTATATCCACTCTGTGATTGTTTTGCTTGCTGGTCTTCATCATGCTTTGAATGCAGTATCTGGTTTCTCTTACTTTAACCCGCCCAACTTGCACCTGATTCCCTTTTGATTCCCTCCCAGTGAGGCGGTGCTTCACAAAGCAAACCGTTTGTCAAACTGTTGATCTGCCTCATGGCTGTTTTAGAAGATATGGTGACAGAGTTTTAGACAGTACTAGCCAGCTCATGCAGCTTGTTTTTTACTAGATGGCAGTCCTAAAAGTACATATCTTTAAAATATGAATAAATACGTACAATTCCATAATTATTCATTTCAGCGGCTATAGAAGTTTTGTAATAATGCAATTCAGGGATTTTACATTTTCTGGACTAAAGGAGGATTTCAGTTCAACACCTGTGGTTTCTTAATGTAAGTGTTTCTGCTACTGGACAAGAAACAGGGTTAAAAGAGGATTTAGAAAGCAAAATACGAAGATGATAGTTGTTTTTACCGAGAGCAAGGCTGTGACTAGTTATCAGGACAGAATGAGACCTGTAAAACTGTTGGGTCCATATGACCAAGGAGGGAACCAGTCATCTGCTCCAACAATTTATTAGCTTTTAGGAAATATTTTTGGACACGGCCATCTGCAGGAGCAAGATGAAGCAAGAACATCACAACATCAGATGTATTTTTTCATCCTTATATCAGTGATTTAAAACTATTTTTAATTTTGTGTCATCTTAAAGATGGAAAGAGTCAATTATTTTTTCACCCATGGAAAAGTGTAATGTGTTTATTATGAGTAGGATTAACCAAGCTGAAGGAAAACAAAGAAAAAGGATAAATAAATATTCATTGATACAGAACCGAATCAGCAAATATGAACTTATGAAACTATTGAAACCTTCAAGAATTTTATGTTGTGTAAGATATTTAAGAAACTAATACTGAATCTGCGCTCATGAATTTCTTTATTTGGTCGTTATCTCTAAAATACGTTTACCTTTTGTTTTGTTGAACACCAGACATCTCATCTCTTTCCCACAGTTTTTCACTTTGTTCCACTACTGCAGTGGATTTTATAGTCAATGTTTAAAGCCAGCACAGAGTCTGAAGCGATGGAGGAAATTTACGTCAATATGGAACCTGTTGGACAAACTGCATCAAATCACACAGGTAAGAACGAAGTTACAGAGAAATCTAGTGTGTATTGAATTCAATTTTGCTAAGGTTGAGGTTTTTGTTAAGGTTGGAGCAGCTCCAAAGAGAGGCTCTGCCTCCGTACGGCTGTCTGTTTGGGAATCCTGAATGTTTTACTTTTGGCTGAACTCGTCGCCCTCAGTGTTCACAGTGAGTCTTGTTCTAGTCATCTTAAAGATGTAAAAAGACTAGATTTTATGTTTCTGTTATAAATAATAAAAAAAGTCATTGTTCCCCTTCTAAAACCAAACTGATCAAATAGCAAAGGTTTAAAACAGAATAAAGCTTAGTGACTCAAATTTTTGCAGAGAGATGAAACATTACACTAAGACAAAACATTACACATGAGTCTGATTCATTTTCAGCAATGGTTGCATTTGCAGCCATTTAGGTTAGCGTGTCTTTAATATCTTTTCTTTTTCAAACTATTTACCCAACGATTCATTGTTCAGTGTTACCTCAGTTTAAATTCTACAGGCATAACCAAAATCATGAAACTATTTTATAAGTCTTAAGTGAAAACACGATGCCACTTCTTTTTGCAAACATGTTTGTTCATTTTTTGTTTTTCCAGCTCATGACATGACAGCAGATTTTTCTGACATCAGCAACATTCTGACCGAGCAGAACAGCAGCAGCAAGTTTCCCTCCATGAACGCTAACTTCACTGAAACGGCTCCACGAGCTGAAGACACTTTAAGGTTTGTCAAAAACTTTAAAAAAAAATTGGATCTCGTTAAAAACTGAATTCTACTCTGAATTGTAGAATATAACTAATAACTTTCCTTTTTGGTCTAAATGAATATAATGTAAATGAACAACTTTTATTTTAATTTATTAAGTGCTCTATCATTTGCGTGTGCTGAAAAACAACAATGTCAAACAAACTAAACTTTGATTTTTTTTCTCCTTAAAGGGAAATTGTGTCCTACAGAACAAACAAACATCAGTTGTTCCTGTTCATCCAGGGGCTGCAGAAGAAGAGAAGAGCAGATCCACTAGTGATGGATGATTAGGATCTGTGTTCACTGTGATATTATTCACCAACAATAATGTAGCTTATTAGTACGGTGTTACATAAAATCCTAAAGATAAAATGTACACTTCCAACTGTTGTGACCTGCATCTAATAACACAACAATTTTATCGCTTGTACTCTGTGTTTTTCTTTCTTGTTAAAATTCTGACATGTTAAACAAATGTTTGTTTGTTTGTTTGTTTGTTTTTTTGTATTTTTGCGGAGGATCGGTTTAGCATGATGCGCTCTGATTGTGTATTAATGTGACTTTTACTACGAGACTTTATGGAGTTCCAGTTGTGTCCGGTAATAGCGGATTAAGTTCTATCTTGGTAAAATTATATTTCCAATTATTTACTATCATTTGTAATAAAGTGACGCCAACACCACGGATTCAACAGTGAGGAGTTTGTTCTAGTCATCTTAAAGATGGAAAGAGTCAATGTTGTGCTGATTCTGAGTAACTGAATGATTAACTGAATGACTTTTTATTCATTTTAGAGTTCAATCAGCGAGGTTATTCATTTTGTGGTGGTCCTAGTCTAAGAAAGAACAAAGATAGAAAGCAGCAAATGTACATGTTGGTTCCACCGGCTTCCCCTGAAAATATGGATCAAATCAGTCATTGTAGGGTTAAAGTAATTTGAAGAAGGAGAAGCGTATAAACAAGTCAAGTCAATGACGAGTCAATGACATGATGCATTCTGCCTTTTTAACTCGGATAACTAAACTTTTTGTTTTTTACTGACTTTAATACTTTTAAATTGCTGCGTTGTTTGATAAGTAGGATGGAAATGACTTTTTTGTAAATGGTTTTGAGATTACCTATTGTAAATTAGCGTTTTATAAATCAACTGAATTGAAATTTGACCATCGGATTGGACTGAGGAGAAATAATGAGCAATGTTTTATGGTGGATGAAAGCAAAGATTGGTATTTTTATTTTTTTATTTTTTTGTAACATCAAAATTCATTTTTGAGGCAAACAGAAAATCCAGCTTATTGTAGTTTACTGGGACTAACAACCCCCGGACAAATTTGGAAAAAAAAATTCAGCTAAAGTGGGTGATGCTTTAAGGAACAATGAGACACAGCCTAGTGTGGGGCCACATGTAGAGGGGATAAGCAAGGCTGTAGTAAGCGCCGTTACCAACTTGGTACTTTGTGGTTATAGTTTTCTCCAAGTCGCGCTTGAAGAAAGTATGAACATGTGCAAAACTGAGAAACTCTATCGATCAACCAACTGGACATTCAAGTATCTCACCGGAGATTTGTTCTCCTGTCCACGCGATGAATCCTTGGCCCACTGCATCAGTGAAGACTGTCGCATGGGAGCAGGCATAGCGGTGATGTTCAAGAAGAAGTTTGGTCGAGTCTCAGAGTTAAAGGAGCAGAGTGAGTCAGACTAGTTACTAAAGTCTTTGTTTTGGAAAAAAAATGTTTTATGTTTTTTTTTTTGCAGTTTGTTCAAATGTCTGATTTCAACAGCAAGTGCTAAATCATATCCTGTTTTTGTATTTTTTTATGTATGTCCTAATAGAGAAGCTTCCAGGGCAGTGTGCTGTCCTGACACATGATCAACGTTTCATCTACTATCTGGTAAACGTACCTCAATTATACTGCATAGGACCAAAAGTTGTTTCATTATTCAATCTGGTAACTGTATCTTTCCTATTATGTGTCTCAGATCACAAAGAAAAAAGCCAGCCAGAAACCCACGTATGTCAACCTAAGACAGAGTCTGGAAGACATGAAATCTCACTGCTTAGAAAATGGTGTCAATAGGATATCAATACCCCGGTTTGTAGGAACTACTGTGAATAAATGACTATAATAAATACCCTTAAATCTTCTTCTTTATTGGGAATTATTAAACAATTTGCTTGTCTCGTATCTCCCCCCTCAGAATTGGCTGTGGCCTGGACCAGCTGCTGTGGTCAAAGGTGTCAAAGATCCTGGAACAGATCTTTAAAGAGACAAATATCTCCATCACAGTGTACAGCCTGCCCTGTGTTGGGTCAAAGCTTCAAATGCATGCCATGTAGTACATTTTCATTGGGTTTTTTTTTTTTAACTTTAAATCCTTTATAATCTCTTAAAATTTTGGATGAAATCAACACTCCTTAAACAGTTTTAAGGAAACAATAAATAAGGAAACTGTCGTGGAAAAAATACTATTTCCAAGCACTGTTCAGGTGAAATCACTCAGTCAGGTTTATTCATATATTGTGCACAATACAGAGAGCTTGTAGGACAATCAGTAATGAAGCAAGTCTGGATGAAAGCTCTGCCAGGCAGAGACAACACATGAGTTTTGTACAAAGGGATAAGGGATCCTAAGCATGGGAAACAGACTGGTTCCCATGCAGCTGGGGAAAAACAACGTCCAACCTTGTACATGTAACCAAAACAGCTTTAACTTGGTGGGAATATACAGAACTTAGAATAAACATATAGAAATACAACTAGCAGGTGTAACCTAACTGTAATTTTTCCACATCATTTCCCCCCTTTTGATTATAAGTAAATATGTAATATTTAATATTAATCATCATTTCCCTCCGAGGTTAAAAGATACAACATAAAACTATCCTGGAAGATGTAAGAAAAGGAGAAAAAAAATGAAAATGAAAACAAAAATAATAAAAAAAAAAACAAAATAAAAAACAAACACATATACACAAGATACGAAAAACCTACCGGCAGACACCTACTCAACCCTGCAACAATATCACTGTGTTAGGTAGGAAAACTTATCTTGCAACCCCTCCTTGCCAGGGAGACGGTTCTGTATATGTGCTAACCAGGATAAACACGGAGGCATCACACCAACGAATGAAGATACGAAAAAAATCACGAATAACTATTGTAATAAAAAAAAGGTAACATAAAAACAAACAAAAGAAACAACATCAAATAGCAAAAAACAAACAAACAAAAAATCAATGTCAAAGTTAAGCTCAGTAGAAAACACCCTTATAAGTAGCTAGAAAAACAATTCATACACATGACGTCGAGTAATTTAAAATCAATGTCACAACAACAATGTTCAACAAGGTAAAACTCCACTCTAACTAAACCTTAAAAAAAAAAAAAACCCAGAAGGCTAGATCAAATGAAATGTAAAATCTAAATATAAAATGGATTTGCAGAAGATGTAGAAAGGACAGGCATTTGTTTTTGTAAAACATAGACATTTCTATGAGGAGCAAAGCAGATAGGAAAGCTAAGCTAGGACACTAGCTGGAAAATACACATGATTATTACTAAGTAAAGACTATAAAAAACTTTCTACACATTAACCTCCTCATGCAGCCATTCAACATCCCTCAGTCCACGTAGAAGAAAACTTCCCACCTCATCAGAGGGAAACAAAACCCACCACCTGAGCGACACAAACAAACAACAAAAAGCAAAAACAGCCAACACAAATGTCTGTAATTGGAACAAGATGAAGACATCATGGTGAAACACTTGTAGTCGCATCACTCAGGAACTCTTAATATTTATTTTAAATCTTCACACCCCACTTCGACCACTCACCAGTGGACCAGCAATAGTTCTTTGGTTGGGGAGCCTTTTGACGTAGAAAAGCAACCAATGTTGCTTTTCTACAATGTTCGTTGTTATGTTCCGCCTCTTCCGTATACCGTCTGTGCGGACTTTCCTCTTTGGGTGTCAGAGGTTACTAGCACTTAACACCAATTATAATGAAGGTTTGTTTTTTTTTCAGCGATCCAGGAAATCAAACGTGGCTGTCTGCGGTGTCAGAGGTTACTAGCACTTAACACCAGCAGCAGTTAAGTAATTTATCCTCATTCAGAAAGATGCGCGTCGTCCTCCTCGGTCTGTCGTTCTGACGACTGGTGGACTACTTCCTCCCCGTCAGGATGAGCGTCCTCCTGAGGCTCCGGCACCCGTTTACAGTGGCTGGCATGAATCCACGTCGCCCGCTCTGCAACCTTAACAGCTGTAAGCGTGACGAGCAACACTTGAAAGGGTCCCCTCCAGCGTTTGGAGTTCCACCGCGTCCTCCTGAAGTCTTTCACCACGACCCAATCACCTGGCTTGATGGCATGGAGTGGTGACTCGGCAGGACGCGGCAATGCGTCTTTCACCATCTGAAAAACTTGAGAAAGCACATTCGACAGGTTTTGACAGTAAGACAACATGGCATCATCACAGATAGAAGTGGAAGGAAGGACCTTTCTCTGAGGCCCTAAACCCAAATTAGGAGGCCGGCCAAACAGGATCTCAAATGGACTGAGGTTAATCCTGGCTCTCCTCTGCATCCTCATGTAAGTCAAAACGATCGGTAGGGCCTTAACCCAAGACAGACCTGTTTCTTCACAGCATTTAGCTAGTTTGGTCTTCAAAACGCCGTTGACGCGTTCGACAGCGCCAGAACTTCGCGGGTGATATGCGCAATGAGTTTTCAAAGTCGTACCTAAAAGCTTTCCCACTTCAGTTAATGCTGCATTAACAAAGTGTGTGCCATTATCACTGCTAATTCTGGCAGGAACACCCCAACGAGGGATAATTTCAGTCAGCAAAGCCTTAGTTACTGTGTGACTGTCCGCATGCTTCGATGGGAAAGCTTCCACCCATTTGCTAAACATGTCAACAATAACAAGCAAAAATTTCTTCCCCTCAGCAGGGGACAGTTCAATGAAGTCCATCATCAAATAGTCAAAAGGTCTGTCAGGCGGAGGTTGTGCAGCCTGAGATGTGCTCGCACCCCTCCCCGTATTGTGTGTTGCACAGATCATGCATGCCTGACAGTGTCTTTGTGCAAAAGAACTGAATCCCTTAGTAAACCAGTGTGCTGTAAGTGAAGCAATCATCCCAGACTTCGAAACATGGTCAAAACCATGAGTCAGTTTTGCGAAGTGCGGAAAAAAATGTCTTGGAAGGCATGGTTTGCCATTCGGACCCATCCATATTCCATTATCATAAACAGATGAGGATTTCCAAACACGCCTCTCTGTTCCTGAAGCAAAAGACTGTAGTGCTTCAACATCAGAGAGGGGAGGGGGGAGAAGGTGGAGAAGTGTGGAAGGAGGGGCAGTTCATCATTGAAGGCCGCTGTGCAGCCTGTTTCGCTGCCATATCAGCTCTTGCGTTGCCACGGGCAACGGTATCAGCAGAGTTTGTGTGAGCCTGACATTTAGTCACAGAGATGGCAGAAGGTAACATGATAGCATCCAACAAATCTGCAACTTGAGAAGAGTTCAGAATAGGTTTACCATCTGCTTTAAGAAATCTTCTATGTTTCCAAAGAACTCCAAAACTATGCACAATTTTAAATGCATAGTTTGAATCAGTAAATATCGAGGCAGACTTACCAGCTGCCAGTTTACATGCCTCTGTTAGTGCTACAAGCTCAGCAGTTTATGCAGAAAAGTGTTTAGGTAAGGAGCCAGAAACTAGCGTTTCATGCAAAGAGCAAACAGCAAAGCCAACACGGTTAGTAGTAGTAATAGGATCACATGATGCAGAGCCATCAACAAACAGCACTAAGTCAGGGTTAGTTAGAAGTGTGTCACATAAATCAGGTCTGGGTGTGCAAACTTGTTCCAAGACTGCCTCACAATGATGAGGTTCACCATCATCAGGAGTCGGCAAAAGAGTTGCTGGATTAAGAACAGTGCAACGTTTTACGGTGATATTCGGTAAATCCAGAAGAACAGTTGTATATCTTAGCCAACGCGCAGCAGAAAGATGAGAAGTTTTCTGCTCTAAAAGTATGATAGAAACAGAGTGTGGAACCAACAAGGTGAGGTTGGCATAACCCACAATGTCACGTGATGCAAGAACAGCTTTTTCTGCAGCAGCCACAGCACGTAAACAACCAATTAGCCCTTCAGCAACAGGATCTAACTTAGCTGAAAAATATGCCACAGGTCTTAATTTTCCTCCGTGTGATTGCAGCAGGACGGATGTCATGCAGCCTTTTTTTTCATCCACTGTTTGAACAAACGGTTTGTTGGGATTAGGAATGCCAAGTGTAGCAGCAGTCTGTAGTGTCAGCTTTAGCTGAGTAAAAGCAGCTTCAGCCTCTGGAGTCCATTGGACAGTGCCTGGAGCCTGAAGACCACTACTAAGGGCTCTCAAAGGACTCTCCAGAATTGAGTAATTCAGAATGAAGTTTCTGCAGTAAGATGTAATACCCAGAAAAGACAGAAGCTGTTTCTTTGTGACTGGTCTGGGTATGTTTTGAACAGCAGAAACACGTTTAGGTGAAAGGGAACGACCCTTTTTTGACACAACATGACCTAAAAAGGTCACTTCTTCTTTGACAAACTGAAGCTTAGAAAGACTGGCTTTGTGACCCCCAGCATGAAGATGCGTTAGCAAGGTAACTGTTGCTTTTTCACATTGCTCTTTAGTTGGACTGCATAACAGAAGATCATCAACATACTGAATAAGAGCAGAACCAGGTGAAAGTTGGAGTGAATCCAAGCTAGCCTTCAGCACAGCATTATAGATAGGGGGGCTGTCACAAAAGCCTTGACACAACCGTAATTTTCCTTCAAATTCAAAAGCAAACCAGAACTGACTTTTCGGGTCCACAGGGACAGAGAAAAATGCATTTGAAAGGTCAATCACCGAAAAGAACTGAGCATTTGAGGGAATCTGAGAGAGGATCGTATGAGGATTTGGCATTATTGTTGCACGTGGTAAAACTGATTTATTTACTAGTTTTAAATCTTGCACAAATCTCCACTCCTGACGTTCCCCAGGGATCCTTGCCTTTTTTACTGGAAATATTGGTGAGCGAACTGGAGAATCATTACAGGGAATAATGATGCCGGCGTTTAGTAAAGCTTCAAAAACTGGTTTTATGCCCTCAACAGCTTCAGGTTTTAGGGGATATTGTTTTTGACATGGACGGAAATCAGATGTCGGGGTAATAACAACTGGTTCACAACCTTTAATTAGACCGACATCACATTTGCTTTTAGCCCCAAAATCATCAGGAACTTTAGATAGGGCTTGTGGTAGTGAAAACAGATCTGTGTGAGATAAAAAGCATGCTTCAAAATTGGGATCTGTGGTAGGAACCAATTCCACAGTTTTTTTTACAATGAAAAACTTTTTTGAAGGCAGACATGCGCTCAGAAAACATTAGATTTGGGTCAGTAGGTGAAAGAATCCAATCAGTCTCATTTTTACACGCATGAATAAATGACCCTACATCATTCCACTCCAAATTTTGTGATTTTGCAGCCAGACCCGCTGTGTGTGTGTTCCAAAACAAAGCAGATGTTGACAGTTTCTCAGAAGGAGCTCGGAGCCATCGCTTCTCATAATCACAATTAGCTCCCAATGAAGCATTTGAAATGCAGCTTAAGTCATCAGGCTGTTTAAAATCAGAAGAAGGAGAAATTAAAGTTTTCACTTCTGCAAGAAGTTGTTGTGAAAGAGTTGAATTTGGAAGCTTCCATTCATATACATAGTTAAGAGCAGACGAGTCAAATTGCTGCTGTGCATGTCTGGCATAACGCCTGATATCTTCCAAACGAGGTTGCTCAGCCCAACCCACATAGCTCTGTTTCAGTTCCTTTGAGATGTCTGGAAGCAATCCTTTAATTATGGCGTCACAGGTAATACTTTCCCAAAGGTCAGGTGGAGCTTGATTGTTGAAGGTGTCTGGCCTGGCATGGCCTCCGTATGTTGTAACGGTGTCCATAAGGCGATGAATGAAGTCATCAGTTGTCTCATCCGGTCGTTGTTTGCATGTATAGATGGAGGTCATGTTTATACGGACAGGAAATGTAGCCTTTATGGCATCCATTAGTCCAGTGAGCATTGTTTTATAATTGTCATTGTCTGTGTCATCCTTTCATCCAGCATTCCAAACTCTCTGTATGTTTTTCAAGATCAACAAGACTCCTAGTCTCTATCTGTTTTTTGTCTCTTAAAGTACGTTCTCTATTTTCTATTTCTCTTTCTACTTTTTTCAAAACAGAGAGTTTCAATGAACCACCCGCAGGGAAAACACCACATTTTATCCATTCATGCACTCCATACACACTTTTTTCTCCATATTTTGTTATCATATAGTCAAACAATTCAGCCTGAGGAGGAGATTGCGTTCTGGAACCACGTAGACCCATTCTTCTTGAATTGGGTGGGATATCCTCTTTAGACTGCAAACGTCTTCGCAGAATCCAACAAATCAGCTTTGTGGTCGCTCTGCCTCTTACTCCTTTAAGAGGGGCCTTTATTTCCGATAAAGGTCTTTAGGATTCTCTAAAGGTTTAGTTCCCCCAATTTAGAAAACCAAAACTTAAGAAAATACCCGCCTTATTCACCGATAAGGTCTTTCACTAGGACCCTCAGCCTAGAAACCCGTGGTTCCCTTTTTTTTCTTCCGTTTGAGACTGAAACTCAAACAATTCCGGAGGGACTCTTTCCCATCCGTTGTTTTCTCATTTTTTTCATTTTTATTTTCCCCGTGGGAC
Source organism: Xiphophorus hellerii (assembly GCF_003331165.1). Classification (NCBI taxonomy): domain Eukaryota; kingdom Metazoa; phylum Chordata; class Actinopteri; order Cyprinodontiformes; family Poeciliidae; genus Xiphophorus; species Xiphophorus hellerii. Next base: position 5,572,955 of record NC_045692.1, read on the forward strand.
TTTAACCCAACGTTTCCTGTTAACACCGTCAATCTCTATTCCCCAGGGTGAAAGGTTTATCGGATCCTTCACTATTTTAGATTTAATTATTTAGAATTTGCAAAATTAATTTATTAGCCTGAGTGAGTATCCCACCTGATAACAGTGGTTTTGAGTTCGTTGATCCCAGCGCTGGAGCCGTGGAGCCGACCAACAGCTCTCCTCTCTTAAATCGAGCTTTGAGGCTGGAGTGTAGTCCAGGTTGGCCAAACGCTGCTCGTCGACGTCCTCGGATGTCCAGTCGAGGGATCCGGGTCACGGCACCAAACTGTCGTGGAAAAAATACTATTTCCAAGCACTGTTCAGGTGAAATCACTCAGTCAGGTTTATTCATATATTGTGCACAATACAGAGAGCTTGTAGGACAATCAGTAATGAAGCAAGTCTGGATGAAAAGCTCTGCCAGGCAGAGACAACACATGAGTTTTGTACAAAGGGATAAGGGATCCTAAGCATGGGAAACAGACTGGTTCCCATGCAGCTGGGGAAAAACAACGTCCAACCTTGTACATGTAACCAAAACAGCTTTAACTTGGTGGGAATATACAGAACTTAGAATAAACATATAGCAATACAACTAGCAGGTGTAACCTAACTGTAATTTTTCCACATCACACTGCGTTTTCCTTTTTAGTGTCACAAAGTATACAAATGCTTGCCGACCTCTTATTTGTAGAACATTTTGCAACCTGCAACTTTCTGTTGGTTTATTATTCTATAAAATCACGATAAAATACATTAAAATGAGTGGTGGGAATGTAGGATTTTTTTTCTTCTTTAAGTTCAAGAGGTATAAATCCTTTTTCGAGGCACTGCAATACTCAGTTTAATCTCAAGCACAATAAATCCCAGATTTTGAATAATTGTTTGTTTGATCTCTTCTATTTTTGTATGAAACAGCCACAGCTTTCATCACGTTTGTATGGTTCAAAACCATACAAACGTGATTAATGCGATCTTTTAATGCGATTTTTATAGTTTTCAATCAAGTTTTGTATTCGCTGCTTCTCCCAACACCGGTGTTTTGATATTCTGCTGCCCCCTGGTGACAAAGAATGATAACCGCAGCCTCATGTTTTATTCCCCCGCCTAAAACATCAGCAGGCTGGTACTCTGAGGAAGACAACATTAAGACATGACGTGCTTTTCATTCGTTGAATTTTATGCTGTAACAAGGGTTAATAAGAGTTTTAAATGCAACTTCTTTTAAAGTTGCTTTCTACTGACTACTAAAGCAGCCAGTAAAAGGGCTTAAAACGCTGCTAGTGTTTGAAAAGTGATGATGAAAAAGGATATTTTTTCATATTTTTATCCAATAAAATCTTCTGTTGAGTTCTACTGTGTTTTAGGAAAGCTTTCCTCTTCTTTTAAAGTTTTATATATATATATATATATATATGTATATATATGTATATATATATGTGTGTATGTATATATATATATATAAATTTAAATTCCCTTCTCACCCACCGCAGGTGGTTCTTATCCTCTGAGCTTGGGTCCTCTACCAGAGGCCTGGGAGCTTGAGGGTTCTGCGCAGTATCTTGGCTGTGCCAAGGACTGCACATTTCTGGACTGAGATGTCTGATGTTGTTCCTGGGATCTGTTGTAGCCATTGGTCCAGTTTGGGGGTGACTGCCCCGAGGGCCCCGATGACCACAGGCACCACTGTGGTCTTCACCTTCCAGGCCCTCTCCAGTTCCTCCCTGAGGCCCTGGTATTTCTCTAGTTTCTCGTGCTCCTTTTTCCTGATGTTGCAGTCGCTCGGTATTGCTACATCTACCACAACGGCTTTCCTCTGTTGTTTATCCACTACGACAATGTCTGGCTGGTTCGCCATTACCATTTTGTCTGTCTGGATCTGGAAGTCCCACAGGATCTTAGCTCTGGCATCTATCAGCTGACTGGACAGCTCAATAGATAAGGTCTATTGAGCTTATCAATAGATAAGCTCAATAGAGCCCCGAGAGGGCGGGGTTCGAATCCAGTCTGGGTCCTTAGGCAAGACCCTTCAAGCTACTGCCTACCTCATACCATTAGAGATACTAATATGCATAACATGCCGGCTCAGACGTCACCCGGCCAAACAAGGTCTGCGTCAGGTGTTGGGGAACCAGAGCACCTTGATGACAAATGGGCTACTGGAACAAGGAATGCTACTACTCAAGTAACCCTAATCAGAGAGGTTACATGCAAAGACTGGTGAAGGAATGGTTACTTCGACATCCCCGGTCAACACTAAGCGCTAAACAACTAGTAGCTCAGTGTTCCAACATCTGCAAACGGCAACTGCTATCACAACTTGAGATTGACGATATATATATATATATATATATATAACTTCAGCTTTAAAAGAAGATATATATTTATATATATATATATATGTGTGTGTATGTATATATATATATATATATATATATATATATATAACTTCAGCTTTAAAAGAAGATATATATTTATATATGTATATATATGTGTGTGTATGTATATATATATATATATATATATATAGGCTTGTCAGATTAATAGTACCTTTCGAAAATAACTTTTTAGCAGGTATTAAACATGCTATGAAATATAAATATGTTAAAACATCTAATTAATCATATAATGTCTTACTTGGTGATGGAACTACTAACAAAGAAACTTTTCAGTCATAATCTAATTTATGGAATGTGTATTTGCTGAGTATATTTGCTTTAATATAGCAAATATTAAAGACCCAAAAACCTTGTTTTGGCTCTGGTTTGGGGCTGTCAGTGAGTAAAGTGACCATCGATGTTACTGGACTCTATAAAATGTGGCTTAAAGCTGAGATGCTGATGTTTGGACATGTAAAATGTATATATTCTCTCTGCATATGAATCTATAAATAGTTTGGTTTCTGTCAGTTCTGTAAAGATACAAGAGAGAACCAAAGCGAATTTCTCTTTTGCATGACCAGTACTTTAATTTGACTTTGCTGTAAAAAATAACCATTAAATGGTTTCAAATTTAACAAACTCTATGCTTTAGGAAATATTTCGCCCTATTTGATGTTTGATCTGAATTGATTAGCTACTTAAGCACCTGAACTTCTGATTATCTGTCAGAAAATGTGTGCAGTTCACCTTATTTTGTGTTAATTGAACCGTCACTGCGTGTGACGTTAAGCTGACAGGCTGACATAAAAAACACCCTGTTTTCACCTGGACAAATTGCATCATTTGTTCATAGAACGTGGCAATATTCAGATCAATCATCAAATAGGATGAAATATTTCATAAAGCATAAAGAGCCAAAGTTTGTTAAATTTTAAACCACGACTCCTGCTAAGTAAAATTAAATTATGGGCCATTATAAAGAGAAATTGGCTTTGTTCTCTCTTGTTTCTAGAGCTGACAGAAACCAAACTATAGATTTATTAGCAGAGATAAAATATGTTTTACATATCTAAACATCAGCATCTCAGCATTAAGCCACATTTTATAGAATCCAATAATAACTAAATAAAGAGTTAACTGCCCCAACCAGACCCAAAAAAGGTTTTGCGTCTTTATTATTTGCTATATTAAAGACACATCATATCTTAATTTATTGCATTCTCATGTAAGTTTTGGCTTTATTCTTAGCACTAGAAAAGAAAAGGTCGTCCAGTGACTGTGGGTGCATCAGCACCCCCCCACCCCCACGCCCCACACTTCATCCCCACCAACTTGCAACACAAAGTTACACCCTTAGCCTAAAAACTTCTTTTCCTGAATAGTCAAAATAATCGGGGCACCAAGAGAAAAACTTTGCATCCAATCCAATCATCAATCCATTCATCCAATTATCCAATTGATAGTTGTTACCGTCCCTCATCCTGAGCAGTCAAGTAGAGAGGAACAACTCCCTTTTAACAGGAAGACACTCCAGCTTAGAGAGACTGATCATATTCTATGACCTGTTCAAAATTAAGACGACTAAAAAAACAGAAAATATAGAAACATTAGGACTGGAAGCCATTTTATGAGGCCATGTAAGGAGTGTGTGCTAAAAAGAAACGCATTAAGAATCTGAACTAGATAAGTTCATATTCTTTGTATCTCTAACAGTCAGTGAGTGAGACACAGAGCTAAATTTAAAAGACACCAATTGACCTAATCACTTTTCCCCCGAAGGTAGGAAAAACCGGAGCACCCGGAGAAAACCTATGCATTGAGTTTAAAGTGTGTCCATTTAAAGAATGTCTCCAAATGTTAGTGAGTGAGAGACTAAGGTAAATTTAAAAGAGACCAATTAGCCTAATCACTTTTTCCCCGAAGGTAGGAAAAACCGGAGCACCCGGAGAAAACCTTTGCATTTAAAGAGATGGGATGCATATCAGGAGGCATCCTAACCAGATTTTCTGGCTCAAGAACTCAATGGCCTTGGATTTGGAGGCACCGATCCTCATCCCGGCCACTTCGCACTCGGCTGCGAATCGCTCCAGTGAAAGCTGTAGATCACGACCTGATGAAGGCAGTAGGACCACATCTTCTGCAAAAAGCAGAGATCTGATCTTAAGGCCACCAAATCGGATCCCCTCAACACCTTGGCTGTGCCTAACAATTCTGTCAATAAAAGTATTGAATAGAATTAGTGACAAAGATTAGCCTTGGCGGAGTCCAACTCTCACTGGAAACGAGCCCGAGGTACTGCCGGCAATGAGGACCGGACTCTGGTCTGTTCCTGAGCTTCTGTAGCTCAGGATCAGATCACCAAGGTCCCTACCTTCAGCTGCCATCCTTTTGACACTGCACCCCACCAGTTTGTCTCCCCCAAAGGTGGTGAGCCCGTGTGAAGAGGGAATCATGTCTCCTCTTCGGCTGTGCCCGGCTGGGCTCCATGGGTTAAAGCCCAGCCCCAAGGTGTATACGCCTCTACTATGTGATGCTCACAAATGCACCTCATAATGTCTTGTTGCCTTTAACCTCTAATGAGGGAACTTTAACGTTCCCATCAACTGTGGCACGCCTGCCTGATTGACCACTGTTTCTTCTCTGCTCAGGTTCCCTGAGGACAATCTTCCTGCCTGAAAGTGTAAATGTTGGCATTTCAAGCTTCTTTTTGCTAGGGGGCATTGGGCTATGGTTTAACTTTTCTATCGTTATGTGCTTGTCTTCTTTCAATTTTGGCTCTAACCTGCCTCCACGCAGAGGCAAGGTTCCTTTATAATGAACTGAGTTTCCGTCAATGGATGGTGGAAGTTTGGCTTGCTGTTCGTTGGTCTGTGTTTCATTTTTAGGTATTTCTGCAGCAGCATTATCTTGTACTTTTGTCTGTTTGCTCTTTATGGATTCATTTAAATCCTCAAATTCCTTCTTCTCCCTGTAGTACTTAGTTTTCATCGTAGACACTTGTTCAGTGAGTTTTTTAATGCACTCTTGATCCCTATGTCTGTTTTGAGTTAGTGCCTGTATCTGACCATTTAAGGACTGAATTTCCTCCTTCAGCCTTTTCCAATCAAATTCTGTGCGGTGAAAATTTCTTTCCTTACCCATGGCTTCTTGCTTTCGTCGTGAGTCTTCTTCCTGTAGTTTTAAATTTTCTTTCTGTTGTGAGGCTGGGAGCGTTGAGCGGCTCTCGGCCTGCTTCTTCAAGGGTTTTTCCTCCTGAAGAGCTCTTGCCTTCTGATATGTTGCTAATACCCTGTTTTGCACTTTTTTCTGAAATAATGCGATGTCAGAAAACGTGGCACATGGTTCATACTTATATTCATCTCCCACCAGAGTTTTTGAAAGTCTATTCCCAGGAATTTTCATTTGACTCTTTGCCTCATTCAACTGCTTTTCCAGAATTTTTATCTTGCCCTCAAGACTTCTGGACTTTTCTTTTTCTCTCTTAATTTCAATATCCTTCTGGTCAACATAGTTGTTCTTTTTGTACATTTCAAACCGAAGTTTCTCCACTTCATTTTCCTGCTTTTCAACATCCATTTGGCAGGTTGTGAGTTGAGACATCGCTTCTCTTTTTTCTGCCAACGTCCTCTCAAGCTGCAGTTTTGAGTCCTTGAGGTCATTTAAAGAGGTTTGAAGGTCTTTGAATTTAGTTTGGTAGTTTTTATTCACAGTCAACAACTGATTCCTGTGGGACCTCTGGTTCTTTATCTCTCTTTGTAACTGTGGGATTGTCTTACAGTTCAGGTTTTTGTTTTGTCTTTGAGACTCATCTAGCTGTTTCTTGAGTGAACCAATGTTCTTATTTAGATGCACAATTTCTTCCTGAGCTGCTGTCAACTCTTCCTCCACTGCGGTTCTACTCCGATGCTTCTTAGCTATTTTTTTAAACCTTTGAATGAAATCCAGAATCACAAAGATCAATTCACCTCTACTCATTTGTTTAACTTCGCATTCTGTTAAAAAATAAGTGTTAATTGGCGGCATTTTGGCTGTTCGACTGATGTATCTCAAAAGCTACGAAAAAATGCACTGTTCAATCCAATATGGAAAACCCAACGTCCGAAACTTGACTTCTGCAAGTTTGATTCAGACGCTGGATATTCAAGGCATCTGTTCCTTGTGATGTCATAAGGGACAGATGCCTTGTCCCTTATGACATCATAACACTTTGGCATCATCAGATTACATCAGTGGAATAATGTCATGTATGCTATGTTGCCAGGCAACAGCAAAGCCAGCTCACTTTCCACCATATTCCTGGGAGGCTTACTGTGTGAAACGATTCTAAAATTCATTAACTCTTATTTGAGGAATTGTTTAAGAGAAGTAGTACTGCTCAGCACGCCACGCTGCCAGAACTCTCTATTCCTGGGAGGCTTACTGTGGAAACGATTATGAGTCTTACTTCCGGCGCCCACCGGACGTAGCGGCATTTTACTGTAATTTGTAGGGTTTTTTGTTCATCTATATTCATGATAGAAGTTACATCTCTCTTTTCAGGTACTGTACAATGTTTGGTAAAACTTGTTCACGGAGACGCCGTCTGCCATCAGAGAGCTGCTCAGTTCAGAGGACAGTTTGTGAGTTTAATCACGGGGAGCGACAGGAACACAGCGTTAAGTTTGGTAATGGAGTGACGGTGAATTAGCAGCGCTGCTAGCAGCTCGTCTCTCTGAAGAACCGACTTTAACAAAGAGAAAAGCAGAGAAGCTGGTCAGAGTTCTGAGCTGCAGGTTTGTGCCAACAGTGTAAAACAGCAGAAATACATAATATTAGCTTGGTGTGATGTGAATTTGAGTTTTCGTTGGGATTTAAAAAGTCATAAAGTTCATGATTTGAATCTTTATCATTATGTTTGGGCCAGCAATACATTTCTATAGTACAAAAAAATATATTTGGATTTATTTAGTCCATCACAACCAGAACGTCGAGGTTCTCCGTTGCTGAGTGTCGCTGCAAATAAGCGGAGAAAAGACCGCAGCTGTCCGTAACCCGGAGAATCTCCCCACTGGACCTGAACCGAACTGAACCGAACTGAACCGAACCACACATTAATCTGTTCTAGAGAACAACTTGCCACTAGAAAGGGCCGTAAGATGCCCCTGTGGAACTCGGGTAACTGCTGTGCTCTAATAATTAGACCAAACTTAATTTGTGGCAGCAACAGGTGTGTTTTGAACGTGCTCCCGAAACCAAAAAGACAGTGTTTCTGTGATAAGAGGTAGTTTTCATAGCCTACCGACAGATAAGGAAACAAAAAGAATTCGGCTAAAAATTCTAAACTTGGAGAGAGAACCCAAAATGCTTTATGTGCTCGTTTCATTGTGTGGACAAAAAGCCAATGGAAGAAAACCCTCATAGGCATCCGAAGCAATTGAGTCAGTGAAGTAGCTAGATATGCTAACATTGAGTGAAATAAATGAAATTTTCGTATTCAACATTATAAACAAACAAAAAAAAGCTCCTTGAATAGAAAAGAAAAAGAAAACTCAGTTAAACTGATTACCACAAAATGATGTTGAGCAGCAGGTCCTGTTACAAAGTCTACATCTCCACCTTAGTCAGTATAGGTACCTTCCAGTCCGATTTGGCGTCCATCAGTAGGCCACCTTCCCGGCTCCCCTGGTTTGATCAATCTGCAGCCACAGACGATTTCCCTCCTCCCAGGTTTCTTTGGGTAGCATTTTAGCAAACCGGATGCCCAGTTCTTTGCAATAAGTGGATTTTTTGGTCTTCTTCCAGATTTCTTCCTTCAATAATCTTCGTGTAAATAGCACAATAACGGTTCTGTGTTTGTTCTCCATCCTTCGTCCCAGTCGATGAACAACATGCACGTCCCCCTTCAGCCTTGATGCAGATTCAGGAACGATGTGCTTCAGAGTACATATGACTAAAGTCCTGATGTCTTCATCTTTCTCCTCCTTCAGACCTTTTATGCGAAGGCTCCATTTCATTCTGTACCTTTTCTCTGAGCCTCTTCTTAAGACCAGCATTCTCCTCTCGTAGTTTTTCACTTTGCTTTTCCAGCTCTTTACCTTTTGCGGCCCGTGTATTTTCAGGCAGTTCGTTTTTTTTTTGTTTGAAATGAAAAAACGAAACTAGACTAGTTTTTCGTTTATTAAACCAAAATCGGATGACGGCTCGTGATCCAATTTCCCATTTAGTGAACAAAACGAAAATAGAAAAACCAGATAACGAGCGCTCAATTTCGATTTTCATGACAACATTTTTGACAAGATATCTGACCCGGAAGTTCTCTCTGTCCGGCTTACACAGGGTCCCTATCACACATAGACTTTATACAAGCTGCAGAAAGACGATCTGCCAAGCGCAAGTCAGTTTAAGTAATGCTCCTGTGAGAAACAAACAATACCGGACACCTGGCCTCCGAGAAAAATGGTTAGCCTGAATTTTTATTTTGAAAAGCCAGAGCGCGAGGGCGAGGCTTTCCACACCATCCTGCAGTCATAACTCCCTCGTCTCTGGACCAGCAAGATGGCGTCCATTGCAATGTGCAACCAGCACCGGTAAATAGAGGTAAGTACCCTATTAATTTGCCACAAAAAGTAGTCCTTATAGCTTCGTCTATCAACTTAGTTCATCCAAAATTAGGCTTCTTTGAAATACGCTCCGGAGTTTTCGGAGCAGCGTAGCTCCGCTGACGGGGCCAGGCGGCGTGTGTTTTCCCCGCTAACCTCATTTCGCCAAGTCCCTCTGTTGTTTTCCGCTGCCTGTTATCGGTTCGTAGCGGCTCAAAGTGTGATATGAAGAGTTTAATGTGTTTGTAGGCTATATGGACCGTTAGATACCTGTATCAAAATAAAATACTCTCTTTTTTTTTTTACTTTTTTATTCAGATTTTCCAGTGCATGTCACATCTCACACATCTTACAGTGTAGAAGACTGTGTGCGTCTAAACAGGCGCTAAATCCAGATTTCTCGTCAATCGACTCTTCCTCGGTCAGGACTAGGGCGACTCCAACGGTGCAGCTCAGAAGTTTATTGATGTTTCGTATATGAGTGTGTGTGGGTGTGTGTATGTGTATGTGTGGGTGTGGTTATCTGAAAAAGAAAACAATAAAGGTACATATTAATACCCATGCAAGCAAAACACAGATACACGTAGATACAGGACGAGAATGGCCTGCAGCACCACAGAAATCCACCGGAGGGCACCATAACACTACAAATGAACAGTCAGGTAAATGCAACAAACATACAAATGACAAAAACCGTCAGAACACATGAAATGAATGGTAATTCCCTCATATACTAATACAATAACAATATGTATCTGGTAAAGTATAGTATAACCTGAGCTATCATAATTAAACGCCTGCATTGTCGGCAGCCAGAGAAACACGAGGACGCCATCACCTCCTGGGCCAACAACCGACACAAACACAAATATAGAACATGAAACTGCACACTTACATCATAAAAACGCACACAGGTTTCATACACAAAGGACCCAAGATAGATAGATGGTGGACGTCAGCGGATGCCACTTCCATGCCACCGAGCCACACAGTAGCACAGAAAAACAAGCCACTCAGCTACGTGAAACGGAACCACAAAAGAACAGATGCATCTTGGGTAATGTAGTGCTAAACAAACAGACGGACTTTTACTACATACTACAGGTTACATGTAGAAATTCACGTTATGTTCTAAAAAAGTGGTTTGTTTGTCCAAGGTCTTAAAGAGAAGACAAGAAAAAACAATAGTAATAGTAAAAATAAATAAATAAAAAATAAAAATACAAAGAGGAATCTCCCATTCATTAATCGTAATTTCCATCAGTTGTGGTTCGAAATGAATGTTTGAATTGAGGACCATTTTTCTATAAAGATATCACTTTTCATCTGAAGTTTTGCCGTAATTTGTTCCATATGATAAACCTCCCTCACTCTATTCTTCCATTGGGAAATCGTTGGGGGCTGAGGCTTCAGCCATGAGACCGTAATCATTTTCTTTGCGAGAGCAAGTAAGATCTTTAAGATGTAAGTCTTAAAGATCTTAAAGATCTTAAAGATCTTACTCATTTCCTGTGTGCATAGAGCACACAGGAAATGAGTAACTTCAACAGGATGGAAGAAAATAAAACGATTTCATTGGATCTGGGGGGTTTTTTTGATGTTTTTTTTACTGTGATCTTGGATTTTATTCTGGAAAATACCTAGTATTATAAAGGATGGTTCTAGGGGAATTGTAATGCCCAGGCAATTATTAATTTCCTTTTGTATTCCTTTCCAATATGTTGATAATTTTGGACAGTCCTAAAATATATGAGTGAAGTCTCCAATTAGCCCACAACCTCTCCAACATTTATCAGAAGTGTGGTTAAATCTAGATATATCTATCTTCTTATAAGAAGAGGAGTCCTGAAAAATCTAATTTTGATTTTCCATTCATATTCTCTTAACATTGGACTATTTGATATTCTATGACCCTCCCTAAACATTTTTTCCCAGTCCTCATCATTAATTATGATATTCATTTCTAGTTCCCATTTCCCTTTGATATCTTTTGTATCTGTGATTACTTCCTCTTGCAATATTTTGTAAATATAGGATATGAATTTGGTGGTTATATTTCCTTTTATTACAGAGAGAAAGAATTTTTCTATGTTTGAGGGGGGCATTTGTATGTTTTCCCATTCCTTATGTTTCTGCAGGTAGTGTCTCATTTGTAAATATTTATACAGGTCATGGGTTGGAAGATTATATTTTCGTTGAAGTTGCTGAAAGGACATTAGGCTTCCACCTTCAAACATTTGATCTATTAGAATCAATCCATTTTCAACCCAGTTTTGTAGTCCAGATGTAGGAAGAAATTCAGAATTATGGTTGAGCCGTATAAGTCTACATAAGGAATTGGGTAGATTTAGTATCTTTTTAATCTTTGCCCATGTTAATAGAGTAAACTTAACCCATTCGTTATTAATTTTATTCTTTGTTCATGTGTTTTGACTAACAACTGGAACAGTATCAAGAAGCATGTCCTGGGAGTCACCTTGTTCCATCTTATACCAAATTGATTCTTCATCTTGGCGTATCCATGTTATTATTGATCTAGTTTGTGCGGCCCAGTAGTATTTTTTAAGGTTTGGTACGTTTAGTCCCCCATGTTCTTTAGAACACATAAGAGTTTTCAATCTAATTCTGGGACGTTTGTTTTGCCAGATAAATTTCGAGAGCCATTTATTCAGAGTATTAAATATGGACATGGGTATTTTTATAGGTAATGTCTGAAAAAGGAATAGGAGTCTTGGGAGGATGTTCATTCTGATGGTTTCAACCCTCCCTACTAATGAAAGGGGTAGAATCTTTCATCTCATAAGGTCTGTCTTGATCTCATCCATTAGTTTTCCATAGTTAGTTTTAAAAAGTTGTGAAGTTTGAGGAGTTATGAAAATTCCTAAGTATCTGAATCCCTGATTAGAAATTTTAGATTTGAATCTATCAGTTAATTTTACGGGTAATTGACCGTGTAATACTATCGCTTCAGATTTGGATTGATTGATTTGGTAACCCGAAAGTTTACCATATTCTTCTATGGCCTTCATGAGTGAAGGGATAGCATTCGCCGGGTCACTTATGTAGGTCAAAATATCATCTGCAAAAAGTGAAATCTTGTGTTCCGTATTATTTTTATCTCTAATGCCTTTAATATGCTTGTTCCTTCTAATCGCTGCCGCCAGAGGTTCAATGTTTAATGCAAAGAGTAGGGGGCTAAGGCAATCTCCTTGACGAACCCCTCTTTCAAGCATAAAAAAATTGGAGCAAAATCCATTAACTCTAACACGTGATTTAGGATTCATATATATTATTTTAATCCAGTCCACGAATTGTGGGTGAAAGCCCATAATTAACAATGTATTATATAGGAATTGCCAGTTAACTGTATCAAATGCTTTTTGTGCATCAAAACTAATTAGCATGGATTCTTGGTTGGTTTCTTTGGCTTGTGTTATAATATTCAGGGTTCTTCTTATGTTATTAACACTATGTCGGTTTGGGATGAAACCCGTCTGATCTGGATGAATTAAGTTTTTAATATATTTCTGTATCCTTTTACTTAGAATACTAGTTAATCATTTTAGATCTGTGCATAACAGGCTAATCGGTCTGTATCCCTCACAAATTGTTGCGTCTTTCCCTTCCTTATGAATAACTGAGATGATGGCCTCAGACCAGGAGTTTGAGATTTCACCTTTTTTAAGTGCATAGTTAAAGATTTTAGTTAGTATTGGTGATAGGATGTTTTTGAAGCATTTTTTAGAATTCCCCCAGGAGTCCATCAGTCCCTGGAGATTTATTATTTTTCAATTTGTTAATTGCTTCCTGTACTTCTGTTTCTCTTATATCTGATATCATATCAGCCGCTTCCTCTTCAGATAGAGTAGGAAGTGTTAGCCTAGTAAGATACATCTCAATTTGGTGTTCTACTTCGTTGTTGATTTGGTTTGGTTCCAGATATAAGTTTATATAAAAGGATGCAAAGGCGTTGGCAATTTCTATCGGGCGGAATAAGGTTGTTTTACGTGAGGGATCTATTATTTTGTGTATTATTCTGTCTGATTGTGTTTTTCGAAGCTGGAAGGATAACAATCTGCTGGCTCTATTTCCCATCTCATAGAACTTTTGTTTGGAGAACCTCAGTGCTCCCTCCGCTTTGTATGTAAGAACTTCATCAAGCTCTTTTCTAATCTCTTTTAGTTCCTTTAGAATGTCATCTCCTCCTTTATGCTTATGTTCAATTTCTAGTTGTTTTATTTTATTTTCAAGTCTTGTTTGTTCTTCCGTGCGTTGTTTCTTAAGTCTGGAAGATATCTGTATCATTTTTCCTCTTAATACTGCCTTAGCTCCACTCCACATCATAGGTGGAGTTACTGATCCATTATCATTTATTTCTAAATATTCAATCAAATGTTGTTTCAGTTCTTGAATCACTGATGTATTAGTGAGCAATGATACGTTTAGTCTCCAGTATCTAAAGGGGGGTATCTTTACTTAAGTTTAATTGTAGGGTAACTGGAGCATGATCACTCGGAGTTATTGATTCAATACCACAGTCAATTACTTTATAAAAGTATTTTTGAGGTATGCAGAAGAAGTCTATCCTTGAATAGTGTTATATAATTAGGCTACTCTTTTGGGGTTTTTTTTATTTTGGTTTTTTTCTTTTTTCTTTCTTTTTTCTTTTTTATTAGTATAATACATAGTTTTTGGTTCTGTATTAGGAGGCTTAATCAATGTTTTGTGAGGTTTGTTTTTTTTCAGAGCTCAAAAGGGGGACTGTTGAGGAAAAATGATTATTTTTAGTGCTTAATACAGTTAATCTTACGGCATGTGTAAAAGGTATAGTCAACACTCTTATTTTGAACAAAATTTCTTTAGTTTGAACAGGTTTGTGTTAAGCATTCAAAATTAAGCCAGATGGGCAAGCGGCCACAGCATAGGAGGCCATAAAATTAGCATTTCCTGCAGGGCAATAAATTGAGCTTGGAGGAGGCCTGCCGGAGGCCAGCATCTGGGATGGTGTGAAGTCTTATCTCATGTTTTTTCTTTGCTAGGATGGCCGTGGAACCACAGGGGGTCAGGACGAAGCGGTTCGCTCTTTTGTTTTACCAGAGACCAGATGGCCCTTTGATCTTTGCCGTAAAATAGGGGGAGTTCCTAAGTTTCTCTGAGTGCCTAAGGGAGTTTCCAGTTGGTCAACTAGAGGAACGCCTTAAGTGCATATATTAAAAAGACAAGACATACCTTTAATATAAGACTTAGCGTCAGGAGAAAAAATTCAGAGAGCTGCCACTATTTTTGCTTTTTTTGCATCGGCTCTCTCCAAAGACGCGTCTTTGTCTATGTTCTGTTTTTTGTCTGTCTTTGTCTGTATAAGGTAAAGAATGCATATCTCTGTTCCTCTGCAGCTTTGTTGATTGATTCATGCGTTGCTTTGTATGGGATTAAACTCTGTGATTTTGTGACGTCAACGCGCAGTGTTGTTGTTTCCCTGCTCGCTGCACGCCGCCCGCTGAGGACCCGGAAGATTTAAGGAAGAGAGAGCCAAACGTTTTGTCCAAAGTTAATTTTAAATTATTCTTCCTTAATAATAGCTATTATGAATTTTCGAAAAGAAAGTAAAATCCTTTTTGCTTGGGTTTTTAGATCTCCATGGATCCCCCAGTCCCAGTTCAGTTATCATATTTTTAAGTATTTTTGTTTTTCTGCTCTGTCCCCCCATCTCTGCCGGTGTCCTATCCATTTTGCCATCCTGTACTGCGTTAAAGTCTCCTCCAACTATTACTATGCCTTTAGCGTTCTCTGCAATTATATGAGCTATTTCTTTAAAAAAGGATTCGTCACATTCGTTAGGAGCATAAACATTTAAAATAGATATCTCCTCCTCCCACATCCGACCCAGCACCAAGACTAATCTCCCCATCCTGTCCTGAATGACTTTTTCTGCAGAAAAGGCCAATGATCTGTTAAATAAAATAGAGACTCCTCTCCTATTTCCATATGATGCACTATATGTTTGATTTACCCAGTCCCGTCTTAATTTTTTATGTTCTAACTCGTTTAAATGGGTTTCTTGTAGTAGGGCAATGGAGCGTTGCATCTTTTTTAGTTGACTAAAGATTTTTTTCCTCTTTATTGGGTGGTTTAAGCCATGGACATTATATGATACGATTGTTAGTTTTTCCATATGTACCTTTTAATTATGAGTACCTTTTTTATATTACTAATCCTGTAAGTATCGATGTTATTGTGAAATATGTATTTTATACGATGTGATTGCACATTTGTTAAATTAGTAAAGGTAAGGTTTACAAACATTAGAACATACTTGAACTTTATAGTAAACAGACTTCCAAACATTGAACTAAATACCAATGCGACCTTAAAACCGATCTCCATGGCAGCGAAGAGAGTGTGACAGAGTCCCTTCCTCTGGACACGCTGTGTAATAGCAGTCCAACAACAAAAGTCTGTTCCCGGACTTGCCTTTCCAAAAATAAGTATACATAAAATAAAATAAAACAAATAAATCATCCTACCGTTCCCGTGGTGAGGAAATTTCCTGGTATTCAGAACTGTATCATATTTTTACTAAACTAGCCTTCTTTCAAGTCATTTGATCCCAAATGTGATATTTTAAGATCAGATTTAATCGTCCACATATTACTCTCAAATCCTTGATTTAGTCATCACCTTGTAAAAGCGCCCGCATTTCCGCCACGTTCAGCATCTCCTCTCCTGCTTTTCCTGGCACCGTGGTCCAGGGTTCACCCAGCAGTTCCTCTCGGTATCTCTCACGCTCATCTATCTTGACATGAATTCCCATCTTCTCCAGTGTTGAGGCTGCTCTTGCAAGTGTTGCGAAGGTCTTCACACCGGAGTCCAGGTGTATTTTCAGCTGAGCTGGGAAAGGTGACACCGCTCTCACGTTTGTGTCTTTTGAGGTCGACGCCCGCCCTGTGGCGGGCATGACGTCATGCATTTAAAAGACTTCTGTATAAAAAAAAGACGCCATGAGAAGTGTGCATTTCATTTCTGTTGGACAGTAGAGACTTCAAACTTTGTAAAAGTAGTGTTTTTATATTGATTTTGTTTTATATTTACTTCCAAATAAAACCAGGAATATGATCGATCATTTTAGCCATAGCGTAGTGCGCATTTTACGCATGTTGAGTGCAATCAGTAGTTGTTTTATGACCAAAAAGTGAACGAATGCAACATGAAAGCCATTTTTCCGAGTTCCTCCAAGTGCACCACATTTCCGAAGCAACCAATCAGAAAGCATTTTTGGGCATTTTGACTTGAGATCGGAACAGCAGCGCGGGGAGAGAGTTTTGTGGCGGAAGAGAACGGTGCGCTGTTGAGATTTCGGATTTTACTAGTAGTGTTTTGTATTAGATTTTTTGGAAGTAGTGTTTTGTATTAGATTTTTAGATCATACGTGTGTTAGTTAGTGTGCATTAGTGTTTGTGTGTAGTGTTTGTAGACGGTTTTTAGTGTTTAGTGTGTGTCAAAATGAGTCGCTACATGACTGCGCAGCAAGCCCTGAAGTACATGTACGAATGTGAAGAGGATGAAGGCGCGCTGCCAGAAGGTTCGGACTCGGAGTTTGAGCTTGACGATGAGGTTTTTTTTTTTTTTTTTTTCTTGTTTTATTTCTTTGTTTGGCATGGGATATGTACAGTAAATTATTATAATCGGAGTAGATGCACACTGAAACACATTATATGCTAATTTCCATCTCCAGCTTGGTGATCCCTCCATTCTATTCAGGGAGGAGGAGGAGAAGGAGGAGGAGGAAACTCCCACGTGCTCTGTCCAGTTGAGGCCCACACATCAGAGGACACCACGGAGAGCGCAGCGAACTCGGACAAGATCCAGATCTCCTCTGACTGAGGCAGCACCAGAAACACGGGCTGGACAGTGGAACACTGAAGAGGACGCAGATGCAGCCCCTGTTGTAAGCCGCTTTCAACCAAGGAGAACACCAGGACCACAGATGGATCTGATGTCCAACCACAGTCTAAGTGAGCTGTTTTTGTTGTTTTTGGCAGCTGATACAGTCAAAACCATCTGTGACAACACAAACAGATATGCTGCAAAAAATCAAGCAAATGGAAAAAAATATAAATTTTTTTAATGGGCTGAATTAGACACAGAGGAGCTGTATAGGTTCTTTGGTCTATTGATCTATATGTCCTTGGTGCAACTACCAAGTGTCCAGGACTACTGGAGACAAAATCATTTTTTGTCTGTTCCAACTCCAGCTAAGGTCATGACAAGGGACAGGTTCAGGACCATTATGTGGAACTTGCACCCAAGTAATCCTGAGGAGGATGTCAAAAATGACAAAAAGAAGGGAACACCAGGCTACGACAAATTATCAAGACTGCGGCCTGTTTATGATGACATCCTCAATGCCTGTCAGGCTTACTACCAACCAAAGAGGGAGCTGGCAGTTGACGAAAGGATGGTGCCAACAAAGGCAAAAACTGGCATGACCCAGTATATGAAAGACAAGCCAACTAAATGGGGAATAAAGCTTTTTGTGTTGGCCGAGTCAAGCAGTGGCTACACTGTGAGTTTTAGCTTATACACTGGCAAGACTCACACTGCAAGTGAGCATGGGCTGTCTTATGATATGGTAATGAAACTTATTCAGCCATCTTATCTTGGCACCGGCTACCATATTTACATGGACAATTTTTATACCAGTCCTACACTGTTCAAGGACCTGGCCAGCAAAAAGTTTGGAGCTTGTGGCACTTATAGGGAATCCAGGAAGGGATGCCCTAAAGGGAGGCCAAATGCTCTCACTAAAAAAAGTGGAAGAGGATCAGTGAGATGGATCAGAGAGGGCCCAGTGGTCTTTGTGAAGTGGATGGACACACGGGAGGTGTCTGTCTGCTCAACTATCCATCCTGCGTTTTCAGGTGAGACGGTGCAAAGGAGGGTGAAGAATGAAGTGAAACGCTGGATTGTGAAAGACATTCCATGTCCTACACCAGTCATGGCGTACAATAAATACATGGGTGGGGTTGACCTGTCTGATCAACTCATCCAGTATTACTCTGCACAACGGAAAACTTATCGTTGGTACAAGACTGTGCTTATGCATTTGGTTGACATTGCCACAGCAAATGCCTACATCCTACACCAAGAGTTGTGCAAAGCCAAAGGAGTGAAGCCCATGACACACAAAGACTTCAATGTGGAGATGGCCAGTCAGCTTTATAGTGTGGACATGGCAGGTGTTCCAAGGAGAAAGGCAGCTGAACACATTCCTGTGCCCATTAGTGCTCAGCAAAATGCCAGAAACGGCAGACTGCAGTGCAGACACTGCCTCCGGGTGAACAAAGTCAGGAAGGACACGCAATGGAAATGTGAGGGCTGTGATGTGCCATTGTGCCTTCTGATTGACAGAAACTGCTTTGCACAGTGGCACAAGTAATTTGTTTTGTCTTGTGGCACCCATTTTGCAAATATTGTAAATAGTTGAAAGTGGGGTGGGGGGTGAGACATTGTGATGTTGGAGAAAATTTGTGATGGAGATATTGACATATTTTGTAAATAGTTGTAAAAAAACGCCTGGGAAATTACCCACAATATGGTGAAAATATGACTAGTAATTTGTTTTTTACTAAGTTTGTACAAAAGTTCTTAAAATTTACCCAAAAACTTTTCATGTTAGGCTGTAAAAATGGTTTGTTCAACATTTTTGTGAATATTATAGTAAAAATATCAATATTTTTTCTACTCGGATTTTGTTTCTGTGTGTGTTTTTTGCTCCAATGTGATAATAAATTTTGTCAAAATGAAACAAACACTGTAAAATCACAAAGTTTAGGATGTTCTGAAAATAATGATACCAAACAAGGTAAGGTAAATAGTTTTTATGGTGAAAATATAAGGGTAAATTCAAAATTAGACCAAAACGGCCATTTAGACCCAAGACTCCAAAGTTGCTTGATAACTTCTCTGACCTGTTTGCTTTTCTTCTGTATGTTTGCGGTGTAATCTTGGTCGAAGTATATCTTTTTGCTGTGGTGGGTGACATCACGTCTACTCCATGCCGTCTGTATATGGAGTGAAAATAGTGTCAAAAAGATTTGTGTGCGCGTAAAAAGATTTGTGCGTGTGTAACAAGATTTGTAAACCTTAAAAATAAAATACATGTTGAAAAAGTACACACAAATCACCTGGTACGCACACACAAAACTGCAGTTACACACAAATCCGGTTACGAGTGCACAACTATTTTTGAGACTCATTTCACGCCTCGGTGGAAGCTCCAAGATTTGTGTGTAGATGGTGCGTTTACATGCTAGTAAAAGCTGGGACATCTGAGTTTTCTTCGGAACTGTTTCTTTTTTCCATAATTCAATACGTATTTCTCTCTTTACTTGTCTCGTGGCTTAGACATATTTTTGTGAGAGAAAAATACATATGTCATTACACCCACGTCTACTTTTTAATACTATAAGATTGTTTATATATGAATCCGCATTTGGGACCTATACAACTGTAATTACTTGGGTAAAAAATTCGACCACTAGGTGGTGGAAGTTTATTCCGCTCTGACTGGGAAAAGCATTCATTCAAACTGAGAGAAGAAACAAGAGAATGGCGGGTCAGCCGAGTGATCGTGTTCGTGGTCTACCGTCCGAAGTAAGTGGATGTTAAAATTTGCACGTTTTACTGACCGTATTTTTTAGATTATTTCAGATTACGTTTTACGTTTCAAGTAGTTCGACCCAAAGTTCTCGCCCTTCTATGTTAGCAATAGCTCATGTCTACGTTAGCTAAGCTACTATTAGTCCTCGATTAGTATCACGCATCGGTACAGTTTAAAACAGTATCTTCCTGGCCCATTACAGCTATGTCTACGTTTATCACCATGCTCAGCTATTTTTATGATGCCGACAATAATGTAGGCTTAGGTGACGTCTTTTATTATAATTATATTTTATTAATTATCTGGCAGATAATTAATAAAATATTCCATATTTAATTTGTATATGTCCTTTTTCAACTATGCAATTTATAAAGTGAAAAATTTAACACTGACTGAAATGTGGAAAACATACATTTTTCGATTTACAAGATATTTTTATATTTATGATTCCAAAACTTTTAGCAACTCAGGTGTTGATTGGTCTATATAATTGAGATTTATTTGTTGTCTCAAAAGCAGATAGTTGGAAACATGGCTCATGCCTTGGCTACAGCACTCACAAGGGAACTTGTGGGAAATACAAGCTCTCCCTCAACAAGTTCATGCCCTAATATCGGCAACAATTCTGGCCCTTTGGCTTCAAATTCTTCAACACGGGTCAACCAGGCATTAAAACGGTAAGATTTGAATTTCTTTTTAACATTGGAAACGAAGTAGATAGCAGTTATGTATTTATTTCATATATGTTTTTTCATTGTTGTTTTTTTTTTTATTTTATGGACTCTGCCTTGACTGGATGTTTTGTCTCAAAATATTATTTTTATCTTTATTCTCAAAGGCAATTTCCAAATCTGTTTCAAAAGTCAGACCTGAAAAAAGGCAAACAGAGGATTATCGCCTCAACTCGTTCTACAAAAATCTCCAACATTGGAATATACGTTTTGCCAGGCCCCACCAATCTAACCCCCAAAAGTTCTGATGAGCTTCCCTTAGCACATGCAGGGTTAGGGAGAAGGGTGCTTTCTTTTTCTGACGACAGCAGGCATGAGGAGGTAATAAATGACAATAATTATCATTTACTCATAATATTTCATGTATAATTTATATTGTATTGGTGTTCTTATAGTAGTATGCATTATATATAACAGATTGTCAGTCAGTTGGAGGACGAGTTTATCAAACTTAAACAACTGAAGGGAAGATGGATGTTCCATAAAGCATCAGGTTAAAATGATTCCTCTTTAATAAGATTGTTCATATTTATTTTGATTTGTAAAATGTTCAGGTTACACCAATAAATGCATATCTTTATTTTATCTCAGGTGGAGGTGGTCAAAGGAAATTGTCAATAATCCCAATGGATGCTGAAGGGCACAGCGGCAAGCTGCTCCGTTCTGCTTCAAATAATGGGAAAATAGTCCTCTTCCTGGTACCCCTCCAGGAAGAACTGGAGACAAGTCCACTTCCATGTGATGCGGAGGAGTTTGCCAAAATGCCTCAGGTGCCCTGTGTCACTTGTGGTATAACAATGCCTCTTCAGATGCTGGCGTTACATGCTGGGTCTTGCAGAAAAAATAAAAAAGTAAGTTGTCCTCATTTCCTCCATAACTTAATCAATCAACATTACTATGTTGAACTCTTTGGTTTTAATCTCTCTCTCTCTCTCTCTCTATATATATATATATATATATATATATATATGTATATATATACACAGACACACATGCCTGTGGCAATACTGGCATTAATGTTTCCCAATTTAAACAGAATCGGACTGATCAGACTGAACCCATAGAGGTTGATGAGGATGACTGTGACACATTGGAGGAGCCAGAAGACACAATTGAAGATTTGGAAGAAAGAGAGGTAGGATCCTGTTAAAAAAGTTGCACACGAAGTAATTTATTTTTACAAAATAAAGCAAATAACGTCTAATATTCTTGCAAAAAATATATATTTTTATTTTTATTATTTTGAAAAAATATTTTTCTGTGCAGTGCTGCCCTATCTGCCAGAGGGATTTCTTGAAGTCTGTGCTTCCTTATCATGCCAGTGAATGTTGTGACAGGTATTAGTGTATAATTTTTTTTTCTTTAGGAAGGTAGACGGATATGTTTTTATGTGAATAGGGCATGTATTGTAAAAATGGTACGAGTATTCAGACAACATGTAAAAAAGAGCTTTACAACTACAGTTAATTTAAAAATTTAGCCCTTATAAAATATTTGAAAACATTTTCTATCACTGATTCTGTAATATAGCTGGATGTCATTTCCTATCACATAAATAACATTTTTTTCCTTCAGGAGGGAGGGAGTATTAGAAATACACCCAGATATGCCAGGACCATCATCAACAACTTCAGGAACTTCTTATTCTGCAGAACCTACAAGTACTGAAGGTATCATACTATGGTAAATAAGTAAATAGTAAAAGCGGGGAAACTCCATACATTTGTGCTTTGGCATGTTGTTGGCGCACTGACAGCCACGCTATCTACCTTTTGATTAAGAACAGGGCTGCCCGCACTGACGCGGCTCAGGGATTACGTGACACGCAGCGCCGTGCGCAGTGCCCTAGTATCTGTAAATTTAATGGTCCAATGAAGGAAATTTTAAAAAACAGGACATTTCGGAAATGTCACAAGAAATCTGTGACTTTAGCCGAAGAGCTTTCGCCCCTGGCTGCTTCGCGTGCTTTGCTGAATTCACGTGCACTTGCAGGTCGTTGGCACCTTTATTTGCCACAGACACATAAGTGCCTGCCTTACACGTCAAACACTCCGCCTCATAGGGATCACGACCTTGACGAAAGCACGGGAATCTTTTCTTTAATTCCTCCGTAAACGTACACTTTCGTTTAGGCATTTTTGCCGTAGAATCGGCGGACACACATGTGCTATCGCCTGTCACACTTAAGGTTTAACTAGTCTTGCGGCCGGTGTACAAGTCAACTCAGCTATCTTTACTTTTCCCACACACACTCGCACACATAATGCAACGTGATTGGTTTTGGGGAGAAGGGCGTGACTAATTTGCCATACAAAGAAACCTGGAATGGAGTAGTGGAACGGAGTGGCAATGTAATCACAATGCACCGTAAGCTATGTAATGTGTTTTGAGGCAGTTGACCAAAATCCCGGACGATTTTTAAATTCCCCCTGGACATCTTTTTAGGTCTGAAAAGTAGGACATGTCCGGGAAAAAGAGGACGTCTGGTCACCCTATCATAAGTGCTTAACAATGTCAATAATGAAACAAAATATTATAAAATTAGGTTTAAGCTATTAATTAATAATGTCAAAAATATATATGGGGAGCCGAAAGAGCCGGCTCTCCACAGTAAGAAGAGCCATTAGAGCCGCATCTCGAAAAGGAGCTGAAAATCCCATCACTGATGGAGGCCTCGGTTAAATCGTTAAATGTATTAGTGGACACACTGTCCAAGAAATGTGAAGACTTGGAGGGTCGCTCCAGACTAAATAACATCCGCCTTGTGGGCGTACCGGAGGGATCCGAAGGTCAACAGCCGACGAAGTTTGTATCGAAGCTGCTTCAGGATCTGCTCGGCCTCGACTCTAAGCCTGCCCTTGACCGGGCTCATCGCACATCGCGGGCCAAGCCAGCAGAGGGGGACCCACCGCGCCCGGTCGTAGTCCGTGTCAACCTGTTTCAAGAACGGAGTGAAATTCTACGGAGGGCTCGTGAGTCGTCTCCCTTACTCTATGAAGGAAAACGTGTGTTCATTTTCCCCGATTATTCAACCTCAGTTGCTAAAAAACGCGCATGGTTTACGAAAGTGAAGAAGGAACTCCACTCTTGCCCCGGAATCAAGTTTGGGCTTCTTTTCCCTGCAATATTACGGATCACTCTTCCCAACGGGCAGACTGGTAAGTTTGAGGACCCAGCCCTTGCTGCAGACTTTGTTGAGAAAAACATTAAAAATGTGGTTGTTCCGGCCACAGTTGAATTCCAGAGGGGCCGCTACCCAGTGATGGGATAACACTTTGTTTGGGAACTGTAATACTCTGTACAATACAATTATTATTTAATGCATTGTGGTTCTCAACAGTGCCTTTCGAGTACTCTGGATACACTGTGGATTTAACTCCTAGTTTGGAAATGTATTTTTATTTTCTTGTTCTTGTTGATACAAGGGGGCCTTTGTGTGTCCGATTGCACATTAGTTCTACATGCCTTATAATATATTTCATGTTTCTACAAACCTGTTGTTCTCTAGATGGTGCATTTTTCACATATTGTTATATTTACATCACATTCCCAGGAGAGTAGTCAGTAGTTAAGACTACTTTCATTTTTCAGCCTCTAGTAAGCTGGATGCTGTTTTTTGTTTTCTTTTTGATGGGTTTTCGCGCATCCCGTTTGGGGGAATGCTTCAGCGAATGGGTTGGTTTAGGGAGGGTTTCAGGTGGCAGGGGTGTGTGTTTTACTGGGTCTCTTTTTTTTCAGTTGACCAGGGTGATTCTCGTTTACTTTTGTGTTTTACTTTGACCTATGGCTGATCTTCACTTGACACCAGCTACAGCGGTAGGACGAGAGATCCGTTTCACCAGCTTTAACTGCAGGGGGGCTCAACAATCCTGTGAAGCGTAGTAAGGTATTACATCATATGCAACGATTGGGGGCACAAATAGCTTTCCTTCAAGAGACACACCTAAAGAACGTGGACCACGTGAAACTGAGGCGCAGCTGGGTTAGTCAAGTTTATCATTCCTCTTTTAACACTAACACTCTAAAAACAGATGTGTTAAAAAATAACACAAAAAATGTGTTATTAAATTAAAAGCATATTTTGTGTTAATTTTACACATTGTGTGTTAAAATGAATATAATATGACACGCAGTATGTGTTGAATATTTATTTGAATATTTCAACACATAATTGTGTTAGTTTGTGTTTGTCAGGTACACAACCATGAATCTGATTAATCTGCCATTCAAATGGTAATTCATCTCAATAAATTTTCCTTTTAATTAATTTATTTCCTTTTAATTTATTTTTAAACTGTGGTTGTTAATTTAGGGTTGTGATGAGATTTAATAATTTTTAAAATGATGCAGAGGTATTTTTGGGGGGAGTAAATCAACACATAATGATTGATTATCACTTTTCATTAAATTACTACTATTCTTACATAATTTTAATACATGGTTATTATTTTTTAATTTTTTATTATTTTATTATTTATTAATTTTTATTCATTTTTAATTTTTTAACATTTACAATAAATAACAATTATTACATATATTAATTAGAAAATATATTTGAGCAAGGAAAGTTGATCAAATCAAACATCAAAGAACAACCTCAAATCAGCACAAGTGGCCACCAGATGAAGGATCAAGTTTGGATTTTTATTCCCCGCACGGAGTAAGCAAACACACGCAGGAGGCAAATATGGAGATCTTATGAAATGCAACTTCGGTAAGTTTTAAATCTGTTTAAACACATAAATATAGTCTAGAATTTGAGGACTCAGTGGTTGGAAAAAACGTTATTTTTTTTGTGCTTCTACAGGGTCTGCAAAGTTGTAACGTTAATTATCTCACTGTGGCACGTGAGATGGAGTCACTATTTTATCATTTGTTACAGTTGTCTTTTTTTGTTGTTTTTTTTGTCCAAAGTTTATTGAAGAGGGTAAAATTTTAAAATTAAATGTTAAAGGGAGCTTGTTGAAGCTTTGGAATAAATGTACAATACATGATGAATATTGCAGTGAGAATTTTTAGATGCAATGTAGACAAAAAATATAGATATAAAATATAGACAAAACGTATTTTTTTTAAATAACACCTTTAATTCATTTTCGGGAAAACATCTGTACATAAGTGTAATATTGTAAAATAATTTAGCTTTAAATTAAAATCGGAAGCCTTTGTAATCTAAAATGCCTGTTTTCCTGTAAACTGGAAGTTAACAGTTTACAATAAAGCTGTTAACTTTTCTGTAAGTAAACGTGTAAGTTAACGGTTCTGTAAATTCACTTTGGCAGTGAAGGAGACGCTAACGGTTGGAGCTCTTAACGGAAGTTGATATTCGAGTGGAAGCGCCAGTCCTCCGGAGATGTCGGAAAGTTGGTCTGACACGGTAATATTTACTGTTGTTTTAACTCAAAAATTAAGATGGGCTGTTGGCGAACTACCTTAAAGCTCAGCTGACGAAAAAAACAAAAAACAAAACAGACATAGAAGTATTTGTAAGATGTTAGCCATGTTAGCACTTTCGAGTGGAACTGACGTTGAGTGTCATACCGGAGTTTTGATCAAGTAAAATGTATGTGGTTGTATTTAACGGCGTACTTCTAAATTAATTGAAATATTAAGATGGGCTGTTCGCGGACGTCCTTAAATTGAACTGCGGTAAAATTCCGGTGGCGAAAAAAAACAAACAAAAAAACAACAACGTAGAAGTAATTGGAACGTTACTTGCTAACTAATCATAACTTCCATGGTAACGTTCCATAAAAAGTGTTTAGCATGATGCACGTGTGTACTGATGCAGCCGTGCTAAAATTTTTACATTAATTTCAACCGCAATGCTACCAGATTTAGTACATTCATTAAACATGACCTGTTGGCTAAAAACTAAAACATTGGATTAGTGGGCACTGTACACAAAAATGCAGCTCTTTATGCTAGTACTTAAAACATTCAAGCTAACAGGCTGTGAGATTTAATCTTTTATGCTAAAACTCATTGGTATACATAAAATCAACTACTGAAAAGTCACAGTAGAGTTCAGGAAAAATTTTCTGTATGACATTCTTACAGAAAACCAGTTCTGCACAGTAGCGCATTTAGTAGAGCTGTTTCCTTGCAGCAAGAAGGTTCTGGGTTCTGGGTGCATGGAGTTTGCATGCTCTCCCTGTGCATGCGTGGGTTTCCTCCGGCTTCCTCCCACAGTCCAAAAACATGACTCTCAGGTTAAACTTTCTCGAGTACATTTTTTTGATTGTAACAGTCTTCAAATGAACTCCAACAAAGGAGAGCTTGTTTTTGCATATGGTCTCAATTTAAATATTCTAATTGTATTTTTTGGTGTATTTATCTTTTCAGCTCTCATTTGACAATCAAGAAATGGCGAGAGTTCTTGTAACAACATTCAAAAATGAAAAAGAGACTTCGAAAAACATTTTCAGTGTTTCAACTGCCAGCAATCTTGTTGAGGAGATTCTTGCCAACCATTCTGGATTTTTGCTGGACAGGCTACAGAAATTTAATTCTGACTTCTTGGAGTACATTGATGTTGACATTAATGTTGAAATTAAGGACTTGGACAGATTCTACGTGTTTCTATCAACTGGAGGGCCCCTGGTAGAAGTGTCTCGTGAGGAGCAAATTCCAGACCAGGTACTATTTGTATTGGACAAATTAATATTACCTTAATGTTCTTATGTTGATATAATAAAAACACTTTTTAAAAAATACCTCATTTATTGTGAGTGACTCAGTTTCATTGCCATTTATTTGTGATTTCACAAATAAATTGTGAGAAATTGGTTGTGGTTGATAAGTTTGCTAATTTAAACACAAACCAAATTCCTATTCCGTTATTAGGTTCTCTAAGGTTATTTTGATGATATTAAACATAACTGTTACTCTCTACAGCCCCATGCTAATTCAGGAGAAGACGGTCAGACCCATACAGGAGAAGACAGTGAGCCTCTAAAATCGCTCCTAATGAAAAAAGCACCACAAATCTTTGAGGAGTAGTATGAAAACACAGGCTTCCTGTCAGGGAAGTCAAGAAAATGTATAGTGAAAATGTGCGTGGGAGACCTAGTTCAGAGGTGTGGTTAGTAAGTATTATTTTTTGTTGACACTTTGCCATTTTTTTCTATAAATGTGGATTTTTACACTTTAACAGCCTCTGAACTGATGCATCTAAATGTGATTTTTGAAATGTGATCTTTGTGTGAGTAACTTGAGCAAATGATTGAGAATAAGTTGTTTTATTTCCAGTTATCCTCTTAGTGGAGACAAGTTAGCCTTAGCGAAGAGCATCATTACCATCTTCCCATCTCTGAGTATCCAGGTGGCTGGAGAAGGGGAGGGATTTGTAAGTAAAAAAGTGAAATAATATATTATTTTTCAATAGGGATCCAAAGTAACGGGTTCAGTTGCTTTTTTTTTTGGTATATTTCTTCAGAATTTGAAAAAATATATAGATTTTTTTTTTCTTTATCAGGAGCATTTCTATGATCCAGCATCCCACAGTGGATTCATTGAGATAAAATTGCGTAACCTTCGGCGGAATCTACAACAACATGAAAGACGCTACAGAAAGCGAAAAGTAACCAGTTACCCGGAGGATGCACAAACATCCAGTGCAACCGAGACCGAAAATGATAATACCATGAATGAATGGGTAACCTTGATCAAGAGATTGCGGCCCTCTTCGGAAAACCTTTCAGTAATAAAGTCTGGGATGGAAAAAACATTCACACAGCGCAGAGCATGGATTACAAGGGAATCGCCCACACTTGCAGAAATATTGCGTGAATATCCACGATTTATGGACATGCCGAGTCTGGTAGGTTTGTTCCTTTTCCTACCTGCTATTTGACTCAACCAACTATGTTATACTTGGAAATTTCTAAAAAAAAAAATTGTGGGTGTTTTTTTTTTTTTTTGCCTCGTTTTAGCTGGACTCTGAGTTTGGAAGGTTGACAGGTGAAAAGACAGACCTTTTCCTTCGTAGATGGGAGACCAACATCATGCCAAAACTTAGAGTTGTGGCTGCCATGGAACCTGGACTCAGCACTCTTTTGAGAGGATTTGAAAACATGACTGAAGGTATTTATGGTTGATGTACATTTACTGTGTATCACAGTAATAAGAAGATGTTTTTAATGTTTTGGTTTTTGTTCACTTTCAGAGGAGGCTTGTTACAGAACACTCGTGGTACTAACACACCTTCTGCCCCATGTTAGTGGAAGACAATGTAGCGTCAAGGATACAATAACACACCTTCTAGATTTTGTGCCGGTAGGTGTTTATCCTTTGACAAATATTATTTTAAACAGAAATTACATTGAATTCCTGATTATTTCACCAACAAATGTGTTTTGTTTTATTTCTTAATTTTTGTTTCTAAGACTGGAACAAGAATAGCATCCCTCTGCAATGATTCTGCTACTTCATCAACAAACCATCAGCCCCAGCTCATCTGCATCGGTAATCTGCGGTCGTCAAAGCAGTATGTCATCGTTGCAAAAAATGACAAAGTCACCATCCCCCTGGACGATGGACTCACATGTGCTGTGGACAAGCTTTTTAAGCTGTACTGGGTGTTTAACTTGTGTTATCCATCCCAACTCGGACCTGTCTTTACATTTTTTGAGTACATCTACGATCTTCCATTCTCCACACAAAGAAAAACAAGGGTGATTGAATTGATTGCACAACTTAAAGCTTGTAAATGAAATGTATTGTTGTCCAAAATGTAGACAAACTGGTTTCAAAGAGGTGAAAAATCTCCTATGGCACCTCCGTGAAATACACTGCTTATCAGATGGACAGAATATAAAAATTAGATGTGCTCAGGAAAATTGTCCAAGAACATATTATAACTTGAATTCATTTACTAGGCATCTACACAGAGTACATTTTAAGATGGGTACAAAAGATATGCCTGTTGTGCAATCCTTGTTCCCAAGCGAGGGTTCAAACAGTGGAGAACAAACTCATACTGATAATTTGGATACACCCAATATTATGGTTGCAGCTCCACAATCAGAAAATTACATTGAGCTCAGTAATTGTGCAGCATCTTTTGTTTCCCAGATGTATTCATCTTCAAATGTAACTTTTTCTGATGTCATGAAAAATGTGAACTGTGCAAAGGAGCTAATTACTAGAACTGTAGACAGGTTGCAGCAATCAACTACAACTTTGTTGAATAGTGTTAAGAAAAATGATTATTTTTTGGTGTTTAATACAGCTAATATACGACATGTGTAAAGGTATAGCCAACACTTTTATTTGGAACAGTTTTCTGTGGAGCATGTGGGAGCTGACAATAGCAGACATTTAAACAAGCAGGGCCCTTTTTCCTCCCCCGCTGGCAGACAGAGCAATAAAATTTACATTCCAATGGGAGAGGGGACTTCGGAGGTGTCTGTGAAATCTCATCTTAGGACGTTTGGCGCCAGGGATCTTCCGTATCAGGCAGCGATGAGCACCTAAGTGGTCCGCCCTTTTGCTTGGACAAAAAACAGACACCTTTGCCATAATGAGGGGAGTTTCCAAGTTCTCTGAGTGCTGAGGGAGTTTCTAATAGGTCAGCATGAGGAACGCCTTGACTGCATATATTAAATAGGGAAACACCTCTTTAGTTTAAAACTCCGTGTTAGGAAAAAATCCAGAGAGAGAGCGGCCGCTATTTTTGCTTTTTTTGTCTGTGTTCTATGTTCGTTTGTCTCCCCTTGTGTGTCTTTATTCTTATGAGAAAATGCATATCTCTGTTCCTCTGCAGCTTTGTTGTGATTGCTTTGTATGGAATTAAACTCTGCGATCTGTGACGTCAACACGCTTTGTTGTTGTTTCGTTTTAGCAGCACGCGGTCGCTGCACGTCGCCCACGGATAACGTCACTCGCCAAGGACTCGGGGAGAAAAGAGGAAGAGCCAAAACTTTTTGTCCAAAGCTAGCATTAAATTACCTCTTTTTTTAATAATAGTTTGCAAGTACCTGGTGACAGTGATACTTTGATGAAAGAGTTTGAAGATGCCAAGCACATATTTGATGATCTTGACACACAATATAAAATAAAAAAATGTTTTGCGAAGTTTTCACTTGTCAAACCAAAGGAAATATTTTTAGGTCACAGATCTGATACAGCAAGAAAAAATGGTCAAATAAACCAAGTTTTAGTCGCAGACACATTCCAGTACATATCAATAATTGAAACCTTAATGTTTTTATTTGAACATGAAGAAATGCAGGCCCTCTTTCTTTTGGAGAACAAGAGCACAGACGATAATCTGCGTGACTATTGTGATGGCTCACATTTCTCTACACATCCACGGTTTCAAAAGTCTCCCAATGCTTTGCAAATACAACTTTACTATGACGATCTGGAGACAGCAAACCCTTTGGGATCAAAAACAAAAATACATAAGCTTGGAGCTATGTATTTTACCATAAGGAATTTACCAACCAGCTGCAATTCAACACTTGCAAATATTCATTTATGTCTTCTGTTCAACTCAATTGACAGAGAGGTATACGGATTTGACAAGATTTTGCAGCCACTTTTAGAGGACTTGAAACTTCTTGAAGATGATGGTATAACATTAAAGTTAAATGGACAAAACCATCACATTTATGGGACTGTCTGCTTGTTAACAGCAGATAACCTTGCACTGCATACTCTTGGTGGTTATTTGGAAAGTTTTTCTTCAAATAAATTTTGTCACTTTTGTATGATTGACAAAGCAGATGCACAGGGTATCTTTGATGAGGATAAAGTGGAGCTGCGAACAAAACAAAATGATCAGGACCATGTTGAACTACATGAACCTAGCAAAACAGGTGTGAAAGGAGACTCTTGTTTGAATAAGCTGCGGTATTTTCATGTAACAGAAAACTCAAGTGTTGATGTCATGCATGATGTTCTTGAAGGTGTAGCCCCCCTAGAGGTTAAACTAATGCTGCAACATTTCATTCACGTGGAAAAGTTAATTACATTGGAAGAACTGAATGACAGAATTTCAGGTTTTCATTATGGAAGTGCAAATGTAAAAAATAAGCCAAGTGTCATATTGAATCTGAGAGCTAGCGAGAATCCTGTAAAACAGTCGGCTTCTCAAATGTGGTGTCTTTTGCTCGCCTTGCCCTTTTTACTTGGAGATCTTGTGAACAGAAAGAGTCAACACTGGAAATTACTTGTTTTATTAAATGAGATCTGCAGCATTATTTTTGCACCAGTGGTTACCAAAGGGCTTGCTGTGTTTCTAAAACAATTGATAATTGAGCATCATACTCTTTTCAAGCAGCTGTATGAGAAAAATCTCACACCGAAACATCATTTTATGATACATTATCCAAGGATAATGGCTCGTTTTGGACCTCTGTCTAAACTTTGGTGCATGCGATTTGAAGCAAAGCATAATCCATTCAAAAGACTTGCACATGTTATGTGCAACTTTAAAAACGTTTCAAAGACATTGGCTTTCAAACACCAGGTACAACAAATGTATCACTATAAACATTGCTCTCTCATCTCTAAGAAAGTCAGTGTGACCAATGCCACAGATGGAGATTATCTCAAAGAAACATTTGTTAAGATTTCAGAACATCTTTTCTCGGACTTCAGAAACAAAGATGAAATTTTGCAGAAAATAAAAGACATGCCTCTCTCTGCCAAAACTGTCCAGGACAGAACTGTGAAGATGGCAGAAAACGTCACCAGACAGCAGATTGAAGATATCAATTCAGCTTTGGCCTACTCAATCGCCTGTGATGCGTCAAAAGACAAAAATGACATTGAACAAATAGCGTTGTTCTGCCGATACGTGAGCGCTACCGGGCCACAGGAAGAAATGATTGATTTAATACCGCTAAAAGACCAAACACGGGGGGAGGACATATGTGAGGCTGTATTGGACTGTTTGAGAAATAAAGAAATAAAGACCACTCACCTGGTGTCAGTAGCTACTGATGGGGCACCGTGCATGACAGGAGCGCAGAAGGGCTTTGTAACTTTACTCCATTAGTCACTGGATAGAAAATTGCTGACTTTCCATTGTATCTTGCATCAGGAAGCACTGTGTGCGCAAACATTTCCTCCGGAATGCACAGAAGTAATGGATGTTGTCATTCAGATTGTCAACAAAATAATGGCAAAAGGTTTAAATCACCGTCAGTTCCGCTCATTACTAGATGAGATGGACACCAAGTACTCTGATCTCCTGCTGCATAACAAAGTCCGTTGGCTGTCCAGAGGGGAAGTGCTGAAACGCTTTGCAGCGTGTCTAGAAGAGGTGAAAACATTCCTCAGCAACAAAGGGCTCACCTTTCCTGAGCTGGAACAGCCAGAGTGGCTGGAAAAGCTACACTTTATGGTCGATATGACAGCGCACCTGAACACATTGAACACATCTCTTCAGGGGAAAGGAGGCACAGCTCTGCACCTGCTGGAAGAGGTGCTGGGATTCGAGCGCAAGCTAACAGTGTTGGCCAAGGATTTACAGCGAGTCGCACTGCATCACTTCCCCTCTTTGAGAGAATACCAACAAGGTGGGAATGTGATAAATACGCAGTATTTGCAATCTGCAATTACTGCAATGCAAGCATCATTTGGGAAACGATTCTGAGTTCAGAGAGGAAAAAAACACTCTATCTTTCCCTGTCACTCCTCTAAGCATCGATCCATCCCTGTTGAATATGACTGCATTTCCAGGTGTAAGTCAACCTGATCTAGAGATGGAACTGGCCGACATCGCCGACAAAGACATCTGGGTGTCAAAGTTCAAGAGTTTGACAGCTGATCTTGAAAATGTGTGCCATCAGAAGGCCTTTCTCGCTCAGAATCACAAATGGAGCGAAGTTGCAAACCTTCCCAAACAGGACAAACTTGTATTCGAAACATGGAATGCCATCCCCGACAGCTACATCAACATGAAGAGGTATGCGGATATATGTGGATCTTTGGATCCACATATATCTGTGAGCAGGTCTTCTCCAACATGAACTTTATTAAAAACAAGCACCGCTCACGCCTCACAGACGTCAGCTTACGCTCCTGTTTGAAGCTGAAGGTGACATCTTACAGCCCTGACGTGAAGACGCTGTGCGGCGAGGTTCAGGAGCAAAAATCACATTAACCAGGTAAAATAAATATTTTAATTAGCTATTGTTTTACATATGTGTGCGTGGTTGTCTGGAATATAACAGTCAAATATAAATACATAACTATATATTGTTAAGTGAAATAGTTTGTTTTTTTTAATTCAGGAGGACAGGTGACCGCACACGCGCGATGGGACACAGAAGCAGACTGCGCATTTTTTGGTTAGCTTGGCTCGTTCAGTGCCGGTGGATAATATTTGGATAAGTTTTGATTTTTATTTCCTGAATAAGATGAGGACAGGTGACTGCATTCTATTTCTATTTTTCCTTCAGTGCGGGTTGGGTAAGTTTCGATTTTTATTTCTTAAGTACAAAGTCCCAAATAGACAGAGGGTATTTTGTTTGAAATTGAGCATTGACAAAGTGTAAAATGCGTTTTGTTACATGCAGAAATAAAATTTTGTGTTCTCTGCAGCAGTTCGTTGATTTCATAAACGCAACATAATATCGATTTTTGTACATAGCATATAGGAGCCACAACCCATTTTGACGTCATATATATATATATGTGACGTCAAAATGGGTTGTGGCTCCGAGTGCTTTTTTTTTATTGGGAGGCGGTCCCAAATGGCTCTTTGAGTAGAAAAGGTTGCCGACCCCTGCCCTAGTCCTTCTGACCGAGGAAGAGTCGATTGATGAGAAATCTGGATTTAGCGCCTGTTTAGACGCACACAGTCTTCTACACTGTAAGATGTGTGAGATGTGACATGCACTGGAAAATCTGAATAAAAAAGTTAAAAAAAAAAAGAGAGTATTTTATTTTGATACAGGTATCTAACGGTCCATATAGCCTACAAACACATTAAACTCTTCATATCACACTTTGAGCCGCTACGAACCGATAACAGGCAGCGGAAAACAACAGAGGGACTTGGCGAAATGAGGTTAGCGGGGAAAACACACGCCGCCTGGCCCCGTCAGCGGAGCTACGCTGCTCCGAAAACTCCGGAGCGTATTTCAAAGAAG
Organism: Xiphophorus hellerii; assembly: GCF_003331165.1. Taxonomy (NCBI): domain Eukaryota; kingdom Metazoa; phylum Chordata; class Actinopteri; order Cyprinodontiformes; family Poeciliidae; genus Xiphophorus; species Xiphophorus hellerii. The sequence goes on from NC_045692.1 coordinate 5,607,434, forward strand.
CCTAATTTTGGATGAACTAAGTTGATAGACGAAGCTATAAGGACTACTTTTTGTGGCAAATTAATAGGGTACTTACCTCTATTTACCGGTGCTGGTTGCACATTGCAATGGACGCCATCTTGCTGGTCCAGAGACGAGGGAGTTACGACTGCAGGATGGTGTGGAAAGCCTCGCCCTCGCGCTCTGGCTTTTCAAAATAAAAACTCAGGATAACCATTTTTCTCGGAGGCCAGGTGTCCGGTATTGTTTGTTTCTCACAGGAGCATTACTTAAACTGACTTGCGCTTGGCAGATCGTCTTTCTGCAGCTTGTATAAAGTCTATGTGTGATAGGGACCCTGTGTAAGCCTGACAGAGAGAACTTCCGGGTCAGATATCTTGTCAAAAATGTTGTCATGAAAATCGAAATTGAGCGCTCGTTATCCGGTTTTTCCATTTTCGTTTTGTTCACTAAGTGGGAAATTGGATAACGAGCCGTCATCCGATTTTGGTTTAATAAACGAAAAACTAGTCTAGTTTCGTTTTTTCATTTTTCATTTCAAACAAAAAAAAACGAACTGCCTGAAAATACACGGGCCGCAAAAGGTAAAGAGCTGGAAAAGCAAAGTGAAAAACTACGAGAGGAGAATGCTGGTCTTAAGAAGAGGCTCAGAGAAAAGGTACAGAATGAAATGGAGCCTTCGCATAAAAGGTCTGAAGGAGGAGAAAGATGAAGACATCAGGACTTTAGTCATATGTACTCTGAAGCACATCGTTCCTGAATCTGCATCAAGGCTGAAGGGGGACGTGCATGTTGTTCATCGACTGGGACGAAGGATGGAGAACAAACACAGAACCGTTATTGTGCTATTTACACGAAGATTATTGAAGGAAGAAATCTGGAAGAAGACCAAAAAATCCACTTATTGCAAAGAACTGGGCATCCGGTTTGCTAAAATGCTACCCAAAGAAACCTGGGAGGAGGGAAATCGTCTGTGGCTGCAGATTGATCAAGCCAGGGGAGCCGGGACGGTGGCCTACTGATGGACGCCAAATCGGACTGGAAGGTACCTATACTGACTAAGGTGGAGATGTAGACTTTGTAACAGGACCTGCTGCTCAACATCATTTTGTGGTAATCAGTTTAACTTAGTTTTCTTTTTCTTTTCTATTCAAGGAGCTTTTTTTTGTTTGCTTATAATGTTGAATACGAAAATTTCATTTATTTCACTCAATGTTAGCATATCTAGCTACTTCACTGACTCAATTGCTTCGGATGCCTATGAGGGTTTTCTTCCATTGGCTTTTTGTCCACACAATGAAACGAGCACATAAAGCATTTTGGGTTCTCTCTCCAAGTTTAGAATTTTTAGCCGAATTCTTTTTGTTTCCTTATCTGTCGGTAGGTTATGAAAACTACCTCTTATCACAGAAACACTGTCTTTTTGGTTTCGGGAGCACGTTCAAAACACACCTGTTGCTGCCACAAATTAAGTTTGGTCTAATTATTAGAGCACAGCAGTTACCCGAGTTCCACAGGGGCATCTTACGGCCCTTTCTAGTGGCAAGTTGTTCTCTAGAACAGATTAATGTGTGGTTCGGTTCGGTTCAGGTCCAGTGGAGAGATTCTCCGGGTTACGGACAGCTGCGGTCTTTTCTCCGCTTATTTGCAGCGACACTCAGCAACGGAGAACCTCGACGTTCTGGTTGTGATGGGGTAAATAAATCCAAATATATTTTTTTGTACTATAGAAATGTATTGCTGGCCCAAACATAATGATAAAGATTCAGATCATGAACTTTATGACTTTTTAAATCCAAATGAAAACTCAAATTCACATCACACCAAGCTAATATTATGTATTTCTGCTGTTTTACACTGTTGGCACAAACCTGCAGCTCAGAACTCTGACCAGCTTCTCTGCTTTTCTCTTTGTTAAAGTCGGTTCTTCAGAGAGACGAGCTGCTAGCAGCGCTGCTAATTCACCGTCACTCCATTACCAAACTTAACGCTGTGTTCCTGTCGCTCCCCGTGATTAAACTCACAAACTGTCCTCTGAACTGAGCAGCTCTCTGATGGCAGACAGCGTCTCCGTGAACAAGTTTTACCAAACATTGTACAGTAACTGAAAAGAGAGATGTAACTTCTATCATGAATATAGATGAACAAAAAACCCTACAAATTACAGTAAAATGCCGCTACGTCCGGTGGGCGCCGGAAGTAAGACTCATAATCGTTTCCACAGTAAGCCTCCCAGGAATAGAGAGTTCTGGCAGCGTGGCGTGCTGAGCAGTACTACTTCTCTTAAACAATTCCTCAAATAAGAGTTAATGAATTTTAGAATCGTTTCACACAGTAAGCCTCCCAGGAATATGGTGGAAAGTGAGCTGGCTTTGCTGTTGCCTGGCAACATAGCATACATGACATTATTCCACTGATGTAATCTGATGATGCCAAAGTGTGATGATGTCATAAGGGACAAGGCAACTGTCCCTTATGACATCACAAGGAACAGATGCCTTGAATATCCAGCGTCTGAATCAAACTTGCAGAAGTCAAGTTTCGGACGTTGGGTTTTCCATATTGAATTGAACATTGCATTTTTTCATAGCTTTTGTGATACATCAGTCGAACAGCCAAAATGCTGCCAATTAAGACTTATTTTTTAACAGAATGCGAAATTAAAGAAATGAGTAGAGATGAATTGATCTCCGTGAATCTGGATTTCATACAAAGGTTTAAAAAAATAGCTAAGGAGCATCGGAGTAGAACCGCAGTGGAGGAAGAGTTGAAAGCAGCTCAGGAAGAAATTTTGGATCTAAATCAGAACATTGATTCACTCAAGAAACAGCTAGATGAGTCTCAAAGACAAAACAACAACCTGAACTGTAAGACAATCCCACAGTTAGAAAGAGAGATAAAGAACCAGAGGTCCCACAGGAATCAGTTGTTGACTGTGAATAAAAACTACCAAACTAAATTCGAAGACCTTCAAACCTCTTTAAATGACCTCATGGACTCAAAACTGCAGCTTGAGAGGACGTTGGCAGAAAAAAGAGAAGCGATGTCTCAACTCACAGCCAACAAAATGGATGTTGAAAAGCAGGAAAATGAAGTGGAGAAACTTCGGTTGGAATTGTACAAAAAGAGCAACTATGTTGACCAGAAGAATACTGAAATTAAGAGAGAAAAAGAAAAGTCCAGAAGTCTTGAGGGCAAGGTAAAAGATCTGGAAAAGCAGTTGAATGAGGCAAAGAGTCAAATGAAAATTCCTGGGAATAGACTTTCAAAAACTCTGGTGGGAGATGAATATAAGAATGAACCAAGTGCCACGTTTTCTGACACCGTATTATTTCAGAAAAAAGTGCAAAACAGGGTATTAGCAACATATCAGAAGGCAAGAGCTCTCCAGGAGGAAAAACCCTTGAAGAAGCAGGCCGAGAGCCGCTCAATGCTCCCAGCCTCACAACAGAAAGAAAATTTAAAACTACAGGAAGAAGACTCACGACGACAGCAAGAAGCCATGGGTAAGGAAAGAAATTTTCACCGCACAGAATTTGATTGGAAAAGGCTGAAGGAGAAAATTCAGTCCTTAAATGGTCAGATACAGGCACTAACTCAAAACAGACATAGGGATCAAGAGTGCATTAAAAAACTCACTGAACAAGTGTCTACGATGAATACTAAGCACTACAGGGAGAAGAAGGAATACAAGGATTTAAATAAATCCATAAAGAGCAAAGAGACAAAGGTACAAGGTAATACTGCTCCGGAAATACCTAAAAATGAAACACAGACCAACGAACAGCAAGCCAAATTTCTACCGTCCATTGAGGGAAAGTCAGTTCATTATAAAGGAACCTTGCCTCTGGGTGGAGGCAGGTTAGATCCAGAATTCAAAGAAGACAAGCTCATAACGATAGAAAAGTTAAACCATAGCCCAATACCCCCTAGCAAAAAGAAGCTTGAAATGCCATCATTTAAACTTTCAGGCAGGAAGATTGTCCTCAGGGAACCTGAGCAAAGAAGAAACAGTGGTCAATCAGGCAGGCGTGCCACAGTTGATGGGAACATTAAAGTTCCCTCATTAGAGGTTAAAGGCAACAAAATATTATGAGGTGCATTTGTGAGCATCACATAGAAGAGGCGTATTCACCTTGGGGCTGGGCTTTAACCCATGGAGCCCAGCCGGGCACAGCCGAAGAGGAGACATGATTCCCTCTTCACACGGGCTCACCACCTTTGGGGGAGACAAACTGGTGGGGTGCAGAGTCAAAAGGATGGCAGCTGAAGGTTGGGACCTTGGTGATCTGATCCTGAGCTACAGAAGCTCAGGAACAGACCAGAGTCCGGTCCTCATTGCCGGCAGTACCTCGGGCTCGTTTCCAGTGAGAGTTGGACTCCGCCAAGGCTAATCTTTGTCACTAATTCTATTCAATACTTTTATTGACAGAATTTTTAGGCACAGCCAAGGTGTTGAGGGGATCCGATTTGGTGGCCTTAAGATCAGATCTCTGTTTTTTGCAGAAGATGTGGTCCTACTGCCTTCATCAGGTCGTGATCTACAGCTTTCACTGGAGCGATTCGCAGCCGAGTGCGAAGTGGCCGGGATGAGGATCGGTGCCTCCAAATCCAAGGCCATTGAGTTCTTGAGCCAGAAAATCTGGTTAGGATGCCTCCTGATATGCATCCCATCTCTTTAAATGCAAAGGTTTTCTCCGGGTGCTCCGGTTTTTCCTACCTTCGGGGAAAAAGTGATTAGGCTAATTGGTCTCTTTTAAATTTACCTTAGTCTCTCACTCACTAACATTTGGAGACATTCTTTAAATGGACACACTTTAAACTCAATGCATAGGTTTTCTCCGGGTGCTCCGGTTTTTCCTACCTTCGGGGAAAAAGTGATTAGGTCAATTGGTGTCTTTTAAATTTAGCTCTGTGTCTCACTCACTGCCTGTTAGAGATACAAAGAATATGAACTTATCTAGTTCAGATTCTTAATGCGTTTCTTTTTAGCACACACTCCTTACATGGCCTCATAAAATGGCTTCCAGTCCTAATGTTTCTATATTTTCTGTTTTCTTAGTCGTCTTAATTTTGAACAGGTCATAGAATATGATCAGTCTCTCTAAGCTGGAGTGTCTTCCTGTTAAAAGGGAGTTGTTCCTCTCTACTTGACTGCTCAGGATGAGGGACGGTAACAACTATCAATTGGATAATTGGATGAATGGATTGATGATTGGATTGGATGCAAAGTTTTTCTCCTGGTGCCCCGATTATTTTGACTATTCAGGAAAAGTTTTTAGGCTAAGGGTGTAACTTTGTGTTGCAAGTTGGTGGGGATGAAGTGTGGGGCGTGGGGGTGGGGGGGTGCTGATGCACCCACAGTCACTGGACGACCTTTTCTTTTCTAGTGCTAAGAATAAAGCCAAAACTTACATGAGAATGCAATAAATTAAGATATGATGTGTCTTTAGTATAGCAAATAATAAAGACGCAAAACCTTTTTTGGGTCTGGTTGGGGCAGTTAACTCTTTATTTAGTTATTATTGGATTCTATCAAATGTGGCTTAAAGCTGAGATGCTGATGTTTGGATATGTAAAATATATTTTATCTCTGCTAATAAATCTATAGTTTGGTTTCTGTCAGCTCTAGAAACAAGAGAGAACAAAGCCAATTTCTCTTTATAATGGCCCATCATTTAATTTTACTTAGCAGGAGTCGTGGTTTAAAATTTAACAAACTTTGGCTCTTTATGCTTTATGAAATATTTCATCCTATTTGATGATTGATCTGAATATTGCCACGTTCTATGAACAAATGATGCAACTTGTCCAGGTGAAAACAGGGTGTTTTTTATGTCAGCCTGTCAGCTTAACGTCACACGCAGTGACGGTTCAATTAACACAAAATAAGGTGAACTGCACACATTTTCTGACAGATAATCAGAAGTTCAGGTGCTTAAGTAGCTAATCAATTCAGATCAAACATCAAATAGGGCGAAATATTTCCTAAAGCATAGAGTTTGTTAAATTTGAAACCATTTAATGGTTATTTTTACAGCAAAGTAAAATTAAAGTACTGGTCATGTAAAAGAGAAATTCGCTTTGGTTCTCTCTTGTATCTTTACAGAACTGACAGAAACCAAACTATTTATAGATTCATATGCAGAGAGAATATATACATTTTACATGTCCAAACATCAGCATCTCAGCTTTAAGCCACATTTTATAGAGTCCAGTAACATCGATGGTCACTTTACTCACTGACAGCCCCAAACCAGAGCCAAAACAAGGTTTTTGGGTCTTTAATATTTGCTATATTAAAGCAAATATACTCAGCAAATACACATTCCATAAATTAGAATATGACTGAAAAGTTTCTTTGTTAGTAGTTCCATCACCAAGTAAGACATTATATGATTAATTAGATGTTTTAACATATTTATATTTCATAGCATGTTTAATACCTGCTAAAAAGTTATTTTCGAAAGGTACTATTAATCTGACAAGCCTATATATATATATATATATATATGTATATATATATATATATATATATATACACACACATATATACATATATAAATATATATCTTCTTTTAAAGCTGAAGTTGAAGCTATATATATATATATATATATATATATATATATATATATATATATATATATATATATATATATATAAAACTTTAAAAGAAGAGGAAAGCTTTCATAAAACACAGTAGAACTCAACAGAAGATTTTATTGGATAAAAATATGAAAAAATATCCTTTTTCATCATCACTTTTCAAACACTAGCAGCGTTTTAAGCCCTTTTACTGACTGCTTTAGTAGTCAGTAGAAAGCAACTTTAAAAGAAGTTGCATTTAAAACTCTTATTAACCCTTGTTACAGCATCAAATTCAACCAATGAAAAGCACGTCATGTCTTAATGTTGTCTTCCTCAGAGTATCAGCCTGCTGATGTTTTAGGCGGGGGAATAAAACATGAGGCTGCGGTTATCATTCTTTGTCACCAGGGGGCAGCAGAATATCAAAACACCGGTGTTGGGAGAAGCAGCGAATACAAAACTTGATTGAAAACTATAAAAATCGCATTAAAAGATCGCATTAATCACGTTTGTATGGTTTTAAACCATACAAACGTGATGAAAGCTGTGGCTGTTTCATACAAAAATAGAAGAGATCAAACAAACAATTATTCAAAATCTGGGATTTATTGTGCTTGAGATTAAACTGAGTATTGCAGTGCCTCGAAAAAGGATTTATACCTCTTGAACTTAAAGAAGAAAAAAAAAATCCCACATTCCCACCACTCATTTTAATGTTTTTTATCGTGATTTTATAGAATAATAAACCAACAGAAAGTAGCAGGTTGCAAAATGTTCTACAAATAAGAGGTCGGCAAGCATTTGTATACTTTGTGACACTAAAAAGGAAAACGCAGTGCAACCAGTTGCCTTCAGAAGTCATGTAATTAGAAAACAGTCCATCTCAGAGGTTTGTTGGAGAACACCAGCGAACAGAAACACAGCAGTCAATGATAGAGTTCTGCTGAAGCTTAAAGCAGGGTTAGGTCCTAAGTATCTAGAATATCCTAAGGTTTAAACAATGTTCAGTTCATTATCTGAAGAAAAATGGAAGTAGTAGTGCATTAGCACAGTATTACACAACTAGTGCACTGCATTACTCTTCCTGATCTGAAGTGTTGTTGAAGAAAAAGCTCATCTGAAATCTGCAAAGCTCATCAGACGCTACGAAGTTGTTAGAGACTGATTAATACGTCTCTTTTGAGATTTTTTTTAAAAGTCTAAAACAATTTCAAAACGTTGCATCCTTGTTTTTCTTCCACTTCCTAATGAGGCACTACTTTGTTTTAACGTGTAACACAAGATCCAAATGGATAATAGTGACGTTTGTGATTGTACCGTGTCAAAATCCAGAAAGTTTAAGATGTGTGAATATTTTTGCAACCTATTGTGCATCAACAGTAGCATATTCACTGGCACAGCAGCACAAAAGTCTATGCGAAGGGCGTATAAAATCTCAAATGGTTTAAGTTTTTTTTTTTAGCACAAGAATTGTAGCACTTAAGAATTTCATCAGAGAATTTAATTTAGATTAAATGCCGGCCCAGCTGAACAATGAAAGCATACACAAAAGACACTTTGGTGGAAGAAGAAAACAAAACTCTTCATCATACATGCTTTTGTCTTTGGTTTAAAAAAAAATAAAAGGAAAAGCCATTTCACAGTCAGTGTGCAGTTTTCTTGTTAGAGGCTGGAGTTTTTGTAGAGAGCTGTTTTGTCCACCAGGGGGAGCCACAAGGAGGCTTCTGGAGGAGGATGGTCACCGCGCACCTGTGCGTTGTCAGCCTCATCAACACCAGCATAAGAGGAGCGGGTGGCCAGTTTGCCGGCGCCGGAGTGTTATACCTGTTTTGGTACCCTGAGCCCCTCTGAGCGTAGTTCTCTGAGAATTAATTTGTGTACTCTGCTAATCTGAACCTTTTTCCTCTGACCTTCTCTCAGGATTCCTCCCGTGGAACCGTCCCTCGGTCGACTACGGTCCGACTACCTGCCCGCCCTCCGACATGCCCCCCTTCGGCTACTCCCCGCCATCAGAACCCCTCTCTTGTGCAAGAACCCGGACTCCAGCCTCTCTACGACTACCTCATTGGCGAAACCTCTTCATCTCTCCCAGTAAGCCCGCTCCATTCCTCCTTCCCCATAATTCCTACTACCCACTTACCTGTCATCTCTCCAGTCCTCAGATCACTGACGCCCCGGATCCAGTGGGGGCTCGAACTTACTCACATTTCACTACTGTTGATCTGTTCATCAATAAATTTTATTTATCTGTTTCCTCCATCTCCTGTTTGTGTTCTGCATGTGGGTTAAGCGAATAGTGTCCAATATGACATCTCTTTACGAATCCAAGATATGAGTCGGGGAGCTTTTTTCAAAAAGACCACAAGAAGAAGATCAAGAGCTACAGTATCTCTTCACACAAAGATAAGCCCCTCAGCTCTACAGCAACTCAGTCATATCGATGACTCATTTCAATCATTTTGTGTAAAGCCGAAGCAGAGCGCAGAGATCCTGCGGGGGCAACAGCTAACTCTCCTGTATTTCCAGTGTGGAAGTGTGCTGATGTTTGTGGTCCTCTTGATCCCTCGGAGGCCCTGAAATAGAGTGACAAGCTGTCGTCGTAAATACTGGGCCCCTACGGGGGAGCATAATTACTTAGTGATCCTATGTCAGCTTTTAGGGGCCTTCGTAGTGTCCTTCACTTTGCAGGAGGACTCTCTTTCCATGTATGGGCCAGGTGACGGCATTGCCTCTCGTTTTAGTTGAACCATCTGACCTGGTCCGGTGGACTTTGACCTCACTGATCCATGCTCAAAAGCAGGGCTATCTATGTTGGGAATCATATGGAGGGATTTGAGACGGGGGAGCGAACAGAGTCCAGGTCAAGACTCGGCTTTGTTGTGGACAGTGTTGGGGGTAAAATCTGTATGGAAACAAACAGGTGGGCTGCATTCTTGTAGGGTTTTTTTTTTTCTTTTAAATCTTTAATACCCCCCAAGAACGACGCTTGCTCAAAGACGCCTTATTCAAAACTCTTCTGTCATTGCTAACTTTGATTCAGGAGGTAGGAGGATTTTTGTCGTAGCGTCACAGAGCACGTACCCTAAGAGAGAGAGCAAATAATAAAAAAAAGCAACAAAATAGATTATGATTAGAGCGGCACTAAAAAAAAAAAACTATTTCCAACTTGATCACCCCTAACCAGTGTCCAGGCAGCTAGAAAAGGAAAGATTAATTTTTTCCCAATCAGTAAACACATCATGCATAACAACTACCAGGTCATACAAGTGCTCAAATTCTTTTATAGGCGTATGAAGTGAAAAAGACTCAAGGTTATTTAGTAATTTTGTACTTCTGCAGTGGTTCACGACTGGCTTGTTTGGAGTGCAGAAAGCAGCAGCCCATTCTGATTGGTGCATCTCTAATTATGATGTGTTGTGTCTGATGTTTATGTCTCCATTTCAGATTCTCAAACTAAACAGCAGCCTGGGTTTAAAGGAAAAACACATTGCTGTAGTACGGGGAACTACAGTAATGTGTGCCTAAAGCTCACACCCACTCTGATCTTTTCTCCTGACCACCTTCACCGCTTTGAGGCTCAATACCGTTTCCAAGTTCAAACAGCGAATACTGACCCACTCTCCGGGTACAGACTGAAGTTGTCATGGAAACATCCTTGACCGGTGCTACAGATTCCCCAGAGGGTGGTTTGAGGTTCAGCCTGGGTGGAGGTGGGGGTTTAAGTTTGTTGCGTTTGCTGACTCTAATGGGTCTTGGCGTCCCTATGGTCTCCTGGGGGCAGAGGGCGACCTCGCTGCCATTCCTCACCAGAACCTCCTCTTGGGAGATCAAGATGTCTTTGTTACCACTGTTGCAGCACAGAGGCTCTGAAGAGCACAGGTTCGCGCAATGCCCCAGGATGGACGCCTTCGGACTTGAATGAAATTTCCCACCACTCCCGTGCCTCTTCCTGAAACTTTCCATTTTCTCGGATTGGGCCTCTATATCTTGCTGAGTAGTGGATGTGCTAGGATCTCTGCAAGTGGATGCCACACCGGCAGAGAGGAAGCAGCGCTCCTCTTCAAATATTTTCTCTACACAAGGTAAATTTCTCATGTACACAAAAGACATCTGATCAGAAATTAGGCTACATTCACATTGCAGGCAAATATGACCCAAGTTTTATTATTATTATTATTATTTTTTGTAATAACTTAGCCAAAAAAAAACTACTTCTAAGCGTCTGCCACGTGTCTTCGTTTTGTTGAAGTTCAATGTTATCTCTGTGCACCACCCTGGTCTGTTTAACGGTTTGTCACTCAGCTCACCGTAGAGGAGACACCAAGTGGAGCAAAGAAAACAATGAAGTGCATGAAAATCGCACCACTCCTGGTCCGATTACAAATAAAAACAGACTTCTCTACAGAATTTGCAGTCAATGCTGCACAAAACGCATTCCCTATTAGTTGTACTTTCTTTTCATTGTCATTAATGTTTACGTCTGTAAACAGTGCGCTTTTCCACAGGCAGTGAAACATATCAATGTTACACTTAGTTTTATTTGGTATAGCCTACACCCTCTAAGGCAGGGGTGGGCACTCCTGGTCCTCGAGGGCCGGTGTCCTGCAACTTTTAGATGCATCTCTACTTCAACACACCTGAGTCAAATAATGAGGTCGTTAGCAGGACTCTGGAGAACTTGACTGCACTTAGGAGGTGATTCAGCTGTTGGATTCAGGTGTGTTGGACCAGGGGGACATCTAAGAGTTGCAGGACACCGGCCCTCGAGGACCAGGATTGCCCACCCCTGCTCTAAGGCTATCACTAGTGGGTTTATCAGCGCAGCACTGAGAAATACTTAGATTCTGGGAAGCTGCATCCAAACCGGGAGCTGAGGCCTCTCCTCCTGAAGAGCCGCCTGTCTGAAACAATAAAAAATAAATATATTCAAAAAAGTTCACACTGCACGTAAGAAGTCAATCGAAGGGAAGAATATATTTCACACACACACAAAAATATGAATTTACAAACTAAAAAAATCCATAAGGCAATATTAGCAACTGGAATTCGAAGAAAATACTGGGCAAAGTTGAGGAGATAATATCTTCAGAAGTGTCGAACTCTCTAGAAAGAGTATTTTAGGACTTCCGGTGACGCCATGAAAGGAGAAGCAGGCTGATTACCCTACTCCAAGGAAAATCTCCTAAAAACTAGCTTATTTGACGATACAACATAAAATTTATAACAACTTGACGAATTACAAAGATGTCTACTCTCAGGAAAGAAGCGGATGAGAAAAGTAAAACAACTGCGCGAAAAGAAACCTGCCAATTTCCAGAAACTACGATGGTCGTAAGTGAACAGAAAAACAACATGAAGACTGTGCTTGCAGAGCTAATACAACTGAGAAAGGAACACACGGATGCTTCACACCATACTAAAGTCACTTTATCAAGGGTTGAAGCATCACTGAAAGACGTGCTTGAGCGAACGACGAAACTGGAGCAGCAAATTACAGACACCAACCAAAGAGTGAGCGACGCTGAGGATCAGCTGCTCCGCCATGACCGCGTGATGCGCTACATGCTACAAAGAGAAGCTAATCTCTCAGCTAAGTGTGAAGACCTCGAGTCAAGAGCGAGACGCAATAATCTACGCATCTATGGGATACCTGAAGGAGAAGAAAAGAACGACATGATTTCCTTCGTGACTGATTTGATGCGCACTTCACTCAAATTACCACAAGATATGAATCTTGATATAGAGAGGGCCCACCGGTCGCTGAATATGAAACCTAAGGACTCTGCCCCTCCACGATCAATCATCGTCAGGTTCTCTAACTACAGAGTGAAAGAAAAAGTAATACAGATATGGAGTGAAAATAGTGTCAAAAAGATTTGTGCGTGCGTAAAAAGATTTGTGTGTGCGTAAAAAGATTTGTGCGTGCGTAAAAAGATTTGTGCGTGCGTAACAGGATTTGTAAACCTTAAAAATAAAATACATGTTGAAAAAGTACACACAAATCACCTGGTACGCACACACAAAACTGCAGTTACACACAAATCCGGTTACGAGTGCACAACTATTTTTGAGACTCATTTCACGCCTCGGTGGAAGCTCCAAGATTTGTGTGTAGATGGTGCGTTTACATGCTAGTAAAAGCTGGGACATCTGAGTTTTCTTCGGAACTGTTTCTTTTTTCCATAGTTCAATACGTATTTCTCTCTTTACTTGTCTCGTGGCTTAGACATATTTTTGTGAGAGAAAAATACATATGTCATTACACCCACGTCTACTTTTTAATACTATAAGATTGTTTATATATGAATCCGCATTTGGGACCTATACAACTGTAATTACTTGGGTAAAAAATTCGACCACTAGGTGGTGGAAGTTTATTCCGCTCTGACTGGGAAAAGCATTCATTCAAACTGGGAGAAGAAACAAGAGAATGGCGGGTCAGCCGAGTGATCGTGTTCGTGGTCTACCGTCCGAAGTAAGTGGATGTTAAAATTTGCACGTTTTACTGACCGTTGTAATGCGTATTTTTTAGATTATTTCAGATTACGTTTTACGTTTCAAGTAGTTCGACCCAAAGTTCTCGCCCTTCTATGTTAGCAATAGCTCATGTCTACGTTAGCTAAGCTACTATTAGTCCTCGATTAGTATCACGCATCGGTACAGTTTAAAACAGTATCTTCCTGGCCCATTACAGCTATGTCTACGTTTATCACCATGCTCAGCTATTTTTATGATGCCGACAATAATGTAGGCTTAGGTGATGTCTTTTATTATAATTATAATTTATTATAATTAATATTTAATTTGTATATGTCCTTTTTCAACTATGTGAAGCCGGGAGTAATGCAGCACACGGAGCTTCAAATAAAATGGGTCCTTTATTGTTTTTTTTTTTATGAAAAAAGAACACTTTTCTCTCTTTCTGGGTTGCAAAGAAACAAACGTAAATGACCCGTATTCTGTCAACATAAAGCCTCAGCTTCGTTGAAAATGGCGGGCTCACATGTAGCAACGTAGCTTCACATACAAAGCTAAACTATTACAAAGAGTGCATTAAACGGCAGTGGCACTTCTAGAGGACAAACAAAAAAACGTAACATTAACATCCTCTCCTTAACTTTGTTCATAGAAGATAATTCAGCTTCGACATTACCGAATACTTGGATTCTCGGATTGGTGGCATCCTTTTCACCAGGTCTCGGCACACAAAAATGTCCTTCTCTTCCGCTTTGCTCAGATTTCCACGATATATACACAAGAGGTTTTTTCCTACTTCCTGAAATCTTTTGACCTCTCTGTAAAGCAGCACCACATGCTGGCAAAAACAAGAATTGCAACCAGTTGGCGAAACAAAGCAAAACAGGGTTTACAAAATACAGTTTAGACATGTACCCATTTGTTCACCTGGTTACATTCTCCCCTGCTTAACCGTCATCGTCCTCGGTGACAAAGTAACTGTTTTTTACTTCTTTTAAAGCTTCTCTGAAAAACACAGAACCTAAGCTTGCAATAATCTGTGAAACCATTGATGAGTTTAGTTCTGGCTCCAACACTGACCTAGGTTCATGATGCGGGTTTGAGTGTTTCCCTGCATTCACTCTTTTACTCCTGCGTGGAGCAGGTATGGGAGCTTGTCTAACACAAGGAGGAGATACTGGTATCTCACCCGGTTGGTCAATATTGCATGTTTCATTGTCAACATGTTCCGTCTCCACCTGTTCGATGACAGGAGGTTCACGTTCTGAAATCAACTGAGTCTCTGCTCGCTTCTGAACACTTTCACCAATAGGACAGTTTTCTACACCTGAACAAGGAGTCAAGTCAAAAGAAACTTCTTCAATGACTATACCCCCATCATACTCATCACATGAGTCAGTGTGTGGTTCAGTAGTGTTCGTCTGTTTGATTACAGTGTTTTCAACGTGTCTCTGGGTTGTGTCTGGCAGATTAACACATGACCTGATGTCAGCCCTATTAATCGTTTTTGTAGGTCCTCCCTCTACAGGTTGTACTGTGCAAGTTGTGCCTACCATGTCTATAAGTTGGTAAACAACTGGACTCCATGCATCCTGAATTTTGTTACGACCAGCTGGTCTGTGTCTCAGGTAAACATACTCTCCAACCTCAATTGAAGGACAGTACACTTTGGGACTTTGCCGAGCAATGCGTTTTGCTGCTTTCTGCTCTGCATACTCTTTTGCTTTTGCATGTGCCTCTTTGAGTCTTTGCTGGTGCACAGCAAGCCAATCAAGATTTTTATCATGGTGACTTTCATTTGCAAGCAATGCATCAACAGGAAGATGTGGATCAACCCCATAGAGCAAGAAGTAAGGGGAATATCCTGTAGTCGCGTGTGGAGTAACATTATACGCGTAAACCAGCTCAGGTAAATGTTCAGGCCAACGCTTCTTTTTGTCAGGTGGAAGTGTGCGCAACAGTTCATGCAGAGTGCGGTTAAAACGCTCACACTGTGCATTCCCTGTCGGATGATGGGGTGTTGTACGCGTTTTTTTCACACCATACATTCTGCAAAGTTCAGCAATAACTTCTGATTCAAAGTTACGGCCCTGATCTGAGTGGAGACGTTCAGGTACACCGTACTTCATAAACCACTCCTTTAAGAGGACTTTAGCTGTGGTCTCTGCTTTTTGGTCACGTGTAGGAAACGCCTGAGTGAACTTTGTAAACACATCGGTAATGACTAGTACGTTCTCACGGCCGTCTGAAGCTGGTTCAAGGAGCGTGAAATCTACTGCCACAACTTCTAAAGGTCGTGTTGCCAAAAAGGATTTCATTGGAGGGTGAATCTTTGGGTTGGGCATTTTTGTGAGAATACAACGTTCGCAATTCTTGACCCATCGCTCAACATCTTTGTGCATCCCTACCCAGAATGCTCTCTGTCTCAACAACTGTAATGTCCTCTCTATTCCCTGATGTCCCATAGAGTCATGGACACTCCTCATGACAGCTGGTTGTAAACAACCTGGAACAAGCAACTGAAAGTACTCTCCAACATGATCATCCCTCACCACTCTGTACACCAATCCATCACGCATCTTAATGTGTTTCCATTGTTTCAACAATGATTTAGCAGCAACAGGAAGATTCTTCCTTTCTTGTGAACTTGGTGGGCTGCCTTGATCCAAAAACTGTTTTAAAACACTAATCACTGGATCTTGACATTGAAATGTTCGCAGCTCTTCCTTGGAATAACCTGGAAGAGTTGGTGTAGCCTCTTTAGCATGTGACTCGAACTTTTCAGGTTCTGCAGCCCTGATCTGGTTTAGTTGACAACACTTGACCCCAGCTGTAACCAGCTCAGGCTCAAGGACAGTGCCTCTACAAATCAAATTGCAAATTGCAACGCAATCATCAAACTCCTCATCATCATTTGGTTCTGGCTCCCCTGCTAACGGGTGTCGTGACAGTGCATCAGCGGCTGAGTTGCACCGACCAGGTCGGTACTGCACGTCAAAGTCGAAAGCAGCTAACTGCGCTACCCATCTCTGTTCAATAGCCCCAAGTTTTGCACTTTTTAGATGACATAAGGGATTATTGTCTGATATCACAGTGAATTTAGAACCCAGCAAATAACCCCGAAACTTTTCCACTATTGCCCATTTAAGCGCGAGCAGCTCAAGTTTCATGCTGCTATAGTTTTTGTCATTTCGCTCTGCATTTCTCAGCCGTCTACTTGCATATGCAATGACCCGTTTTTTGTCACCTTGCTGCTGACACAAGACAGCTCCTAAACCCTGACCACTAGCATCAGTTTCCAAAATGAAAGGACAAGTGAAATCTGCATAACCCAGAACGGGAGCAGTCACAAGCTTTTCTTTCAATGTGTCAAATGCAATCTGACTGTTGGTATCCCACAATGCACTCAGTTTTTGACTAGCTTTGGCTGTAGTAGCAGCTCCTCGGCACTGATTCACAAGGTCATGTAGTGGGGCGGCGATTTTTGAAAAGCCCTCAACATACCTTCTGTAGTAGCTACTTAGGCCTAGAAATGACTGGAGTTCCTTAACAGTGCCAGGCACAGGCCAATCCTTGACTGCTGCGACCTTGGAGGGATCAGTTGCGATACCCTCTGCTGAAATTTGATGTCCAAGGAATTTTACTTCCTTCTGCAAAAAGTGACATTTTTCCCACTTCACTTTTAATCCTGCGTCTCTCAAACGTTTAAAAACTAGGTCTAGTCGTTCCAAATGAGACTCAAAGCTTGGTGAGTACACCAAAATGTCATCCAGATAGACTAACATGATGTCGAATATCAGATCGCTCATAGTTGCTTGCATCAACCTTTGAAATGTTGCAGGCCCATTACACACCCCCATGGGCATGCGTACATACTCAAACAGCCCAAAAGGCGTGGTGAAAGCAGTCTTATGTCTGTCTCGATCATCCATGGCTACTTGGTGATACCCACTGGCAAGGTCAACTGTGGAAAAGTATTTGGCACCTTTTAACGCATCAAAACTCTCATCAATACGAGGCAATGGAAATGCGTCTTTCTTCGTTTTTAGATTTAGCTTTCGATAGTCTACACATAAGCGTATACTGCCGTCACCTTTGCGGACTACCACAACTGGTGAGGCGTAAGCGCTTTCACTTTCCTGTATAACTCCTTTTTTCAAAAGTTTAGAGATATGTTCTTTTACTTCCTGGTATTGGTTAGGAGGTATACGTCGATATGGCTGTGTGACAGGTACGTCATCCACCAGCTTGATCTCATGTTTCACTTTATCTGTGTGACCCAGATTCTCATCATCATCTGCAAAAACATCAATGTAACGGGACAGCAATGCACAGAGAGCAACACGCTCTTCCTCTGTGCCCCCCATGTCAAGTCTTTCCAACATGGCTTGCACCTTACTGTCAGTTTGCACTGTGTTAGAGTCCACTGAAACCTGTTCAACATCGGCAGAGATGCGCTGAAACTTTACTTGGCATGTCTGCTCACTCTCAACAGGCTCAACCTTTGAGATCACGCCTAGCCGTGTTCTGGGGCCCAACCACACTTCCTCGGCAGAGAAATTAACTACCGGGAGCGGAAGAACATGGCTGGTCCTCGTGACAAGTGTTGGGATAACTGCTAATCCGGGTGGTAGAGGAGTGGTCACTGGTTCAATGATCAACTGAGAGGCTGCATCTGAGGTTTTAGTGTGACCTTTTACGAACACAGTGGACACCGAGGATGCAGGGATACGTATTTTGTTTCTGCCTGCAACCCGAACTACCGCCTTTCTCTCAATGCAACAGATCTGTACCTGTTGAAAAGCTGTCCTCCACCCAGAGTCTAAGGATCCGCCCAAAGTGTTGTCAAACTCTGTTGTCACCAGCTGTCTGCATCTGTGAATAACATTCATACCAATTATGCATTCTTCAGAAACAACAGGATTCGCTGAAGGTTTCAGGACCAAGAAGCCACAATTTGGGATCTTTAAACTCATCGTCTCAACTTCCAGTTCAATATATCCCTGGTAAGGGATGTCAAGTCCATTTGCAGCAGTTATTTTAAGCCAACTATTTGTAGCTAGCATGCTCTCATCATTACCAATATATTTTCTGAAAAACTCATCTGTCATAGTACTGACTTGGCTGCCAGTGTCCAGTAAACAATGAGCTGACCTGCCATTAAGTTTTAGATCAACCACTGGACATTTTCCTATGGCACGCTCAATGATTTGTTCTCGTGTGATCTCTAGTGTAGGTGAGTCTAGGACATGACCCTGCATTACCCGACTCATTGCAACCAGGGTCTCTCGTTTCCCGACTGACCGGAAACAGGGGACTCATCAGAGTTTTTGTGTCTTTTCTGAGGGCACTGTTTGGCAACATGACCAGCAGTTTGGCACTTGAAGCATATCGGCTTACCGTCCGGGGTAAATCTTGGAACAGTTTTGATCTGATATGGTGTCTGGCTACTAGGGTTTTTGCTCTGAATTGTCAACTCTTTTACAGCTTTAGTGAGTTCTGTTATCACTTTCCCTTGCTCAGTGAGCACTTTAAGAACGTCATCAATTGATACTGACTTCTCATTAGGTCTAGTTAGATTAGTGACTTTGTCTTGCTCTTTAAGAGTTTTCATCACATCCTCCAGATACACTGGATTTCCTGTCTCTTTAACTGCACAGCACTGTGCTTCTGCTGCAACATTACTGCAGGTCTTCACTTTACTTCTAACCATTTTTGTGCTAGGGGCTTGGTCTAAGGACCACAAGTAAGCTTCCTCACGCACCTCTACAAAAGTAGATGCAGGTTTTCCTCTTACATATTTTCGGAGTTCTCGTCTCAGTGAGAGGTCTCTGATGCCCTCAATGAACTGGTCTCTTAACACTGTGTTCTCATTAGCCACGGAATTAGGATGTTGTTTCCGTACAAAACTAAAAGCCTGAGATAATGAATGTGAAAAGTCACGTATGTCTTCACCCTCCTTCTGTTTACAGTTGTAGAAGTTTTGTAAAAGTTGGGAAGCACTACGTTTATCTCCAAACGCATCTTTTAGGTAGACAAACAGGTCTTTTACAACATCACCATCAGCTTTGCGTAAACGCACCTCCTCCAGAGCTGAGCCTCTTAACAGTGACAGCACAAAATCAAATTGTTCAGGTGCAGATTGATTTCTAGCAGAAATAACCCTTTCTACTTCTTCAATAAACTCATCTACACTCCTCCCATCCTTGTCAATGTCTCCACTAAATGGTGAAATGTGCCTTTCTCTGGGTACATAGACATAAGATCTGGTAGGCTCAGTATTTAGTGATGATATGACTGTCATGACTTCTTCTTGTCTTCTGGCTAACTCACTTAATTGTTGTAACACTCCAGCTTGTTCAGTGTCATTTTGTTCATTGTTCTGTCCACCATCCTGTTCATTATCCTCATCATTATTCACTACTAACTGTTGTTCATCCATCTCAAAGTGTTCATCTTGTTCAGACATGGTCAGATTTTTTTTATTTTATTTTTTTTCAGTTTACTGAACAGTCAATAGAAGTGTAAATAGCAAAGGATAAATTGGTCGAAGTCCCGAGTCCACCGGATGCTCCTGGGCTGCTCCTAGACCGCTGCTGGGCGATGCTCTCTCCCGCCTGGAATGCGTTCTGGTCTGATGGTCACCTCGGCTGAAATCCCTCACAACCACGCCAGCACAGACTGTCCAGCAACGTCCTCCTCTGATCTCGAAACGGATCCCGCCACACAGATGCGATACCCAGGTCCACTCAGGTTTAGGCCACTTCTTCGCCACTGCCGTATAACAAAGCTAACGCTGCACCGCCATATTCGTGCCCGAACCGAGAGAAATAATTTAAAAAAAAAACGAGACCCCACTCCTGGTACCAATATTTGAAGCCGGGAGTAATGCAGCACACGGAGCTTCAAATAAAATGGGTCCTTTATTGTTTTTTTTTTTATGAAAAAAGAACACTTTTCTCTCTTTCTGGGTTGCAAAGAAACAAACGTAAATGACCCGTATTCTGTCAACATAAAGCCTCAGCTTCGTTGAAAATGGCGGGCTCACATGTAGCAACGTAGCTTCACATACAAAGCTAAACTATTACAAAGAGTGCATTAAACGGCAGTGGCACTTCTAGAGGACAAACAAAAAAACGTAACATTAACATCCTCTCCTTAACTTTGTTCATAGAAGATAATTCAGCTTCGACATTACCGAATACTTGGATTCTCGGATTGGTGGCATCCTTTTCACCAGGTCTCGGCACACAAAAATGTCCTTCTCTTCCGCTTTGCTCAGATTTCCACGATATATACACAAGAGGTTTTTTCCTACTTCCTGAAATCTTTTGACCTCTCTGTAAAGCAGCACCACATGCTGGCAAAAACAAGAATTGCAACCAGTTGGCGAAACAAAGCAAAACAGGGTTTACAAAATACAGTTTAGACATGTACCCATTTGTTCACCTGGTTACATATGCAATTTATAAAGTGAAAAATTTAACACTGACTGAAATGTGGAAAACACATACATTTTTCAATTTACAAGATATTTTTATATTTATGATTCCAAAACTTTTAGCAACTCAGGTGTTGATTGGTCTATATAATTGAGATTTATTTGTTGTCTCAAAAGCAGATAGTTGGAAACATGGCTCATGCCTTGGCTACAGCACTCACAAGGGAACTTGTGGGAAATACAAGCTCTCCCTCAACAAGTTCATGTCCTAATATCGGCAACAATTCTGGCCCTTTGGCTTCAAATTCTTCAACACGGGTCAACCAGGCATTAAAACGGTAAGATTTGAATTTCTTTTTAACATTGGAAACGAAGTAGATAGCAATTATGTATTTATTTCTTATATGTTTTTTCATTGTTGTTTTTTTTTATTTTATGGACTCTGCCTTCACTGGATGTTTTGTCTCAAACTATTATTATTATCTTTATTCTCAAAGGCAATTTCCAAATCTGTTTCAAAAGTCAGACCTGAAAAAAGGCAAACAGAGGATTATCGCCTCAACTCGTTCTACAAAAATCTCCAACATTGGAATATACGTTTTGCCAGGCCCCACCAATCTAACCCCCAAAAGTTCTGATGAGCTTCCCTTAGCACATGCAGGGTTAGGGAGAAGGGTGCTTTCTTTTTCTGACGACAGCAGGCATGAGGAGGTAATAAATGACAATAATTATCATTTACTCATAATATTTCATGTATAATTTATTTTGTATTGGTGTTCTTATAGTAGTGTGCATTAAATATAACAGATTGTCAGTCAGTTGGAGGACGAGTTTATCAAACTTAAACAACTGAAGGGAAGATGGATGTTCCATAAAGCATCAGGTTAAAATGATTCCTCTTTAATAAGATTGTTCATATTTATTTTGATTTGTAAAATGTTCAGGTTACACCAATAAATGCATATCTTTATTTTATCTCAGGTGGAGGTGGTCAAAGGAAATTGTCAATAATCCCAATGGATGCTGAAGGGCACAGCGGCAAGCTGCTCCGTTCTGCTTCAAATAATGGGAAAATAGTCCTCTTCCTGGTACCCCTCCAGGAAGAACTGGAGACAAGTCCACTTCCATTTGATGCGGAGGAGTTTGCCAAAATGCCTCAGGTGCCCTGTGTCACTTGTGGTATAACAATGCCTCTTCAGATGCTGGTGTTACATGCTGGGTCTTGCAGAAAAAAAAAAAAAGTAAGTTGTCCTCATTTCCTCCATAACTTAATCAATCAACATTACTATGTTGAACTCTTTGGTTTTATTCTCTCTCTCTCTCTATATATATATATAGATATATATACACTGCTCAAAAAAATAAAGGGAACACTCAAATAACACATCCTAGATCTGAATGAAAGAAATATTCTCATTGAATACTTTGTTCTGTACAAAGTTGAATGTGCTGACAACAAAATCACACAAAAATCATCAATGGAAATCAAATTTATTAACCAATGGAGGCCTGGATTTGGAGCCACACACAAAATTAAAGTGAAATAACACTACACGCTGATCCAACTTTAATGTAATGTCCTTAAAACAAGTCAAAATGAGGCTCAATATTGTGTGTGGCCTCCACGTGCCTGTATGACCTCCCTACAACGCCTGGGCATGCTCCTGATGAGGTGGCGGATGGTCTCCTGAGGCACCTCCTCCCAGACCTGGACTAAAGCATCCGCCAACTCCTGGACAGTCTGTGGTGCAACGTGACGTTGGTGGATGGAGCGAGACATGATGTCCCAGATGTGCTCAATCGGATTCAGGTCTGGGGAACGGGCTGGCCAGTCCATAGCTTCAATGCCTTCATCTTGCAGGAACTGCTGACACACTCCAGCCACATGAGGTCTAGCATTGTCCTGCATTAGGAGGAACCCAGGGCCAACCGCACCAGCATATGGTCTCACAAGGGGTCTGAGGATCTCATCTCGGTACCTAATGGCAGTCAGGCTACCTCTGGTGAGCACATGGAGGGCTGTGCGGCCCTCCAAAGAAATGCCACCCCACACCATTACTGACCCACTGCCAAACCGGTCATGCTGAAGGATGTTGCAGGCAGCAGACCGCTCTCCACGGCGTCTCCAGACTCTGTCACGTCTGTCACATGTGCTCAGTGTGAACCTGCTTTCATCTGTGAAGAGCACAAGGCGCCAGTGGCGAATTTGCCAATCCTGGTGTTCTCTGGCAAATGCCAAGCGTCCTGCACGGTGTTGGGCTGTGAGCACAACCCCCATCTGTGGACGTCGGGCCCTCATACCATCCTCATGGAGTCGGTTTCTAACCGTTTGTGCAGACACATGCACATTTGTGGCCTGCTGGAGGTCATTTTGCAGGGCTCTGGCAGTGCTCCTCCTGTTCCTTCTTGCACAAAGGCGGAGGTAGCGGTCCTGCTGCTGGGTTGTTGCCCTCCTACGGCCTCCTCCACGTCTCCTGGTGTACTGGCCTGTCTCCTGGTAGCGCCTCCAGCCTCTGGACACTACGCTGACAGACACAGCAAACCTTCTTGCCACAGCTCGCATTGATGTGCCATCCTGGATGAGCTGCACTACCTGAGCCACTTGTGTGGGTTGTGGAGTCCGTCTCATGCTACCACGAGTGTGAAAGCACCACCAACATTCAAAACTGACCAAAACATCAGCCAGACAGCATAGGTACTGAAAAGTGGTCTGTGGTCCCAACTGCAGAACCACTCCTTTATTGAGTGTGTCTTGCTAATTGCCAATAATTTCCACCTGTTGTCTATTCCATTTGCACAACAGCAGGTGAAATTGATTGTCAATCAGTGTTGCTTCCTAAGTGGACAGTTTGATTTCACAGAAGTTTGATTTACTTGGAGTTATATTGTGTTGTTTAAGTGCTCCCTTTATTTTTTTGAGCAGTGTATATATATATATATATATATACTGGCATTAATGTTTCCCAATTTAAACAGAATCGGACTGATCAGACTGAACCTATAGAGGTTGATGAGGATGACTGTGACACATTGGAGGAGCCAGAAGACACAATTGAAGATTTGGAAGAAAGAGAGGTAGGATCCTGTTAAAAAAGTTGCACACGAAGTAATTTATTTTTACAAAATAAAGCAAATAACGTCTAATATTCTTGCAAAAAATATATTTTTTAATTTTTATTATTTTGAAAAAATATTTTTCTGTGCAGTGCTGCCCTATCTGCCAGAGGGATTTCTTGAAGTCTGTGCTTCCTTATCATGCCAGTGAATGCTGTGGCAGGTATTTCAATCTGGAGAGACTCACACGGAGAAGAAAATAGCAGTTAAAAAGATTTAATGGTACAATTTCTTTGGCGCTCGGACCCGGCAGAAGACCGTGAGCCGAGGATCGCCGTGAGCAGGCGGTCTGCTCGGCGAGCTCGGGATAGTCTTCCCTCCCGGGACCGAAACTGGTGGTGGAGCGGAGCTTGGAGAGGGAGAGCACAAGGGATCCTGGAGGACGACCCTCATGGTGAAGGTGGAGATGGGGAGGAGGTGGGTTGAAGCACGGCTGACGAGCAGGAAGACCCCAGGGTAGCTTGGACTTTTGAAGGTGTCTTTGGACGACGATTGGCTGGAGCGGCGTGAAGCTCCGGTCCGGATTGGCTGCGGTTGGGCGTAGTGATTAGATGATGTGGTGAAGCTGGTCGAGTCTCCCAGTTTGAATTTTCGCCAAGGCTCCATTTCAATCTGGAGAGACTCACACAGAGAAGAAAATAGCAGTTAAAAGATTTAATGGTACAATTTCTTTGGCGCTCGGACCCGGCAGAAGACCGTGAGCCGAGGATCGCCGTGAGCAGGTGGTCTGCTCGGCGAGCTCGGGATAGTCTTCCCCCCAAAAGAGGGAGCCGGGCCGAGGCCTGGCTGGCCTGCAGTCGGATGACTGATAGGCGCACCACGTTGGTTGGGGCCTGCAGTCTGACGAGACTGATAGGCGTCGGTTGGGCCTGCAGTCTGCCGAAACTGTTAGGCGTCAGTCGGGCCTGCAGTCTGACGAGACTGATAGGCGTCAGTCGGGCCTGCAGTCTGACGAGACTGATAGGCGTCAGTCGGGGCCTGCAGTCGACGGGACTGATAGGCGACGGTAGGGCCTGCAGCTTGGCGAGACTGATAGGCGTCGGTCGGGCCTGCAATCTGACAGGACTGATAGGCGTCGGTAGGGCCTGCAGTCTGCCGAAACTGTTAGGCGTCAGTCGGGCCTGCAGTCTGACGAGACTGATAGGCGATAGGGCCCGCACGCTGGCGGGACTGATGGCGAAGCAGCGTGATGGACTGCGAGGCCAAGCCGGCAGGGCTGAGGGCCTGTTAGGCCCTGCTAGCTTCCCTAGGTGTGAAATAAATGTTAGAGGTGACTGTAGCGGCCTCTTGGAATGAACAGCCAGACACAGGGAGTTCCAAACGGGTGCAGTTTAATCTTGACCTTTCTTGTCAGACACCGTGAAAACTGTAGCATAAATAAAGGATACATAATGTATAAATAAACATAAATGTTCATGAAACACGATTGGGCACATTCCTACCTCATTCTGCTTTCCAAGAGCGCTATTTTACAGATTTTCTTTTCTTTTTCTTCGGGCTCTAACGCTGACTCGGCGTGGTTAGCAAAACAGGAAGTGCCTAACACAAAATACGCGAAGAAGAAATCTACCGCTCTTCAAAATAAAAGCACAAATCAACCACTAAGTGTCACTGTGGGACCAATGAACAAAAAGAAGAATTTCGCCATTTAGTAGCTATTTACGGTGACTAGGGCTCCACCACCAGTTATTTGGAGAGATGCTCACCTGCAGACATTGCACGTGGAGCTTCGAGCACAGCTGAAAGATCTGGTAGGATATAGGATGAGAAGGCCGGGGATGACCAGCGGCCGAGCTGAAGGAGAGAAGCTGAAGGGACGCCTGACGATGGCGATGTGGCAACGCCTATTCTAAAAGAATGGCCCGAGAAGTGGCAAGGGGGGAGATCTCAGCTGAGATCAGTCTGAGGTGGCAGATGAACCAGGCAGCGGTTGTAGTGGTCAGGGAAGAATTTAGTATTGGAGTTAGATAGTCTCTAACAAATTGAATACTTTAGATGCAGATGTGAACTCACTCCGTATCAGAAATCCATAGAAGGCTAGGAGGAAAGCGCATGAGTGGAGCTCTGATGTAGGGGATGAAGGCACCGGATTGGTGTGCTGTGATGAGATTCCCAAGTGACGGGAATGAGATGGGTTTCCAGCTATCAGGATTAGAGGAGCTATGCTTAGAAATCCCTTGAGAAGGAATTCACAGCGGGGTTCGACTAGACTAGATGACTAGACTAGACTAGATTAGGGCTGTTGTAAACGAATATTTTAGTAATCGAGTAATCTATCGATTATTCTTACGATTAATCGAGTAATCGGATAAAAAAAATTTATAAAATAAACTATTGGCAAATCTGCAATAACACCAGTTAGTCCAGATCAGTCCAATATCTCCTTTTTGAGCATCCCTAACAGTTAAATGTTTGTAGTTTAGAAAGTTTACTTGTAACAGTAGTTTGCTTTAACCTGAAGAAAAGTTATACTAAGATATTAAATTATATTCAAATAATAAAGTGGCAGGCTCACAAATATGCTTATAAAAATGTCTATACTCCAGCTTTTAGTTTATGTATTTATCTTCAGTGAGTAATACACATACACGTAAAAGAACTAAGTAAACAACTCATTTAACTCTAACATTTTATTGATAATAACGCAATAACATTAAACCTCCAGTAAAGTTTCAAATCAGTAGTACAGCAAATCTCTTGCTTTTTTGTTCTAAAGTTCAAACAGAAAAGATAAATAAAGAAAATACTTGATTTAAAAATAAAACAAGTTTAGACAAAATAGTAAATACTGCATTTTATACAATATATTTTAAGTCTAAGGTGCAACAAATTCCTTGCTTTTTTCAGTGCTAACACAAAAGAGTAAAAAAATATTCATTAGCTTTAAATAGAAAAGTTAAGGCAAACCAGAGAATACTGCCTTTTATACATTCAAATTATAAGTTTCAAATCTGAGGTAGAACAGATTTCCTGCTTTCTTAACTGCAAAAACAGAGGAGAAATAAAAAAAGAATTAATAGAAAAGATTACTAAGGCAAAATAGTAAACACTGGCTTTACAAAAACAACTTGAACCTCAACAAAATCAACTTGGATGTTCTTAAAGATGGAATAAAAAAATATCTTAAATCCAACATATACTGAATGTTATTCAATATGCATTTCTTAAATGCTCCAACACACAGGTGTGCATGTGTTTAACTGTTAAAGAAGCCTTAAAGAAGACTATGGTTGCTGTGAAGGAAAGTGAGCATGTCGACATGTTGTGAACTGAGGCTTGCCCTGCGCTTCGATGCGATGTTCCCTGCTGCGGAAAAAAGCCGTTCTGATGGTGTTGATGTTGCTGGTATACACAGAAAGAACTTTGCAAGTTTTGACAGTGTTGGGTACCGTGCTGCATTTGATTTCCACCATAGAAGTGGGTTCTCCCTCTTGGACAGTGTATGCTCTCCAAAGTACATCAAGACTTCCTTTTGAACATCTTGGTTCAAATGCTGTTCCTCATCCTCCTCATCACTTGTGCTGGATTCTGAAGAACCCAGTAGATTGCTGAAAAATGTGTTGGTGTTCTGCTGATGCTCTACAGGCTTGTCTTGGGCATCAGTGGAGACCTCATTTTCACCTGAATTTTTCTGTCTCATTTTCTTTTTGACATCAAGGACCATTGTTTGAACCATGCTTTGGATCTTAAAGGCTTCATCTGGGGGCAAGAACTTAAGTTTCTTAAATCTGGGATCTAAAGCAGCAGTAAGTACAATAGTATTTGAGGATTGAGGCTGACACATAAATAGTCCTTCCCATCTTGTTGTGATCTGTGCCATCACTTCAGCTTGGTATGACTGAGCTGGTGCAGTCTCAAAAACTTGGGTCTGTATGGACTTCTTGAGGCTTTGCACAAGTTGTGGAAGTGCAGAAAGAGTAACGTAGTCTTGCCCACTCAGAAACACCGTTGCTTCTTCAAATGGCTGAAGAGCCTTGCTTATCTCCTCTATAATATTCCACTGCTCTGGCTTAAGATCAAGGTAGTGTTTTCCTCGTGGTGTCAATGCTGGGTCAGATAGTGCAGCAGTTATCGGCCATCTTTGCTCCAGCAGCCTACACAGCATGTGGAAAGTACTGTTCCAACGAGTGCTTACATCTTGTATGAGCATGTGTGATGCTGTGCCCATTTGCTGTTGCTTATCCTTCAGCTTTGTGCAAGCCAGTTCACTTTTTTTAAAATGTTCAACAAGACATCTTGCAGCTGCCACACACTTTGAGATGCTCTGGTTGCTCTTCAGAGCATTCTGTACCACCAAGTTCAGGGTGTGCCCTGCACATCGCACAGATGCCCACTTATGCTTTTCTGCCAAAATCTTCACTGCTGCTACAATATTGGCACCATTGTCGTGGATGACAGCTCTGACTTTCTCAGGTGGAACATCAAACTTTGCAATAACCTCCTCAAGCCACTCTGCAATGTTTGCTGCTGTGTGTCTTTCTTCAAGTGGCATTGTTGTCAGGGTGTGGGACTTCATTTTCCAGTCCTCTCCAAGAAAGTGGCATGTCACTCCAAGATATGCCTCTGTGGCAACACTTGTCCAAATGTCTGCTGTGAGAGCAATGCTGTCTGTCTCTTTTAGGATGTTTTTCAATTTGTCTTTGATTTCTTCATACTTTTTCTCCATCATTTTTACAAAGTAGGTTCTGGAAGGAGGGGTATAATTTGGATTGAAGGTGGAGATCATCTTCTGGAATCCTTCATCTTCCACCACGGACAGCGGTCGCATGTCTGTGATGATCATATTTAAAATGCTGTTTGTGAACTCAGCTGCTTGAACAACCGAACATCCTGGAACCCTTTGAACAAAGCTGTCCAACGTATGACTCTTCGGTTCACTGAAAAGAAGCACAATGTAATGATTATTTGTTTATTCCTTGTTATGAATTAAATATATTTCAAGTGCACTAATTTGGATATTATAACATTTAATATTATTAAGTTGGAATCTGCACTGACAGCTCATCTGCCATGATAGCAGCTTTAGTTTCAGTTTTATTTTATTTATGGATTTAAGGCTTTCATTTATGTGTGAGTTTTGAGGATGCTTTAATTAAAAGCATTATTTTTAACCATCACAGAAAAATCTAAATGCAGTGAAATGTTTTTTTATGTATTGGAAAACAGAATGTAATCTATATGTTAGGAAAAAAATAAACTTACTCACAATGTAAAGGTTTGAGTTTGTACAGAGTTCTGCAGCCTTAACTAGTCATGATAAAATGCAAAAATGTTGCTATTTTTATTAAAACGATGCTATTATTTATTCTTGATTGCTTAGGTATAAACAAATATAGAATTACTACAAAAAATATTAATCAAAAATTTCTAATTCATACATAACAGTAGCGAGAAGAAAAGACTGTAACTTTTCAGGATGGAAAGACACCAATAAATAAATGCTTTTCAGCTTATGCCTGTAATCTGTTGCTGCGTATTTTTATTAACAAACTTACATTAAGTCCTGCATAATTTCTCTCAGTTCCACCCTCACATACAATTTACACTACACCCGGTTAAGTAACCGCTATGTTTAGATGTAACGTTAGCAAAATAATGTGCCTCAATTTACATCTATAACATGGCAGATTATCACACAACGTAGTTAGCAAAGAGAACATAAACGTTACCTGTTGGCAACCGTGTACGAGTTGGATGCATGTAGCGGGTGTTTTCTCTTCAGATGCTGCAACATTGATGTCGTGCTGTTGTGGTACGCCAATTCTGCTTTGCAGTGGATGCATTGCGCTGTGTTGTCCTTTCTGTTTAGCCTAAAATGTTCCCAAACTTTTGACATTTTTTGTCGCTTTCGGGGTTCTCCTTCTGAGCATTCTCCGGTTCCCTCCATAGCTACAAACTTAGCACATGTGCTCCAGGCGCTAACGGAAGTGGTAGCGTTGTGCAACACAAAAACCCTCCGGCTAGACCAGTGTGCTGCGTATTTAACAGCAT
This sequence comes from Xiphophorus hellerii, assembly GCF_003331165.1. Taxonomy (NCBI): domain Eukaryota; kingdom Metazoa; phylum Chordata; class Actinopteri; order Cyprinodontiformes; family Poeciliidae; genus Xiphophorus; species Xiphophorus hellerii. The sequence goes on from NC_045692.1 coordinate 5,637,046, forward strand.
TGCTTATTACAATACAATAAATTTAGCGAAGCTTCGAGGCAGATAAATTTCCTCGAGGATTTTTTGTAATTGAGTTACTCGAGTTACTCGATGAATCGTTTCAGCCCTAGACTAGATGATGTGCTAGGTTGCTAAAGCTTGGCGTGAAAGTTGCTTCCAGCGAGCAGACTGCGGATGTAGGAAAGAACTGAAGAAGGGAAGCTGTAGGAATGCTTTGCACGGAGGCAGATGTGGGAGTTATAACTGGACCTGGAGGGGCAGACTGGCTGCCTGTGATCTGCTGTAATATGATTAAGTTGTACGGATATACGAATCCTGCTTAACTAATTAATTAATTAATTAATTAATGCAACTCCGGATGAATGCATGGATGTAATTCTCGAAATCCTGGAGTGTTTTTATCTTATGCTGGGGGCAATGAGACGAAGTTGGATCGCTAAATAATAGGGGCCTGTAAATCCCCCAAAAGCTCTTTAGAGAACGCAAGGAAAAGGGTAGAATAAGTCAGGATTCCTACTGAGCGGTAGACTAGAGCACGTACACGAGACCGAGAGTCGACGTCGGGCCGAAGTTTGGTTTCCTGCCAATGAAGATCGCCATACGTCCTGCTCCAACGGGTGGTAGCGACCGACAGAAGGGGATTACCGAAACGCTTTTAGGTAATCGGCCACATAACAGGGAAGTTAGATCTTCATAAGCCGTATTGCCAGTGACGGTCCGGCTTGGTGGTAAGCAGTCGGATTATCGGGGAACGGGAGGCTTGTTTTATACGAGCGAGCTTTGTGGTTGGCTACGACTAGCTCCAGCGGTAATTACTGACCATCCATTTACCAGAAAAACGTTGGCTGGTTTTATCCCGTCGCTTGTATAGAACTGACGGCTGTACAGATGACGCTGACCACCTAGCGCGCATGTCTGCGTACTAACTGTGTGTATGCCTCCTTGATATGAGTCGGAACCAATGGATGACGAGGAAAGAAAGCTGTCAGAGCGAGCGGCGTTGTGAACTATGAATCACTTGAAAGAGGACTCGTGAAGTTCAGATCGCTGTGCAGGTGAAGCTGACTGTTCGAGGGTGGAGGTTAAGATTGACGACTGGAAAGTACGCAGATGAGATCCGGTCTGCTGGCTGCAATGAAGCTGCAAAATTAGAGAGCCTACAAGCGGCTTCTGATGATCAGACTACTCGGGGTGCGACATTGGCCCGACTGAGGGGGAAGGAGAACCATCCTCCCCGCTTTGTGCACCAGGAGCGGCCCCGTGATTGATGGTGCTGCTAAGGTGTGTGTGCGTGACTGTTTCTCCCCGTGTATGTCGGCTGCCTGAGTGGCTTGTGTTCCTGATTGCTCAACTGAGATCGTCAAGCCATCTACGGTCAATGGCTGGGATTGCGGTTGTTGTGGATGCTGGACCTACTAATGAAGCCATTCGTGTGTTCCTGCAGCGTTGTTACGTTTCCACCTGGTTCACCAGATGATAAGCACCAATCTAGGTAGGCTGCATCTCTGCTCTCGGGTAATCTACCTGCTGGGTCCATAGTTAAGGTATTTTCTCTTTCAGACACCTGATGACTGCACCATTTAGGAGCTGCAGCGCTCGGACGCTCTGCTGTCTGTGTGGATGGGCTGCTTGAATGGATCTGGAGTAGAAGGGGCAGTTGGGTGGGCAGCACGGCTTTTTCCTTTTTTTTTCTTTTTTTTTTTAACATAAAAGAGGAATTGTAAATAAAAGATTGCCCATAACTCCGTTAGTTTTCAGGTGCGTTTTATATGGAACTTTAGGCGGATCCTCTCTACTAGTCATGAAAAGCTTAAAGAAAATGGTGCTGCGATTAGGAGACCAGCGGCAGCTGGGGCAGAGGCCAGAATGAGCTGAAATGCAAACTGGAACTACTGACAGAATTTGGAGCGATCTTAGCAACAGAGGGAAGAGAGGGCTACGGCGGCCTGAGCGGGGAACTAACGGAATGAGCTAGTCGCGACCCTGGAAATGCCAAGACTGACCGGCGATAGGAGGCGTGGTAAACATGAGTTAAAGGCACTGGTACACTTGACAGAGACGTAAAGCGAAGGGAGAATGAACGAGTCAGGAGCAGGTACGTCTTACCTCGACGACGCCCAATGGGCGCAAATGAAGCTGCAGGTTGATGAGGCTGACAAGCCAGCTGCGAGCCGAGATAGGTGGAGGTGAGCGTAGCGGTCTGATGCGACGTTCTCTCGGAGGTGAACTGGGAGAGACGATCGGGCAACAGATCGAGTCCATGGTGGGACGAGCAGGAAGAGCCGACGTGCGTCGGTGCAGCCATGGCGGATCATGGAGACGACCAGCGCTTGCTGCGGGGGACAGCGCCAATGAGCCGCAGCAGCCTATGGTGAGCCGGAGCGGGGAACCGGGCAGATAACGGAGGACTGCGACGTCAACAAGGGGAGGACGGAGAATTCCGGCTCGTCGTCGCCGATGGAGGCCGAAGCCAGGCGTGATGAGGGTGGTTAGATTGGTGAGGAGTAGCGGGGAGTCGACAGGAGCGCAGCCGGCCGGTGAGGGATACTCCCTGGATCTGGGCGGACGGAAGGCAGCTGAAACTTGTTGACTGAATGTCGGAGAGGTAGACACCTTGAATCCTAACCCTAACCCTAACCCATCGGAGTAGAACCGGAGTGGAGGAAGAGTTGAAAGCAGCTCAGGAAGAAATTGTGCATCTAAATCAGAACATTGGTTCACTCAAGAAACAGCTAGATGAGTCTCACAGACAAAACAAAAACCTGAACTTTAAGACAATCCCAAAGTTAGAAAGTGAGATAATGAACCAGAGGTCCCACAAGAATCAGTCATATCAGAAGGCAAGAGCTCTCCAGGAGGGAAAACCCTTGAAGAAGCAGGCCGAGAGCCACTCAACGCTCCCAGCCTTACATCAGCAAGAAAGCTTAAAACTACAGGAAGAAGACTCAGGACGACAGCAAGAAGCCATGGATAAGGAAAGAAGTTTTCACCGCACAGAATTTGATTGGAAAAGGCTGAAGGAGAAAATTCAGTCCTTAAATGGTGAGATACAGGCACTAACTCAAAACAGGCATAGGGATCAAGAGTGCATTAAAAATCTCACTGAACAAGTGAATACGATGAAAACTAAGAACTACTGGGAGAAGAAGAAATACAAGGATTTAAATGAATCCATAAAGAGCAAACAGACTAAGATACAAGATAATACTGCTGCGGAAAAACCTAAAAATGAAACACAGACCAACAATCAGCAAGCCAACTTTCTACCATCCATTGACGGAAACTCAGTTCGTTATAAAGGAACCTTGCCTCTGGGTGGAGGCAGGTTAGAGCCAAAATTGAAAGAAGACAAGCTCATAACAGTAGAAAAGTTAAACCTTAGCCCAATACCCCCTAGCAAAAAGAAGCTTGAAATGCCATCATTTACACTTTCAGGCAGGAAGATTGTCCTCAGGGAACCTGAGCAGAGAAAAAATAGTGGTCAATCAGGCAGGGGTGCCACAGTTGATGGGAACGTTAAAGTTCCCTCATTAGAGGTTAAAGGCAACAAGACATTATGAGGTGCATTTGTGAGCATCACATAGTAGAGGCGTATTCACCTTGGGGCTGGGCTTTAACCCATGGAGCCCAGCCGGGCACAGCCGAAGAGGAGACATGATTCCCTCTTCACACGGGCTCACCACCTTTGGGGGAGACAAACTGGTGGGGTGCAGAGTCAAAAGGATGGCAGCTGAAGGTTGGGACCTTGGTGATCTGATCCTGAGCTACAGAAACTCAGGAACAGACCAGAGTCCGGTCCTCATTGCCGGCAGTACCTCGGGCTCGTTTCCAGTGAGAGTTGGACTCCGCCAAGGCTAATCTTTGTCACTAATTCTATTCAATACTTTTATTGACAGAATTTTTAGGCACAGCCAAGGTGTTGAGGGGATCCGATTTGGTGGCCTTAAGATCAGATCTCTGCTTTTTGCAGAGGATGTGGTCCTACTGCCTTCATCAGGTCGTGATCTACAGCTTTCACTGGAGCGATTCGCAGCCGAGTGCGAAGTGGCCGGGATGAGGATCGGTGCCTCCAAATCCAAGGCCATTGAGTTCTTGAGCCAGAAAATCTGGTTAGGATGCCTCCTGATATGCATCCCATCTCTTTAAATGCAAAGGTTTTCTCCGGGTGCTCCGGTTTTTCCTACCTTCGGGGAAAAAGTGATTAGGCTAATTGGTCTCTTTTAAATTTACCTTAGTCTCTCACTCACTAACATTTGGAGACATTCTTTAAATGGACACTCTTTAAACTCAATGCATAGGTTTTCTCCGGGTGCTCCGGTTTTTCCTACCTTCGGGGAAAAAGTGATTAGGTCAATTGGTGTCTTTTAAATTTAGCTCTGTGTCTCACTCACTGACTGTTAGAGATACAAAGAATATGAACTTATCTAGTTCAGATTCTTAATGCGTTTCTTTTTAGCACACACTCCTTACATGGCCTCATAAAATGGCTTCCAGTCCTAATGTTTCTATATTTTCTGTTTTCTTAGTCGTCTTAATTTTGAACAGGTCATAGAATATGATCAGTCTCTCTAAGCTGGAGTATCTTCCTGTTAAAAGGGAGTTGTTCCTCTCTACTTGACTGCTCAGGATGAGGGACGGTAACAACTATCAATTGGATAATTGGATGAATGGATTGATGATTGGATTGGATGCAAAGTTTTTCTCTTGGTGCCCCGATTATTTTGACTATTCAGGAAAAGAAGTTTTTAGGCTAAGGGTGTAACTTTGTGTTGCAAGTTGATGGGGATGAAGCGTGGGGCGTGGGGGTGGGGGGGTGCTGATGCACCCACAGTCACTGGACGACCTTTTCTTTTCTAGTGCTAAGAATAAAGCCAAAACTTACATGAGAATGCAATAAATTAAGATATGATGTGTCTTTAGTATAGCAAATAATAAAGACGCAAAACCTTTTTTGGGTCTGGTTGGGGCAGTTAACTCTTTATTTAGTTATTATTGGATTCTATCAAATGTGGCTTAAAACTGAGATGCTGATGTTTGGATATGTAAAATATATTTTATCTCTGCTAATAAATCTATAGTTTGGTTTCTGTCAGCTCTAGAAACAAGACAGAAAAAAGCCAATTTCTCTTTATAATGGCCCATCATTTAATTTTACTTAGCAGGAGTCGTGGTTTAAAATTTAACAAACTTTGGCTCTTTATGCTTTATGAAATATTTCATCCTATTTGATGATTGATCTGAATATTGCCACGTTCTATGAACAAATGATGCAATTTGTCCAGGTGAAAACAGGGTGTTTTTTATGTCAGCCTGTCAGCTTAACGTCACACGCAGTGACAGTTCAATTAACACAAAATAAGGTGAACTGCACACATTTTCTGACAGATAATCAGAAGTTTAGGTGCTTAAGTAGCTAATCAATTCAGATCAAACATCAAATAGGGCGAAATATTTCCTAAAGCATAGAGTTTGTTAAATTTGAAACCATTTAATGGTTATTTTTACAGCAAAGTAAAATTAAAGTACTGGTCATGTAAAAGAGAAATTCGCTTTGGTTCTCTCTTGTATCTTGTACAGTATATATACACATACACACACATATATATACATATATAAATATACTGCTCAAAAAAATAAAGGGAACACTTTAAGTGTTAAACAACTGTTTAAGTGTTCCCTTTATTTTTTTGAGCAGTGTATATATCTTCTTTTAAAGCTAAATATATATATATATATATATATATATATATATATATATATATATATATATATACACACACACCCTCCCATTGAATTCAATGAGAAGGTGTGTCCAAACCTTTGGTCTGTACTGTATATATATATATATATATATATATACATATATATATATACACAGTACAGATACACACACATATATATACATATATAAATATATATCTTTGAAGTTATATATATATATAACTTCAGCTTTAAAAGAAGATATATATACAGTACAGACCAAAAGTTTGGACACACCTTCCCATTGAATTCAATGAGAAGGTGTGTCCAAACCTTTCGTCTGTACTGTATATATATATATATATATACAGATATATATACATATATATACATATATATATAACTTTAAAAGAGGAGGAAAGCTTTCATAAAACACAGTAGAACTCAACAGAAGATTTTATTGGATAAAAATATGAAAAAATATCCTTTTTCATCATCACTTTTCAAACACTAGCAGCGTTTTAAGCCCTTTTACTGACTGCTTTAGTAGTCAGTAGAAAGCAACTTTAAAAGAAGTTGCATTTAAAACTCTTATTAACCCTTGTTACAGCATAAAATTCAACCAATGAAAAGCACGTCATGTCTTAATGTTGTCTTCCTCAGAGTACCAGCCTGCTGATGTTTTAGGCGGGGGAATAAAACATGAGGCTGCGGTTATCATTCTTTGTCACCAGGGGGCAGCAGAATATCAAAACACCGGTGTTGGGAGAAGCAGCGAATACAAAACTTGATTGAAAACTATAAAAATCGCATTAAAAGATCGCATTAATCACGTTTGTATGGTTTTAAACCATACAAACGTGATGAAAGCTGTGGCTGTTTCATACAAAAATAGAAGAGATCAAACAAACAATTATTCAAAATCTGGGATTTATTGTGCTTGAGATTAAACTGAGTATTGCAGTGCCTCGAAAAAGGATTTATACCTCTTGAACTTAAAGAAGAAAAAAAAAATCCTACATTCCCACCACTCATTTTAATGTATTTTATCGTGATTTTATAGAATAATAAACCAACAGAAAGTAGCAGGTTGCAAAATGTTCTACAAATAAGAGGTCGGCAAGCATTTGTATACTTTGTGACACTAAAAAGGAAAACGCAGTGCAACCAGTTGCCTTCAGAAGTCATGTAATTAGAAAACAGTCCATCTCAGAGGTTTGTTGGAGAACACCAGCGAACAGAAACACAGCAGTCAATGATAGAGTTCTGCTGAAGCTTAAAGCAGGGTTAGGTCCTAAGTATCTAGAATATCCTAAGGTTTAAACAATGTTCAGTTCATTATCTGAAGAAAAATGGAAGTAGTAGTGCATTAGTACAGTATTACACAACTAGTGCACTGCATTACTCTTCCTGATCTGAAGTGTTGTTGAAGAAAAAGCTCATCTGAAATCTGCAAAGCTCATCAGACGCTACGAAGCTGTAGAAGACTGATTAATACGTCTCTTTTGAGATTTTTTTTTAAAGTCTAAAACAATTTCAAAACGTTGCATCCTTGTTTTTCTTCCACTTCCTAATGAGGCACTACTTTGTTTTAACGTGTAACACAAGATCCAAATGGATAATAGTGACGTTTGTGATTGTACCGTGTCAAAATCCAGAAAGTTTAAGATGTGTGAATATTTTTGCAACCTATTGTGCATCAACAGTAGCATATTCACTGGCACAGCAGCACAAAAGTCTATGCGAAGGGCGTATAAAATCTCAAATGGTTTAAGTTTTTTTTTTTTTTAGTACAAGAATTGTAGCACTTAAGAATTTCATCAGAGAATTTAATTTAGATTAAATGCCGGCCCAGCTGAACAATGAAAGCATACACAAAAGACACTTTGGTGGAAGAAGAAAACAAAACTCTTCATCATACATGCTTTTGTCTTTGGTTTAAAAAAAAATAAAAGGAAAAGCCATTTCACAGTCAGTGTGCAGTTCTCTTGTTAGAGGCTGGAGTTTTTGTAGAGAGCTGTTTTGTCCACCAGGGGGAGCCACAAGGAGGCTTCTGGAGGAGGATGGTCACCGCGCACCTGTGCGTTGTCAGCCTCATCAACACCAGCATAAGAGGAGCGGGTGGCCAGTTTGCCGGCGCCGGAGTGTTATACCTGTTTTGGTACCCTGAGCCCCTCTGAGCGTAGTTCTCTGAGAATTAATTCGTGTACTCTGCTAATCTGAGCCTTTTTCCTCTGACCTTCTCTCAGGATTCCTCCCGTGGAACCGTCCCTCGGTTGACTACGGTCCGACAACCTGCCCGCCCTCCGACATGCCCCCCTTCGGCTACTCCCCGCCATCAGAACCCCTCTCTTGTGCAAGAACCCGGACTCCAGCCTCTCTACGACTACCTCATTGGCGAAACCTCTTCATCTCTCCCAGTAAGCCCGCTCCATTCCTCCTTTCCCATAATTCCTACTACCCACTTACCTGTCATCTCTCCAGTCCTCAGATCACTGACGCCCCGGATCCAGTGGGGGCTCGAACTTACTCACATTTCACTACTGTTGATCTGTTCATCAATAAATTTTATTTATCTGATTCCTCCATCTCCTGTTTGAGTTCTGCATGTGGGTTAAGCGAATATTGTCCAACATGACATCTCTTTACGAATCCAAGATATGAGTCGGGGAGCTTTTTTCAAAAAGACCACAAGAAGAAGATCAAGAGCTACAGTATCTCTTCACACAAAGATAAGCCCCTCAGCTCTACAGCAACTCAGTCATATCGATGACTCATTTCAATCATTTTGTGTAAATCGTTTAAAGTGGTTTCACTGGCTGTGTAAACACAGCGACACATCCTCCTGTCCTTAACGGGCGAGTGTCAAAATTAATTTCGGCTTCGATCAAGGTGAAACTAAAGCCGAAGCAGAGCGCAGAGATCCTGCGGGGGCAACAGCTAACTCTCCTGTATTTCCAGTGTGGAAGTGTGCTGATGTTTGTGGTCCTCTTGATCCCTCGGAGGCCCTGAAATAGAGTGACAAGCTGTCGTCGTAAATACTGGGCCCCTACGGGGGAGCATAATTACTTAGTGATCCTATGTCAGCTTTTAGGGGCCTTCGTAGTGTCCTTCACTTTGCAGGAGGACTCTCTTTCCATGTATGGGCCAGGTGACGGCATTGCCTCTCGTTTTAGTTGAACCATCTGACCTGGTCCGGTGGACTTTGACCTCACTGATCCATGCTCAAAAGCAGGGCTATCTATGTTGGGAATCATATGGAGGGATTTGAGACGGGGGAGCGAACAGAGTCCAGGTCAAGACTCGGCTTTGTTGTGGACAGTGTTGGGGGTAAAATCTGTATGGAAACAAACAGGTGGGCTGCATTCTTGTAGGGTTTTTTTTTTTCTTTTAAATCTTTAATACCCCCCAAGAACGACGCTTGCTCAAAGACGCCTTATTCAAAACTCTTCTGTCATTGCTAACTTTGATTCAGGAGGTAGGAGGATTTTTGTCGTAGCGTCACAGAGCACGTACCCTAAGAGAGAGAGCAAATAATAAAAAAAAGCAACAAAATAGATTATGATTAGAGCGGCACTAAAAAAAAAAAAAACAATTTCCAACTTGATCACCCCTAACCAGTGTCCAGGCAGCTAGAAAAGGAAAGATTAATTTTTTCCCAATCAGTAAACACATCATGCATAACAACTACCGGGTCATACAAGTGCTCAAATTCTTTTATAGGCGTATGAAGTGAAAAAGACTCAAGGTTATTTAGTAATTTTGTACTTCTGCAGTGGTTCACGACTGGCTTGTTTGGAGTGCAGAAAGCAGCAGCCCATTCTGATTGGTGCATCTCTAATTATGATGTGTTGTGTCTGATGTTTATGTCTCCATTTCAGATTCTCAAACTAAACAGCAGCCTGGGTTTAAAGGAAAAACACATTGCTGTAGTACGGGGAACTACAATAATGTGTGCCTAAAGCTCACACCCACTCTGATCTTTTCTCCTGACCACCTTCACCGCTTTGAGGCTCAATACCGTTTCCAAGTTCAAACAGCGAATACTGACCCACTCTCCGGGTACAGACTGAAGTTGTCATGGAAACATCCTTGACCGGTGCTACAGATTCCCCAGAGGGTGGTTTGAGGTTCAGCCTGGGTGGAGGTGGGGGTTTAAGTTTGTTGCGTTTGCTGACTCTAATGGGCCTTGGCGTCCCTATGGTCTCCTGGGGGCAGAGGGCGACCTCGCTGCCATTCCTCTCCAGAACCTCCTCTTGGGAGATCAAGATGTCTTTGTTACCACTGTTGCAGCACAGAGGCTCTGAAGAGCACGGGTGCGCGCAATGCCCCAGGATGGACGCCTTCGGACTTGAATGAAATTTCCCACCACTCCCGTGCCTCTTCCTGAAACTTTCCATTTTCTCGGATTGGGCCTCTATATCTTGCTGAGTAGTGGATGTGCTAGGATCTCTGCAAGTGGATGCCACACCGGCAGAGAGGAAGCAGCGCTCCTCTTCAAATATTTTCTCTACACAAGGTAAATTTCTCATGTACACAAAAGACATCTGATCAGAAATTAGGCTACATTCACATTGCAGGCAAATATGACCCAAGTTTTATTATTATTATTATTATTTTTTGTAATAACTTAGCCAAAAAAAACTACTTCTAAGCGTCTGTCACGTGTCTTCGTTTTGTTGAAGTTCAATGTTATCTCTGTGCACCACCCTGGTCTGTTTAACGGTTTGTCACTCAGCTCACCGTAGAGGAGACACCAAGTGGAGCAAAGAAAACAATGAAGTGCATGAAAATCGCACCACTCCTGGTCCGATTACAAATAAAAACAGACTTCTCTACAGAATTTGCAGTCAATGCTGCACAAAACGCATTCCCTATTAGTTGTACTTTCTTTTCATTGTCATTAATGTTTACTTCTGTAAACAGTGCGCTTTTCCACAGGCAGTGAAACATATCAATGTTACACTTAGTTTTATTTGGTATAGCCTATGTTACTGGCACCAGACCTAGGGGAATCTGAGCCAGTATCCAGCGGTGCAAAGGCACATGAATCCTTTGCAACCAATTTCTGTGGATCACAGAGGAAGCGAGTTGAAACAGCGTTACTCTGGCAGAGCTCGTTTATTCTCAGCCGCGCATTTTCAATTAAACAAACACAACCACAATACAATTCAAATGCAGTCAACAACATCCGGAGTTTCCACAAAGAAATAAAATAAAATAAAATCCTCAAATAAAATAACATAATAGCAAAAGAAATTAAGAAAATCTAATCCTAAATTAACATAACCCAACTGAACAAAACATTCCATCTACAACACACAGTAAACACCAACGTTTGTCAGTTACAACTGTTTTTTTAACGTTTGTCAGCTGCAACTGTTACAGCGGCCACAAAAGAGACCAAGCCCACCACAAATAAATACACTGTTATAAGAAACAAAAATATCACAATGCCACCTGTTACGGAGTAAAGCTTCTTCTCAAACAAGACGGAGGCTCGTATTTCCTTTACTGAACCTTTCTGTTCAGTATTTATTGAAGAGAAAAAAGGAACGGCGTCCGCTGATTACGGGCAACCGCAGTTCGTAACCAATGGCAACCAAAAGTCAACAAAGCAAGATAGTGACAAACAGTAACAGATCCTTAAGCATTCTTCAAAATAAAAGACTTCCTCTATTCAAATAAATCATGTCTTGCACTTAAATATATTTCACTTCACCTTTGTAATTATATACAATCATGTTCAATACAATTAATAATAATCATCATGTAAATTATGCTTAACATATAATTGTAAATCAGTCACTTATCATGCAAATATACCGAATAACATAAGTGTAAAAAAGTCACAACACCCTGGTCAACTGAAAAAAAAGAGACATACACAGACAAAAAGAACCAAGTAACACACACACCCCTGCCACCTGAAACCCTCCCTAAACCAACCCATTCGCTGAAGCATTCCCCCAAACGGGATGCGCGAAAACCCATCAAAAAGAAAACAAAAAACAGCATCCAGCTTACTAGAGGCTGAAAAATGAAAGTAGTCTTAACTACTGACTACTCTCCTGGGAATGTGATGTAAATATAACAATATGTGAAAAATGCACCATCTAGAGAACAACAGGTTTGTAGAAACATGAAATATATTATAAGGCATGTAGAACTAATGTGCAATCGGACACACAAAGGCCCCCTTGTATCAACAAGAACCAAGAAAATAAAAATACATTTCCAAACTAGGAGTTAAATCCACAGTGTATCCAGAGTACTCGAAAGGCACTGTTGAGAACCACAATGCATTAAATAATAATTGTATTGTACAGAGTATTACAGTTCCCAAACAAAGTGTTATCCCATCACTGGGTAGCGGCCCCTCTGGAATTCAACTGTGGCCGGAACAACCACACTTCAAACTGTGGCTGGATCAACCACATTTTTAATGTTTTTCTCAACAAAGTCTGCAGCAAGGGCTGGGTCCTCGAACTTACGAGTCTGCCCGTTGGGAAGAGTGATCCGTAATATTGCAGGGAAAAGAAGCCCAAACTTGATTCCGGGGCAAGAGTGGAGTTCCTTCTTCACTTTCGTAAACGATGCGCGTTTTTTAGCAACTGAGGTTGAATAATCGGGGAAAATGAACACATGTTTTCCTTCATAGAGTAAGGGAGACGACTCACGAGCCCTCCGTAGAATCTCATTCCGTTCTTGAAACAGGTTGACACGGACTACGACCGGGCGCGGTGGGTCCCCCTCTGCTGGCTTGGCCCACGATGTGCGATGAGCCCGGTCAAGGGCAGGCTTAGAGTCGAGGCCGAGCAGATCCTGAAGCAGCTTCGATACAAACTTCGTCGGCTGTTGACCTTCGGATCCCTCCGGTACGCCCACAAGGCGGATGTTATTTAGTCTGGAGCGACCCTCCAAGTCTTCACATTTCTTGGACAGTGTGTCCACTAATACATTTAACGATTTAACCGAGGCCTCCATCAGTGATGGGATTTTCGGCTCCTTTTCGAGATGCGGCTCTAATGGCTCTTCTTACTGTGGAGAGCCGGCTCTTTCGGCTCCCCATATATATTTTTGACATTATTAATTAATACCTTAAACCTAATTTTATAATATTTTGTTTCATTATTGACATTGTTAAGCACTTATGATGAGTAAAAATGCCGCATAACAATGCTATAGCAATACCGATGCCTGTGATGTCTGCATGTGCCTGTGCAGGTTGTTTGTCGAGCCTGCACGATAGGAAATGCTGACTTTGCACAGTCTGCACTCTGCCCTGGAGCTTGATGTAGCATTAAAATGAGTCCAAATCTTGCTCTGTTTTCTGTCACTCATTTATTTTCACCTATTCAGTTCTCACACTGACTCCCCTTCTTTCTGTCGTGCTTCTTGACCGCTGAGTGAGTGTCTGTACATAAACACCTGCCGACGAACGCTATACAGCTTGGCCAATTGCCAGCCGTTTCCACAAAAAAAGTGGAGATAAACTTTTTTTTCAGTGTTTTCCCGCCACATTATTAATTGAAACTATGTGTGATTGGTCAGATGTGTGGAGCACACGCTTGACATGAGGGCAGTGGACCGACCGAGGGAAAAAACTCTCAGCTCTAGCAGAAGAGCAAAACGCGCAAGGAGAGGGAGAAGAGGGAGGAGAGACAGCGAGGCACCGCAGGACAAAAAAAAAAACGATGTGGGGAAAATCTATGGGCTCTGGCACTTGCAGAGCACAAGCACAACGACAGGGAGGCGGAGAGACAGCGATATACTGTAGGAAAAAAAACGGCTCCCAAATAGGATCCTAAAACAGCTCCCATTGAGGAGCCGGTTCCAATCGTTCACTTCAAAGAGCCGGCTCTTAGAGCCGGATCGTTAGCGACCGACACATCACTAGCCTCCATGGTAGCTAGCCTCCCATCCTGATCGTTAGCAGCCCGCTCCAAATCGTGAATGGCAGTCCCAAACGAGGCAATTTTAGCTTCTAGCGGTGCCAGCGCGGTTGAGATCTCCCTCTTAACGACATTCGAAACAATGTTCTCAAACCTGTTGATGAGATCAGTGCGGGAGTCGTTCAGCATCTCTTGCATCTTGGTTAGCAGTATGCTATTAGCATCTGGTTCAGCAGGAGCCTCGTGGTCAGCCTTGCTGCGAGTAGCCTTGTCGTTTTTCCCCATATTCAACTACGGTACTTACAAATTGCACATCAGATATGTATTTTCGTTCACTAATAGTCCAGTATGTTCCAAAAAAGTGTGTAAAGAGGTGCAAAAATTTACATTAAAACACATATCCCATCGGAGCACCCGCAAAACACGTCCTACATAGTCGGTGCTCAGCAGCGCCCCCCTCATTATGTTTTCTTACCTCGCTTCTTCTTCTTCTTGGTATTTATTGGCGGTTGGCAACAAACTTACAGTAGCATTACCGCCACTTACCAGTATGGAGTGTGGTTGGAGATGGTCTATAAACTTTCACTTTCTACCTTTTCCCTCCATTAACTCCTGATTAAACATACCCCCACACATACACACCTGCTTATATTATCCAACTTGCTTATAGCTTTATATACCCCTCTTTGATATTCTTTACACATTCACACCCAACTTGCTCTACTCATATCCTATGAAATAGCTTTGTTTTTTTAAGATACCGAATAATTATTTGAATATGTCTACTCCCGAAATCTCTCCTCAAAAATTCTATTAAATTAAACCTTTCTTTAATACCTACACACTCTCTCAGCATGCATCTTCTCTCTTCTTCATACTTACAACACTCTAAAATAACATGCTCTATTGTTTCAGACTTCTCACAATAATCACACTTTCCAGTTTTATGCTTTTGTATTTTAAAAAGTGAATAATTAAGCCTTGTATGACCGAACTCTTACCTCGCTTGCAAGTGAATCTTGACATATGTAAACAAGGATGGGACAATCACCCAATGAGAACTGAACAAAACCTCACTCCAAATCAGTTGAGGGAACTGGGACAGATCGGACATTCAGTGGTTGACCCAGAGGTACTTGAATGTCTTTTTTTGTTATTTCAAATGAAACAACAAATGTTTTCCACCAGCTACATTGTTATGTATGTTTTGCAGATTCCCCATATAAACTGGGAGGAAAGTGGGCTTGTTCCTGATCCACACGCTGAATTGCGAGTACCAGAGTTGGACAGCCCACTTACAGAAGATCAGATGGAGCTTCTCCGTGAAAACATTGCCCCCCTACAACCTTCAGAGTCTAGTGGCATGGACATTTACATGGATACTCTGCAATATTTGGAAACTTTACTTGTGACAAATTAGATGTCACTTAAATTTAAATGTTTGTAATGAACAGCATTTTCAATACCATTTATTTAAAAAAATCCATCAAACATGTACAAATATACAAGCAAGTACAAGCTAGAGAAAGAACCAGCTGGCAAAAATGTTAACTTTATAAAGTTTAATGTACACCAGAAACATGAAAATTATTTTATGTTTGAATGCCAAACATTTGTGGAATATTTCAGCAAAAAACCACATGATGAACAGGGATGCCTGACAAACATTTAGTAGTCACCTCAGGAACACAACTTCCTGTCAAGACTGTGTTGATGGACATTATTTGTAAAAAAAAAAAAAAAAATGCAAGGCTAATAATAAAATTACTTTCTATTTTAACTGACTTGCCATGTCGAACTGCAATTTTTCAACAAATGAAACATCAATACATATTTATCAAATAAGACCAAAGCCTGTCTCTACTGATTTCAGACACACATTCATGTCGGCTGACAGGGCCTGGTAGGTGGTGTAGTGACTTGGTAGCCGTAATCGCTCACTACAGGTTGAAGACGTCGGCATATGGTTAGGTCCAGTTGACAGGACAACTTCAAGCTTCAGCTCTTGGCAAGGGACCTCCCAGCCAACCCAAAACCTCAGGAGCTCACGCAGTTTGTCTGAAGACGCTATGAAAAGTATAAATTAATTTGTTTTAGATACATGTGGAATTTTCTGTATAATTGAATCATTCATAAAGTCGCGTTTGAGATATTTAGGCAAAAGTATTTTAAATATAAGCAACAGATCCATATAAATGTGATATCATTAAAAAATCAAAATCATTTGAATACCTTTTACCTTGTTAACTGATTGACCTCCTGTCAAAGCATAGACTAAGAGAAACACCATGTTTCCTGTGGCATCTATATAATAATGTGATTTATTCGTTGAAGGTCCTCAAAGATGTGGTGTTTTGTGAATTGCATTCCTTCTCAAATACAACTGAATCGTATTTTTGGTGCAGCGTAAACACCAGACACCTTCTCATTTTACTTTAAGTCTGTTCTATAGCCACATAGTCTTTTTGTAACTGGTATACAAAACTGTTTGGAAACCTAACAAGGGCTTTGCATCCTTTTTCCACCAAATGCCAATAATTACTGTATATGAATACTGCTAATGTACCTAATTTATCTGTGCTGTGTTGTAAGACATGATTAGCAGAAATATGCTGGTATGTAATGCACATGTCTTTTGTCATTTTCAAAATAACATATAAATACTGTCAAAATGCTCATGCAGACATTTTACCTTCTTCGACAAACTGACGGAATAACCCAGCCACCAGTGCAGTTTCCGCCTCCAAGTCATCGTCGCTGTCGTCACTGTCATACCTTTTTTTTAGGTGCGGCCAAACGATTGACTGCAGGACCATCTATAATTGCAGAGATAGTTTAAAATAGTAATATTCAGACCAGGTTTCAGAGTAAAAGCATATATTCAGATACATCTCTATAATGTTAAAACAGATTATACATTGACCTGGGGTGTGATTTCCACTTCACTTTCCCTCGGGAAGAGGAGGGGCACAACATCAGGTCTGGATGTAATTAGTGGCCAGATACCCGTTTCTTTAAGTCCCCTTTTCAGGTGCTTCATTTGCACACTAAGTCGAGTGATGGCCTGTAAATATTACACTTTATTAGTGGCATCAATGTTTAGAATAAATATAATTATTTCTCAAGTACACTTGGACATTGTTTAACAAACCTAAATAACACATTTAACTCTTCAGGTCAAGACAAATAATTAAAAAAAATCAGAAGGTAATATTTTTATTACAGCATGGGTGAGGAGCTGCTGTAAGAGGAGAAGTTTGTTTGTCTCCTTGGTTGGCACAGGAAAATACCACTCCATACACAGATTGGACAATCTTGAAGTCTCTTCCTCAGTCATCTCTTCTTTCAGCAGCTGGTAAAAAAGCATTATTAACTTAGTATTTATTAAAACATCCAAATTTAGCTGGATTTCATATTTGTGATGCATGTTAAAAATTTAGATAAGTCAATTTTGTTTACTTACGAAACCAATGATCTCTCTGTGGTCAATATCTGGGCAGTCCTCTAGGGAAAGGTATGTTGTCGCCAACTCCTTTGAACCACTTGTCAAGGCATGCACTACTGCCAAGCTGATGCCCGACAAGGTTGGACCTCCATTAATTAAAGAGTGGCCAATCAGCCGACCAGCCATGACAAACAGCTCGCTCTCAGCAAGCACTGCTGAAGTAGTTGGTACAAGGTGATCAGTTTCCCCTTCAAACATTGCAGTCACTGCAGCATTTCCTAAAAAAAGAAAAAAAAGAAATAAGTCTACTGTTAAATGTACCAACTGAGATGAGACCCCAAATGTATAGCTTTATTAATTAATTCTGAAGTCTATTTTGCACATACCGAAGTTCATTTTAAATCCTTGTTTCAGCTTGGAAATGGCAGACGAGATGATGTGTCTTGTCACGCCTCTACCAACTGCAGCATCACCTACAATAAAAGAGCCTGGTAAGATGAAAGAGCTGTTTTCCAGTACTGTTAAGCTGATATGAAGTAATAGCTTGAATGCGACAATGTAAAGGAGCTGCCCACTGGATTATCTCACGCTTGTGCTTGTAAAATGAAATGAGAGACATATCTCGCTCCTCATCAGTGTCCATCGCATCCAGAGTGAGAACAAGTGTCCTCTGGTTAACTCCTACTTGCTTCAGTTGTCTGACAAACAGCTCAACAGCCTTCTGTGGATCTCCAACTGTTTTCCATTCTGGCAAATTCATAATTAACAAAATGTGACATCTGTACACATTAATTTTGTCCTACAACATACAGCAATGTTTTGTGTTTCTTTAAAATACAACAGATATACAGCAAACCTACCCAACAACATCCAGGATCATATAATATTTTTTTTGGACTTATTCACTATAGTATGATACCTTCAGTACTTCTAGGTTCTGCAGAATAAGAAGTTCCTGAAGTTGTTGATGATGGTCCTGGCATATCTGGGTGTATTTCCAATACTCCCTCCCTCCTGAAGGAAAAAAATGTTATTTATGTGATAGGAAATGACATCCAGCTATATTACAGAATCAGTGATAGAAAATGTTTTCAAATATTTTATAAGGGCTAAATTTTTAAATTAACTGTAGTTGTAAAGCTCTTTTTTACATGTTGTCTGAATACTCATACCATTTTTACAATACATGCCCTATTCACATAAAAACATATCCGTCTACCTTCCTAAAGAAAAAAAAATTATACACTAATGGAGCCTTGGCGAAAATTCAAACTGGGAGACTCGACCAGCTTCACCACATCATCTAATCACTACGCCCAACCGCAGCCAATCTGGACCGGAGCTTCACGCCGCTCCAGCCAATCGTCGTCCAAAGACACCTTCAAAAGTCCAAGCTACCCTGGGGTCTTCCTGCTCGTCAGCCGTGCTTCAACCCACCTCCTCCCCATCTCCACCTTCACCATGAGGGTCGTCCTCCAGGATCCCTTGTGCTCTCCCTCTCCAAGCTCCGCTCCACCACCAGTTTCGGTCCCCGGGGGGAAGACTATCCCGAGCTCGCCGAGCAGACCGCCTGCTCATGGCGATCCTCGGCTCACGGTCTTCTGCCGGGTCCGAGCGCCAAAGAAATTGTACCATTAAATCTTTTTAACTGCTATTTTCTTCTCCGTGTGAGTCTCTCCAGATTGAAATACCTGTCACAACATTCACTGGCATGATAAGGAAGCACAGACTTCAAGAAATCCCTCTGGCAGATAGGGCAGCACTGCACAGAAAAATATTTTTTCAAAATAATAAAAATTAAAAAATATATTTTTTGCAAGAATATTAGAAGTTATTTGCTTTATTTTGTAAAAATAAATTACTTCGTGTGCAACTTTTTTAACAGGATCCTACCTCTCTTTCTTCCAAATCTTCAATTGTGTCTTCTGGCTCCTCCAATGTGTCACAGTCATCCTCATCAACCTCTATAGGTTCAGTCTGATCAGTCCGATTCTGTTTAAATTGGGAAACATTGCCAGTATATATATATATATATATATATATATATATATATATATATATATATATATATATATATATACACTGCTCAAAAACTCCTCCATGGGCTGCCACCTTATCGTGGTGGAGGGGTTTGAGTGTCCCAATGATCCTAGGAGCTATGCTGTCTGGGGCTTCATGCCCCTGGTAGGGTCACCCAAGGCAGACAGGTCCTAGGTGAGGGACCAGACAAAGAGCAGCCCAAAGACCCCAATGATGAAGGAAAACTTTGGACTTGGTGTTCCCTCGCCCGGACGCGGGTCACCGGGGCCCCACTCTGGAGCCAGGCCTGGAGGGGGGGCACGATGGCGAGCGTCTGGTGGCCGGGCTTTTACCCATGGAGCCCGGCCGGGCTCAGCCCGAAGAGGAAACATGGGCCCCCCCTCCCATGGGCCCACCACCCGTGGGAGGGGCCAAAGGGGTCGGGTGCAGTGTGGGATGGGTGGCAGCAGAGGGAGGGGACCCTGGCGGTCCGATCCTCGGTTGCAGAAACTGGCTCTTGGGACGTGGAATGTCACCTCTCTGGTGGGGAAGGAGCCGGAGCTAGTGCGTGAGGTCGAGAGGTTCCGGCTAGAAATAGTCGGTCTCACCTCGACGCACGGCTCTGGTTCTGGAACCAGTCTCCTTGAGAGGGGCTGGACATACTTCCACTCTGGAGTTGCCCAGGGTGAGAGGCGTCGGGCAGGAGTGGGCATACTTGTTGCTCCCCATCTCGGCGCCTGTACGTTGGGGTTTACCCCGGTGAACGAGAGGGTAGCATCCCTCCGCCTACGGGTGGGGGGACGGGTTCTGACTGTCGTTTGTGCTTACGGGCCGAACGACAGTTCAGATTACCCACCCTTTTTGGAGTCCTTAGAGGGGGTACTGGAGAGTGCTCCTCCTGGGGACTCCCTTGTTCTGCTGGGGGACTTCAACGCTCACGTGGGCAATGACAGTGAGACCTGGAGGGGCGTGGTTGGGAGGAACGGCCCGCCCGACCTGAACTCGAGCGGTGTTCTGTTGCTGGACTTCTGTGCTCGCCATGGATTGTCCATAACGAACACCATGTTCAAGCATAAGGGTGTCCATATGTGCACTTGGCACCAGGACACCCTAGGCCGCAGTTCGATGATCGACTTTGTCATCGTTTCATCGGATCTGCGGCCGTATGTCTTGGACACTCGGGTGAAGAGAGGTGCGGAGCTGTCCACTGACCACTACCTGGTGGTGAGTTGGCTCCGGTGGTGGGGGCGAAAGCCGGTCAGACCTGGCAGGCCCAAACGTGTTGTGAGGGTCTGCTGGGAACGTCTGGCGGAATCCCCTGTGAGACGGAGCTTTAACTCCCATCTCCGGCAAAACTTCGAACACGTCCCGGGGGAGGTGGGGGACATGGAGTCTGAGTGGACCGTGTTCCGTGCCTCCATTGTCGAGGCGGCCGATCGGAGCTGTGGCCGCAAGGTTGTCGGTGCCTGTCGCGGCGGCAACCCTCGAACCCGCTGGTGGACACCTTCGGTGAGGGATGCCGTCAGGCTGAAGAAGGAGTCCTATCGGGCCTTTTTGGCCTGTGGGACTCCGGAAGCAGCTGATGGGTACCGGCGGGCGAAGCGGCATGCGGCTCGGGCGGTTGCTGAGGCAAAAACCCGGGCGTGGGAGGAGTTTGGAGAGGCCATGGAGAAAGACTTCCGTACGGCTTCGAGGCGATTCTGGTCCACCATCCGGCGTCTCAGGGGGGGGAAGCGGTGCAGCACCAACACTGTTTATAGTGGGGATGGTGTGCTGCTGACCTCTACTCGGGACGTTGTGGGCCGGTGGGCAGAGTACTTCGAAGACCTCCTCAATCCCACCAACATGCCTTCCACTGAGGAAGCGGAGCCTGGGGACTCTGGGTTGGGCTCTCCAATCTCTGGGGACGAGGTCGCCGAGGTGGTTAAAAAGCTCCTCGGTGGCAGGGCCCCGGGGGTGGATGAGATCCGCCCGGAGTTCCTTAAGGCTCTGGATGTTGTAGGGTTGTGTTGGTTGACGCGACTCTGCAATGTCGCATGGACATCGGGGGCAGTTCCCCTGGATTGGCAGACTGGGGTGGTGGTCCCCCTGTTCAAAAAGGGGGACCGGAGGGTGTGCTCCAATTATAGAGGGGTCACACTCTTAAGCCTCCCTGGCAAGGTCTATTCAGGGGTCCTGGAGAGGAGGGTCCGTCGGATAGTCGAACCTCGGATTCAGGAAGAGCAGTGTGGTTTTCGTCCTGGTCGTGGAACGCTGGACCAGCTCTACACCCTCGGCAGGGTCCTGGAGGGTGCATGGGAGTTCGCCCAACCAGTCTACATGTGTTTTGTGGACCTGGAGAAGGCGTTCGACCGTGTCCCTCGGGGAGCCCTGTGGGGGGTTCTCCGGGAGTATGGGGTACCGGGCCCTTTGATACGGGCTGTCAGGTCCCTGTATGACCGGTGTCAGAGTCTGGTCCGCATTGCCGGCAGTAAGTCGGGCTCGTTTCCGGTGAGAGTTGGACTCCGCCAGGGCTGCCCTTTGTCACCGATTCTGTTCATCACTTTCATGGACAGAATTTCTAGGCGCAGCCAAGGTGTTGAGGGGATCCGATTTGGTGGCCTTAGGATCTCATCTCTGCTTTTTGCAGACGATGTGGTCCTTTTGGCTTCATCAGATCGTGATCTGCAGCTCTCGCTGGAGCGGTTCGCAGCCGAGTGTGACGCGGCCGGGATGAGGATCAGTGCCTCCAAATCCGAGGCCATGGTCTTGAGCCGGAAAAGGGTAGAGTGCCTTCTCCGGGTCAGGGGGGGTGTCCTGCCCCAAGTGGAGGAGTTTAAGTATCTCGGGATCTTGTTCACGAATGGGGGAAGAAGGGAGCGGGAGATCGACAGGCGGATTGGCGCAGCGTCTGCTGTCAAGCGGGCGCTGTACCGGTCCGTCGTGGTGAAGAGAGAGCTGAGCCAAAAAGCGAAGCTCTCGATTTACCGGTCGATCTACGTTCCCACCCTCATCTATGGTCATGAGCTTTGGGTCATGACCGAAAGAACGAGATCGCGGATACAAGCGGCCGAAATGGGTTTTCTCCGTAGGGTGGCTGGGCTCTCCCTTAGAGATAGGGTGAGAAGCTCAGTCATCCGGGAGGGACTCAGAGTAGAGCCGCTGCTCCTTCACATCGAGAGGAGCCAGTTGAGGTGGCTCGGGCATCTGGTCAGGATGCCTCCTAGACGCCTCCCTGGTGAGGTGTTCCGGGCACGTCCCACCGGGAGGAGGCCCCGGGGAAGACCCAGGACACGCTGGAGGGACTATGTCTCTCGGCTGGCCTGGGAACGCCTCGGGATTCCCCCGGAGGAGCTAGAAGAAGTGGCTGGGGAGAGGGAAGTCTGGGCCTCCCTTCTGAAGCTGCTACCCCCGCGACCCGACCTCGGATAAGCGGAAGAAGATGGATGGATGGATGGATGCTCAAAAAAATAAAGGGAACACTTAAACAACACAATATAACTCCAAGTAAATCAAACTTCTGTGAAATCAAACTGTCCACTTAGGAAGCAACACTGATTGACAATCAATTTCACCTGCTGTTGTGCAAATGGAATAGACAACAGGTGGAAATTATTGGCAATTAGCAAGACACACTCAATAAAGGAGTGGTTCTGCAGTTGGGACCACAGACCACTTTTCAGTACCTATGCTGTCTGGCTGATGTTTTGGTCAGTTTTGAATGTTGGTGGTGCTTTCACACTCGTGGTAGCATGAGACGGACTCCACAACCCACACAAGTGGCTCAGGTAGTGCAGCTCATCCAGGATGGCACATCAATGCGAGCTGTGGCAAGAAGGTTTGCTGTGTCTGTCAGCGTAGTGTCCAGAGGCTGGAGGCGCTACCAGGAGACAGGCCAGTACACCAGGAGACGTGGAGGAGGCCGTAGGAGGGCAACAACCCAGCAGCAGGACCGCTACCTCCGCCTTTGTGCAAGAAGGAACAGGAGGAGCACTGCCAGAGCCCTGCAAAATGACCTCCAGCAGGCCACAAATGTGCATGTGTCTGCACAAACGGTTAGAAACCGACTCCATGAGGATGGTATGAGGGCCCGACGTCCACAGATGGGGGTTGTGCTCACAGCCCAACACCGTGCAGGACGCTTGGCATTTGCCAGAGAACACCAGGATTGGCAAATTCGCCACTGGCGCCTTGTGCTCTTCACAGATGAAAGCAGGTTCACACTGAGCACATGTGACAGACGTGACAGAGTCTGGAGACGCCGTGGAGAGCGGTCTGCTGCCTGCAACATCCTTCAGCATGACCGGTTTGGCAGTGGGTCAGTAATGGTGTGGGGTGGCATTTCTTTGGAGGGCCGCACAGCCCTCCATGTGCTCACCAGAGGTAGCCTGACTGCCATTAGGTACCGAGATGAGATCCTCAGACCCCTTGTGAGACCATATGCTGGTGCGGTTGGCCCTGGGTTCCTCCTAATGCAGGACAATGCTAGACCTCATGTGGCTGGAGTGTGTCAGCAGTTCCTGCAAGATGAAGGCATTGAAGCTATGGACTGGCCAGCCCGTTCCCCAGACCTGAATCCGATTGAGCACATCTGGGACATCATGTCTCGCTCCATCCACCAACGTCACGTTGCACCACAGACTGTCCAGGAGTTGGCGGATGTTTTAGTCCAGGTCTGGGAGGAGGTGCCTCAGGAGACCATCCGCCACCTCATCAGGAGCATGCCCAGGCGTTGTAGGGAGGTCATACAGGCACGTGGAGGCCACACACAATATTGAGCCTCATTTTGACTTGTTTTAAGGACATTACATTAAAGTTGGATCAGCGTGTAGTGTTATTTCACTTTAATTTTGTGTGTGGCTCCAAATCCAGGCCTCCATTGGTTAATAAATTTGATTTCCATTGATGATTTTTGTGTGATTTTGTTGTCAGCACATTCAACTTTGTACAGAACAAAGTATTCAATGAGAATATTTCTTTCATTCAGATCTAGGATGTGTTATTTGAGTGTTCCCTTTATTTTTTTGAGCAGTGTATATATATCTATATATATATATATAGAGAGAGAGAGAATAAAACCAAAGAGTTCAACATAGTAATGTTGATTGATTAAGTTATGGAGGAAATGAGGACAACTTACTTTTTTTTTTTTTCTGCAAGACCCAGCATGTAACACCAGCATCTGAAGAGGCATTGTTATACCACAAGTGACACAGGGCACCTGAGGCATTTTGACAAACTCCTCCGCATCAAATGGAAGTGGACTTGTCTCCAGTTCTTCCTGGAGGGGTACCAGGAAGAGGACTATTTTCCCATTATTTGAAGCAGAACGGAGCAGCTTGCCGCTGTGCCCTTCAGCATCCATTGGGATTATTGACAATTTCCTTTGACCACCTCCACCTGAGATAAAATAAAGATATGCATTTATTGGTGTAACCTGAACATTTTACAAATCAAAATAAATATGAACAATCTTATTAAAGAGGAATCATTTTAACCTGATGCTTTATGGAACATCCATCTTCCCTTCAGTTGTTTAAGTTTGATAAACTCGTCCTCCAACTGACTGACAATCTGTTATATATAATGCACACTACTATAAGAACACCAATACAAAATAAATTATACATGAAATATTATGAGTAAATGATAATTATTGTCATTTATTACCTCCTCATGCCTGCTGTCGTCAGAAAAAGAAAGCACCCTTCTCCCTAACCCTGCATGTGCTAAGGGAAGCTCATCAGAACTTTTGGGGGTTAGATTGGTGGGGCCTGGCAAAACGTATATTCCAATGTTGGAGATTTTTGTAGAACGAGTTGAGGCGATAATCCTCTGTTTGCCTTTTTTCAGGTCTGACTTTTGAAACAGATTTGGAAATTGCCTTTGAGAATAAAGATAATAATAATAGTTTGAGACAAAACATCCAGTGAAGGCAGAGTCCATAAAATAAAAAAAAACAACAATGAAAAAACATATAAGAAATAAATACATAATTGCTATCTACTTCGTTTCCAATGTTAAAAAGAAATTCAAATCTTACCGTTTTAATGCCTGGTTGACCCGTGTTGAAGAATTTGAAGCCAAAGGGCCAGAATTGTTGCCGATATTAGGGCATGAACTTGTTGAGGGAGAGCTTGTATTTCCCACAAGTTCCCTTGTGAGTGCTGTAGCCAAGGCATGAGCCATGTTTCCAACTATCTGCTTTTGAGACAACAAATAAATCTCAATTATATAGACCAATCAACACCTGAGTTGCTAAAAGTTTTGGAATCATAAATATAAAAATATCTTGTAAATTGAAAAATGTATGTGTTTTCCACATTTCAGTCAGTGTTAAATTTTTCACTTTATAAATTGCATAGTTGAAAAAGGACATATACAAATTAAATATTAATTATAATAAATTATAATTATAATAAAAGACATCACCTAAGCCTACATTATTGTCGGCATCATAAAAATAGCTGAGCATGGTGATAAACGTAGACATAGCTGTAATGGGCCAGGAAGATACTGTTTTAAACTGTACCGATGCGTGATACTAATTGAGGACTAATAGTAGCTTAGCTAACGTAGACATGAGCTATTGCTAACATAGAAGGGCGAGAACTTTGGGTCGAACTACTTGAAACGTAATTGATTGAAAAGGTGATTTGTGTGTACTTTTTCAACATGTATTTTATTTTTAAGGTTTACAAATCCTGTTACGCACGCACAAATCTTTTTACGCACGCAGAAATACTGCTACGCACGCACAAATCGTTTTACGCACGCACAAATCCTGTTACGCACGCACAAATCGTTTTACGCACGCACAAATCCTGTTATGCACGCACAAATCGTTTTACGCACGCACAAATCCTGTTACGCACGCACAAATCGTTTTACGCACGCACAAATCGTTTTACGCACGCACAAATCCTGTTACGCACGCACAAATCCTGTTACGCACGCACAAATCTTTTTAAGCACGCACAAATCTTTTTACGCACGCACAAATCGTTTTACGCACGCACAAATCCTGTTACGCACGCACAAATCGTTTTACGCACGCACAAATCGTTTTACGCACGCACAAATCCTGTTACGCACGCACAAATCTTTTTAAGCACACACAAATCTTTTTACGCACACACAAATCCTGTTACGCACGCACAAATCTTTTTGACACTATTTTCACTCCATAAGTTTTTAGGAGATTTTCCTCGGAGTAGGGTAATCAGCCTGCTTCTCCTTTCATGGCGTCACCGGAAGTCCTAAAATACTCTTTCTAGAGAGTTCGACACTTCTGAAGATATTATCTCCTCAACTTTGCCCAGTATTTTCTTCGAATTCCAGTTGCTAATATTGCCTTATGGATTTTTTTAGTTTGTAAATTCATATTTTTGTGTGTGCGTGAAATATATTCTTCCCTTCGATTGACTTCTTACGTGCAGTGTGAACTTTTTTGAATATATTTATTTTTTATTGTTTCAGACAGGCGGCTCTTCAGGAGGAGAGGCCTCAGCTCCCGGTTTGGATGCAGCTTCCCAGAATCTAAGTATTTCTCAGTGCTGCGCTGATAAACCCACTAGTGATATAGCCTTAGAGGGTGTAGGCTATACCAAATAAAACTAAGTGTAACATTGATATGTTTCACTGCCTGTGGAAAAGCGCACTGTTTACAGAAGTAAACATTAATGACAATGAAAAGAAAGTACAACTAATAGGGAATGCGTTTTGTGTAGCATTGACTGCAAATTCTGTAGAGAAGTCTGTTTTTATTTGTAATCGGACCAGGAGTGGTGCGATTTTCATGCACTTCATTGTTTTCTTTGCTCCACTTGGTGTCTCCTCTACGGTGAGCTGAGTGAAGCCCAGCGATGGACGATGAATGTCACTCTGTTTCTGTTCCATTTGCATGACTTGCATTACCTGCAAAATGTGATCATTTGTCAGCATTAAAAGCGAGGTGTTCACACTTAACCAAATCTCATTATTTCTCAACAACCTGACCAGAACACTGAGGCGTTCTGGTCAGGTCCCAAAAACCATTAAACAGACCAGGGTGGTGCACAGAGATAACATTGAACTTCAACAAAACAAAGACACGTGGCAGATGCTTAGAAGTAGTTTTTTTTGGCTAAGTTATTACAAATAATAATAATAAAACTTGGGTCATATTTGCCTGCAATGTGAATGTAGCCTAATTTCTGATCAGATGTCTTTTGTGTACATGAGAAATTTACCTTGTGTAGAGAAAATATTTGAAGAGGAGCGCTGCTTCCTCTCTGCCGGTGTGGCATCCACTTGCAGAGATCCTAGCACATCCACTACTCAGCAAGATATAGAGGCCCAATCCGAGAAAATGGAAAGTTTCAGGAAGAGGCACGGGAGTGGTGGGAAATTTCATTCAAGTCCGAAGGCGTCCATCCTGGGGCATTGCGCGCACCCGTGCTCTTCAGAGCCTCTGTGCTGCAACAGTGGTAACAAAGACATCTTGATCTCCCAAGAGGAGGTTCTGGAGAGGAATGGCAGCGAGGTCGCCCTCTGCCCCCAGGAGACCATAGGGACGCCAAGGCCCATTAGAGTCAGCAAACGCAACAAACTTAAACCCCCACCTCCACCCAGGCTGGACCTCAAACCACCCTCTGGGGAATCTGTAGCACCGGTCAAGGATGTTTCCATGACAACTTCAGTCTGTACCCGGAGAGTGGGTCAGTATTCGCTGTTTGAACTTGGAAACGGTATTGAGCCTCAAAGCGGTGAAGGTGGTCAGGAGAAAAGATCAGAGTGGGTGTGAGCTTTAGGCACACATTACTGTAGTTCCCCGTACTACAGCAATGTGTTTTTCCTTTAAACCCAGGCTGCTGTTTAGTTTGAGAATCTGAAATGGAGACATAAACATCAGACACAACACATCATAATTAGAGATGCACCAATCAGAATGGGCTGCTGCTTTCTGCACTCCAAACAAGCCAGTCGTGAACCACTGCAGAAGTACAAAATTACTAAATAACCTTGAGTCTTTTTCACTTCATACGCCTATAAAAGAATTTGAGCACTTGTATGACCTGGTAGTTGTTATGCATGATGTGTTTACTGATTGGGAAAAAATTAATCTTTCCTTTTCTAGCTGCCTGGACACTGGTTAGGGGTGATCAAGTTGGAAATTGTTTTTTTTTTTTTAGTGCCGCTCTAATCATAATCTATTTTGTTGCTTTTTTTATTATTTGCTCTCTCTCTTAGGGTACGTGCTCTGTGACGCTACGACAAAAATCCTCCTACCTCCTGAATCAAAGTTAGCAATGACAGAAGAGTTTTGAATAAGGCGTCTTTGAGCAAGCGTCGTTCTTGGGGGGTATTAAAGATTTAAAAGAAAAAAAAAAACCCTACAAGAATGCAGCCCACCTGTTTGTTTCCATACAGATTTTACCCCCAACACTGTCCACAACAAAGCCGAGTCTTGACCTGGACTCTGTTCGCTCCCCCGTCTCAAATCCCTCCATATGATTCCCAACATAGATAGCCCTGCTTTTGAGCATGGATCAGTGAGGTCAAAGTCCACCGGACCAGGTCAGATGGTTCAACTAAAACGAGAGGCAATGCCGTCACCCGGCCCATACATGGAAAGAGAGTCCTCCTGCAAAGTGAAGGACACTACGAAGGCCCCTAAAAGCTGACATAGGATCACTAAGTAATTATGCTCCCCCGTAGGGGCCCAGTATTTACGGCGACAGCTTGTCACTCTATTTCAGGGCCTCCGAGGGATCAAGAGGACCACAAACATCAGCACACTTCCACACTGGAAATACAGGAGAGTTAGCTGTTGCCCCCGCAGGATCTCTGCGCTCTGCTTCGGCTTTAGTTTCACCTTGATCGAAGCCGAAATTAATTTTGACACTCGCCCGTTAAGGACAGGAGGATGTGTCGCTGTGTTTACACAGCCAGTGAAACCACTTTAAACGATTTACACAAAATGATTGAAATGAGTCATCGATATGACTGAGTTGCTGTAGAGCTGAGGGGCTTATCTTTGTGTGAAGAGATACTGTAGCTCTTGATCTTCTTCTTGTGGTCTTTTTGAAAAAAGCTCCCCGACTGATATCTTGGATTCGTAAAGAGATGTCATGTTGGACAATATTCGCTTAACCCACATGCAGAACACAAACAGGAGATGGAGGAATCAGATAAATAAAATTTATTGATGAACAGATCAACAGTAGTGAAATGTGAGTAAGTTCGAGCCCCCACTGGATCCGGGGCGTCAGTGATCTGAGGACTGGAGAGATGACAGGTAAGTGGGTAGCAGGAATTATGGGGAAGGAGGAATGGAGCGGGCTTACTGGGAGAGATGAAGAGGTTTCGCCAATGAGGTAGTCGTAAAGAGGCTGGAGTCCGGGTTCTTGCACAAGAGAGGGGTTCTGATGGCCGGGAGTAGCCGAAGGGGGGCATGTCGGAGGGCGGGCAGGTAGTCGGACCGTAGTCAACCGAGGGACGGTTCCACGGGAGGAATCCTGAGAGAAGGTCAGAGGAAAAAGGCTCAGATTAGCAGAGTACACGAATTAATTCTCAGAGAACTACGCTCAGAGGGGCTCAGGGTACCAAAACAGGTATAACACTCCGGCGCCGGCAAACTGGCCACCCGCTCCTCTTATGCTGGTGTTGATGAGGCTGACAACGCACAGGTGCGCGGTGACCATCCTCCTCCAGAAGCCTCCTTGTGGCTCCCCCTGGTGGACAAAACAGCTCTCTACAAAAACTCCAGCCTCTAACAAGAGAACTGCACACTGACTGTGAAATGGCTTTTCCTTTTATTTTTTTTTAAACCAAAGACAAAAGCATGTATGATGAAGAGTTTTGTTTTCTTCTTCCACCAAAGTGTCTTTTGTGTATGCTTTCATTGTTCAGCTGGGCCGGCATTTAATCTAAATTAAATTCTCTGATGAAATTCTTAAGTGCTACAATTCTTGTGCTAAAAAAAAAAACTTAAACCATTTGAGATTTTATACGCCCTTCGCATAGACTTTTGTGCTGCTGTGCCAGTGAATATGCTACTGTTGATGCACAATAGGTTGCAAAAATATTCACACATCTTAAACTTTCTGGATTTTGACACGGTACAATCACAAACGTCAGTATTATCCATTTGGATCTTGTGTTACACGTTAAAACAAAGTAGTGCCTCATTAGGAAGTGGAAGAAAAACAAGGATGCAACGTTTTGAAATTGTTTTAGACTTTAAAAAAAAATCTCAAAAGAGACGTATTAATCAGTCTTCTACAGCTTCGTAGCGTCTGATGAGCTTTGCAGATTTCAGATGAGCTTTTTCTTCAACAACACTTCAGATCAGGAAGAGTAATGCAGTGCACTAGTTGTGTAATACTGTGCTAATGCACTACTACTTCCATTTTTCTTCAGATAATGAACTGAACATTGTTTAAACCTTAGGATATTCTAGATACTTAGGACCTAACCCTGCTTTAAGCTTCAGCAGAACTCTATCATTGACTGCTGTGTTTCTGTTCGCTGGTGTTCTCCAACAAACCTCTGAGATGGACTGTTTTCTAATTACATGACTTCTGAAGGCAACTGGTTGCACTGCGTTTTCCTTTTTAGTGTCACAAAGTATACAAATGCTTGCTGACCTCTTATTTGTAGAACATTTTGCAACCTGCTACTTTCTGTTGGTTTATTATTCTATAAAATCACAATAAAATACATTAAAATGAGTGGTGGGAATGTAGGATTTTTTTTTTCTTCTTTAAGTTCAAGAGGTATAAATCCTTTTTCGAGGCACTGCAATACTCAGTTTAATCTCAAGCACAATAAATCCCAGATTTTGAATAATTGTTTGTTTTATCTCTTCTATTTTTGTATGAAACAGCCACAGCTTTCATCACGTTTGTATGGTTTAAAACCATACAAACGTGATTAATGCGATCTTTTAATGCGATTTTTATAGTTTTCAATCAAGTTTTGTATTCGCTGCTTCTCCCAACACCGGTGTTTTGATATTCTGCTGCCCCCTGGTGACAAAGAATGATAACCGCAGCCTCGTGTTTTATTCCCCCGCCTAAAACATCAGCAGGCTGGTACTCTGAGGAAGACAACATTAAGACATGACGTGCTTTTCATTCGTTGAATTTTATGCTGTAACAAGGGTTAATAAGAGTTTTAAATGCAACTTCTTTTAAAGTTGCTTTCTACTGACTACTAAAGCAGTCAGTAAAAGGGCTTAAAACGCTGCTAGTGTTTGAAAAGTGATGATGAAAAAGGATATTTTTTCATATTTTTATACAATAAAATCTTCTGTTGAGTTCTACTGTGTTTTATGAAAGCTTTCCTCTTCTTTTAAAGTTATATATATATGTATATATGTATATATATATATATATACAGTACAGACAAAAGGTTTGGACACACCTTCTCATTGAATTCAATGGGAAGGTGTGTCCAAACTTTTGGTCTGTACTGTATATATATATATATATATATACATATATATATCTTCTTTTAAAGCTGAAGTTATATATATATATAACTTCAAAGATATATATTTATATATGTATATACATGTGTGTGTATCTGTACTGTGTATAAATATATATATATATATATATATATATATATATATATACACTTATATATATATATATATATATATATATACACACACACCCTCCCATTGAATTCAATGAGAAGGTGTGTCCAAACCTTTGGTCTGTACTGTATATATATATACATACATATATATATATATATATTTAGCTTTAAAAGAAGATATATACACTGCTCAAAAAATAAAGGGAACACTTAAACAGGTGTTTAACACTAAAAGTGTTCCCTTTATTTTTTTGAGCAGTATATTTATATATGTATATATATGTGTGTGTATGTGTATATATACTGTACAAGATACAAGAGAGAACCAAAGCGAGTTTCTCTTTTGCATGACCAGTACTTTAATTTTACTTTGCTGTAAAAATAACCATTAAATGGTTTCAAATTTAACAAACTCTATGCTTTAGGAAATATTTCGCCATATTTGATGTTTGATCTGAATTGATTAGCTACTTAAGCACCTGAACTTCTGATTATCTGTCAGAAAATGTGTGCAGTTCACCTTATTTTGTGTTAATTGAACTGTCACTGCGTGTGACGTTAAGCTGACAGACTGACATAAAAAACACCCTGTTTTCACCTGGACAAATTGCATCATTTGTTCATAGAACGTGGCAATATTCAGATCAATCATCAAATAGGATGAAATATTTCATAAAGCATAAAGAGCCAAAGTTTGTTAAATTTTAAACCACGACTCCTGCTAAGTAAAATTAAATTATGGGCCATTATAAAGAGAAATTGGCTTTTTTCTCTCTTGTTTCTAGAGCTGACAGAAACCAAACTATAGATTTATTAGCAGAGATAAAATATGTTTTACATATCCAAACATCAGCATCTCAGCTTTAAGCCACATTTGATAGAATCCAATAATAACTAAATAAAGAGTTAACTGCCCCAACCAGACCCAAAAAAGGTTTTGCGTCTTTATTATTTGCTATACTAAAGACACATCATATCTTAATTTATTGCATTCTCATGTAAGTTTTGGCTTTATTCTTAGCACTAGAAAAGAAAAGGTCGTCCAGTGACTGTGGGTGCATCAGCACCCCCACGCCCCACACTTCATCCCCACCAACTTGCAACACAAAGTTACACCCTTAGCCTAAAAATTTCTTTTCCTGAATAGTCAAAATAATCGAGGCACCAAGAGAAAAACTTTGCATCCAATCCAATCATCAATCCATTCATCCAATTATCCAATTGATAGTTGTTACCGTCCCTTATCCTGAGCAGTCAAGTAGAGAGGAACAACTCCCTTTTAACAGGAAGACACTCCAGCTTAGAGAGACTGATCATATTCTATGACCTGTTCAAAATTAAGACGACTAAGAAAACAGAAAATATAGAAACATTAGGACTGGAAGCCATT
Organism: Xiphophorus hellerii; assembly: GCF_003331165.1. Classification (NCBI taxonomy): domain Eukaryota; kingdom Metazoa; phylum Chordata; class Actinopteri; order Cyprinodontiformes; family Poeciliidae; genus Xiphophorus; species Xiphophorus hellerii. The sequence goes on from NC_045692.1 coordinate 5,670,062, forward strand.
TTATGAGGCCATGTAAGGAGTGTGTGCTAAAAAGAAACGCATTAAGAATCTGAACTAGATAAGTTCATATTCTTTGTATCTCTAACAGGCAGTGAGTGAGACACAGAGCTAAATTTAAAAGACACCAATTGACCTAATCACTTTTTCCCCGAAGGTAGGAAAAACCGGAGCACCCGGAGAAAACCTATGCATTGAGTTTAAAGTGTGTCCATTTAAAGAATGTCTCCAAATGTTAGTGAGTGAGAGACTAAGGTAAATTTAAAAGAGACCAATTAGCCTAATCACTTTTTCCCCGAAGGTAGGAAAAACCGGAGCACCCGGAGAAAACCTTTGCATTTAAAGAGATGGGATGCATATCAGGAGGCATCCTAACCAGATTTTCTGGCTCAAGAACTCAATGGCCTTGGATTTGGAGGCACCGATCCTCATCCCGGCCACTTCGCACTCGGCTGCGAATCGCTCCAGTGAAAGCTGTAGATCACGACCTGATGAAGGCAGTAGGACCACATCTTCTGCAAAAAGCAGAGATCTGATCTTAAGGCCACCAAATCGGATCCCCTCAACACCTTGGCTGTGCCTTAAAAATTCTGTCAATAAAAGTATTGAATAGAATTAGTGACAAAGATTAGCCTTGGCGGAGTCCAACTCTCACTGGAAACGAGCCCGAGGTACTGCCGGCAATGAGGACCGGACTCTGGTCTGTTCCTGAGCTTCTGTAGCTCAGGATCAGATCACCAAGGTCCCTACCTTCAGCTGCCATCCTTTTGACTCTGCACCCCACCAGTTTGTCTCCCCCAAAGGTGGTGAGCCCGTGTGAAGAGGGAATCATGTCTCCTCTTCGGCTGTGCCCGGCTGGGCTCCATGGGTTAAAGCCCAGCCCCAAGGTGAATACGCCTCTTCTATGTGATGCTCACAAATGCACCTCATAATATTTTGTTGCCTTTAACTTCTAATGAGGGAACTTTAACGTTCCCATCAACTGTGGCACGCCTGCCTGATTGACCACTGTTTCTTCTCTGCTCAGGTTCCCTGAGGACAATCTTCCTGCCTGAAAGTTTAAATGATGGCATTTCAAGCTTCTTTTTGCTAGGGGGCATTGGGCTATGGTTTAACTTATCTATCGTTATGTGCTTGTCTTCTTTCAATTCTGGCTCTAACCTGCCTCCACCCAGAGGCAAGGTTCCTTTATAATGAACTGACTTTCCCTCAATGGACGGTAGAAATTTGGCTTGCTGTTCGTTGGTCTGTGTTTCATTTTTAGGTATTTCCGGAGCAGTATTACCTTGTACCTTTGTCTCTTTGCTCTTTATGGATTTATTTAAATCCTTGTATTCCTTCTTCTCCCTGTAGTGCTTAGTATTCATCGTAGACACTTGTTCAGTGAGTTTTTTAATGCACTCTTGATCCCTATGTCTGTTTTGAGTTAGTGCCTGTATCTGACCATTTAAGGACTGAATTTTCTCCTTCAGCCTTTTCCAATCAAATTCTGTGCGGTGAAAATTTCTTTCCTTACCCATGGCTTCTTGCTGTCGTCGTGAGTCTTCTTCCTGTAGTTTTAAATTTTCTTTTTGTTGTGAGGCTGGGAGCATTGAGCGGCTCTCGGCCTGCTTCTTCAAGGGTTTTTCCTCCTGGAGAGCTCTTGCCTTCTGATATGTTGCTAATACCCTGTTTTGCACTTTTTTCTGAAATAATACGGTGTCAGAAAACGTGGCACTTGGTTCATTCTTATATTCATCTCCCACCAGAGTTTTTGAAAGTCTATTCCCAGGAATTTTCATTTGACTCTTTGCCTCATTCAACTGCTTTTCCAGATCTTTTACCTTGCCCTCAAGACTTCTGGACTTTTCTTTTTCTCTCTTAATTTCAGTATTCTTCTGGTCAACATAGTTGCTCTTTTTGTACAATTCCAACCGAAGTTTCTCCACTTCATTTTCCTGCTTTTCAACAACCATTTTGTTGGCTGTGAGTTGAGACATCGCTTCTCTTTTTTCTGCCAACGTCCTCTCAAGCTGCAGTTTTGAGTCCATGAGGTCAGTTAAAGAGGTTTGAAGGTCTTCGAATTTAGTTTGGTAGTTTTTATTCACAGTCAACAACTGATTCCTGTGGGACCTCTGGTTCTTTATCTCTCTTTCTAACTGTGGGATTGTCTTACAGTTCAGGTTGTTGTTTTGTCTTTGAGACTCATCTAGCTGTTTCTTGAGTGAATCAATGTTCTGATTTAGATCCAAAATTTCTTCCTGAGCTGCTTTCAACTCTTCCTCCACTGCGGTTCTACTCCGATGCTCCTTAGCTATTTTTTTAAACCTTTGTATGAAATCCAGATTCACGGAGATCAATTCATCTCTACTCATTTCTTTAATTTCGCACTCTGTTAAAAAATAAGTCTTAATTGGCAGCATTTTGGCTGTTCGACTGATGTATCACAAAAGCTACGAAAAAATGCACTGTTCAATCCAATATGGAAAACCCAACGTCCGAAACTTGACTTCTGCAAGTTTGATTCAGACGCTGGATATTCAAGGCATCTGTTCCTTGTGATGTCATAAGGGACAGTTGCCTTGTCCCTTATGACATCATCACACTTTGGCATCATCAGATTACATCAGTGGAATAATGTCATGTATGCTATGTTGCCAGGCAACAGCAAAGCCAGCTCACTTTCCACCATATTCCTGGGAGGCTTACTGTGTGAAACGATTCTAAAATTCATTAACTCTTATTTGAGGAATTGTTTAAGAGAAGTAGTACTGCTCAGCACGCCACGCTGCCAGAACTCTCTATTCCTGGGAGGCTTACTGTGGAAACGATTATGAGTCTTACTTCCGGCGCCCACCGGACGTAGCGGCATTTTACTGTAATTTGTAGGGTTTTTTGTTCATCTATATTCATGATAGAAGTTACATCTCTCTTTTCAGTTACTGTACAATGTTTGGTAAAACTTGTTCACGGAGACGCCGTCTGCCATCAGAGAGCTGCTCAGTTCAGAGGACAGTTTGTGAGTTTAATCACGGGGAGCGACAGGAACACAGCGTTAAGTTTGGTAATGGAGTGACGGTGAATTAGCAGCGCTGCTAGCAGCTCGTCTCTCTGAAGAACCGACTTTAACAAAGAGAAAAGCAGAGAAGCTGGTCAGAGTTCTGAGCTGCAGGTTTGTGCCAACAGTGTAAAACAGTAGAAATACATAATATTAGCTTGGTGTGATGTGAATTTGAGTTTTCATTTGGATTTAAATAGTCATAAAGTTCATGATCTGAATCTTTATCATTATGTTTGGGCCAGCAATACATTTCTATAGTACAAAAAAATATATATCTGGATTTATTTAGTCCATCACAACCAGAACGTCGAGGTTCTCCGTTGCTGAGTGTCGCTGCAAATAAGCGGAGAAAAGACCGCAGGTGTCCGTAACCCGGAGAATCTCCCCACTGGACCTGAACCGAACCGAACCGAACTGACCCGAACCACACATTAATCTGTTCTAGAGAACAACTTGCCACTAGAAAGGGCCGTAAGATGCCCCTGTGGAACTCGGGTAACTGCTGTGCTCTAATAATTAGACCAAACTTAATTTGTGGCAGCAACAGGTGTGTTTTGAACGTGCTCCCGAAACCAAAAAGACAGTGTTTCTGTGATAAGAGGTAGTTTTCATAGCCTACCGACAGATAAGGAAACAAAAAGAATTCGGCTAAAAATTCTAAACTTGGAGAGAGAACCCAAAATGCTTTATGTGCTTGTTTCATTGTGTGGACAAAAAGCCAATGGAAGAAAACCCTCATAGGCATCCGAAGCAATTGAGTCAGTGAAGTAGCTAGATATGCTAACATTGAGTGAAATAAATGAAATTTTCGTATTCAACATTATAAACAAACAAAAAAAAGCTCCTTGAATAGAAAAGAAAAAGAAAACTCAGTTAAACTGATTACCACAAAATGATGTTGAGCAGCAGGTCCTGTTACAAAGTCTACATCTCCACCTTAGTCAGTATAGGTACCTTCCAGTCCGATTTGGCGTCCATCAGTAGGCCACCTTCCCGGCTCCCCTGGCTTGATCAATCTGCAGCCACAGACGATTTCCCTCCTCCCAGGTTTCTTTGGGTAGCATTTTAGCAAACTGGATGCCCAGTTCTTTGCAATAAGTGGATTTTTTGGTCTTCTTCCAGATTTCTTCCTTCAATAATCTTCGTGTAAATAGCACAATAACGGTTCTGTGTTTGTTCTCCATCCTTCGTCCCAGTCGATGAACAACATGCACGTCCCCCTTCAGCCTTGATGCAGATTCAGGAACGATGTGCTTCAGAGTACATATGACTAAAGTCCTGATGTCTTCATCTGTCTCCTACTTCAGACCTTTTATGCGAAGGCTCCATTTCATTCTGTACCTTTTCTCTGAGCCTCTTCTTAAGACCAGCATTCTCCTCTCGTAGTTTTTCACTTTGCTTTTCCAGCTCTTTACCTTTTGCGGCCCGTGTATTTTCAGGCAGTTCGTTTTTTTTTGTTTGAAATGAAAAATGAAAAAACGAAACTAGACTAGTTTTTTGTTTATTAAACCAAAATCGGATGACGGCTCGTTATCCGATTTCCCACTTAGTGAACAAAACGAAAATAGAAAAACCAGATAACGAGCGCTCAATTTCGATTTTCATGACAACATTTTTGACAAGATATCTGACCCGGAAGTTCTCTCTGTCCGGCTTACACAGGGTCCCTATCACACATAGACTTTATACAAGCTGCAGAAAGACGATCTGCCAAGCGCAAGTCAGTTTAAGTAATGCTCCTGTGAGAAACAAGGTGTCTCCTGTGAGACACCTGGCCTCCGAGAAAAATGGTTATCCTGAGTTTTTATTTTGAAAAGCCAGAGCGCGAGGGCGAGGCTTTCCACACCATCCTGCAGTCATAACTCCCTCGTCTCTGGACCAGCAAGATGGCGTCCATTGCAATGTGCAACCAGCACCGGTAAATAGAGGCAAGTACCCTATTAATTTGCCACAAAAAGTAGTCCTTATAGCTTCGTCTATCAACTTAGTTCATCCAAAATTAGGCTTCTTTGAAATACGCTCCGGAGTTTTCGGAGCAGCGTAGCTCCGCTGACGGGGCCAGGCGGCGTGCGTTTTCCCTGCTAACCTCATTTCGCCAAGTCCCTCTGTTGTTTTCCGCTGCCTGTTATCGGTTCGTAGCGGCTCAAAGTGTGATATGAAGAGTTTAATGTGTTTGTAGGCTATATGGACCATTAGATACCTGTATCAAAATAAAATACTCTTTCTAGAGAGTTCGACACTTCTGAAGATATTATCTCCTCAACTTTGCCCAGTATTTTCTTCGAATTCCAGTTGCTAATATTGCCTTATGGATTTTTTTAGTTTGTAAATTCATATTTTTGTGTGTGTGTGAAATATATTCTTCCCTTCGATTGACTTCTTACGTGCAGTGTGAACATTTTTGAATATATTTATTTTTTATTGTTTCAGACAGGCGGCTCTTCAGGAGGAGAGGCCTCAGCTCCCGGTTTGGATGCAGCTTCCCAGAATCTAAGTATTTCTTAGTGCTGCGCTGATAAACCCACTAGTGATAGCCTTAGAGGGTGTAGGCTATACCAAATAAAACTAAGTGTAACATTGATATGTTTCACTGCCTGTGGAAAAGCGCACTGTTTACAGAAGTAAACATTAATGACAATGAAAAGAAAGTACAACTAATAGGGAATGCGTTTTGTGTAGCATTGACTGCAAATTCTGTAGAGAAGTCTGTTTTTATTTGTAATCGGACCAGGAGTGGTGCGATTTTCATGCACTTCATTGTTTTCTTTGCTCCATTTGGTGTCTCCTCTACGGTGAGCTGAGTGAAGCCCAGCGATGGACGATGAATGTCACTCTGTTTCTGTTCCATTTGCATGACTTGCATTACCTGCAAAATGTGATCATCTGTCAGCATTAAAAGCGAGGTGTTCACACTTAACCAAATCTCATTATTTCTCAACAACCTGACCAGAACACTGAGGCGTTCTGGTCAGGTCCCAAAAACCGTTAAACAGACCAGGGTGGTGCACAGAGATAACATTGAACTTCAACAAAACGAAGACACGTGGCAGACGCTTAGAAGGTTTTTTTTTTTGGCTAAGTTATTACAAATAATAATAATAATAATAAAACTTGGGTCACATTTGCCTACAATGTGAATGTAGCCTAATTTCTGATCAGATGTCTTTTGTGTACATGAGAAATGTACCTTGTGTAGAGCTTCAGCCACAGCCACCTCCAGGTGTTCATCGGAGACAGTCTTTCTGATGAGCCCCTTTTCCATTTTGAACTATCGCAGACTTCTTTCCAAACCTCCCCTTTGTACTCCCTTTTCCATAATTAAATAATGAGATATTTGTTTGTCCGAAAAGCCATTGTCATACATTTAAAGGACGGTTTCTTCGTGGGGAAACAGCAGCTGGGCCATAGTGGGACCTGTGTGAGCAGTAAAAAGCTTCTTCTTCTCCTCCTTTGAAGAGAGACTCTATAAAATAAGATTGAGTGTTGCTGCCCCCTTCTGATCAACCAGCTTTTTCTACTTCTTCTTCTTGGTTTTATTGGCGGTTGGCAACAAACTTTTAGTAGCATTACCGCCACCTACTGGTCTGGAATGCGGTTGGTGATGGTCTAATTCAGGGGTGGGCAATGCTGGTCCTCCAGGGTCAGTGTCCAACAAGTCTTGTACGTCTCCCTGGTCAAACACACTTGAATCAAACAGCTGAATCACCTCCTAAGTGAACTTAAGTTCTTCAGAGTTCGGCTAATGACCTTATTATATAACTGCCAAATAAAGAACAATTCTGTATTTTAAAAGATGGTGTCAGTCCTGGCCCTGCCATTAATCCCCATACGTTCTATATATAACAGTGACACCCCCAGACAAGTGACGTAGCAGTATGAAGCAAACTTTAGCCTGATTAAGTTGTATAGTCTAGTTATTGTCATTAAAAAAATTGGTCGTCAACAAAATAATTTAGTTATCATCATTAACGAAATTAACATTGCATCGCCTCATCACTCTTTTCTTTAAGCAAGTGAACAGATGTCTGAACTACCTCTTCTTCCAACGGACACGATTCATATTTGACATAGTTGTCACAAATGAAGCTAAAGATACATAAATATTGCTAAGTATACAATATTATATATATTGTATACTTAGCAATATACAATATATATTTGTATATATATTTGTATATATATTTATACTATATATGTATATATATATAGTATAAATACAGTATTTATGGTGGATTAAGATAATTTACCTGTTTCGTGGGCTTGTCTCGTCTTGTCTTGAGTGCTGCTCCAAATTGAACCGTTTCTCAGTGCAAGGGAGGGAATGTAAAATGTATTGCGTGGGAATCCAAAAGAAAAAAAATTCCCCATGTCCCCTTGAGGGCTCCGTAGCTGCACACACCTGTGAGAGAAGGTAGGACGTTTAACCAAGTGCAGCTGGGGCTTGTGTGTGAATTTGAACCCGTATGTATCATTGTAACCCTGTTTTGATTACAGAAAATTCCTAAAGAATTCAACTTGTGTGCTCAATTTTTGACTTACTTTTTTTTTCTTCTTATAAAAGTTGCGTATTGACATTTAATCACTGCTCGGAGTAGGGACAATTTAAGTAAATCATTAAGATTAAAGCAATATATAGGACATTCCAGTGTTGTATAGTAACGAAGTAAAAATACTTCACTACTTTACTTAAGTATATTTTGGAGTACTTCATACTTTCCTCGAGTATGAAACTTTTTGATGACTTTCACTTTTACTTCACTATATTTCCGAACTTAATCGCATACTTTTACTCCGATACATTTTCAATGTGTGGTTTAGTTACTCGTTACAAAAAAGCAAGAGAGAGAAACGCAAGTGTTTTGACCCCATCTACTGATTGACTGCAACAAAGTCGGTAGCCTGCTTGCCTGGGCTTGTTCATCACCACCAATAGGATACACCTGTTTCGCTTCTCCCATTAAACACAAAGCAAGTCTCGCAATCAGCAGCAGCCACATGGAGGAGGAGACGGAGACCACAATGACTGCAACTACGTCGGACACGGCTCCAGGGGAACCACCAGCTGGTGACGAGAGCCCATGGCCTTATTTAAACACAATACACTCTTTCGTGGGTGTTAAAGATTCGTCGTACCGCATGAAGTGTATGTTATTCCTGCCCGAAGATGTGGAAATTCTATCTTACAAAAACTCCCCGTCCAACTTGAAGAAACACATCGAGGTAACTTCTTATGAAATGGTTATAATCCTCCTGTTTCAGTAACTATAGCTTGGTCACTAGGCACTATTGTGAAATCTTGAGCATAACGTTACCTGTATAAAGGAACTTTGTTTGGCATTGTTTCAGTTCCACACGTGGTGTATTTAGCTTAGGCCTAATGTTGACTGTAGCAGGCTACCTAGACTCCTCTGTTCAAGGGGGGACAGAAGCCATAGCGATAGCAATTTAGACTAAATTTAACGAATATAGGAAAGGCATGCAAGTTCAAAACCACAAACCATTAACATGTGCTACTCTTTAAAACTGGAACAATTTATTAGCAGGTTTAATTTTGCCTGCACTTGGTTGTGTACATTATTTTAAGTGTATTTGACAAGTTTACCAAAATATAAAAAATGTCATTCAAACTGCATTTGCCTTGTTTTACATTTTACTTGTACTTTTCATTACATTACTTGAGTACATCCATTTTTACAGTAATTTCCATACTTAAGTACAAGACGTTTCAGATACTTTAAGACTTTAACTCAAGTAACATTTCAGTCAGTGACTTGGACTTTTACCAAAGTCGTATTTTGGAGAGGTACTTATACTTTTACTTGACTCTGAGATTTCAGTACTTTATACAACACTGGGACATTCATGTCCGTGCAGGAGTCCATGTTTATGTCCTGTACCAGGTTGATGGCTCCCCCGTGTGTCAGGATCTGGCAGTACATCCAAACTTTAGTTACATACATTGTAACCTAGTAAAAACAAAACACTTTTAGTATGGGGTGCCAAGAGGAAGATTTGAATGCAAAAAATGTTATCAGATTTTTTTTTTAAATGTTTAGTTTACTTTTCTCTCATTTTGCTCACTTTAATAACATTTTAAATGGAAATGTCTAAATAAAAACAGTCATTGACAAACTATTAGCAAATCTAAATATTACATCTAAATTTAAACATTAAATATGTTAAATGTATCTCTAAATGTATGTCTTTGTCTCGGTGTTAAATCTATAAATTCCATATCTAAATGTTAATTGTAAATATCAAATTGCTGTCTAAATGCTCAAATCTAAATCTAAAATTACAATCTAAATCCTAAATATATCTATATGCTAAAAAAAAAAACACTTTCTGCTAAATCTTTTGCATTTAAATTTTACATTTCGCACCCCTTATATTTATGAAGTGGGATCCATTGTGCACTAATACACAGAATTCACCTGGAGCTTTTCTAGTCACACCCACCTGTCAGTGCTTTACACTACGGCCATAGTTGTCTGACCTCCCACACAAAAACACACACATCCGCGTGGATTAGTTCCATAGCAACACTAGATAGTAATGGCAATAGAAACTGCTTCTCTTTAATGTGTAACTTTCAGTACTATCTGCAACATTGAAGGGACAGTCCGCCAATTTCACACGTCAAAGTCCTTTTATTAGAGGCCGGGAGGAGAACAGCCTGGTTATTTGGCTCTGAAGACTGAAACAAAAACGTTTAAATGTAGTGTTTAAAAAAAAACCCACAACCCTACATCACTGATCATTCATCACGCTAGATTGTTCTGCTCAATATTCATCCATTACCATCCCTGTGACATCATATCCATCACGGCGCGCGAGCGGGGCTGTTTTGTTGGGTTGGAGGTTCGCTCAGCACGCCGGTACCGGGCCGAATCTGGGAAAACAGCCGGCGCTTCGGATGAAAGCAGTCAACCCACCACCCACCACCCACCCGCTTTTATGTCCACGTCAGTCAGTCAGAGGGGAAACTAAAGGGACACTGTGTTCCACTCCTGCTGGGTTTTTGGTGGATGCGGTGGAGGAGGCAGCGGGAGGGTGCGGTGTGACTAAACCACAGAGAGCGCGCCACTTATTTAATCAGCGCTCGCTCCCAAAATGATCCCACTTTTTTTTAATATAAATATATATTAAAAAAAACAACCAAACAAAACAAACCAAAAAAAAAAAAAACAACCCATCGTGATCTATACCCAGGATTAATCACTGGGTATAGATCTTTATGTTCTGGATGTTCTGTTTGGATCAAACTCGGATGACTCACTCGACACGTCGCACAGGAACTATACCGTTTCGTCCTGACGGGGCTTTTTTTTAAAAAAAAAAAAAAAAAAGACGATGGCAGTTTTATTCACCAACATCCGGTGTCAATAATGCTAAGGAGGGAACAATAATATTTATGGAGTAAGAGCTTAAAAAGTCCGACACTGAACTAAATGGCTTCCATGTTCTTTGTATACAAAAGTACGGCGAATATTTCACTTTCACTTACTCATTTTGACACAAATTGGCAAAAAGAAAAAAGTATCCACGCCATGGAAACTACGCATATGACCATAAACGTTAATATATTTTACTGATATTTACCCCAACAGAGTGTTATATAACGGTGTAATGGATGGACTATAATAAATACTTTCCAAACTTATTTCGTGATCTGAAATTTTTAAAACAAAATCCACCTGTGTGTAATTTCCTCTCAGTGGAGCCTCAGAGGGAAGAAGGAACTCAGGTAGAAGGAAGTCAAAACGCTACAAGATGGCGGTGACCGCATCACAAGGTGGGCGGATTGATAAAAAAAATATATCGATAAAGAAGTCAGTATCAGAATCGGATTGATACTTTAAGTTATTTATTTTTGCATTGCAGTTTCTCAACTCTACCTCAAATAAACTTTTATTTTGATTTCGCCTCAAGTGATTGGTATTTGCACTTTATTTAGGAAAAACACAAACCTATGTTAAAATGTTATGAAAGTATGGTAGGTGCACCTAAACGTCTATATTCTGTGTAAGAATGTTGACTTTACTCAAGCTAAAGATTGGATTTCCCAGATTTTTCAGTTTGAGATTGTTTTCCTGAATCAGCATTTTTTTTTTGTTTTGAGGTATTTTAAATTTTATTTATTTATTTATTTAAAACCAAAAGTTCCAATAAGTTAATTTGGAAACTTCTTTAAGGAAATGTTTATTATGTATTTACAGTTGCGTGACTTAGTATCATGCAACCTCAAGTCATTCCAGTTAATTTAGATTATCTTCACTTTAACTCCTAATGCAAAAGTTCAGTTCAGTCAAGTGACAAGTCAGAATTGGACTTTTTGGAGAAAAGGCTGTGCTGTGCTGGTTTCACCACTAGATGGAGACACACGGTTGTGCCAGAGTTGTTACACTTGGAGTAAAAAGGCAAAAGGAAAAAAAAAAAAAAAAAACAAGCCACAGGAGCCAATTTCTTTGAGTCAAAACCAAAAGTTTTTAAAGAAATCCACAAAAGATGAGTAAAATTACTCCAACCTGTTAGTTTTCTGTACAAAACTCTTTTTGATAGCCCTTTTGTGCTCTAGAGAAGAAGTATTTCTTGCCTGATGTCGTTTCTGTAAGGTTTACACGGCTGATTGATGCTGCAAACAGATGCACATCTGTGCTGAACCCAATGGAAGTTAAATTTTACCGTGCGAGTGTAAAGGAACCGAGTCAAAGCGAAGCCCCAAACTACAAAAAAAAAAAAGAAAAAGAAAAAAACCCTCCTGTGACCACCAAGCGTCAAATCAAAGGCAATGCTCCGTGGGGTTACAGTGTATCATCCCATGCCAGCACATTGGGTTAATTGGGACCAAACCAGATACATTTGTAGCAAAAATTAAAAAAAGAGCCTTGATTAAGGGCCCCTAAAGATGTGAGATCATGTGAACAGACCACCTGTGGGGCTTTCTTTGCTATTTCAGCATCATTCATGTCAAGGCCCCTGCACTCACTGACACAGCTTGAGCCGAGAGAGAGAGAAGATGTTTCAATTGAGCCGCTGTAAGGGAAACGACACAAGAGGCAGGGGCTCTGGCAGGTTTCAGCTCCCACAAATACCTCCCCTCTCTGGAAAAAGAAGAAGAAGGGGTTTCAAAAAAACAAACAAAAAAAAACGCTCTCAATTGTAAGACGTCCATCAAAGCGTCCAAATGGGGACATTTAGGGGGAACCTTCGGCTACATCAGACAGACACTTCTAATGCTCTCCACCTTTATTCCAGGCTGTTTAAGAAAAGAAAGATCAAAGTTTCTGCAGATGAAAAGGGTCGGTTCCCTGCATTTATACCCCCCTTACCCTCTGCCACCCACCACCATTCACCCAACTCCCTCCCTCCTTTACTAAACTAAGAAAGCAGGCTTCAGCAAGCATGTGAAGAGGACTTTTAACAATTATGGAGATGCTCCAACTCAACCCCTGCCTCTAATTACCAGCCTCTGATGGTTAGAAAGGGCTTCCCTTTTCTTTAGCTCCCAGGAAGCTGCCACCCTCGACAAGGGCTGACCATCAAATATTCCTGCAAAGCAGCGCGGGATGCAGAGGGTTCCTAAATGTCCTGGGTTAATGGGGCGGGGGGGTGAGGACCACCGATAACTTTGGTTTTTAAGACGTTTTACAAAGTTGTAGTACTTTTAGGGACGCAAACCAAGAATCAGCTATGGATGTTGGAATGTAGAACGCCATAAAGTTCCACCCCTTAACTGTCACCCTTAAAACTTTTGCATGTAAGTCAATGGATCCATGACAAGGATGGCGTTCAAAACAAACACATGAATGCTGTAGTTTGTTTCTTTACGTTCATTTTTAGGTAAACAAAACTTAATACTCAAAACTTCAGCAATTCGCTCAAGTACGGTGGGAAAAACAGCGCAAGCTTGACATTTATCCAATGTTTTATTGTCAAAATAAAAGTCATATTTGCTTTGTCAGGAAAAAAAGGCATCTCTACACTTTGTACACATTTACAATATCTTATAAAGGTTTCCTTTATACACAAATATACACAGTTGTATTTTACATTAGCTTTATATAAATACATTTGAAATTACAAAATAAAGGACCCGTAAAAAAAAAAAAAGAAAAAAATACTTGGGCACGATTAAGGCTTTAATTTACCCCCCTCCCCTCCTTTTTCCTCTCTCTCTCTCTGTGTGATTGAATTCTGCATTTTTATCTGCCAGAAAGTAGATAAAATCGTTGTAAAAAAAATTGCTTACACTCAATAAGTAATGCCCTGTTTTCTCAGTCTGTACCTCTACCAGAGCCGACCCAACGTATATGCAAACCAGGACCGCCGCCCTTCCCCCAAAGAGCACTTGACTATACACAGAACCAGCTTGCAAACACTTTAATAATTTAACAAGTTTCATATTTTAATTAATTTCTGCAACTTCAACCTTTCTGTGACTTTTTGTCCGTACGTCTACGTTTCTTTATAGTTTGGGATCGAAACTTTAAACTTTACCCCAAGTCGCTCCAACTCACTCAAGTGCATAATAGTTGTGATAAATGTGATGGAGCCCCCACTGCCCCCATACCTCCCCTCGAAATGAAATTCTGCCTTGGGCCTCACATATCCTTGGACCGGCCCTGTCTAATACATATAAACAGAAGGGAATTAGCTTGGTGTGAATGCCAGGTACAGCTCAGCAGCAGTTCATTACAATGCAAATTGTTTCAGAACACCATGTGATGGGTTATCTCCCAAACAATTAGCAGTCCTCCATAAGCCGCTTTTACACCCCCCAAGCCCCTCACCGTGCTACCCCCTCCCCCCTCTCAGACCTGGGACAGCGGCATCTGCTTGGGGCAGGACACGGAGCTGGCCGTGCCCGATCTCCACGTCAGTCCCGTGCTGACGTCGCTGTACATGGAGCCCCCCGTGCCCTTGCTGCCCCAGCAGCAGCGGGTGCAGAAAGTCCTCCAGGAGTCCACGGTCTTCCCGGACCAGATCCACACGCCGGACGTGATGCCAACCAGAAGGCACATAAAGTACTTGAGCATGAACACCGCGTAGTCCGGGCTGCGGCGGTCCCGCTCCAGCAGGCAGTTGGAGCAGTTGTGCGTAATCTCCCAGCTCTGCCGGTTGTGCTGCTCGTAAAAGTAGCAGGCGACGATCACGGTCGCCGGCACCGTGTAGAGCACCGTGAAGATCCCGATCCGGATCATCAGCTTCTCCAGCTTGTCGGTCTTGGTGCCGCCTTGCTTGATGACGCTGCGGATCCGGAACAGCGACACAAATCCGGCCAGGAGGAACATGGTCCCGATGAATAAATAAATCACCAAAGGCGCCAGGACGAAGCCGCGCAGGTTGTCCAAGTTCTGGTTCCCGACGTAGCAGATCCCGGCCACGGAGTCTCCGTCCACGGAGCTGAGCGCCAGCACCGCGATGGACTTCATGCTGGGGATGAGCCAGGCGGCCAGGTGGAAGTACTGGGAGTAGCTGGCGATCGCCTCGTTGCCCCACTTCATCCCGGCCGCGAGGAACCAGGTGAGGGACAGGATGACCCACCAGATGGAGCTGGCCATGCCGAAGAAGTAGATGAGCAGGAAGACGACGGTGCAGAGCGCGGGGCCGGTGGTCTGGTAGTGGATGTGCTCCAGCTCGAACTCCCGGTTGCACGCCACCTTCTCGTGCCCCGCGATCAGCCGTACGATGTAGCCCGCCGACACGAACATATAGCAGGCGGACAGGAAGATGATCGGCCTCTCCGGGTACTTGAAGCGCTCCATGTCGATGAGGAACGTGGCCACGGTGGCGAAAGTCGACACGAAGCACAACACAGACCAGAGTCCGATCCAGAAGGCGGTGAACGCCCGCTCGTCGTGCGTAAAGTACGGGTTGTGGCACGGCATGGCGCAGTTGGTGATCTGGCCGGTTTTGACTCGGTTGTACAGCGGGTGACGGTCGGTGTTCACCGGCACCATGGGCTCCAGACACTTGCAGCCCGGCTCGCACGGAGCGTTGGGCGGCTTGAACTTCCCGAGTCTGCCGGGCTTGCTTTTAGCCGGGCTAGACCCTTTCCCCGGGTGGTTGGTGGGCTTCGACAGCACGGGGGAGACCGTGGTGGAGTCCGTCCGGTTGTAGTCCATGCACAAGGTGTCCGGGTTCCCCTGCACCGGCAGCAGGTCGCACTTCATCCTGTCCGGCCAGGGGAAGCCGTACTGCCTCATGAGCGGCGCGCAGCCGGCCCGGGCTCTCTCGCACACGCTCCGGCACGGCGGAAGGGGCTTTTTGTAGTCCTCCAGGCAGATCGGGGTGTACATGCTGCAGAGGAAGAACTTCAGGTCCGGCGAGCACTGGATCTCCACCAGAGGCCAGAACTGGTGCACCTCCAGACCGGCCTCGTCCTGCGTGTCGTGGTTGAACTGATTGGGCATGTAGGTGTAGTTGTAGCCGATCCCCTTGCACAGGGGCACGACTATTTCCTGGCAGGTGATCTCCTTCGCCGCGGTGCCGCTGGATCGGGGAAGGAGAGCGAGGCAGAGGAGCAGGTAGATCCCGAGCAGGTCCATGACTCCGGCGAGTCGCGTCCCCTCCCCTGTGCGGCTCGGAAGGGAGCGGATCGGGTCAGATGTCGCGCGCCGAGCCCATCTCGTCTGCCTCGGGATCCTGCATGGAGTTGCACGCGACGTGCAAGCCGTGTTTACTTTGAGCCGAGGAGGAGCAGCAGGAGGAGGAGGAAGAGGAGGAGGAGGGGTGGGGGTGGGGGGTAGTCAAAGATGGCTGAGATGAGATTTCAGCTCCACAGCAGCTGCTGTCAGTATCCAGTTAGTCCTCCAAAAATAAAAATAATTAAAAAAAATAAAAATAAAAGAAAGAGATAGGGGAGAGAGAAAAAAATACAGCAACCAGGGCGCGCGGCTGCCCGGACGACGTAAAACAGAAACGTGGCGGCCTCCTTTTCTTCCCGTCCAAAAACACGATGACTGCATTCAGTCTGCTCCCCCCGCCACAACGTCGCGCGGCGCTTCCATACAAATCATGAGCTCCACAACGGAGCGTCGCTCGTTTATACTGGAGCCTGGCTGGACACGCCCCCCGGCGCGACTCGGCGAATCGCAGAGCGGCAGAGGCGGAGCTTGCCCCTCCAGTCACTCACTGTTTACGTACTCAAGCCGTAATGATACACAATTTCAGCTCTACTCCCATACATCTGCTAAGAAGAATATATTCTCTGCGGTTAAATAAGCGCTTTCTAAACATACACATCATGATGAAAAATATATAGCTATATATATATAGCTAGAATTATGAAATCCTTTCTTATTAAAGGGGGTATTGTGTAATTTTATAGCATAATTAAGTAACTGTTCAGATGTTATAAAAATGCTCTCTATATAAAAAATGACAAATAAATTTGAGTTTGCAATGTAACGCTTTGAAATAGGGTCTCTCTCCCTTTAAGAAGTTGCTCATTTGCCGTTAGTGCATCATCACTTTCTCCAGTAAGGCTTTAACTATGTTCTTACCAGCGTTGCACTCACAAGTAGTTCATATGAGAAGCCCAGCAGATATTCAGTTCCGTCAGGTGTTTGCTAATTGCTATTGCCACTGGTCTGAAGGAACTGCGTCACGGGAGATTAAAGGATTTCTCCAGCATGCATGAAAAAAAAAAAAGAAATCTAGGCAACACGTGACTTATGTTATTGATGATGGAGTAACATTATAACATGACGTAAAGCTTAAAAAGTTTTACATAATACGGCCCCTTTAATTAATTAAGGAAAAGTGCTGAGAGCAATGCCATTCTGTAAGAAGTCTAATAATAAGTCTTGTTTACAGTGAACAATTTCCTGGCTATTTCATAGCTGTAAACCCACGACGTAGCTATTGCGTAATTATAACTCAATTGATATATTTATATCTCAGTCAACTTCACTTTACAGCTCTGTTCGAAACAGGTTTCCGTACTGAGGACCGTTTCTATGAGAGAGAGAGAGAGAGAGAGAGAGAGAGAGAGAGAGAGAGAGAGAGAGAGAGAGACTCTGCCGGTTTGGTAAATTGGCTAATTTGCGCATGATAAGCCTGCCCAGGGAGCTGTCTGTCCCCGTGAAACGCTGTTTTTAAGATTTTAAATGAGGTGCTAATGTTTCGTTTAACGCTTGTATGGAGCTCCGCGGGAGGCGTAATTGCGCGAGGCAAAGCCCAAGCGGCAGTGCGCGCGGACACGGCGGCAGAGCCCTGATAACAGCGCGAGCACGCTGGCAGAGCCTGACAAGGATCTCGGCTGTGAAGTGACAGTAATCCCACTGTAGTGAATGCCTCGCCCTCCCCTCCCTACTCGGCCCCATCTCTTCATCCAACCTACTTTAGCTTTTAAAACAAATAAATCAAATGACTTCCTCCAGAAGCTCCGCAGCTCAACTCGGACTCTTGATTCTACGCTGTCTGAAATAACTGCTTCATAAATCTAGACACAGCTGGTTACGTTCTTTATTCTCAGCATGTGCGCCTTTTTTTATTATTATTATTTTTTTGGAGTCGTTTCAACAATGGTGGAATGCTTTTACTTACAGCGCAGTGATACTTTTAGCCACTGGACCCAAAACTGGATAAGAACCCAGAGTTATCTTGCCGCCACACAATGAGCAGGATGTTAAGGAAGTTAAAAACAAACATCTGTGTAATTAACTTTTCATTTTTTCCAATCTATTCTTCTATTTTTCACCTATACATTTCCATCTTAATCATAAAATACATCATTTCTCATATATAATCTAATTCAACTGTTTATTATTAATATCTTAAAGCTACCACTATCCGTTTCGTATTTATTTTGGTTCTGACTTCTGCTTAAGCCTGAAGGCATGAGTAAAGTATGAGAACTTGCGACCCCCTCACCAAAACAAAAATAACTCTCCCATCATTCTGCTGAAAGTAATGGCTGAACGTTTCCTCATTTTGCAGTGTGACAATACGCTGCTGCAATAAAATTAGAGTTTATGATAAGACTTCATTTCACGCATCTTCTCCAGAGGTGTTCACAAGGCAGATTGTTTTTAGTTGGCACATCCTCGTAGTTGCAGCTCAGCATTTCAGACAAAAGACACATCAAAATAATACCATCCCGTCATCAGCTGTGGACATGGACGTATGTATCAGATATGAGGATGAGAAAGCAGCATCACATTCTCTAGATAATTAAGTTCAACAAGTGCTAAAGTCTTGAAAAAACAATTGACTCTTAACATTAGAAATAATTATTTCTAGTTGCCATCCAAAAGTTTAGCCTAGTGATTGAGACATTATTTCAATTGACTTTCATGGGATAATTTAATCTGATATTAGAATATACCGGTGCTTCCCCCTCGCCAGTAAGCTCAACAGATGTGTAAATATGATTCGATCGTTGTGTAGTTTTTTGTCATTTTAAAAGAATGTTTACAAAATACCGTCCGTCAGATAAAATAAGAAAATAAAAGCCAACACATGACACATGTTATACCAGCGGTTCTCAAACGTTTCATTGCAAGTTCCACCTTGGTGAACGCTATCGCTTCCTCATATCACTGTGATAACAGCAGCACTTTTTCTTATTTGATGTACCATGTCATAAAAACTAAAAATACAACAACAGTGAAAAAGCAGTTCTTATCCATAGACTTTGTTTATATGGTCAAAGGGTGTGATTTCAGAGGAATGCTTTAATTTGTATTCAAAAGTTGGTATTTGCAAAGTAACTCCCCCCACGCCCCCAAAAAAACTGATAAAAATCCCTCTGAAGTCAGGATTTCACATGATAAAGTTAGAGGGTTCTCCATAAACCAGCAACAAGTTCCAATATGGCTGACTCAAGTTAAAAACATAGTTGTAGTTGCAATAAATTCTGCTGGTTTGTATCTTCATGAAGTCAGGGATTGGAACAATTTCTGTGACTGACGTGTTGCTAAAGTGTCAGAATGTACAAAATGCATTATTAGCTTGTATGCTAGTAGTAGCTAGCCTTGTATCTGAGCACAGACACTATCTAACCTCTGCTAGATCAAAATGTGTAATTTTATCCATTAAGCTTTTTCGAGTCATGAAGCAACAAGGCATCTCAATACTATATCTGACTACTGGTAGTTCCACTTTTAACTTGTCAGTCCACACAATATATTTTCCCAAAGTATTGGAGGATCATCAGGACGCTATTGTTTAAAGTGAGATTGACTTTGTTCCTGGTTCTCTGACCTCTGCGTCAGTAACTGCTGTTAGTTTTTAAAAATATTCTCCACTGCACTTCATGTAAGAATGGCTTTTGATTGAAACAAATATCAGTGTTCTGTAAGAATTAATCTGTTGGCTGCTGAAGCTTATTAACTCACAGCACAGGTTAGCTTGCAGTTTAAAGTTTACCCAGTATTAACCTTGCTGACACCATAATGTCACACAAAAGCCAGCCTGAGTGCCTCCGGCAGTATTTATGGCACAGTTTGAGAACTAATACACTTAATTATGCTAAAAGGTGGATAAAAAGCAGATGGTGTAGTCTTGCATTATGGCGTGGAGTTGATAGTTTTCTAGTTAAAGTTTAGTTATCTTTATCATGTGAGGCAGCTTTTCTGTGTTTTCCCAGGAGAACATAAATTGATTAAGTGGCTTGCCAGCATGAGATAACAAGGAAGGAGCTCTGTTAATCGGTGTTTGCTTTTGATTAGGAAACAAGAACTGGAGATGCCAGGGCCATGGAGGTATGCGAGTGAGTGTTTGTGCACAGGATGGATATTTTTCCAGATGTGTGTGAAACTCGCGACTCAAAATGAAGGGAGTTGGGAGGGTACGGTGCTGGTCAGAGTGTGGGAGAGAGGCTGTTGGGTCTGTTCAATCATTTACTCAGAGGAACTGCACTCATCTCCCGCACCGCTGCGAGAACATCCCTCCCCAAGGTTGAGGTCTTAAAGAATCCGTCTGTGACCAATGAATAAAATCCGCCAGCATGTCAAGATCCCAAGTTAATGTGTTCAATTTAAAGCCCTTTTACAGAATCAAGTGGTGGCGCTGAAGAAAGGAAGCGCACAAGTGCGACCGCTTGCCAAGATCCTGGACTCACCTCAAAGATCGCGGAGACAGAGATATGCTAATGCAACTTTATCTTGTAAAAGAAAGCTTGGAGGAGATTTGGCCAATCTGCTGGACACAATTCCAAGAGCCTCGATGGCATTTAGTGGGCTCACGCTAACCCGGGGGCTGCTTGTTAAGACTTCATTAGCTGTGTTTGCACAGGCCTCTCCTCTCCAAAAAGCGGCGGAGGAGGTTCTCCCGGGGCTCCAGCCTCGGCCCCAACCGCAGCCCGTCCATATGGGGCTTGTTTGCTCATGGCTGGCCTGGTAATCACTTTCAGGTGGAGCTGGAGGAGACGGAACAAGGCTGAGGGGATTTTGGACAGACAACCGTCCCCTCCCCCGCCTTGAGTCCCAGGCCCCCACCGTCATCTCCCTTTTACACGGGGGTTACTCCCGAGGTGACAAAGCGTACATCATGTAGCCTGTGAATTAGCTCACCTAGGCCCCATTACCTTAACAAACAAAGCCAGCCCTCCCAATCAGCCTACTGCTGGGAGGACAGGGGCCCCCAGTAAATCCTTACTCACAGCCAACATCCATCTCTGTGAGTGTGGAGTGAGAGGTATGAACTCAGAGGGAAGAAGGTAACAAAAGAAGTAGAAGGGAATGAAAAGTAATAGAAAGAAAAACACAATCTGAGTTTATACGACAGAACATTAAGGACATGCTATGACGCTAAAAATAAAGTTCCAAAGGGAAAGTCTAGTATTCTGAGAATGTAGCAAGCCCCAACCAAATATTACAAAAATAAAGTCGTAGTGCTAGGAGAATATATTCGAAATATTACGAGTACGAAGTTGTGTGAGAAGAAAGTCAAAATAATACGAGAATAAAGTCGTACAAGATTAAAGTCAAGATAATAAGAATACGGTGGCTTGAAAAGGTCAATCATTATTTGTGAAAAAGTTTTGAATCATAATTTTCTCTCTACTTCACAACTGTATACCTCTTTATGTTGGTCTTTCACGTAAAATTCCAATGAAACATATTTATGTTTGTGGTTACCATGTGACAAAATATGGAAAAGTTCTAGGATTATGAATATTTTTACAAGCCACCGTATAAGACTTGGAGCTCTATTTGCAGTGAAAGGCGATTCCCAAACTTTTATTTTGTCAGCGAGGGTGAATTCAGACTTTTATTTTTGAAAGAATGAAATAAAACACGTGTTATCTTAAGATTGGAATGAGGGAATATTTAGCAGGACGCTATATCTCCTTAGCTGCTGATCAATGACGAGAAAAGCTCTCTCTATCCCCATAATCCAAAGCGTTATAAGAACACACCAAAGTACACCAAAAACAATCTCAAACGTATGTCAAGAAGTTTGTTTGTCGCTGCTAATCAATCTGTTTGGTGCTTGGCGAGAAAGACACGGCATATTTTGAGCCAATTTAAACGGCCTACTTTCAGTAGACCGTTCACCTATTCATTTTGAAGTATTTTCGTCCCGACTGGTATTGGCGTCTGCCTTTATAGAAACTTGGCGGGGGAATCGGGCCCCTGAACAGCACTAAGTTTTATGTAAACGACTTGCTCGACTCGACTTTAAATGCACGAAAATGGCAGGCAATCTCTTGGAAAATCGGTAATTTAAAACTAATGTTTAGTTCTTAAACATCTGTGGAAGCCTGTAAAATCCAATAAGGTAGGTATACTTCAGGCTTAACCAATTAAAAACAAAAATCACATTATCTTCATGGACGGGTTCTGGCTGACTCTCCTGCAGCCAAGAAGCAGACTGTTGTTGGCAGGAACTCCCTGTTTCCCTGAGCCAAGTTGCTAGTGTGTGTGTGTATGTGTTGCTTTGTGATTGTTTGCTGCTCTTCAGACATCTGATGCGACAGGAATCTGGCCGACCCTGCGCTCGGCCGCCGTGTCTCCAGATATTTGACAGTTAGATTTACCTTCCCTCCTGTTCGACATCGAGCAACTTGTTCTCTTCATCCAGAGAGGCAAGCAGGCCCGCAGAGAGTTCTTCTGCTCAGGACGCGTACACACACTTGTTTACTATAGCAGCACAAATTCATGGTTTGTGCTGCATCTAAAAACATGATTTGGAACATGGCAAGTAAAAATGGCTCTAATATTTAAGGGTTTGAAAGTCTTCTCTTTTGGCTTTGACCAAACAGAAGACTTTGGTCAGAGCCAAAGACCAAAGGGCAAAGTCTTTGGTCCAAAGACTTAGGTCCAAAGAACGAGACAAGACAAAGTCTTTGGACCAAAGACCAGTCTATATTCATGATAGAAGTTACATCGCTCTTTTTGGTTATAATACAATATTTAGTAAAACTTGTTTACCCACACACCATCTGCTATCTGAGAGCTGCTCAGTACAGAGGATTGTAATAGTGAGTTTAATCACGGGGAGCGACAGGAAACTAGCGTTGAGTTTTGTAACGGAATGACCATCAATTAGCAGCGCTGCTAGCAGCTCGTTTCTCTGAAGAGCTGACAGTAATAAGGAAGAGAAAAGCAGAGAAGTTCTGAGCTGCAGGTTTGTGCCGACAGTATAAAACAGCAGAATTACATAATATTAGCTTGGTGTGATGTGGATTTGACTTTTTGTTCGGATTTTTAAAAATTATAAAGTTCATCAAGTGGCTGCAGCAAGTGTGGTTTATCTTTATGTTTGGGCCAGCAATTAATTTCTATAAGACAAAATAAAATATCTGGGCTTATTTAGTCCACAAGAACCAGAACCTCGAGGTTCTCCGTTGATGAGTGACGCTGCAAATCAGCGGAGAAAAGACCGCAGCTGCTGCGCTTCAGACCGTAATCCGGAGAATCTCCCCACTGGGCTGGCACCAAACCGAACCACACATTAACCTGTTATAGAGACCAACTTGCCACTAGAAAGTGTCATAAGACATAAGTGTCATAAGCTCCCTTGTGGAGCTCGGGTAACTGCTGTGCTGTCCGTGGCTGTACTCTAATAATCAGACCAAGATTAATTTGTGGCAGCAACAGCAAATGTATTTTGAACGTGCTCCCGAAAAAGACAGTGTTTCTGTGATAAGAGTTAGTTTTCATCGCCTACCGACAGATAAGGAAACAAAAGCAATTTGGCTAAAAATTCTAAACTTGAACAGAAATCTCAAAATGCTTTATGCGCTCGTTTCATTGTGTGGATAAAAAGCCAAAGGAAGAAAACCCGCATCTGCATCCGCAGCAGCTGAGTCAGTGAAGTAGCTAACTGTGCTAGTGCGGGTTATTTGCGGCCATTTCTTCAAGTTGCCATTCCTCCCCTCAATAGCTGTAGGTTGGGGTAAGACAATCCTGCCACATTTAAGCTGTGATAGCTGGAGTTCTCACATATTTTATAGCCTAAAACCTCGGACGAAAGCCGGTTGGCGAGTAGCTAACACGTAAACAAATGGCGGTTCCGGTTTGTGGCGGAAGTCGCGCCCATAAATTACGCAAAGCCTCATGGGGGCTTGGAATAAGGTGGCTAATCCTGAAGGTAAAAGGATTACAGGCCATCCTTTGATGGCCTATACAAAGGAGTCTCCTTATCAAGGTGTCGCACAAGATGGGTGAAACCAAGAGATTGCAACTATCATTAGCAAGCTAGCAAAAAGAAATAGAAAACCTTTTGTCAGGTGGACTTACTGACTAAACAATAGCGAGTAGGCAACAAGATATTCATTTTTATCCTCATGCGAGGATGTATGAGGAACCAAATAATGTTTTACTTCAACTCTACCACCCCCAGCCCCACCTCAAAGATTCAATAGAAGTCTGTAAATTTCTCTATTTTCAAAGATGGAGTGGTTTGCAATGGTCGTTTTGAGCTTGTCATATTTTGACACGCGATAGATCGCCACTGAGTTGTCCAAGATTGTAAAGCAGAAAGAAGATAATACTTAGTTTTCGCAATCTGTTACAAGTAAACATTTGAAAGGCATGATGGGAATTTGTATTATTCAGCAACCTTTACTGTAACACACTGACCATAAAGTCCAGTCAACTGGCCTCCGAAGCCTCCTTAGTAGCAAATAGCCCACCTCTCTATAATTCAATCTCAGTATAAAGTGACAATATACGAGTCTGGCGTTTCTTGCAGAATGATGTGATCCATGTTTTGTGTAAGATCTGATATGTTTAGTGAACTTGATTAAAAGCTTGAATCGAGTTATCGAATTTTAGTCAAAACTACATATTGACAAAATAAGCAACATTTTCAATTCAAAAAAACTTTTTGCTGCTAAATTATTGACTAAATGGACATATAAGCTCCACAACAAAAAAATATTGATTGTTTTTCTTTAGGTTATTCAACCATCAGATTGGTGCAAAGTTCTAATGCACCCATTCAGCTTACATGTACATACAAAACTGCCATAGACGTACTTGTAAAACAACAAGAAAAAAAAAAAAAAGATTCATTGCGTGAAAATTTCTAATGAGTTAAAATTTATTTAATTTATAATATAAATTAATGCATTAAAGTGCCATCTGGCTTCAGGCCAAACGGCCTAAATAAAGGCGTCTCCTTACCACACCTCACACAAAATGGGCAAAACCAAGAGATTGCAACTACCACTAGCAAGCAAAAAGAAATGGAAAACTTTTTTTAGGTAGGAAAACTGTCACAATTTGTCTGCTGTCTCAGAAAAAAAAAAAACCTCACCAGGATGAAGACTTTCAGCATCTTCTCCATATTTGCCTCTCGCTATTATGTTTGTCTTTAACTCTCCTTCCCCGTCGCCCGTCTGCCTCCGTCTCCGTGTGTGGCGTGCTGCGAGACAGATGGCTGGGGCAGGGTTGACCGCCAGACAGAAGGAAGCAGGGAGCGAGAGGCAGAAAACGACAAGGTAGGGAAGTGGGAAGCCATATCCAGAAGGTGAGAGACGGAAGAAGCGGCGAGGCAGCAGATGTGTAAAACACAAAACGACCTTGCGGAGAACGCGACTCGCTCTTGGCGGGCTCCGATCAAACCTGCCGGTGGCTCTCGGGGAGCACATCAGAAGCCGAGCGATGGCCCTCGCGAGGTACCCTGAGCACTCCATACTGCTCATTAGCGGTCTAATTAAGAAGTGTTTATTTATGTAAATGCGCTCTGTATTTACAGTAATAATCTAGACTTCACGACGGTTTTACAAGAGAAAACCGTCGCTCAGATTTTTTATTAGAGAAGCTGTTCCTGGCAGGAAGTACATGATGAGAAGCATCACCAGACTTCGGTGAGTCAGGAATGGGTGTGAGTGTGTTATTTGCGTGCGTGCGGCGGTGATGGTGTTTGTCTAAATATCTAAAGCGTAATGGTAGACCACTGATGACCTTATCTGCTCCCAGCTCTCTAATCGAGGCGTTCCTCGTCTATGTGAAGTTCTTACTTCAACAAGTAAGCGCTGTCTAGCACTCTGAGACAGCGCTTCCACCTGGTTAATCCATTTGAATTGATGATGAACAACAAGCCATAGATAGTTACAGAAGGAGTTCACACAGTGTCCCAGACACTAGAGGTTTCATCAATCGACGCAAAACTCTATAAATGTTATACCTTCCCTGATTTTTGTTTTATGACACCATATGAGATTTTGACCATGAATCAACAAATAAGGTAACTTTCTAAACCTTTGTCTTTGGAGGCTACATCTTCATATGCAAACACTCACACACTAGGAACAAATGAAAGCCTCCAATTATCTAACCTAACTTGGATGTTTTGGAGAAAATCCGAATACCCACAGCATCATAGGAGCTTGCATGCCCCAGCAGATGTTGGGGATCATTGTGAAGGCAGCCGTGATCATGCCGCACTCTTCGCACTTCCTCCTGGCTATTTTTTCCGTCTCTTGTGTCCCCACCACATTGTACAAAGCTGGCACCGTCCTACAGTGACTCCACCATGTATGCCTACAGTCACAGCAAATATCCTGGGGAGATGTGGTGGCACAACTCTCTAAACTGTGCACTAGAAAGTTACTCCAGCTGCTAGCATTAGCTAGCCCATCCCCCAAATATTACATCTACGCTACAGCTTCAAAGAGAGGAAATTGCTTCACTCCAGCCATTTATCAGAGGTGCCAGTGGTTCAAATAAGAACACGTTCGAAACAGATTGTTTAATATCATGTCTTGCAGCAACGGTTGTTGACCAGACACCACTGGAACAGTTTTAAAAAGTGGGGAAAAAGGAAATAATTTTCAAGGCATGTCTTGTCCTGTTGCCCTTTAGACAACTTGATTAGTTTATTCCAAGTTTTTTCATTCCTACTTGAACTTAAAATTGTAAAGCCCCTTGTTTCACGACAACTTGGTCAATGATTACCTCTAACCAACGCAGAGCTATGTAGCTCTGAGAAACTACTTTCTCAGCCAGATTGCCAGAAAACAGTTAGCGCTTTCACACCACAGACTGATTTACATGATGTAATTTACCTCATCAACTTTGAAGTACAAATCTTCTATGCCCACTACACTTCCATTACCTTAACTGGTCAACTGTTGCATAGAGAAATTGAAAATGTCATGGTTAATATGCTCCCTCTATTGGACCTAATGCCTGCACAGCCAATCTAACTGTGCAATGTGCAACAAAAGCAATAGATTAAAGCTCACTCCTGACACTCTCCTCTACCTCTAACCTTATTGCCTCTACTGCAAATGCTGATTAGATCAATTGAAATCACAATGCTGCTGAAATAATCCAAACAGACAACAGGACCTAGACTCTCATTCAAGGAGCTTTGTTTTACGTCCAGAGACTGCATGAGGACAGTGAGGAACTTGTAATAATAATGGTTCAATTTTTCAGCTGATGATGTTGTCTCTCCTACATAGGCGAAACACATCTTCATCAGCCAGCGACGTAAAGATTGGGATCTTCAGACAATGCAAATGTACTTAGATGGCTGCAAGGCTAAAAGTTGCTCTACGGAAAGGGGCAGCTGCGTTTCCTTTACAAATGTGTGCAAAACTTTGTCGACATTCTGCTAATGGCGCAAAACCGCAGTTTGACAACTGCGGCGTTTCCATTTAAAAAATAAATACAGTTAAAAATCACCCGTGAATAAGTTTGATTTCCGTGATAAGTTATTAAAAGCCGTCATCCTCCTGCCACTTCCTGTCATCTTCTTGGTCTTTTCCGGTTGTTGGTCCCGTGACTCGTGTGATGCGAAGAAAGCGTTTCCTTTGCAGTTTTGTAAATTACTCTAATTTTGTTATGGCCGGAAAAAAAACCCCATCTCATCCTCAAAAACATTTTTCAAAAATCATGGTTTTTTCCCCCAAAATTTCTGTTTCCATTAAGCAAATTTATTTTTGTAATTCCAATTTGTGCAATTTTGAGGCCGATGAAAACGCCACTAATGACAAGTTTTGTAACCACAAGACTGATTGGTAATCTTCTTAGAGATAACTGACACACAGAACCACAATAAAATAGTTTGATACGCAAATCCAACAATAAAAAGGAAAAAAAAAAAAAGCAAGGAAGCAGAACTCTGGATTACTCAGAGTACATATTAAAATGCCATGAAAGACATGGCTGTGCCTAAAGCATTATGGGATGAGGAGAGAGGCCAGCGAAATAGAAGGTCGAGCTTCCCCTGAGCTACGCTGTATCACGTCTGATTGACAGCCTACACGCTAAGTTCACCTGAGCCCCTGACCTCCTGTTTCACATCTCGCTGCGCCTCTCCTCCTCCCTCCTTTTTCTTCTTCGCCCCCACGTATTTTTCCGAGAGCTGGGGTGGAAACCTGAGGAGGGCCTGATCCAGGGTGGAATCGCTTCAGGCTGTGACCTGCTCTAAAGGGGCTGGGGGTGCCGGGGGGCAGTGGGGTCACAAGAGAAACAAAGGCCATTCAGGTAAAGCGCTCTGAGCTGGCCAAAGCTCCCTGCGCAGATAACACTGTGGCTAATGTACCAGAGTTTGCACAGTTAACGACACCGGAGTCAGTGATCGGGGCGGGGTGAGGTGTGTGTGTGTGTGTGTGTTTTGGTTCTGTGAAAGAAAAGGAAAAACAGACTGACAGGTGGGTAAACACGACGCACTAAAAGCCCCTCTGAACATTCCAGAAATTTCTATGCTAGTGTTGAAAATATTCCAGGCAAAAAGCAGTAATCCTCTTTACTCAGACTAATCTCGGGCAAATTCGAAACTTAAAAACCCCGTAAGAGAGCTTTCCCCACTCTTGTTTGCCCTAACAAGCACTTGTGGACCATGTGAGTACTTTTATTTATTTTATTTTAGACAACCTGTTAGCTAAAATGATAGTGAGAGATTGTTTAAATGAGCCTCTGTTGAGCAGTTAATTCAGTTATTTATACAGGAAACGAAGGCGGGAGTTGGTACGCTACCAATAATCATTCGGTATAAAACATACCCACAATGGAATGTGTAAACAAATGTCTGATTTAAAAAAAGAAAAAGCAATGTCCTATTAAATAAAATGGCATTTTTCATTTTTTATTTTTTGCTACAGCCTGCTGACTAAAAATGCTTTACTGGACTCTTAGTACGTGTTTCTCACAGGAAGATCACTGATGGCACACCACCTCTTATCTTCACTTCCTGTGCGAATCATCGTCAGCCTCTCTGGATATAACCAGCCTATGCTAATGTTATGACAAACTGAACGTTCATAAAGTGACGCTTACATAAATCACAATGATGTTTTTCAGAATTGCTCTTTTGCTAATTTGGAACTGGTTTTGAGATGTAAAAAGTCCAATTGGTTTCTGGTTCTTTGTGGACTAATTTCTATCTTTAGTCATAGTTGCAAGCTAATTTGAATTAAAAATAAATCAGTCGCCCCAATAAACAACTATTACCTCAGCAAATAACCAAGTCCAAGTACCATGTGACAACCAATTGTGTCATAACGAACAATGATGTAACAATTATGGCCCTTTCCAAAGTAGTAGCAGCGCCAGTAAAGTAATAAGTGACTACCCCACTGCAGGCCTTCATGCTCAAATCCCATGTTTTTATGAAAGCTGATGTTTTGTTTGGTTGTTCACATTTATAAATGTATGCGACTTTTTTGTGATCTCCCATGTGAACTGCAAACAACCCAAAAAGAGTCAGTAACATCACACGTAGTGGTGTTACTGCTCAGCGTTTGAGAAAGTAAACATGGATGGTAATGGTGGGTTTTAAAGTTGTTGGTCAACCGGAGCCAGCACTTTGACAACTTAATCCGCACTATCGTCCGCCATAGGTGATTGACACCAAATTTGTTTGGCATAGGGGCCAGGGGTTTTGGGGGCTGGATGACCTTTCATGACCTGTGGAAACATTTATTAATATTTCTTGAAATCATAGCGGCACAAACAGAGATGTTTGCTGTACAAACGTCAGACACCAATCAATCAATCAATCAATCAGTCAATCAATCAATCAATCAATCAAGTTTATTTTTTAGAGCACTTCAACAGTCCAGTTCAAAGTGCTTTACATCATAAAAACACAAAAATACAAAGTCACAAAAACATGACACGGTCACCAACTGAGAAACCAGTAACAAACATTGCTCTTTGTCTAGTTCCATCATCAGAATCATCGACTCGTATCAAACATGTTGGTCAAAGTTCCATTTATCATGGTTCTAAAGCAGGTGGGATTTTAGTCTCGATCTAAAGGAACTCCGTGTTTCAGCTGTCTTGCTTAGCATGGGTTTGTTCTGCTCTCACCAATGAGGAAACCTTATCCAGAGACAAACTCACTCACGTTCTCCTCCCCCCTGCCTCCCTTGTCCATCCTTTCCGTCTCCCTCCTCCTCCTCCTCCTCCTCTTCCTCGTTCCTCTGAGCAGGTCTCACTCTTGTGCCCGTCATTCTTCTGCCTTTTGTATCAGTCAGCCTTTTCGCTATTGAATGCTGCTTTCTCCGCCACCCCCACACTGCTCTCTGCTCTCCTTCTCCTACATCCTCTCCTGCTCATTCATTCACTCTAGGGCCTAATTATGAGCTAGCTTCGAATAAATACATGTATTTTTCTCTCTCTCTCTCTCCTGAGAAGAAGTGGGGGGTTGGGGAGTTGTGTTCCACTTTTTCCTTTCTCTCTTTTTTTTTTTTTTTGACAGGAGGCTTAAGGAGGTTTTACTCAGCGAGGTCTCTCCGCCGATCGGAGCGGTCACCGGGACGAGAGATTCTATTTTTTTTCCTTTTTTCTCCCCTGGTGCAATAATTGTGTCTCATTAATTCTTACTGTAATGCCAGGTAACTAAACAGGCTACGCAATTAAGGGGCTGAGCCCTGAATGGGGCGGCTAATCAGGGGACAAAAGCTGCAGCTCAGAGGCCATTAGGCCCGGAGGAAGTGCTCCTTTTGTGAGGAGTGGTCGGCGATGCCTTCATCTCCCTCCAGCCGAGACCTTAAAGGAAATCTGTTCTATTTGTAATGACACCTACCACTTTTTTTCTCTCTCTCTCTCTTTTTTTTTTAACAGACTGCACCTTTCTCCAGATTAATCCAGAATCAAAAGTGAATTTCTGCCTACGGGGTCAAATTTACATCTCCGTTTCCCCTACCCGGACCAAGTCAGACCCACTACCGGCCACCTTTTTGTGTGTGCAAACTTCAGCATTAACGCCTTTTTTAATGAGAATATCCCAACCGGCTGCTCGCACGGACATCAAGTGCATCCCGAGACTGTCTCCCCCCCCCTCTCCGGCTCCCCTGCTGTCCCTTCTCCATCTCGTCCCTCTCCACCATGACAGCCCCAAACGCTCCTCCAAACTGTCGATTCAGGAGTCTTGCAAGACCTTCCTGTCATCTGGGAAAGGTGGAGGAAGGAAGAGTAAAGAGAATCCCAACAGTATCTATCTGCCTATCCTTTCCCCCAGACCCCCTACCTCCATGGCGAGTTTTATCTTCCAACCCTGTTTAATCACATCGTGAGGCAGCCGGGCAACCCAGACGGCGGATAAATGAACTCGCCCGGTCATTAAAATTAAGCGCTGAATTATTGACATGCAATTAGCCGGTCTTTTCATAGAAAGACGTTGGAAACTTTATCATTGGAGATTAAAATATTGCGACCGGTGTGGTTATCTGAACCACCAACAACCAAAATAACGGCTATAGAGTGAATATAAGATTCAACAACAACAACAGCAAAAAAAAAATTCTAAGAAAATCCTGTTTATCACTTAACAAGAGCAGCAAGTCGGCTCCTTCTAATTTGCCTGCCGGTTTTATTCCCATAAGGAATGGCGTCCTCCGCTCGTTATCTCCAGATTTTCCTGTAGAACGTTCCAGAGTCACATGGACACATTAGTGTGTCTTCCTCCTCTACTTCCTGTATCAACCAAACTCGCATGTTTTAGTTTCACTGAATTCAGAGGGAACTCTTACCAAAACAAACTGTGTTTAATTCACCACGTCTTAAAGTAACAGTTCGGGATTTCAAATGGGATAAAGCATTCCGATCTCAAAATGTCAAAGGCGTGAATACAAGTAATGTTAAATGGACCTTTAGGCCGTGATCACATTGGCGCTGGGAGATTATTTGCAAAGTATAAAATGATTGTTTACAGGAAGTAGAAGTTGGAGGCTGTGCACCGTCAAAAATCTTCCTCTGTGAAACACATGCTGAGAAAGTGCTTAAAGTAACAGAATGGTGACTCGTGTATAAGTACCATGGAGTAAATAAAAATTATATTGTTACAACAGTTTAACTGAACACAAAATTACTTAATTTTAAACTTTTTTTGAGCAAAAATCCTATTGCTATTCCATGTTTCATGAGGGACTATTACTGGTGGTGCACCACCTCCAACCTTCATTTTATTATGTGTAAAAAATGATCATGTTCTATGTTAATACTGAAAATCTGTAGATTGTCTCAACGTTGATGAACTTTAATTTCCATAAGATGTTTTTATCTGGTGGCGTTTTATTATGGTAAAAGTCTGCTTTAAGTTATGGCTAGCCGTTAGCTTCAGCCTTTCGTACCTTCAGGACTTTTAGGCCTGGTGCGCACATAATGATTGTTTTTTTCTCCAGTCTGATCTTGTTTTTGGTCTTTCTAAAAGTGTGATATTTTTCAACACGTCTACAAATGAAAAATTTAGAGAAATCTAAAAGTTCCCATCCCAAAAATTATAATTTTCAAATAGTTGCTTAGCTGTCTGACTGAAAACACTCTGTTGCTGTACTACCGTCTCTTGAAGAGGATGCTTATGGGTATCTGTGATGATCTTCCACCCATCCATTGTCTTCTGCTTATCCTGTTTCCCAGCCGGATACCCGGGCCACCTCAACCGATTTATTCTTCCTTTCCTAAAACATCCTTTATTGAACAATCATCTTCATCACTGCAAAAACACAAAATCTTATCAAGTATTTGTAACTAGTTTCTAGTCCAAATCTCTTAATACACTTGAAATAAGGCAAATCTAACTTATAGGTAACTTTTCAGCAAGATATAGCAACTTTTTTAAAGTTAATAAATCTCTAATTTTGATGAAAAACTACCTGTTCCATTGGCAGATTATTTCACTTATGGAAAAAATGTCTTGTTATAAGGGAAATGATCTGTCAATGGAACTAGAACATTTTAATCAGTATTAAGAAATTGGCTTAAAACAAGCTCTTATATCTTGCTGAAAATTTACTTCTAAGCAAGTTTTGTCTTATTTCAAGTACACTAAGATATCTTCACCAGAAACGAGACCAAAATTATTTGGTACGATTTTGGATTTTTACAGACTTATAAGTGTTCTTAGGAAACATATTAAATAACAAGCTCAAAAAACATTGATTTAATCTTTTAAAAAAAAGAAAAAGAAAATAAAATACAATTTTGGGCCCCTAGAAAGCCTAACTCTAAATTCTGTTCCTGTGTGGTACCAGCAGCTAATCTGGATTTATGCTAAATGAAGACACCCAGGGAGTTTTAGCCTGCATGTACGGTATTAATCACTTTTAACCTTTTAACAGAACCCCATTTATAAAAATCCTAAACCATTCCTGTAAGACAACAACAGATGGAAAAAGAAAATAAATTTCGGGGGGGGAAAAAAAGAGAAAGTGTTCCCCTTTCACACCAACTTCCAGCTGCTGTAACAGTCGCCTTGGTAATTTCATGAATATCAAGAAACACTTACTGCGCCCGTTAGTCCAATACACACTCTGCCGCCTTTTCACAGCAGCGGAGCAGAAGTCTGACAAGCTGTTTACGCTAAGCCTGAGTAAATCAAATTCAGAGTTTGCCTTCCCTCCCCGCTAATCTCATTTTGTTTACCGCTAGCGCTAAGTGCATTAGCATCTGCAAGGCCTGTCTGTATTTACTCTACTTGCCCTTACTGTACTGGCTCTAAGCCAAACAGGGACTAATGTTAGAAATTGTGGGTAACCAGCTGTATATTCATGAACGACTCGCTCCCTAATCTGACAACGAGGTAGGGGATCGGGAGCAGGCAGAGCCGCCGAACTGACAGAAAATGTAGTTTTTGCATAAGAGAGCGAAATATTAAATGCTCTTCAGCTCAGCAGCGTTTCGACTCCTCTGCCTTTGGGTGCTTATTTTGGGGAAAGTGAGGCATGACCGAAGGGGGGAAGTATAGAACGGCTTCTCTTCAGGAAGCTAAAAGATACACAAAAGGACGCAACGGTTGTTTGGGTTATATCATTCCGGAGCAGGGTTCACGTAGGAAGTGGAGGTAATTTGAACTTTTGTAGAGAAAAGGGAAAGGCAACAGAGTGAGAGCGTATTGTGTGTCCCCGTCCTTGTGGCGTTGTCTCTTCAGGCCCTACAGAGTAAAATGGGCCGGGGTCGGATTTCATTTGTTTCCTGATTCCTCTTGTTTGTCCGCCGTTCCAGGGTTTGACCACAGCCTGGGTTCCCATAACCTGTGGCCTCCACACCTTGGCAAACATTAACTCTGGCTGAATAGCAAAAAGCCAGTTCCGTTTACAATGACACCTAACGAGATGTCAAACCTATGCAGTTTTTTTTCACTTTTATTATCCCAATGGTCAAGCAGAAAATTATAAACTTTACAAATAAAATGAAGGGAGAAAGGGGATTCTTTTGCTCTATTCGGCAGGCACAGGGACTTTACAGTATTTGTTGGGATGATTTATAATAGACAAACACAAACTAGTGCTTATTTGGGCTGGATATCTGAGCAATTTGTTTTATTACCCCAAAACAAAATCCAGTTTAAGCAACTACCTTCAGAAGTCAGTTTATTCGAAATCTGGTCCCGCCAGAGATTAACCTGGATGATTTAGATCACAGTATACATTTGTGTGTTTGATTAGTGTAGTTAAAGTCCAGATGTAATTTCTATTGACAGTCTTTGAGATGCTATTTTTTTTCTGCTCTGGGAGTGAAATCTGGTTTCATAAAAAGTAAAAGAAAAATGCAGAGTGGTTAAGGTGAACAGAGGAGCCATGTTGTGATGATTTCCTGAAGGCAGAGTTTCAAAAAGAACAGCAGTTTTAAAGAGACAGAGTCCCAATTTCAATATGTCAAAAATACAAAGTCAAACTTCTTTTTTTAAGTCATATTTGACATATACAGTATTTTTAAAAATAAGAACTGACAGTAACATAGTTACTTGACTGTGCTATAAATCTGCACTATGTTCCTGGAAAATACGTAATACTGCTCCTTTAAAGAAAACTTGGATAGTAAGATGGAATTTATTGAAAAATGATCATATTAGAGAAAATCTAAATTGAAATACAGTTTTAAAAATCAAATAGCCATATATTACCCTGTCGTTTGTTTTGGCAAATCCTTAATTGGACAGGTCCCAGTGTCCTATTGCAAATGCTTTCAACCGACTGTGAATAGATAAATCTCTGTGAGGATAACTCAGCCAATAAGAATCCAAGAAGCCAATAAGAACCTGAGTCTTTTATATTTCAAAATAAAAGTAGAATTATTTTTATAAGCAGACAGAAATATCAAGTCAGAATCTATTGGAGCCAGAAATCCCCGTCCTGCTCCAATGTTTTTACATCAGTCTTTTCATTAAGTCGTGGCAAGTGTCTTCGTAAGCAGCTCTATGTACACATGTTCATCTCAAAAGGGATGAAAGCTTAGAGGAATTCAGCACTTCATGCCTGAGATTCTTTTCTTTTTTTCCCTTCTCCTTCTTTCCTACTTCACGGGGATCAAACGCAGCATGACTGCGGCCGCCTCGCGAGCCACATCCATCTCGACGCAGAGCTGCCGAGAAGTTCTGGTGATGGGAGACTTTTAGCCCCGGGGGCAACGCAATCTCTGTATCCCAATGTAATTACGAGGATAAGGCAGTCTTCCTCTGGATTGAAGGCCAAGGCTTTTGCTGCCACGGCGCGCGGAGATTTGATTTGATTTAAAAGGCGCTACTTGCTCGGCACGTCCTCGGAGGGCTCCGGGGGGCATTAAAAGCTCCCGTGTCCGTGGACAATAGCTGTTAAATGTGTGACTAGTTTCTCTTTCTCTGAATTTCTGCGGCGCAGAATTTTCTTGAGAAGGAACTGGGAGTTCAATCAATTCTCCTGTCCAGGTTTTTATCCTGCTCCGTATCTTCAGGGGGTAGGAAGTGAGAGACGAGCCGCCTATTCCACCCCGCCCCCGGTTTGGGTCGTCTGCTGCTTGTGGCAGGGTCAACGGCGAGGCGGCAGCTGGGTTGGGTACGTCATTGCGTCTACTTGAGGTATTTAACTTCTGTGCGGCAAAATAATGAATGTGTGTAAAAACAAAAACCTAACAAGGAAGGAATGAGTGTCAGCCAAACATGTTCTGGTTCATTAGCCACACAGAAAATAAACCACAAATCAATGGAGCTGCATGATTTAATTTAAAGGGGCAGTATTATGTGTTTTCCAGCCATATAAAATCATTTATTGAACAATCAAGTAACTATGTTACCCTTGAAATTGGGCCTCTATCTTTAAGAAACTCCTGCTCTTTCAGAAACTCTGCCTTCAGGAAGTCATCACAACATAGATCTCTATTAACCCTTTAACAATGCTTTTACCAGCATTGCACTGAGAAGTAGCTCCTATAATGACCTCAGCAGGAACAACGTTCCACCAGGTATTTGCCAATTGCTGCTGGCTAGTCTGAAGGAGCCAAGTGGAGGAGCCGCTTGGAAACTGCAGCTCTGAGGTGGAGCTTTGTCCTCGGAGGCGGTGGTATGTCCACTAAGGTATTTTGCACAGCTGCTTCCAGAGTTCTGTGAGCAGCTGTCTCCACATAACTCCCCAACTCTGCTGAGCTCATTATACGAGCTACTTCTCAGTGCAACGCTGGTA
Organism: Xiphophorus hellerii; assembly: GCF_003331165.1. Lineage (NCBI taxonomy): Eukaryota > Metazoa > Chordata > Actinopteri > Cyprinodontiformes > Poeciliidae > Xiphophorus > Xiphophorus hellerii. The sequence continues at coordinate 5,706,391 of NC_045692.1, forward strand.
AGACGCCGTTAAAGGGTTAATAGAGGAGCCATGTTGTGATGACGTCCTGAAGGCGGCGTTTCAGAAAGAGACAGTGGCCCAATTTCAAGGCGTTAAATTATGAAGTCAATTTTCTTTTAAGTCATATTTGATATGTATGCAGCCTTACTGTAACATCTGAAGGTTTCTTTAATCTGCTCTAAAATGGCCCTATGTGGTCATCACCTCAACCCCAACCGTTCAGTGTTTGGATAAAAATAAGAACTGGATTTGGATTACCACAGACTGACAATTATTTCAAACTTTTGAACTCAGTTGCACTCTTCAGAATTTAGATCTGAAGGTTCTAATATCATTCCACCTCCGGCCCCAAACGAAGATAAATTACCCCAATGATAAAATGTAAGCTTTCAACAGGCACTACATGTAATGTAATATTTTGTTGGACTACCCTTAGCTTTGATTTCGAGCCGCATTCACTGTTGCATCATTTTGATATCCAACCAGAGTTGCATTAATTTTTCACCAAGACTGTATGGAAACAAGGAAAGACGGACCATTCCTCAAATTCTTCTCCGGCACACGATGGGAGCATCGCTTCGACTGTCTTTCTTCTTATCCTGTCAAACTCGTCATTCTGGAACAAAACGGTGAATCTGGACTTATCAGACCACACGACCTTCCTCCATTGGCCCAGAACCCAATCTTTGGTAGTTGATGCAAACCTTTGAGTTCCCGTCGCTTTGTGCATGTGGAAAAACTCTTGCTTTCACATTTTTTTCCCATAGATGAAGGTTCCTCACTTTCCTTCCAGTTTCTACTAAGGCTTTGGATGATCCTTAACCCAGTTTCAGTAGGAATCTCCATAGAGGGCTGCCAAATAACTGAAATATCAGAATTCATCCATTGCGAGGCTCTTATATCCACATCAGCAGACAATAACAATGTCTAACTCTACCACAAGTTCATTTGGTCGTTTGAATTCTCAGCCATTTCCTGTCTTAACTCAAAACTCCGTCTACAGAAAACAGCTTCTAAAAAAAACGTCATAGATTGTGTTACTTTTACACCAATGTTCTTTGTTAAATACGCAACAAATATCGCATTCCTTTACCTGTAGTTGTGTCTGGTTGCTTCCATGATTCCCTCCTCTTCTCCCTCTCTCTCTCTCTCTTCTCGTTCTCTGCTGCGGACTTTGATGCCCGCGCCGCCACTTAATTGCTATTGCTGTCGAGCTTCTCCAAGTGTGAAACAACAGAGCGTCACACCTCAAACACGGCATTTATTCATTATTTTTGCATGCAGTTGTCTGTCAGCAGGAAGCCTTATTAGGTGAGCTAATTTATAGGGTGACGAGCAATCCAATTAGACCTAATTGGGGGCTGATAGAAAAGCCTTTGGTGGTAACCTGCGCCGACTCCGGCCACCACTGCGTCCTCGCACTCCTTCCTCCTCCTCCCGTGAATATGGAGACTGTGGCTGGCTTGCACAGCCAGCGTCCTGTAGTCAGGTTATGAAGGGACTGTAGCGTCGTGTTATGTAACAATACCGATACATTTACAGTAGAAAGCTGACATTTTGGTAAAGCTTTTATTTTGCTCAAAGGAAGGGATAGCGCGTACTTTTAAAATTTGAGATCTAAAACGCGATTGCAACGCATTTGTCACGTTTTCTCTGTTCCTGCCGCGTTCGTGCTTCCTCTGTGTGGTCTTGCGAGTGAAACGATCCCAAGTAAACAGACATTCTTCCTTCTTTTCTCAAGCACTGTACGCTAAAAAAAAAAAATCTTCACGATCAATGAGATTTCTGGGAAAATATATCGATTTATAAGAGAAAACGGTCAAGCAGATAGTTTTTGTGGAGGCTGTTTCTTTTGTGTTCTTGTTTATCTTGACAATGTCGCTTTTAAGGGTGAATGCTCACCAGATCTGTTAGTTCGCTTTAATTGAACTCTAATGCACATGTGGATGCGAGCGCACCAGAGGCCGCCCCAGAAGCAGGAAGTGGACTATAGCGCAGGGCATTCTGGGTAAACACAACCAAAACAAACACATGAGTCTAGCACTAGCGGGAGAAATGGCAAAAGATGACAAAGCAGAAACCCTACAGCCACTAAAATCTGATGCCACTCCATTTTTGTTCACATTTTGCGAAGATGGAAGTTGCGCTCGTGTCTTCTTTGGAGGTCTTCGAGTTGTTTCCTCCAGTAGTTCTCACCGCAGGCGAGGGGCGGGAACAGTTCATTTGACACAGTGCAATGTGAAAGAGAACCACACCAGCTGAAAATGTAGCAGATGTTACAATTTTGGTCCCCAATCAAACCCAGTCTACCGGACTATGAGGTGCAAAAACAGCATAAAAAGACGGCTCGGGTAAAATTGTCCGATATATTCAAAAATACCATCACTCATCAAACATCAAACGTGTAAATTTATGTCCAAATTCTGGCATTGTGAAGACTAAAATGAAAACAAAACAAAGCAAATAACGTGGTTACAAAATAAGATTACGACAGAAGAAACACTTTGCCAAGTCTTTCTACTTTAACTTTGCCTGTGTCTGTGTCTGTATCTCACGCATTGTTAGGCTTTTCTTCATTTAGTGAAGTTACTCACAGTGGATAGAGTATCCAGAAATCTCCATTTAAGAGTAACTATAGTGTTCATAAGGTATTTTAGCGAAAGTAAGAAAAGGACAACCTCCTAAAACTTAAGTCTTATCCAAAAAGTCACTCAAGTGAATGTAACTGAGTAACGTGTAAGTGGTTATTACCCACCTCTGAGTATAAATAAGTGTAACGTAAGCAGAGCACAAGGAGAAAAACCATGACGCGTCCCGATGGGTGGAAATCAGCTCCTGTCTGACGCGTTTTATGTGAACTTGGAAGACATAAACCTGCCGTGATTTGTTGCTGTCGGACAGGACAGAGTTATGTAGCAGCTGTTTGTGATTTTACTGCCACTGTTCGAACGTTACACATCTTTAAGCTATTTCTGACTGCTTGCAGGAGGAGATGCAGCTACACGTCCGGGGAGCCGCCACGTTCGTTTCTACTCGGCCTGTTGACATGTTTATTGTTTGTTTCTCTCCTAACTGTTAACTCCAAATTAAATGTAGGTGTAACAATTAAATCAAGAGCAAACGTCATTTTTCCACCGCGAGTTTAGACGAATGAAAACAACACGGTGTGGCTCTTCTCTCAAGTTTTTTTTTGGTTTGTTTGTTTTTGGATCTGCTCTTTTGACAAAACACGTAATAAACTACTATGATCACTGTTGGGAGCCGTGACAGATTCCTCTCCCGCTTTGATATTCAGGCGAGACATCAAAGATCCCCCCCACCCCCCCCCAGCATGCTGGAGCCAAATGCATATGAGGAACAAGAGCAAATCAACTTGGCTCTCAGGCAGAGGCCCCGCCGGAGCCTGATAATGTTTCCTCTTTAGGGACCATCCAGTGTGTGTACACAGCGAGCCTGGGAGATCAACAGGCTAACGAGTGGAGCTCTTCCCGTATCTGATTGGCCCCCGCCCGGCTTTTGGAACGCGATGCGAGCGATCACAGGTTCTCTTTGAAAGGCCCCAACGCGTCATTTTGCGATTTGAAGTATCTCGCTGTGCATTTCTCATTCCAACAGGGATACGAGTGTGTGTCGCTGAGTGTGATGGATTCTCATGCTGACAAATAAGCTGAGCTTGAACACGTGAACGTCCAAGCTGTGCAGGAAAAAAAAGAGAGCTTTAAAAATGTATTTGTCAAGTTATGATCAATATGTATGGAAGATGAAGAAAATGTTTTGACTTTAATCTCAGGATTCAGACTTTTTTTCCTCAGAATCCTGACTTTAATCTTCTGAGAACAAAGTCGGAATTCTGGACTTAAAGTCGGAATTTTGAGGGAAAAGGTGGAATTCTGCCGTAAGCCGGAATGCTGAAAAAAAAAGTCGGAATTTTGAGTAAAAAGTCGAAACTCCGAGAAAGAAAAATCAGAATTTTGAGTTTAAAGCCGAAACTCTGAATTTAGAGTCAGAATTCTTGGTTTAAAGTTAAAATTCTGAGAAAAGAAATCTTTTTGCTTTTTTCCCCATACTGGATGGTGAGTGTCTACAAACATCACATTCCTAGTATTCTAACCTAAGGCTGTGTGGAACATTCTCTAATGCAGTGTTTTATATTCCATCCAGTTCCCAGTTATGTGGTTCTCTGTGTTGGACTGTTTCATAACACCCCAATGAAACACATTGAATTATGTGGTTTTAATCTAACACAATGTCAAGAAATCTTTTGGAATAGACTTATTATTATTATTATTATTATTATTATTATTATTATTATTATTATTATTATTATTATATTATTGTGTATTTCAGTACTTTTGCACTGTGTGTGAAAAAGGACACAGGTTTTTCACCTCCGGCCAGCGCCTATGGACAGAGACAGGAGTTCAAGTAAAACTCTTGCCCAGCAAGAAATCTTCACCAAATCTCTGCTTCCGAGTTATTTTCTTCCTAAAACCTTATCAGAATGTACAGAAATATTGAACTTAAAAAAAAAGAGAAATGCCCAGTAACACAGGCTTGTCTTGACTAGCGGGACAGGAATGCAGATTTGAACTGTTTAGCTTCATTAAACCGGCGTCTGGAAACGCCAGCTAGCCCTCGGCCGCGGCTCATCGGAATTCCTGCAGCGTCGGCGCGAGCGGCCCCCCCCACCTGCCCGCGCTCCGGCGGACAGACAGGCTGTCAGAATCGTTGTCGTCTTGACTTCATCTCGTTAATTTGCTAGATGGGAGCGCGGGTATTTGCCCTGTGGAAACTAAACACACTCACAGGGTTTTTTTTTATTTCTCTGAGCATCCATTCCTTCCCTCCTCTCCCACCACCACCACCTTCCTTCATGTCTGATTCACAGAGCAACCAGCGAGGCAGCCTGGGTGCGCGCATAGCCTGCGGTCATATCACACCCGACAGCCTGTCTGGAGTCAATTTGACCGCAGGCGGAAAAATAGTGCTTGGAGCTCGGTCCCCCTCAGCCTGAGACCTGGCGTGGACGCTCCGTCCCTCCCAGCCCCACGCACTGGCCTCCAATCAACACCCGTCACCCCCTCTTGTAACAAGTTCGTGGCTCCAATTTGACCTCTTGTTTTTTTCTTTTGTTGTTGTTGCAAGCTGTACATGATATCTTTTTTATGGTTTTATGAAGGCAAATGTTGAAGGTGTAAATGTGGAGGCTTCAACGTTTCGACATCTAGATTTGATTTGACAGCAGCTGTCTCTCTCTTTTTGTTTTTCCTCACCCTCTCTTTCCTCTCTCTGCTGTCCGGAAGGTGGAAAGGGTTGGAAAAGAGGTGGAGCGGTTATTTTCTCCTCTGCTTCCGAGTGCACCCGTCACGGTGAATCTGTCGTGTTTTCGTTCTTCGCTCGAATGATGAGGACTTATTTGCAGGGATTTTGGGAACGATGAGGACAGCTGCCGAGGGAAGTCCGATCGCAGGGCACGAACACACCTTAAACTTTTTAACACTTTTTCACCTTTTAGATACTAACATTGCCATAGCGAAAATGTGAACTAAACAGCACCATGAAGACTAAGTAGAACAGAGAGTTAAGTTAGAAAACAATGCGCCCATCTTTAAGCATTTTATGGATATTTCCTCTCTCAATTCTCTCAAAGTGGAGACACTTTAGCCCTATTTAAAGACAACCAAGTCATGTCCTTTACCAAGGAAGAGCAACCTATACTTTGCACTTCTTTGTATTGGTCCGTCACATGAAAACCCCATTAGGATTCCTCTTATAAATGTCAAAAAATTCCAAATACATCCGGGGGTATGAATGCTTTTTCAAGACATTGTATCATGTGTTCACTAGAAATGATCACACAGCACTTAAGCATATGTGAAATAATACTAAGTTGCCGTAAATGTCAAGAAATTTTATTATGTCAACAGCCTGCATGTGATGTTAAATTATTCAGCTGTATGAGCCATTATTTTGAAAGGGTCGCCCGTGGGGTCAGTCAGAATCCCATCCTAAATTACATATCTGCCGGTATTATTGTTATTCATTTGTCGGCTGAATATTTATGACTAAAGCACACATTCCAGGCAAAGCTGCACAAACGCTCCCCTCGTTGGGCCCCGCACAGACATCTCAAAAGAGAATATGCGAACAGAAACTGCTTTATAGACGTGCGTGCGTGTGTGTGTGTGTGTGTGTGGGTGTGTGTGTGTGCGCGCGCGTTTCAGAGTTCTGTCAAACGTCTGTTTACCATCTCACGTTCCCAGAGGCACAAACCTCTTGACAGAGGCTACATCTACTTCACCAGCAGAGCGATGTCTTTAAAACAAGAGCGTTTTGCTGCCTCTAAGTTAAAAGGTGGGAACAATGTCAGTCTCACAATCTTAGAGGACAAATTATTGTCAAAGAAACTTGCCTTTCTGAAGGCTGTGTGTGTGTGCTTTAGCGTTTCACGCCTTGTAAGGCGCATTTTTCCAACAAAACACTACGTTGTGAGGACCCACCGTTCCTTATGGGGCCCCAAATCCCAGACCCTATTAGAAAAAGTGCTGTTTTTGGGCTAGGGGTTAGGGTTAAGGACCGAGGTATGAGTTGAGCGTAGGTTAGGCTTAGTGTTAGGGGTGTGCTGGTAATGGTTAGGTTTAGGTTTAAAGGTTAACGTTGGGCTGTACAAAGGAATGAAAACTGAATGGAAGTTAATGCAAAAGTCCCCATATTTAAAGCAAAATTAGTACAATGCTTTTTTTTTTGTCGAAACCAGGGGAGGATAGAGAATGGGTAATGCGAACAAACGCCAGAGTTCAAGGGAAACAATAGGTGCAGGAGAACATCCAACAATTAATAACCAACTCTCACTTTATTTACATTGCCTACATTAAAAGTAGTGGTAGGGCATTTTTAATCGAGTTAATTGCAGGGTTTTAATTGAAAACATTAAATAAGCATTTTCAATACAAAAACCCCTTTCGCTGGTAAATTATTGAATAAATGTACAGCTGAGCGCAACGGCAAAGATATTTATTGTTTTTAATGTTATTTCAGTTCTTCAACCATCAGAGTGGAGCAAATTATTGGTGAAATGCAACTCCTTTGGAAAAAAAAAATACTTCTTTAGAAATGTGGACTGTGGACGCTGACATTGGCGTTTGGGGAAGTCTGTCTCATGTTTAGCACTGAGATGCTAATTTAGCCTCGAATAGCTTCGCTGTTAGGCAAACTCCTTTTATCTCAACTTGAACACAACAATAACCTTCTCCAGCGTCCATTCACATCGTTTGTTGAATCAGAAATGAACTGCCAGTGGGCCGAGAGAAAGAGAGCTTAGTTATCTGATGCGGTTGTTTCCACATATCGCATGTGCGTGAGGTTAACGGGTGTACCAGAAACACAACATACAAAGGTTCCGGCTCAGAACCTTTCTCTGTAAAAAAAAAAAAAAACCCAAAAAACAACAATGTAGTTTTAACTGTAATTTTAACATTAACTGCATTCAAATTTTGAACGCATTACAATCTATGTAACTAAGTAATTGAAATGAAGATAATCAGACACACTATGTAGGTATGAGGATATATTTCAACTGGGTGTTAATGGGCCAGTATTATGTATTTTCCAGGCACATAGTGGCATTTTATAGAATAATGAAGTAACTATGTTAACTTCAGTTGTTATAAAAATGTTGGATATATCACGTATGACTAAAAAGAAATTTCACTTCCTCATTTAACACCTTGAAATTGGGCCTATATCCCTTTCAGAAACTCTTTCTGAAACTCCGCCTTCAGGAAGTCATCACATCACTCCTCCTTTAACCCTTCAGCAACATTTTTTTACCAGAGTTGTACTCGCTCCTATAATGAGCTCAGCAGATGGACAGTTCCATCAGGTGTTTGCTGTTTGCTGCTGGCTAGTCTGAAGGAGCTGAGTGAGGGAGTCACAGGGGAGGAGAAGCTTGGCAGCTTGGAAACTGCAGCTCCCAGGTGGATTTCTCAAAAATGCACAACAGAATCAAGGCAACACTCCATATATATTTTTGATGAGGGAATAAATGATAACATTATGCAAATCTTAAACAAAGGTACTTTTTTTTAACATAATACTGCACCTTTAACATGAGCGATTATGTAGTGTTCAAGTAATGGCTCTGGCATCAGTGAGATATTTGAACTGACATGATGGCAAAGAAGGTATATAATATATAACTGGCACTGGAAATATGTAAAAAGAGTAGGAATCCACTGAAAAATACTAAAAATAGTGCGTTCCTGTCTTAAATGACAGAGATCCTACACAGTTTTCAGTACATTCCAGGTTTTGATAAACAAGAAAAAGCCAATAAGAGCATAGAAAACTATGAGTATATTCAGAATTAATTTCTTTTCATGCTGTCTAAATGTCGAGTCTGTCATTCCCCCTTTTCTTATGTTTTCCCCTAATTCCTTCCTTCCAGTTTCTGTTTGTTTGTTTTTTTTTTTCTTTTGCTGTGGAAATATCTGCGATAAATTCCAAGATAAATAGGAAAAAGCATGGAGCCCTGAAATGACACATTTATTTATTTTTTTTCCTTCTGTTTGTTTTCAGATCCACGGCTCAGCAACACAAATATAGATTTCACTGCCGTCCTTAAGCATGCAAATGATCCGTCTGTGCGGACGGACGGCTTATGGCGGCATTCCAGGTTCCCTCGGCGTAATATCCCAGCTGACGTTGCACTCTTCAGCCCTTTTTGTCGCCCCCGCTGCGCCGAGCCTCTCGGCAGCCAACAATAATAATAATAAAAAATTTTTTTTTACAAAACAGTCAGTTATTCAGCAGCAATTGATGCAACAAGCATTTTGTGAAGGAAGGGAAGATTTCTATGGAAACATTCCTCAGGAGTATTTTCATTTTCTGCATCAAATGAGTAAAAAAGACAAAAAAAAACAACAACAAAAAAACGTTGCCGTGATAATTAGCACTGTGTGCGTAGAGTAATGTGTGTGCTGAAGCAGCTTTAAAGGACTTCAAAAAGCCTGCAGGAAAAAAAAAAAAAAAAAAAAAAAAGAAAAAACAGTTCAGTGTTTTTCACGACATCTCACCGCCCGCTCCGCTGTCAGTCAGCATTAAGGCCTCTTGTATTTTTCTTTTGTAATCTAAAAGCGCCGCGGTTTTAAAACAACTCTGCTAATTACTTTATTTAATCAGTGGCCGGCCGAGGAATTATTTCTGCAGCCCGGAGCTAAATTTGAACCTGCAACAATAGCTTTAATATCAGTTTATGATTAAAAAAAAAAAAAAAAAAGCTTCAATATTTAATCCCGGAACCGGTTACAATGATTCGCCGTTTCATGTGGACCCTTTAAGATCTCGAGGACTTTGATAAGGCCGTGTTTCACCTGAGGATAGTGCAGAAACCGGTACGATTAGCGCAACCGAGCGGGGAGGAGGATTAGAGCGGCTTAGGACGGCATCCGGGATGCAACGTACGACAAAAACCACGTCATCCGCCTTTCTAGCCACACCTGTTCCCCTTCCGAGCGAGTCGGAATTGCAGAACCAAAGCGCTGGGCAGCAAATGGTGTTTGAAAGACTTAAAAAAAAAAAAAAAAAAAACAGAGAGAAAAAAAGAAGACAAGGTTGCGGGGTGAAAGAAACAGAAAGGGACAGAGAGGAAAAAAAAAAAAAAAATCAAAGCGAAATCGGCAGAATGCGGGACTTTCAGAAGCCGCGGCGCAGTTGAACTAAGAAGGCCCGAGTCCTGCTGAAAAGGAGTCGGGAGACAGGCTGAATGCAAATTAAATCCTCCTCATTCCTGCAAATATTGTCTTAGCCATTAGTGCGGGGCTCGACTAGAAAGGAGTGGTCCCAGTCATTGTCGCTCGGCCAGGGAGAAGTCAGGGGAAGAATTCCATTCAGCGGCCGTCTTGGGGGCTTGGTGCACTTGGGCGCTTGTTTGGTACCATTCAAACGCCACAGACCGTGGCAACAAAGAGAGCTTTCAGCATATACCTCACTGTAAAAGCATGTGGAAAAAAAAGAAGAAGAAGAAGAAGAAAGGAGGTGGGAACGGGATCAGGGGAGGCAGGAAAGAGGGGGTAAAAAAAAGGGGGGGACTGCTGTGGGGCGAGGAGGGAGAGTGGAAAAGTTTAGGTGTGGGTTCCTGAATGGAACTGTGGGTTGCTTTAATCGTGGGGTTTATTTTTCTGCAGCCTGAGGCGTCTCCTTGCCCCACTGGGCGAGGAGATGGCAAACACATAAGTTGTTTATGTGTTTCCATTACAAATGTGCACAAATCTTTTGAGTATTTCCTTTTAATATTGAAAAAATATTAAATTGCAATGTCGCAATTGGGGTGTTTCCGTTAAATAAGAAATGAAATTGAAACCACATGCAAATAAGCTCGTCAAACGTCACGGCAGCGACAGAAGTAACCAGTTACATGATATGTATTCATAACTCAGCCATGGCGCTAGCGCTCATCATCCATCTCTATGAGTTTAGACGTCGGCGTCTTATTCAGGTTTTGGAGCAAGAAGCCCCGCCAATTTAGGAGCGACTACGTCAACGGCACTTTGGAGAACTTGCAGTCTGAGATTTTACAAAAGAGCGGTGGATTCAACGTTTGAATGACACATAACTTTTTATTAACTTTTTCATTGCTGTAAAAACAAACCGTCATCCCTCCTACTGCTCCCTGGCGTCTTCTTTGACGTTTTTGCCAGTAGTAAACATCCGGCTGTTGATAACGTGACTTGTGTGATGTGAAAAGTGTTTCCATTCTAGTTTTGCTAAGAAGATCTATTTCCATAACACTGAAGAAACACCTCATCCACTTTTTTTATCTAAATTTTTTTCCTGAAATTGTTGTGTTCATGTCAAGCAAATTTATTTTCGCAATTGTAATTTTATGGTCAGACCCATTCACCTGGTCTTGAAAAAGTATTTATTTAAATTTTATGTGATACGCCAATGCAAAGGATAACTTTTTTATTTATTATTTATTTATTTTTACAACAAATACAAATTTGGAAAGTGTGTATCAAACTAATATGAATATCAACTTAGTGTTGATATTATTGATATTTTTGGAGCAATCTCTACTACAAATACAGTTGCTAGCTTTTTGGGATATGCCTCTATATGTCAATTTTCGAGTTTTCAAGTCATCAGCCAGATTTGCCTGTACAGCAAACAGAAGCTGGTTTAATGGTGCTCTGGAATAACAGCAGTTTTCAAAATGGCGGCCCTTCCACCAGTCCACCTTCACACAAGTCAAAGCCCACCATCTCAATTTAATTCGGCTACCACAGCCTTCCAGAGTGGGGGAGAAAAAAACAAAACCAGGTTGACTTTCACATGCATAATGTAAACATTAACAAGTATTTATGAATAATAAAATATCAGTCCAATTTCCAAGTCATTTTCTTCTTTTACGCCCTTTCAGCTTCAGCCAATCAAACTCCAGCTCTTATCGCCTCACTTCCTATAAAGGAGCTGGGTTTGAGGTGGGCTTCCTCTTTAGCAGGGACCCAAGATGGCTGCCGCAGAAGACACACAGAAAATGGTAATAAACATTTCATCAATGTTCCCATACTCGGGAACTAAAAAAAAGACAAAATGTCAAAGAAAACCTTCTTACCAAACCTTTTTGACTTTGTGTCATAAGCTAGCAAAGCTTTAAACTTCTCCCCCTTTCACTGTGACCTTTAAAATGTTTGTTCACCTCTATTTGCTTAGCAATTAGCTGATTCCTGAAGGTAAGTGCATCTTTTTAAATTTTTTTTTAGTTCCGTCAGAGTCCTGGGGGCTGAATTTTAGACTTTCATTTGTAAAACTAATTTTAACCTTTCACTTAAAATCCCCCCAAAAAATACACAACATATTTGGCAAAGCACTATATGAAGGTAATACCAGAAAAAACACGAGACTTATCTCGAATTACCTCCTAAGTTTTATACCTTTAACAGACGTTTAAAAAGACTCACCTTTCCAGACCAGAACCTTCTGCTCAAGCAATCGTTTTTGTTTTGTTTTTTGTTTTTGTTTTGTTTTTTTTAAACGATTGATTGAGCAGTCACGAATGTCACGGCTCCGGTGAGCAGTCGCAATATATATATATATTTTTTAAACGACTGTTCACCGGAGGATTATTTCCTAACTTGTGAAGTGGGTGAGGTTTCGAAGGGGCGAGAGCTACAAAAGACAATTTACAGGACACAAATGCAGGTCCGCAGGTTCGTGGACCGAGGTGTGTGTGGAAAAGCACCTTGGCATCTCGATTTGTTTTGACTGTTTGCGTTTTACAGCTGCTGCCTAGTGTAACTGGGTCTATATTGTTAGTTGTATATTTTCACAAAATGTTTTCTTTAATTTATTTGTCCTCTTATACTTGTCTGTCTTTGTGTTCCTCTGTGTCTGCTGTGAGGGGTTTGGTCCTCCAGCTCCGCCCTACTTTCTTCTTCTTTTGTTTGGGGTCCTCCAGCATCATTATAAATGTTAAGTTGTTCATTTCCTCTTCCCTTTTGTTACTCGTTCCACTGGGAAGAGGCAAGTTTTATAATCTATTGTAATCCTTTCATTTATATTGTCCAAATGTTTATTTTTTTTCTTCTGTATTAATGTTAGGTGTTTTAATATTTTCATTCAAGTTGCTATTATGCATTTATAAGATTTGATGCATGCTAACATTATTATTTTGTATAGATCGGGTTGGAGAACTGGAGCACATGCTACGTGCTAATGCTAATATCTCCCGATTGACAGGCTGAATAAACGGAGTCCGCCTCCAAACCCAGACTCGGTGTTTTTATGGTTTGGCCTATAAACACACAACGCAGAAGTCCACCGGTCACACTAGCATGACCAAGGAATGGCCTGGCCAAAGCGAAACAACCAAATTCTTACTTTTCGTCTTCTTCTCCTCCTTTCGCTGCTCGCCCTCTGATGTCTTTTGGAGACGTGGCTCCCGGCCAGCCAGCTGTACAACCAAGCCCTCCAGTTCCACCATTGACAGATGCTACTTCTGGCCTTACTTGGAGGAGGTAAGGTTTGTTTTTGAACCTCTGTGAAAGATTGAGTTACATAGCGGGGTGATGTATATGCTTCAGAATGCTTTTAATGCCTGGAATACAGCTGCATGGGAGAACTGCAAAAATCCTAAAAACACCCCGGGACTGTAAAACAAAGGCAACGTGCAAGGAAAAACATCCATGTTTCAATTTATTTATTTTTTTTACCCAGTGATTTATGAAGATCCATACAATCTAAGAATATTTTTTTTACATAGAGCTATTCATGTTACAGATCCCAAAGGCATGAATTTTTTTTTTATGACTTTCATATTACTATGGCACATTAATTCATTGTCTTTTTGATTGAGATATATTGACAGAAGCAGAAATACGTGAACATCTGGTGAATTTAGTAGTAGTTAAATATGCTTTTTACATAGAAAATTATAAATTTTTGCTCTTTGGACCTTTTTTTGAAGTGACAATAAAACAACAAGCTGATATTAGCTGGTTGATTAGTGCCCAAGAATCTGCTCACGTATTGGGGCCATCTATTTAACTACGTGCCAATTGCAGCTTGTAAATAGCAGTTTTAAGACTTAAAGCTGCAGTAAGTTCTGTAAGAAAAAGAAAAAAAGCTTCATACATTTTATTGTTTTATTTTTAAATCAAGACCTATACCTGCCTTCCTCTTTCCTTTATTTGTGTCCTCATTGGCCCTGACAGTAGCTATGTTCCCATTGACTGTATAAATGAGAAATTGGAATCATGAAAATAGATTTGCTTAATAGAAGTATGTGGGTTTTGAAAAAAAAAAATTACATTTTTCAATTAAGTGAGGTGTTTTTTTCAGCTGTATCAATATTTGCGTATTTCGCAAAACTGCGATGGAGACAATTTTTTCGCATCACACGAATCACGTGATGAAGAGCCAGATGTTGCTACTGGTGGAAATGACAAAGAAGACGACAGGAAGTGATGGGAGTATCATAATTTTCAACAACTTATTGAATGAACAAAGTCATTCACATGTGATTAAAATAGTTTCTTATTTAATAGAAACACCTCAATTGCAAAATTGTGTTTTTTCGACATTAGCGGAATATCTCCGAAGTTCTCCGCACATTTGTAATAAAAACCCGGCTAGTTACTCCCAGGAATTCATCAGCATTCAGTCATTCAGCTCTGCAGAGGCCTCGGTAACGAGCCATTTATTTGATTCAGGTGTGCATAATGTAAAACCGGAGGCAGAGTTTAAACATTCAGTCGTGTTTCTCAACACTTTCTCATTTATTCTTTTGAAACTGCCTCCGAATTACCCATGTGCTGCCTCTTTCCCTGCGAAACCCCTCCGCCCCCCCCTCCCCCCAAAAAACAGCGAGAAGCCTCTGAATTACCACGTTGGCTGTTTTAGGCTTGATTCAGCTGAGCGCGGCACGGGATGCCAAGAAGACAACCTGAGACGGAGGAGATGGCAGGTTGGAGTCTGTGACAGATGGAATGGAGAGGCTGACTTCTTTATTTTAAGGACAGTATCTTCTGTCTCTTCCTGCCAGCCCTGTCGCGTCCTCCTTTCATCGTTGCCTCTGTGTTGTTTACAGAGAGTGGCTCATCTATTCCCTTTTACCTCTGTGAGAGAGCAGGAGATGCATGTTAAACGCACAAACACTGAATAGTGAAAATAAAAACGCCCGATGTAAATTTCTAGATGCTACACAGCCTAAAGTTACGGTACGGGTTGCTGCTTTGACGTAATTGAACCAAGTGTTGATTCATGACCGATTAACCTTTTTTGTTCTTATATTATAAGTACGAGCCAAAATTCAAATCTGTCCTTTTTATTATGGTTTGGGGAGCAATTAGGTTAATACGTTGAGGATTATTTTTTACACAAAAAACAAAAAATGGCATTAAATCAGCATTTTTATATCACAGATTATTGATATCATGCCAGCATTTCATAAATTCTGACTGCTTTGCTGTAAACACATGCCCAGATAGTTTCTAAGGTAATTTGAAGGACTGTGGTGGCATTGCAGACAATACTACCCTTACAAAAAAATCACATGAAAATCACATGTGAAAGTCACATGTGACTTTCACACAACTTTTTACATGTGAATGATGTGTGAAAGATGTGAATCACATGTGAAAGCACATATATATGTGTGATTTTGGAACGCTTCGTGACAAAATCACATGTGATTCCCATGTGATGCACATGCAATACACATGTGATACACAGGTGCATCCCATGCATATCACATGTGCACTACGTTTCATATGTGTATCACATGTGATACGTATTGATACATAAGATATGTGAAACCCAGGTGGATCACATGGTATACACATTTGCAACACATGCAACAGGTGTGAAACAGTTGAAAATATATTCAATTATAAAATAATGGGACCACTTTTTTTAACATGAAAATGTCCAATTTCTTCATATTTTTCACTTTTCACAATGAATATAAGGTCACATGTCAATCTCGTATAATTTTCTAAGGCATGACTGCATACTAAAGTAAACTTGTAGCTATGAATCAAGATTTCCAAGACAAGTATATATGTACACAAAACAACAATGTATTTACTTCTGTTTGAAACTGCTGAGAACCAGAAACAACTTTTAACATCGGAGCATGACACCATACAGACTTGCCCCAAATTAGGCCCAGACAATAAGCGCACTGATACACAGCGACTTTATCGCATGTGGAGAATGGTCACCACATGTGGTCACATGTGAATTTCATGGGATTTTTTTGTAAGGGAACAGTTTCCATTACGAATGTGGCAAAACTTTGTCAAAATAAACACCATTTTGCATTTACGATATTCCCATTAAATAAGAAACGTGCTTAAAGGCAATCACACGCAATTACATTTGTTCACGCGATAAGTCATTAAAAAACATGCTGTGCTGTGATCTTACAATTACTACTTGTGGTTTTCTTGTTTGTGGTTTCCGTCAGTGGCAACATCCGGTTGTTGATGTGAAAAAAAGAGTTTCCATTGCGGCTCTGAGAAATAAACCAGTTTTGATACATCAAAAAAAAAACCAACAACAAAAAAAACGCATCCTAGAGCAAAAACCTTTTTCAAAAAATAAAATTGTTTTGTTTCGATTAAGCAAATTTATTTTCCATGTCATATTGTGCTATCATATGATCAATGGAAACGCAGCTACTGGGAATCCATTCAGGTTGGCAAATATCAGCAGCATACAGTGTGAAACCACATGGGATATGACAGCCAGCCAAATGTTGCAACCAAGCAGTCTTTTGTAATATTGATATTCTAGTGATTAGGATTCTATGGAAGTAAATATGTGATATCAGGATTTGAATTAAAAATGCCTCTGAAATTTTAATGTTTTATATTTGTACTTGTTCAGTGTTAAAATATATTCTGAATATATTTCAATATATTCAGAATATTTTTAAATATATATTTTAACACCGAAAAAGTAAGTACAGATATACAGCATTCAAATTTCAGAGGCATTTTTAATTCAAATCCTGATGGCACATATTTACTTCCATAGGTTTCAATTTAAGCAGCTCTACTAGAAACTCTGCTCTGACTGAGTTTGCTGTTAAAAAGACACAATACACACGATTAAGCAGCTAAACTAACTGTACTAGAACCAACTGCAACGCTAAATTTAAATGTAACATACTGACTTTTAGCTATTAGATCTGATCTATGAATTTAACAAGCAACACAAAATCTATCAACAAAGTAATTTGATGACTAAATAATCTACGTAAATGCCTGTAATAAAATGCTAACCTGAAAAACTCTATTGATGCTTACTATTCCAACTCCTGACTCACCACCGGGCGTGGCAGTGTGACTGAGTGAGATGTTTTTATACCCGAATGCCGGGCTATGATGTAGTTGTAACAAGTTTTATTGCTGCAACCAATAGGAAACCTCAACTTGACCGAAGGATCCCAGCACCGAGACAGTTTGAGGCAAAAACGACACGAAACAAAATAACTTTACACGAAAATGTCAAAAGTTTGCACAGAAATGTCAAGATAGAACCCCAAATATCATATTTAGCAGTTTACCAGGGAGGAAAAGAAAAGTTGATTTGAGAGTTAGTTGCACTTTAAGCACCAAAGAGGGGAAAAAGATCAATGTGAGACTCCAGTAAAAGCTTTGTTGACATCTGTGGTTTTCCACTTAAAGTCAAGTCAACCTCTGGCAGTAGACGGGAGCACCTCAAACCCACATCCACTATCCACAGCCACTGTGGCCGTTTGCTTTAAAAAAATAAAAAATAGCTGTGGTCTCTTAAAGTGCCAGCTAAAGAGGGTAATTTAGCATTTTTCTAAACGTCCCTTCCATATAGCAGTGAAGACGATCAGACCTGGACAGATACGTTTTATTGGTCTACTCCGTCCAGCCTCCGCCTCTGCCCCGCCGGCTGTTGCAGAATTTTATCTGACATGTTTAAGGAAGTGGATTTGGCAGCTGGTGTAGGAAACGAAGACTGGCACACGCACACACACGTAATCCTGGTGGTACTTTTTACTCTGTAACCTTCTGCCAAGCTGACATTAATCTGTGTTTTAGGAGGAAGAGGAAAATGAAGGGGGAAGCTGTTGAATTAACTCAGATATAAGTAAAGACATTACGGAGTGGCTTAGCAGGTGCGTTTTCATTACACATGTACGCAAAACTTTGTCAGTATTCCGCTAATGTAGAAAAAACACTATTTCTCAATTATGGTGTTTCTGCTTAAATAAGAAACGCAACATAAATCACACGTGGATAAGCTTGTTCATTCGATAAGTCGTTAAAAGAACATGTGCCATCATCCTCCTCCTACTTCCTGGTGTTTTTGTCTTTGTGGTTTGCGCCAGTGGCAACATCCGGTTGTTGACAACGTTGACAACGTTGACAACGTGACAACGTGATGCAAAAAAAGTATTTCCATTCCAGTTTTGTGAAATAAAACCAAATTTTGATGCAGCTGAAAGACCACATCATCCTAGCGCCAAAACTTATCCAAAAATTAGATTTTTGTCCAAATTGGCATGTTTCCATCAAGCAAATTTATTTTTGAAACATCAAATTACGCAAATACTTGGTGAATGAAAACACAGCTACTGCTGTCCATAAATCGATGGTTTGTAGTTTGATTGGAGCAGGAATTTGAATGTGGCTCAGCAAAAACAAACGCAGCGACACATTTATGGTAGTGACGTGTTGAAGTTTCCTCAGTTTGATCCAAAAAAACACGACGAGTGATGCGTTGAGAGGAAACATAGAATTAACTCAGACTTGCACAGTCCAGTCTACCCATCCATATCCCCAATTTCACTCCCGAACAGCAAAAATGTACAAAATGACTTAATTGCCGAGGGAGTTTTCCAAATAATGACAAATCTGGTGTGTGTGGGAGCCTCACGTGGCAGTGTTCTTCTCAACAGCTGAAATCCTGAAAACAGCAGCGTGTAAACAAGGCAAAGCTTCAGAAACGCTGAATGGAAGAAGGGAAACCTTCACAGGTCGAATCAGACAAATTCAAACAGTAATTGGAGTCAAATGTGACCAAAAAAAAAAAGTATAGATCCAACAGACTGTGGTTTCAGACTTTTTTTTTTTTTTTTTTTTTACCTCAGAGACGGAGAACAAATGGCAGGAAGTGGATGCCAGGATGCGCCGAGGGGCTCCTTACACCTGCTTTTAAGCTGACGTGCTTCAACATGTCGCCTCCGTCCGCCCTTCTCTCTCCTCCTCCCCCCGGAGGTTAGTTCCTCCCGCTGTTGATCCAGACAGGACTCGCTCTGTCTCCTTGCCCCGCTAGCTGACTATTTATCAAGTTTTGCGCCGGCTGTAAATCACCACCGTAAAAAGGAGGCTAAAAGAAGGTGGGCACGTTCAAAGAAGTTGAGAGACTTTGAAAGTGCTGCTTTGGTAGCAACAGGTGTTTTGATTTACGGCGTTTTGTTGCTTCGCCAGACTATTTTGTTAGACGAACCTTGAAATACAGCGTGGTCCAGACAGAGTCCAAGACCAGGTCAAGGGAAAAAAGGGTTTTCAATCGAGCATTATCGCCTCCAGGCTGTAGAGAGTGTCTCATAAATTCTGTAGAAATCAAGAGGATGGCAGATTATTCTACTTTTAACAAGACATTTTCCCCATAAGTAAAAACATCTGCCAATGGAACCAGTATGTTTTCATCAATATTAATGAATTGTTGACTGAAAACAAGCTTATATATCTTGCTGAATAGTTACTTAAGAGTTAGTTTTGTCTTATTTCAGGTGCATTAAGATATTTGCACTAGAAACCAGGCTAAAAATGTAGTGTAAGAATTTGTGTTTTTGCAGTGAAGATAAGGTTTTTAAATGTGAACTTCTGCACCACAGTACCCAGTATTGACACGTCACTGAGATTTTACTGGCGGTGGGACTCGAATCACATTTTTAATCAAGCTACTCGCAGGGTCTGTAATAAATTTTTTACTGAAAACCACATAACAAAATAAGCAACATTCCCAATTCTAAAACCAATTTTGCAGCTAAGTAATGGAAAAAAAAATAGACATATGAACTCAACAACAAAGATATTTATTGTTTTTAATCTTCAATCTAGGTTATTCAACCATCAGATTGCTATTACACCCATTCAGCTTTCAAGTGTTTCAGGGACATCCGATCATTCGTGGAAACAATACTTCTTTGGAAATGAATACTCTTGATACTGACATTAGTAATGGGGACGTCAACTGTTGCCGTTGGTTTGTTCATGATGTTTAGCATTGAGATGCTAACATATGAAAGCTTTGGTAATAAGCTAACTCCTTGTAGCACAACTTGAACACAATAATAGTCAAATTGAATTTTGAAGCAAAACTTAACTTCCAGTGGGTCAAGAGAAACAGACTTGTCATCCATCGCTGTTATTTGCAGACATCGTCATCACCGACTGTGGAAACTTCACACCGGACCTCATGCAACTTTAAATGGAGTGTGAACTTTACTCCCATCTGAAAGGTAAGATACTTTTGATCTATGTTTCCGGTGTGGTTTAGCAGAACAGTTGTATCCCGTGTCCACCGCCATACGTGTGTATGTATTCGCTCTTGAGACTTTATTCCTCATGAGAACTCCAAACATTTAATTGAACCTTGTGTCACCGTCTTCAGAGTGCAGAGCGTCAACGCATGTTTGACTGAACTGTTCAGTCACCGGTCTTATGTAACATTGTGGTTTCTTGATAAACTGGATTTAGGCTTTGGATTAGCTCTTTAAAATGAACAGAATTAAACTCCTTGCATTGCGCAATGAATTTATGTAACATGAATATCACATTTTGACTCGAGTTGCTTTTCTAGTAATGCTTTGTATATGATATCAGCTCAGTAAAAGAGGAGATAAATTTTTCCTCTTTCAGCACACAAGTGTAGGAAACATAACCTCTGTCCCATAATGCGTGGTTATAATATGAAGCTAGGAAGCAATAACCAACTTCAGCAGTCGTATTTCCTCTTTTTACGTTTTAAATATTTCCTCTCAAGGTTTCTTGTGCCTGAGCAGCGCGCCATATAAAATAAAAACTAATTGCATACTCCGAGAGCGAGCTGCGTTTTAATAGGGTGATCTTACTCTATTTTACGGCTGTTATTCTTGGCGGCCGTCTCTTGTTTTTTGATTTATTGCCTAATGGTAATAGATTGTGGTTCTGGTGGAGGCTGCAGCTGTTGGCTGTGGAAGTGTGTGTGTGTGTGTGCGTGCAGGCGTGCGTGGGCGTGTGTGTGTGTGTCCTGGATCCGCTCACCAGCCAATCTATTATAAGTCTCGCTTGTTTGAACAGAAGCTGCGGCTTCTTCATTTTGTGTTTTTTTTTTTTTTTTTTTTCCAACAGAACTCTGGTAGAGTTTTTTCTTTTTCTTCTTCTTCTCCCTCTTTTTCTAAATATAATCCAGAGCACCACTACCTCATCTCGCTCTGTGCCATTGTTAACAACTGACCAGCCCAAACACGTACGCTTTCGCTTTTCAACTTGCACGGGAGAAGGAAGCATTTGGAAACTTCTGTTGGACATTAGCGTCCATTTCAGTTCTTTAGATCCTTCCGCCGCAGAGAAAGTGGCGCAGTTCGTCTTCTAAAGGCTGTCTTTTCCTCAACTCTACCCGGTAACGTGTCACCGGCTCCGTTGGCGAACTGGTAAACATGAAGGAAGCGACATCCGGACTGCTGTCTCCGCCGCACACTCCGAGCGTCTGTCATCAGCCGTCTGCATTGTTTCTGAACAATTGGTACTAATTTGCCATCTGGGCTGAGGGAGCCATTGTTGCGGCGGGGAGGGAAAGCATTATGTCGTTATCAATGGCGGCGTCCACTCGGGGAGCCACCAGTGGACGGAGACAGACAGGGAGACAATGCTCTTTATCTCGGCTCCGCTCTGGTTAACTTCAGCCGCCCGACTATTTATCTTTATGCCTGCAAACTTGTGCAAATTTACTTTCAGGCACAGGCCTGACGTCATGTCATTGGTCTTTTGAAAACGCTACTGCCCATTTACTACGTTGGCTTTGATATTTTTACGTTTGGAAAATGGAAAAAAAAAAAGAATGGGGGTGAAGTTTTCTCCTATTATTAGAACCAGAAATTTTTGTGTATTTTTTGGGGGATTTGATATGAAAGACCAAAAGTCTGCGAGGTTTACAGTCCAAAGAGACGTTTTTACACTCAGTCCAGCGAAATAAAACACATTTAGGGTCACAAATGCTATGACCTTTTGAAAAAGGAAAAAAAAAACAAGTCAGCAATAGAAATTTTAACTTTTTTATAAAACCACTTTTTAAATGTCTATTTTTAGGTTTTAAAAGAGATAAAGTCTTGGAACATTTAAGTTGGAATAATTGCATTACCATCACCAGTAAACAAGTTTACAGGCTAAAAAATTGCTTTCATAAAGGTGCAAAAAAAAAAGAAAATATGAAAAAGATACAAATATACAATATGTATACACATAAAAATAGGATGAATTCATTTTCTTCTGTGTGTTATTTGTGGAAAGATTTCATCATAATTCTGGAAGAATTGTGCAATTTGTTGGTCTGTCACTTTAAATCCAAATAAAATACATAAAGCTTATTTTATTAACCCTTTATGTAACCAGATGAAAACCCATTAAGATCGATTAACGACTTATCACATGAACTGACTTCTTCACGTGTGATTTCAGATGCGTTTATCATTTAACAAACAAACGCAGGAATTTTGCAATTGCTGCATTCCTTTTCCCAACCTTATATCCCAGCGGAATATCGACAAAGTTTTTCGCAAATTTGTAATGGAAACGCGACTAACGCTAACCCCAGCCTCTCTCTGCAGCAGTGGCAGCACAGCTGACAAGAGCAACAAAAAACCCAAAAAAACTCCCAATTCCCCAATTGTGTTCACCAAACACCCTCTCCCTTTTCTCCCCCACACAAACACACACCTTCTCTAATGCTCTCCATCTCCCCCTGCTTGTGTGTGTGGGGGTGGGTGGGTGCGTGCGCGCGTGTATTCCTCCAACCAACCACCTTCGACATCATCCTCACCCCAATCCATTTTGCAGGCAGGCCAGGGGAAGATGAGAAGTGGAGCTCTGTGTCCATAAATCAATAGGCCTCATTCACCTTTGAGTCAGGCTGCATCTTCAACTGTATTCGGCTGTACAGTGTGTGCAGGGGGATAGCGAGGGGGGATGGAAGAAAGAGAGGCTGCTGCTGCTGCTAGTATTGGTGGTGGTGGGCCCAAGGGCCTTTGCCTGCCTGTCTAATGCATTATTGAGGAGAGCATCTCAGCCGTCATTGCAGGTGTAGAGGCTGAAATAGTCTTATTAGCTGCTGCTGTAGATAGAAGTGTGCAGAGAGAAGAAAAAAATCGCACACATACACAAAGCTGACCACCGCCAAAATCCAGAAGCTGAAGGTAGAGAAGTCGGTGGTGTTTTTTTTTTTTTTTGTAGAGGGAAGTTTTGACACGCGCTGGAAATGTGACAACCAGGACAAAACTGTGAAGGCAGAAAGATTTTCGGTTTTATCAAAGTGATCAGAAATGAGACTTTGCTGTGATTTCATGACGTTTTGTTTAACATTTTCTGCTTGTGGGGGGAAAAAAATAAATACAAAAAAAAAAATTCAACCTTTTTTGGATTCCAGCCCCTTTCTGAACGGTATCTGCTTATTTCATAATGTGCTGGAGGCTCCATTAGCGATGGTCTGTTTCATTGAATTTCCAATAAACATCTCACCCCCAAAAGTTGTGCTCCCGGAAAAAAAAAAAAAAAATCCTCCTCAAAGCCCTGGGAGTATACGGACATCCAACAGCATACTTTATAGATTGGCCTACAATATTTGCGTCCAGAAAAAAAAAAAAATCACAGAAAGCAAGTTTAATTTGGAGAGCTTTTCCACACTCCAGCGGGTCTGTAAACGGTATAAAAAACTAATGAGTGCCGACGTGTCATTTAAAATGCATGTGCCCGGTAGGAACATTTGATTCGCTCATCTACAGGCTGCAAACAAGCTTTGTGCTAAACGTCTGACATGTAACTTATTCATGCGGCGCTTTTAAATTTACTCGGATTTCATCAGGCTGCCATGAGAGAAGGCTTTGCTGCAGTGCTATATTAAAAAAAAGACAAAAAAACAAACAAAAGACGGTTTATATATACATCTCAGACATCTTCCTTCTATTTAAGCCTCCTGCTACTGTTAATATCCATGACTTCTTGACCAAACTGACACACACACGCACAGTTTGTGAATGTTCCAATGACTGCATTGCATGAAAATAATCCCATTCTGTGTGTGTGTTGGGGTGTGTGAGTGTGTGTGTGCCCTGTCAGTTCAGTTTAATTGGTTTGGGAAGTCTGACAGCATTCAGCAAATGGCATTTCGCAGATCCAACGGCTGACATTCCTTGATAGATGATGAACAAAGCTAAATCTGTCGAGGTGGAATGCTCCCTTTTGTCTGAGCTGGGGTTCAGACTTTTCTCGTTAAAACATGCAACTTTGAGCAACATTTAAAGGCCCACGTGTTGCTCTGTCAGCTTCACCTGTACGGATACAAAGTGTGGCGAATGGTCCAAGTGTTTCATGCCTTGTCCACTTGCAGGCCGAGGCTCTGGTCAAAGATTATGTAGAACTGAGAAGAGTTGTTTATAAAAATCTTAATGAAAGCGGATTTGTAGCAATTTTCCTGTGGTTTAGTTCAATGTCTGCATAGAAGAGTTTTTTGGGTGGATTCACACCAGTCCGGTTTAGTCCGCTCTAGTATGTTTGCCTATAAGTCCAGTTTGTTTGGGGAGGTGTGAATGTGCAATCAAACTCTGATTGGACCACAAAAGCCAGAGGCCATTCTGAAAACAGGCATTCTGGATAATTACAACCAAAACAAATGCTTGTGTCTAGCGCTAGCAGGAGAAATGGCTCGTAGTCTTTTGCAAAAAACGTCTAAAATCAGTCGACACTCCATTTTGGTTTACATTTTGTGAAGAAGGAAGTTGCACTTGTGTCGTCTTTGGAGGTTTTGGTGCTATTTCATTCAGTGGTTCTTGGTGCAGCGCCACCACAGGTCAGGAGGGGAACAGGTTTTTCAAATGATTTGTATCGTTTAACACAGTGCAGTGTGAAAGCGAACTGCACCAGCTGAAAATGTATCAAATCTTGCAATCCAATCAGGTCTACCGGACTATCAGATGTGTATTGTTTTTTTTTTTCCCCATTCGGAACAGGCTGCACACTTCCTCTATTATAGACGTAAATCAATTATATGTGATAAGAATTGTAGTTGGGCATTTTAACAGCTTAAGGAAGGTGTTTTCTAGACGTCTGGTTTGTCTGTTTGTTGTAAAAGTTGAATTTTCATTATATTAAAACCCCAGAATGGAAATACGACTGGCTCTTTCATTTACCTATGAACCCAATGCATTTTACAGCTTTAGAGACGATTTACCGCAAGTGAGAGCAAAAATGGCTCTTTGCATTAAAATGGCTGCTGACCCCGGATTTAGAGGAACCTCTCAGGTTTTGTGCACATGGGAGCTGCTGTTTTGAGGTTTGTGAATTGGGAAGAGCAGGAGAGAGAAAAAAAACAACTAATGTGGTTTTTGTACGGACGCAGACAAAACTGTTTTACTTAAATACCTTTAAATACCTGAAAGTGTAAGATAGCACTGTAATTACACCAGCTAGCTAGCCTCAGGATGTGCCCGCCAGACGCACCTATCTCACCATAGTCGAGTCAAGTCTGGGAAACCTCTCCCGAGATAATTACACGGCCCCTATCTGCCTCCCATTCTCAGTCTTAAAGTCTAAAAGCAGATAAACCCTTGTGAATATAAACCCAGACATACTTCCTGCTTTTGCTAGCTTGGTTTCTTCTGCGTTTTGAAGTCACAGTCATCACATCTCCACCGTCTCTACCTCTCTGGCTCTATTCAGCACTTTTAGATGAACTGAAAGCTTCATATTGACATTTTAATCCTTTTTGTCAGATAACCACACAGTCAAACTATGGTTCCACTTGACGACCTCAAGTGGACGTACATCTTCTGATTTGACTGACCCTAGCTTTATAAGACAAGTTTAACTGACTCTTCATGTGAGTGGGATCCTGGCAAATATTGACTTTTTGCTTAAGCTTAGCTGAGCTGTATGTCTGGGAGTTATGCTACTTTGACGGAAGCTTTTCAGGCACAATGTGGTGCGTTTGGTGTCTGCATTAAATAGAACTATGACTGCCCTGACGTAGCACCGCTGCTAACACTTCAGAAAATATTTTCTTTTTGTTTTTACCCGGCTCATGATAAACACACAAGAATCAAGCCGTCGTTCACTTTAATATTAGCAGGCGCCAGTGCGCAGGCAGTGTCTAACCTTTCTGACTAGTTGGGCTGCATTGCTGCTTGCATTAGCTTGGCCATCCCAGCCCTAACAGGCCTGTCAGATCAAGTTATAGAGGATTCAAAATGAGTGAAGTACACCTGTAGTAACGGCCATCTTTCAACTCCACCAAACAAATTCCTATGAATTGACTCCCGTAAGAATTTTCACTCGTGTTCAAACATTACATACACACACATACGTACACCCCCATGTACACGCACACACTGCTGCTCCACTGAACTGTACGTTCCCTAACAGGTTCTGAGTGCAAGCGAGGACGCTTCTTCTCAGTGACATAACAGGGCATAAAGAAGCTTTTGTTGACATCCAATGATGCTGAAACACTCATTCTGGCTCCTTCCATAAATACAAGAATCTCTGCAAAGCTGAACCTGCACATTTACATTACAGCAACAATCTTTATCATGGTATTATGCCCTCAGTAGGAGAATTTCTCCTGTAGCCACGTAAAGAAACACACTCACACAAACACCCCGTCGGTCAACAGTATCCAAACCAGTAAAGAAAACTCAAAGGAAGATAATTAAAGTGACACGGCAATCACATCCAGTCACATTTTAAATTTAGCTGAATAATGGCCTGAGTAGTGACGGAGCTTTTCCATCTTTCGGTCCTTGCTGTAGGCTGTCTGAATCTCTTTACAGGAGCTCAAACTTACCATGAACCGGCTGATTAGGGGAGTGGAGAACATTTTCTGCCTTTTGTGTATTTACTTTCTTTAAATATGTTTGTGTTAGATCATTTAGTAATTGGCACGAATAAAAAGTTTCATTCAGTTTTTGTCTCCTACTGATAGGTTTCTTAACCAAGTGGTAAAAGCAAACGTTCTTACAAATTCAAAGAATTTTTGAAAATGGCCATCGACCTTTTACGTATTCTAAGTTGCTCATGAATATATGTTAACAATACAAAACTTCAAAATGTGTCGTCCTGTAGTTAAAAACAGAGTTAGGTTATACTACCAAATCCCAAACCGTGGACATCTCAAGGCATTCGGTTCAATCCATCAAACTAAAGAGTTTGCCACAACCCAAACCATTTGAAACATATCTGTCCTAACTTGGGAAGCATTATGCAGAGAAACAGACAAGATGCCCATGAGTTACTTTGGAAGAGCTGCAGAGATCCACTTAGATCTCTGCAGCCCAGTCAGCTGTATGTCTGCAGTCCCCGAGATGCAGCTTTGACGGCCCAGTCAAAGTCCACTCCCAAATACAACAAAGAATCAATGCTTAGTAATGCTTTTAAGCTGCCCGCGGTCTTAAGAGACTCTGTCATTTGGACCCCACGAGTCTGTGGCGTCTGCACTTTCACAACAGTTTTTTGTGTGTGTGTGTGTGTGATTTCTGAAATTGATGGTCTGATGGGACAACGCCCCCGGTTCCCTGTTGTCCGATGGACTTTTTTCACACTCATTTTGAGCAATTCTCTAAGACAGAGGGAGAGTTAAAATGTAGATTTACAGATTTAAATCCAATCTGATTTATCTTGAGCTATTTTTATAAGAGGAATTGCAAAAATCTCTAGGAATGCAAACAATTCCCTCCAAAAATGGTAAAACAAATATTGTTTCAGGTAGGCAGAATTAAAATGCACTGGATTTTATCTTCACACCTTTGACTAAAAGGTGACCAGTTTACTTCATGCCATCCAGTGGTGTGATTTGTATTCCCTCCATCACACTCTTTTTGCTGTTCTCGGATTTTGTAGGAAACATGCAGAGAGGCGGCGATCTGCGCCTTGAGGCTGAACCTGGGGTGACCTGATAACCGTCTGCGAGGTTCAGCAGGGAGAGAGTTTTTCCAGGAAATGGATAGTTGTCCTCTGCCCTGCTGACCCAGGACACTCATTGCACAGTCCTGTTTACACAACACTGTGCACAGTTACTGCACAGTCTTAAAAGAAAAAGTGCAGCAATGTCTGGAAACTACCAAGAATCAGAGGCAATTTATAAAAATTACTTAATAAGGAATGCAGGACTGTGGATGTCTGTTTTATATTAAAATGACACAGCGGGAAACATGCCAAACAGCCAAACGATTGATTGATCAACGACATCTCTTTAAAAGTTTTTCTCTGTTCGCTCAGTAAACAGAGGCTATGAGCTGTTAATGATGTCCTCCCGGGTCAGCGCTTCCTTTTTCTAATCAAACATGGCTTAGCGGAAAAACAATATTTTTAGTGAGCTAGATTATGTTTCTTGAGCAATTAACCTGAAACACAATCCCTTTGCCAGAGTAGCTGCTGTTTGAAATCCTTGCATACTACGGGCGTAACAGCTGCTCATATTAAAACAGCACAATGTGTTGTCAGTGTAAAAGTATGTCTCAAAGCGCTACCTGGTTGCTGCCAGTGTGTGATTTTCTCCAGTGATCTAAGTTCATGCTATTACATGCAATCACCAGACATTTGGTGATTACTAACATGATAACCAAATCACCCAATCGTGGAATCAACTCAACGCACTTTGGCATTTATATATGGTTACGATTATTTGGGGATTTGAGGATTTTAAGATTTGAGATATTTTGAACCGAGACTACATTTTTCACTAGTATACCAAATTTGCACAATAACACTTTGGGAAAAGGTTACCTGGTCTGACAGGTCTGCTACATTCAGGTTTTGGAGTCAGAAATTTGTGTTAGCGACACAAAACCATTAATCAGGGGTGTTCAACTCCAGTTCCCAAGAGCCAGTATGTTTAGACGTGTCACTACTTTAACACAACTGGTACACTTGATTCAAGTCCTACAGAGGCCTGGTAATGAACCATTCATTCTATTCAAGTTTGTTTAAGCAGGAAAATGTTTAAAGCACACAGCACACCAGATCTTGAGAGCTAGAAATAAACAACTCGGCCATTGATGCATGCTTCCTTGTAACAACAGTTCCGGCTTCTGCTAGTGGTGTGATGTTGTGGAGATTGTTTCCTTGACACACTTTGGGCCCGTCAGTAACACAACTAATGTGCAATTGAACTTTGATATGGATCAAAAAACAAACTTTGGGCCCTCTTAAAACCAAGGTCTCATTTTGGTGGAAGTGAACTGTGGCACGGTTCAAATGCAGATGTGAACACTCCAAATACAGGAAGTGAACAACAGCACACGGCATTCTGGGTATATACAGGAAAAAAAAAATTGCGAGTCTTGCACAAGTGAGAGAAATAGCTTTTCTATTTTGTCTTTTACAAAGACGAGAGAGAAGTCCTACAACAGCTAAAATCTGGTGCCATTCTACTTTTGTTTACATTTTGTGAAGAAGGAAGTTGTGCTTAGGCTCTTCTTCACAGGTTTTCATGCTGAAGAAATGAAAGCATGAAAACATGTTTTCCGTGGTTCTTGGGGCAGCGCCACCACAGGCCAGGAGGCAGATTTTTCTAAGTATTTGGTGTGAATGCACCATTAGACTACTCAAAACTGTAATTCTAGCCTGAACTTTTTTTTCTAATTGTGAAAATGGAGGTATTTTAAATGTTTAACTTAATCAAAACTGTTTTAGTATAATCATAGTATATGGTTTATTAAACCTGGACTAGAATATTCTACACTTAAGATTTTTTATGCCCTCTGACATCGCACTATTTATGAAAGTGGATTAGTACCCCACACAAAATTCTAAATCTCCTCAATGCCTCTGATATTTTCACAAAATCTTAGGCTAGTTAGAAAGAGTTTGAGCCCATGTCTTACAAATTGTGGTTTAAGAAACTCTAAGAACTGTATAACCAGAGTTCTAAAATAACAGTTTTAGGAAACTGAAGGTGCAAGTCTTTCCTTCTCTACATGGTGGTCTCTTCTGTGAACACTAAGCAGGCTTGTGTGTAGCTTCCATCCCCAAAAGGGGCCCATTCAATCAATCTGTATCACACAAATGTAAATAAACCTATGCGATGGTAGTGTAGGATGGCTGGGTAGCATTCACAGTGCGGGTGACTGCAGTCCTTTGGGGAACCGGAGCAAGAAAAAGTAAGCAAGCCGTGACCCGGAGTGATTTGTACCTCCAGAGTAACTTCACCAGGACCCTTGGTGTGCGGCACAATGCAGTGTATATTAGATTTGTTTACACCTCACTTGGCCTCAAAGGCCACCACGACGGGTGGTGGTAGAGGGGAGGGTCAACCCGAGGGATCGAGGCTCCATTTGCAGAGTGAAAGCCCACTTCTCTTTTTAGAGCACAAGCCCAGGGTCAGCATGCTCTGATTTTGATTATGTATGCTCCTGATGGGAGGACAAGCTAATAACTGTTGTAGGATCAGAATGAGATGAATGCAGCTCTCTGGGCAGATGGAACACATGCAGAGACTGGAGACAGGACTTTGATTCGTGAATCACATTAATCCCATCAGCGTGGCTTAAATCGTAAATTGGTTAGTCTTCCTGGGCGCAATCTTTATGCAAATGGAGAATGTCTAAGTAGAAATGGAGCTGGCATTTAGAACACTGTAATAGACTGAAGGATCAGGCATGCTGAGGTTTAAACAGGAGGCTTAAGGGTGCATCACACCAGTCCTGTTTAGTCTGCTTTAATCAAACTCTAGTTTGTCTAGAACGTCTGGTTTGCTTGGGGAATTGAACTCTGATACGGGCCGAAAATCAAGGTTTCAGTTCGGGTGACGTGAACTCTGGTGCAGTTTAAATTCATCTGTGGATGCAAGCGAACCAGAGACCACTCCAATTGCAGGAAGTGAACTACTGTATAGTTCAGGGCATTCTCTGTAAATGCAACCAAAACAAACGTGAGAGTCTAGCGCTAGAGGGAGAAGTGGTTTGTGGTCTTTTGCCAAAGACAAAAGAGAAATCGTACAACTGCTAAAACACTCCATTTTTGTTGACATTTTCCAAAGGAAGTTGCATTTGTATCTTCTTCTGAGATTTTTGTCATTTCCTTCGGTAGTTCTGGATGAGAGAGAACGAATAGGTTTTTCAAAGGTTTTGGTACATTAGACACAGTACAGTGTGAAAGCGGTATGCGCCAGTTGAAAATGTAGCAAATGTTGCCATTCTCGTCCGGACTACCAGGTGTGAAAACATTTAGGGTGTTCTTCCTGGTGGCATGTCCACTGCCATCTTGCATGCTCATTTGTAAAGTTCATTGGCTTGTACATTCTGACGGACAAAACATCTTAAATTAATAAGTTATTCCCTTTGAGTAAGAGTTTTCAAAGCCATGACTGAAATGTCTAACAATGTCTATATGGAAAAGTGTTGGGAGTTGGGGCCGGTGCGTTGCTGAAGGGATGTGTGCGTGAGGTGGGGTGTGTGAGTGAGTGCGCAGGGCCAGGGAAACCGGGACACAGCCTGCCAGCACAAATGCAGCTGCAGGGCTTAAGGAGCCAGAGGCCCGGCTGTATGAATGCATCAAGTGGATGTTAATTGGCAGCCCCCGCTTTCTGCCACTAGTTGAACTCCTCCTCCTCTCCTCCCTCCCTCTCATTCTTCTTCCCTCGCTCCCTGTTTTTAAGAACAAATGCCACATTCCTCCCATCAGTTATCTACTTTGCTGACAGCCTCAGTGGCCCGTGGAGGACTCCCTCCCGCTGCAACCTGTCCACTCCAGGAGGAGGCCTGTTTACACAGTGTTGATTGGGAGTGCCCCGCGTTGCCCTCCTGACCTCTCCTTCCCCCTCGCTCCCTCACTTTTTTCTTCCCCCCTTCTTTCTTTTCTACACTCCTATTTTGCCACAGGCCCCTTCAGATTTGCTCCTCCCTCCTCAGTTGTTCCTGCTCCCGCACAACTTCGGCCACCGTGCAATGTACAGTGGTTCGCTGGAGCACCCGCTATGGGATATGAGGGTCGCCGCTGCTTTGCGGAAGCCTGGGCGGCTTTGATGTAAATCAGATTTTACCGGCCTTCCTTTAGTGAGCCTAAGGGACGCAGTCAGTCTTGGCAGAAGTTGGCCCAGATTTGCCACTTTTGTGACTTTTGTCCCTTTAAGCTCAGCTTCAAAATTCCATGTGAAACAACTTCAGAGCCTGGCTGATTCCATTTTATTGATGTGGAAGCGGTTACTCCTTAAATGGGTCTTGAGATTTGGTCAAGCAAGTTCAGAATTGCAGTATATCTAAAAAAAAAAAATCTTCTACTGCCTTACACTGAACACAATGTACAATGTTGCTAAATACACTGCAAAGCAACCAACTGCCTTCAGAAGTTCAAGATGGATGTTCACACTTAAATCTTGAAAAATTGTGATCGCCCAATACTTATTTTTACCCATTGTCAATCCTAATAAAGTACAACAAACTTCACTGCTTCTGCAAGGCAGTGCACATCAAACGAGTCATTTTAAACAACAATCAAGTCTACAGGCAGCATCTAATTGATAGAGGGCACAATCAGTATCGATGTATTTTCTGGTCAAATGATTGTGTACAAGCCTAAACAATGCAGCCAATAAAATGTAATCTGTCTCCAGTGGTCTCTACAGTAAATAAGCTCTTTTTCTTGCTGCAAAAGAATATATATATATATATATATATGTGGAAGACAGGAAAAAAGAGGGGGAAAATCCCAGAGATATAACTGTAAACTGGCGTGGTTAATGCTGAGGGGCTCTGAAGGCTGGCGCCCCTGAGATTCCAGCTGCGTGAAGGCTTTTCACTGGAGCTTGCCGTCAGACTGAGAGGAGGCTGCTCGGAGGCTATAAATATCCTGCAACGGCAAATTTAATCCAGAGGCTATACAGCCCTTACCTAAAGAGAGAAACGGGAATACAAGCTGTAGTTACAAATAAGCAAAGGCGAATTTAAAAGCTTTGCATTAAGACCCAACCAACAATCGTTGAATGAATTCTTTTTGATTGTTCTGTCAGGAAGGAAATGTAAATGTAAAGAACGATTTCTTCCATTGCAGTTTTAGAGATTTCTTTCCACTCGTTTGGTGAACCTGTACACAGGTGTGCCCTGATGTCTCCTGGAGACTGACAGTTTGTTCTGGAGCTTTGCTTGCACTTGTTCTTGGTTTCATAAGAAAGCAATATGAAGTTATTGTATATGCCTCTGTAGTGATGGATCCGGCAACACCGATGCGTCGGCGCATGTGTCAAGCTCATAGACCAAAACCTGCGTCGGTGCGCGTATTGTTTTCAGCAAGTCACGTGACCGATACAGGAACTGTTTCGAAATGACACTGGCGCGCCAAGCTGTGTATATATGGAAGCGAATCTGTCAACGGGATGCACTTGCCAAAATAATTCTTGATCTTTTACGGTACAGCGTCAACTATGGAGCCTCAAGGCAAACGAAAGGTTTCGTAGTTTGGGACCATTTTGATCTTACGTCAGAAAATAAGGTATTGGTTGTCACTTCGTAGTTGTTTCATCCGGTTCTTTTCAGTTTCTACTCGATCTATCTGAATCCAAATTCAACTGAAATTGACTCTTAATTTACTTTCATATTATGTACTGCAGGTTAAGTTTTGCATATGTTTCTCCTTTGAAATTATACATTTCATAATTTTATTCTTAAATTACCCTCCATAAATAAAAATCTTTAGGCAGAAAAAAGGAAAATAAAGACAATCCCGCTATAAATAAATACAAAAAAGACATTTCCAGTAAAACACATCCATAAAGATCTGCGTACAAAATATAAAAGAAAAAATGTAAGTTATGTGAACAATATACAGTGTCACTAAAATCAGTTTTATTTAAATAAATTCACCGCCTCCATGCTGAGGCATAGGGCATCAGAATGAAGTCGCAGATACACCTGGATAAACTCAGGTATACAGCCAGTCTACAAATGACTCAGTTGCTTTTTATGAATTATTTCATATAAATGTATTGTTTACTTCATTTTTTTCTACAGCAGGAGAAGTTGTGTCAAAAAAAGAACAGACTAAATTTCAAAATATTAGAAAAACTTTTTTTTTTAATGAAAATTTGTGAAAACAAAAAAAAACCCAGTCCACAAGCATCCTCATTGGTACATGTTCACATTATTTATTGACTGTATCGAAGAATATCAAATATATTTTGATTTTAACTGAAGATATGACATAATACAATATATAATATACAATAATTATATACAATTATTGTGTATAAAATTGTATATAATAATATACAATTTTTAATGTCCAGCAGGTGTCAGTATTCAGTGACACAGTATTGACGCAGTATCAATACAGTTTTGCTACGGGTCGAAACGATACATGACGCCTCATTTACCCATCACTATGCCTCTGCATATACAATAACTACAAAAGTTTTGAAAACCTTCCATTTTGGAAAGTTGGACATTAACGTACATTCCAAGACCACTCGCTCACATTAGTTACTCTTTTTTTTTTTTTTTTTTTTTTTAAGCCATAAAGTGAAAACCAGAGAGCGATAAAGGTAAAGGAATGCCATCCATTACTGGTTATACATCCATTTTCTTTACACCCTTGTCCCTAGCGGGGTCAGAATAGGTGCTGGTGCCTATTTCCAGCGAGAGTCAGGGTTCACCCTGGACAGGTCGCCAGTCTGTCGCAAGGTAACACAGAGACAGACAGGACAAACAGCCATCCACACACACTCACACCTTAGGAGAATGTAGAGAAACCAATTTACCAGACAGTCCTGTTTTTGGACTGTGGGAGGAAGCCAGAGAGAACCCACGCATGCACAGGGAGAACATGCAAACTCCATGCAGAAAGAACCTGGGCTGGAAATCGAACCCAGGACCTTCTTGCTGCAAGGCAACAGTTCTACCAACAGTGCCACTGTGCAGCCCTGGTAATAGCCTTATTTAGTACTGGTAATAATTGGCATACCAATGAACAGTTGGTATGCTCTCAGAATCCCAGACTACACGTTGGCTAACAGCTAACAGAGCTGGCTATCTAAGGGGTTTCATCTTGCTAAACTTTTACTTTCTAGAGCTTTTGTTACTGAAGCTATGGTGTGGAAAATGTGGACTAATTTTGCCAAATTTGACATATAAACTTGATGTACAAAATCTCCAAATACCAACGTGCCATACAACGTGGAATGCTAATTGGCAGTGGCAAGTTGTGGTGCATCTTTTGACCTCTTAAACGTCAGCTAAATCGATTAGATCTATATCAACATCACAAGTGTTCTCAAAGGGCCATTTGTAGCAGAATATATTGATAAAAAATACCTGTTAACAGACTTAATAATAATAAATAGCGGTCACTGCGACTGAGTACTTCTTGAAATAAAACAATGTTGAACATGCTTTCACAATGATGTAATTTGACAGTATATAGATAAAAACTGCCCTGATATGATTGATAAAATGATAGTTAAGCAGCCCACAACTGTTGTCTTGAAAGGTAATAACAGATTTTAGCTATTCGCAGGCAGCTGTACTCCCTAACCCCTTCACTGTACATAGAAGATATTGATATGCAACATAACTATTGATCTTCATGGGTTATGACAGTAGTTGAATAGAAATAAATGTAAAAAAAAAATCAAATGGTTGGTAAAGTTTATAGGTATAAAATAGTTTGTTTATAGGTAAAAATATGTAGCATGAGGCAAAATGGGAATGCCTGGGTGTGAAATAGGAGTAGGGGAATGCACAAAATGACCCGGAGCCTTTTGTCTGCTATTTTTTTTTTCTCCTCTGACCTCCCAGTCCACATGTCAAGGAAAGGCTATGAAATCGTATGAACTAAGAAAATCAGAATTTATGTTGGTGAAACTGAACTACAGCAACGTCTATAAAGTGTAATGGTCAACCAGTGTAGAAAAATACTACAATAAATATTTAATAAATATTTATTACCTTTAAACACTGTAAGCGTACAGTGTCTGCTTACTTAAAGTTTGTAATGGCATAGCTGCAGCTGTTGTTGTCATCTCTTTGAGGATGGATAAAAGACATTGTTTCAGATAGATTCATCAGTTCTGTGTGAACCCACTTAATCATCGTACTAAAAATCATAATTTAGCACTCTACTGATGGGATCACCCTGGAATAATGTCCGGAATAGAAATGGTTTGCAATGTTACAACCAAGCAGAGTCAGGAATGTATCAACAGCTGTCGGTTGTTATGTTTTTTTTTCTGTTTCCTGTTGTAGCAAATACTTTATAGCGGGTGAGCGAGAGGACACGCCGAATATGGTCGTAAAGTGAATAGAGTATGATGGGGAAACTGCATGGGAAATAAGAGACACTTTAAGAAATATTTGGGGTGGGGGCAGAGAGGGGAAATAACTGGATAATAGACGAACCATCTGTCTACCTGCTAAGACCGTTGGTAATTCAATTCTTGCTCAAGTCACGAGGGAGAAAAGCAAAAATCACCTAACAGCCGAAAGAACGCCTCGACAAGCTGTGTTTTCATTTGCCTGTCAGGACAATTTGACATAAAGTTTTGAAAGAGTTGCTTTAATAAAAGATGCCATCAGGAGTAATTTGAAAAAACAAAAAAGCCTTGTGCTTCACAGTTTCGACAAATACAACCTATTAGGGGTAAGTAGATCTGTTGTCAGAAGATCTCACAATATTAAGTTGTCGTTCTTGCAATCAATCAATCAATGTCAATCACATTTCAGCAACATGACAGTTCAAAGTGCTTTACATCATGAAAACTTGAAAAAGCATCAAAAACACATCATAAAATCAACAGCTGAAAAAAGAAAACGGTAAAAGACATAACATTTTGTCAAGTGCCATTGTTGAAATCATCAATACACGGACGACATGTAGCTTCATTTCATGCAGGCATTGTAAATTATGCTGATGCAATGATGTGTGTTTTTGTTAACCTGTTGCATGAATGTATGAGAGTATTACTTTGAAGTAAAAAATGTAGTTGATTTTGAGTTTTTCTGCTATGTTGATAGGACTAATAATTACTGCCTGTTTGGGTAGTTAGGAAGATCTGCTTATGAAAGCTTTAAAGAAGCATCTGCGACTTTTGTTTACATCTTTTTAGGTAGGTCAGTTAGTACTTAAATATCTGACAGTATTTTGGGTTTTCGGTGGGGGGAAAAACTGTTAGAGTCACAGATGAATGCGAGAATAACGAGACTGTCTAAACAGTCGGTTCATGTAAGACTGCGAAAACAAAAAAATGGGTATCATTCATTCTTCTTTTTCGACAGAAATCATCTCTCGTTTTGTGAACCCAAATCAAGTACGGACTTGTCTTAAGAGCTAGATAAATGGTTAAAACCCTAATGGCAATATTTTTCTATCAAAGTGGGAAGAGCTGAAATGTGGTCTGTAAGGTGAGTAAAATCTTTAGACTATCAAAAAAAAAGTGACTTAAAAACTTTTACATCTTAGAGAGTTTACTTAAAGTTCAATATAATTTGGGGGCCTGGCTCAGCTTTAGCCATGCTCAGGCTTTATTTATTTGAGTTTTGATGCAAATGTCAAAAGTATCACCACCTGCTGGTACAGCATACCAGCAGGTGTCGAAGCATGTTTTTTTGTGTTTTGCAATGCCCCCCCTACAAAAACACATATGAGGAGTTGTATGAAGTCTTAAAAATAGAGGCAAAATATTAACAATGTTCATCTGGTTGCCTCAAAATTGTAAAAGAATGATCAGAGGGTCGTTGGCATTCTAAAGCACTACATTTAACAAGGGTATCGATGCAATATTTTTGATCCTGAAGGGTACCTAAGGACAAAGACAGAAGGGGGGTAGGTTAGGGGTTTTTGGTGGGGTGGAGGGTGGAGGATAGAGGGTGGGTGACTTTGTAAGCAGTGACCCAAAGCGAGTCCAAAGTCACAGCCTGAATTCCTGAGTGTCTCCAGCCGTTGGTCAGCCTCCTCAGCACACAAACAGCATGGCCCACTTCCCATTTAGCAAGTCTGTTACAAAACCTGATTTTATGTGGTATAAAGTAAACGTACTCGCACTGACTTGAGCAATCACTCACTCACTCCCCCCTCCCGCCCCCCCACACACGCACATGCTGAAGACGTGTTTCGAGCCTCGCAGATTGAGCTTTGGGCAACTGATTCACGAAGAGCTTTCTAATTTAAGCAGCAATTTACACTATTGGCTTGTCTGTCTTTAAATTTGCCTGAATGGGATGCGAGTCATTATAATTTACTGTGTTCTGTGGTCGCAGAAAAGAAAGGAGAGAAAACAATTATTGGAATAAAGCAGACATTGCTTTCATGTGGTTTGGCCTTTGAAAGTTCCTGTAAACTAGGGAGACGTCTACGCTTACACTGAGCAGAACAAACAATACCTGGAGTGTTTAGATAAACCGTGGAGGCTCGAAATCTGGTCGTGAAATCCAGGTTCTTGGAAAGTACTCGTACCGGCGGAGCACTGTCACGTTTTGTCACTGCATAATCCCCAGATTTCAGCGTATTTCATGAGGATGGTGTATGATAGACCGACTTGTGTGGAAGGGAAGTGCCCCATTTTCCTTTGTCTTTAATGTTGTGAAAAGCGTGATGTGCATTGAAACTTTTACACAAAGTCTGATTTAGTTTTACGACTGAACCAACTGGGCCACTGAGACGCATTAAATAGCATTCTTCTAAAGAATAATTGTAAAATCGCTTCAATACTTCATCTGATGCATCAAAATAAGCTTTTGTTGACTTAGTTGTATGATAAAAATTGTCATTTAATTTATAGAGAGGTGTTACCCTCCCCTTCTCGATACCAGGCCTGAGTGTGTGGTTTGTTGTGTGATTGGTCAGAAATTTGAGGGCATTTATCTACAGGTTGCCTGTGCTTTGTATGAAAATCGCGTTTATCACACGCAGTTCCGATGAATATAAAGTTTTTGCTTTGGAGTGAGAAATGTGTGTGGAGTAAAGTTAGCATAATACTTTATGTGCAATATGAAGGTCTATATGGCAGGCAGACAACAGATACAATGCCAAGGGGGAATCAAATGTGAAGAATTTTCCTTAAAGGGACAGTATTATGTATTTTCCAGGCACAGTGTGAGATTTTACAGCACAATCAAGTAACTGTTACCTTCAGTTGTTACAAAAATACTATATATATATATATATATATATATATATATATATATATATATATATATATATATATATATATACACAGTATATACAGTATATATATATATACTGTATATATGACTTAAAAAATGACTTCATAGTTTAACTCCTGTTCTTTCTGAAACTCCGCTTTCAGTAAGTTATCATAACATGGCTCATCTATTAACCTTTTGACAATGTTTTTACCAGAGTTGCACTGAGAAGTAGCTTGCATGAGCTCAGCAGTTCCTAACTAGCTGTTGGCTAGTCTGAAGAGACTGAGTGAGGATGTTGCAGGGGCTGAGTGAGGATGTTGCAGGGGCCAACATCCTCACTCAGTTGGATGTTGACCCATCCAACTGAGTGAGGATGGGTCCATTTCAATGCTCTGTGAAATGGAAGCTAGGAAGCTTAGAAACTGCAACTCTGAGGAGGAGGAGCTTTGTCCTTGAAGGCGGGGCTAGGTCGACGCAGGCGTTTTGCACAGCTGAATGGTTGCCAGCACTGCTGGCAACCATTCAGCTGTGCTCCATGTCCATGTGACAATTAGGATTTGACATCCTAATTGCCACATGGAGGACATTAAAGGATTTCTCAAACATGCAGGAAAGGCAACACTCCAAGTATGTTTTTGATGAGGGAATAACATTATACGACTCCTGTTGGAGTCTGTGAACATACCTGACATAATTAGGCTCTACATTCCAAGAAAAGCAAAACCAAATCTGGACAGGAGTGATTCGTCCTGTGGTAGGGTAGGGTAGGGCCAAACGTCGGTGTCACGATGTAAAAAAAAAAAAAAAAAGCCATGTGATTAGGGATGAGGGCTTCGGTCGTGCTCCATTGTCGGGGTGAGGCCTAAAGGTCGGGCAGAGATAAAGGTTTGACTGACGGTAAGGACGGAGCCTAGTGTCGGAGCGGGTCATGGGTCAGACCTCCGTTCAATCCCTCCTGATTTATGGCTCCTCTGACCGCCGGGTCACGGAACTCGGCATTGTTACGGAATGTGATAATTTCCATAAGACTATCAATGTGTGTATGTGGAATATATATATATATATATATATATATATATATATATATATATATATATACACTGCCTGGCCAAAAAAATAGTCGCCACCAAAAAATGGTCACACTCTCTAATATTTTGTTGGACCGCCTTTAGCTTTGATTACAGCCCGCATTCGCTGTGGCATTGTTTCAATAAGCTTCTGCAGTGTCACAAGATTTATTTCCATCCAGTGTTGCATTAATCTTTCACCAAGATCTTGTATTGATGATGGGAGAGTCTGACCACTGCGCAAAGCCTTCTCCAGCACATCCCAAAGATTCTCAATGGGGTTAAGGTCTGGACTCTGTGGTGGCCAATCCATGTGTGAAAAAGATGTCTCATGCTCCCTGAACCACTCTTTCACAATGTGAGCCCGATGAATCCTGGCATTGTCATCTTGGAATATGCCCGTTCCATTTGGGAAGACAAAATCCATTGATGGAATAACCTGGTCATTCAGTATATTCAGGTAGTCAGCTGACCTCATTCTTTGGGCACACAATGTTGCTGAACCTAGACCTGACCAACTGCAGCAACCCCAGATCATAACACTGCCCCCACAGGCTTGTACAGTAGGCACTAGGCATGATGGGTGCATCACTTCACCTGCCTCTCTTCTTACCCTGATGCGCCCATCACTCTGGAACAGGGTAAATCTGGACTCATCAGACCACATGACCCTCTTCCATTCCTCCAGAGTCCAATCTTTATGCTCCCTAGCAAACTGAAGCCTTTTTTTCTGGTTAGCCTTACTGATTAGAGGTTTTCTTACGGCTACACAGCTGTTCAATCCCAACCCCTTGAGTTCCCTTCGCATTGTGCATGTGGAAATGCTGTTGCGTT
This sequence comes from Xiphophorus hellerii, assembly GCF_003331165.1. Lineage (NCBI taxonomy): Eukaryota > Metazoa > Chordata > Actinopteri > Cyprinodontiformes > Poeciliidae > Xiphophorus > Xiphophorus hellerii. Next base: position 5,747,155 of record NC_045692.1, read on the forward strand.
CACAATTAAACATACTCCTGAGTTCTGCTGTTGTTTTTCTTCGATTTGATTTGACCAAAAGTTTAAGTAATCGCCGATCACAATCATTCAGGATTTTTTTCCGACCACATTTCTTTCTGGAAGACGATGGTTCCCCACCATCCTTCCAGTTTTTAATGATGCGTTGGACAGTTCTTAACCCAATTCTAGTAGTTTCTGCAATCTCCTTAGATGTTTTCTCTGCTTGATGCATGCCAATGATTTGACCCTTCTTAAACAGACTAACGTCTTTTCCACGACCACAGGATGTGTCTTTTGCCGTGGTTGTTTAAGAAATGAGGAGTTACTCATTGCATCAGCTGGGGTTAAATAACTTGTTGCCAGCTGAAAGATAATCGCCTATGCAGTACTTATCCAATAGGAGGCTTGTACCTATTTGCTTAGTTAAATTCAGGTGGCGACTTTTTTTTTGGCCAGGCAGTGTATAAACCTCTCTGAGCAGCTCCAGAGTTACTATAATCGTTGGGAGATCAGGACGGCTGTGAAGGGAGAGAGGTTGGAGGCAGAGACTGCTGTGTCTGGAAATAGCAGCGAGGAGGCTCGCTCTGCTGTTTGCCTTCCCAAAGTTTTGATTTGACATCCTAATTGCCACATGGAGGAACAAAATACTCTGAGGTTCCCCAAAGTGAAAGCTGATGTCGAACCAGGCAGGCTATGTTTAGCGGCATTGGCTATCTGCAGAGGGCCTACATTAACTGTCGCTTGCTCTTCCTTTCTCTGCCTCTGTTTCTGTATGGGTTTTTTCTTCTTCTTCCTCCTCCTCCTGTGTCTTTTCCTGAAGAAAGGAAATATGGAGACAGAAACGGAGAGAGAGAGGAGGAGGAGGAGAGGGGATTGACTGGAGGGGTGCTGGCACCAGAGAAAAGTAGGTAGAAAGAGAGTTAAAGATAGAGAAAGAGAGAGAGAAAAAAAGGACGAGCAGCAGAGACAAATTGGAAGATCACTGCTTTTTATGCACCCCTCCAGTGAAACTCCCCATCCCGGCCGAGCGCACACGAACACACACACACACACACAAAAAAAACTCTTCCTGTCTCCATTCCTCCATCTCCCCTCCTCATCTCCCTCCTTGTTTTCTCTCTCTCTCTCTCAATACACCCTCAAGCGGCAGCAGCATGCAGCCCAGCCAGGTAGCTGACAGGCAAAGTGAAGCCTGGCAGACTGGAATAATTACATGTGGCTGTCTGTGTGGAACATGACGCCTCTACTTTCAATTAAGCCTACAGAACGCATTCTTATCACCCCACAGAGGGCCCCCAGGGACCCGTCCACCGGTCCCGCCGGTCTCTTCTGTCCGGCCGTAGAGCGCCGTGCCGCCGCATCGACGGCGACTTCAATACGGCCTCCCTCAGATTTTGGGAATAAATGATAAAAACTGTGCAGCAGGAAGCATTTCCATGCTCATACAAAATAATAATTAAATGATAATGGCAAAGAGAGAGAGAGGGGGGGAGAATCAAAGTAACAGAGTAGCAACTAAAAAAAAATGTCCCCGATAATTAAACTGTAAGGAAACCGTACCCTGTGACGCCGCCACCGAGAAGGAGCTATCAAAAGCTGACATTCCTGTGATGATGATGAGCGCTAACAACAGAAGCTAACTGCTGAGACAGGGGGGCCGTTTCCCGCTAATAGTTAGCTAACACACACACTGTTTGCGCAGTTATAACAGAGACTCACTGGGCCGCGACAGAGCAAATGTTAGGAGATTAATTTGAGTATAATGTAGAGTTTCAATGTGGGCAGTGCTGTACATGGAGGCTGGTAAGTTTTCCTCTAAAGCTACGAGGCATTGTTTGCAATAGATTAAGGGTGTTTTCACACCTGATAGGCTGGTAGACTCTGTTCGATTGGGGACCAAAATTATAACATTTGCTACATTTTCATCTGCTGCGGTTCATGTTCACACTTTACTGTGTCAAACGAACCAAATCCTTTGAAAAAGCTGTTCTCCCCCTCACCTGTGGTGGCGCTGCGCCAAGAACCATTGATGGGGATGAACTAAAAACCTCTGAAGAAGACACTGAGCACAACTTTCTGCGTCACAAAATGTAAACAAAAATGGAGTAGCATCAGATTTTAGAGGTTGTGGGATTTTTTTGTTGTTGTTTGTAAAAGACCACAAGGCATTTCTCCTGCTAGCGCTAGACTCGTGCATTTGTTTTGGTTGCATTTACCCAGAATGCCCCGCGCTGTAGTCCGCGTCCCGGTTTTGGTGCGGTTTCCGGTTCGCTTGGCATTCTCATATACGTTCGAACCGCACCAGAGTTCACTTCCACCGAACCGAGGCCTAGCTTTTCTTATGTGGACCAGAGTTTGCTTTTTTATAGTGGAAGGAAAATCATACGTTGTTTTCAAAATTACTGTGACATGCATTTATATTCAGGAAGTCTGAGGCACTGTCCACGCACAGCATGGTTTTCATAAGTGCTTTTATCCAAAAAGAAACACTAAATGTTAACTGTACTGCCCCATACCTGGAAGTAACGCTAAACATGCAGTATGGAACATTTGCATCTCCACATGCGGTTCATGGTAAATATAACAAGAAAACAAGAATGCCAAAAAACAAAGCGCAATGAAGTCTTTTGCGTAGAGTGACGACAAAGTTGAGCTTCGGCTCCGCATCAGGTTGGATTATAGCATGCAATCCGCCATTGTTTTTGTTATGTATGATGAGTTTGGAGTTATAGGTCAGGTTAAAAGTTGTGTTTTCAGGAAGTAGAAATTTTCACTTTGGAACCTGTTAAAAAAAACAAAACACTTTGTTTCCCTAAAATGCAGTTTCCGTATGGACAGGTGGCACATATTTCCTAAAACCTTCTTGTTTTAGGAAATATGCGTAGTGTGTTTATGGCCATTGTCCTGCTGAATGGCAGACCTCGCCTCAAATCTCAAGTTTGGTTATTTTTCCCCATTCATTTTCTCATCAACTGCTACCGCCATGGTTTAAAGTTGAGCTTAAATAAAAACATGTTAATCTTCCAAACTCATATTTGTGGAATATTTTGAAAGTTGTACATCATTTTCCTCCCTCACAAAAAAATGATGTGCTACTTTGCATAAGCTCATTGTTGTTCTTCACAATAAGCACGGTGTTTTCTAGGTGATGTGCAAGGGTTCGCTTTCTGCCACGCACAGCATTCTGCACGAATGGCAAAAGGTAAAACGCTGTTTTCATCTAACATAGAGCCTTGTTCTGCATGTTTGTGGTTTCCACAGAACAACTGTGATTACTGTATGCTGACATTAGTTCTGAAGACAGCTATTATCTACAGGGAATGCTAATTTGAAAGACAAGTGTTTCCAATGGACTTCATAAAAAGTCCAGAAAAACTACATCAAAGACTGTCAAAGTGTTAATTGAAAATGAGCAGGAAAAAAGATTTTCAAACAGCCATTTCTTTTTCCAAGTGTTATGGAATGATGTCTGGGCCAAAAGTGGCAGCCAGATGTAGGACAAGGGCAAAAATGTGAAGAGGAAAACAAACCAAAAACACTAGTGTTGTATCGGCCTGTAAACAGGCAGTCTTGCCTCCGCTATGCCACTTGGGACTGGGGTGTATAGATTGAGCACCAAGGTCAAGGAGGTCTGAATTATTGGCACGGATAATCAGCGGCTTTTACTCAGGCAGCTCTTCACAAGCTCTCTCCCCTGCCGTGTAACCTCAGCAGCCCCTGGCGTACTCCAGGCTCCCATGGCAGCAGGGGTAAATGTGTGTGTAGCACACTTCTCTGCTGTCCTTTTGCAGAAATGTACAAATGGACATATTCGTAAACACATACAGGACGGATACAAATGTTCAAACAGTTTGAAGGACTCGAGAAGTCAAGAATTTTTTATTCTCATACCAGGTTTGTTTGTGGTATGAAATTCAGCATCAGGTCCCAGATTAAGAAAACTAATAAATAAATAAATAAGTAGTTATTTATAACGTATATATGAATAAAAGTGTATGTGTAAATTTAAAAAGTGAGGTGAAACTGAAGGTGTAGCTCTCACGATCGAGTCACAAACTTTCATTGTATTTGTATTTGTCAATGCCGATACTGATACTTTTTATCTAATTTTGATGTGTCCAACTACTGACATTTAGGTGTTTTTTTGTGTTTTTTCCTTTGAATTATTTTGTTAAAACCTTAGAAGAAATTCTAACTTTGAATACGGCCCCTACATCATACATGAATTTTGGTGTACAGTATGGCATTTAGGAAAATCTGGTACCTTTGGGTAAAATCCCAACCACTAGATGGGATCAGTGACTGAAGTACAATTGCTTGGTATGTGTAGAATATGCATCAACAGGAATTTGTGGTGTTCAAAAGGCACTTTGATGAACAGAAATAATAGAACAAAAAACAAATTTGTGTTCCCCTCTTTCCCAAATAACCAAAACAAAATTAAAGCAAAGGAGAAAATTAAAGCAAAAATTATACTACAACAGAAAAACAAAGTAAAATTTTAAAAGGCAATCTTAAACTAAAGTAATGATTTTACTCCACTAGGTTTAATATAATAATGACTTGGCATTGATATTATCAATATTATGGATTTGCACCTCTATTTTCCATCCAATCCCAAAGTAAAATGGGGAAAAAAGCACTTTTTGTGGTAGATTTTAGTAAGGAGCGTCAGATTAGACTGGACTAAATGCATACAAACTCCACAATTTAACTTGTTAAAAACTTTTTGAAACCAGGTATCCTTTTCAATTTGTGCAATATTGCAGTTTTGGATTAAGTGACAAAGTTTGAGAGGAATAAGTATTTCTGCAAGGCACTGTATGTGTAGAGGACTAGCTTACAGGGAAGCATATAATAGAAAAAAGGGAAGTGAAATTTTAATAAAAACACGTCTGGTAAAACACACTGAGACCAATGAGACGCATCAGCTGGGTAGATATGTAAAAGGTTGCTGCTGACAGTTCCTGGCGCTCTCTTTGTGGCTGGCGCCAAATGACAGGCCTGTAGAGAAAGGCGCGTTTGATAATACATCCAGTAAATATCCAGCAGCATTCCCTTCAGTCTATTTATATTTCCTTTTGCGTCGCGCTCTGCACTTTACCTCGATTCGAAGCATCCGCCGCCGTTCTACAAGCCCGCACCTGAGACGCACTTTGTTTCCGTTTGTGGGTTACGAGTTTTGTTGCCTTTTTTTTTTTTTTTTTAAAGTAACACATCGTCAACTTTTGGCAAACCGAAAAGTGACAAAAGTTTGCCAGCTAAAAGTGTGCAATATTTTCCTTTTTACATTTTTTGTCCTCATTTTAAGCTGTGACCAGTTCGTGTGACGGATAATTAGGAAGCGCCGGGTGAATGGGCGTTTTGCGACTCGGTGTGGCCAGCGTGTTGCATTCGGGCTTCTTGAGTGGAGAGGACAATGACGAGCTCCACAGTGTCCCTATTAAAGCGGCAGCCTCCAGGCTTGCGGATTAGCCTGAATAGCCTGCGCTCCCCAGGTACAGGATTTGGTTTACATTAGCCGGCTTTGCCCTTGGCTGCTAACTGCTTACTCCTGCTCAGGTCACTTAGCTCTGGCTCACCATGCAGAGCACCCGCTTTTTGTAAGGTAATTAGGAATATAAGCTTAGCGGTCCACTGCTTTTGTACCACAAATATGGTCTCTATTGTTTTTTTTTGTTTGTTTTCCCCCCCAAGAAATGCTGGTGGTTGCTCAGAAAGCTACAGTTTTGTGTTCATGCCTGTGAGGAGGGCATGTTGCCGGAGGCTTGTTGGACCACCTTGAATTTTCGACACAATTTAAACTTTACCTCGTTCTGATGCCGCACGACTGCGTCGAGGGTCCAGAATGCATCAGATTGACAGCATGAAAACATAATGTTGAGTAAATGCTCGGCGCTGCTGGATCGAAACATTGATTAGCAAGCGGGCGCACCGCAGCTTTACATTCTTGTTTCATGCATATTTCATTGCAGCTCTGACAGCGGTCGGCTCTGCCGTCAGGGGACTGTGACAGATGTCCGGTTCTTGAACCGGTGACCGGCAAAGGGAGGTTCTAGTAACCTGTGCCACTCCAGATATAGATTCCCCCATCTGGCCTGGCTGCTTCGTTCCTTTTTCACCCTGCCCCAAGATGCTTCCAATTCCAATTATTAACTGAAAAAGTGGTAATATTGCATGTATTGTGCTTCTTTATCGACAGATAAGGTGTATAGCTACTGGAAAATCTGTGCAACATTAAAGGTGGTTGAACATAAAGCTACGTATTCACAGCTGATGTTTCAGTAGCTGTGATTGTTTCCGTCAATCATAGAATTGCGCAAATTGAAATTACAAAAATATATTCGCTTAATGGAAACACGGCGGTCTCAAAAGTTTCGGTAAATTTTTATTGTGCTAGGTTGAGGTGGTTTTTCAGCCGTATCGACATAAATGTGTTTTATAAACTGCAACAGAAACACTTTTTTCAAAACCACACGAGTCACGTGATCAACAGCAGGATGTTGCTACTGGCGAAAACGACAAAGAAGACGACAGGAAGTGGTTTTTGTCAGACAACGTGAAGCTCACAGCATCGCACACTTCACAAAAAGTGGACAAATATTTGCGAACATTTGTAGTGGAAACGCAGATGTTGTCTTTCTTTCAAAATCAGCCTTATCAAGGCTTACATGGAATATTGATTGTGATTTAGGAATAAAATCAAAACTAAGAAAAGGGCTTCGGACAAGGAAAAACTTGACAGTTGATCTAAACTTTAAAAGGTGTTTTATTTTTCTGAAAAAACATCTTCAAGATTGCTTGCTAATGTCCAAATAATAATGGAGTTCAAGTGACTGACCGTGTCTGAGATGTTGCAGAAATTATATCATAACTCTTTGTGGCTCAGCTGAAACCCTACTCCAATATGCCCAGGTCTTTATTAATGTGTAAAGCTGGAAACTGTAACCTGATTGCTCATGGTGGATTTTATTGCAAGGTGTGAATTGTTGCTGTTTGCCTTGCCTACTTGCTCTTATAAATCACACTGAAAGACCTGGTTAGTTTTAAGGCGTTAGAAATAATTGCATCTCCCCACAGCAGAGCAAATTAAAAGACATTCCTCTTAACGTTGATAAAAAATGCAATAAACCCACGGAGGAAGCTGGGATACTATTTTGCTCAAGCAACCACCTGAGTAAGCAGGTGAGACGTCTCCTCCTGCTGAAGGGCACAGTCAAACCTAACATGCAGGTTTTACTAAGTAGATTTTCTGCTGTTAATTTCTACCATGCGTGAGGAAAAGCAGATTTTTCGACACTTTTCCACATGGAGACTTGAAGCTTTTGGTGTGTACATTTAAAAGGGGCAAATATATTTTAAAGAAAGATAATGGAGCAGTCTAATTTGTATATGTAAAAAAATACTGATGCATGTTTGTTTTAATGTTTTTTTTTTCTTCTTACATATGTCTCACTTTGTATTCACTCTGTTTCCAATTACCTTCAAACTTGCGTTGTAAAAGTCAACTTATTACTGCCTGAATTAATTTACGACTTTACAAAAACCAAAGTATTTGTATATTTGCTGTTGAATAGATTCGGTAAGGCATTTAGCCAAATTAGATACATTTGGGCAAAACTCTAACCATTAGTTAGCAGAAAGGTGCTTCCAATAACATGCTTGGTATGTGTAGAATATGCATCAACAGGCACTTGTGATGTTTATACGCCACCTTGGCTGAATTAGGGACAATGGTCTAAAAGAGGGTACTGAGCGAAAACAGTGACGAAAACATAAGCTTCATTTGTTTGTTGCACTGGTTTAAACATCTTCGGGAACTTCTTCCAGATGAAAATGAAAAAAGACGTATTATGTACATTCGGCTAATGTTTTCCAATAAATAAGAAACGCAATTAAAATCACACATGAAAAGTGTTTTCAAAGCAGTTTTTCTCTAAAAGGTTTTTGTGCAACAATGATGCAAGTTTTCAGCCATATCAGTTTTGTTTTTTTGTTTTTTTTAATTTTCGTTTTTCCATTAAATTTTTTTTTTCTAATTCCAATTTGCACAATTATATGGTCAATGGAATTTTGGTACATTTACAGGAATTCCAAAACCGGACTATTTAAAAAAGAAAACTAAAGACGAGAAAAAATGTTGGTTTGGGAAAAAAAACAAACAAGAGCAGCTGACTGTAGAAGATTCAGTTTTGATGTGTTTTTAGGCTTCCCCACCGAACTGTAGCTTCATCAAATGTTTTTAAGCGCTTGTGGCTTAATAAAGATATTCCAGATCAGTTATTCAGCTTCCACCAAAACAATGGTGCACATCGTGTTCCACTGCTAACTGCTTGAATCGATTAGGTAAAACAAACAATCCTGCTTTTGTGTTTTGCACACCTGGCTTTCGGGGGTGTTTTCATGTGAAAGATCTTTTTCTCAACATGTTGTTTTGGGAATATGATATATCGTGCACAAGGCAAGTTGCTGGATCCAGGCAAATGTAACTTTTTTTCCCTGCATGATCTTTACTTTTTCTGTTTGCCTGTCACTGGCTATCACATTAACCAGCTTTGTCAGCAACTCCTCTAAACAACCCAACAAGCTAGATATATCATCAGAAACTAATATGAGCCTTTGAGATTTGCATTCACACGTAGTTTATTGACCAACCAACCAACAATTCCTGGCCGGTTTAATGTGTGGAACCTTCAACATTCATTTGTTAAAAAATGAGCATGTGCTAGCTTGTTTTGAAGCTAACACAGAATTGTCATATTAGCTTGTTTCATATAAAATCTCTGAACAGATGTCTTAGCTAGGGCTGTTGAAATTAATGCTTTTTTTTTTATTTGACGCACTAAAAAAAATTAATGCAACAGTTAATTTGAAAAGAGCCCCCTTCGCTCAGTCAAGCTAGGTGAATTTAATCACTACCGAAGCATTTCATCACTTACCAACAGAGGCTATTGCTAAAAAAAAATGTTGGCCTGTAAATATTGTTGAGGAGGCAGGACACGAGGGATGTGATTCAGGGAGAAGGCACAGATCTTTTTTTTTTTTAAATTATGTAAAGCATCTTGGACCGCCTTGCTGCTGAAATCTGGTTCCAAAGCAAAACAGAAATGTTGTGAAAGGTTCAAAACTATAGCTCACACTAATTAATACTATGCTTGTCATATTTGTGACTTAATTTAAGACGGAATAAGCCTTTATTATCAGGTTTCTTTGAAAAGTGATTTACCGCAATCAATCGCTATTAGTATTTTAACGTATTTGCGATTAATTCATTTCTGTTAATCGATTAACTGCCTTAGTTTTAACACATAATGAGAACCAGAAACGGAAAGTCCACAACGCTTTAGGTTTCTGTAGTTTTGCCTGACCTAAAGAAATGAGGCACTGATTGGTGATATTTCCCCTGAGGAGAAACTTTCCACGGTGGTCTTGACATTGAGGGCAACAAGGCGAATAAAAAGGCCTAAAAACACAAATAGTCTGAATCACATACTCCTGTGGGAGGTCATATAGTCTGCACCAGCAACACAAACTGCTTATCACACTGCAAACTTCAAGCACCTTGAATTATTTATAAATTTAGAACATGACGGTGCAAAAGCTTTCCGCAGTTTTCTTTTTCATACATATCTCCTGATAGATGGAGCCGGTTTTACTACACAGGGCTGCAGGATGCGTTGTTGTGGTTTTTGGGAGGTGTGTGTGTGCAAGGCAACCTAAACTTATTCACGACTTCCCTCTCCAAGTGCATCCACCGAGACGGTAATGTGCATCTTCCACCAAAGCTATAATTTTATCCTTCGCTGAAACGCTGTCATTCAGAGATTGAAGGGTTCACCCGGCTCCGCGAGCATCATTTATACAACCTGGCATTTTGGCTGTCTGGTGACATGCATATGTCTGTTTCACTGACATATGCTAAAGCAGTGATTTAAGAATAATACATATGTAGAACGGGGTGTGGAAAAGTGCCAGGAGCGATCACAGTGACCAAATTTTTATTTTTATCCATACTGGTCTGTAACTTGCTGAACTTATAGTCGCCCTCAACACGGCACACACCCCTGTTTGGGAGGTGAAAAAGTGAGACTTTGATAAAAAAAAAAAAATTACAAACTTTTCCATGACGGAAATTACATATATTTTGTAGAATTCAAGTAAAACAACAAATTCATAAAGTCCAATGCGTTTGCCGGAGGTGTGAACGCGCAATCGAGCTCTTGACATGGACCGATAAAGCGAACTCTAATCGAGATCAAAGATTTTAAGTGGATCAAACCGGACTTTCATGCGGTTCAAATGCATGTGAACGCCAAGTGAACCCTAAAAAAAAAAGAAGCAGGAAGTGGACTAACGCGCAGGGTATTCTGGGTAAATACAACCGAAACGTACGTGCTTGTCTAGCGCTAGCAAGGGAAATTCTTCCCATTATTGAGCTGCATTTGTTTGGTACATTATCCAAAGACAAAAGAGTAATCCTGCAACCGCTAAAATCTGACACCACTCCATTTTTGACTATCTTCAAAGGTTTGTGTGTTGTTTCCTTCACTATTTCTTGGTGTAGCGCCAACACATGCGAAAGTGGTTTTTCAATTAGTTTGGTTCGCTTGACACAGTACAGCGTGAAAGTGAACAGTGCCAGCTGAATATGTAACAAATGCAACAATTTTGGTCAGAGTCTGCCGGACTATTGGTTGTAGGAAACACTCTCCTACATGGAACAATGACAATGCACATTATCCTAAAATCACATTTCTAACAATAAAACATGGGAGCATCAGCGTTATGTTGTGGAGAAGCTTTTTTTCAGCAGCTACAGGGACTAGTTATGGAAGATGGATCAAGTTAAATTGAAGGCAAACCTGGAAGAAAACTTCCTAGATGTTTGTCATTGGTTAGAGTCTGCATCTCTATTCTGTCTGTGTATTCTCTAAAACAGCTGCAGCAAAAAGTGCTTTCAGGAAGTAATAAATCAGGAGGAATCAAATCAAACCCTTTCCAGTTTCACTTGTAAACAAAGAAAATGAATAACGTCCTTTTTGCCCCGTGACGAAGCGCTTCTTTCTGTCTGCCCGTCACATAAAATCGCGTAATGTTTGGGCTTGTGACGTGACGGGATGTGGAAAGGTTCAAGTGGTACGAAGAGTTCAGCAAAGCGTCGTAATTGACTCGGTTTTAAACTGAGTATGTTGCGTGTCAGAAAACAATGTGACGCGTCTAACGATCTCCTCAGCATTTTCCGGTTCAAAAGGCAGCTTTAGACACGGATTCCCTCTGCAGGGTATGTGCTTTTTACACGAGAAAGAATGCAATTTGTCAGGTGAAGACGGGAGGAAAAAAAAAAAAATGAGGTCAGCATATGGGCCCTCTGAATATATGTGTGTGTGTGTGTGTGCCTCAGAGAGAGAGAGAGAGATGGAGAGTTTTTCTTGTCTTTATTTTGGGGAACTAGAGTGTCGTTCCAGCGCTTCGCTATTCCCCACTAATCAGGTGCTGCCAACCTGCCAGCCAAGGCGGGATGCGAGGCCTTTCAAAACCACTCTGCTAATTAACAAGCCCCCAATGCATCCCTTTCGCTTTTACAGCGCTAGCACATCCGCCATAGAAACTCCAGAGAAGAAGAATAAAACAACATTATCTTCAGCCCGAGTGGATCCTCTCGCCTCATACACATCCTCAGTAGATGTTTGTTGTGCTGTGTGTGCGCATCAGTCGAAAAAGGTGCGCAGTAAGTTTTTCACTTCTTTTTTTCTGTAAAAGTGTTGATGCCGTTATGCTGGAGAACAGCTTGTGTAGACATTGGCAAAGCGTCCTGCATCTATCAAGCAGCTGAAAGGCATGAATAGGGCTCCCCACTGTCTTAATGACTGTTTACATGCACCCAGAGCAGATTAAAAGATGTTTCTGGGGTTGCCTGGGGGTGTTGCAGCAACACAACATCAATAATCTGCAAGAATTATGAGAATTAAAGGGGCAGTATTATGTAATTTCCAGGGCACATAGTGACATTTTATAGCACAAGTAACTGTGTTACCTTCAGTTGTTATAAAATTGTTACATATATCAAATATGACTCAAAAGAAATTTGACTTCTTAATTTAGCGCCTTAAAATTGGGCGTCTGTCTATTTAAGAAACTCCTGCTCTTTCTGAAACTCCACCTTCAGGAAGTCATCACAACATGGCTCCTCTATTAACCCTAACAACGTTTTGACCAGTGTGGCATTGAGAAGCAGCTCATATAATGAGCTCAGCAGATGCGCAGTTCCACCAGGTGTTTGATATTTGTTGCTGGCTAGTCTGAAGGAGCTGAATGGGGACGTTGTGTGGGACTCCTCCTCTGTAAAGTGGAAGCTCAGAAACTTGGAAATTGCGGCTCTGAGGAGGAGCTTCGTCCTCAAAAGTGGAGCTAGGTCCACCTAGGATTTTTGCACAGCTGAATGGTTGCTATGGGAGATGAAAATATTTCTCAAACATGCATAAAAGAATCAAGGCAACAGAAACAGGTATACATCATCATGACATGATGTAAAGCTCAAAAAAGTAGATTTTACATGATACTGTCCCTTTTCAGACAGATTTAGTTAGATTTTTCCAGCTTTCACTTGTGTTGCTTAAAACGTGACATTAAGGCTCACATGAAGGACTGATTGGAAAGCAATTCTTAAAAAAAAAAGTCTTCTAAATCCAAATGATACATGCTAATAAATCCAGTGGTGCTAAATTGTGCTTACACAAACAGAAATGATTAACAGACTCACCATTACTAGCTGGGAGGGCCAGGGAAAAAAAAAGACATTTAAAATACGGACTGTAATTTACGCAGGGCATTAAGAAGTCTCGGACAGCCTCAGGAAAATTTGACAAAGTAGTTAAACTGATCGTGTTTACTTTTGTAAGCGCTGCCAAGCCTTTAAGAGGTGCATACATTCACAGCAGCACCAGAGTTATGGCTTTTTCCAGACCTGAAATTCCATCACCTCCATCGTTTGCCAACCGAGAGTTGAGGGAGGCCCTGGAGACCATGTCAGCTTATTTCCTCTTATGTCAGAAAGCCGCAGTGAACTTACTCTGCCTATAATGACGGAGACTACCTCTAATGGAGACTACTGCTAATTTGCTAAGCCTCTGCCACCCACCCAACATCAGCACTTGTCGAAACGGTCTCCAAGCAACTCAAAAATATGCTTTTGGAGGTCAAATGCCTCACACAAGACACATTGCAGCTTCACACTGAATATTAATCTGTGCTTGGAAATAATTATGACATATTACCTCACAGACATTCACAGAATGTAGAAGGTTACATAATAAATGTATTTTCTCAATTTGTATTGCCAAACATATACCATCTCCCTTTCTCACGTAACGAAAAATTTACAAAGAACAGCACAGAACGTATCATACGTTTACCATTAAATATTCATTGTTTCCTGAAAGACAGGTTACATTTGAACTTCTACTGGCTTTAAGACAAGAAGGAAGGCATGTCATAAACTGCCTTTCCATTGACCTTAAAATTATTCATTCAACAATACAACAAATCTCTGGTTTTGCCGTACACCAGTTTTGGTACAGCTGTAAAACCGCCTCATTGTAGCACCAAAACTTTTTTTTAAAGTAAAAAACTGCAATGGAAACACTTATTTTGCATTACACGAGTCACATGATCCAAAACCAGATGATACTGTTGGCGCAAGCCACAAAGACGACGACCACAGGAAATGGTTGCCGGGTGATGTCGTGCCATGTTTTTCAATGACTTATAACGTGAACAAACTTCTTCACGTATGATTTAAATTAGAAACACTGCAATTGAAAATGGATTATTCTTGAACATTAATGGAATATCGACAAAGTCTTAAGTACATTTGTAATGGAAACGCAGCCGCTGTCTAATTTTACAGTTTGTTTTTTCCACACTTGACTAACCATCTTGGGATGAATCTTTGACTCCGTTACTAATCAAACAAAACAATGTTTGACTAAATTAAGCAGAATGTGGGTCAAACTGCTGTTGGTTGGAGCCACTCCAAGCACTAAATATCACCCGTCGTGTAAATCTTCATTGGTTTGAGCCAATGAAGATTGGTTCAGACCAATTCATCTGCTTCACCGTTATATTGGTAGAATGTTTGATTAGCATCTGCGTGTATTCCGTAGCAGTAACTCATATGCCGTCATATTGTGTCCTAAACACAGTGCTGAATTTTTGGACATGTCCAAAAAAACTTCATGGCAGCCTTGCTTCAGCTGGTTGATCAAATTGAGTTTCCCTCTCTATCAGCTGCTAAAGAAGCTGATGTTGAAGCACCATTCATCTGAATCAGCATGTCTTCCTGCATCATTGAAATGCAAACAGGTATCTAATCGTATTTGTTTTTGCAGCCTTACTTTATGTAGATACCACTTTAATAACACAGCCTGCAAAACACTGTCTGCAAAGTAAAAGCAAGAGCCTTCTAGGTGAATCTTCAGCCTAAGTGTTGTAGACAGACAGGAATGTTTTGGGAGGGGTATGGTTAGTGGATGTTTATGCCTCTACCTACACGAAAAAGGCTCTGACAGAAAAATGCCAATCAGGAGGTAAGTGGGAGTTCCGGGCTCCGTCTTTTCTGCCTAGAACACCTTCGCTTTCCATTTGCCTCACTATGCAAACCAGGCTGTTTGGGTAGGATGAGGGGAAAGGTGGCTAATGAGCTGCCTGCATCGAGTCTGTGGGAAAAAAAAAAAGGAGGAACCCTCTTCGTAAACCGCTCAAGAGAACTCCTCCTCTGGGCATGCCCACAAACAGCAAAAACAACAACAACAACAACCACAACTGTGCAGCCACGGCAACACAAATTGACGTGATTTAGCGGCAGGGATGACAGTTGTTGTGAGGTGAGCAGGATGCGGTGCGGGCACAATGGGAATGCATGAGTTTGCAAGCAGATAAAAAGTGTGCGGCAGCAAAATTTGGGACAGGGAAGAGATGCGGTTGTAAGATTTCAGTCGGTAGAGCACATGCGTGAGAATGCTGTCTCTCAAGGCTATTTTTTAAAATTATTTCCAGTTTGTTGTATTGAATGCTTAACTGCTACTGAATGAAGATCTAAAGAAAAAAAAATACGTTGGCGTTCATATCTAGAGACTGTCGCACGTTCTGAACTGATAACCTCTCTAAGAATATGGATGCAGCCAATTAGTTATTTGTATTTGCCAGAAAGCACATTTGCACCTTATGTACAAATATAGCATGTGCACGATCATAAGTTTCAACTCTCTAGGCTCCATCTCTTGACTAAAATAATTCAAATCGGACACCTCATTTTTAGGCCAAATGCATAAAAGCAATTGGTCAGGTTGCTCAAAATGGCACATACTGTACAGTGAATCATAAAGCCACTCAGTCCCTATAATTTTGCTATGGGTTTCCTAGTCATTAAAAGCTATGTAGGAGACACAACAAACACGTAGAAGAAAGAACTTGGGATAGAAGAAACCAAAATCAATCATTCTACACAGTGACAGATAAAATTGGCTGCGTCATAATGTGGGTAGTATTGTGGACTGAGGTTCACAGTTACTCTGTCCAATCTGACTGACCTTGAATTAGTTTGCTAAGAAGAAATCCAAAATTAGCATCTCCTGATTCTAATTTAAAAAGTAGCATCTTTAAAAAGATGCTAATTTAATGTAGCTTCTGAAGATGCTAAATCTAAAATGAGCTAAACCCAATATTAGCATCAACATCTTTAGATGTTAGCATCTAAAGATTTTGTTCGTTGTTAGATGCTAACGTCTAAAGATGGAGATGCTAACATCGCCATTTTTAGGATGCTAGCATCCTAAAAATGATGGCCTCTTAAGGAGACTTTAGCATCTTTAGATGCTAATGTTGAATGCTAATATTTGGGTTTGGATATTAGATTGAAGTTTGTGGTTGAGTTCAGTGTTTTGTCTCAACCCAGTGCATTCTTGTTTTGGTTGGTGTGAAAATCCGAACTAAAAAAAAAAATAAAAAATGTGGGAAGTTCACATGGCATTGTCATTCACCCCTTAACACAGTAATTATTCACACAAGCTTTCCATGTACACACAATATGGGGCTTTCTTGCCTTTGGTGCAGATGGCATCGTAAAAAAAATAAAAAAATAGATCCCTTCTCTGTAAACACAGAGAGCTATCGCACAAACAGTGGTGACCCTCTGCTCCTCAATCCATCTTTTCCTCCTGTTGTGCGCTTATTGTCTCAGGAAGATCAAGGCGTTTACTCTGAACTGATGTTTTCATGCTGCCGTGCACGCTCATTTTGGGAAGCTGTTGAGATGTAAATGGCTGCTATGTGTCCCGGTTCATCACGCTTTTGTTTCGGTGACGTAGGTGGGCATCGAGGGTCTTAAAAAGGCCTTTAATGTACAGTAATATACTGTTCCACATTTGTTTCTGTCAGCCATTCACAAACCTGCTAATTGAAGCTCCGACTTCGTTTAGAGAGAGAATCAGGATTTGGTGAATAGCCAGCATTTGGATGACAATACAGGACGAGTCGCTCGGCTCCATTCGCTGTAAGGCAAATTGGCTAACCTTTTGGACTGGCTACTGCTAAGACCTAGTGTCTACTCCAAGAGCTGCGGGTGTCTTGTGTATTGCCCTTCAGTAACACAGATGTCCCATCTTCTGTATGCGGGGATGTTTTCCTTAGGCTTTTTAACTGGATGCTGGCATGGCGACAGCAAAGACATTTCCCAACAATTCGGAGGCACTTTAGTAATGCAGCTGTGCCTCAACATCTGTCAAGTCCTGTCATCTGGAGCAGAAATGAGGCCGAAGAGCTTTGTCCTTGACCAAGTCATGCTGAAGCAGAGCCCAATGCAGAGCAGCACATATCTGTGCATGTTCACACGCATACTGAAGTGTGTACTTATGAGAGTGCAAATTTAAGTATTACGAGTTGATGTATTATTGCGAGTACTCGATGAAAATCAAGGAACTTAAACTATTATCAAGATGACTCTATGAAATTTAAAGGATATATTTCTTTACAACTGCTACTTTTCGGTTATGTTCGGATTTGGAGCATATTATTAAGTTTGTTCCATAAGGAAGATAGATAGGAATGTAGATAGGAAGGAAGAAAGGAAGAAAAGTAGATAGGTAGGAGGAACTAAGCTATGTAGGAAGGAAGCAATGTAGGAATGAAGCAGAGAAGGAAGGAGGGTCTGTAGGAGTGATAGAATCTAGGAAGGAAGAAAGCAAAAAAGGAAGGAGCCTGGATAGGAAGTAAGCTAGGTAGAAAGGAAGCAAGGGAAATAAATTAGGAAGGAAGGGCCCTAGATAGGAAGGAAATTAGGAAGAGAGGAAGTAAGAAAAGAAGCTAAGAAGAAAGGACCATAGATAGGAAGGAAGCCAGGAAGGAAGGACCTTAGATAGGTAAGAAGAAAGGAAGTACAAAAAGAAGCTAGGAAGGATGGACCCTAGATAGGAAGTATGCTAAGAAGGAGGGAAGCTAGGTAGCTCCAGAGAGGACACAGAACTCATTTCAATGTTAAATGTTTCAAATTATCAAACAGTTTTTAACATGAGACAAAGATCAACTGCAAATTCAACATGCAGTTTGTCTGGGATGTTTTCCAAAAGAGTTGTGGGTTTTCTCACTGAATGCGTTTCCATGTGTGTGGTCTGAGAGCCACTCCTTCTGTAAAAGAACGATGGAATACTAAATTTTTACAACCATCAACCCTAATTTACACATTGGTGGGTAAAATGGCAGCAATGCGTAAATATTCCTGTGGAGGTTAACATTATCTCTTGGCATTAGATCTCACGTCATTGTAACTATATTCAAGAAACTTTATCAAGAGCGTCCAAACATTATTCCAACACGGTGGACTTAGTTTATCTATCTTTGTTACCTTTTATTTATACTTATTTGAAAGTTGAATCTAAAAAAAAAAAGTTAACTTTTATTTTAGAATGGGAAAGACCGTCTGGAAGCAAACTTCGGTCTACTCTTATCCAAACCTGGATTATCCTTAAATGCTTTTCCATGCTGTTTTAAGCCTGCATAAGCAGCCTGGACCAGTTTGAGTCCCTTTAATTATACCTCAGCCCAAACCCTGAGACGATTTATGAAGTGTGAGCCGGTGTCTTTATAGGGACTAATTGACTGGGTTTATGATCTCACACTGCTTAAATTGACTCTGGAGAGTTGTGCTGACACACGCACACAAAAATACACACACACAAAGTACCTTGTTCCATCTTCACAAGGACTTTGCATCGACTTCCCTTCATTTCTCAGTCATTTCTACAGCCTAACCCTAAACCTAACCATCACCAGTACGTGCTTAACTGTAATACTAACCTAAACTCAATTTATGCCTTAATACTAAACACACCCACATCAGCTGTTATTCTTTCCTTTTGGCCTTATAAGAAGCAGTGTCCTCATAAAATAGTACATTTTGAAAACTGGGACATACACGGTGAAAAATGCTAAAACACACATACGTCTGTGTGTGTGTGACCTGCTAAGTGTTTCTTTTCCTGTATTTTCTTAAAGACAATTGTCCCAGACACAGAGGTTAAGAAAATGAGTTTACGAAGAAAAAAAAAGAGACCATATCATTTCCTGTTAATCAAGCGATTCCTTGTTTCCTTTGAAAATCTGACCGCTTTAGGCTGAGCAGTAAACGTAGCAAATTCTACTTGAACTTTTCAACCTTGCGATTGAAAACTGATTGAGAATCTCATCTTAGTTACGCAAAGGTTATTATTTGATGTGGTTATCTCAATGACTGAAAATGTTAGATAAAGGAAATTCAGGAAGTAAAGGATATGACGGAGTATTAGGGCGACAGTGGAGTAAATTTTCTGTCTGTTACAAAGGTCAAATATTTTCTTGAAACAATTTTAGATTAATCTCAGGACATTTCTAGAATAAACATGGAAACTTCTGAGTTTCAAACGTCGAAAATGTTTGACTTTTGGAATTTTTTAGAGTTTGAAATTTTTGTGGGGTTTTTTTCCCTCTTGAATTTCCGACTTTTTTTTGTTTTCCCTCTCTACAGTGGCCCTAACACGCTATCATGACAGTAAAACCCGAGCAGTCGGATCTGCATGTAAACCCCTTGTACATATTCTCTTAACTCCCCCCACACACAAATGTTTGCATTCTATTTCTCTTCTCCAAGAATATACGTATATATATATATATATATATATATATATATATATATATATATATATATATATATTTTTTTTTTTCTTTTTCCTCCCACTTCTTTCGGCTGGGACGACGATCCGGCACCTTGTTGACTTTTTTTGCAGTCCGTCGAAGTTTCATAAATGATTAAAAACACCGGGCCGCAAGCTGCTCATAAATAAACACCAGGACTGAACAGCCTTCTCACGGACAGGAAAATCTGACATGCTGTCAAATAATACCACTGAGTGGAGGCTAATCCAGCGTAAAAGCATTTTTATTCAGGAGCAGCCTGATTGGAAATCATGCATATGTGCTACGGGTTAGAGAGAGAAACAACTCCCTTCCTTTTTCTTTATTATTCTTCCTACCTGTGAACACAGAAGGAATAAAAATGAGTGTTTGCCTGAAACCATGCAGCCGTTTTCGGTGAGTAAAATGTCACCCGCACGGTCAGCGGACAGCAAAAACCAGAGCTCAACAGCAAAATGCTCCCGGTTCTCTCATTACCTTGAGGCGATGTTATGATTGGGGGCCTTCGGTCGGTCCCTGAGCGAGTTGAGAGGTCACGCCATCCACATGTGGACCCTTTTTTTTTTTTTCTTCTTCTTCTTCCCAGACGTTCACCCCCAAATGAGAGCCGAGGTGCCACCGGACGACCCTCCATCTCTATCTCGCGGCCTAATGAAAAGTTCGAGGCCAGCCGCCCCTGCACATGCTGAACTTTTGGCTTCGGGAATCGCATCTCGGCCAATTTGCTCCCTCGCTCGTATTCTGCTCCGCGCTCCTGCCCCCGAAAACCCCAGAGGTCAAGGGCTTGGAAGCGGTTTGCTGCTTCAAACCACATCACTAATGGCTAGAAATAACGGCGATGTTTTCCAGGTTGAGTTGCAGGTTTGCTAATTGTATGCATTTTTTCCTTATGAATGGCCGGAGAGGTACATTTAAAAAAAAAAAAAAAAAAGAAAAACATCATGGTTAAATGCCCTTTGCAGTTAAGATTTTTTCATCACAAAACAATTGAGATGAACATATGTTGAAAATTTTTAATGGTTTGGACGATGGGTTAGAGAGAGGGGTGCAAAACACATGGTTAAGATGCTCTCCATAACCATCTATGGAAAATGACGTTACATAAAGATAAAACCTTCTTTGTAAGCACGGTAGCTGCATTTCCGTTAACCTTAAAATTGCGCAAATTGAAATTATGAAAATAAATTTGCTTACTGGAAACATGGCAATTTCAAAAAATCTCATTGTATTGAAATAGATGTAATTCCCTTGAACGGAAATGGAAGGACTTTTTAGCATCAAGCTAGCCATATGTTCAACAGTCAGATGTCAGTGCTGGGGAAAACCCATGAAGACGACGACGGGACGTAGTCTTTGTGGTTTGTAGTTTGTTTTTTTGGACAACATGCAGTTGGCTCCCCTCGCATCGTTCATAAAAGGTTTTGTGTCATTGCAACGTGTTGAGTCCATAATTCTTCTGTAAAATCTCTGACTACACTTTCTCCAAAATGCTGCATACTTAGCCACTCCCAAGTACAACAGGTTTGTTGCTCCACCTGAATAGGATGCTAACGTTTCCTCGGATGACTGATATATAAGCGCTAGCGCCATGGATACATTTTCAATATATCTCATGTAATTGTTTATATTAGTTGCTGCCATGATTTTAATGACTTGTCGCATGAAAAAGCTTATTCACGTGTGATTTTACTTTCATTACTTAATTAGTAGAAACACTGCAATTGCAAAATTTTGTTTTTTAGGCATTAGCAGAATACAGACGAAGGCATGCACACATTTGTAATGGAAACGCAGCTACTGAGACATCTGGAGTTTGTCAGTACTATCAATAAAAAAAGTATACATTTCTTTTAGTTTCCTTACGTGTTTTGTTGGTAAAGCTCCTGTTTCGTCTTTATGTTGTTTTCTTGTGTATTGCTCAGGTATAATGAGCAGGAATTTCCATCGTTGTCCTCTTCCTTGTGGCTGGCCGCTGTAACCTGACGTTCTCTTTTTCCTCTTTTTGATTCACCGTATCACTTTAACCAGACTTGCGACACAAATTGGGATATTATGACAATGACCACAAGGGGTGAGCGCTATGTTTAAACACTGGCTGGTTTCCCCCCTGCTCATCCGTCCTGCCCTTCCTCCACTCCTTTGTTTTTTGGGGACATTTTTTTTTACCCATTGTGCCACGGCCCCGAACCAGCTGAACACATTTCTAAATGACAACTCGGAGCATCTCTCTTAAGGGGGAACACAGAATTGTGGATTTTCCTCACTTAACGTGGCATTACTTGGCAGCCAAGTGGAGTGCAGGGAGATAGGTGGGGTCCAGAGAACAACAATGGGGGTTTGTCTGGGTCAAAAATCAGATTGTGTAGGACATTAGCAGTCAGCGGATTGATACCGGACCATTGATTCCTGGCTCCTGTTTTCCTTTCTTCCAAACACGATCTGCATTGCAAATGCCAGCCCTGTCGCCTCGGCCTTTTCTGGAGTCAAGAAAAGATCGGAGGGGAGGAAGGGTGGATGGAGCAGGAGGGGGAATCAGGAGTTCCCACAACACACAAGTCCCTGCTACACTCTGTAACCTCACACTGCTCTCCAATAAAAAAGAGAAAAAAAAAACCCAATGCACCACTCCGCCTTCCTCGAGTCGTAGCCCTTGTCCCAGGATCCCACCACAGCTGCCTTCGCCGTCTCCTAGGACCGCTCCTCGCCATTGAGCGAAAGCACAACAGGCTCATTGTTCGGAGGGGAGGAGGCTTTGGACAACTCCGCCGCTGCTAGGTGTATTGTTTCACCTAACAAGCCCCAGAAGATCTAAGAGGGAACCGCTCCAACCAAGTGGGGAAAGTTTAGTCTTCTGGTTTTTTAAAAAGCTGAGTAATGAGGCTGCTCCTTTTTGGTTCCTGTAGAGCTGCTAAAGTCAAACTCACTCACACCCATTTTTTTTTCTCCTTCAAAATTATCACGTAACCATCTGGTTGAATTTGTTCTCCTTCTACTTGGTTCTTAACAACTTACTGTTTTTCCAAACAGCATGAGTCTCACTTCATGGGTTACCTGTGAAGGGGAATTTTTGCCAAATCAAGAATAAAGTCATTCCGTTTGAGTCCATCATTTTTCCAAGGCCTTCCAGCTGATTTTGTTTGATCTTACGACGGCGTATTAGTCATTAGGAAAAAAGATAAAGGAGGAGTACATTTTTGGCAGAAAACTCAAAAATGTTGGGAATTTCAGAAATGTCGTAGAAAAACAAGGAAATTTCTGAGCGTCAAAAGTTAGTGAGAAAATATCTGAAATTTTGAGATTATGTTCAGAAAGTTTCTAGAAAAAACATCAAATTTCTGCACCCCAAAAGTGGAAAATTTGTAGAAGAAAACTTTTGAGATTTATTTCAGAAGTTTTGTGGAAAAAATAAGAACATTTTTGAGCTTCAAAAATTTTGCGAGAAAAAACTCAGGAAGTTTTAGAAATTTTCTAGAAAAACAGGAAAATCTTTGCACCCCAAAGGTAAAAGAAAATGCAGAAAAAAAACTCCGAAATTTTAGATCAATCTCAAAATTTTCTAGAATTTTTTTTTAGAATTCCAAAAGTTGAAAATTTTCTTTTCAAACCCAGAATATTTCTAGAGGTTTTTTTTCTGAATAGTTTGTAAGATTAACCTCAAAATTTGGTTGAGTTTTTTTTTTAAATATTCTCCCCTTTTTTCTATCTTCAAACGTCCTAAAACGTCACTCTACGACTTTAAACATCGCCAGACACATCTAATATTTACCTGACTACATTTCTCTGCTTTGACTAATTTCTGAAAGAACAAAATCATGAGGAAAGCCCCACATTTTGATCCATTCCAGTTCAGAGAGATGGAGCTGTATAGAGATACTGACAACACGATTTTAGACCAAAAGTCTCACAAATTGAAGGCATAGTAAATAAATTCAGGATGAGCCGACCATGAACACCACGAGCGTTCCAGTTAATAACGTTCCGCCTCCTCACAGAGACAGTGGAAGTGATATGCAAATGGCTCTTCACACACACCGAGCGTGTCCCCCAATTACAGGCTCTCATGTCGCTACTGGCCACCTCTGCGCAATTAGGCCCCCCTGTGCATTCTGCCGCCGAGATGCGTTAGCGCCGTCCAGAGGCGTGTTAGCATTGCAAATCAAACGAGGCGACGTTTCCAGGGGTGTCATTATAAATTAGTGTTGCATGATCGCCACAAATTGCCATTCCCTCTCAAACCTGAATCCCCCAGATGAGTTGGCTTATTCCCGAGGAAATACTATTTATTTCGGCAAGCGGGAGCAGTCAGAGCGGGTAGACCCATGCATGACAAGTATTTGTCTAGCAGGCACACGGGTACATGGGAGTGAAAGAAACTATTTAAATTTTGGTCCAAAAGAAGCAGCCTGTGTGCAAATAAGATTTGTCACATTTGGCTCTTCTTATGCGTTATCAACCCTTCTTTGCCAGCACTCTTTTTCAAATGTCATACTCCACCTGGAGCTATGAAATGGAAATCGGCAAACCATGGGACTGCTTAATTTTGGTTTCAGTTAACTACAGGGGTTTGGTTGAGAGTGTACAGCTGTCAGGGGCTATCCAGCTGAAATCTAGCACTAGCTATGCTACCTTAGCTGTGCTTCCATTACAAATGTGCATAAAACTTTGTCTATTTTCCGATAATGTCAAAAGAACACAATTTTGTAATTAGTGTTTCCATTAACTAAGAAACACAATTAAAATCATACATGAATACGTTTGTTTGCAATAAGTCATGAAAAAACATACTCCTACCACTTCCTGTTATCGTCTTCTTTGTGGTTTGCGCCTGTGGCAACATCCCGCTTTTGACCAATTGGGAAAGAAAGTGTTTCTATTGCAGTTTTGCTAAATGAACCAATTTCAATATGGCGAATGGTGATCTTGGCATCAAAACCTTTCATCGAAAAACTTGTTTTTTCGAGATTGGCGTGATTCCATTAAGCAAATTTGTTTTTGAAATGTCAAATTGCGCAAATATATGGTCAACGCAAAGACAAGTAATGACCACTACTACGATCTCTTTTTACCATAAGAAAACGAATAATTATATAAGTGGTTGTGCAAACAGCCCAGGTCGGAAACAGAGAAGGGCGAGGAAGCAGGACAAAACCATAATCCCTGCGGCTGTATTAGATGTCCAGATACATAAAGCAACGGTCAGAGGCACAGGCGGAGATACAACCAGAGAAACCAGAGGGCCGGCAAAGATGTTGGTCAAGATTCAGGAAACGGGTCAGGTACAAGATCAAAATATCAGACATGAACATTTAAAAACAGTCAGAGGTGGATGACAATCTTTTTCAATTTAATTTTAGTGTCTTTTAAACAAAGTCCAACCAATGACTGGGCTTGCAAATTAGCCTGTCGCTAGAAAGCCTACGTACAAAACAGTTGCTTTGTTTTTAACATGTAATATTGTTTGCTATGGAGTTCTTGATGACATAAACAGGAATTGAACCACACACCAACTGTGGTTCTGTTGACCATAAAGTTGCACAAATTGGAGTTCTGACAATAGGTTCACTTATGGAAACAGTGATTTAAAAAAAAAAAAAAAACGCGAAATTGCGATTTTTATGACGTCAGCGGAATATTGATAAAGTTTTTGTAATGGAAACGCTGCTGCTATGTGTAAAGCAGAAGTCAATGAAGGTCATCTGCTGTCCAAAATGAAAACTGACCAAACTATTGGTTCAACTTTAAATATCTAATGTGTTTAGATGATGGTAGCATATTTGACTCCGTTAGTCCTTAGTTATACTAACTATGGGCTTTTTGCTGTGTCCACATTTCTGTTTAGCTAGTTTCTAGGTCTATTCTTGAAGTGTCTGATGTTTGCCTTCTTAATCAAAAGCTTTGTCTCAGTGAAGACTTAACTCTAACCTTGACGCTGCCGATCTCAAGGCCACTGCAATGGATTTCGAAGCTGTGTTTGCAGCAAACACTGATTTAAATTCATTAACCCTCCCACAAACACTCCCAAAGTTTGTCTCTGGGGCCAGGCGCTGCAACTGAAGGAGAGAACTGGACAATGAGTCACACAGAACTAAATGGAAATCCCTGTTTTTATAGATAATTGGAGCGCTGGTGCCTAGGGGACGCAGGCTCACCTTAACTATGTAAGAGGACAGAAACCTGATGTCAGCTTGACTTTTTTTTTTTTTTTTTTTTTAGTTTTTGATTTTTACTCATGCTGTTTGATTCAGGTGTCTGTGTTAAAAGAGATGCTGTTTATAAAGAATCAGGTTCTATAGTACATATTCATGGAACACATTGTCACCTTCCTAATATTTTTTGGCAAAGCCCCCCACCCGCACATTGTTTACTAAAGTGATTTTATTTTTTTTTGAAGAAATCACTTATGATAAAAAAAAAAATTACTTTGGCCATTATTTTAGGAAGGTGACTACTAACTTGAAGTGTTCCTGCTGACTCTTAACAAGTACTTTTTTTAAGCTTATGATTTAAGTTATTTTCCTCCGCTAAAATAAGGGATACTGTTTGTAATTTCGAAATGTGATCAGCATTTATTATTTATATCTAGAAACAGTGTGCAATCATCGTGAAAAAATTTAATTCTGGCGTTTTTTTTTTTTTGTATGTATCTACAAAATATTTTAACAATTAGTTATCCCTACTTAAGTTAGGGATAACTTAATTTGCTTCCTTTACGTTCCTGGCCGTTGCCTCGATACGAAATTCTCCAGTTCAATGTCAACTGGGTCAGTCAGCGAACAGAAGAAGTTGTGAACAACGGCGTTGACGTTCTGCGCTGTTTTAGAATTGTCTGCTTATATAGACCCGCTGCATGTTATTGTTGATATCCGGAAATTTTGCGCATGCACACAACGCTGGAGGACAAAAAGACTACTCTTTTACGGGCCATCTTATTTATTTTGGATATTTTAAATGTCTTCCACTTCCAGTGCTAAACGTTCATTAGAATGTGTTCTTGCTAGGCCTGTCACGATAGCAAATTTTGCTCAACGATTAATTGTCTCAAAAATTATTGCGATAAACGATAATATTGTTTGAAGATCTTTTTACACTGATTTAATGGAAATGACGTAATAATGCATGCGATTTCCTGCCAAAGATAGATACACTTTATTTTCAAAAGAATATTTAACACTGGAGCTGATAAACAAAATAAACAAAACAACCAAAAACAAAAATAAAATGGATTCTCAGTCTCCATTAACAAAAAACTCACTTGAAAAAAAAAAAACTAAACAACATAAAGCCAAAGTGGAAATAAATACTGCATTCAACCAAAAGAGTGCAGATTATGAAGTCTGTATAATAGATTGCCCTTCAGTAATCAATAGATTTAAATAGAGAAAATGGACACATCGACTACCTGATGCAATAATTCACACTACATGATTTTTTGCTCCTATTTTTCCCCTTACAACAATCTTAGATCGTTGGTCTTTCTAAGAGTGTGTGGTGTGTTACGGTAGATCGTCGTTGCTGCTCCGATCTAAATCAGGGGTTTTCACCGACTGGGATCTTAACGCAGCCTGTTGAATGTGACAGGCAGCCAATCAGAAAGCGTGGATTCTCCTCCGCGCTTTCTGAGGGGAAATTAAAGAGGGGAATCCCAAACAGCTGACACGATGCAACCCGAAGTCCAGCGGACATTGGAGATGATATGTGGAAACAACATTAATGTTTATTCAACATGCAAAGAATATAGAAATGACAAGGGGAGCAGCTGGAGCGAAACTGCTACCGCAGTTGATAAACCCGGTAACTAGGTTTTATCGTTAAAATATAATAGGTTATAATGATTTTCATTCGGTCAGGACTTTACGCTGACACTAGCCACATGCATTGCAGGTAGATTGTAGTAAAGCACTGATTAATACCTGGTTTTAAAATTAGTTCACTGGACTTGTAGCCATTATTTTGTGCCCATTGTTGGACACCACACGGCAGGAACGAACCCGATCGAACCATTTTACCTAGGATTTCTGTCGGCTAATGTGTGGTCTCTCAGGTTTTGAAAATGAGCCGACAATCGGCTGGCAGCTCTAAGATCGTGTCATGTGCGCTGGGCTTTACACTAAGGAAATGAGGAAGGGAGACACCGGAGTTGAGCCTTTTTTCATTCAGTCTCATTAGCTGAAAGAGAAAAAGGTCGGAAGAGACGATAGTGCCGATAATTAAAATGATGTCGATAGCTTTAATTTATCATACGATTAATCGATTTATCGTTTATCGCGACAGGCCTAGTTCTTGCATTGTTATGCCATTACCATTAAGTTGCCCCAAATTACAATGTTATCGTTTATCATGATAACTCCGTGGACAATTTATCGTCCAGTAAATTTAATTGTCATGACAGGCCTGAGCTACTTATGCTTTTCTTCCTATGAATTAGTTACCTAATGAAAAATGTGATAATTACAGCTGCGTATCGGAGTAGAATCCAGGATTTAGTCCTGAGAACCAGAGTGAAAAGTTCCTGCCCTGAATCCCAGTAAAAGTCAACAACGTTGTTCACAGCGCTAACCACTTTAAGAGACGAAACGCAGCGAGAGAAGAACGAAGATGCACTGACATGAAGACGTCAGGAGACGGGCGCTATTGAATCCGAGGCAGAATGAGCACGAGGGTGGTGACACGCATGAACGACACGGCTAAGGGAGGAAGAAAAGACGAGATAAAGAGAGACGTAGCGAGCAGTGGCAAGCGTAGCTTCTAAGCCTGGAGTTGCATTATGCCAGCTCACTGGGGCACCGCTGCCAATGAAAACGGCCCCATCTCGCCGTCCTCTGGGAGCCATATCTAGAGGAGCCGGAGAAGAGCCGCTCCCCATACACACACACATCTCCTCCCACTTTAAGGCCTGTCAGAGTCTTTGACGGCAGGGCGTGAATTTAATCCTCAGACCTGCTGGGATGCAGAGGAGAGCAGCAGGAAAAGTCTTTCCTACTTCAAGGACCTTGGCTGGCTCAAGGATAGCCTGCCAAAAAAGCTTTAGACCTGATGACAAATTTATTTGTGCAGCTGAATCCCCCCCACCCACTTCCCCACTCCCCCAACTCTCCCTTCCCACTCCACCCTCCGGTCCACCATGGAAATTCGGGGTAAATCAAACCTCTGCAAACACAATTTAAAGTATGTGAAATAGGTTTTTCAACTTGAGACAGAACTGAAGCGGACATCTGCGTGCTTTGCCCTTTTTTCTTTCTCAGTAGATGAACGGTAAATATATTCTATTTCTGATTTCCCCCTATCTCGCCGGAACGGATGGACATTTTTTTCCCCCATCGGTAGCGTGTCACCAATCCTCCACTTGAGGCTGGAGTGGAGCGGCCGGTGGCGCTGTGGGAGTTCGTCTAGGTGCGGAGGGATTTTCTTTTTCGTTTTTGATGTAAGTTGATTATTTGAAGAGACACTTCCTGAGATGCCAAAGCGGCAGAGGAAAATGATTTTTACATCCATGCAAAGAGGCTGGTGTAGAGCAACAGCAGGGGGGCTGAAGGCATGCAGAGAGGAAGATTTATGAATATGTTTGTCTCAGACTCTTCCCTCTCCTCTTATTTTCGAGACCTAGGTTACAGACGTCTGGGAGAGGGAAGAGAAGTTTTCCCCATAGATATTTTTCAGAATATTTAAAGTGGACACGCCGAATTGGCTGAGAAGAAAATCGTCTAATGGTGGAGGAAAATTGTTTCTCTGTCAGACGCGTGTCACACAATCACCGGCCAAAGAGATATTTGAGGAGTTTCTCTGATCGATCTCATAACTCTAAAGAGTTGAAGTTGCTTGCAGATGTAATCTTCATATGATATGTATTCTCTGATACATTCTTTATAAGACTTTGACACCTGGTCCTTCTGAGCTTTGGGGAGTTTTGGGAGTTTTGGGTATCGGCTCATTGAAGCCATAGAAAGGAAGGAAGAATGTGAGGTGAAAAACAGAGTTGGAATCTTGGGAAATTTGTGCGTGCAATCACAAAAGATAGGTCAGTACAATGTACAGTGTCTTGCAAATTTATTCATACTCTTAAAGCAATGGAAGCTGTTGTGGATTGGGTGTTTTCCATAAAGGTTTGAATGCAGAGGCTCTAATTTAGCTAAAACGTTTAGGTCCTGTAAGGACCTTAATTAAGACCTCTTAACGGGGTTTAGACACATTTAAATTAAATGTAAACATCAGTATCCTGACTCCCTTCCAAACATCTTGTTAGCTTTAGCTTATGTTTAAGGGCCGATTTATCAGTAGCTGTGTTTACATTAGAGATATCTGTGAATTTTCTTGATATACTACTGATTTAAAAAAGCTACACAGCGACACCATTGTCTGAAAACCCCCCCAAAAACAAACCATCATCCTCCTACCACTTCGTGTCGTCTTCTTCGTTGTTTCCACCACTAGTAACATCTGTCTGTTGATCAATATCACTTGTGAAATGTGAAAAAAGTGTTTCCATTGCACTTTTGCAAAATGCATCTGCTTCGGTACGGCCGAAAAGCGCAAAACCTTTTTGTGGAAAAACGAGAGTTTTTCGAAAGTGCCGTGTTTCTGTTGAGCGAATTTATTTCTGTACTTTAAAATTGTACAATTTTTGGTTAATGGAAATGCAGTTAGTTAGTTTTATAGCTAACTCTATAAAACTGAAAGTTTGATTGGTTCGTTGAAATAATGATTTGACAGATATTGTGGTTGCTGTTAAGTAAGACTTGGACTGATTATGTGGAAAAGCTTTCTGGAACACAGACATCAGTACAGGCGGGAAATATGTTTAATATTTTTAGCAAGATGGCGTTGCAAACAACACAGTATTGACCAGCATTTAAACCCTTAAAGAAATCCTACTTTACTTTGAGGAGACAACTTGAAATTCTCCTCATTGTTCTCTTTCTTGTTGATCATCAGAGAATACCTGCATAGAATGAAAGAAAGAAAGAAAGAAAGAATGAATACCAAAAATAAATTTAATCAGCAAGTCAAAATTGTTGTCATAAATGGATAAAAATAACCTGTGCTTTCATTTTTTCTGAAAAGAACTCCTGCAGTGCTTTAGATTATACCAGAAGTCTCAGACGCAAAGGTGGAATGATCACAATACAGACGGAAAGAAAGTTTAGAGGCATTATTTAGTAGAAAGAGAAAACAATTACACATAAGTTAACCTGAGGTAAAATCCTCAGACTTAAAAGCACAACAGCAACAAAAGTAGAGATGAACTCAGACAAAACAGTTCTGGTGCGTTCTAACTTCAGCACACGCACGGCACAGGTGACATATTTGTTCAGAAATCGTTTATTACACAATACCGCTCCATGTGAAAAATTGTAAATAGGAAAGTGTCAAAAACTGAGTGCCATTTTGACACTTTATTAAATAAAGGGTCAACGTGTCATAATTAACAATCAATTAGTCATGATTGTGCTCCCCGTAAGCTACCAATGACCTGCCAGCTGCTGCTGTCTCCTACAAGCTAACTGTTGGTTAGCTTCAACTCAACACTAACTCTGATGGCAGTTTGTCACCAACAACACACAGCGTCATTGTTTATTACTAACCACACACAGTTTTAGTGTTCGCTTAACTCACATTTCGCATGTTTCTTCCCGAGAACTTTGTTGAAGTGGTTAGCTAATGTTGGCGTGGGAAATGCTAACATTAGCCAATGAGAAACCAGGAGATGATTGCAGTTTGCTTCGAGGTAGAGGGCATATTCATCAAAGTAGTAGTACCTCCTGTAAGTCTGGAGTGGAAAAACTGTATGACTACACTGGGGGGTTTTCATCAAGTGTAAAAGTATAACTAACAAATATAATCACAAAACAGTATCCAGGCTTTAACATTCCCAAGCTCAGGTTCAGTTACACTTAGCAATGCATGAATAACTGAATAAACAATTTCTATGGAGCTGTCTAACATCTTTATGCCGTTATCTAGGCCAGATATGTTGTCTTACTTCATATTTGTTTACATAACTGTATATTCCCCAGACTGTCATCTCAACAGACACGGTGTTTTGCACAGATGGTTTGAATACTTGGATAAAACAACAAATAACTTTCCAGCACAAGTAAATATGTCGGTAATTTACAATTTTGAATGATAAACAGTCTTATTATCATTTTACTGTTCCTGTGTTTAAATGACGTCTACTGATTTAATAGACATTGATAAGTTAAGAGCACATTGAAAAAATTATTCTGGCCCTTTTTCTCCTTCTAATCACATCATGGGTGCTGCCATATGGCATTCTTTGTAACAGATTTACATTGATTTTTTATTATTTTAATGTTAAAGCTGCAGTATGTAGCTTTTATGAAAAATAGATTTTTTTACGTATTTGTTGAAACTGTCACTGTGTTGTGACAGTGTAGTATGAGACAGATAATCTGTCAAAAAGTCAAGCTCCTCTGCCTTCTCCCAGTGCTCCCAGTACTAGCTGCAGAAATACACGGCTCCCAGTCAGAAGCAACCAATCAGAGCCAGGAGGAGGATTTTGGCGCTGTCAATCACCCTACAACTTCTTCCTGAAAGCATAGCCTGTTGGGAATGCTAAGGTAGTTAGCATTAAACAGTTTTCCTGTAACGGTAAGTTCTTTCCCCACCACTGGCACATTTAGCAGCGAGTACATGAGGTTGATTGACAGCCCTAAGACCCACCTCCTGGCTCTGATTGGTTGTTTCTGGTTGGAAGTGGTGCATTTCTTCAGACAGCAATACTAACTCAGGGTGAAGGTGGAGGAGATCAGTCTTTTCAGATTTTCTGTCTTTTGTTATGGCATCACAACATAGTGGCAGTTTTAGCAAGAATTTAAAAAAGACATTTTTCATAAAAAATTACATACTTCAGCTTTATCACTGTTTGTAGAATTTTATAAATCTCAGTTAAGCATCAGTGAGCAGTAAGGAGTGCCTGATTTATTTATTTTTAAATAATTACTGCATGAAGCAAGCTGGGTCAATCAAGACATTTCACTTCCAACTGTAGGTATGCGGAGTATTGCTGAGCTACTGTGGTGCAGTTGGAGGTTTTATTTTCATGGCAGGGGCATGCAGTCTAAAGATGTGCCTACTATTCCTTCTGTCAATCATTCCAGCAGAAAAACACCAGAGCAAATCTATAATTCAACTACATGGGAGCTCATACAATTCATAAGGGCTGCTGTTTTCTTATGTTTTCCACCTCTTTCTCTCTTTCCTGACCACCCATTATACCCTCTTCTCAGTATCGCAGACCACAATCCAATTATCATCGGCTTACCGAAAGTTAGGAAAAATAATTGACAGACGGAAAGAGACTGCGCCGAGCTGTCCTCAAATTTTCCTGCCCTCTTTACATTTTCAGAAACGGTAAACGACGAGTTTTCCTGAGATATTAGGCAAACCGGTGATGTTGGTGCCCTGGTGCTGAAAAAGATGCAACGGGAAGTAGAACTGAGAAATGGGACTGAAAAGCCACTTGTTGATTTGGATTTTTTCTTGGAGCATAGCTAAAAAATCAGTGCAGCATGGGTAGCGGTCTGAAATACCTAGCGGAAATGCTAGGTATTGATAAGTGGCCAATCCAGGAGTGTCATTTATTTTCCATTGGCGAGTCAGAGCGGAGTTTAGGAAGCCCGTCAGGTATTAGCTTCTGTAGCAGGACCAAAACTGCTTCTACTATGCGTATTAATAATGTCTATTAAGATATGTATGGTGTTCAACATATTTGAAGAGGCAGTTGTACATGTTTTAAGAGTGAGGTCTCTAATATTCATGGATAGTTGTCGTCCACAAGACCAGCGAAAACGATGGGTCCACTGTATATCTACAAGAAAATAATACGTAGATCAGTGTTCAAATCAAAATCAGAAATACAATATGCTCAGGTTGTTTGAGTTGTTCAAAGAGAGTGCAGTGTTGAGCATTATTTTGATGAAATATTGCTTGAGGGTGGAGAAGATGGTGGAAGGAGTAAAAGTTGATCTGTGGCTCTGCAAAAGCAAAAAATTTCTACAAGTTATAATCTTTATTTTATGACATGAATTGCAAAGCAAGAAATGTGGTCAAGCAGTAGGCTGTGAAGCCCAATGTGTTAAAGAGCATTTAGATAAACACTGACTATATTTTGTATTTTACTGCAGCCTAGCTCCCCCCCCCAAAAAAAAAAAGTTATTTTGCTTTACCAAATATAGCATAAGGAGCTTTTTCCTGTTGGTCTTACCGTTTTAAATTTCATTGGGGTTCTGCCGGTTAGGTGTGACACGATGCCACGACCACACACTTTGCTTTCTAAACAGTAGGCTCTTCTCTCCCTCGCTCGCCCACTTTCTCCCCTTCTGCTCTTCAGAGCCAGCGAAATGAAGGACTTCCAACCGAATTACAGGAAAATGCCTCCAAGTACCGGCCGCAGGAGTTATTTTTAAAGCCAAAAACCAGTGCTCTAATATCATCTCACACAACCATAAGAATGAAAACAGCCTCTAGCGAAGGCTAAGAGACGAGCTGAAAGTCTTTGCCCATGTTCTGGCACATATGTTTGTATAAGTAAAATGGGAGCTGTGCTGTATAGGAGCATCTACAAAAATACTTTTGGAAAATGTTCAATACAACCTGAGTCACACAAGATGCTAATTAGACATAAAGTATGATGCAAAAATATTAATTCTCTTAAGCTTTTTCACTTTTTATCTTTTTTTTAGGTCTTACCACAGATTTTCAATTGGACTTACAGTACAGACCAAAAGTTTGGACACACTTTCTAATTGAATTCAATGAGAAGGTGTGTCCAAACTTTTGGTCTGTACTGAATACAGACCAAAAGTTTGAACACACAGTTGTGTCCAAACTTTTGGCCTGTACTGTAGATCTGGACTTTGAGACACTCTAATACGTGACAATACTTTGCTCAGTTTGCTCTGCCGCATTGTAGGATATGTCTAATTTCAGTAATATTCTGGAGATGAAAGAAGGAAATCCTAGCAACTTGTTTAATGGGATTTAATTGACATGTCCTGATATAACTTTCACAAGTGTTGTTTCAGTGCTGTGATAGGTTTTTAAACCTGAAATTCTTCAAATTGGTCAACACGTTTTAGATGCTCACACTTAATTAGCTACTATTTTTTCAAGAAATTTAGACAGGAAGATTAGATACAAACACAGTGTGACATCACATATGCAAGATCCGTCCCCATGCTGGAGGGCAAATAAACTGCTCACCGACAACTACCATTGGTTTTAGCCATCAGGTTGTCAACATAACGTGCTAAATCTTAAATGTATGAATGATAAAGGGATGCACTGCTTTGCTAGTAATTGTCAACATTACGACAACCAGATAACAAGGTCAGGAAAAAGTTTTAATAAAAAATAGCAAGGGAGAAGGGAATAGGTCAGTTATGCTAGCTTGACTATGACAACCTTAACATGTAGATGTGCTGTGGAATTCTGTGCGTTTCGACTCGGGAGACACACACCAACATTCTGTCAGATCGTCAGAGCAGGTGTTTAAATTAGATTAAGCTACCAAACGCTGTGTTCAGACAATCATTTACTTATAATCGCAAAATAAACATCAAACCTGAATACATAATACTGTAACTGTAACTTTTCTGTTTTTTTGTGTGGGAACTGTCGGCATGTTTCTTGGTATTTGATCCCGATACATTAGTGGAGCTGTCAGTTGCTGTGGCAACATGACTCTGTGTACGTAGGCTAGCCAACACGGAGAGAGAGAGAGAGAAAAAAATGTGTTGTTTTGAGTTGTTCAACTGTTTTTCTGCATTATTTTTTCCTTTATTGTGGAACACTACAAAAAATTAAATACCTACATCTCCTGTTTTTATTTTAACGTAATTGTTCTACCGCTGCAGAGCGGCTAAGCTACCACCGCTTAGCCGCTCTGCCAAGCTACTAGTAAAATAATCTTCTTTTTTGCCCTCCAGCCTTGTGTGCAAGAGTGAAAATTCAAGATGTAAATGATAACATGCAACATGTCTGTAGGTCTGTAATTTATGAAGCCATGCTGATCGAGAGGTTTCGCAAGTAAAGGTTTGAAGACAGCTACCTCAGAAGCCTCTGGTACATTTTAATCTACATAGGATAGATCAATTTCTCCAAATGCCACCTAAAAAGGTAGACAGGAAAGACAAATACCAGGCCTTTAGATGTGGCTTCCACGCACAAAGGAGAAAAGCAGGTGCCAGGTGTGATTTGGATGGTATGCACTGGAGCTAAACCTGTTGAACTCTACCTTTATGAAGAGCTCTGCACTCACGTAGGCAATGTGGGCGAGTTCCCCAAAGGTCCTCCACTCTCTAATGCCATTAGAAGTTTGTAGATTCATTTTGAATCAATCAAACAGAAGTCCACACTCAGAAGTTGCTACACTGCACCTTAGCTTAATTCACCGTTACTTGTTACTCACAGGTTATGATTGACCCGCTTCTTCAGATTTTTATCACATGCAGAACTAATTTGGCTTCCCCTTTCTCCATGCCTGCGCCGTTTTGAAGGAAAACACGCCCAAACGTTTGACGAAGCCAAAACAAGTAGCGGTGTTCTAGCAAACCATGTAATCTCCAAATGCGTTTATCCAAACAAAGTCTGCTCCAACGCCGTCACTCTGTGGCTTCTGGATGGGTTTTCGCCATCATCCACCTCGATCCCTACAATAACACCGGGAGCCTTGGGGCCTATTTTCAGATTTCCCAGATTTGCTGGTAAGGATGCAACACTTAGTGGTTGCGAGCAGCCTCTAACTCAGCTGTGTTTATTTATGCAGGTAACATCTGCTCAAAAATATGGCTGCTTAATGCTAAGATTAGACATGGTACACTGCAAATTTGTAGCTTTTATCCATTTAAAGATTTGATTTGATTTTTTTGTAAAGAAATTCTAGAGCATATTTTATATGAAATAGCTAATGGTTGACTTTTAACCTGACAGGAGACTGCTAATAGATTAGATCGTCTTTTAGCTTCAGAACTGCATGAAGGGTCTAGATCAAACAAGATGTTTAAACTAGAGGTGGGCAGATTGATCCAAAATACCAATAATGTCAATACTAAAGTATCTATCACAGTGGTGATATCAATACTTTAGTTTCAGATTCCCTCTTTAAGTTTTCTTTTATACTTTTATCATGTGACTTTGAGCCGCCTGTGTTGGCCAGTTAAAATGTATACAACTCTTAAACTCTGTTAAAATTCCAAGCTAGTAAACTGTATGCTGTATATTTTATTTTGGCTTGTTGTCCCATAAGAATAAAAAATATGAACCCCAAGAGGTCAAAAAGTTACATTTTTGTCTCGTCCATTGTCCATATGTTGCTGTATTCCATACATATTACATACAACTACAAATGAGACTTCTATCTTTTTTTATACAATGACAGAATAAAAATGTATGCCACATTTTGAAGATTTTTGTATTAAAGGGGCAGTATTATGTGTTTTCCAGGCACAGAGCCATTTTATAGCACAAACAAGTAACCATGTTACCTTGAGTTGTTGTAAAACTGCTGTTTATATCAAATATGACTTAAAAGAAATTTGAATTTGTGATTTAAAGCCTGGTCTGCATAGTGGTGCAGTTGGTAGCACTGTTGCCTTGCAGCAAGAAGGTCCTGGGTTCAAATCCCTGCTCAGGATCTTCTGCATAGAGTTTGCATGTGCATGCGTGGGTTCTCCCCGGGTACTCCAGCTTCCTCCCAGAGTTCGAAAACATGACTGTGTGGTTGATTGTCTATAAATTCTCCTTAGGTGTACTGGCAACCTGTCCATGGACTGCTGGAGATAGGCACCAGCACCCCTCACAACCTCACTAGGGATAACCATGTTGAATAATGGATGGATGGATTTTAACGCCTTTAAGAAACTCCTACTCTTTTCTGAAACTCCACCTTCA
This sequence comes from Xiphophorus hellerii, assembly GCF_003331165.1. Taxonomy (NCBI): domain Eukaryota; kingdom Metazoa; phylum Chordata; class Actinopteri; order Cyprinodontiformes; family Poeciliidae; genus Xiphophorus; species Xiphophorus hellerii. Next base: position 5,784,286 of record NC_045692.1, read on the forward strand.
GGAAGTCATCACATCGCTCCTCTATTAACCCTTTAACAACATTTTTACCAGCGTTGCACTAAGAAGTAGCTTGTAAAATGGGCTCAGTTCCACCAGATGTTTGCTAATTGCTCCTGGCTAGTCTGAAGGAGCTGCTCTGTGAGGCAGAAGCTCCAAAGCTTGGAAACTGCTACTCCAAGGAGGAGCTTTGTCCTCAATGGCGGAGCTAGATCCATCCAGGTGTTTTGCACAGCTGGATGGTTGCCACGGAGATTCAAGGATTTCTCAGATATGCACGAAAGAATAAAAGCAACACACCTTTTATGTTTTTGATGAGGGAATGACATTACAACATGACATAAAGTTCAAAAAAGTTGATTTTACATAATACTGCCCCTTTAAAATAAATTTAAATCACACTGATTCCCCCCAAAATACTTTTGTTTTGTGTGAAAAGTTTTCAGTATGTTTTGTGAAGAACTGTAACTTGTTGTTGTGTGCGTTTATGGAACGGTTCTAACCTCCAGTATCAGTTTGACAAAACCGTTGCATATGTCTGACGAAATTGTTTCCTTTTTCTCCGGTCCTTCTTGCTCAGTCTAGGATTTCTTTTCTTTTTCTGCCCGTTATAGGCACACTAAGAAAAAAAAGTAAAGAAAAAACTTGAAAGAGGAGCCTGCTGCTCTGTCCAGCCTCCATCACCCAGGTGTGCCAACAAAAGCTCCCAACAGATCCCACCCGGTGACCCTCGCGAAAGGTCATGTAAGAACTCCAATCTAAATTCCTTGCTTGACAAAACCCTTGAAAGGCTTCCTGAATGGGGCTGTCCATCCACGCCACGACGCCACAAAAAAAAAAAAAAAGGACTCTTCAGCCGAGACGTGCAGAATGTTTCAATCGTTTTCGGACGAGGCGGGAGCTAAAGCGGGTTAAAGTTTGGAAAACGAACCGCCGCCTCAGCCTGCTTTAGGTAGTTAACTGGCTTTGCTAACTGGCTTTGCATGGCGCCGCCATCGAGGCCTCGGCACCAGGCTGTGAGAGGAAGCCCCGAGCGGAGGTATTATGCTGGGCCGCACTCTGGCATCCACAGCCTGTCCCTCACAATTATTCCTAGAGCGACAGCAACAGCACTGTCTGGTGTATCAGTGAAACGCAGACCCCGGTTCCGTCCCTCTTCCTCCTTGTGTTGCCTGTAGCGTGTTTTCACCGAATGCAGAACGGAGGAGCCGGCCAGAAGGTGTTTTATTTTTTTATCTTTTCCAAGGGCTTGAGCCCCCCTTTCAGCCCTTTGACAGGCATGGCTGTGAAAATGTGGAAGCCGCAACCTTGGCAACCGCTCGGTTTCAAACCGGGACGAGGAAACGCCGGCACCCTCTCCCCCCTCAGTCTCGGTTAATACATCAAAATAAAAATAAAAATAAAAAAGCTGGAAATGAAACTCTGAGAGATATTAAAAGATAATAACAACGTCCCGAGAGGTGTCATCATTATGCGTAGAACGAAAGTGACGGGTAGGAGGGATTTGGAGCTTAAAAGCGAATGTGCCATGCAGGACCTGAAGAGATTCGTGGCCTCCAATCCGGTTGTAAAGATTTATCAAGGTGTACTGAGTTCAAAATTAATTCTCACAGATCTGTGCATGAGAGGGTTTGTGTGTCCTGCACTAAAGAGTATAAAACAAAACAGTGCTGACAGTGCCTCTCTGTTCCCCCCAGCAGCAGAATTGAGTAACACTGGCATAAGCAGCCTCTCTCTCCTCGTCTTCCTCCCTCACTCTATTGACTCTGTGGATAATCTTGACTCCCCAGAAAAAAAAAAAAAAAATCCTTAAGCAGCTGGCCACAAACCTTGTGCTTGAGTGCACATGCATACAATATCTTCCCTCCAACCCCGGGGCTGTTTTTCACCCTTCTTTCTCTCTCTCTCCCTCCTTCCTCTTCTTCTTTTTCTTCTTCTTTCCCGGTTCTCCAGTGAGTTCCCGAGCCAACTCGTCTGGAGAAAAAAAAAAAAGCAGGATTTGTTGGTTGGGTCTGGGAGCGTGTGCCAAAATCAACACTGCTTCCTTCTCCTCAGGGAAACCTGCAGCAAATTGGACTGGAGCTGGCTTTTCACTTTGTCCAGAGGATGCGGGCTTCCTCTGGTAGTGAAACCGTAGACACCGGTGTCCATTTTTGTCATGAGTAAATAAAAAAAATAGAAGCAAGCCGCGAGAAAAGTGAGCAGCAAATTGGACGTAGTACAAATAGATTGATGTCCTGTGTAAACGGGTAATCCAATGGAGAGCTGCTTTTGATTTGTGAGCAGCTGGAATAGTGGTTTCCTTCCCTCTGCTGCAGTCAAAAACTGTAACTATGATGTTGATATGCATTAAATGCTTTGGAGCAATATAAATACCTTTTTTTCCCTTTTTTTTATTACCATATCACATTTTGTCAAATTACTACAACAAATGTTATTATTTCAGTGGGGATGTCATGTGTTGGGCCAAATCATAGTAGCGCACAACAGTGCGGTGAAAGTAAATAGATTTTCTTTATTGTGAGTTGATTGTTACTATTTGAAGCTTTGTTCTTTGTTGCTGTGACACTTGACTTTCCCGTGATGGATTAATAATATTTAGCTATCTACCTGGATTCCTACCTACCACACTACCTTCCTACCTAGCTATCTTCCTTCCAACCTTCCCACCTAACTACCTATCTACCTACCGCTAAAATCTGACGTTACTCCATTTTTGTCTACATTTCGTAAGGAATGAAGTCGTGCTCACCGCTCATGTCTTCTTCAAAGGATTTTGCTTCATTTACCTCAGTGGTTCTTGTTGCAGCGCCGTCGAAGAGGTTTTTCAGAGTTTTGTTTGTCTGAGACAGTGCCGTGTGAAAGCGAATGGCACCAGCTGAATATGCAACATGTTGCAATTTTGGTCCCCAATCTAACCAAGTCTACTGGTCCATAGCGTGTGAAAACGCCCAAAGAGGAAGCTTGTTCCAAAGTTCGGGGTCTACAGCACTCCTGGGAACATCTGAAAGCTCCAAGAGTTCTGACTTCAAACTTTTTTCTAGTTACAAACTTGTGTAAAACCTCTGAGAGATAAGGAGGTCCATCTAAACATTGAAAACTCAAAAAATAATGTCTTGACTCAAATCCTAAAAAAGTACAGGCAACCAGTGGAGGGAGGACAACATGTGGGGTGAAAAAAAGATTACCATCACGCTTCTTCCAATTCACATTTGTGCTCCACTTTGTGTTGGTCTCTCACATTCAGGTACCGTATTTTCCTCACTATAAGGTGCACCTAAAAACCTTCAATTTTCTCAAAAGCCGACAGTGCGCCATATAATCCGGTGCACCTTATATATGGACCAATATTGAGCCACAACAGGTCTCGCAACTGCGGTAAGCAGCCGCCGACTTCATTTTTTCCCCGTAGAAGAAGAAACGGAGGAAAGCAGATGCCGACTTCATTTTTCCCCCGTAGAAGAAGAAACGGGTGAAAGCAGATGCCGACTTCATTTTCCCCGTAGAAGAAGAAACGGAGGAAAGCAGACGCCGACTTCATTTCCCCCCGTAGAAGAAGAAACGGGGAAAAGCAGACGCCGACTTCATTTTCCCCGTAGAAGAAGAAACGGGGGAAAGCAGACGCCGACTTCATTTTCCCCCGTAGAAGAAGAAACGGGGGAAAGCAGATGCCGACTTCATTTTCCCCGTAGAAGAAGAAACAGAGGAAAGCAGCCGCCGACTTCATTTTCCCCGTAGAAGAAGAAACGGAGGAAAGCAGACGCCGACTTCATTTCCCCCCGTAGAAGAAGAAACGGGGAAACGCAGACGCCGACTTCATTTTCCCCGTAGAAGAAGAAACGGAGGAAAGCAGCCGCCGACTTCATTTTCCCCGTAGAAGAAGAAACAGAGGAAAGCAGCCGCCGACTTCATTTTCCCCGTAGAACAGGGGTCCCCAAAGTCGGTCCTCGGGGGGGCCCGCATCCTGCATGTTTTAGTTCTCTCCCTGGTTTAACGCACCTGGATCAAATGATGGCTCGTTAGAGGCCTAAGAAGAGCATTGACTTGCTGTAAAGGTTGTTGGTACCACCAGGGAGAGAACTAAAACATGCAGGATGCCGGCCCTCGAGGACTGACTTTGGGGACCCCTGCCGTAGAAGAAGAAACGGGGGAAAGCAGCCGCCGATGCAGCCAGAGGTGCACGCTGGGTTTTGTGTAAAGACCCCAAAATGGCTCCTATTAAGAGACACGCTTACGACGCAGAGTTTAAGCTCAAGGCGATCAGTCACGCAACGCAGTAGAACACGGGAACAGAGCAGCAGCGAGAGAATTTAACATGAAGGAATCAAAGGTGCGGAAGTGGAGGAAGCAACAGCTGTTTATTCATTTTGGGAATGAACGGAGTTTTCAGAACGCTGGTTTGTAAATCTATTAATAAAGTTTGACTGACCTATATGACTATTTTGTTGACATTCCCTTTAGTGCAGCTCCTGGATGCATAACGTAACCCCAGCCTCTGCTGTAGCGTCTATTCTATGCGCCTTATAATGCGGTGCGCCTTATAATGTGGTTCGCCTTATAGTGCGGAAAATACGGTACATTTAATTTCATGAATGTTTGAGGCTGGAAAGTAACACGGCGCCAAAAAAACCAAAAAAGGCTCAGAGGGTATGAAAACATTACAGCTCAGTGAGACAATAAACTGCAGTTTGAAGGTGGACATGGCAAGCAAATTAAAACAGCATGATTAAGAGACGGAGCTGGAAGGCGTTTGCTGTCAGTTTCCATCGGATTCGTTTCTAGATATTGTATTGTGAGGAATCAGAGGAGGGAGGCAGGCAATCACGGTATCAGTGCAGCCTTTGTCTCTTTACACTACTTCATATCAAACCCAAATGGACTGCAGCAGATGACACCTTGTTTGAAGGAGCGAGATGTTTGATCGAGGATGTGTTTGATGCAGAAGGAATAAAAAGTAACACCTTAGCTGTTCGAGCTCAGCTGCGGCTGTTTGAAGTGTTAGAGCAGGAAAGCCCCGGTATTCGTTCTCATCCGCCGAGTTTCGATGTGAGGGGAGGGAGAGGGAAAAAGAAAAAGAAAGAAGCAGGAATCGGGAATGTGGTGTTAAAACAAGTACTTTGGAAATAAAGGATGAAGTGTGGCGAGTTGAGCTTAGAAAGCTGCGTATGCAAAGGAAAAAAATAAAACAATATTGTGATTCTGAATGTGTGATGATGATGATTTAAACTCGTATAGTGCGCTTCATGCAGCGTACTGAACTTTGATTTCCCATGAATACGAGACACATATTTAAATATCAAGATGACTCAAATGAAGGAGAAAAAAATGACATCATTTTGACACCCTTTAAAAGACTAAATGAAAACTGATTTCTACAAAAATTATGATGTTTAAATGTGAACTCTTAACATAAGTGACTGCATACATTTTTATCCACCTTTAAGGTGACTGACCGAAATCAACAGAGGTCCAGCTATTGCACAGAAATGGGCAAGAATGTAGCAACTGGCTAGCAGTTAGCCGCTAGCAGCTAATGTTGGTGCCTGCTGCATTTGGTCGTCTTTAGTTCAGACTCTAAAATAGGTTGATTAGACCTGATCTGGATGATTCTAGACTGAGCAGAGACTCTTTAGAAACAGGTTTGTGATTTATGACACCTTCATTCAATTTATTATAAGACAAAATTATCATTTTTGACTTTTTAGCAAATTGTTCTATACAAAAATCTAATTGTTCTATAATGCAAAACAATGAATCTAGTCTTACGATAGTGAGTGAAATGAATCGTAGTACCTGCTAGTGCTAGTATAAGAATTTGTACAAGGTTTCACAAGGGTATTTTAATTCTTAACATAAGACCAGAATCATTTCAATTTAAGACATAGATGAATCTAGAAAAATAATTAAAGCTCACAGAGCAGAACTCCTCTGCTACTCCCCCGTGCAACTCCTTCAGACTAGCCAACAGAAATTAGCAAACACTTCTGAATGAAACGCTGGTCAAATTTTTGCTAAAGGGTTAATAGAGGAGCCATGTTGTGATGTCTTCCTGGAGGTGGAGTTTCAGAAAGAGCTGTGGTTTTTAAAGCGACAGAGGCCCAATTTCAAAGTGTTAATTTACAAAGTCAAATTTCAAAGTCATATTTGATATATATAGCATTTTTTACAATTGAAGTTAACATAGTTACGTGATTATACTATAAAATGACAATAAATGGCATAATATAACCTTTGCTGCATCTTATTTTGTTACCCTGGAAAACACATAATACTGCCACTTTAAGCCTTTCTAGCAGTTAATAACAGATTTTCTTTTTCCAAACTACATTTTTTTCAAGTTGGACTACTTTAAATGTGTAATGTTTACATCTTTGTCACATCTTAATTTCCTAACAGGAGAATAAGATACAGTGGAAAAATGAAATTTAAGACACACCTTGAACAAGAATCAAAAGCTATGATGGAAAACCTGGATTGTTTTCAGGCCTAAAAAATTCTGATCTTAAAATTTAAGCCACTTTATGACTTTACCAGAACCTTGAGAGGCTTTTCCATTATTAAAGCACAGCCAGTCTAAGTACCTGACTTTGTCCCACCCTCCAACGCATCCCCACTTTTGCAGCCTTACCCTATTTTAATCTAGTCCAATCTTTCAAAATCAGCAAAAACCATTCTTCTCCCCTGATTGAGGAAGGGGCAGGGAGAGAGGGGGGGGGGGAGGGTTGCGTTTCGCATGTCAACTAGTGGTTAACCTCAGGAAAGAAAAAAAAAACTTTCCCCGTCAATCTGAGACGAGCATCTGAGCTTATTATTGAGGAAAAGCTAATTAAAAATCAGTTAACATCTCTGCAAATACCTTTTTCTGCTTGTAGGAAAAAAAAAAGAGATTGGGGTAGAGGGAAGAAAAAAAAAAGACACCTGAATGGGCTCACTGTTCTTAGCTGTAACCGAAAAGACCCCGTGACTGCACCTAATCTGCAAATTATATAACTCACAGGGCCATTTCCCTATGTAATACTGCAGGAAACAAAAGGACAGTTATTTCTGGGGGAGCAGTTTTTTTTTTTTTTCCAACACAGTGTTGGCATGGGCTCCTGGAGAACAGCCTCTCTCTCTCTCTCTCTCTCAGCACCATGAAATGAAAATTTACATTCGCTTAGTGGCGATGTGGCGCTCGGTGGAAGACGGCTGTATTTTTAATGAGAGCTGGGAGATTTAATTACCTCTGTTTTAGCAGGCGAGATTTCGGCGGCGCAATGACAAGGGAGACGCGGCGCGGGGAAGAGGTGGCACGCAAAAAAAAAATTCCTCTGCTCACATCCCAGCGGTCACCGAGCTGAGAGAAAGCTAGCAGGCACCGGGGCTGCAATTAATCCAAATTTATTCCACCACCACCACCATGGTGTAACCACTGATCTGAAGGAGGAGGCCATGGAAGTAGTCAGTCAGCCTCCAAATGTAAAAGTAAAATAAATAAATAAATAAATACAGGGTTTCAAAAAAATAACTGTATTCCCCAGTTGTTTTGAAGTGTTTTTAAAAATGTGATTACTAATGTTGTGAATTCTCCCCAAAGGCCCCGTTTTTCTAGCTTATGCAAAACTGCTACGAGGCTACATCTGACATCTTCATGCTTATTTATTTTGTTGTTTTTTTGGGGGGGGGGGTTTCCGCTTCAGATTTCACGCCATCTCCACACCGGCGATGACAGGATGTCGGATGCAGTTACCGACGTGGCGACACTTTAACGAATAGCCAGATAAAACGCCTTCCTCTGCAAACCGATTCCTATTTTTAGCGCAGATATAGTACGTTGCAAAAGGATTTATTGTCTTGAAACTTTTGCCTAAATCATCTTTTGGAAGGAAAGAAGGGGTGATATACTGTATATATATTTTTCTTCCCAAAATCACTTTCGTTATTTGAAACGCCGGGAATTAATTTCAACAGGCATTTAAAAAAAAACTGATTTAAAGGAGCAGTGTTATGTAAAATAATCTTTTCTGAGCTTTACATCATGTTATGGGAGATTAAAGGATTTCTGAAACATGCATCAAATAATCAAAGCAACACTCAAGGAATGTTTTTGATGAGGGAATGTCATTATGACAATCATTCAGCTGAGCAAAACATCTGGGTGGACCTAACTGAGCAAACCTTCCCCTACAACTTCCCCACTCAGTTCCTACAGACTAGCCAGCAGCAATTAGCAAACAACTGGTGGACCAGCAAGCCTACTGAGCTCATTATATGAGCTACTTGTCATTGCAATGCTGGTGAAAACGTTAAGAAGTTAAAGGATTATGAATGATGATGTTGTGATGACTTCCTGAAGGCAGAGTTTCAGAAACAGCAGGACACTTAAAGAGACAGAGGCTCAATTTCAAGTCGTTAAATTACAAAATAAAATTTCTTTTACGTCATATTTAAAACATGCTGCATTTTTATAATAAATGAACAACATAGTTACTTGATTGTGCTATAAAATGGCAGCATGTGCCCCTTTAAGTTATTTTCCCCTTTTAAATTAATACTACTTTTACATTGTCTTGTTGCCTTTTGAGAGATCCCTGTCTTATCTCCTATCAGAAACAAAATTCTTGGTTGGATGAAAATCACTTTGGTTCTTAAATTATGCCAAAGGTGTGTATTACTTTGAACTTAGCCCTGATTATGTACCTTCTGAAGTTAATTAGCTGCACTGGCTCTTGTCCAGGTAGGAGGTGGCAGAGTACAAATGCACGGCATCCAAAACCAACTTCCATTACTAAAAAAAAAAAAAATTAAAATCATGTGTCTTCTGTGTTTCAATAAAGCGCAAGCTACTGTCAACAAATCCCAGTCAAATACATTGTAGTCTGTATAGTTGTTAACACAATATAATGTAAAAAAATAAATCAATGAGAGTTAACTATTTGGCAAGGCAGTCAAATAGAAACTCAGTTGAGGTGTTTTTTAAAATAGGACACACTCGCACACTGTCAGAAAGTTTGTTTCACAGAAAGACAGCATTTTAAGAGAGAAGAAGAGCGATGTTTTGGCTAGCACGATGAAGTAAATCCCACTAAAAGACTGGGGAAATGCTGATCTCTGTCAGACCTGCTAAATGAGTGGAGGTCAAGCCGGGAACATATGTTTCTGTTGCTGGAAGCGCCAACAGAAGGTCATGTTCAAAATGCTAAACAATTTCCGTTTGACTGCGTTTACTCTGACCAGCAGTGGGGAACATAAACCAAATGCTTTTCAAAAGGAGAAATGTTTCTGTTATCTTTGCGTTTTTCAGTCTATAAATCTTCTTCCTCATTCTAGATGTTTGTTGTTGATGTTTTATTCATGGTATTTCAGTTGTGTGTTAATAACATTACAGATGGTGAGAGAGCAATGTGAGCATATTTATGAACCATCGAAATCTTGACTTTAGGAAGTGTAAAACATTATTAAGGTCTGGTCATATCGCACTGGTTCATATAAACTTTACACTTTATCTTTTCTTTTTGATTTACGTGTGAAAATTGAACAGATTTTTGCATGCAAATATTTACATTACCTAATTATTTCCATCCCTTTTTGACTTCAGAGTAACAACAATTATGGTGAAAATATTACTAATGATTATATGACGCACTGCAAAATCTTACCAAGAATTTTTGGTTTAGTGCAAATATCTTAGCACGGTTGAAATAAGGCAAAACTAACTTACAAGTAACTTTTCAGCGAGATATAGGAGATTTTTAAATCAATATTATGTACCGTTTCACGGGTTAGGCCTTTGTCTCCTTTGGGGTCGGTCTTTCCGACCACATGTAGCATTACATGCCACATGTAGCCATTACTGGAATCAGTTAAAACGAACAGTTTGAAACCCCACTTCACAGGTTTTGCCTTCATATATTGTTTGAAGAAAACCCTGGCTTTGGAGATGACCATCCTTTCATCTATGGTGATTTCTTGGCCTGGATGAAAATTCCAGCGACAAGCTTCTCTCATCTCCATATACAGAGGCTTCAGTTTTCCAAGGCGGTCATACTCAGCGGTTCCCTTTTCAGCTAGATTTGCAGCGTCGTCTTCTTCACTGCTAGGATGTAGAGCTTGAAGAGTCTTGAGCCACTTCCGGCGAGATGTTACACTAGAGGGAAATGGTAGACTGTACTGATTACTACGGCGCCAATAGTCTGTCAAGGATGAACACTTGACCTAGCCCATGTACAAAACCACTGACAACATTTTTTTAAAAGTCCTGCATGGTAATTTCAGTCCAGGGCTTTTCTTCAGTTGAGAAGTGTGACCGTCCATGCTGATTTGTGTTGGCCAAAATTGTTAGAATAGTAGATGTTGTGAGAAACATTTGAAAAAGCTCAACACAAGTGGATGTAACTGTACTGATTAGCTGGAATCCAGGTGTGCGTGACGGACGGAAAATGGGTTGTGGTGGGATGATGTCAGGCTCAGTGGTGTCAGACCATTTGCCCTCACTTGAAAGTGATGCCTCACTTTTTTTCTTGTCTGCCTCCACTTCCAGCTCCTCTCCTGCTTCCCCTGGCTCTTCCGCTCGCTCCTCCTCTCGCTCTTCCTTCGGGGGCAGGCTGGTCCTCTTCTGTCTCACAGCTACTGGTGGTATTCTTAGTCCGAGAAGATTTTTGGACAGGCTCCCAATCATCATCAGAACCATCGCTTGGTCTAAAACAATGAAGGAAAAAGAAGTCAGGTGTCAACCTCCACCTCTCTTGCTCTCGCTCTTCTTCGCTCTCTCAGACACACACATGCACACACACAGAGAGAGACGCAACCCCAAACGTTAGCACCGCTATGCAAAAACAGCCCCACCTCACACACACAATGCAAAACATTCAACACTACTTATTTATTTGACTATATATTTACATATTTAGTAATTATTTCAAAATAAGGCATAACTAGCACATACTTTTTCTAAACCAATCAAGTCCCACACAGAATAAACCCGTCTCTTTCAGACAAGCACACACATGCCCACACTCACACCGCAGCAGACAGGCCACACAAAAACATCTCCGAAACATAATTTGAGTTGAGAGAGGATATCCGTACAAAACAGGTTTCACTCACTCATCAAGAAAAAGAGCTACACCTCGGATGATGGCATCTTCCTCCACAGTATCAAATTCGGACAGGTCACTTTCTTCTTCCGGTTTATCTTCATCCAAAAAATTACTGTCCCTCATCATAACAATGTCCAATGCCTCCTCCAAAGTGAATTTGGTCTTTTCTGTTCACTTTGCCATGTTCTGATTCTCAAAATAGTCATGCACTCGAGACATACGCTGGAACACCAATATTGCGCACAGTAACGCAGCGAACTGAACACCGTTACACTTCCAGTTCTACGAGTTCTTTTATATTCCACCCCCAGAAGTGATACATCTACGTGACGGTCATTCCATTGGCTACACGCCGGTTGCCTTCAAATCAGTGTCCGATATGATTGGCAGGAGCAATGAGCCTGAAAGCAAGAGCAGGGACGATTCAGGGTGTGATCCTTGGAAGATATAATCAGCTGTGGGGTCCTCATATATAGTCATATGGTTAATAAAGGTGCCAATCAAAAGAGGAGAGTCTAGACGGCCATTTTGAGGTCCCACTGTTTAAATATATTAACATAGAAACCGTGCAGGACGCTTTAAAGTGCAGCAGATGTAAAAATGTAACGCGGGCATTCCATTGCGGGTTAAGGGATTATTGACTTAAAACTGCTTGTTCAACTGGCAGATTATTTCACTTATAATGCAACCCTTTTCACATGTTATTAGTGTAATAATCTCCCAGTGGATTTTTTAGTTTCATCAAAATTAAGAAATTACTGACTTAAAACAAACTCTTATCTTGCTGAAAAGTTACTTTTATCTGATTTCAAGTTGCACCAGAAACTAAGCCAAAAATACTTGGTAAGATTTTGTGCTTTTACGTTGTGGAGAAATTTCTGCACCTTGAACACAAATGATGGGCAGCGAAGTGAAACGCTGAAAAAAGAACAACAATCCTTTTCACATGTTTTAGCCTCTTTAAGTTGGAACAGGAAATGAGAATGATGTTATGCCCAAGTTGAGCATAAGTTGCAAGTCTCAGACCCATTGAGAACTGTTATTATCTTTGTGTTGTGGTCAGTGACCACTTTTGTTAATACATGCCATTGACATTTTCTTATGAAAGACTGAAAGAGCAGCTTCAAAAAATCTGTGCGGTACTGCGAATGTAACAGATTTAATGGGAACAGTTTATTCTTGCGACTTTTACGATGTCTCATACATGTGGCGGGAGTATCGCAACTGAACTTGAAAACCAACTTTTCCAAATCAGATTTGGGACTTTATGGGTTGCTGTGTTGGGATTTCCTGACAGGAAATGTCTAACTGAAGCACAAATGAAACACAACTTTAATCGTCCTTACAGTAAAATGTCGAAATCAACACACCCTTTCAAGCTGGGTCCACTTCAGGCTGAGAAACTGCAAAAAGTACAGAAACAGATCAAATTGCCTTTGCACTTTCAATCCAAAACTTGGCTACTTTTACAAAGTGTTTTACAATGTGTTTCGTATTCTCTCTTTCTCACAAATTTGCCATTCAGAATCTTCAGGCCTTGTTCAGTTGAGGGTGGGCAGAGCTGAGGTGGTTGTTACGCCGCAATATATAACAATGTAATGAATTCGAACTTTAAAATGCGACGAAACATAATCAGAACCGTATTGTGTAACAATCGACGCAAAACGTAATAAAATCCTTGAACATATTTTAAATAATTTTGTCTTAAACGAACCATACGTGTCTGAAAAGGCAACTAAAGGACCAAACGTTCTGCATTTATTGACCAAGGTTTTTGGTTTAAATGTACATGGGATCTACAACATGATCGTTATTAGTAATATAATAATCAAGATGAACACAAACAGTTTTGTGATGGTTCATTACATAACATGCCACATTATTACATTGTCATTTCCAAAAGACCTTTTTTGTAATATTTGGTGTGAAATGTCATCTTATTACATGTGCGGTACACAGTACTGAAAAATGCGTTCAAAGATTTTATTCCATAATGCAGTTTTTATGATGTTTTATTTCATAGTGAAGCCTGATTTTATTACATTATTACATAATGTGGCATTATAGACCGTTTTTTTGACTAACTATTGCTGAATTAAACAAATTAACATGAAAATGTCACTTTGCACAAAAGCATAATGATAGCAACCTTAAAGGGCAATATTATGCGTTTTCCAGGAACATATTGTAATTTTTTTTTTAGCACAATCAAGTATCTGTTACCTTCAGTTGTTCAGGTGTTATAAATATACCAAATATAACTTAAAAGAAATTTGACTTTGTAATCCAATGCCTTGAAATTGGGCCTCTGTCTCTTTAAGAAACTCCTGCTCTTTGCATCGTTTCCATACAAACACATGTGAATAAGCTTGTTCACATGATAGCTCACTAAAACCCATGCCGCACAACCATCCAACTACTTGTTGTTGTCATCTTCTTTATGGTTTGCGCCAGTAGCAACATCCGGTTGTTTGATCATGTGACTAGTGTGATGCGAAAAAAAAAAGTTTCCTTTGTAGTTTTTGCTAAATAAACCAATTTCGATATGGTTAAAAAAACAAACAAACAAAAAAAAAACACCTTAACCTAGTGCCAAAACATTTTATTGAAAAATTACATTTTTTTTTCTTTTTCCAGACTGGCGTATTTCCATCAAGCACATTTCTTTTCAAAATGTCAAATTGGGTGATTATATGGTGAAGGGAATGGTTTGAATGGACTAAGTCTGCAGTGACAGCGCAGATCTCCACAGTCCAGGAAAAAAAAAAAAGAAAAGTACTCACTGGTCACGTACAATTATTTTCATTTAGTGGCATGATTTAATCAGAAAAAAAAGTGATGGAAGTTAGCAGCAATAATGGAGCTGCCCAGGGATGCTGCCTGTATAGAATTCCTAATACCCAATTATTTTAATCCAAAAGTTCATTATTTATTAATTCAGTGGGTCTGCTGGGTTATAATTTAGCTCCCAGAAAGTGAAACTCAGCAATGTAGCAATTAAGGGGATGTTCAGCGCTGGATACCAAATTCACCTCCAGCTAATGTTTATAATATTCAGAACCCACCATGGGTTCCATTCCGCCGTATCATTATGAAGTCCTCCCTGCATGGCAACTTTGAGTCGAACATGAGAATTGTTGGAGGCAATGTGTTCCTTGGGGTTTAGTGGAAATTAAACTTTTAGAAATTGGTTCATGCCAATCAATGCGGCAAGGGAAAGGCGAAGAGGGAGGGGAAGGGAGAGATGCGGCAAGAGGAAAAAAATAATGAGGCCAAGAGTGCAGGGAGGATGAACCGCCATGATGATTGGAGTGACAGTGACTGAGAGGAGGAAGGAGGAAGAGAGGAGAGACAATCAGAGGGTGTGTGGGGTGGGGGAGAACCCAAACCAACTGAGTTCATCCTCGGCTCAATGTACCCAAAACTCCTCTGCAGCACTTGTCTCTTTACAAACTGCCAATCCACTCTTAAGTCTCCCTCCATTGCTCTGTCCTACCCTCCCTCACACACCACAAGCAATGGCACCATATTTTCCCCCTTTCTTCTGTTAACACATACACACACACTTGCCTTCCCTTACACACACTATTTGGATTTGGACATACTTGAGTTGCCCAACCCGCCCCCCCTTCTCACCCACCTCCTTCTCCACCATTTTTCCCCTTCTTTGTCCCTCCGCCAGGCATGAATCACACTGAGGCCAGAGACCCAAAAGGCTGCCAGGCCCTTCTGATGACTCCCAGCCTGGCCATAACAAGTGGCTGACAGCTTTATTTACATAAGACCAGCAGGCAGCGTGAAGAACCGGCCCCAGACTAACTTACGCATACATACATAAACAGAGCAAAAAAAAGAAGAAAAAAAGGGCAGAGATATGTCATGGTAACGCTCGGTGTGGGTATGAATAAACGCCACGCTCCCAATAAATGCAGCAGAGGCTTCGTCAATGGGTTTTTTTGGCCCTCGGGGTTGAGATCCAAGCGTTTGTTTTTTCTGAGTTTTTCCACATGAGTGCAGAGGATGATGGGACCCTGGGGATGGGGTTGGGGGGAGTGGAGGAGAGGGACTTTAGACCTCTATGTCCGCCCCCGTCATACATCTCTCATCAGCAGATAGTGAGCAGAGCGCAGCGAGGTGCGCCCCCGCTGATTGATGCGTAGTCATTATATTAGGGCTAATGTTGCCTCTTTGACCTTTCAACTGGACGTGAGCGATGACTTCTCTCGCAAAAATAAATAAATAAATAATAGTTTTTGTATGTGTTTCAAAACAAGGAAATTGTGCAAAGACTATGCGCCCAGATTCCAGACCGGCTAAGAATCCGGCATCTGTGTTGCACATCAGGCTTTAGCTTCCGATTCAACTCGAAGTGGCTCGCTCATTATTACTAGACTTTCCCGTTTTCATGTGAGGACAGCAGATTTTGCAGGTGTGTTGCGGCTTATTTACCCCGATGGGTAGCTGGGAGGCAGAAGGTGGGCGGGGGGGGGAGCGAGTGCGATGTCTCTCAGACTGACAGCTGGGGAAGAAAGTTTATGAAATAAACATGGACCTGATGCAACGCTCAGAACCCAGCGCTGCAGTGGCCTTGGAAGCCCCCCTTATCATCTCACCGAACCCCTCCTTTCCCTTCCTTTCTTTCATTCTTTCCGTCTCTCTGTAGCAGATACTGACTCACACACACACATTCCCCAAAGCTAGGGAAACAAAGGTGCTCGCAGGCCTAATGGGGTCAAACAGACTCTAAATCAATTGTAAATCTGTCTCTCCAGAGTTTACTCAAGAGGACAGACTCTGTCAATGAAGTCTACCACACTTCGTCATACAAGGACCATACAAGATATCTAGAGTATAATTGTGAGGTAGATGGAAAATGCTAGGTGGTTTTCAACATTTGGTGCTAATAAAAATCTCAAAAGTTAGTCGTGCATTTGTATTCAACCCTAATTTTTCTAGTATCCCTTAAAAATGTCTACTGCAACTGACTTCACTAGTCACTAAAAGAATGAAAAGACTTACTGTTAGCCTGAATAATAGCATGTTCCTTCAAATTGCAATCCTGATTTCCTCAGTGGGCTAAAGTGAAGACATTGTGGATGCAGAGCAGGAGCAAAGGAGGAAGTTCAAACCAACGCTTGCATCAATCTTAAGGGGGAATGTAAAATGTATTGCAATAAAAATGGGTGACCTTGAACCACTGCTAAGACCTAGCCACAGTTTTGGGAATGCAGTGTCATGTCAAGTCAAGTTTATTTGTATAGCACATTTTGGTAAAAAGGCAGTTCAAAATGCTTTACATCATAAAAACATTATACAGGCAATAAACATAACATTTTGTCAAATGCCGTCATCGAAATCATCAAGCAAATACAATTCAAATATTTGAATTGTGAATTTATTTGAATTGATCAACATATGTTGATCAATGTTCCAGGTACTGCTAATCAAAGGCAACTCTAAACTACTCTTAGACTTGATTTAATGGAACTCAGTTTTTCAGCATATTTTCAGTTTTCTGGAAGTTTGTTTCTTTAAGCCTGGAAATGTTCTTCAGACGATAGAAGACTGACTTTATGGGACTCCGGAGGTTCAGGTCCCAGTCCTAGATTTTGGGCCCGATCACTAATGTCTGGCTGTAATAACTGAAGCTGACTATAGATCGCTCCTCTTTAGCTCCAAATATAATAAGTTCAAATTTGTTTCTGGTCAGCTGAAGGAAGTTATGTCGCATCCATGTATTGATTTGTTCTAAACATCTGTTCAATGCTCAGATGGGTTATGTGTAGCACATATAGCTGCAAGATCATATCCCTGACTACAAAGTCTGGTCTTCAAATGAACATACAGAGATTTGTAAAAGAGGCAGATTAGCAGGGATTTTCAACAAAAGATGGCATAATCCAGGACATGCTACTGTGCTATGTTATACCTGCTGTAAAGATATTTAACTGTAAGATCTATTTTATTTACCAAGAAAGATCACCAGTGCTGTCTTCGCAACAGTATGCAGTATGTTCTAGCCATCAGTTACCTTTGGAAATAGCAGGAATGCATGCATCTTCTTTGCAAGACCCTCTCTTGGCAAAGCTAACCACAGACGACCTGTCACAACAAGAACTGAGGAGATGGTCACAGAGAGTTGAAGAAGTTCTGACAGCGTGTTTAGTGGCTACAGATTGGGATGCATTCTGCCAGCCCCATAAAGATTGTAAAAAGGCCAAAAATAAGTGCGTGACAGCTCTAAGGTTTTGTGTAGACAACAACATTCCCACCAGATCAGTAAGATTATTTTCAAAAAAGCAACCCTTGGATCCCCAATGATGGGGAAAATATTGAGTTATACATAAAACAATTTAAAGTCAAGATTACAAAAAGAAAAAAAATCACATACAGGAAGAAGCTAGAGGGGAAGCAAATACAAGGAGGTGGTGCTCAAGGATAATAATCAGGTTTGAAGCAGAATGGGGAACAGATTGTTGGAAGAAGGGATAAAGTCAACGAACTGAACATGATCTTGAACAGGTTCAGGTTAGGAGTGAGCTCAGCATGCTTCTTTCCTGCCTGCAGCTAAATATACCTCCCACCCTCTTTGATCCACAGGTTTCCTTTCACACCTCACGTTTTATCTTCCGCCTCTGTCATGGATCCAGCTGATGTTTCATTGTTCTCTTCAACCAAATCAGGAAATGCTGGCGCTTCCTTCATCTCGCCCTCCCGCCTTTTATGTCTCAGCTGAAGAGGCATTTGGAGTTAACGAGGAACATGGCCTTAGCTTCTCGAAGGCCTGTGTGGACCAGCTATGTGGGATCCTGCAGCATCTCTACTGCCTTAGTCTGATTCAGGAAAAGGTCCAAGTGCTGTGGAAGTATGTAACTTTAAAATATATATATACTGTATGTTTCTTACACATGTTAAAACTTTCACTGTCAAATCAGAGCCAGGAGGATGGTTTTAGCGCTGTCAATCAACCTCGCGTACGCACTGCTCAATCTGCTAATGGTGGAGAAACAACTCACTGTTACAGGAAACTGTTTATCTGCCGTCATGGTGGGTCGTGCTAACTAGCCTTAGCATTCAAAACATGCTCTCAGTAAAAAGCAGAGGAAAAAATAGCTGGGAGCATATGGGATAGGAGAGGCGCACACATGACAATGATTGGCAGCACTAAGAGTACGGTAAGAAGCCAGAGAAACTTGATATTTTTTCTTGAGATTATCTGTCTCATACCATACTGTCACAACAAAGTGACAGTTTCAAAAAATATATATAATTGTTTTATAAAAGTTACATACTGCAGCTTTAATGCGTTCTTCATGACCATAGGCCTGTGGCCTTCACATCATGCCGTGTAAGTCCTGGAAAGTCTCTTGCTTGTAAGCAAACAAGTTCTTTTCAAGATTGAATGGTTATTAAAAATCACAAATCTCTTAGAATGGCCTCGTCAACATTCACATTCAAATCCAATGGAGAATCTGTGGGAAGACTTGATGAATTAATGTTCAAAGACAACCTGAAACCAATCTGAGGATGACCTATCTTGCAAAAATCGGAGTCTCTAGATGGGCATAGCTGATAGAGAGATACACCGCAAATGACTTTCTTGCTTCAAAAAGTGGTTCTACAAAACAGTGGCACAGACTTAAGAACTGTATGCCTCATTTTCACATTTTAATTTGTAAAAAAACCCCCCAAAAAACAAACTTCAAAATCAAAACTTCGTTCTACATCAAAGTTATGCACTACTTTGAGTAGATCTATCAAACAACTTCCAACGAAATACGAAGGATGTTTGTCACTTTGTGAAAGAGTTCAAAAAGTGTTAAACTGAAGACAGCTGTGACAGACTGGGTTCTTGACCTGAAACTCACTGACCTTTTCTTATACTCTTCTGTATGATGCATGCTCACTCATCTTTGGACTAAATTGCATCCTGTCAGGAAACCATTTATCTCATTTATTTTGAAAGGGTATATTGTCCTCTGAGGGACATCATGCGCTGCTAAAAATAAAACATTTGCACTATGAACTTAAATTAATTTTAAAAAGACCCAGAGATGCACATACAAATATTTGTATGTAGAAACTCTCCACATTGTGCACGAGCATTCTTGTTTTTAAATAATGAAATCCATGTTTTCTACTGGCAGGCTTTCCCAGAACAATTAGACCATTTTTCATTTCACTGAAGGCAGCAACCTTGCGTACATCTGAACAGATGTAAGTTGTGAAGTTTGTCAAAAAATTATACAAATTCACAGTTTGCTTTTTACAAGGGCCAGGTCATAAGAAATTCACGGCCAATGTTGTTTTCTTGACAGTTTTATTGAGAAAGATAAATTCATTCTTTGTAAAATATAACTTAAGCTAAACATCTAGAAAATTCTATGAGAGCTGAATGTTTATTACAACTTATAGGATTTAAGCTAACTGTTAACACTAGCTGTTAACAGTTGGCCTTAGTAGTTAGCATCTAGCCTTAATAGTTAGCTTGGTGGACCGTTAACAGTTCGTGTTAACAATGACCTTTTATGCTAACTAACATTAGCTGTATATTCTGGCATCAGTTACTTATGGAAATGTCAGCAATTCGTACAAGACCCTCTCTTGGCAAAGCTGAACTTGGGCAGCTTTGCCTAAGATCAACTTGTTAGCATAACAAGCTAACTGCCTAACAGTTAGCGTAGCAAGCTAACTGTTAACATTCCTGGTCAAAGACTGTAAACTGTTAGATTAAGAGTTAAATGTTAAGGCTCAACAGTTAGCTGTTGAGTTAAGGCTCAACAGCTTGGCTAACTGTTAAGGCTAAGAGTTAGATTCAAAGACCAAACATGAATTTGAGTGTGGTACAAACTGGGGATGTACAGTATGTAGGTGTTCCACACCTACTGGGACAAAGTCCAGTTCCTTTGCAGCCCATAACAGAATAGATTAAGTAAATAATAAATCCTTAAACACACACACAAAACTTTAATATGCATTCAAAATGGAAGTGCTCATAAAAAATGTTTTTATCACCAAAATGTTAAAAAATGATGCTGTTTTCCAATTGGAACGGTCTGTGCTGACTGATCTGAAGTCCTGTTAAAAGCCTAATTATGGCTCTACATGTTTTATTGAAATCAACCAATTAATTGATCTGTAGTTTCAATGTTTGTAGGCCAACAGAACCGAAGTTAAAAGTACATATTTTTCATCGCATAAAAAGAACAAAGGGTTTGGTACCGCATACAAGATGTTAATTATGCATAAGAACACGTTGATATAGTAAAAAAAAAAAAAAATGGTGGCACAAAAAGCTTGGAGAACGGACCATTTCAGCAACAAATCAATAGGGCAAAGCTCGTTTAAATCACGGCCTTGAGATGTTGTCCATAATAAATCACAAAGTATTGACTTAACCGGTTAATTTATTAAACCTCTGAATTCTTAAAGACTCAGTCCACCACCCTCACATTTAGCTCAGGGCTCAGTGCCTCACTTGGGTCCAAAACTCTGACTAATGCTCTGAGCAGCCTGGGCCGTTGCTAGGAATAACAGGCCCCGGTCACCGTGGAGTGTTGGCCTCCGTGAGCCATTATTTCCACAAACGACCGGAAAGGAAAGTCGCTCGCAGCAGTAACAGCTCCCTGGACAGGAGGCGGTCGTGCAGACTGCGAAAGCGACACAGGCCGGCCGTTTGGTCGAGGAGAGGAAGGTAGAACTTAAACACATCGCTTGAGTTTACAGTACATGTGAGTGTATTAGCGAGGGGTTTGAGTAATGACAAAACCATGATGGAAGGTGGCCCTGGCTTGGCCTCAGCTTCACATTTCCCTGAGCAAGCAAAGTTCAACCAGTTCAAACATGACGCTCGACAATTATTAAGAGTTACAACTGTTGTTTTATGGTTTTACAGGAGAGAAATGAGGTCCCGGCTCTTTTTCTCCCTCCAGTAGAAGTTCAAAATGAATGTATTTGAAAAAGTAGAAGCCAGACGATAACCCAAACTGTAAGGGTAGTTACAGTGCAACCTCTTAAGTAAATAACCTTTTCAAACAGCTGATGGAAAAAGTGTTCCCCACGTGTTGGCTTAATAAATCTGAACGTGTGAATAAATTTAAGAAAAAAGGTCAACCAACCTTAAGAAGTATCAAACTTGATTTTGAAAAAGTTCGTACCTCTACTTGCACATAATGTTGCAACCAGGATATTAACAGCAAAGAATAGTAGTCCCTAATAACAGATCGGTTTTTCAAATAAAATAATTAGATGGTGGTGTTGGTGCATTCTCAGATCATAAGGCTAGCATTAGAAAATCAAAGGGGCATGGTTTAAAATCGGAGACATTTAGATGAGCAATATGACATTTTTCTTCTTCTGCCGTTTTCCATCTACCACTTTCTGTCGTCTTCGTAGCAATTAGCAAACACCTGGTGGAACTGCGCAACGACCTACTTCTCAGAGCAACTTTGGTAAAAACGTCGATAAAGGGTCAATAGCCTTGTTGCAATGACTTCCTGAAGGCAGAGTTTCAGAAAGACCAGAAGTTTCTTAAAGAGACAGAGGCCCAATTTCAAGGTGTTAAAATACAAAATCAAATTTCTTTTAAATCATATTTGATATAATCTAAGATTTTTATAACAACTGAAGTTAACAAAATTTCTTGATAGCGGTATGTAATGCCACTAAACACATCATACTGCCCCTTTAAAGAAAAGTCCTCATTTCAAAGACCCTTTAATGAAGATTACTTTTTTGTAATTTACTGCCGTTATGACGTATGCATATACAAGTCTCATGGGAAACGAGAAGCATGCTGTCATGTAACACAACCCTATCCAGGGTTTGTCACAGCTTGACTGGCCCCTGGGAAACTCTCCCGCTTTCAACCTTTTCACCTCCGCCTCAGCTTGATTGACACAAGGTGACAACGCTCATGTACTGATCCCACACTCCACAGCCCAAGACTTCTTACCCCATAACTGTCAGTCAGCATGCTGTAGTGTCACTCCCGATGATATCTCAACGTGAATGACTCAACCCACTGACACCGTTCACACGGGCTCCGCTGTGCGGCTAATTGGTTTGGAAGGGGCTCCTTCTTCCAGCTCGTGGTTCCCGGCTGAGAGATACAATGCATGCTCCTCGTACATCCCTGTCAGACCTAGACGAAATGAAGAATTTTGTATCTCATGGATACTGTCCTGCGGGCCATGACTTATTGAAAATGCACTTTTACTGTACTTCTGTAATAATCCGCTGCAGCGGTTCTCTTTGCACGGCATTGCATCAGTGGTATCATGAATTATGGGAGAGACAGATGGACACTTAGCTGGTGCATTCACTTCATTCATGTCATCTTCCTTTATCCTCATGTTGTCCAAACTCAAATAAATGCCAAATAAAAATTGACATGAGAGGTCTCAATGAGTTAGAAATCACTGGAAAATGCATAACAATCACCTAAGGCAGTGGTTTCCAAAGATTTACTGGGCCCCCCATATGGATTACAATAAAATCCCCCTCAAAAAAGAAAAAGAAATCAAGTGGGCACACACATCATTCAACAAGACATAAACCTATACACATATTTTGTTTTCAAACACTGAAGTTTATTTCACAAATCACGAGTCCACAAAGACTGCTAAAGGGCAAAAGTTTGACAATATATCAAACTTAAAAAGTATCGTTGATATCGCCGATATTTACTTGGTACAGCTAGTTATCGTATTGTAGAATTAGGCATATATAGACCAGACATTCAGAGAGGAGGAAGCCAGCACCCTCGAGTGGAAGGATTGAAGCAAAAATGAACAGGGAGTTAAGGCAAACCACTAATTTATTTGCAAAGTGGTTGAAGTAACCTGATTTCAATTCATGAGAAAATATGTAGGAGGAGTTAAAGAGGTGCGAGAACAACGTGACCAGCCAACCTGACTCAGTTACAACGTTTCTGTCTAGAGATTTATTCGGAGGAAAAACAAAAACACAAGTGATGTTACTTCAGAACTTCATTAAACCTCTGACTGTCATATGGTAGAACGCTTCCAGGCGTGGACTGGATAGAGCTTCAGGTGAAATTTGTTAATAGTTGAGCTCTAGAAATGTGAGATGCTGCACTCGAAAACAAATGTTATGGTTACAAGTATGAAATAATACGTTTTTCGCAAAACATCAATGGAAAATTTGTAAGTGCTTGAGTATGGCTCCCTCTAAACATCTATAACTTGGGTCCAGTCTGATTAACTAAACCTAATTTTGAGACACACCGACTTGAATGTGGCTTGCAGTCCTTTCATGCCACGGGGCAGAGTAGCTCTTTCTGGCACTGTTCCAATTACACCGCTGAAGCGACTCAACCTCTTACTGTAAAATTTGCATATTTCTCCCATAGGCCCAATGATACATGCACTGCAATGCTTCCGGCAAGCACCAACACAAGGGAATCTCTTAAAAAAGGGGAAAAACAGAAGCCAAGGAAGCTTAGCAGAAAATTTAGGCCAACTTTACATCAGTGTTTAGAAGATATGTGTAGGACGGCCAAGTCCTGGACACTTATCAAGACCATTCTTGTAAAACATAAGAGACTTGTTATGTTGCTGGTCCTTCTACTGAAAGAAGAGCGAGATCAAAGATTCACTCTATACCTGAATAATGGCGTAAAAAATGAAGGAACTAAATTGTTTAATGATGCTGATTGATGCGCTTTCATTTTCTCTCTGTTTCTGCTCAGTTTTGTTCTTGGAGCAGGGAACCTATCTCTACAGTCAGTGACTTAAAGGAGCAGTATTATGTGTATTCCAGGTATATAGTACCGTTTTATAGTACAATCAACTACTTATTTTGACTTCAGTTTATATATAAAAAAGCTACGTACGTACAGTACATGTATATAATATGACCAAAGAAATTTGACTTTGTAATTTAAAGCCTTGAAAGTGGCCCTCAGTCTCCTTAAGAAACTCTTATTCTTACTAAAGCTCCGCCTTCAGGACGTCATGACAATATGCTCCTCTATTAGACCTTTAACGCGTTTACCATCGTTAACGAACTCAGCAGATGCACAGTTCCACCAGGTGTTTGCTAATTGCTGCTGGCTAGTCTGCAGGAGGTGCTAGGTCCACCCAGGCATTTTGTAGAGCTGAATGGTTGCCAAGGAGATTGAAGGATTTCTCAAACGCGCAGGAAAGACTCAAGGCAGCACTCCAGGTATGTTCACATCAGAACATGATGTGAAGCTTTAAAAAAGTGCGATACACTGCCCCTTTAAGATTACCTTCTCCGTGTCTCTCTGCATTTTTTGGGGAAATCTTGAGACAAAATGTCTTCTGGAATCTTGCCACTTTTCCAAAAAAGGCCTTTTTTTTTGATGGACATGATGAGTACCGTAGTGAAACCTTAGGTGTAAATTGACATGCATTTCCTCTTGTCAGTTTAACTGGATGGTCATGTCTTGCTGTTGTGAAACATTCTTTCCATTATTGGTTAATTGATTGTTTTATTAACCTAAATCTGCTTTAACCGCCCTGCTTTTTTTGTTCCTGAAATCCCTGCAGTGTTTCTTGTCTTCATAATGCTGTTTCTTCACTCATCAGTATATACTGAGATGTCGAGCACACATGGAATCTATTTGCAAATTATGTGACTTTGGAAAGCATTTAGTTACATTGGATTTTGCCTAATTTGACATTTTCAGTTGCAAAATGTCCACTTCATGGTTAAGCTGTGCTACTTTTCGGTTTATCAAGACAAATTACTGAGTAGTCTGCTTTAGGAAACAGCCTGGAAGTCCCACAGTGGGCAGTCTGAAGGGGGCAGCTTAGTTGCACACGGTTTCCTGAATGCTCCATAAGGCATCCTACAGACCCAAACATAAGCGATGCGGCTCACGTTGCGCAACCTCAGCGGAAACGTAAGGTCTGAGATAAGAGTCGGAGCAAACATTTCTGCACCTCACCGCTTGTGTAAGGGTTTATTTTCAGCGGTTTGCACGGAAGGTCATAGAGCACTTTGGAGGATGTTGTGTCTCGGGGTTCTTCCAGACGTCTTCTGCTTACATAGAGCAGTGCAACCGTTCAAACACATCTCAGAAACATGTGAGGTTTTATTAGTGCTGTCACTGAGTTTTAAAATATTAAATTAGATTAATCCCATTCTGTGATTAATAACAACCACTTTGCTCAACTTTGAAAGCTTGAAATTTGAAAACGCATGTCTTCAAAAAAAATGTCTTAAGAAAATCTTTTGTCTCCCACTAAACATCTCAGTCTTCTAGGTTTTCGTAATCAGTGAGCTTTGAAAAGAAGCTCTCCGAGATCTCAAGATGTAAGTAGCATTGTAAATAAAATGCATTTGTTTTGTTTCAAGCACAATTTGGAAAAGTTAACTACAAACTGGTTGTGCTGCAGTGGAAGGATAAGGTCAACATAGGTAATGAAATTAATCTACATTCTGTAATATTAACGCCTTAAATGTTTTAGATTAATCACAAGCACTAACTTTGACAGCCCTTGTTACACGCATTTATTCCAGTTTTTTAGGAATACTGATTTAAATATGTAAATGTGAGCCAACAGATTCATTTCATATCTTCCAGCTTAAAGTACAAACCTGACACATGTTTTGTAAAGGACATCACACGGAGATTCCCTCAACTGTTACCTTGTAACAGGAAGAGATCAGGTATTTTCCTTACAGAGATCGGGGTAGAAGTATCAGAAATCTCTTCCATAACCACTCGCTTCTTCTGCTGTTATGTTCTTGACAGAAAATAAAAAGTCACTCTGATCCAGCTGAGTAACTGATGTGAAGTTTTACATGAGGTTTTCAGTTCCGACGCTCAATCAAATCGAGAATCACCGAAGAGTCAGATTACGAGGGAGCGCTCAGCCGATTGGCCTTTATTTCCACCATCACGGGCACCTGGGTCAGGTGTCGGAAATCGTCAGCTGGGAGGTGTGCGGGAAAGGAGGGCCGAGTCTGAAACTGTATCTGAGACACACCTGCTCTCAGCAGGTCAGTTGCCTTGTGAAAATCAAGCCCCCTTTCAGCGCCGTTGTTAAGAAAATCACACCATGCCCTTTTGCAAAAACAGGAGAGCGGATTTGCTCTTTCGACTCCTGCTGTGTTTACCCTCTTAAGTTGTACGCAAGTGACTGTTTTCATAAAAGGAGAAAAGGAGGGGGAGAGGGGGGTTCTTTCAAGACACGCCCTTACATGGGAAGGCTCACGACGCGACACAGACGCAACTTGATCCACTCGGGGTCTATTGGAGACGCTGCCACGACCCCAACGCTCAGGAACAATGATCACGAAGCTCCTTTTGTCTTTTGCACTTGGCATGATAAAAGAGTGAGAGTTTCCATTTAGCTCTTTACATCCCCGTTCCAATTCGGCTCGATTTAAAATTTTGCAAGAAGTTGTGAACGGTGACGTGTTTTTTTTTTCTGTGCCGTTTAGAATTGCAGTCTGCCTGTACGTAGTGTTAGCAGTGACAGCGGAGGAAGTGAACGAAGCTGTTCAGTTGGCCACACCTCTAAATACTTAACATAAACAGCCGCCTTGTTCGGCTCGGCACTTCTCTCTACACGGTGGAGGATGGTGGTTTTACAGTGCAGGCAATTTGCGATAATAGATAGATAGATAGCATTTATTGTCATTGAACAGAATTCAACGAAATTTCCATTGCAGCTCCCGTGCAAAAGGTCAAATATATACAGTATAAATAAGCAAACACACAATAATAATAATAACAATATATACAACTAAATTAACTAAAGGCACTCAACCACACCAAAGAAGTAGCAGCAGGTCCAATTATGGCAAAGTACAGATAATGTGACAGTGCAAAGTGCAGAACTTTCTCAGCATCGAACTGGCGCATTACATATGTCATGGTCAAACATTAGCGATTGGGTAAAATTTGAAACTTAAACACGGTCCATGTTTTCAGCAAGCAAATGTTTCTCAAAAACTAAGAGTCAAGACCGTCTGAACATAGAAATTAGACATTGTCTCTTCAGGCAATTAGTCAGGTTAAAACCTAACCCGGTATACTCTGTCAAACTCCAAACCCAGCCTTACAGCATTAATTCCACGCCATATCCGGTTCGTATTTCATACGTGACTGGGGTAGATATGAATTGCACAGGATGTAACTTAGATAAAGCAAGTATCAACTTTCAAACAAGTCCGATCATGCGGGAAATCCTCAGGCAGCACAATGCCTCATCAGACGCAGCGTAAAAAAACAACCTGCGAACGCCGGTGAACCCTCCGATAAACCCGTCAAACCCCAAGCTGTCCCGCGGCAATGGGAACGCGCTCTGAAACAGGCCCAGACCGGCGCCTTCTCATCGCCCGGCCCGGCCGCGAGCCACATGATGATAATGAGTCTCTGTCAGTGGCATTCAGCAGTATTGAACCGCAGCTCGCGCGTCAGGGGAACAGCCTAGACAGAAGCCCGTCCCGTATCTCCTCTAAGTCCTGTCACCGGCTCACATTGAGGCTCGACTGATTAAAACTGATGGGATGACATGATTGTGACCGGTATGGATTTCTAACTCTCCCAGCCGCACTGCCCAAATACATGTGTCTTCCTTCCTTTTGACGAACCCACCTGGGAGCCCTCCGAACCGAGCTGCAGAATACATAATTTAGGAGGCAGCAGGCAATCGATAGCAAAAAAAAACAACAAAAAAACCCCCAGTAATGACAAGGGGAGGGAGAGAAAGAGAAAAGAGTGAGGAACTGCAACATCCTGCTGTCCATCAGCACCAGCAGTGGTCAAATATTAACTTCTAATCCTACTGTGAATTCTTCATCCTGGCATAAATCCTCACCGAGACACAGCGATTCCCTTTCAGGAGTTCCTGCTGTGTTTAACATGATGCATTTACATCCTGTTACCTCTGTTTGACTCGTAACTCCAGCAACTTTGCAGTACAATGAACTGGCTCTGGATACACATTTACAGAGTGTGCAACTTTATTATTACATGCTTTACATCAATCTTTTCTCATTTTCCCTTTTTTGTGCAGAATGACGCATTTACCTTCTACGATTGATTTCTCCTTTGCCCCGATGGACTTAGATTTTCTTCCGGTGATTTCTCAGTGTCACATGAATGAAGTTTAGCTTTGTTCAGTGATTAAAGGGCAGCTTTTTTGCTTGTCAAGTTTAAAAGCAAACTGTAAATCCGGAGGCCTAAAAAAACGCTGAAGGAAGACAATGACGCAATACCAACCACGAGGAGAGTTTAGACGTTTGTGTTGCTGCTGTTGGTGGAATGGCTGCTGTAGAGCACAGATAAAATCCTTTATCCAGCGTGATACCACAGATTCAAATATATGACAATAGTTGCGTTACCATTAGCCATAGAATTGCGCTAATTGAAATGGCAAAAACAAATGTGCTTAATGGAAACACGTCTATTAAAAAGCTTTTGCACTAGAGTGAGGTGGGTTTTCAGCTGCATCGAAACATCTATTTTGCAAAACTGCGATGTAAAAACTTTAACGCACCGTACGAGTCACGTGATCGATGAAAACGTCGAAGAAAACGACAGGAAGTAGAAGCAGTTTTTTTTTTTGTTTGTTTTTTCGAACAATGTGCCACTGGCTGCCATAACTTTTAATGACTTGTCATGAGTGATTTTAATTTAATTTCTTATTTAATGGAAACACCGCAATTTGGAAATTGTGTCTATCTTACATTAGAAGAGTATGGTCAGGGTGAGCTGTGGTGGCGTAGGGGTTAGCGCGACCCACGTTTGGAGGCCTTGAGTCCTCGACGCGGCCATCATGGGTTCGATTCCCGGACCTGGCGATATTTGCCGCATGTCTTCCCTCCTCTTCTTCCCCCTTTCCTGTCAGCCTACTTTCATATAAGGGACACTAGAGCCCACAAAAAGACCCCCTGGAGGGGTAACAAAAAGAAGAGTATGGTCAAAGATTTGCGCACATTTGTTAAGGAAATGCAGGAGAACTGTAGAGGATGGTGAAAGACATTTGACTCAGCGATGCAGAAAAAGTAAAGGCCACTATTAGAGTGATCTTGTACTTCCTTAAAGTCTCAAAAAAAAGAACTTATTAGGGACCTAATTTTAGGGTTTTTCAACTCTGCACAATGTAGTGTGCAGCACTTTGGGATCGTTTGAAACATACTAGAGAGATTTTGGTAGTGAATAGACTGAATGTGAAAAGGCTGTCTCTCCCTTGATTGACAGTCTAAATACATGACATGACAGGAAGCTTAGGAGGAAAGCTTCTGCCTGGGGTTTTCCCGCTCTCTTGTTTTTAATTAACTGCGCCGAAACCTGTAACTAGAGCAGCGGCTTAAACAAATTTAATTGCAACATAATAGCTAGTTGAAAACAATTGTGAAGCAATTAAGACGGGTTTTTGTTGCCTGGCTGGCATAATAACGCGCTCAGTGATTTATACTTCCTCCCGTTTCCTGTTAACGGTATTTACTGCGAAGGGATTTCTCCCGGATGGCTGAGCGCAGCTGTGCCCCCTGAACGCAACATATGATCCATAAAAAAAAAAATCGGAAAACATACTCAGACATTCCCCAAATCCAGCAGAAATATTAGAACTAATCATTGTGTCTTTCTCTCAGCGACTGCTCGACTTCTACATATACCCGCAACATACGGGGTATGCCAGTGGTATGTTATGGTGGAATATGTCTTCTGCTGATTTGAAGGACTCACTCTGCAGACATTTCCATTCAACATTTTGATTGCATGGCATAGTGTCCCAGACTCGCAGCGCCATCAGGTGTATAACTGTCAAGGTTGTCAAATGTCTCATTACCCCATGTCAACTCAAACGCGTCTTCATATTTATGTCTCGCTGGATATGCTGTATGGGGAAAAATGCCGGTACAAGCCATTATTTATTGAGGGGACAATGACAGGCATTGTACCTGAGGATGTTTGAAAGGACGGGGGAAAAAAAATAACATTCCTCTGCCTTAATAATGCTGTCTTGTCAAACATTTATGGGACAGAGGGAAAACAAGGGCAGAGGTGTACGCATATTGACATCATGACTGGGCAAGGCTGTCACAGGATATCGGTAAGGGAGTAACAGAGGAGGAGGGCAGGTGTGGGGGGGGGGGACGTCAGGTATTGTGTTTGGAGGAAGTGCTTATCACTGAATTGCCCTGAGCTCTTCTGAAAAAGAGCAACAGCCTGTGCTTTCAAGGTGTTACCTTACGGTATTTGTGAGTGCGAGTGTCCTAACCCATATCTGTTATCAGGAAGGAGCAAATCTCCATTATGTGGAGTAAGAAAAAGAAGCGACTTGTCATTCAAAGTGGCTGGTAACACTTCGAACAACAAAGTATTAAATATGCAACTTTTCTTACTGATGTACGTATAAAAAGCATGGACAACAGTGGAGACATAAAATGTCAAATAATTATTTTTTTTTCACGCTGACTGATATTAAATCAGACTAAGCACCAACTGGAGAGGATGGTGAAAGACATTTGACTCAGCGATGCAGAAAAAGTAAAGGCCACTATTAGAGTGATCTTGTACTTCCTTGAAGTCTAAAAAAAAAAGAACTTATTAGGAACCTAATAAGTTTTTTTAGGTTAGTAAAAATTGCAAAAAATATTTCCCATTTAGCCAATGAGAGAGAATTTCTTATTATTATTATTCACTTTCTCTCAAGTCTGATCCATCCTTGGGTAAAAATTCCCAGATGCCTGAAGGTTCATCTGTTCGAACAGCATGGAACCAGCCAACCAACCAATCAGGAAGTGGAAGGCACCACAAATCTGGGACAAACTTCCAGAAAACTGCAAAATTGCTGAAACACTGAATTCCTTTAAATCAAGAATAAGAATGTTTATAGTTGTTTTTGAACCACAATAAGTGGAGCATTGACCAACATATTTGATGCCTGTTGATGATTTTGATGATGGCCCTCAACTAAATGTAATGTTTGTTACTGGTTTCTCAATTGGTGACTGTATGATGTTTTTATGACTTCAAAAAAGTTTTTATGACGTAAAACACTTTTAACTACATTGTGCCTGACGTGCTACACAAATAAACTTGATTGGTTGATTGAAGGAAATACTGTAAGAGTGGGGATTTCAGTTTATATTTTTTTGAACTATATTTGGTTAAGACTATCACAAAAAACACCATCTATGAAATCCTATTCTGGTAAAAACTTTATTAATGAAATAGAAAAGTGTTCTGTTTTTTTTTTTTTTTTTTTACATTTCTGTGTGATTTTTAGACTGGAATGAATGATGTTGAAAAAGTCATTTTAGTACATTTTTGTCGTGGAAACAAACGCATGAAAAGAGCACTGTGCAGTCTTAGTCTTTAACTTTAGCTTACATTAGATATATCAGAGGGTTTTTTTGTAAGGTGGCTCCGAAAGGTTGACAAAATGCAAAGGCACAACAAAACAAAGACCACAACAGAATAAGCATGCAGGCATGCCAGCATGACTACCACTTTAGCATAACTTTTGTTGTGGCTTTTGCATTTTGTTGACCCTTTCTGGGCCACCATAGAGACAATTAGGAATGGTGCAGTCAGTCACCACTTCATCATTAGCATAAAATAAAGTTGCAATTTAGCGAACGAGGCAAACCGGAACAGTTTATCCTTCCATACTTAATATGAACTTTATAAGGTGAACTGTGTATTGAGGGGGGCATACAGTGGAGCACTCCAAAAGCAATGATTGGGATCCAATTATTGTGGAGGGGGAGGAGGGCTCATTAATTGACCCCCGCTGATGTGAGCTGAGCAGAGTGGTCAGCAGAGGGGCCGTTAACTAGGCGTCCGGCGCATTCACCAAAGAACTGTAGACGGCGATGGCAGCAGCCGCTCTCTGCTGGAGCCGCCGTCAGCAGGCGCTGCGGGTGAATGATAGGGACAGGCTGGTAACGCGTCTTTCAAAGGACCGCTCCCCTTCCACCCCCGATTACCCTCCCATCCCTACCCAACCCAGTCATAACATCTCCAAACAATAAGCGGAGACAGCTTGTGCCTGGTGAGTCTTTTAGAAACACCCGATTCAAATAGAGGGTGCAGCGTGTCAGTGGCCAGACAAAGGTTTTGCTAACACTCAATTTAGCTAAGTCCATTGAGCTTTTGGGTGTGTGGTGAATTACAATGTTGACTTTAGTCAAATATTTTAAGTGGATTTAACTTCTTTTCTTCTTTTTTTTTTACGTAGTTATAATAAGTACGTAATTTGAATAAGTTAAGTGCTTTTGAGGTAAATTAACTTAACTAACTTGAAGTATTGTGAAAGGATATGTGACTGTCAGGAGTGGTCAGCAGGGTATCCCACAATGCATTATGCCACCAGCAGCAGTAACTAATTAAACCACAAAACTTAGTTTTACAATGTTTATACACAATATGTTGTTTTTTTTACATATTTGTTGAAACTGTCACCAGGTTGCAACAACTTCTATTGCTGTCAAAACAAAATGCACTGCTACCAACCAAAAACAACCAAATCAGATCCAGGAGGAGGGTCTTGGCGCTGTCACTCAACCTCATGTACTCACTGCTAAATGTGCCAATGGCACAAGAAACAACTTACCATTAAAAGAAAACCATTTATCCGCCGTCATCTGTAGTAATGCTAACCAGCCTTAGTATTCACAACAGAATCTGCTGATGGGGCGGGGGGAAAAGCTGTAGCGGTTTTAGAGAGAAGTTGGGGCACGCCACGCAAGATGGCCATTCAATTAAATTCAAAAATACTCTGTTGAGCCTCTGGGCTCTGATTGGTTTATTTTTAGTTAACACTGGGAGAAGGCGGACAAAATTGTTTCAATTTTCACCGATTGTCTGTCTCATCCCATACGGTCACGTTTCAACAAATATGTGACAAAAAAATGTATAAAAGTTATACTCTGCAGCTTTAAGGCGAAAAGACTCCAAAGGTTGATCTATGCAGTCAGTTCTTCAATAAAGAACTGATTTTCAGAACAGTACAACTCTTCTTACCTTATTTTTGGCATTTACATTCAAATACATAAAACTACATGGATGTTCGTGTTTATGTTCCACATCATTCTGCCTGAGGGCATAGCTTTGCTTGTGTTTACTTTACAAAAAAAAACCTGAGCAAAACATCTCTGCTTCCTATATATTCTGTTAATTTTTAAGCACAGAAACAAATGAAAAGCAAGAGCTAACACCTGCTGCAATTGTGTTATTTTAGTTTCAGGTTGGAAAAATGTGCCTTCAGGAAGCTTTGGGGTTTGTTTACATATACAAAAAAATATTTTGGTGTTAAGTAATTGCAACATACTCAGATTTATTAATCTAACTTAAGTTACCTTTACTAAAATTGCACAGGTTAGCTTTAATCGGTTAATTTGAGGAAAAGTAAAAAAAAATGTTTAGGCAACAAGTTTTCATATATATTAATACTCAAGGATATGTTATGTTTTACAGTGTGGAGGTCCTGACTATTCGTGGCTTAGCAGACATTTGGGAAAAGCAGTTCACTGCAAAAATACAAAATCTGACCAAATCATTTTTTTTCTGCTTTCGAGGGCAAATATCTTAGCAGGCTTGAAATGAGACAAAACTAACTTACAAGTAACTTTTCAGAAAGACATAGAACTTGTTTTAAATCAGAAATTCCTTAATATTCATTTTAAAAGGTTCTGGTTCCAATGGCAAAATATTTCACTTATAACATTGGAAAAATGTCTTGTTACAAGGGAAATAATCTGCCAGTCTAACTACTTTTCAATCAACATTACGGAATGACTGACTTCAAACAAGCTGCTATATTTTGCCGAAAAGTTACTTGTAAGTTAGTTTTGTCTTATTTCTAATATACTAAGATATTTGCGCTAGAGACTAGACCAGAAGTACTTGGTAAGACTTAATAGTGCCGTTACATTTGCATCCTGCGACACTTAACAGTCAGCGTAGACTTGTCGCCCCACATCTGATAACGGAGAGATGACGGGATGCTGGGGGAATCTACTTGCGAGGCGTTTACGTCGCCTGAGCCTCACGTTGGACCCGGAAAGCGTCCCAGGGACCAGGCGTTTGTCCAGTGAGCTGTCCGGCTGCCCCGTCAAGCAGACAAGTGGACAAAGTGTTTGTGAAAAGGCGTCAACGGGGGAGGAGGTAACTGCCTGCACCTGGGGCTGAGCAGAACTTTTTCATTTTTCCCAACAACTTGTCCTCTTTCTTTCTGCTCCCTTTATTTATCACCAGGGGGTATAGCACACTTTGAAAAGGAAAACATTTCCTACCAGCTCGCCTAAAAAGACAGACCTTTGTTTGCTTCCCCCTCCCACCACCTCCTGTGGGCAGAGCGCCGTTTAGCAGTCGGCTGATGATGTTCCTTCTCCGTCCAGAGCGCAGCAGTCCATTTTTTTTTTTTTTTTGTGCAGTGCGACGTGCTGCCGAACTGGGTTTGTGCTGAGGCGTATATTTAGACATACGGAGATCGACCCGTAGAGGTCAGTAGGTTTTTGGGCCTTCATGAAGTCGTCGCATTTAAGGAAAATAGGAAATGTATGCAAAGACATTAAAACTCCAGCAGGATTAACAGTCTGACCCTCCTTGACCTCTGCAACACACAGGAACCCTTTCCAATGCAGGAGTTCATACTGAGCTCTGTTGTGTCACTTGCATCAAAATTTTACGAGCAACTGGAAATTCAAACCCTCCTTCAAGTGCCTCGAATGGAACGTTACACCTTAGATTATTGGCAAAATGGACTTCAGTAGCGGTGTAGCGATACCATAATCTCACAATGCGATACAATATACGTTATTCTGATCACAATGCAATATGTATCACAATATTTGGCAAACGATACAATTCAACAATTCAATGCACTTTTTGCGATTTTTCTGAAAGAGTTTAGAACAGGGGTCTCAAACTGCAGTCCTCGAGGGCCGCAGTCCTGCAACTTTTAGATCTGCCTCACCACACCTGAACAGAATAATTAGGTCATTAAGGCTCTGGAGAACTGATCTACACAAGGAGGAGGTAATTAAGCCATTTCATTCCAGTGCTTTGTACCTGTGGCACATCTAAAAACTGCAGGGCTGCGGCCCTCGAGGCCTGGAGTTTGAGACCCCTGGTTTAGAAGGACAGCGTGATTTTAGTGACATTTTGTGTTCCATAGACTTGGATTTAATTAACTGAAAACTGATTAAAAGCACCAACTACACAATACCTGACTCTGATTGGACAGAGTCTAACAGTCTACAGCTGGACAAAATGAATCAAAGATGCAGTGAGAAAATTAATTCCTGTCAATTCAATTCATGTGGATTTGACATGAAACTCAAAGTTTCAACAGTGATCCAGGAGCTGAGTGGGGAGATGATCAACCTCTGTAGATTCTCAATATGCAAATGATTGCACTTATGTTTTTCTTTTGGACATATTGTGGCTGCACTTTGGAGTAAAAAAAAAGTCTTTTGGACTCTAGGAAAAAGGCTTTTCTTCCTTGGCTTCGGCTTCCGGAGTTAGCCGTGGCTGTAAGCTGTTTACTACTAGCTGCTGGGGACTGGCTCAGCCTCACCCCGTAGTCATCGAGTAATATGTACTTTAAGCACAAGTTGAAAGTGAGACTGGGGTTGAAATAGAATAGCTGCTACGCCATCACAAACCAGACATGTTAAAAAGACGGAATACGCCTATGGATTCCTATGGTTTAACGTATCGATACTTGCGGACTGAAAAATTCATACCTTTCGAGGGGGGAAAAAATCTATAAATATCGTAGAATCTATATAATCATACAGCTCTAGACTTCAGTCAAAACTCTACAATTTTCTAGAAAAAAATATGTATTTTCTGCTAAAAACGTCCAACATGTCCGCCATATTGTCTGATTCATTCAGTCCTGCAATTCTCTTAAAACACTCATAGAGTTTCCATAGAGAAAGTGTAGAAATAAAGTCTGCAGCACTACGCGACGTTGAGCAGATCAAATAGAAATTTCTTGTTGCTCACCTTTTTAAAAAATTTTTTATATATTTATTTTTTTTGTAATTAGCCATGTCCAGAAAATTATACTATACATTAGTGGTGTTCCGATACTGGTTAAAAAATAAAAAGTAAAACTAAACAAAAAAATGTATTATTATTATTAGATAGAATTACTATCTGTGGTGAGTGGGGAAAAGCAGAATCGAAGAAAAAAAGGTCAATTTGAAGGTTTGCCTTCACTTCACAGATAGTCAGATTCTGTGCTGATTGTTAGTTATTTTGGATTCCAACTACATTCTTTTAAAAGGATATTCACATTATAAAGTGCATTTGTTTTTGGTACAGAAATGATTTTTTAAATATATTTTCTGTTGTGTGCCATGTTCACTTATTCAGTATTATAATATAAATTTTTTTTATCTGAAATATTTTCTGGGGTCTTGCATCGGAGCTCAAAAACAGAGAGCTACGATGTAAGTCCTGCTTGATATACAGTCGTATTAAAATGCTTGGCAAAAATGGTGGCAAATCAGAATCACAGCATTAAATTTAAGATCCATAATTTGTTTATGTTGCAATAAATTTTAGTATTACAGGGGTAAAAGTTAGGACAAAAAAGAACAATAATATTCTGAATCTCAGACGAACTTTAGCGTGAACCGCAGAGAGAAGAGAAACCGGGCGCGAATCTTGTGCAACTCTTCAACAACCGAAGAGTATGCTCTTTAAATACGGACGCTAATTCTGGGAGGTTGTTCTGGGGTCAACACCAGGATCCCTTTCCTGGTCCTTAATGGAGGTGTAAGTTGACTCAAGTGCGCCTCGGTCCGGTTACCCTGGCATTTCTCGAGAGCCCGATGAGGCAACCACGTTTTGGGGGGCCGGAAAGGGAGGAGAGAGAAGAGAAGCAGGAATGCTAGCATAAAAATTCAAATATAGATCTCAAGTGAGTCAGATCCCTGGCAGCCAAGAAGGGAGAATTTACAACTTCTTTCCACGGGGTAAATCAAGTGAGAATGAATTGGTTGTTTTCTTTGCTATCTTTCATTGCCGTTTTTTGCTCCCACAGACGAATTACCGAGCTCTAACAAATCAGGTCCGTTTTAAATCACAATAATTGCAGCCGAGGTGTTGAGAGGAGGCCCAGAAACGTCTTGCTGAGAGTTCACACACTGCGTCCAGAGTCTGGAAAACTGCGGCAAAACTCAACAATCCAGACCAGGGGAATAGCTGTCGACTTCTGGAATGTTCTTGCGAAAATAAACAGTTCTCGGCCCTCTCCGCGTCTCCCCCACATGGTAGCTCTCGATTTTAACCCCCCTCCACTCCACCCTCCACCGATCCCTTTATGCGTAAAACAGTTGTAGCAATTTGGAGAAGCGAGGGTAATGTCTCCTCCAGGATGGAGTCAGTCAATTCTGGCCCTGAGAGTGCCATCTTTCAACTCCTCAGCAAAAACATGTGTTCAAGGTACGGTTACAGGAACTTGTCCAAGTCAGCCGCATATCGTATTAATTACAGGCGTCTTTCATCGTGGCGCTAAAAAAAGCACATTTTTTTTCTTTTTCTTTTTTGGTCTGTTGAGGATTCTGGGACATGAGGCAACGCTACGGTCCGCATTTCATTTTGTTTGTCTGCACGGACATTTAGGACCAGGCTGCAGGAGTCATTTTATCGAGTCATTTACCCAACCAGGTTACAGTTGACCACGCTCTGCTAAGCTTGAGGAATCGTTTGGTCCCTTGCCTGGATTTAAGGCTGATTAAATCAGAATGCAAATTCATTTCCTTGTGCAAAAAGTCCATTAAATATAGAAGGGGTGAGCAATAATCTGGTTTGTGCAATTAAGCCTTCAGGAATCCAGGCAACAATGTAATAAACTAGAAACCTTCCTGTTTCCATGCAGAGATGCTAACTTTTAAGCATGCAGGTTACGCAATATCCTGTTCAGATGTGCTACATATTACAAAACCTAAACCTATGAATCATTCATCATTAGGTGGTGACTCACCCTGTCCATCAGACATTTTGATTCAGCATGTTGTCAACCCCCCCACCCCCCGATAAACCTCCCTTGTAGCCAGAGCATTGGTACGGATGTTGTGGCCCCCCTGAGCTGGCTCCTGTTGCTCAGTGGGGCTCTCGGGTTTCTTGGCCCAGCGTTCAGAGATGGCGTGGCCACGCAGCTTACAGTATTAGGAGCTGGCTGTCATCAGGGGAATTTGCAGAGCGAGTTTGTTATTAGATCCAGGGTGTGAGGCGAAGGCAGTCAGTCGGTTTGTACTTCCAGACTTCTGACTCCAATGTGGCCGTGGATAAACAGCCAATATTATAGATATTAGTGGTTTTAATAAGTGGTGGCGATATAAAAATCTCCCTTTTTTTTTTGCGTCAAAGCTAACCGTGAATTGGGAAGTGCTGTCCAGTTGATGTCATCAAGTAATTTCATCCGGTGCGATAAGCCTAACATGCATTTATTTATGAGCCAGTCGCACCAAGAATCTATGGGTGCGACTCTTATTTTGAAATTATTGCATAGTTCTTGAGTTGATCTGTTCTGTTGTCAGATTTGACAAGTAAAGACTTGGGTAGGCATCAACTTAATATTGACAATAGAAACTAGAAATGCTTTGAGAATGCCACAACAAGCTAACTATTAGCCTCTCATCATGCTGAAATTAAGCAACACAATTTTATTTGTCCAGAACTTCTCAAGGTTGCATACATGATTAAAAAGATCATTTGTGGTGATACAGTTATTATTAATCAAAGGCAACTTTAAACAAATTTATTTGCAGCCTTGATTTAAAGGAACTTTGTGTTTCAGTTGTTTTGCAGTTTTATGGACATTTGTTCCAGATTTGTGGTGCATAGAAGCTGAATGCTGCTTCTCCATGTTTGCTTCTGATTCTGGGTGTGCACACTGGACTTGAACCAGAAGACCTGAGTGGTCTGGAAAATCGATACATCATCAAATCTTTAATGTACAGTAGAGACCCACAGTTTGGACACACCTTTCTAATTCAATGGGTTTTCTTTATTTTCATGAGTATTTATAAGGCAATAAATCCCACTTATTAACCTGACACGGCACACCTATGAAGTGAAAACCATTTCAGGTGACGACCTCTTGAAGCTCATCAAGAAAATGCAGAGTGTGTGCAAAGCAGTAATCACAGCAAAAGGTTGCTACTTTGAAGAAACTAGAATATAAGGGGTATTTTCAGTTGTTTTACACTTTTTTGTTTAGTGCATATTTCCACATGTGTTATTCATAGTTTTGATGCCTTCAGTGTGAATCTACAATGTCAATAGTCATGAAAATAAAGGAAACTCATTGAATTAAGAGGTGTGTCCAAACTTTTAGTCTGTACTGTATTTTGGTGCTAAGCCATGCAGTGATTTGTAAACTAAAAGAAGCATTTTAAAGTGTATTCTCTGAGCTACAAGGAGCCAGTGTAAATAAAACTGGGTTGATGCGCTCTATTTTCTTAATTTCCGTGAGAAGCAGCAGTGTTCTGGATCAGCTGCAGCTGTCTGATTGACTTTTTAGATAAACCTGTAAACACACTGTTGCAGCAATCCATCCAACTAAAGTTAAATGTGTAGATATGTTTCTCAAGATCTTGTTCGGATATTAGTCCTTTAATCCTGAAAATGTTCTTCAGTTGATAGAAGTCCAACTTGATAACTTTATGTGTTTTTGAAAGTTCAGGTCAGAGTCAATGACTCCGACCAGATTTTGGGCCTTGTAAGTTGATTTTAGCTGTAAAAGTTGACAATGTGTGCTTATCGTTTTGGTCCAAATAAAATAATTTGTTTTGTTTCCATTAAGCTGGCGCATCCATTCATCAATTTGTTCTAAGCATCGTTGTAGAAAGAGTGGGTTCTATATAATCACCTGGCGGCAGTGTTATGTAGAGCTGTGTATCATCTACATAATTATGGTAACTTATCGTAATACTTGTGACAATCCGAGCTAGTGAGAGCATGCAGATATTAAATAAGAGGTGTCCCAATATGGAACCCTGGGGTGCCCCACATGTGACTTCTCACAAGAGTTGCTTATTGACATGAAGAGGTTTGTATTCTTTAAATAAGATTTGACGATTTCTGGACCAGAGAGTACAACCCACCTTTCCAGTCCAAGAATATGTCATGGGTCAACGGTGTTGAATGCTGTGCTGAGGTCCAACAGATTACGGTGGTTATTTCACAATCCATATTTATGCGGATGTCACTAAACACTTTCACAAGGGCAGTGCCAGTACTGTGGTGAGCACAGTTACCGGACTGGTCGTTGTTAAGGAGACATTTAACCTTGCAGATGATCGGACGTGTTTCATTTTGTTTGTTTGTGGATGATCGGAGATTAACCGGTAATTTTGCAATAGTGACTTGTCTTCTTTAGCAGAGGTTTGATAACGGCTCATTTTAACACCTGAGGAAAAACGCCGTAGAGGGATGAGCTCACTATTTCAATCAGGTCAGGCATTGACAAAGCTGTGGATACAATATTGAGACAGCAGGCAGAGGAACTTAATTGATGTAAAATGTCTTTTAAACTTTTACTGGTTGGGCATAATATTCGAACTTTTTGAATTCAATAGAGAATCTCCTTCTTGAAAGTGGACATTGACATGCCCTCTAAAGCTTATTGAGCTTGACTTATTTGCAAAGAAAAATAGGTACAGTCTCTAAATGTGATCTGATGATTTTAAACCATGAATTCTACACCGTTGCTTTAAAAAACCAAAACAAAAGAAATCTTTGACCTTGATATAATCTCACAAAATAAAGTGCTCCTACTTCTTCGTTCTTGGAACGAGTTAAATCCTCAACAGGCCGAGGTGTCGATTCTTAAACTATTTAAGGGCTTGGTGACCCCACTGCTCGGCAGAACCTCATTAACTTTGTGTCGTTGTATTTTTCCTGAAAGCGGCGTCTCGCGTCTTCTGATTAGTCTGTTGATTACCACATCTGAGAAGGAATGACAGCCGCCGGAGCACTCAAGGTCAAGTCGACTTTCCCTGTCACCTCCTTAACGTGGCGTGAAACCAGTAATACATTCTGTTTAATGGAGTGACACAAGGGATCGCAGTGGGCCCGACCGGACGGGTTTGATCGTGACCACTGAGCCAGAAAGTTGGCGCTGAGCAGCAGAAGGCGCACCGGGAGCCCTCTTCTATTTCAATGCCGTGCCCTGACAGTCAGCATTTTACTGACGGAGACCTAATAAGGCACGGCACGCGGTGACCCCGGTCCATGCCTGCTGACAGCCTGCGATGACCCGCCCACCCCTCCCCCTCCCGCCACCCCCCCCGACTACTGCAGACCTCTGCCTGCACCGCCCTGCTTGAGCCATCAGCCGGTCCCTTCATCACAGAGGCCCAAACGTCTCTCTACATTGGACCCAACTTTGACTATTATCTTAGAAAGCCACAGCTTCTGTCAGATCCACTTAGAGGGAAAGTCTGTGCAATCGAACAGTGGGGACGGCAGAGGTATGCCAGGAATGAGACCGAGCAGGCTGCGTTTACCCCTCGTCTGGAGTAATGGGAGGTGTAAATTCACGTAACTGTCAGTTTCTCCCAAATATCTTTTACCCCTCAAATTTGTTCACATTAGAAACAGAAGTTGGCTAGCAGAATGTTTTTAAAAGAACAACAAAAACTTGCATGGTTAAAGCATTTACACCCGCCACAATGAATCATGATAAATTAAAACCAACTCGATAATTAACATTTGCATGATTTGTCGTTTATCTCTTTCTACCAAAAACTGAATGACAAAAGTCTTCACTCTGGTCTCAAATAACCATTTATTTTTGTTAAGAAACAATTTGTTTACAGAGATTTCATAGTTCATTTTATTTGTTGTTTCTGTTGTTTTTCTAATCTTGGATTTTTAAAATGTCCAGGTTTAAATGTTCATTAGAATTTAAAGTTTATTGACCTTTGAGAATGTGCTCTTGCATTATTTTCGCCATTACCAGTATAATACCTGAAAATAGGCACAAGTAATAGAATGGTATTACTTATTATCGTTTATCACAAAAACTTCTGGGACAATTTATCGTCCAGTAAATGTTATCGTGACAGGGCTACTTACACGTGAAATCTCCAGAATCGTTTTCAACCAACACTTGCTAAATTTATTCATATTTCAAAAAGCTTGCATGATGCATGGCTAGCTGGATTTCCATTACAAATGAGCGCACAACTTGTTGATATTAAACTAATGTCAAAAAAAGCACAATTTTGCAAATATGGTGAATAAGAATCTCAATTAGAATCACACGGATAAGTTTGTTCAGACGAAAGGTTTTTAAAAAAACATGCCATGTCCTCCTACCACTTCCTGTCGTCTTCTTCGAGGTCTCCACCAGTAGTAACACCCGATCAGTTGATCATGTGACTTGAGTGACTCAAAAAAGTATTTTGCAAAATATACCAAAATCCACCTCATTCTAGCACAAAAACTTTAGATAGAAAAACTTTCTATTTTTTTTTAATTGCCATCTTTCTAAGCTAATTAGCTTTCGTGAATGCAATTTGTGGTCAATGGAAAGGCAACAAATGCCATCTGTCCTAACTAATACATTTATCAGTCCGTTTACACAAAACTGAAGAAAAGTAGTTTCTTACCTTTCAACCGTGTTGTGTTGGCAACTTCACCTCTTCACTATTTTGTACCTTTTTGATTTTGGATGTTAACGCGTTTTCAATTTCCAATGGGCTAACTGCTCTGCACCAGGGTATTTTAGTAGAGGCAAGTGTGATTATGTGACTCTAACAACCAACATCTACCTGCAGCCAGTAAAATGTAATTATGCAATATTGGCCAAAGGCCATAATCCATCATATTTCATCAATCTGCTGGTGCATACAGGGATCACATCCTATATAAACAGAAAAAAGACTAAAGAGTGTTTGAACTATTTATCACAATAAAAACTAATCCACAAAGGGTTGAAGGACATGAATGTGAATGTGTCCATTCTACAGGCATAGAATAGAAGCAGGAAGTTATGAAACCCAAAGAAAGACTACATTGTTATTAACGTTAAACTGCTACATCCACGACCCACCACAAGGCTGGCTGCAGCATTATCAGATTCCCTACTCCAAAACATTCAAACCTGAATACATGTATACATATATGTTTATAGTCATATAACACCATTCCTATATGCATGGGAACATTGTGCTGACTTACATTTGTGTATGTAACTTGATTTTGTTCCAAAGAAATATATCCTCAGAATCAGTGGACAAATTGGAGCCTGTTGGTGTCAGGAGTTTGTTTTACCTCTTGTGGAAATTTTTGTGGTTTTCCTTGTGTGTGTGTGTTATTCCAGCTCTTTTCTCAAGCTTCTTTACTCAGGATAACTCATTGAATTCGAGTTGTATTTTCCCTTCTTGATGGTTTCTTTGACAAGAAGTCTTGACTGTGCTTTGGACGATACCTCCAAAGGCAGAAAAACAACATTATCGTTACCTGATAGCATCTGTTTGGACAGCAGCACAAAGAGCCAAGTGCAGTTGGCGCATGAAGGAGGTGGATGTAGAGATTGGGACACATTTCAGACTAGCACTAATGAATGTAAACATTGCAGTAATAAAGACAACACAGCATGAGGAAATTTATCCTCTCCACAGAAGGTAATTGAGTCCATCTTTTCTAAAATGATGCGCCTCACCTGTGACCACGCTCTTATCGCACTGGTTTTGTGAAAAAACGGAAAGCGTATATTTAGACGGAGAGGAACATGAAGGGAACTTTGTCATGCAAAGTGCGATTTTTGATTCCGTCTTGCAGTCGGGCAACGACAGACTTCTCTGCGAACACCGCGTGGACCTCGCCTGGGTTGGAACGTACGTATGTTTGTTTTCAGCGTGGTCCCACGAGGTGGCTTGTTGACTCGTGACTCCCGAGACAGGAAGAAGAAAACAAATGAAAGGTGAAAGAAGAGACTGTAGCTGCGCTTCCAATTACAAACATGCGCGAGACTTTGTTGATATTCCGCCAATGTCAAAAAAAAGACAATTTCGCAATTGCGGTGTTTCTGCTAAGTAAGAAACACGTGAATACGCTTGTTCACAAGATAAAGTCATTAAAATAGGTGTTGTGACATCACTCTACGAGCACTTCCTGTCGTCTTCTTCAT
This sequence comes from Xiphophorus hellerii, assembly GCF_003331165.1. Taxonomy (NCBI): domain Eukaryota; kingdom Metazoa; phylum Chordata; class Actinopteri; order Cyprinodontiformes; family Poeciliidae; genus Xiphophorus; species Xiphophorus hellerii. The sequence continues at coordinate 5,828,477 of NC_045692.1, forward strand.
GTTTCTTGCCTCTAGTAACGGCCGGTTGTTGATCACGTGACTTGTGATGTGAAAAGTGTTTCCGATGCAGTTTTACAAAATGCACTAATTCTGAAAAAGACACACACAAAAAACCCCCGCCTCATCCTGGCACAAATGGGGTTTTTAAAAAATCGAAATAGGCATGTTTCTATCACGCAAATTCATTTTTTTAATTCTATTTATCAATTATTTGTCAATGGAAACACAGCAAGTTAAATATTAATTGCACAGTTCAATGCAGCTTCTATGGTCCTTGAGAGATGAAATATATAAATTGGGGAACATTTCTTTGCTTTTTAGAAGGGAAAGTATACATTCACATTTTGAGTTGCATTTATGTTTCTTCAACTAGAATAATTCAAGAATAATTACGTAAAACTGTTACATAAAACTAAAAATGTTTCCAGTTACCGCCAATATTCCACATCTTTGATAGAAAATCACAGAAATGTGTTTTCTGGCGTCCAAAGCTGGCATAAATCGTTTCCAATCAGCGTTGCAAGTAGCAGAACGCTAAATCACATCTTGAGGTTGTCGTCTTATATTTTCAAAATCGCAGGGTGACTGTGACGGGGTGGGCAACTCCCCCCTTTGACCTCTGACCCCAGTTAACCCTTATTAGTCAGGCCCACACACAGCATATGTGTGAGGCAGTGGTGGACCTTCAGGCCCTGGCCAGCCATCTCTCGAAGCAAAAACGACCAAAAGTACATACTCCAGCACACCCCTATGATTTTTGGGAAAATGCCATTTTGGTTTTGTTTATCAGTGCTGCAAAAATACTTTTGCAACACCAAATTACTTTATCAGATCATAATGTGTCTACTGCAACAGAGCTGCTAAACAAGTTAGGTGTCGAGTTTTACTGAAATGCATGTTGGGTTGGAAAATGATCTCATCTGCTGTCTTAATAGGTTGCTTATGTGATACACCATAAAGTGGGAGAATTTAATTATCACTTGGTGATAGTCCAGAAAATCTGTTTAAGAAAATATACGCCACCACACAGAAATTAATAGTATTGCAACTAATTACATATATGGGTTTTAAAAAAAAAGAAAAAAAAAAACAAAAAAAGGGGTAACGAAGGTTCGGGCAACGTCTCACCAGGAGACCGGAATTGAGGAGCCCCGCCCCTCGCTCTTCAGACAGAGTTTGGGGAAGAAGACGGCGGTTGTCCTTTCTTTCTCTCACTGACTGTTCGTCATTACAGGTTAGTAGTGTGAAGCTGGTGAGGGCTGCCCCCCCTTTAAAAATGTGGAGTAACAATGTATATTTGGATATGATTTGTAATTTGATTGATAGATGTGCTGAAACATTGAAAATAAATAAAGAAAAAAAGGATTTGTTAGGATCGCAGTTAGCTACATTTTAGCTACAACGGTCGCATAACGGCCGTTCTGAAGATCGCTACATGTATCTTTTTTTAGCTCCGTTCCACTCCCCGATTAAACATTGGTACCCTGAGATACATTGTGTTGTTTTATCTGTTAAAAAGGAGTTATTATTATTATTATTATTATGATTATTGTTATTATTATTATTATTACTATAGACTTTACTTTTTCTCCCTTGCTATGTAATCAATTAAACTGTAGTTTATTCAGTTGGACAGTAGTTATTGAAAACACATTAGAGCGAGCTTAAGGTTTTGTCCATTATTACATCTCCCTCTTGCAGTATTCAACATAATTAATCCTCTTATTTGAGAAATGGTTTTTTTAATGTATATCGCTGCACTCTGGATTGATTGGTGAGAGTTGATACCTTTTTACACAGGTGAAGGCTGTGTGTGGTTTTTTGTAGCAGAAGAAAGGACACAGGAATGTGATTGTTCTAGGAAATGTTAATAATTTCATAATTTCAATAATTTGTAATAAAGACAGAGTTTGGGGAAGAAGACGGCGGTTGTCCTTTCTTTCTCTCACTGACTGTTCGTCATTACAGGCTCTCCAAGATCAAGGGAAAGCAGAAAGTCTTCAGAAGAAGAAAAAAAAAACGGAAAAACAAAACAAAACATCATTTGTTATATTTGTCACTATAAGTAGAGACGAGTAACACTTATCTATATTTCTCAAAGTTCATAAACAGAAAGTTGTGTACATGTAAGCCAACATGAAGCAGAACTATATTTGAGAGTTGGATGGGTGGAAGTGTGCAAGAATTGTTTTAACAAAAAAAAAGCACTTCTATTTGGGATTTGGGTTTTTTTCTCTTGTTTTGTCTCGTCTTGTTTAACTAATTGTAGTTTACAAGCTATACAGCAAGGAGTGATTTATGTAAAACTGAAAGCACGCAATATAAAATGCAATCTTAAGATTAAGTTGTTATATATATATATATATTTAACTTGACAATTAAAGCTCATTAAATAAGACTTAGAGTAAGTTTTGTCTCATAAAACCACTTTAAAAATCGCCTGTAAATACATTTTTATATCATAACCTTCCTTAAACCTTCCTGGTTTAATAAACAAAAAACTAGTCTAGTTTTGTTTTTTCAAACAAAAAAAAAACTAACTGCCTGAAAATACACGGACCGCAAAAGGTAAAAAGCTGGAAAAGCAAAGTGAAAAACTACGAGAGGAGAATGCTGGTCTTAAGAAGAGGCTCAGAGAAAAGGTACAGAATGAAATGGAGCCTTCGCATAAAAGGTCTGAAGGAGGAGAAAGATGAAGACATCAGGACTTTAGTCATATGTACTCTGAAGCACATCGTTCCTGAATCTGCATCAAGGCTGAAGGGGGACGTGCATGTTGTTCATCGACTGGGACGAAGGATGGAGAACAAACACAGAACCGTTATTGTGCTATTTACACGAAGATTATTGAAGGAAGAAATCTGGAAGAAGACCAAAAAATCCACTTATTGCAAAGAACTGGGCATCCGGTTTGCTAAAATGCTACCCAAAGAAACCTGGGAGGAGGGAAATCGTCTGTGGCTGCAGATTGATCAAGCCAGGGGAGCCGGGAAGGTGGCCTACTGATGGACGCCAAATCGGACTGGAAGGTACCTATACTGACTAAGGTGGAGATGTAGACTTTGTAACAGGACCTGCTGCTCAACATCATTTTGTGGTAATCAGTTTAACTGAGTTTTCTTTTTCTTTTCTATCAAGGAGCTTTTTTTTGTTTGTTTATAATGTTGAATACGAAAATTTCATTTATTTCACTCAATGTTAGCATATCTAGCTACTTCACTGACTCAATTGCTTCGGATGCCTATGAGGGTTTTCTTCCATTGGCTTTTTGTCCACACAATGAAACGAGCACATAAAGCATTTTGGGTTCTCTCTCCAAGTTTAGAATTTTTAGCCGAATTCTTTTTGTTTCCTTATCTGTCGGTAGGTTATGAAAACTACCTCTTATGACAGAAACACTGTCTTTTTGGTTTCGGGAGCACGTTCAAAACACACCTGTTGCTGCCACAAATTAAGTTTGGTCTAATTATTAGAGCACAGCAGTTACCCGAGTTCCACAGGGGCATCTTACTGCCCTTTCTAGTGGCAAGTTGTTCTCTAGAACAGATTAATGTGTGGTTCTGTTCGGTTCGGTTCCGGTCCAGTGGGGAGATTCTCCGGGTTACGGACAGCTGCGGTCTTTTCTCCGCTTATTTGCAGCGACACTCAGCAATGGAGAACCTCGACGTTCTGGTTGTGATGGACTAAATAAATCCAAATATATTTTTTTGTACTATAGAAATGTATTGCTGGCCCAAACATAATGATAAAGATTCAGATCATGAACTTTATGACTTTTTAAATCCAAATGAAAACTCAAATTCACATCACACCAAGCTAATATTATGTATTTCTGCTGTTTTACACTGTTGGCACAAACCTGCAGCTCAGAACTCTGACCAGCTTCTCTGCTTTTCTCTTTGTTAAAGTCGGTTCTTCAGAGAGACGAGCTGCTAGCAGCGCTGCTAATTCACCGTCACTCCATTACCAAACTTAACGCTGTGTTCCTGTCGCTCCCCGTGATTAAACTCACAAACTGTCCTCTGAACTGAGCAGCTCTCTGATGGCAGACGGCGTCTCCGTGACCAAGTTTTACCAAACATTGTACAGTAACTGAAAAGAGAGATGTAACTTCTATCATGAATATAGATGAACAAAAAACCCTACAAATTACAGTAAAATGCCGCTACGTCCGGTGGGCCCCGGAAGTAAGACTCATAATCGTTTCCACAGTAAGCCTCCCAGGAATAGAGAGTTCTGGCAGCGTGGCGTGCTGAGCAGTACTACTTCTCTTAAACAATTCCTCAAATAAGAGTTAATGAATTTTAGAATCGTTTCACACAGTAAGCCTTCCAGGAATATGGTGGAAAGTGAGCTGGCTTTGCTGTTGCCTGGCAACATAGCATACATGACATTATTCCACTGATGTAATCTGATGATGCCAAAGTGTTATGATGTCATAAGGGACAAGGCATCTGTCCCTTATGACATCACAAGGAACAGATGCCTTGAATATCCAGCGTCTGAATCAAACTTGCAGAAGTCAAGTTTCGGACGTTGGGTTTTCCATATTGGATTGAACAGTGCATTTTTTCGTAGCTTTTGTGATACATCAGTCGAACAGCCAAAATGCTGCCAATTAACACTTATTATTTAACAGAATGCGAAGTTAAACAAATGAGTAGAGATGAAATGATCGTTGTGATTCTGGATTTCATACAAAGGTTTAAAAAAATAGATAAGAAGCATCAGAGTAGAACCGCAGTGGAGGAAGAGTTGAAAGCAGCTCAGGAAGAAATTGTGCATCTAAATCAGAACATTGGTTCACTCAAGAAACAGCTAGATGAGTCTCAAAGACAAAACGAAAACCTGAACTTTAAGACAATCCCACAGTTAGAAAGTGAGATAATGAACCAGAGGTCCCACAAGAATCAGTCATATCAGAAGGCAAGAGCTCTCCAGGAGGGAAAACCCTTGAAGAAGCAGGCCGAGAGCCACTCAACGCTCCCAGCCTTACAACAGCAAGAAAGCTTAAAACTACAGGAAGAAGACTTACGACGACAGCAAGAAGCCATGGATAAGAAAAGAAGTTTTCACCGCACAGAATATGATTGGAAAAGGCTGAAGGAGAAAATTCAGTCCTTAAATGGTGAGATACAGGCACTAACTCAAAACAGGCATAGGGATCAAGAGTGCATTAAAAATCTCACTGAAAAAGTTAATACGATGACAACTAAGAACTACTGGGAGAAGAAGAAATACAAGGATTTAAATGAATCCATGAAGAGCACACAGACAAAGGTACAAGATAATACTGCTGCGAAAATACGTAAAAATGAAACACAGACCAACGAACAGCAAGCCAAATTTCTTCCATCCATTGACGAAAACTCAGTTCGTTATAAAGGAACCTTGCCTCTGGGTGGAGGCAGGTTAGATCCAGAATTCAAAGAAGACAAGCTCATAACGATAGATAAGTTAAACCATAGCCCAATGCCCCCTAGCAAAAAGAAGCTTGAAATGCCAACATTTACACTTTCAGGCAGGAAGATTGTCCTCAGGGAACCTGAGCAGAGACAAAATAGTGGTCAATCAGGCAGGCGTGCCACAGTTGATGGGAACGTTAAAGTTCCCTCATTAGAGGTTAAAGGCAACAAAATATTATGAGGTGCATTTGTGAGCATCACATAGAAGAGGCGTATTCACCTTGGGGCTGGGCTTTAACCCATGGAGCCCAGCCGGGCACAGCCGAAGAGGAGACATGATTCCCTCTTCACACGGGCTCACCACCTTTGGGGGAGACAAACTGGTGGGGTGCAGAGTCAAAAGGATGGCAGCTGAAGGTAAGGACCTTGGTGATCTGATCCTGAGCTACAGAAGCTCAGGAACAGACCAGAGTCCGGTCCTCATTGCCGGCAGTACCTCGGGCTCGTTTCCAGTGAGAGTTGGACTCCGCCAAGGCTAATCTTTGTCACTAATTCTATTCAATACTTTTATTGACAGAATTTTTAGGCACAGCCAAGGTGTTGAGGGGATCCGATTTGGTGGCCTTAGGATCAGATCTCTGCTTTTTGAGGATCGGTGCCTCCAAATCCAAGGCCATTGAGTTCTTGAGCCGGAAAATCTGGTTAGGATGCCTCCTGATATGCATCCCATCTCTTTAAATGCAAAGGTTTTCTCCGGGTGCTCCGGTTTTTCCTACCTTCGGGGAAAAAGTGATTAGGCTAATTGGTCTCTTTTAAATTTACCTTAGTCTCTCACTCACTAACATTTGGAGACATTCTTTAAATGGACACACTTTAAACTCAATACATAGGTTTTCTCCGGGTGCTCCGGTTTTTCCTACCTTCGGGGAAAAAGTGATTAGGTCAATTGGTGTCTTTTAAATTTACCTCTGTGTCTCACTCACTGACTGTTAGAGATACAAAGAATATGAACTTATCTAGTTCAGATTCTTAATGGTGACAATCTAAAGGTAGAAGCGAAGCTGAAAGCGGAAGCAGCAAAACAGCAGTTTTGCCCACCTGTCAGGCATGGCGAATACTTTTCAACTTGATGCTTTAAAGCTGAAAGTGAATGTAGAAACAAAACTGAAGCTACAGGATTTCTTCAACTCCTTTAGTCAGTTTATTTTCAAACTACTTGTTGGATATTTTTCTGTTCCAGACGACTCAGAAAGTGTTGGATAGATTTTTGTTTTGTTTTTTGTTTTGTGGGCGACATGAAATTTTATTGTGATATTTTGTATTATCATGATAACACTGAAAATTAGGATTCAAAGACTATTTGTTTGGTAACTGTTCGACTGTGACTGCATGGAACAACATTCATAGTGCCCCAAATATTGTTATTGAAAAACATTACCATTTGAAACAGGCTTCCTTCAGAGCACCACTTACTTAAAGAAAAATGATTTATTTCACTAACCGCGTTTAATAATTTTTTGAATTTACTGATATTTAAACAAACAGAACATGGTAAAAAAAAAATATCAGAAACTATTGTCAGTTTTGTATGGAAGCCCGTTTCTGCCACTCTGTTAAAAAAACCCCATAAATTATCTCATTATAATGAGATACTATCTCATTATTTTGAGATAATGAGATAGTATCTCATTATAATGAGATAGTATTTCAAAATAATGAGTTACTATCTCATTATAATGAGATACTATCTCATTATTTTGAGATAATAAGATAGTATCTCATTATAATGAGATAGTATTTCAAAATAATGAGTTACTATCTCATTATAATGAGATAGCATCTCATTATAATGAGATACTATCTTATTATCTCAAAATAATGAGATAGCATCTCATTATAATGAGATAGTATTTCAAAATAATGAGTTACTATCTCATTATAATGAGATAGTATCTCAAAATAATGAGATACTATCTCAACATAATGAGATACTATCTCATTATGTTGAGATACTATCTCATTATTTTGAGATAATAAGATAGCATCTCATTATAATGAGATAGTATTTCAAAATAATGAGTTACTATCTCATTATAATGAGATACTATCTCATTATTTTGAGATAATGAGATAGTATCTCATTATAATGAGATAGTATTTCAAAATAATGAGTTACTATCTCATTATAATGAGATACTATCTCATTATTTTGAGATAATGAGATAGTATCTCATTATAATGAGATAGTATTTCAAAATAATGAGTTACTATCTCATTATAATGAGATAGCATCTCATTATAATGAGATACTATCTTATTATCTCAAAATAATGAGATAGCATCTCATTATAATGAGATAGCATCTCATTATAATGAGATACTATCTTATTATCTCAAAATAATGAGATAGCATCTCATTATAATGAGTTAGTATTTCAAAATAATGAGTTACTATCTCATTATAATGAGATAGTATCTCAACATAATGAGATAGTATCTCAAAATAATGAGATAGTATCTCAAAATAATGAGATACTATCTCATTATAATGAGATACTATCTCATTATGTTGAGATACTATCTCATTATAATGAGATAGTATTTCAAAATAATGAGTTACTATCTCATTATTTTGAGATAATAAGATAGTATCTCACTATATTGAGATAGCATCTCATTATAATGAGATGGTATTTCAAAATAATGAGTTACTATCTCATTATTTTGAGATAATAAGATAGCATCTCATTATAATGAGATAGTATTTCAAAATAATGAGTTACTATCTCATTATTTTGAGATAATAAGATAGTATCTCACTATATTGAGATAGCATCTCATTATAATGAGATGGTATTTCAAAATAATGAGTTACTATCTCAAAATAATGAGATAGTAACTCAAAATAATGAGATGCTATCTCATTATTTTGAGATAATAAGATAGTATCTCATTATAATGAGATAGTATTTCAAAATAATGAGTTACTATCTCATTATAATGAGATACTATCTCATTATTTTGAGATAATAAGATAGTATCTCATTATAATGAGATAGTATTTCAAAATAATGAGTTACTATCTCATTATAATGAGATACTATCTCATTATTTTGAGATAATAAGATAGTATCTCATTATAATGAGATAGTATTTCAAAATAATGAGTTACTATCTCATTATAATGAGATAGTATCTCAACATAATGAGATAGTATCTCATTATTTTTGAGATACTATCTCATTATGTTGAGATAATAAGATAGTATTTCAAAATAATGAGTTACTATCTCATTATTTTGAGATAATAAGATAGTATCTCACTATATTGAGATAGTATCTCATTATAATGAGATAGTATTTCAAAAATAATGAGTTACTATCTCATAATAATGAGATAGTAACTCAAAATAATGAGATGCTATCTCATTATTTTGAGATACTATCTCATTATATTGAGATAATTTATTTTAATTTTTTAACAAAGTGGCGGAAACAGGCTTCCATAATTTTGTTTTTATTCATCAATTGAAAATTATTGAGATGACAAATCTAGATTCTTATCACGATACCAAATTTTTCATGCTAAATGATAAACGATATAATAAATGCTGGCGCCTACAGTAATCCTGACCCTGCATCTCATTTTGTCAAGTGTATAAGTGGACAGTAGCAATTTGAGCCAACGCGGATGGACGGCAAGACATTGACTGGTAATTATGAACAAAAAAAAAAAAAATGGCCAAGAGAATGTTGTAGAGAAACACGCCAGACCGTAACGGATTGTTTCTCTGTCCCGTGCTTAAGCCGTGTGTTTCAGCTGGCTAAACGTGACCAATTACAATCACAATATGCTGCAAAACAAAAGTGCCTGCTTGACATTCTCTCCCCTCCAAAAAACACAAAATCAGAACCACTAATACTAATATTTGCTCGCCGACTTCATGTTTTATTCATGGGACAGCTGTGCCACTTGGAATCAGCCCGAAGCTTTACAGCCCAAGCAAGAATTATTCAATTAAATTCCGTGAGATGGACGGCCAAAATGTTTGTTCTGTTTGCTTACTTTTTATTACAGCGGCCCACACCGAAGCCCACAGCCATGAATAACTAATCTTCCAATACTCCGTCACCTCTACTGCCAATCAACTAATAGACTGGGGGGTGGGGAGGCTTGTTTGCTTTCCTGAACTGAAATATTTATACCAGCTAGCCTTGTGAGATGCAAAAAATGTTGACTGGGACACCCGCTGGTACCAGAAGCAAGGCCAGAGCTTGACTAGGGCTAGACAAGGTGCACCTAAATAAATAATACCTTTAAAGGCTTAGAGTTGGACGAGAGGAAAAAAAAGTAAAAAAAGAAATACACTGATTCAAGCGAAATCTTGTCCACCTTTGGTGCAAAGAAATCTCCTACATGCTTAAACTGCTAAAACTGCTACATATTTCAGCACAAACATGGTGTAATGATAAATGATTGCTGCCTGAAAACGTGACAGAAGATGATGAAAAAGGGAGCTGTAGTGCCTGTCAGGCTAAAACAACGCGCGTTTCCTCAGCGGTGTGGATGGAGCACACGGCCGATTTTGGAGGTTTTCATTTCACGTAAAAGTGAGGGGGTTTTTGGTGGGAGAAAATCAATTTGTTTTTAAAGCATTCTGCGGTGGATCTGATTGGACTGGAAATCTGGAACATCAGTGACATATCTTGACTTGTGACACGGTTCCATTTTAGCCTGCAGTCCTTTTCTGGCACAGTAACCACAACAAAAGATTTGTTGTTCTTCTTCAGTCTCACCGTTCCCTTTCTCTGTTTTGATCAGACGTCTTTACAAGCTTTAATGGTTACCAGGGAGTGAGAACAGTAAACGATGTGAACGATCAGCTCCACGTCAGTTCGCTCCTTTCACTAATTCCTACTCCCGTTTCATTACTGTTCTGTAACCTAAGCACTTAAAGCTGTAGTGTACAACTTTAATAAAGGATTTAATTTTTACATATTTGATAATACTATCATTGTGTCATGACAGTATTATTTAAGACAGGTAAACTGAGAAAATATTATTTTTTTCCACCTATTCCCTGAGCTCCTATTGCCGTGTGAAAAAAATGTGCCACTCTCGACCAGAAACAACCAATCAGAGCCAGGAGGAGGGTCTTAGCGCTGTCGATAATCCTCATGTACTCGCTGCTAAATGTGCTAATGACAGCGACATACTTTTTCTTTTGCATAAAGCAGCCTTTTTAAAGACTATTGGATGATATTAAACAAACTGATGTTTATTTACATATAGCAATAGGTATGCTTTCTAAATATTGACATAATTCAGCTGGTTTCTTGACTTTCTACACCCATTTTCACAACCCCATTCAATATCTTCAATACGAATTCCCTGTAGCATCTCACTTTGCGACATAACTTAGTTCAGGGACTTATTTTTTATGTATTTATTTGTATACGTGGAGCACTCCGGTTGTTTCCAACATCTGGTGTGGCTTTCATGTCAATAGAAATATATTTAAGCGACCAAAAGAAAAACAAAAGTCTCATTGTGCGTTTTGACTTTGAATCAACACGGAGGCAATTTGTGAAAAACCATAAGAAAGCAAATCTTCTTTTTTAAATAAGAAAAGTTCCTTGTAAATATGCGCTGCCTATTTGTAAAGGATTATTCTCCCTCCATTAAATCTCAACCTAAACTTTCCCTAAGCCAGAGAAATTGGCTCTTTGTTGACTCTTTTTTTTTTTTTCTTTTTTGTCATTAAATTCCCTTCACCCTGAACATCATTTCCACCTAAAAGCAGCGTATATCAGAAAGACAGAAAGAAAGAAAAAAATCAATTACACCTTGCACTTCTGTGTCCACGATGGGCCTTTTCAATATTAGAACCTAATTAAATTAAGCTCAAAGGGATCGGGACTGGAAGCACAACCGGGGCACCGGGTGATTAGCGCATCGATTTATTAAAATTGGACAGCCAGCCAGGCAAGACAAGACCCCCTTTTTCTTTTCCCCCGCCAGGGTCTTGTTTACTGCAGGCCAAGACGGTTCGAACCGCTCTCCGTCTCCACTCATGTGCCACTGCACGGAGGAGTTAATTAGTCGTGAATGAGCAAGCGTTTCAGAAATGTAGCTAGAGCCGGCTATAACAGGCAGTGCTTTGTCCGCCGTGGTGCAGCAGTAATGAACGGCCGACAAATTAAACGGCGGCTCTGCGTGCGTGTCCTTATTCTGGCAACAAACAGGAAAAATGTAACATTTTGTCAAACCTGAAGTGGAAGAACATGAAAAAAAAGAAGAAGCCTAATGACTTGGATTGAAACTGGGCCGTGTTGGTGTTAACAAACGCAAACCTGAAATAAGCATTATGAATTTAGTAAAGCGTTACACACACACACACACACGCCCACACGCCGACGCAAAAATATTCACTCTTTATGTTTTTCCTTTGTTTTGTAGTCCTATGCCACACTAATATTAATTTTACCATCATTTTATTAATGAGGTCAATATAAAGTTTTGACAAATGTGAAAACATCTGAAAACGACGTGGATTTTCATTCAAGTTCTCTGGCTCTGGCTGTATGTTAAGGGTCGTAGGTCAAATCCATGGGTCATTTTACAGATGTGTATAAACATTTTAAAAATGGTGTTTAATTTTTTTCCCCCCCCTAATTCACAGTTATGTGTAAAATGTTGTCGATGTGCAGCACACAATCCAAATAAACTTCAAATTAAATACTTAAAGCCAGCAAGGTTATTGTAGTTAACGAAAACGAACAAAATAAGGAGAACTGAAATTGAGAAAACGTTTTCGTTAACTGAAATAAATAAAGGTAATTTATGGGGACAAACTAACAAACCGCATTGTGCGATTAGAAAACTAACTTTAAACATAGATTTAATGTCCTTTGTTTTTGTGTTTATGAATCTATTATCCTTTCAAACTTATTGAAACAGATTTGCTGTTCTTTTCTTCACATCAAGCAGTTTACGTCAGTCGGAGACACTTACGTTAGATCGCAAAATGGAAAGAGCAAAAAGTTGGGCAAGGACTCCAGTCGGTTGTTCAAAATTATCTGAATAAATTTTTTTGAAAATGGTATCTTCTGTTGATTAATCATTATCCTACAATACAATCTAATCCTATTTTGAATTCTGTACCTAAACATTTACCAAAGTGTGGGGGAAAAAAAATACTGCCATAACTAATAAAAACTAAAGTGAAACTTAACAATGTTTTACCAATTACTACTTCAAAGTAGCAAACCCTCTCTAAAAACTGATTAAACGAATTAGTTTACGAAGAAATAAAACTAAACTAATGAAAAAATCCAAAACTGTTCTAAGGTTGCGAATGCTTTTGTAAGGCACAGTAAGGGCAACACTCCCACGAACGTACCCCGCTGGAACCTCGCGATACAGTAGCGAGTCACGGTGGCCTGAACCAGGGAAACGTGGGCAAACGGCAGATTCACGGTCCAGCGAGTTCTAATCCTCTGAGCCGGGCCTCCTGAAGGACTGATGGCCTCTGCTTTCGGCCGTCAGGATATCCTGGCGCTCGCTCACTTTGTCAGCAGCTCTTGTCACCTTCAGACAAAAAGTATGCTCATCGCTACAGAGTGGGACCACGGGCTAAGCTGGAAAAGTAACACTTTGTGCACATGCTGACAGATTTACAGCAGAACGAGGCTACCATCCTCACAAATACAGACACCAGGAGCTTCTTGACTGCTTATTACCCAATAAATTGTGGGACACAGATTTTTTTTTTGTTTAGGGGGAGATGCTTTCAGGAGCATTCCTTAGATAAATATAAAACTGAGGAAACTTGGGGCGTGTCGTGGTGGCGTAGTGGTTAGCGTGACCCGTATTTGGAGGCCTTGAGTCCTCGACTCGGCCGTCGCAGGTTCGACTCCCGGACCCGACGACATTTGCCGCATGTCTTCCCCCTCTCCTTCCCCGTTTCCTGTCAGCCCACTGTCATATAAGGGACACTAGAGCCCACAAAAGACCCCCTGGAGGGGTAAAAAAAACCAAAAAAAACTGAGGAAACTAAAATACTGGACGTTAATACAAATTCGCCAGAGAAATGCGTACAAATAAGCAGTACGGATACCTCATCTTACAAAAACATTCATTATATTGTTAAATAAATCTATATTTAACTAATAACTTTAACTTGCATAGTCTTTGATGGATGTGTTGGAGCTATGATGAATCTTGTGCAAATAATTGTCATTAATTTTATCTTCAGTGAAGAAACATGTTTGTCTAAGGTGAACCAAAGCCACTGTTTTCACAAAATGACTTTAAAACGATCACGCAGCGACATTTTAACACCAAACTAATTGTTATTTGGTCGAGGCTCACCGAAGCTCGGCTCATTGCTTAGTTCAAAATGGCCGCCTCTGAAAAGAATGCAGTCGGTTCCAGTCTCAAAACCAACAAATGGGGGCCATTACACTTTTTGACCCAACGTTTAGCTAAAACTGCCCACCCTCTCGAAAACCCAGCCACAACAGTATTTCGTGTGTATGATGGCTCATATTTCCTAAAAGTGTTGTAATCTTTAGAAACACGGCACATGTCACTGACTGTAACCGCCGACATCTCCTTAATGTTATTACTTTTACCTTCGCGGCTATTTTTTGCACCCCTGGAAGCTCTCCAGACTGTGGTCCACTCGCATTATCTCCCCCACTCTGTTGGGCAAAGAGGACCAAGCGAAAGGAGCAGTCCTTACAGTAACTAAAATCCCTCTTTGCATAGCTCCATAATGGGCCCATCATTGCGTGTTTTATCGTATAATGAGGTAGTAAGTGGAAAATAGCACGGCGCCGAGCACCATTACCCCAAGATTCCTTAAATGTCCACAATTAATGCACGAGAGTGGATATTTTACATTTTGAGGAGTGAGGGGAAACAGTCATTTGCTAATGCATTAGCCAAAGGGGCTTTTCTGGCATTGCTCTTCAAAGACACACACACGAAAAAGCAAAAAAAAAAAAAAAAAAGGAAAAATAAAGGTGGAGAAAACATTTACTTCTCCACAAACTGCAGGTCTCTTTCAACTTGACATTGACTTTGAGGGGTTTTTAAGATGCCGCCTCATGGGGATGATTTATTCTCCTCTAAAGTCATCTAAAGTCAAAAATAAACACAGGTTCGGCGGCTGCCTCTGTCACTGCTAAGTAAACACAGACCTGCCTGCAATTAGAGACCCGCTTTCCTCCATTTGTGTTCGGCAAGCAGGAACTCCAGCTTGGCACGGCCCATTTCGTGTGTGTTTCGATTCGGAATAAATGCAGAAGCGTTTGCGCCAGATTTAGACTTCCCAGATCGCACACTTTCCACGCTGTTGACTCATGCCGGCGGAGGGTTTTGTCTCGAGGAAAACACAAACTGGGTGTTGAACTGGAAAAACAGATGCAATTATATGGTGAGCCCTAAGCTGTGCGAAACGTGGCTGTGATCGGTATTTCCACTCATTTTAGACTAAAGAAGGAGACCTGACACTCGCCATGCGCCCTCCTCGCTGTCTGTGAGTTTAAATGGTGGTGCACCTCGTGAGCATGGCAATCAGCAAAGAAAACAAAATCTGGGCTTTCTCTAATGTCAGCGATGTATAAACCAGATCTGGGGATCAGCTACGCAGTGTCCAGACAGAAGAAAGACAGGCGTAATAGTAGGAATGTAAGCCTTAATACTGCAAAAACACAAGGCAGTAAAATGGCTTAAAATGATTTGCAAATATAAAACTTTGTGAAAGATCAACGCAATGACCCTCAGTAAAAATCTTAGAAACTGTATTGTACATGTAGACGGCCTTCAATATTTTACTCTGATACGCTTAAATAAAACCAATGCAGTCATTTGCTTTCAGAAGTCATCTAATTAGATCTAAATGACCTAAATTTAGTTCTAAATTACTCACAGTTGCTCCACTGGTGTGTAATTTAAGCTCAGTTTATGTTCAGCTGGTGTGTGGAGGAGTCCGAGAATAATGGTGATCAAACTGTAATCGTCAAGTCCAAGGAGCACAGCACACAGGTCGGGGTTTTTGACATTGTGGAAATGCTTGAAGCAGAGTTAGGTTATCCCAAAGACACTGTTCAATCAATCAACCAAAAATTTAAAAAACCTGGTACAGTATGGTATGGTAAGAAATGGTATGATGTTGTATGTAAGAAATGGTACGGTATGGCATGGTGTGGTGTGATATATTATGGTAAGACTTCTTTCCTGCAACTCGTCTATAGTGAACAGTGGAGTGAAGCACTAAGAGTTGCCATGTCAACAGACTCTCTCACCTGACGTGTGGATATCTGTATCTCCTCCAGAATTACGATAGGCTTCTTGGCTGCTTCTCTGATGAATGCCGTCCTTGCCCTGCCCATCATTTATGTCATACCATATCATACCCCACCGTACCATTACCATACTGTACTTACTGGCATGGTTACCATATTGTAACCATGCCATGCTATACTATACCATACCATACTGTACCATACCATATTGTACCATAGCATATTGTACCATAACATAACATAACATAACATAACATACTGTACTCTACTGCCAAGCCTAAAATAGTACGGTTTAGATCATAACATGTTCATGCAAAACTTTCAGTTCTAATTTAACAAACCTGGTAGAGACATTCCCCAAAGGATGTGCATGTGGAAAGGTTTAAAAAACTCATTCTACCAAGGATTCACTCAAGGGGTCAAAAATACAAATGCGTGCGATACTTTTCAGAGTTTTATTTGTGAAAAGTGTAGCAAAACAGCTGTCATTTTCCTTCTATGACTAGTTTGTAGATGTAAAATCCCAATAAAATACAAAGGTTCGTAGTGACAAGCATGACAAATTGTGAAAAGGATGTAGTTTAACATCTTTGCAAGAGACTATAGTAAAAGTTCTCAAACTACAAGAAATATGCAGTATGAGGCAGGCTCAGTCTCTGCTCTTTCAACAGCACCATAGTGATTTATTTAAAAAAAAGAAGGTTAATCTTTAGTTAGTACACTATGAGGCCACAGGTTCCAGGTGAGACGCCGTCATTATTCATAACCGACCTGCAGTCTAGACGGTATTGTATCGAGGAAGAGAAAACAATTACGGGTGGTTTTCAGACAGCTGGGACCTGGACTGGAGGAACAGAGGATGCAACTTGATCTCCTGAAGGAAATGCTCACCCCAAAGGACCTCAAAAGTGGACGGGACGTGAAACCAAAGTACACTGTCTAAAAATAATAATGAAAAAAAACTACCATAAAAATAATATCTCTGTAAAAGAAGCCAACATTCTCATTCTCTACAGAGGTAATGGAAGAGTGTAGTATCATCCAGTAAATTTGATAACAATAAATTAGTAGAAAAGGTGTTTAAATTTGCACATTACTTACCGCAGTGATCTAAAAAGCAGGGAATGTGTGAGAGAATGCACCGATCAAGAGATTAAAAGTAGAAAAACAGGCACAGATTCCAGTTTGTATGACCTGAAAGTGTATGAAACCTGAAAACACAGGTTTATAAAAGAGGCCAAGCAGAGAACATCATCTGTTGATTTCCTGTCATCTCATCTCTTGACTTCAATTTGAGTTGAACTATGCATGTCCTCAGTGTTTTTGCTCTTTCCACCCCGATAACTGAAACGTCCACGGTGAATGACCGGCAAACAAATTTACAAATGTTTTCACAAATGTCTGTGTGGATCCGACATTATTTTTAATGTCCGCACAAGTTTAAAAAATGACCTGGGGACACTTAATGGGTGAGGAATGTGGGTGGTTTGGAAAAGTCTCTCTTACAACAATGCTTTAAAGCCGAAAAAAAAAAAGAAGCATGGACTGTAAAGACCGCGGCGACTGAGAAAGTCTGATTAAAATTGCCCACTTTGTTCAAACACGAAACATACCTTAATATCCATTAATACGCACAATGAAAACTGCCTTAGCACTACCGCAAATGCTAACGTCTATAGTCTCACTTGTTGTTGGGCGGACCAGATTTCGTTTTTTTGGTCCTCATCAGAGTTTGCGCATTCACACTGCCAGTCGTACCAGACTTTCTAGATAAACAGGCTAGAGTTTGATTAAAACAGACTAAACAGGGCTGGATGCCCCAATAATGCATGTAGACTTCTTTATAAGTTAGATTTTTAAGAATATCTACACAAAAATCCTGTTTCTAGAATTTGCCAAACAGAACTTATATTGGTTTTACTGATTATCAAAAAAAAAAAGGAAATGTTACAATGATTCATCGTATTCTCATAACTTCATGACCATGCATTCACACACTCAAGCAAAAGCTAAATGCAAAATCACTAATCTGGTGTTAATTGTTTTTAAATTGTTACAAAACCAGAGTACCCAGGAGAAAAAACTGAATTCCCAACGAGAAACCTCAAACTAACGTAACACCCACTTTACCAAACTGTAGCATTTATACAGATAAAAAATATCCAAATGTAAGTTATTTACGTCGCCAAGGAACGCTGAGATTTCCTCTGTGTGCAGTCAGACAAACAAAGCAAAAAAATTCTGTGAAATGACATTTTATTCATAAAAAAAAAAAATTGGTGTATGTAACAACAAATATTCCACATATTGTCAGCCTGGGTTGACGATTTCGTGTCTTATGCATCCTGAAAGTTCTGCAGTGGGTGCTGAGAAACACTTTGCCGTTTGTTGCAGCTTCCAGCTTCCGATCCGAGGACCGTCTCTCTGTAACAACTTGAGCAGCAGACAATTCACAAATCATCAGGTCACATTTCATTGTAAGCACTTGTCCCACGCCGTTCCTCCAGACTGTGGCAGGAGGAGTGAGGGAAACCCCCCGCCCCCAAAAAAACAAAACAAAAAACTAGTGTGTGTGTACATGTGTGTTATCTATTGATTTTTTGATGAAAATAAAAGTTAAAAACTTGGACTCAGAAAACAAAGAAATCAAATCATGAATACCCTGGAGATAAGGCAGTGAGGCTTGCACCTTATGCGTCTGAATTGTGGTCCGAAGTTTGAACCATTGGCTTAAATCCAAACATGGAGAGGCAGCATTTGGCTTCTACGCAACAAAAATCCAGAAAACTGCAAAACTGCCAAAACACAACATTTCTTTAAATCAAGGCTAAAACACCTCAACAGTTTTTTTTTAAAGTTTTTTTTTTAATGAGAAGCAGTGAGAGTGAGCCATAAAAAATGATTAAAGTGAAATATTCCTTGGTTGGCACTTTTCTCTTTCTTTTTTTGTCGTGAAATTGAATTTGTTGATGTGGAGATGAACACAGCGTCCGGTCCGCACAGTACAGAGGACGTTTCAGGACTTTTCTCGTTTTACAGGTTCCTTACAAACACAAGCGCACTCAGGAACCACCTTCCGGACCTAATTAATTGTTGACTCGCCCCGCGGCTTCATGCACTTCAAACCTGATGCCCAATTTTTGGGATGTGCTACTCAGGACCGTTTCCCTCACATTGCTCGCTTAACTTAAGCTCCTCAATTATTCAGGCTGGGGATCAATACTCAACACACTCCCGCGAGGGGAAAAAGAGAAAAAAAAATAAAAAAACTAGAGCGAGAAGCAAGTTTAGACCAGAATATGGATTATGGATTTGTATCAATATATGTGTGACCGCTCAACCGTGAAATCTGTGGAAAACAGTAAAATCCAGTTAAGTGGGGAAAGCTTTTTTTTTCCATTTAACTTCTTGTTTCTGCTGGGGGTTTTTTCTATGTTCTCTGCCAATTATGACACAATCCCCTTTGGTCTGTCAGAAAGTGGCCTCTCATTAGCCTGTCTCCACTTCGCTCCACCGGCTTAATGAACAAGCGCCTCCGCTACCAAAGTTTACCTCCAACTTTAACAACAAGGTTATTCCCAGCAGAAACGACGGAGAAGTGGTCCATCAGCTGTCTCTCTAACAAGTAGGAGAGGACACAGACAGAACTTCCTTTGCTTTGGAATTGATGATTTCTAGTGATTTATTACAGCTTAGCGCCCCCTAGTGTTGTTTGGAGACGACCGGGGAGAAATACTCGACTTTCTGCTTTCACATTTTGCTCTTGACGAAATCGGATGCAATCGGGGTTTCCCGTCTGAAAATGTGCTCCAATTAAAGCACATTGTTGGAGGTAATGGGTAGATGATTACATCAGCAGCAGTTCAGAGTTAGATGTCGTGTTTAGAGCCCTGTAAAGAATTCCAACACGAAGTGGTACATAAGGTTGAATAGATGAAAATGGCGCATGATTTTAAAAAAAAATAAAAATCTGAGAAGCAAGACAAAGCGAACATTGTAACTCTGGATGAGCTGCAGACGTGTGAAAATAATATCTTTCTTTCTCTCTTTACTTTATTCCTGTCTATTTGGGTCCTTCTTTTGTTCTTTTTGTGTCACTTTCTTTATTTCTGATTTAGGGCTTCTGTCAATTTCCCCCCTGGGAAACTATAACAAAGGTCTTCTTCTTCTTTGTTCACGCTGTAGGTTTAAATATAAGTATCAGCAAAATCCGTTATTTTGGCCGATTGGTACTGTTAATTTTAGCATAATTAACTGCCGGCAACAATATGGTATTTTTCAATAGATTTTACAATTACTATGATTTTTACAACATATTTCTGTGTTTCTACATTTAATAAATGTAATTTTTGAGTTGTGTTTTGGGATTTTACGGTCTGTAACTGTTGGTATTTTAGTTTGTTTTTTTTTTTTACCATGAATTTTATGGATTATGTTTCTTACAGTGCAGCTTTGGGATTCTGGCTCATTTTGCAAAAAGTTTGTATGCCCGAGAAAAGGAGATTTACTTGGGGCCAATGATCACCTTCCAGCAGAACAGTAACCCTCCACATAAAGTCGGTTGAAATGTCCCAGTCAAAGTCCAAATCTAAATTTTATTGGTAATCTGTGGCACCGTTTAAAACTCTCCATCTAATCTGGCTGACCTAGAGCTAGTTTGCAATAGAAAGGGCAAAAATGTCAATCTCTAGATGTGTAAAGACACTACCTCATGTCTGTCTCATACGTTGAACTAATGAGAAGCATAAAACTTTTTTTCTTTTTAGCATAAACAAAATTTCAAGAATATTTATTTCAACCAATTTAATATGATTTTAGGATGAGACATTCATAAAAATGTCTTATTTGTGAACTAAATAAGAGATTTTCTCTGTCTTTGCATTGCGGGGTGGGTGTGTGTATATGTGGGCGTGGGCGGGAGTGTGTGTGTGTGTGTGTGGTTCACATTTTTCTTCACCAGTCAGAGAAGTGTCCCTCCCTTTCTGGCAGTGTGCGGGTGAACCGCGGCCCCGCTCTCCAGTGAAGCCAAGGCTAGAATTAGAGATGACCGTGGAGCTTACCATGAGCTCCTCGCTCTGTTTGGATTGGCAGATGAACAGCAGCTTCGCTCCAGTCCTGTTTACAAAGCATCCCTGTGCATTTTTGTGGGAACTCCGCCTGTGGAGCTCATGTAAACAAGAGCCCTGAGAGGCCCATCGCCGCCGCCGTCGATCTCCGCGCTTGTCATCGGTGCAGTGATGTGATGTTCTGGTTCAAAATTAGTGGAGGAACTCTCTTGGAATTGACATCTTTGGTACTCCCAGTATTCCCCCCCTTTTTTTTCTTTTTTACGTAAAGTGATGATAAAAAGTTATTGTAAGTAAATTATTGTCTTACCTGTAAACCGTTACCGTTCTTGGCGTCTTCGTTGAGTGTAAATCCAGATTACGTTCTGGAGCTAACAACTGGCCTGAGGGAGGCCCAGATCAAATACCTTAACTGTATTGAACCAAGTCACAAAGGTCGCAGTTGGGTTTGTGAATAGCGTTTGTGAACCTTTGAACATTCTGTTTTTATTCTCCATTAATCTGAAACAGACTTCCAGAAAACTGCAAGACTTGTGGAAACACTGATTTTCTTTAAATCAAGGCTAGAAACCCACCAGCCAGTTGCCTTTGATTCATTATAACAGGAACATTGATCAATGAATTTGATGTTTGATGATTTTAACTTGATTGGACAAAATATAATGCTTATTTATTCTTTTACAATTGGTTGCTATATTATATTTGTATGCTGTAAAGCACTTTGACCTGCTTTGTTGGTGAGATGTGCCATACAGATAAAAAGCAAACACATTTTTGCACTAAGGTAAACAGTATTTTGACTGATTTCTTTTTTTTGATTTTTAGCCCAAATTTAGCTCCTTCTAGCAAATTCTTTTCTGGTATCCTTGGTGACTTTCGGAGACTCCTAATATTTGTGTGTAATGTATTTACTCTTCTCTACAAAGATGGTTTTGTGGGCCCTTTCCCCAAACACTCACAGGCAGAAAGGGGAGATTGAAACCGGGAGATTGAGAACAACAAAAAACAAAAGTTCGACGCATATTTAGTTGCTTTTGGGTTTTTCAAATAACTATTTGTCTCACATCACATTATTTATCCCTCCTGTAATTGGTTGCAATTACAGATACCTTACGAATGATTCAAATTGTAGCACAGGATGAAGTCTCCAAGATACTTTTAGGACAATCAGTGGCAATTTTTTTTTTATTGAAGATGAGCTAGCTTCAACTTTGTGTTAGCCTCACAAAGATGTGGCTAACTTGTAAACAATAATAGGTTTCTGTGTTAATAACCCCACTGAGCAAAGATGAAAGTGGTTTTAAGGTTCATTAAATAGTGCTAGCATGAACCGCTACTGTGTTTTTAAGGACAGAGTTGTTTTAAGATGGTAAACGGTTGTTTGTGTCTTGGTCTCCCTCTGAATAGCTGTTATCTTAAGCCTCTAGACTAGCTCTTCTGGTAAACTCAAAATTAAGTCACCAACATGTTTTCCTACCGCAGAAGAGAAGTTAAAGGCTTCCTGGTGATGTTACTGTAGAATTTATTGTATTTGCAACTTCCGGTAAGATCGCAGTTTTAATAGCTAATAGTACTGGTTAGCATCTTAGCTGAGTGTTTTTTTCTTTTTTTAGCTGTTTTGATAGTTAAACTCGTACATACAGTACAGACCAAAAGTTTGGACACAACTGTGTGTCATTGAATTCAATGAGAAAGTGTGTCCAAACTTTTGGTCTGAACTGAGTACAGACCAAAAGTTTGGACACACTTTGGTCTGTATTGTATGTGTTCTTATGAAACTCTGAACGTGTTGCTCACTGCAGCAACTTTAGGTTCACCAACGCAAACGGACATAGGATAATTTCTGTTATCAGCGTTTTGTTTTTTATGGCACCTGAATTTGTTTGTTTTGTTTTTTTTTGTCACATTTGACAGTAAAAAGCAGATGGAGGAAAGAAGACATTCTGGAAAGGGATTAACAGTGCTGTTGAGAACAGATCAGGTTTAATGTTTGGTTTATAAAAAAAAAACTGGTAATGTAGGATTGGGAATAGCTCATCAGCACATATAGAAAATGCAGAATTCAATTAGATATATATTTTTTTAACCTCCGTTTTTAGTTAAGAGCAATGGAATTATCAAAGTTCTGATTGTAGAATCCCATTTAGAGAGTAAAAGTTGAGGTTTCAAAATGCTTTTTTCCATATTTTCTCTGCAAGTGAGCATTTCTTCACAAGTAAGAAGAAGTCTAACTCGATAAATGCATTAAATATTGTAGTAATAAGGTGGATAACTTGCTAAAACCACCTAATCAAAATCCTGAACTGCCCCTTTAAGAGTATTAACGGTGGAGCGGATCGGTAACTCCTTGACTCTGGGTGTAGGATGACATGTATGTGTTTGTCATGATGAGGTGGCCCATACCAAGTTTGCCAGCTGTACCCCGCCTGTTGTACATTATTTTTTGTTCCAAAAACAGAAACAAAGAAGGACATTTAGCAGGTTTAAGGAAGCTAACTGCCTCGTAGTTTTTACTTCCAGACAAAATACCAAAAGCAAGATCATAAGGAGAATGATTAAAGGAAAAACCCAAAATGAAAAATAATAACAGAGCAACAGTTTAAAATAGAGTGCATTAAAATACACGGCAAGGGAAATCCTATCCCCGAAAGAGGATCAGACATGTAATTTGAAAAAAAGAGAGAGCTAAATGACATGTAGGGAGTAATTATAGAGCTGGAATAGACAGAATGAACTGAAATAATAACGTACCACCTTGGCTTGTCACGAGTGGCTCTGTGGACCAAAGAAAAGGAGCCTTGAGTTTAAAAAAGACAAGTGTTTCTCTGTGGCCTTACGGGAAACACGGATTTTCTTTTTAGCGCCGTCCCATGAAAACACTGAATCGGTCCCCCTTTACTAGAGTTTGGCCATTTAAGAATCACTTTCCATAAACAGAATAAAGAGGCATCTATCCGACGGATATCACATCCAGCAGAGGACTGGTTCGAAAAGTTCTTCCAAATCAAATGAAATTTTCAACGTTCAGAGCAAACCAAGGCCTACTTTGTTGAGTTTAGGACAGAACACGGGAAGATTTAATAACCCTTCGTCTCCATCATCATTAGCCTGTCAGGCACGCCGCTTCAAAGGACAGAGCACTTCATTTGAGTCCATCCACTGAGTCTGTGTGCAAACGTTATGAGTGTCACATTACCCTCAGCGTGATGGATAGCATCCTCCTCCGACCAGAGCCGCTGCTCAATTATGGTTAGTCGTGATCGATTGCACGCGGACTCCCCGTGAAAGAGACAAACGACGGCGAGCAGTTTGTGCGATCCCGCCGCTGCTAACCTTTTCTATCAACGCTGCAGCTTGTCTGTCACCCCGAGGGGGAAAAGTCAACTGGCAAAAGGAAGGGATTTAGCGGGGTGGCTCGCAAGCTAGCCACGTGAACGTTTGGTCTCTTCGGAGGATGACTTTTACGCCAGCCGTGTTTGCCTTGCTGGATGTTTGTGTCGCACTTTGGTGTGCAAAACAGCAAAAAAAAAAAAACAATAATAATAATGTACACAAAAACCAGGGGATGCTTTACAATTCTATTTCAGTCAATCATTTTCAAATTTAAAACATCTCTTTAGATTGTAGTAACATATACAGGGTGAAAAGATCCAAACTATTGAACATAGAGAGTACTTGCAAGTACATACAGGTGTACCGACAGAGTACTAACAGGAGTACTTACAAGTATTAACAGGGTTCTTCGAGGACATCTTCAGGGGTACCAGCGGTTTGGAAACGGTATCTATGGGGTAAGCTATAAATTTAACGGCAGGTTATTTGACAATAGTAGAATTTAGTAGAGATTGGTAATAACTATTAAGATCACTGTAGGTTTTTTTATATTTTTGTAAATACAGTAAAGTTACCATGTAAGATTGACGTTTACATGTTATGTAAAAAAAAGTTAGGAAACTGCTTACAATGGTAGAAAATGACATAAAACAGCAACTGGGATGTTGCTTTGTCTGCTCCTGGATCAAAACCAAGGAAAACATATTAACCTCTGCCCTAGATGTATAGTTAATACTTGCGCTGTACGTGCTGCATGAGCAGAGCAAACTGGGAATGGTAGCATTTTTAATTTCCCTTATAGGAAACAAGATACACATCCTGTGATTAGTTTAAGTCTTAAAAGCATCCTGTGCCAGATAGAGTACACTATAGCAAGAAACGGTTGTTGAGGTCGTTGCTGTCTCAGTGGAAGAGCATCCGTGTTGCTGCGCTAACGCCACGCAAGCCAACCAGGTGCCCCTCCTCAGTCCATCTCGCGTCATATTTTATTACATAACCTGCGGAAAACAACGCGAGCAGGAAACGGAGAAACAAGCAGACGAGACAACAAAAGTTGTAACAGGAAAACAGAAATGGACACGAGACCCAATAAAACGGTGTACGAATGGGAACAGAGAGAAACTTTGTCTAAAGACTACAACTTAAACCTGAATCGAAACCAAATACAAACATGTTAGTTCGTTATTATTAACTAACTTTAATGAGCTAAACCATGAAGTGTGTTAGTATTCTGTCAAACTTAGGAGCTTCACTTAAAAAAATCCAAAATATCCCTCTAAATAAATTTAATTCTTGACTAATGTGTGTAATGCAGTTTGCATAATCTTTTAATGAACTGACTTAAATGACCTCCAACCTACAGACAGAATGTCAATGAAAGTTACACCATTCCAAGGTAGCGCCATAGGAACCACATACTGTAAGTGCTGGGCTATGTTGCCCACTACTTGATGACCAAGAATGTATTCATACTATTTACGAAAATAGTTGTTTACTAGTGCATTTACTCCAGGAAAACTTTGAATATTCAGCGATTAAAAAAACAATAACTGCGATTTTCAGCTAAAGTAGGTAAGGAATGTACGAGACTGAAGAAAACCACACATCTTCTGGTGGAAAGTTGTGTAACTTCATGACACAAAAATCCCTCCTTCCCCCAGCTGATATATTTTCCACAGAATTGTTCCCTTCGTTTTCCAAACCCCGGGTGATTTGCTGCTTCAAATCCGCGCCGGTTCTACGCTAACGGAAACGAACACGACGCTTGTGCTTAGCTTTATTCAACAGTAGCTTCCAGGTGCACGTGGACCCGGGCCCCGATTGGTGCACGCCCAGCGCAGAGCTTATCTCGGATCAGCCCAGACCGGGACGTGCTCAATCACACAGAGTGACAGCCAGCAGCCGCTGCACTTCTGCTCTCATCTCTGCGTGCAACGTGTAATACACTCCGGTCTGGCGTTTCACTCCTCCAAATGGAAAGTAACTCAATTTTCCACAGATGGTTTGAGAGCAGAAAGGGAGGGAGAAAAACAGGCTTAGGGGATGTGTAGTTTTTGGCAAGAAAGGCAGTGATTCACATTTTGAGGAAATGTAGAGGGGTAATTTCCTCTAATAGCGCTGACCAGTTGTATTTTTGTCCTTGAGTTGTTTTTTTTTTGTTGTTGTTGTTTTTTGGGTCAGATCTGTGGAGCTGGGTTAAACTGAGCTCACTTTCTCTACATGTTTCTGTGTGGTTTACACAATTTGTTCAGCTGGCATAAGAGTCCTGCTGTAATAACTGGTATTAGCATTATAAAAGAATTGGACTGCAGGGAAATTTTAGCTCTGAAATGACATTTATAAGTCTTCTGAATGAAGGGTTACTGAATCCAACAATAAGACCAGAAACTGTGGGGCTTTGCTATCACCTAGTGGCCATTTTGAAGCATACAGTCAGTTGATAGAGTCATACTTTGAAATGAATTCAGGTATATTAACATGAACTAACACCACAATACATTTATAAGCTTGGTTTAGTTTGGTTTGTTCGATCTAATGCACTCTCTCTCACACACACGCACACACATGTGACTGTGACTCAACATTCCAACTACAAATCAAAGAAATTCAAAACAAACTCAAGTAAGATAATTCATGTATTGTATAAATCAAAAACATGAAGGCTTTTCAGCTTATATGTCTAACCTTATGTGTTCGTTTCAAATAAACTATTAGCACTCTGGATAGATAGATAAATAGGGTGCATTCACACCAGCCCTGTTCAGCTTTAATCAAACTCTGGTTTGTTTGTCTAGGAAGTCCAGCTTGTATGATTAGGTGTGAATGCATAATCGAATTCTAATACGGACCGAAAAAGCAAACTAATCAACCTTCAAACCTACAGGAACCCTGAGATTTTTCTTATTTGATGAACCAAACATATTTTTGACCATCAACTCTGCAGGAAGACTTGCAATAATACTCGAACGTGCTGCTTTACGTTTGCAGTGCTCACGTAGTAACAAGGCAGTGCTTGTTGTAGTAAAACTACAACAAATGCGTGCGTCCGACGCCAGCGGGAGAAACGGCTCGTGTTATTTCATTTTTATCGGAGAAATCCTACCACCACTAAAATCTGATGCTTCTCCGTTTTCGTTTACATTTTGTGAAGTTGGAAGTTGCGCTTTTCAGGTTTTTGAGTCGTTTTCTTCAGTAGTTTCTGGTGCAGCGCCACCACAGGCAAGCAGGTGAACGGGTTTTTCAGTCAGTTTGGATTGTTTCGCAATCGAACCGCAGCAACTGAAAATGCAACAAATGTTGCAAATTCTGGTCCCCAATCGAACCGAATCTACAGAACTACCAGGTGTGGAAACGCCCTTAACGTTCTTACATCCACAATAATTGAGGAAAATCCTTACTGAACATTCAGGGGTTTTTTTGTTTTGTTTTTGGTGGATACAGCTTTACACAACATTTTCACATGCCTCCAGCTCCTGCAGGGAAAAGTGAAGGGAATATGAGAAAACTTGTTGCGGTCCAGCAGCAACTCTGCTCAGATTGATGGTGTTTGGGGATCAGATGCTCTCCAGGTTTGCCAGAAGGGAGAGGTGCTTCAGGGATAGCGTTTTTATAGAGACAGCAGAATGTCTGGCTCCGTGGTAAGAGGAGAAAAGACGGATCTCTCGGTTGGGGACTGGGAGCGTACACCGCTAAGTGATGGATATTTTCCTGGCTTTTCCCTATCTCCTGTATAAAGCAGGGTCGGCTTTATGAGGTGATTTCTTTTTAAAAAAAAATCTGTTCGACATCGATTTTTTTCTCCCTGAAGAAGTCGGGGCCTTTTAGGGCTACACTCATTCCTGCGCAGAAACAAAATCCAGGATGGTTCATGGCATCATGCCCGAGTTTCACTTCCCGGCCCACATGAAGAAATAACTCAGAAACTCAAGATGTAAAACAGTAAATTTAGTTAAATTTTTTAGTTCCCATGTAAGATAGCCCATGTCTATATTTTCCAAATGCCAGAAGAATTTGAGAAGAGAATATGCCAGAGATTTATTTATTCATATCTTTACAACCAGAGGTTTAGTGCAGAATGAGTACTATCGCTTTAAACAAAGCCCGGATGATGATGTCATGGCTTTGGAAACCTCTGATAGCTTAATTGTCCCATTTGAGTTGATAGGAGGCTCCCATTGGGAATGTATGTTAATGGGCATTTATCACATCTTTTATCATCGTGATACATTTCTTACCGCAATAAGAATTTTGGGTTATTGTTGTCACGATAAATTTGAATTAAACCCCTCGTCCTCCCAATATCCATACCATCACAAGTGTTCATTTTAAAATTAGTTCCACTGTTCAATTAGAGAAATAATACATTTGATTGAATCCAGTTAATGTGTGCAGCTTAGTGATGCAAACCACATGTCCTTATATGACTGGTGTCCTAAAGAAGTGTATCACAAATTAGTATGTTTTTTCCAAGAGCAGCATTTGTTCTTGTGGGATTATGATTGAGGTCGTAAATTTACATTAAAAAAAGTAGTTTGTATCGTCACTCTTGTCATTACCACTACAGTTTCACAAAATATTGTGGTAAAGCTTCCGGTCCGTACAGCCCTCTGCCCAATTTTGCTGATTGCAAAGTCAAAAGAAATCAGCCAAGATACAGGAAGGAAAAATGTGGTGCTATACAAGTCTGTTTCAGCCCTGGGAACAATTTCTAGATTCTTGAAGGTTCCGCGCTTATCGGTTCTTAACAATTACGCGCAAATGATGGGTATAGTCCAACCATCACACTGCTCAGGAAGAAGATTGGTTCTGTGTCTCAAAGATGAATGGTTTTGACCAAATTAAAGATGTTTAGCCACATCACTATCAACACCACGCGTGGGACATAATATTTCATTGACATGTACTTGGAAAAAAATGTGCAGGATCCTGCCCTATAAAAAGAAGTGGAAAATTACAGTGTAAGTAAATATTAAGACTGGAAATGAGCAAAATGGGAACTGGTCTTTTAAGGCCATGAGCTTTATACCAACAGACAGCTTTATCAGGAATGTTGACTCCACAATAATTCACATTTGGTGTTTTTCCATGAGAAAACAGTACAGCCATTAATCACTTGGACAAATGGGACATCAGGAAAATGAAGGCAAATAAATTCCACGAGTTAAGTTTTGTGTTACATTTTTACTTGCTTTAGTAATTGCCAAAAACGCGCTCACGCAGACACGACTTGTTGCAAACCTGCCAGCTGATTTTGAAATTACGTCCCTCCGGGGGCTCTTCCTGCGTTTGCCATTTTACGTGGCTCATCTATCACGACTTTGTTGCCAGAGGCCTGTTGTTAGGGAGGACAGACCTCCGGCCCTGTGAAGCCCCTCGATTCTGTCCCCAGGGAGGGGAGCTGCCATGACAAAGCTGCACGGCTTCATCGCGGTACCAGACATTTTGGTTCTGTCTGGCCAATCCCCAGACAGCTGTGCGACAACGTTCGTTCAAACAGAAAAACTAGACCTAGAGTGTCTCTGCCATTGTTGTACAACATTAATATTTATCATTAAGTTGTTATTCAGGAGTTTTTAATTCTCTCAAAACCCAGCTCTAGAGAGACATACCGTGTCTTAAGGGGATTAAGAAGCACAGCTTTTATTTTCTCATTGAACCGTTGGGTTCTGCATGCTAATTAAGCAATGAGTAAATCTCAAGCTGCCAGGAGTTTCTCTGTTTTTTGGTTGTTTTTTTTTGCTCCCTCTCTCATGTTGCAGAATCACTACTTCTACATGAGTGACTCGCCTACACGTCCTTGAATGGCAGAGAGCAATCTTTTACAAACCACACTGTGAAATTCTGAGTCATCTCCAATATTTAAGAAAACCATTTGACTAGTTAATATTATGGAAGTCACTGTTTTTTCTTAATATAATTTAATACCAGGCAAAATGTGCAACCCACTGGTATGCTATAAAGCACTTGGTTTTCCATACACTTTGAAAAATTCATTCAAAAGTTATCAAAATACATCAAATAGATGATTAGTACACATCAAAGCAAAATTAGCTATCAGTTATTGTTATTCTGATTGGTTAATGACAGTAAATGGCTTTCATGTCAGCTGAAAATGATTTTAGCTTCCCTTTAGATGGAGTTTGACTGCATAACAAGGCCAGACAAGGTATTATTAGTAGTAGTAGTGGTAATGGTGCTGGTGGTAGTAGTAGTAAAATCACAGTCAGTTGTGAGGACACTTTGTTAATACTGAAGTTACTGCTGGAGCAGGACAACGGCTGAATTTAGCTTACACTTTCGAAGCTCTTTGTGGATGTAGCGTGGTCTAATAGGTTCTTCACACTGACATGTCAGAGCAAGCAAACGACAAAGCAGCCAGTGTAAACAGTAATAACCCATTATCAGCCGCATCAGCGTGATTGCTTGTTTTCAGTCCCATTACATCTGGTTTTTGTGTCACTCAGAGGGGATTAGGGATTTGTGCTGCCTACTACACATGTTCTGAGCTGGTAATATTTTTTTGGATTAAAAACAAAATGAAATTCTGCCGCGACTGAGTGAAAACATCCAGTCGCGGTTGTATTTCTCCAAGCTTCTTACTTTTGCCGTTTGAATGGGATTCACCAGTGTGCTCCTATGGATGATGTTCAATAATTGTTGTTTTTTAACCAGTGTACAGTACGGCGGTCACATGGACTCTGTCAATCATGTGATTTGGTTGAAATGGATTTTCGAGCTCATAAAGTAAAACGTGTCATTGTTCGTAAAGTATTGTCTTTCCCACGTTCCATGAATGCGCCACTTTGCTGCACACGGGCACCTCTGTGTGCAATGGTGCGTTTACACTAAACGCGTTTTCAGCATCAGGCGCATCTGGCTTACATTCAAAGTCTATGTGGAGACGTAGAATATACTGTAACGTGTTCCACATGTCTAGCTTTCATGAGTGATTTGATTGTGCTCTGGATTACTATTACTGTTTTTTTTTTTTTTTACAAAATTATATTGACTGGATAGTAACATTAATATGCGAAAGTAGAAAATACATTTTCTAAGAGATGGTTTATTAACTGATTTTTTTGTTTTGTTTTGAAAGACCAAATGTAACGTAAGGGTAATTAATTTAAGTGGATGAATTATTCTATCTTAGGAATTAAGAGTTGCTTGCACATTGTGTGCAGACTGGATTTTAATTTTGCTATTTTTTTATTGACAGACTCTGCTGCTAAGGACAAAGCTGAGATGCCTGAGGACTGGATGCTGGATGTATCTACCCAGGACCTTCCATACGGAGGCCACATGGTTCCCAGGAGGGTGGTAGGACCTGAAAGGATTTTTATTCCCCCTTATTTTTTCCTCAGAGGATTTACTATTTCTTTTTCTATTATTTTACTTGAACTTGCAAACATTTTATTTGCTACTTTTCTTTGGATCAGACCTGAGTTCATAAAATAACTGATTTATCAAAAATGACGAGTAACAGAACTCTACTCTAAATGCACAAGATGTTAACGTTCACTTTAAGGTTTTCTGCTTTGAGATAAAAATTAGAACAAGGAAAGAGCGTCTGGTGAAGAACAACTTCACCAGACGCCAGATTGTGCCAACTGGTTGAAATGTTCCAGCAAACTTAGGGTCCATTCACACCAACCCTATTTAGTCCACTTTAATTGTTTGCCTAGAAAGTCCGATTTGTTTGGGGAGGTGTGATTTTTCTTTTTTTTTGGGGGGGGGGCTCATTTTTGGTCTAATGTGGACCAAAAAAGCAAACTCTGGTCTTTCTAAAGACATCGATCTGGGTTCGGTTGAAGTGAACTCTGGTGCGGTGTGAATGCGTATGTGAACGGCAGGCAGACAGGAGACCGCTCTAAAAACAGGAAGTGGACTACAACGCAGGGCATTCTCGGTCAGCAGAGCCAGAACAAATGTTTACTGCTACAGGAGAAATGACTCGTGGTCTTTCACCAGAGACAAGAGAAACTTACATTTTATGAAGAAGGAAGTGCTTCTGAAGTTTTTGTGCCGTTTCCTTCAGTAGTTTTGGTGCAGGCGATTAGGTGAACAAGTTTTTCGATTAGATTGGTTCGTTTGCCACGGTGCCGTGTGAAAGAGAACCGTACTAGCTGAAAATGTAACAAATGTTACAATTCTGGTCCCCAATCAAACAGAGTCTACTGGGCTATCAGGGGAAAACACTAAAAATCTGTCACATTTATAGCCCCTCCTGCCCCCATCTCCCCCCCTTTACCTAGCAGAGCATCTCTGTGTGCCTCCATCGTGTCCGTCGCTTCCCACTCCAAGTCCCTCTAATTACCCATCAGCACAAAGACGGGGGCTGTGTTTACGTGGAGGCAGGACCACTGTTCCTCCGGCTGCTGGCTCTGACAGCCTGTCACACTCTGGATCCTCACCGACAGGCAGTGGCAGGAGAGCTGGCCTCAGACCAACCGCCTCCATCCTGGGACCGACACGCGGCTTCGCTCCCAACACGCATCTACTTTGAGCACCCCGGCAATTTGCTGTTGTGCTACTTGTCTCGGCGGCTGACACTGTTTGTGTTTTTTGTTTTTTTGGGTTTTTTTGCCCCCCTGCTCTTTCCGCTGCTAATGAGCTTCCTGGGTGCTGACACGGCAGACTGGAGACGCTGGAGCTCCTAATGGAAAAGTCAGGAAAGACACAGCCTTGAGAGTCGGGCAGAAGTTAGCTTAATTACGTGAATAAATACAGCACTCATAGCCAAATACGTTTGGTTTTCGAGTCTGTAACAGATATTGAATCTCTGCATTTCTCCGGTCTCTTGTGTGTGTGTGTGTTTGTGAGAGAGATAGGAGTGTGTATAGCTGCAGCTGACATGTTTCTCTCCTCCGTGCTGAGATGGGGCCAGCTGAAAGAGCTAGTGAGAGATCATTAGTGCTAGCATCCCCTGACATGACTGTGGGAACATCCTCACCTCCTCATTGTTCCTTCCTGTAGAGAGTTTTGTTCCACCGGTTTGTCCCGTTTCCACCTTCCCATCATGCTCTCCCCACCACCTGACAGCCGTCTGGCCGTGTCTTGTGGCAGTTTTTTATTCCCTTGTGCCATATGAGTGAACCACAGATGCCGACAGATTCTTTTAGTTTAAATTACTGGAAAATAAAACGTGATTAATTTTTGAATGAGACGGTAACAGGCACCTATCCACTTTTTTCATTTCCAATACAGATATCGGAGGTTTGGTATTGGCTGATACCAAAGAAACAGCGCTGAAGTGACTTAAAATATTGGGGGGGTTTTAAACCTAAATATACTGGAATACAAACTTGGTTGCTGACTCTGCACCAAGGTTAATATAGTTTTCTAAAACTAACAAAGTAACAAAAACTGAAGTTAAGAAACATTTTTGTTAAGTGAAGTAAATAAAAGCGGGAATAAGGAAAAACTGTAACTAACAATATTTTGCGCTTATAAAACTAACCAAAACATCTTGAAATAATGGACATAAAATCCTTGTGCTCAGAGCACAACGCATAGAATTCTAGAATTTTTTTTCATTATCGGGACAGATATGGATATTAACATCGGATCGATGCATCTCTAGTAACAGACAGAGGTTGGCATTTATCGTATCGTTCATCATTCATTGAAATCAGGTGGAAGTTTAGATTGATTTTGGATATTATTATATTCCTGTGAGGTTTAGAAATCTAATGCTTATTGTCTACATTTCAATTACTAGACCAAAACAAAGAACAATTTTTGTGCTTTTTTTTGTCCAATCCTCAGGGAAATGAATTTCACAGTATATCAGATGACATCAAAAGCGTAAGAATGTTTTTCACCTCACAAACAGTTAGATGTGTCTCCATAAAATCTCCCTAACCTAATGTTTACGGACTTATCGCGGGAACAAACTTAAACACGTATCATTTTAATTGCATTTTGTATTTAATTGAAATGCCGCAATTGCAAAATTGTTTTTCTTTTTACGTTGCAGTAATATTGAGAGAGTTTTGCGCACATTTGTAATGGAAATGCAGCTGAAAAGATGGACATAAATACATTTAGAAAGAAAATAACTGAAGCTAAAAGTCCAAAACACCTATGGATCATAAGATAAACCATAGTATGAGAGATTTACCTCTAAAATAACTTTTAATTTTACCAACATATTCCTCTGATTGGAAATCATATCAATGTTTGCTGTGTATCTTCCACATCTACACTCTGAAGTTTCAAATGGCATAATATGAAAAAAAAACAACAACTAAAGTACACTTCCATCAGCTAATTGCTTCTCTGGGTGGGTAAAACGTTGATAATCTGCTCAATAAAGATAACACTGTATCTGTCCGACATCACAAACAGAGAGTGCATAAAAGCAGAAACAAAGCGACTTGTGACGATGTGTACAGAAATTAATTAGCCGGGTACAGATCCGGACACGCCACCGGTTACGCAGATAAAGACGTTTCACAGGGACTACTCGTGTTTGTGTGCTTTACAAATGGAAATCAAAGCTCTCGCTGCGCGTCGCTCGGTGAAATCCGATCCAGACTCTTATTAAACACGGTGGCCTCATAAACCACGGAGAAGGCTTTAACTGTCCAACAAAAGCGATGAAATTTCCATAAACATTATCAGCAGGCTAATCAGAGCCACTTGAAGGATTGTGTTAAAACAGTAAAAGCTCTTGCACACACAAGGCCAGCAAGCACAGAACGTCTGCATCTCTTAACGTGTGTAATAACTCTTCATACTGTCCCACAGGAGAGAGAGAGAGAAAGAGGGAGTCTTAAACATGACCAAGGTGGATGCTTCAAGGTTTATTCACTGCTGCTCAAGTGGAGTTCAATCATTTATGAGGCTACAGCATGAGATAGCAAAAAGGCAACAATATCCAAAACTAAAGGAGCATTAAAATGGCTTCACATGCCTGTGTTTCAACACATGAATGGCTACAATTAGTTTTAAACATTGATATTGGACGAAACTTAAAAGGTTTGCAAGCTTTCATTGAGTCATAATAGTTAGACAATGGAGATTTCAACTCTAAAGATCTTAAGAGTTAGTATTGTGTACATTTTATGAGATTTGCATCATGTTATAATGTTATTACCTCATCAAAAACATACCTGGAGTGTTACTTTGATTCGTTCACACGTTTTGAGAAATTTTTTAATCTCCCACGGCAACCATTCGGTTGAGCAAAATGCCGGGGTGGACCTAGTCCCGCCTTTGAGGATGAAGCTTTTCCGCAGAGCTGCAGTTTCCAAGCTTCCATAATAAAGTGCAATCCTTCCCCCCTCAGCCCCTTCAGACTAGCCAGCAGCAGTTAGCAAACACCTGGTGGGACTGAACTCATTATACAAACAATTTCTCAGTGCAACACCAGTAAAAATGTTGTTAAAGGATTAGTAGGATTGCTGTTGCGATGACTTCCTGAAGGCGGAGTTTCAAAAAGAGCAGGAGTTTCTTAAAGAGGCAAAGGTCCAATTCCAAGGAGTTATGCATAGTCATATTTTTTATATATATTGTAACCTTACTAAGCTTATAGCCTAAGTCATTTTTTTCCCAAAGTGATTTTATTTTCTTTCTTTAGACTAAAACATCTTTTGGAAAGAAAAAGGTGGTTTCACTTTTGGCAAAAAATGACTTAGGCAATTATTTTAGGAAGGTGACGATATAGCCTCTTTTTTTTTTTAACTGAAGTTAACATAGTTACTTGATTGTGCTAGAAAACAGCACTGTGTGCCTGGAAAATACATAATACTGGCCTTTTAAACAGTTAAATTAAAACTCCAGTCTTTTAGGTTATCAAACACATTTTAATATTTGACACAGGCAACCTGAGTAAATGCCAAAAAAACACACAAAAAACGGTTGTTTTAAAAAAAAGCTATCCAAACCAACCTGTACTCCACATGAAAATCTAATCACCACCTACTCCTAATCAGTAGTTGTGCCACCCTTGGTGACAACAGCCGCCATCGAGATAATTGCCTCTGAGTTTTTCCATTACTGACATGCAGATTTTGGCCAATTTTCTTTGCAGAATTGTTGTAATGGTTGTAATTGGAGGTTTTTCATCCGTGAACTAGCTTTTTTCACGGTCATGCCACAGCATGTCAACTGCATCCAAGTCAAGACTTTAAATAAGCAATTCCAAAAATCTTCATTACTGGTTTCTTCAGACAGTCAGGGGATGGACTCGCAAGTTTGCTCAATGTAATGTATATATATAGATCTGTAGTAGGATGTTCTACCTCATCAGTCCACTGAATATTTTCCCAAAAGTCTTCAGAGTCATCAGTTTGTTTTTCTGGCGAATGTGAAACTCTCCTATTGAGGTCATTTTTCCGCATCTCTTTCCAATTGTTGGATCATAAACACTGACCTCAACTGAGGCGAGTAAAGCCTGCAGAAGTTTAGTTGTTTTGGATTCTTTTGTGACCCTCCATGAGTTTTTCCAGGCCACTCCTGGGAAGGTTCACCACTGTTCCATGGTTTCTGCTCTTGTGGGAAATTAACTGGGGTTCCCTGGAATCCCAACGATCTTTTATAGCCCTCCCCATGCCGACAGTTATCAAAATAATTGAGATCGTAACTTAGAAGCTGTTTTATGCAGCTTATCTTTGATCTTAAAATGTGGTTGATAATGTGTGCAAAAGAAAAACGTGTTTATGAACACAATTTGTTAAGTTACTATTTAATCTATCACTTCTCTTTGATTTTACTGCATCACATTTTTTTATTTTAATTACAGTATGCTAATTGGCAAGAAGGATTTGAAAATATTCAACAAAATGCAACAGATGTGGTGACTGTCCTAAAAGTCTGTATTTTTTCCCCCTCTAAAAGTGATTTTTTTAAAATAAATAAATGAAAAGAAGCACCACTTCTTGTTTGTCAAAAGATGATTTAGGCTAAAAGAATAACTTTTGGCAAAAAATATCAGTATCCTTGCATGATTTGGGCATCGACATTGGGCATTTTGGGTCTTCACCACTTGGTGGCGCTGTCAGCAAGATAAAGCTAGAGAAAGCAGCAGCAGAACAAACATGTAGAGTCGTTTCTGTGTGCAGTTTTAACTCAAAGAAGCATGTTTCCTCACTCTCCCAAATCTTCCCTTACTTTACCTCTTCAGATCTAGAAACCAAAGATTCAGTCCACAACGTTTGAAATGGGATGTATGCCAGCGTTTTGTACAGAATGATTAATGCCCTGATGCCCCGTTTGTCAGACTGGACCGGTAATTAGCCCTCATGGGTCACTTTTAGAGCCAGGACGGTGTCGTTCGCATTGGCACGCCAGAGCTCCGGAAGGTTCTGCGTGGATTTAGCTCCTTGTCATTCCATCGCACTCGCAGGCCTCTGCGGTAAACTCGCCAAACCGGTGTCAACTTTCCGCAGTTTGTCCAGTCTGGCCTAAGATCTGCTGAACCCCCCATAACCCCAGCAGTAGCAGCAGAAGAGACACAAAACAAAAAGCTTTGAACTTTTTACAGCAGGGTAGAAAGCCCTCCCGTTTACAAAAACGAACGTTTACGCCGAGCCAGATCTGTATGTCAGCGTGACGAAAACGCCACACTGCGTGGACGAATCTCACTTCTACATAATGAACAACTTCTCTTTTTCTTTCCTTTACACAACAAAGGGAAGGAAAATGTCACACCTGTCTGCAGGTTTTATTCCACCATTAACCTACTTTCTGGGAGACAAAGATGGAAAAAAGAAAAGTAAGGACGCACACACAGGAGACAA
Source organism: Xiphophorus hellerii (assembly GCF_003331165.1). Lineage (NCBI taxonomy): Eukaryota > Metazoa > Chordata > Actinopteri > Cyprinodontiformes > Poeciliidae > Xiphophorus > Xiphophorus hellerii. The sequence continues at coordinate 5,866,336 of NC_045692.1, forward strand.
AAAGACGTAAAAAAAAAAAAAAATGTCTGTCCAGTTGTTGTTTAGCTCATGACATTTGTTTGAATCAGATTGCCGGGGGACATTTACATAGTGCAGGAAATTGCAGGGAAATGTCAGAAAGAATCAGCGGGTTCTGATAGGCCACAGAGAAATGCTGCTTTTTTTTGTACTCTGGCATTTCGGAGGCTTGAAAGTCAAACCGATTTCATTGATCTGCCTTCGTGCTGGATATCCGCTCGTGCTTACAGCGGCGATTCCTGTTGCCGTGTCAAACAAACGGGACGTTTTTCTCACGGCAGAACGGCTCAGAGGAGGAGGGGGGTCCGTACATTTCAAAAGAGCCCGGGCAAATCAGCATGAACACAGTGCTGAATGTCTTCAAATATGGAACGCTGGGTTTACTGTAATGCAATCTCAGAAGGTTCATTTGAGGTAATATAGCCTTCAACCATCAGGGGGCAGTAGATTGTTAAAAAAACAAAACTGAAATGGATGATGTTTGACTACAACATAAACAGATAAATGCAAAAAATGAAAAGAAAACATCATGATTTCCTGATATCAACAGGCCCTCCTCATATTAGTCTTGATCTTTTACACTTTACAAACAAAAACTCAAACATATTTTATTGGGATTTGAATTGTTTCAACTTTTGTGAATCCAACATTCAAATGGGTTGTAGGGCTGGAGTTGTTTCATTCTAATCCAGGAAAATGCTTTGATCATTATAAAGGGATGCATGCAGAGGTTTGTTGTCAGCATGATTCTACCTGACCTTTTTATAAGTTTCTCTCAACGTTGGATTTCTTCCCGCCAGTCATCTATAAAGAGCAGATTTGTGGAGTGCAGAGCTAACAGTTGCTGTGTCCTTAGATTCTCTCACCTGTGCTGCGGATTTCTCTGCCTCCTCCAGAGGAACTTTTAGCATTTTGGCTGCATCTCTAAATAAAAGGACTCTTTTTATGGCCTGTAATTTTGCAGCCTTCAACGTGTTTACAAAGCTTCTTCTCTGATGCATCAGGGTTCGGATTGCAGGTATCAGAAGTTTAAATGGAAGACTTTTCACAACCTTTTAAAGCCACATTGGATGAGATTTAAGATTTAAATAACTAGGGTTGAGGGATCCTGCTGAATTACAATCAAGCATAGCATGCGTGTCACACAATGAGACACGTTCATGTTTAGTTATTGCCTCTTTATTGCTCTCTGGTACAATAGCTGTATGAAAACAACCCAGGAAAAAAAGACATTAGAAACATGAAAGATGAGCTAGCCTCATGTGGGTTGGTTCAGCCAACCGGAGATAAATTTGCTCTTACCTATGATAGTGCTAGCTAGCTTTTTCTAGCTAGAAAAAGCTAGCTGCACTAGCAGCTAGTAGCCTCAACTAGCTGCTAGTTGAGGCAGCTAGTTGAGGCAGCTAGTTGAGGCTGCCTCAACTAGCAGCCTCAACTGCTAGTTGAGGCTGCACTAGCCTCAACTGCTAGTGCAGCAACGGAACGAACGGAACGTTACGTTCCGTTCGAGTCACGGAACGTAATGAAGATGTCTGCGCATGAATCAAACGTTAACCTGACAGAAAAGTTCAACGAGAAAATAAAACCACATTTTTAAGAATATACAAGGTTAGTTTTGCCACAACAAAACGTAAGGCCTGTGATTAACGTATTTAAGTCCAACTTACATATTTTTGAATGAATCGGAGCACTTTTTCAGACTTTGACGACGATGATTTCAACATGATAGCGGTTCTAAATGTGGGACATTGTTTTTCAGGCTGATCCTTTTTCAGACTTCGCCACAGGTTTAAATTGCACACAGCTGGAGTGTATTCACTAATAAGGTGATTTCTGGTTACACTGCAATTTATTTAGAGATACTGAAGTAAAGGGTTAGATTACTTCACTTTGTTTCATATAAAATCCAAAGAAAACCTAGTGGTTTGGAGTTGTAAATGGTAACCCATGTGGAACATTTTGGAAGGCACTGCAGGTAAAATATTTAAAAAATAATCATTGTTGCTCCATAAAGTCTCTGCTTATAGTTGTGTTTTTTTTCTATGGTTCCCCTGAACTATATGACCCTTTTTAGCTCACAAACCAAATTCATATTCACCAGGGCTTCCTACAACACCAGATTGTCTCCTTCACACTTCATTAACGCCTCCCTTAGGAAATATAGAGCTTGTAAAATATAGATCATGGCCAACCCTGGCTGTCTGCTAATGCATCCAAATTGTTACTTGGCTGATTTTTATTTTATTTTATTTTGTTTTTGGATGGGGGGGGGGGGGAAATAAGCTGAATAATCAAAGGAAGACAACAACAACCAAAAGAAAAAATAACAAAAAATACTGCTCGATCTGGAATCAAATGCAGTTAGTTTTACAAAAAAAAAAAGGGGGTTATTTACGTTTTTAAATACACAAAACCTTCTATATGAAGAAGGAAGAGCATAGCGCCATCCTCAGGTAGGATCTGACCCAGTTACACGTGATGCATCGCCGTTTAAATGCCATCTGACTTCTTTCTGATTTACACCGCGACGACTGCAGCGGGACGGCGGTCTGCGAGTAAGTGTCTTCGCTGGACGTCTCATCATTATTCCTACATTTATTAAATTAGGATGATTTATGACCGGTTTGTATGGAGCAAAGTGTACTGCCTAAATGACTATTTAAATGAACACAGGAATTTCATTAACTTCTGACCTCCATGAGCACAGATTGTCTTGCATCGCTGCGTCCGGACGAAAGCAGACGCCGGACTCCTTCGTGACCTCGCCGCAGCCTCCGCCTGTTTTGGTCTTTATGTGGTGGAAATATTACTTCTTATTGCTGCTCATATTGAGTTTGTCATATTCCTTTTTTGTTGTTGTTTTTACCTTATTTTAAACAACAGATCCCATCCTCCCAAAGCATTCGTCTCATTTACTTGCTTTTCTGCTTTCGCTCTGATTTACATGCATGACTGATCCTTTTATGGGTTCCAAAATCAGTCATTACGTTCAAATGTACTTGGTTTAAAGTTCAATTTCAAGTGCCTGATTCCTTTTTCTTTTAAAGACATTTTGGGGAGACCTTGTCATAATTAGTATAAGATAGTATAATGACATTATTCCCATGTTATAAGTGAAATAATCTGCCTGTAGAAGTATACATTTTTCATCAATATTAAGGAATTATTGACTTAAAACAAATTCATTTGTCATACTAAAAACGTTACTTGTAAGTTATTTTTATCTTATGTCAAGTGTACTAAAAATTTTTTAACTAGAAACTAGACCAAAAATACTTTGTAAGATTTTATTTTTTGGCAGCGTAATGAAAAAATATCTTGAAAGAAAATCTGTTAGAGGACGCAAAATCCTTAACACCGATGCAGTGGTTCACCTTTCAGCCGAACAGCAACCCCAAACATTCAGCCAGAGCTACAGCACAATGTTTACATCAAAGCATATTCATGTGTTAGAATGGCCAATTAAATCTCGCAGAAGCCATCTGTCAGATTCGACAAAGCTAAAATCGGTTTGGAAAACAGAACTGGCAAAAATCTCAATCTCCAGACGGGTAAAACTGGTGGAGACATTCCCCACAAAACACTAGCAGCTGCTTTTGAACCGGACACAAAAAAAATGCGATGATGTGAAATTTCTCTGCTCGAGACCAAAAGATCATTGTGTGAAAATGACCGTCAAAAAAAAAACTCCTGATGTTTTTAAATCTCATTTGGTCTGGGTTTCAAAAAGCCAAACATTAGCTTCAAAACACAGCATCGATTTATGTTTTGGTCGACGCAGAATCCGTATATCCGCCATAAGGAATGCATGGAAGGGAATACAGTAAAAAATTCATATGAGGCGACAGGTTCTGGATATGTAGCAGGGCTCTGCGGCAGACTCTCCTCAGAAGTCTGCATGGAAGTGAGCCGCAGACTCATATAATGAAGAAGAGCGCGTGCTGAGATGCATACATGAATGAGAATCTCCCCCTCACCGACCGTACATAATCAGCTAGCCATGTTCTCAGATTGTTTTCATCTGAGCCCTGGCTGGATTCAAAGTGTCCCTGTTAAATCCATGGAATTCACCTGGGATGAAGGGGTGTGTGTGTGTGCGTGTGTGTAGGGGTGTGTGTCCGCAAGTGGGTGTGTGTGTGTGGGGGGGTGTGTGTGTGTGCGTGTATCGGCGTGTGTCCGCAAGTGTGTGTGTGTGTGGAAAGAATGCAGGCCACATTACCTGCACAGCTATTTTTCTGGCAGGCAGCGTGAGATTTGGTTAAGCCCGCCTGTGTCTCCTCGCTCGGCTTGCCCTGGGGTCGTGTCAGACGGACGGGTCGAGTGGATACGTAAAGCTGTTCTGCAGATCCGGAGCTTAGAGGGGAAGGAGCCGGTCATGAAGTGGCCCAGTCTCCCACGGCGACGCGTCTGCAAGCGGCATTAGCTCGGAATATGTATCGCCATCACCGCTGCTTTTTGGGGTGTTTTCACACCTGACAGTCCGGTACACTCGGTTTGATTGGGGAGCAAAATTGCCACATTTATTGCGTCTTAAGCGTTCGCGGTTCGCTTTTACACGACTGTGTTAAAGGAACCACACCCTTCGAAAAACTTGATCACCTTCTCACCTGTGGTGGCGCTGCACCAAGAACTACTGAAGGAAACGACACAGAAACCTCTAAAGAAGACTGTCAACATTTCCACTGACCATATAAATATTCAATTGCAATTCAGAAAATAAACTTGCTCAATGGAAACACGGCAGTTTTCCAGTTTTCGATAGGACATTTCTGCTCCAGAACAAGGTGGTTTTTCAGCCGACACAAAATTAACATATTTTGCAAAACTGCAATGGAAACACGTTTTTTGTATCACGAGAGTCATGTGATAAACAACCAGACGTTGCTACTGGCGGAAAAGAAGAAGAAGAGGACAGGAATTAAAATGACAATGCCGTAGCATGTTTTTAACAACTGTAAACCAAAATGGAGTGGCGTCAGATTGTAGCTTTTGTAGGATTTCTCTTTTCCCCCTGGCTAAAGACCATGAGCCATTTCTCTTGTGTGTTTGTTTTGGTTCTATTTACCCAAAATGCCCTGCGCTGTAGTCCACTTCCTGGTTTTGGAGGAGTCTCCGGTCCGCTTGCCATTCAGACTTCCCCAGAATTCCCTTCAATTGTACCGTGGATCAGAGTTAGAAACAGACCTCTATTGCGCGTTCACACACCTCCCCAAATGAAGCGGACTTTCTAGACAAACCCGCCAGAGTTTGATTAAAGCGGACTAAACAAGGATGGTGTGAATTCACCCTTAATCCAAACCCCAACCCAAGAGCTTCCTGCACCGAACGCGCATTATGAATAAAGATTTACTGCCGGCGCACATGCCTCCGCCCGTTTCCACGCTTCCTCCTCCGCCCCCACCCGCCGTGCGAGCTGACAGGGCTGTTCATTCCACTCGGGATGATGATGAAGATGTCATACATTTTATTGGCAGCTGCCAATGTCGATGCAGCATTATGGAATGAACCAGTGTTTCACACAGTATCTTAATCTAATTCTCGAGGCTCCTTGCTTCCTGGGCAGCCAGGATGCTGCAGGGTCGGCCAAAGTCGAGGAAACAAAGTAAATAAAGCAGACAGGATGCCCTTCTGCAGCTCGGGGTGGAAAACGCATCCAGCTATGACCAGATACGAATTGCGAAAGGATATCGGCTACAAATGCTGATAGATACTGGGCTTCCCGAGCCCCGGTATCTGCTTTGTGTGATGGAGCACATCCTATTATTCCAGTATTAAGCAGTCACCTATCAAGCTGGGAGCGCTGCATGCGGATGTTTAGAGGAAACAGCGCGTCATCGTGAAACGCTTACAAAGGACTCAAACATGGCTTTAACCACTGAATTTTATTGCCCCTGTTGGGACTGCGCTGTGCATCAATCCTATGCAAATTGTCTCCCACTCCTCTTTGAAAGCAAACCCCAAAAACACTTCCCACCTCAAACACACACACAAACACACCCCCGCCCCACAATCAGAAACAGCAGTACTTTATCCCTGCATCCTTTCACATGACATCATTAGTGAAACTCAATTGTCTGACAGGTAAAAGGCTGTCTTTTTTTTCCCTCACTCTCTTTGTTTAAGTTCTTTTGCTGCAAAACAGAACTGTCCCACTTTTTTTTTTTTTTTTTTACTACAAAGCTTAAATCAATTAAAACAGGAATGTCTAAACTCTGCAACATCACCATTTTGTTTTCTGTTTTTTTTTTTTTTTACATTACTAATTGGCTTTTATTTATAGAAAGCTTAGCGTTCTGTAAAATGTAAGGAGGCTGACACGTGGAACTGCTGGTATTCAAAAAAAAAGTTTTTTCTCATTACAAGGACAAACTTTAATGTATGTTATTATGCGATGGAGCGACAAAGTAGTACATAACCGTGTTGCAAGAGGTAAACAGCACCACAATTAAAAGCCTGAAAAGCAAGGCCTGCATTTGTTCTCAGCTATGTTATTCTGAGGTGAAGTTTTGTAGTGCTGGTCCCGCATTACACATGTTGAGTAGGTCAAAGGTTTAGCATTGGTCTCTTATTGTAAAAACACTTTCTCCCTCATGCTCAGTATCCTACGTTTGTTGTGGCACAACCCAGAGCTTGATTGAACATCTGCTTTTTCTCTCCATCTTCCATAAAGGCCAGATGTGTGATTAAAGACCAAGATTCATGGGATCTGTTTTGGCAAGACATACAATTTCCTCAAACACCCCCCCAAAAAACCCATTTTTTTTCTCTTTCCAATTATGCACGTAGCTGGGCTAAATTCAAAGGCATGCCACACTTTTCAGATTTTTTTCGGGAAGAGAGAAAAATATATGGTTGTAGTTATGATTTTTTTCTGTCCAATTCAAAAGAACGCCACACTTTTCAGATTTTCTCAGGAAGAAGCACAAAACCAATTTTTTCCTCTTCTCAAAATCACACCACACTTTTCAGATAAAAAAACCAACTGAAAACCAAATTGTTTTGCCTTCACAATTATTCAAAAGCACGCCACACTTATCACCTTTTCTCAGAAAAACCCCTCTAAAAAAATCAATTTTTCTAAGAATTCAAAAGCACACCACACTTTTCAGATTTTCTCAGAGAAAAAAATAAACTTAAAAACAACCCATTCTTCTTTCTCTTCCCAATAATGCATTACTTTCCATTCGATTGCCACGATAAATACCAATAAAATTCATTTAAATTTGTGGCTGTTAAGTGACAACATGTGAAAACGTCAAGGTTCATTATTACGTTTCTAGGGCCTGTTTGTTAAGATGCGTATCATTTTGTATGCAACAGTTTAATTATCTTCTAGCAATTGGGAGGATTTCATTCAAAAGCTAAAACAGGTCCAGATGAGCTGTGAGCTCATGGAGGAATTTCAATTTAGCACCATGTCCAAAATGAGTCCAAGCCCTTGCATCAGATGAGCTCACTAGAGGCTGGTTGTGGGTTTATTGGACGGCTCACATGCAGGGACACACATACAAACACTCCTACAGACCAAAAATAAATAAATAAAACACCCTGGATGTCTCCTCTCTTTTTATTCTTTATTTAGAGACACCATTGGAGAGCGACGGAGCATCGGGGAGACACCAGAGAGGAAACGGTGTGATCCTCGGCCACCCGGGTTGCATGGTGCTTTCAGAAGCATGGGCCTTAATGAAGACGCCGTCTTTGGGACATTTACAGCTCATCTCTGCGGCGTAGGGAAATTCTCCCCGTGCACCACAGCTAATTATTGCTCCATGCCTCTGCGTCCTGAGAGCAGCTCGGGATTCGGTTTTGTTTGCCGAGGGTAAATAGGTATTAATAAGAGACGATGGAGGTGCAATTTTCAATTTTTCACTTAATCACCGGATGCTTTTTACACTTTCTAATCAGCAATTCGGATTTCATGAAATCCTTTTCTTTTATACTTCCCTCAGAGTTGTACAGTCGGCCTGCACCGATCCACTTTTTTCACTTCCGATACAGAAATCTGAGGTTTTTGGGATCGGCCAATACCGATCCGATACAGAAAAGCAATCCTGAACCGACTTAAAATGTTTCTTTTTTTTAAACACAGATATATATCTACTGAATTACAAATGTATTTGACAACCCTGCACCAGTACAACACATTTAAATACACCAATAGTTTCATAAGCTTGGTCAAACATGTAAAAACAACTTTAATTTGTTCAGACAAAAAAAAAGGTTGACTATCTAGGTAAAAAAAAAAAGAAAAACTACAACAAGCCATTCAAACGGTTCAGAAAGCGTGATTAGAAGTTCTAAATGTAAAATCAATAATAATGCCAAATGTTGCTCAGAGCACAACGCATAGATTTAGACTGAATAGATCCACCAAATCTAGAATTTTTTCTAGTATCGGAACCGATACACATATTGGTATTGGATCGGTGCATCTCTATTGTTGATTTCATAATATGTATTGAAAAAAGGTTTTGGAAGCAATAATTATAACCTAAGCTGTTTTCTTTCCTATTAACTTCCCTAAATAACCCTAACCCTCTTATATTATAGTAATAGCTTTCCTTCAAATTTGCTTAACACAGCATATCTACTGTGTCTTTATTAGATGCACTTTTGCAAAACAGATTTTCATGCTTGAGTTTCAGATGGATTGGAAACTTTTTCAAGCAGAGACAGACAATTATCAGCTCTGAAAGCTGAGAACACAGCTGCTACACGCAGCTCTTACCAGCTACCAAAAAAAAAAAAAAAAAAATCAAGCAGGAGCTAATTAAAAACTTTCTTTACCAGACAGGAAAGTACTTGAATATTTTCAAGATGTTTGAAAGACATAATGCCATCTTAAATAAGAAAAATAATATATATATATATCGAGCTAATAATATTGAGGCTTAACCTTGCTCGTTGCTATGCTAAGACCTGCTGGGTTTTTTTAGCAAACAAATCAAGACACCTCAATTAATTGGATGGATTTTTCATTCAATTTTTCATTATGTTTGCAAACCACATATTTCATCTTCACATGAATAAAAAAGTAGGATGATGAGCCCAGTGCTTGTATCCTGGGACTGGGGGGGGTGTAGATTTCACAGTATTCTGCTGCATCATAACTGGGGTTATTACTTTTAGCTTGTCCCCGCTTTCTTTCATGGTTCTTCATACATAAAAGGATCAACTGAGCATTTAGAAATGAAATTTCGTCACTCTATGAGTGCCCTCAAGTTCTCCTTTTTAATTTTTGTCAAGATGGCAAGGTGGTTAAAGCGTTTAGATAGCACGGTCTGAGATTAATAGGAATATTATTGGGTCATTTCTCTGTCAGAGGAATTTTATTTGCTTTGACTGTACAATATTGCTTGGTGCAATATGTGTGGTGTACATGACACATGGAAACTGTGGCGCTTATTTGTTTTTTTTGTTGTTGTTTTCCACGCAGTGATCGGGTTACGTATTCAGCAGTGTCGAATGCTTTGTGAGATGCTGTCGCACTATTGCTTTTTCCTCTGGATCATGTCCGTTCCTGTAACCACCGAAGCAAAAGCCATGTCAGCAACAGCAGCGAACGTCAAGCAGCTCGTCTCAGTGCAGAGCTGCGTATTAGCTTCCGTGTTAATTACCAGGTGTTTTAGGCAGTTTACCGAAAACACAGGTACGGCTCGTTTCTTGTCGTTACAGCTCGTGCCTTACAAGCGTGAAGCTAATTAAAATAAGCAACAGGCAGTCTCTGGCTCCAGTTGAAATACGAGTCTTTGGAAAGTAAGAGAAACTTTTAACTGAAGAGAGTGGATGAATGACATTGACTGGTCGTTTTAATATTAGCTACAGCAGAGTACCTGTCTGTCTTTTTTTCAAACCTTCAAATCGGACTGACATGAAGAGAATTTTCAGAGGTGCAGGTGTTGACATTTTGATTGAGTCACTATTATAGCATTCCGTATGCCTGGATATTCCTGGTTATATATAATATGTTTCAAAGACAGAAGTTATTTTAGAAGCAGATTTTTTAATTTACTGTCTCTTAGATAAACATCCTTTTATCTCTATTGAAGTTGTCGATCTACCAATCCAATACCAAATAAATACAGAGCATGTATCACCGATACGATACTGACGCCGATACCGATATTGATGCTTTTTATTTACGTTTGACAAATCGTTAGGTGTGTTTTTTTGTTTTTCCTTTAAATTAATTTGTTCAGAAATTGGAGAAAGTGTATAGGTGTCTATGAAATACTTTAACAATAATAAAAAAGTGTCATGATTTGTAGTGGAGGAGATAGGGAGGATGAGGCTGAGGACCCAGGTAGGAGTGAAAAAAATGATGATTTTAATGATGAAAAAAGGCAAACAACCCAGGCAGCACAGATGAGTAACGGCAAACAGCTCTGACTCTGGTAGCAACTGGTAATAAATCCAGGCAGCACAGGCGAGCGACAGCAACAGTTCTCAAACTGGCAGCAACTGGTATGACAATAGAAGGACTAGAAGACGAGACAGACTAGAGAAGGACCCAACGAGAAACAAGAAACACATGTGGGATTAAATACACAGAAGGTAATCAGGGAACAAGACACACCTGGGAACAATCAAGGGGTAGCCAGGACAACATGGAGACTCAAAAAGACACAGGAACCTAAAATAAACACACAGAAAACCCAACCCTGACAAAAAGACAATGTGCAACAAAATCATTTGAGAGCAAATCATTACAAATATTCTTGAGTTGAGAATCTACAACACAAAACTACAATATTGATTTTACCATGCAAGTGCTGACACTGACTTGGTATTGGTATTGTTGATATTTTGGACCGATCCGCTCACCTTTACTTGAAGGAGTTGATGGGGGATAAAATAATTTTTACCTGAATTGAGCTGAATTGTGAGGGAAGCTAGAACCTAAACCACCTGCTAAAGTAGTGAATTTGTGTTCACTTATGTAAAAAACTAAAGATTAGTTTGCAGAAATTAGTTTTTACTCTGACTATAAGCATGTTTTTCTTTGCCTTTTAGTCATAAAAAGCCACGTTGCGTTGATCATGATTGGTTTATAAAAACAATAAAAATGGTAAAACATCCAAAGGGGGTGAATACATTTTATAAGCACTGTATTGTCGCTCTTTGGACAGGTTCTCACAAGATCCTTTGCAACATAAGATCACATTACTGCAGTGGACTTTGCTGCCACTTTTCTTCCTGAATGGTTTTATCAACTTGACATGTTAATTAATACGAGCATCGAGCGCTTCGGCCCAAACCTGACTGAAAACGCACAAAAGCAACGCATGCCCTTTCACTTATTGCAAATTCAAAATGAAAGGTTAGCCAGAGACCATTTGCAGATCTCAATGAAACATTTATAACTTCTTTCTCTTTTGTTCAGGTTGTTTGATTTTCCGTTTTCTTCTTTCTCCCCTCTACATTTCCCTTGACCTGGTTCCAGTCAGGTTACTTCTGTGTTAACACTCGGCATCGGAGAGGTGGGGAACCCAGCATGTTATATTTGGGTCAGCCCAACACTCTGGCACAGAGGTGTGACATACTCACATTGTGCAAGAAGTGGCTCGCTGCTGCGAGCGCCTCAGCTTGCACTCTGCCACCTTGAATTTCAGTCCATGTCTGAAGTGCGACTCACCCGTATGGAAAATCACTTCCACAGCCCCCCAAACCCCCAAAACTCCTGCTGCCACATTCCTCTTCTTCTACTGCCCAGTTAAGGTGTTGACATTACCAACAGAGTCATCTGTTTAAAGGGGGAGAGGGGCGGGGGCTCCTGAGTCACAGAGTCTGCTCTTTTTCCAGACATATGACAACAGACCAAGAGATTAGCTTCTGGCATTTTCCCTTGTTCCCTCTAAGATCCTGGAAGCTGATCACTGATATACAGTATATATACAGTATATATATATATATATACAGTATATATATATATATATATATATATATATATACTGTATAATCATTTGAGTTGTATTATTTTAGGATTTTTATGAAAATACACAATATACAAGTATTTGGAAATCACAGTTTCCATAGTGATTTATTTGCAAACAACATAGAGTTAATTTCTAAAGGACATATTAAACCTACCATACTTAAATTACTACTAGAGATGTGCGATATCGCATATTTTGGAATCGATGCTAAATAAATAAAGGATCAGTATACCAATATTTTTAACTTAATTTTGACATATTATCAAACTTCTGGATTTTTTTTTTTTTTTTCTTGGGAGGATTGTGAAATTCTTCTTAATTATTTTGTTCAAACATGTGAGATTTTTGGCCAGACTTTACCGGTGTCTACGATTTTTTTTTTTTCATAACATATTAACATGAAAAACGGAAACGATAGAAAAACAAAAATAATTCCAAAGTCCAAAAAAGTTATCATTTGAGGGCAAATCGAAAGTAAATCTTTTTGAGGTAGAGTTGTGAGAAATTACAATTAAAAAAAAAAAAAGAAAGAAATTCCAAACAGAGTTTGAAACTTAAGCAACGATCTTATCACGAAGTATCAATCCAATACTGATCTGGTATCAGTACCAGATCAATTCGCTTTCTACTGCTACATGTTGATTATACAACACCTGTTAATGTTGTGTAATTTGCATTAGTAAAGGAATTTTTTCTTAGTAGAAAGGGCATCAGAACTGGCTCCAGCCCAGGAGCCTACATCCTTTCAAATCCGGCCCTGGACACAAAGCTATAGCCATGGTTACATAACTGATCTTGCCTCTGCTGCTTTGGAAGAACACGCCTACACACACGCCCACGCACACACACATACAGTTTCACATTCAAAAACAAAACAGCAACTGAAAGCAATTAGGGCAAGGGAAATGACAGGGAGCAGGAGGCTGCAGACTGCTGTTTCCATCAGTGCTAGGAGTTTCTGCAACTATAGCAACAGCAGCAGAATAACACTGAGTCAGTGGAGCGTCCTTCAGAGAACAGCTAACCCACTGCGCTCTGTTTATTTACACCGAGATAGATCTGAAACCACGCTGAAAGGAGTGTCTAGTTCCTAAAACATTTAGAGACTTCTTAGGAAACTGGTGAAACAGCAACAGCATCTTTGCAAAACTGCAGATAGGCAAAAACCAGCGTTTGATATTCCAAAGCTTAGATGTAATGCAAACTTAAGCGCTTGTATTAAGGGAATCCTGTTGAAACCAGATATTTATACATAATATGTGAATATCTGGTTCCTTTATATTTTCATCTGTTGGTTAGTTAGAATGAATAAAGTTAATTTTATAATTTTTTATGCACTGTTTTGTGTTGGTTCATCATATAAAATCACTAGAAGTAAAATTACATTTCCGACTCCAATGTGGCTAAATTTAAAACCCTAAGCGTAGTATGAATACTTTTGAAAGGTGTTTATGCTGATTTATGTTAGATTTCCTGGCTTTTCCTTTGACTTACCATATCATACACTCATTTTAACATTTTACCAATTAGTGTTTTAGCTGTTTGCTTACTGACTGAATACATGCATTCTCAAAATTAAATGAAGAGTCATTTTACCACCTGATTGCTCTTGAAATAATTCCAGATGTGGTTCTGGAATTGGGTCTATGATGCCAAAGTTCACAAACTGTTGAAAGATATGTGCATTCAGTCTGTAGTCTTTGCGTTTGTGTACTTGATTGGCTATTCAGGACCATTTCTGGAACATTTACTAACCATCTGAACACCAGTGGACCTTATGGGGACCAAAGCCTGGTCCTAAAATGTTGCTTAGGATTGGTTATGTTTAGAGGAATGGTGTGAATTAGATTTTGGTTAAGGTCAGGGTTGTTAATAGATAACCCTGACCTTAGTAATGATTAAGGTAAAAGAAAATGTCTAGGTTAAGCATAAATAGTTACTAACATGAATGGAAGTCAGTGGAAAGTCCTAAAATGAGTAAAAATGCAGACGTGTGTGTGTATGGTTTTGTTTTTGATACATTGTAACAATTTTTATACACAATAATACATTGTAAGGACCTAATGCTGAAGAAATGTTGTTTTTGGGTTAAGGATTGGGATTAAAGAAAGAATTGAGTTTAGGTTATACTTAGGATACGGCTGTACAAATGAATGGAAGTCAATGCAAAGTCATGGTAAAGACAAGAGAAACATAATGTGTTGGCGTGTGGGTGTGTATGTGTGTGTCTGCACATATCCCTTGGTAATGGACTCTCCCTCTGAGTAACAGGTCCTGCTCCATCTGAGTAACGGATCCAGTCAACACTTAACACATCCTGCCTTACCACCAGCCCCCTCCAGTGTCCGATCTGCTTTCCTCATCCTCTTCCCTTCACTCTCGGCATCTGACTCACAGTACCAGTATCATCTGAGACTTTCGGGATGACTACACAAACACCCACCTCTCTCTTTCTCTCTCTCTCTTACACACACACACACTGTGCTCAGCCTTGCCCGGTGTTAAGTCCTTGGCTTAGTCAGCCTCAGAGCAGAGTCCAAATCCTGCCGGGAAAGAGACGGCGGGCAAGCCCCGGCAGAATGCTAATGATCTCATTAACCTCTGAACTCAAGAGGTCGAGAGGGAAAAGTAGCTCCGTCAGACAACCATCACGTCACTCTGAACAATTACTTACTATTTACACTTCGCTTCTACTCCTAATTTTGCAGCACACAGAAAACAGACCTGTGAGGAAGCAATAAAAGCATTAAAGTATGCTCGCTCTCTCTCTTTTCTTTTTAATGACATCCAAGCATAATTGCACTGATAGTTGGGACTTATTTTGGCACCAAGTATTTATAGTGCAATCTGAGCCAGGCTGCTAACAGATGGGGAGGGTTTGTCCTGACCTGAAAGCTGCTGAACAAATGGGGACATTAAATGAGAATCAAAAATGATTTACGAACATTAGCGATTTTCCTCACTTGTAATAGAAAAAAAAATACAATTTTGGAGTAAAATAGCTGTCCAGGTGCATATAATGCGACACTTTAATGATTTTAGATCAAATGAATTCTCGTCAGCTCCGACTATAAATCTGTGGAAATGACAACATATCAGAAACATAAAAATATAAATCATTTTCTTAGAAAAAAAAAAAGATAACTGTTAAGGAGGTTAAAATGTTAATGTAATAATAACAATGTTCCATTAAGCTATCATTGTATTGGTAGTCATTTAAATGTAATGTGAGTATGTATGTATATACATGCATATATAAACCTAAATGTATTTATATGTACTTATGTACTGTATGTACAGTATATGGACAGCAAATATTTATCATTATTGTAGGCTGCTGAGTCTGAGTTTATGAACAGCAAAGGCAAGTTGGCTTCAGCCTTTTCTGATAAATTATTGCTTTGTAAAATAGTGTTTTGTTTTCCTTTTTTTTCTTTGTAATGTAAATTTACCAAAATGAAGTTAGTCTAAATCTGAAATGAGTGATTTTCCAATAATACAGAGAAAAATGTCAACAAGCCACTCAAGTGGAACCTTAGAAAAACAAACATTTTTGAAGAAAGTTTCTTTTAAAAATGTATAAGCAGGTAACATTTTGCCTCTATTAGAAAGCTGCCTGGTTTCTAGAAAGTTTTTATAAACCTCTAAGCTGTTGATTACTTACACAAAAAGATGAAACCTCGGAGGCGTTGCGCCACTAAGCATCTTCCTGTGTGGAACAGGCACTAAAAACAAAACATAAAAAGCAGTTCTGTGGTAGTAACTTATTTGCTACTAATTGTCAATACGATGACAACTTCATAACAAGGTACAGAAAAGATGAATTGGTGAAAACGGGAAATAGGTCAGTTATGCTAACCTGACTATTACAACCTTAAGATGTAGATGTGCTGTGGAATTCGGTGTGTTTCGATTCAGTTAAAAAATAAATAAAAAAAGGTGATCTACACACCAACTCTGACAGATCTTTGGTAGAACAAGTGTTTAAATCAGCTAATCTAATTTAGCAAGTGTTAGATTAGCTGCTAAACCCTTTGCTGTGGCGCGCCAAAATAAATTAATAACGCGTAAATTTCAAGGTTTCATTTTGTTAACACAATAGTTCCACCGCGGCAGCGCGGCTGTAGATGAAAAGTAAAAGAATTGTCTTTCCCCCCCAGCGTTGTTGCACATGCCTGAGATTTACAGACCTAAGCAGTAACATGCAATGTGTCCAAAGGGGCACAAATAAAGTAACTTTGCGCTGATATTCTTCTACCTTTTTCCTTTGCTTTCAACAGAACCTAACCTCAAAAATCCCTGATGTTACAGTGACAGATTTTTTTTTTATTACTTTTTTCCCCAATAAATTAATAGCTTGAATCTTATGACCATGTAACCTGTGAACAGATGTGCAGGACGGATGGATATTGATTCGGACGGCAAGCGGTGCACCCATACAGATTATCCATACGGACATTCTGACACTCTGATCTCAGCTGGTAGCATTTCGCCCCCGCAGCACATCCTGTCTCCACTGTCTCAGGACATTTCCTATGGAGAGGGGGTGACAAAGAAAAGAAGGACCTCTGGGGGATGGTTCTTCATCCACTGCATGTTTTAGTTTAGCGAGAGAGGTCACAGATGTCAGCTGGCCGGATGAACATCTGTCTGGTGTCAGACACTTGAATAACCACGGCCTGAGTTACCGAGGACTCGGTAACTCGGAGGTCAAAGGCGAACGCACGAGCTTGGGATGCGAAGACGGAGATAAAACATATTGTACACACGCCGCAGCACAGCAGGAAGAAGAGGAAGTGGTTGGAAGAAGACAGGGCTTGAAGTAAACAACGTTTTGGAGAAGGAAGTCCCAGTAGGAAAGTCTATTTAGAGAAAGGAAGTGTAGCCCAGCTGACTTTGACACCCCAACTCCGACACATTTTCCACATTCCGTATCCGTATGTCAGAGGCGGCACGTCCTCCGACAAGGTGAAAAGCTGGTCCGGGGAAACATCTGCTTTCTTTCGGCTCCGCTAACTTCGGCCTGATTAGAAAAAATTGAGCCACTTTTTGTTAATAAAAGCCTTCAATTTTAGTCACTCTCAAACGCCATATATCAATACGCGAGGCCTTTAACGCGCCGCCACTTTGAAAAGCTCAATTATGTCACGGGGGAGCAAGGGCACGGATAAGTCAGGGCGGACTGAATACGGCGAGGTGAAAATGTCTATTACAGGAGAGCCGCCTCAATGCGGGCTTTATTTCACCTTTCTTCCTTTCCGTCTCGGAGCGTGTCGGCCAGCGGAGTTACATCACTTTTATTTATTTTTTTTCCCCCATTCGCTTTTCATTTAAGGCTCTTTAGAAATACATCCATATATAGTTTCTGTACCAGGGTTCCATTGAAAAGAAATCTAACATCGTTTCAAAGAAGAAAATGGGAAGTGATGACTCAGCTGCAGATTTGACTTTTTTAATCAAAACACATCCAAACTTCGTAGGAATATCTTGAAAGCCTATCTCTTTCAAACGCAATGATTTATTGCGTCGGCCGTGTGAATGCAGTCCGTTCTGTACTGTTGAAGGTAATGTTGTGAAGTATAATATGCAGCTAAATAAAAGATATTTTTACAAAACACAGCTTAGTCCATTATCTCTCCAGAAAAGTCATTTTGAAAAATCTTTGAACAGTTTTGACTGGTTTTAAAGTTGCTAGACATGGTGGCATCACATTACCTAAGACATGAATATGAATTGATAATATCGAAGTTATCAGTGACACAATAAAAAAAACACAAAGCAGTCAACAATATATTGTAAGATTTATCCAATTTATAATCCCTAATAAAAATAAATCAACATGTCTCTATTTTTGTTAAGCGAACCAAATAGTGGTAGAATGCGTTTTACTTGTAGTTTGGGTGTACTCATTAATGAACTCTATTTGTCTTAAAATTGAAAAGGTTTTATCTATGACTTGCCACTTTCAGCCAAAGGACTTTAGTATAACTAAAGTTGGCATGTTATGCTAATATTAGGCTAATGCTAGCATAATTCAAAGCTGATCTAACTTTGAATTAAGTTTTTTATCTTTATTTGTACTCCTATTTACCCAATGTCTTTATCTAAATACTTGAGTCAACTTTTCCTTTTTCTTTCTTTTTTTGCTCGTCAGATTTATTGGTAAATGTATTTTTAGCTAACAATTTAAGTTTGTTTTTTTAATCACTTTCAGCAATTCAAAATTCTCCTTTTAAGTATAGAAAGTTTAAGTAAAGAAAAAAAATTGTAATAAACTGTAAAAAAAACAATTTTTTCAAAAGCACAACTGGTAAATTTGTACACCAAACCTTTCAAATCTGTTGTTTTGAATATTCGACAACACAAGCAATTCACACTTTGCTTCATTTCTTTAATTGCCTGGCCTGGCCATTGCCTTGCTGTGCAAGTTCGCTCGATTAAAATCACGCTTTACTGACTGTCTGGACTTTCTCCCATCTACTTGGATTCCTCTGTCATATTTCATACCGGGCAAATCAGCTAATGGAGAAGTTGTGAAGGATGACATTGATTTTCTGCGCTGTTTTAGAATTATAGTCAGACTGTAGTTTTAACAATGGCAGCAAGGGAAGTGAACAAAGCCGTTCTGACCATGTTGGCCACGTTTCCCATTCATATTAATATGGAATTTACATTGACAGCCACCTCATTCGGCTCGGTACTTCTCTCTTCGCAGTGGGGAATGGTTGTTTACAGCGCGGTCAGTTTCCGGTAAGTTTCATAGAGTAGAACTGCTGCATTTCGCACATTACAGCCAAATGTAAGCGATTGAGTAACATTTAAAACCTCAACTGAATCAAGTAAGCAATTGTTTCTCAATGGCTGAGAGTCCAGACCCTCTGAACGAAGCAAAGCGTAGAACAAGGTGCTGATTTTTCCCAAGCTACTAATTCCCTGACCACTTACCAAGAAAATTTTTGAAAACAAATTTTTTCCCCTACGTTTTCCTCCAGTGATCACAAAAATGTTTGGTGAGTAACTAATATGTTTCTTAAAGTTTCTGATAAGCTATGGTGTATACATATCCACTGGGTTTCCATAGATTATTTAAAAAAAAAAGAAGGACACTATATAGATTCATTTTGAGCGTGTCCATTAGCACTCTACATTGGAAAGCATGAGAGTAATGGAGCCGTTTCTATGGTGGTTTTCCACTTCTGTCTCACTTTGTCACGACTCTCTTTCCATTAAACTTAAAGTGTGAGCTGAAGATGTTAATGGCTGAAAGGAAACACTATGCAAGGTCAGAGAAAATATGAACTGCAGTTGTTGGAGACGCTCTGGCCAAGATTTAGACATACTCAGGATCCTGCACATGCAGATTAAAAGCAGATTTTCTTTAATGTAAGGAAAATTAACTCACATAAAAATATGGACTAAGTCACTTGGGCCTTATGGTGAACTTTGGGTAACATTTTCATCTCCTCTCTCATCCTCCTAGTGGCACGATACATTTTGGATGTTTCTCCAACTTCCAGTCGTTTTCAATAACTGATCGTAGATGTAGACACGTTTAGGTAGATAATTATTTATATTAGCTATTTCCAAATCTATGAAGATCAATACACATCTGACTTAACTCAAATCACGTTCTCTACTCTTTTCCATTTCTAAACGAAGGCGGAACGGAAGAAAAATGAGCTGATTTTGAGATAAAAAGTTATTTTGTATGAGATTTTCATTCCGACTCATTAAATGTACTCAAACCAAAGGTTGCTCTTTTGTCATTTTAGGGAGAGATTATGCTACTTTAATAAGAGATCATGTTTTATGTACCTTAAGTTTAGTCAGCAATCTCATTCCTTTGATTCCTGGATTACTCCTTCAATCACAATTTTTCTTTCCCCTTAAATGTAGTTTTTCTATTGAATTGCAACAAACTTTTTTCTTCCCATTCCCTGAAGGCCGCATTAACTACAATTTCAAAATCTCCGTCTTGTCATTCCATATCCTCTTTGCGCTGCCTCTCTGCCCTCCATCTCTCGGTGATGTGAGATATTGTGTTTCAGGCAAACCATTTCTCATTGTCAGTAATGCACATCGAATCCCACAAGTAGACGAGGCTAAGAGGTTTGATCGCCTGTAATGCCTTTACCTACGCTAAAGGCTTAAGAGAGGAAATCGCATTCAAAGTTTCCCCAGTTCTGCCTCTCGCATCTGGGACTCTGGGTGAAAAACTCGCGCGGTTCAGAAGGCCTCAAATAGGTTTCAGTGCTCCTAATCCATCTTGATCTCATTTACACACAAGTGGCCAGTTTGACTAATATTTTCCTTGTCGTTTTGCCATGACAGAAAAGGAAAGAGCTTAAGGAGGTCCAGTAAGGATCTGGCTTAGAGGGTTTATTTTCAGATTGTGGCTGCGCTCATGTTCCAGCTTCTATCTTCGGTACGATTCGATGGCAAATCTGGAGCGATACTTTTCTTTTCCGTGATGTAAAAGCGAAGGAATGTGCGGCGGCGACATGTGCAGTCTTTTCCGACGTCCCTGCATCCTTTCCTTTAGCGTGTCCTCAAATGACCGTGTCTGGCTCCTGATGTTGTTTGCATCCAGGGAAAAATAGTTTCTTTCAAATTTGGTAAATGTTTTCAAAAAGCAAGCAGCAGGTACAGCTTTTTGCAAATCATAAAATATAAGACACAAAGCAGTTTTCTTTTCAGAACGCCATATGTGACTTACAACCGATACAACGCGACTGAAAAACAATCTGAAGTCTTTAAGGATGAAAAGTTAAAAATGAAATTTACCTGGCTATGTTAGCTTTACACATCCTTACACTAATTTATTTTTTTTTTTTCCAAAAGCAATTTTTCATTTTGTTACATCACTGCCTACAGGTAATACATTTTCCCACGTTGTCCAGAAGTCCTTGGAGCTCCTTCAATGATGCTAGGTGCTTCTTGGTAACGTCCCAGTAGTATTTGAGTGACAAATTTTCCTAATGTGGAAAGAACACCTTTCCATTAAATAGGAAATATCAGACGAGACGTCAGCGTCTTATTCAGGCGTTGGAACGACAAGCCCCGCGTACTTAGGAAGCAACTACATGTGCAGCGTTTTGGGGAAATTGTAGTTGCTGTTTTTGTAGAAGTAACATGTATTCAACATGTTTGAGTGACACGCAACTTTCAGTGAACTGTGCGACGCCGTGAGAGCTCCGCTGGATCCAGCTGCACATTATCCGGAAAAAAAAAGAACATCGTCCACCTACCACTTCCTGTCGACTTTCTTCCGCGTTTTCATCAGTCACAACATCCCATCCGGCTGTTGATCACGTGACTTGTGTGATGCAGAAAAAAGTGTTTCGATACGGCTGAAAAATCGCTTCGTGCTAGCGCATAAACTTTTTTTTTATAGAAAAACGCGAGTTTTATTGAAATCGGCGCGTTTCCAAATTTGTTCCCGTGCATCGTTGCGGTTAGTGGAAACGCAGCCGTTGTTTCTACCTTTTTATTCTCCAGTATGTCCCCACTTCATGATGGCTCCCTGCATTTTACTTGATGACATGTCTAATGCGTCAGGAATATTTTCAATACCCTTCTCCTGAACAAGGCGTGAGGCCGCGACACGTCACCGTGGCAGGTTGAGTCTTCGCACAGTCACGTCTCAGTCGGGTTGTTCAGGTTGTAGGTCAAAATAATAGTGGAAAAAAATAGGAAGGAAAAAAACCCCTGCTTTTACTCTTTCAGTGTAAACATAATGATCCTGATTTTTTTGTTTTTCCCCAACTGAACATTCTGCTTCTGTGGATTATTTATTGGGGTAAACTATTCCATTCTGCTTATCTGTGCTTGTGGGAGACGTAAAACGATCTTGCTTCATGTCCTCCTCGCCGAGCTGCCGGCTGCTGTTCAGCGCCTCCACCCTCAACCCGGGGCGCACTAGATGGCACTGTTTTACAACAGCAACGGCGCGGCCGAACCTCCTCCCGTCTCACAATTACGGATTTACAACCCTTTCCACTAATCTAATAAATTAGATTGCGCATTATACAGTTTGTAATTACACAACCACAATAAACACAGTTAACAATGCACATCGGCTCGGATTTCCACAGCTGTTAGTGCATTAGATGGGCAGAGATATGAAACAAGATATCAGATCTGGCAATCAATGTGAAACAAGAAGATGATAAGATCAGTCACTATTTTTTTTTTTTTTTCCCCCTCCTCTTTAATGGCTCATAATGTCATTAAAGCTGACTGCCATTATTTGCAAATACGTTTAGCTGTTCCACAGAGGACGCCTAATGAAAAGTGCAGCCTTATCATACGTGGAAGCTGGATATTGTACAGCTTTTCGTGCGTCTACCTGGTTCTTCATTACACTCCTTTGCTGTTTATCGAACCCCCCAGCCTCCTCCACCCTCACCCCATTTTTTTTCCTTCTTTTTTTCCCACCCCCTGTTACAGCTACTCTTTTGTTTGCTGGTGTGTCTGCAACTTTTTCTGTTTATCATTCCTGGATCTCTTTGTGTCTAGGCCTGTGGGCAGGTTTCTGACAGGGGTTGCTCTCGTTGAGCCCTTCCCGAGGCTTCAAAAGCCAAAGAGAGAGACAGGCTCTGTCACATTATGCGGGGCCCTCTCCCCCGCCCACCCGGCCCCACCGGCTTTGATTGAGAGTAGTGATCCAAAACTGATGCGGAGAGGAGCCGGCGCTCACCTCTTGTCAACAGCGCGTGTTCTCCACAGGCAGACAGGCGAGCCACAATGACAATGTTGGATACGCTCTGCGTGCTCTGACATCCCCCCCCCCCAACCCCCTTCAAACTTTGACACACTTGATATCTCTTTCTGTGTTTTGCGATTGTCTTAAAGGAGCTCTGAGTGGTGCGTACAATTGCAGAGATGTTTGCGAAATGTCAGCGGCGTGTAGATTTATTGTTCCTTTAAAAGCTGCAAGGCGTAGGAAAACATCGTAAAGGGATAGATTAAAGGTTCAGCTTTTACGTTAGGAGTTTTTTTTCACGATGGCATGTTGGGACGACTGTAGATGGAAAGAAAAAGTGCAGAATTTTTTTATATTCATCTCAGAAATTTTCAAGGAAAAAAAAGTCTGTATAAAAACCAAAAGTCTAAAATTCCAGCTTCAAAAATTAAATTTTTTTTGACTTTTGAAACTCAAATTTCCAAGTTTTTTTCTTGAAGATTTCTGAGATTAATCTCCAAATTTCAGAATTTTTTCTTGCACATTTCCAACTCAGAAGTTTCCTACTTTCTGCTGAAAAATTTCTGAGATTGGGACATGTACTTTTTTCTATCTACGTACAATGGACCTTATATGCAGTTGTACTTTATAGAGAAACCTTTTCCTGTTTGTTTTTTTTTAGTATCCATCCAGGTTAGACAGTTCTGGACAATGAATCAATCTGTAACAGATAATATTCTGATAGATCGAATTGTCCCTAAGTGGCGAGTATTCACAAAATTGGACAACAAAATGGGAGCCTGAACGTTTACGGTTTTATAAACACAGCACAAGTTACAAAATAACCAAAAATGTTCAAAGCAGCAAAAACTTCTCTGACTATTTCTCTACAATCCTACAGTGGTGGTAGTGCATCTGCTTTTAGAGTCTGTTTATTGAAACACTCAAGAAGTCTCAAAGTTTACTAAAATAGAGTTTAATATTCTTAACAAGCTTCGTAGGTATTGTTGCTTTTTACAAAATAAAAAGTTGTGGCACTATTTACCTTATTGACTAACGTTTTATCTTAAATCGCCACAAAGCCGAGGAGCTCCATACCACCAGTGCCTGTTGATGCATTTCGTACATTGAGGACTCCCGCCTCTTCACGGTTCAGTATTTATGGATTCTGAGTTTTGTTTGTTTTTTTCAGTCTAAATTATTTACAAAAAGAAATTACATATTGATGGAATTTCTTGTAAAGCACATCTAAAATATCCGAAACCAACTACTAATTGGGAAACTAGAAATACCCAGAACCAATCCTACCTGACATGCCACAGGCTGGCATTTACAAAGCAGCCAATCCAGGAGCGCCATTCATTTTCCTTGGCTCTGATTGGCTGTGCCCTCATAGAGCAGAGATAAGGAAAAGGGTAGATGCTAGTATTAACACGCTCACTTTCCACTGAGCATCTTAATACATGTTTTATTACATAGTTTTAAGAGACCCTCTCTTCAAAATTCCTGTACTGTCCCTTTAAGGACTCATTAATCAATTTAAATTGCCACTTGGTTATATTCTTTTTTTCTTGTATTGGAGCTTTTTTTGTGATGGTAATCACAGCAGTCAGCAGCGTGTCACCTATTCTGAACAACTTTTGTATTTTATCGGTAAAATGCTCAGAAAAAGGTTCCTTTTTTAAAAAGAAATTATTATTCAGTTGAAATTCCTCTTTTGTGCTGCGAGTTAGTCAATTGTCAAATAAAAGTCACCGTGTCCAATCTCTAATTAAAAGCATTTTAAAACCACACTCTGTTGAAGCCGAGTGCTTTGGGTGTAAAAAAAAAGAGAAAGTCAGATAAGAAAATTCTACAAATTGTGGTATAAAGATTTTGACGAATGGAAAAAGACGCTTTACTTTAAACCTTCGACTTCATCCGTTACAGAGTTGCACAGATTGCAACCACATGTGTTACCTTGACGTGGCCTCCTTGTTTTCTACATACGTGATTTGGCGAGTTGTTCCATCGAGAACAATCTATCTCCTCACCCGTCTCCGCCCCTGTAAGACAATAAAGTCTCTGCGTTTATCCTGCAGAGGATCCTTTTATTTCTGCTCCACCGCGCATCATCAACCTAAGGCCACATATTCATAAACTGGCCATCTGCGTGAAATGCGCACCGCCTCGGCAATGTTGCTGTTGAGCAAATAGGGCGACGGCTGGAAGACGTGGTTGCGATGCGTCGGCCCCGTTCGACGGCGCTTGACTCGGGATTCTGAATGAAATGGCCGTTGGAGTCTTTTTACAGTAACAAAGCAACATATTTTCTATCACGAGTTCTCTTCGCAACTTCTGTCCGTTGCGGTTTCGCCATCTGTGGCCTCTGCACGGCTGTGCTGCAAGTGCTTTTGTCTGCACTTTTCTTCCTGATGATTCCCCTCGTCCAAATGCAGCACATGTTGAGATCATTAATTTCCAACCCTGCCAAAACCACTTCCCACACACGCCTGGCACTTTCTTTCTCCCGACCTCCAACTTAACGCACTTTTAGCCTCGCAGCGACACCAAACGCCGGAGTAATCCTGTTCCTCTCTTTTTGTCTCTCTCTCTCTCTCTTTTTTTTTTTTATTTAAGCGAATAAAAATCACCATGTGGCTTTGTTACAGTAGGCGCTCGAGCGGGGAGCCGAGAGACAGTCGTCTCCCCCCCCCCCCCCCCCGTTCCTTTTACACCGAGAAAAAGAAGTAGTACGAAGACGTGGAAAGTAAGAAGCGTTGAGGATTTTATGCCGAGGCTGAACTCTGGCAGAATTCCCTCATACCTTCCTTGTTACACTTAACGTCGCAAACCTGGAGTGTTTCAAAGCAGTGGCGGACATGAAATATTCATGGACGGTATTACTATTACAACACGTGGTGGAACGGGGGGCGGAGGGGGAAACGCAGCATGCTCTCCTAGCCCACTTTTAATTCTGAACACTTGATGATTATTGGTTCAAATAGGACCCGTGCGCCAAGGCTGGAACGGTGCAACCCAGACAGCATCTTTAACGAGTATCTAACAAAAAAAAAAAAAAAGACGAGAAATCTTACAGGGGGATCGTGGAGAGATAAAAAATCAGAAAAGAGAAAGAGGAAGAAATTTGCTGTAGTGACTTTAAAAGAATAATAATTTATGTGTGTGCTGGTGTTGCTGGTACTGAAATGAGCTGAGCTGGAAGCCCCCTGCAGCCCCCCTACCCCTCCGCTCAAAGCCCTCCACCTTCACAGCCGGCCTGGCACGAAGCATTGAGCAGGCCTGGCATGGCGCGATGTTTATCACACAAAGGCAACGATCAAAGGGCGCTGGTATCTGACTGCACCACTTTCATCTGGGTTCCCACAGCTGACAGTAGCATCCATGGGGGGGCTCTCGTATCCTCCCTTCCCCTCCTTTAATGGCCGTACTCTCTCCTCCTCCTGCCTCCCTGCTCTCCCTTCCCCACTTACGCATTTATCAGTGCAGATAAGGAGGCTTTATTTGAGATTCCACAGCCAAATAAATTTCTCTCCCCGATCAGTGATGGCTTTTGAAGTCGTCCGAAGAATAGAGGAGTTTTTTTGGGGGGTGCTTTTTGGCAACGTTCCTAAAAACTTTTATTTTTTTCACCAGCTGTGTGTCTATGTTGGTCGTCCCCCGTTGGCCAATACACTCACCTCTGTCACAGTTGCTTCTTGTCTTCTACGAAATCAGAAACACACAGGGTGGAACTACATCTCTCACTAGGGGTGTGACGTTATATCCTGGAGAAATGATATGTCATGTGGGATTCACAAGAAAAGGATGGGATGAGATACTAGCTATATTTTAGGGAAGACTAAGGGTGCCTACTACACTTGTTCAGTCCGCCTTAATCTACGGTAGTTCATTTGCCTAAAAAAGTCAGGTTGGTTTGGGAAGTGTGAATGCGTAAATCAAACTCTGATGTGGATCAAAATAGCAAACTGGTATACCTGTTTTGGTTTAAGCAAACTCTGATGCGGTTCAAATGCACATGTGAATGCCAAGCGGACCGGAGACTGCTCCAAAAACAGGAATTGTACTATAGTGCAGTGCATTCTGGGTAAATTCAACACAAGCAAACGTGTGAGTCTAGCGCTAGCAGGAGAAATGGTTTGCGGTCTTTGACCAATGACAAAAAAGAAATCCTCCAACCACTTAAGGCTCACGCTGCTCTCATTTTTGTTGACATTTTGCGAAGAAGGAGGATGCGCTCACGTCTTCGGAGGTTTTCGTGTCATTCCCTGCAGTGGGTTCTTGGTGAAGCGCCACCACCGGCGAGGGGACGAATAGATTTTTCAAACAGTTGGTTTGTTTGAAACAGTGCAGAGTAAAAGTGAACTGCACCAGCTGAAAATGTAACAAATGTTTCAATTTTCGTCTCCTGGATTGTCAGGTGGGAAACCACAACCACCGGCCACAGACTGTTCAGTAACAGGCCCAACGTTAACATTGAGACAGTCGTTTTATTTTGAAAATATCTGTTCCTGTTGTTGTGCTTGACACACCTAAAAGAGGCAAGGAGTGAAAAATCAGCTAGTAGTGCTTTTTTAAAATTATTATTATTATTATTATTTTACACTATCCGCTGTCATATCCAGGGGCACGCCAAACAGCTCACTCGTCATATCAGTTGGGTGATTTCCATATCATTTTTTTCAAAAACATGCAGCCTGTCCATGTTGTAAAAAAGTTTAAAAACATTTCATGCTTGCCTAATTCTGTAGTACAGTGGGGTATTAGGGCCAGGTTTAGCAAGAAAAAAAAAGTCATTTATAATACAGTCATAGTATTAGAAGAATGAAATTACATTTATAACGCCTATATGAAAAATAATACGAAAATTAAAATGAGGAATACTGAGCAACTTGTGAAGTTGTTCCTCGTATCGGTTATAAAAATAGGAAATATTCATCTTTTTTTTCTCTAAAATAAAAAAAAGCACCCTTTTGTATTTTCACAAATAAAATAGGGGTTAATAAATCTGTATTTTAAGGATTTGTTCTTCAGTGTCCAATTATATAATTTTTTCTGCCATTACCAAGATGGCAAAAAAAATTACACCTGTCATAATTCTCTGTCGATACGACACGGTGAGTTAAGGTTTACTTATTTTATTGCTTCAAAATACGAGTCTGGAATTGAGCTACAACAAGGTCACAAGCTTAAAGCAATCCCCTTCACATCTGGAGCTCATAATAATAACTTTGTATTTAATCCGCCAGACAAAGTCACACGCCAAGAACTAATGTTGGGTACTAGTTGGGTACTTTACGAGGCAGACTTAGTTTTGACAAGAAATATTGCATGGCTTTAAAATTGTGAGATCTCATTAAATACCTGTTATGAATCAAATGAAATGGAGAACAAAACATCTCCTAGTCAACAGATCAGAACGGAAGCGGTAATATTAAATTTATCTTTGCAACTTAATCTTTCCTCCTATATATTTAAATCCAAAAAGTTCAGAAGGATTTCATAGCTGCTGTCATTTGTGTTTTGTGGATGTAGAGGATCCCATCTATCGTTAGACTTTTCTCCTCAGTACTGCTTGGCCGTGGAATCACGATTAACAATCACCGTCTGCGTTTCTTTCATGAAGTTATCTGGTTTGTCCTCCATGTCCCAAAAATGAAAGCAAAACAGAAGAATGAATTTTTGATTATGCAATAAAGCTCCACTGCAATAGTAAACATTTTAATCAGCGTGGAATGACAATTATGACTAAATTGTTCAAAAAGCCCTACAGTGGACCTCTGGTAATAAATTAATTAATTAAATTAAATTAAATTGTGTTTCTGGAATGGCTGCTTTGAAAACATCAACCAGTAGTATGTCAAGTAGCATTGCTGCTAGGTGTTTTAGCCTTATTTTTTGAATATTTTGTCAGCAAAAATCTGTCAATAGGTGAGTTTCTGGAAATATTTTGGAATCACACTCAACAGAAAATTCCCCAAACAGATTAATTCATGAATAGGCAGGCTGTATGTCGTCGTTATTTGCTTGGCGTTAGCATTAGCGCTGTGGCTAAGATAGCTAAAACTAGACACTGCATTGCAATTTTTGCTATAACACAGAAACCTTCTATATTAACCAACTGAAATACTTCATTAAACATTAAACAATCATTTAAAGGTACATTTAGCGAAGTAACCAGGTGCTTTATTTTTGAATTTACTGATGTTCATTGACGCTCTGGTGGGAAAAAAAAAACAGAATAGCATTTTAGTCCGATTTTTAGCATTAATTTGAATTTATCCTGACAACGATAAATCAAGAAAGTTATCACGATAAATATGACAATTGCCTATCCCTAGTTGTTTGGTTTGAATTTTCAGTCTGAACATGTGGCTCAGCAGCTCCGACATGACGTCTGAAAATTGTTATTCAGTCTCCATGTTCCGAAGAGTCAGCCAGAGGAGCCAGGATTTAGGAGCGACATCGCTGGCTTCAGAGTTAGGCAGGAAGCTGGGGTTGGAGACTCCACATGACATGAGGGATATTATTCCCTCACCGTAATTCTCCATAACAACCACTCTAGCAAATAACTGACAACGAATTAAGCAAACGCTACGTCTCACTCCTGTGACTGACATTTTGCTGTGGCATGGTGGAGGGGGAAAAAAAAAGAAAACAACAATGGCAAATGGCTACATCAAACTGCCTCGTCGGCCATGAAAAACGGTTACTTTTAAGCGTACGGCAGCAACCCCTGTGCGACTGTCAGGAAATGCCGCGTTTTTATTTTTCCCCTACATAGTGCGTGTGACTCCGTATATATATATATATATATATATATATATATATATATGTGTGTGTTTGTGTGGGATGTGTGACTCCTGTTGTTGCGATCAATCCCAATTTAACAGACACCGGCTCAAAGTCAACCTTCAGGGAGCCATGAAAGCTGACAGGTGAGAACTCACTGCCTTCTCCCCGACTCACATCAAAGCCGAGGCAAACAGTGGCGGGTTCAGAGGGAGACGAGCACTTTTAGAGGCTACAAAGAGACTCGACAGAGAGGAGAGAGAGAGAGAGAACGCGACTCGTCTCGAGACAGGGGATAGCCACGAGGCTGAAGAGCAAAAGGGCACGGAATACTAAAAAAGGCTCAGTGTGCCCCTCTGCACAGATTCATCAGAATTCAGACTGAAAGGAACAAAAAAATTCTATATGATGTGTAAAAGTTTTTTTTTTTTTTTTTGACTGAAACCTTCAGGTGGATTTTTTTTTTTTCTTTTTTGGGCCCCGTTGTGCTTTCATTCTTGGAGCCTAAACGAACTGTTTTGTTCAGTCGTACAAGTCTGGGAGTAAAGCCAGTACAAAAAGAATCTCATCGTTTCCTATCGCAAATAAGGTCAAGGAAAGTGCTGAGAAGGAAATTCTTTCCGTTTCGGTCGTCCACATGTGTTTGCAGATGAGTGTGAAGAGGTCGCGTGGAGTGGTCGTGCTTCTCAAGATGATACGTGAGCTGCCTGTGGAGGTTATCAAGAGAAATGTTGGTTCCAATTATCAATAAGGTTGACCTAAATGGGAAACTGTGACCAAGAAACAAAAGACAAACAGTCTAGATGTTCAAGCCATAGAAACGCCTTTTGATGTGAAGTCAAGTAGACAAATCGTCAAGAACCCACAGTGAGTTGTTCAGACTACATGGCAACAAACATAACATGGAAACTCACATCTGGGAATGACGTAAAACTCAACAGCATTCCAGTTCAAAATTTTACAGGTTAATAGGACTTCTAAATAGACTACTATAAGTTAATGTAAATGAATTTCACTCTACATTGTACCGTTGCTCTTGCAGCATGTTCAATGAAAAAATGCTTTATAGTTCTTAACTTGTGATAGATTCATTGAGATAAAAGTATTTGGACGTTATTTTTTATTTTTTTTCTAATTTTTTTTTTTTTAAACTTCTGTAGCTCTGTTTTTTGCACGGCAGCCATATTGAATTTTCATGTCATGCTCAGTGAGAAGTCTCTTACTATGTTTTTACAATTGAGAGTTTCACTCCGTGTAATAAAATTACCCTTCAAACAGTCATAAAGTATAGGAGAGGATAGGATTTGGTTTATTTGAACAACATAACAAAAAACTGAAAAAGTCTTGGTCAGGGCAGGAGGACCGGAGCCTACATAGGACTTAAGGGTTTGTAAAACTTCTTAAAACCACCCAAAACATGTAACTTTTACAAAATCATGTTTTTTACATATTTGTTACAACTGTCACCATGTTGTGATAGTATAATGTCAGACAGATATTCTGTGAAAAGAAATGCACCGTTCCCGGTCAAAAAACAACCAATCAGAACCAGGGGAAGGCTGTCAAATCAACCCTGTGTACGTGATGCTAAATGTGCTAGCGGCAGAGAAACAACTTACCATTCCAGGAAAACTGTTTATGCGCCATGCTATCTAGTCTTAGCATTCATGGCAGACTCTGTTGTGGTAAACTAGATGCAACATAACAGAGGGAAAACAACAAGATGTGAGCAGTACGTACACGGGGTGATTGCCAGCACAAAGACCCGCCTCCTGGCTCGGACTGGTTTCTGGCAGAGCTGTGTATTTTTTAAGTAACAGCAACACCATAGAGAAAAGGCAGAGGAGCTTGATTTTTTTTTTTTTAATAGATTATCTAAACTGTCACCACATAGTGGTAATTTTAACAAATATTCAAAAGCATATTTTTTTTATACTGCATCTTTAACCATCTACACAAAAATACCCAAAAAATATTTCTTAGTATTTTGAGCTTGAGCCTTTTTTGACAACAAACAAACAAAACAAGTAAAAATACGCAGACACACACTTTTTGGGTTCCCCACAAGTTGGGGCTCTGAGCCGCTCTCCCTTGCTAAATTCCTGACCTGATGATGCTACAGCAGGAACCTGGTATTTATCGACGTGGTACTTGCACCACTTGTATGAAAACATTTTATTGTTCCAGACAATGCAATTCCTTCAGGTAAACCGCTCGCAGGTGTGAATGTTCGTCCTCACAGCCGACGGGTGGAGCCTTCTTTCTCGCATAAATCAAATGGCAGGCAGAGCTGGAATGTGCAAAAGCAGTTTTTAAAACTTGTAAAAACACTGCTTGGAAATTGTTATGTTGCCTTGACACAAACAGCAACAGTGGGATTTCTTGCCGCTCGGCGCTGAAGTCATTTTCAGCACAACACAAGGACACAGTTAGAGGTCCCACTGCCAACAGCTGCTCGCTCTTGATCTTTTGTTCTCAGAAAAATGTCAGAAGCTGCTGTCATATTCACACAAGCTTTGCAAACAAACCTCCAAAACTCTTTTGCCAGTTCAACTCTTTTCTTAACCTTGAGAAGATCTCAAGTTTATATGGTGCAGTCTTGCTAAACAGATGAAAATCCACTAGGCTGCTATCCGTTAATGCAGTAATGTGGGAACGTTTTGTCACGTAGGACGAAACCTTAAAAGTACCTGGATCTGTACCTGTATCCCCAAACACCCCCACTAAAAACACAAAACAAATATCTTTTTTCTGCTCAGCAATATACTAAATATACAATATTTTCTACTATTTACAAATAAATCAGCAAATGTGCTTCCATTTCCCTTTTTTGCTCATTCGTGCTTTTTCGCAGAATTCAAAAGCAAAGGCAAAAACATAATAACTTATGGTGTGAACAAGCTTAATCACATGTTATTTTAACTTAATTTCTTATTTAATGGAAACATTGCAAAATGGTAATATTTTTCAACATCATTAGAATATAGAATATTGCGCACATTTGTACAATAGAATATTGGAGTGCAGCCATTTTTGTAATGGAAATGCAGCCATTAAGAAGCATGACCTCAACACACTGTGCTCCAAAGCTCAGTAAACTATTTTGAGGACGCTGATAGGAAGTCTCTGGTGAGCCAGCTTCACAATTCTAGTGCTGTTCTTATACCAGATAAGGTAATCTTGGAGAGATCTTACAAGGAATTGATTTCTGTCCTTTCGGTGAGATGGGGTGTGCTGAGGACGTAAACTCTACATGCCAATGAACAGTGCTCGGCATGGTGGGCAGTGGCAGGATGCAGTCTCAGCCCAATTTAAAACCAAAAACATGACTTGTACCACACTCTGTCGGGACGTTGATAATGCCGCCTAATGTGTCTGCAAGGCATCCTCCGTCTACTGCTTTCATTGAATATCGTAGACTCTGCCAAGCATCCATGCGGTCCACTCAGGATGACTTATGTTCCCCGGTACAATAAGTGTTGGCACCAGCTGCTTGCTAGTCAGATGCCTTTCCTATATTTTTCTGCATATGTACCAAATGTCCTTTTGGGGGCCCCATTTGGTTATTAACCTCTTATGTCAGTGACACTATTTTACGTCTTGCGGAAAACGTGGATCCCACCGCAAACTACGACATCTACTACAGAGTGGAAATTACACTTTGTAGATATGCTGAACGGCTTGTGTGTTTAGCCGTCGTAAAAACCAGGGGTGGAACACCTCGCAGTGACAAGAAATTAATTAGACTTTGTGGGAATGATGCAGAAGATTTCACATATGAGCCGGGGTCACCCAATTGCGCATCTCTGAACGACATCCTTTTCTCAACAGTTATTTTTTTCCCTCTCTGCCCCCACCTCCTTCCATAAAATCTCTCTGAGCCTCTTTAAAAATCGCAGCCCGACTGCACTCACTTTTTATCGCCTACCAGCTGTTGGAAAACGTTCCACTCTGAAGGAGAGGGAAGACGCAGGAGAAGTCCTCAGAGGACCCATTTGTACAGCTCCAGCAGTTTAAGTCGGCCGTCTCTCGGATGTTAGAGCAGGTGTGCGTCCTTAGCGAGATTTTCACCTGTAAAAAATAAGAAAAAAAACACCACAGTGAGAGTGTTTTTAAAAGCAGACATGACTCCCCCCTTTTTTTTTCTTTTTTGGAGGCAGAAATTTCCTTTTCCTGCTGAGCCGTTCCCACCCACAGGTCCTCACGGCGTCTCGGCTCGCGAGCCTGTCGATGCCGTGCATGTAACGGAGCGAGAGCGGATCGATACTCTTTGAGGCGTTGGGCAAAAAAAAAAAAACCTGAGTACCTTAGCAAGAACAAAGACGTGAGATTACTCAATCCAACTCTTGCCTTGTCATGCCAACACAACCCACAGGGATTATAATTGAGCCCAAGAACTTCAATTACACCTTTCCACTAAAAGTCATTACAGCAAAGCTCATTAGCGGCGCAATCAAAGTTGAAACAAGCAACTGGGGTAGCCAAGTGCCTGCTTACGGCTGATTTGTCTGCATGTTTTTTTAGGGATGGTATGGGATCTTAACTTGTAACACCTTTAAGAAAAAGAATTGCACTCCGGGGTCGATGCATAGGTGTCGGTACGTGACTACGGTCCGATCTGATTGGGCCGTCCTCACGGCTTTAATTCTCTTGCCCGATCGTTCAGGGCCGGTATCTCTGGAGCAGGAAGTAAAGATTACGCTTCCCGCAGAACCATTTAGATCTCTCGCAGATCTCTTTAATGCTACTCATCGATCGCTTCCCCCGATTTAAAAACAAATGGACAACGCTGATGGTCCAAATGGCCCTTTTCCCAATTACAGGCTTGGGTGGCTTTCAATCCTCTCACGGAAAAACACGGGCCTTAACTCCAGATTGCTTGCTCTTTGTGTCTTGCCACACACTCACTTTGTGTTGCTTTGGAAACGAGTCGCACACTTTCTATTTATTCCATCCCTGCCACAATCCAATATAGTTTATATGTTTTCACGCCACTAACTCCATCTAAACTAAGGACTATTTACTCCCTATTTTTAAAAAGAAAACACCATATGAGACCGTCATGAGAAATATCACATGGAGACGATTCCACTTGGCTTTACAAAACCTTTGGTGATCCTGCACCTTATGGAGGGCCTTGTCCAAAGTAACAAATGTGACTTTTCTTTACACGGGGCCAACGCCGTCTTCTACTTAATCTTGGATGAGGAGCGGCGACAACAGAATCCAAAGAAGGAGTGAACTGGGAGCTGAAAGAGAAGAGCTGCTGTCAACAAGCTCTTATGGTGAACAGATGTGGGGGGGGGGAACTCCCTCACCACTCCTTACCCTGCAGCTAAGCACACACACCCCTACACACACATGTATAATGCAATACACACGCCAGCAGAGGAGTAGCAAAACAATCATTCTAGTAAATTCCGGGGATGGCTGAGATGGTTGCGGTCGCTCTTTCTTTGACTTTTTTTTTTCAAGAAAGGCCAAATTTGGAGGAAGCTAAATAAGACGCTGAAGAAGTGGATGGTGGTAAACAGCTAGAGTTTTTTTTGTTGTTGTTGTTGTTGTTGGAACACCACTCTCAGCAAGCCAGAATGAGTTAGGAAAGCAGTCTGGAAGCTTGATTTATCCCCCCTTCCCGTGCGGAACAGAGTGGACTATTTGACGGAGAAGCAGACATAAAGCAGCTGGCTCTCCGAACGGCTCGTATAAAGAGATGCTATCGGTCAATGGGCCACACTTTGGTCACGCAGCCAAACTCTTCTCTTTTTTTCCCCGCACCCTGAGTAAGCCAGCAGCATTTCTTGTGCATTTTATCTTCATAGGGAGTTAGTCTTACGTAACAGCTTTGTACCGCTCTGATTTAAAGGGCCTCCCGACTACACAGCGTGCGGTCGTTGGGAATGTGCACAGGCACCGTCATGTTTTTGCTTTCGTGTTTTCTTGACATTGTATCATTCTGGTTTTGGAAGTGAATCTTCGGTACTTTCACCTCGCTTTGCTTACCCTCTAGCCTTTCTCTCTCTTTCTCTGAACTCTTAACACTTTTAAATTACATGGCACCTTGGTCTGCCTACTCGCTTCAAAACATGAGAGAAAATGACTGGCTCTCACCTTGAGTGCTTAGTATTGACAGGATAGTTTTGTTGGTCAGGTGGGAAAATATTGACTGCCTTTCCCCAGTTTAGAAGAGATCTTAGGAACATAAAACAGTGGAAATACTGTAGTTAAATTGTGTGCAATTTGAGTTCCAATCTTATATTACATGTTAGGAATGTAATAACTATATGTGTTGCTTGATGGACAAGATATTACCAAAAATTTGGTAATATTTTTGTAAAATTGATATTCTAATTTTTTTTATAAATAAATACTTCACAATCTACAAACTAAGAGATCTTTAAAGGGAAACTATTATTATCTACGTATTTTCCAGGCATATGGTGCCATTTTATTGTACAATTAAGTAACCATTTCCTTCAGCTGTTATAAAAAAATGCTATATATATCAAATAAGACAAAATAAATCTTATTTTACGTCATTTAGCACATGTAAAAAAAAAGTATTAAAAAAAAAAACAACCTCATGCAGTAGGAATTTTGAGTTTTCTCAACAATTTGTTATCTGATTGTCCTAAGTATAATTTCATCGTTGTGCTTATTACATCTACACCGTTTGTTTATTTCTCTCAAGGCTTATTTGTGCCAATTTGAATTTTATTACTGACTGAATGGAGCCATTCACAAAACTACAGAAAGCTAATGAACCCCATATTAAATTTTAACCATGATCAATTAATTTAACCTGGTAAAATAATGAATTCCTACTTCACATACTACTAAGGGTGTGGCTGTAGGCCTCTTCTTCTGGATCAGTGTCCTGTTAGCAAAGATAAGTGTTAAAAGTTGATTCACAAATCATACACTAGTATATATGATAACTCAAAAAGGATTTTTTTTTTTTTTTGGTCAAAACTTTGAAATAGCCATGCATATACAAATTAAAGGCTTGACGCTGTCTCGCAAAATCAAGTAGTTTAATATTGCTCCACATAAATCGTGAAGACTAGGGGTTCACTGATTTATCGGCCAGCCGATTTATCTGTGCCAATTTACTTAATTTTGGGTAATCTGTAATTGGCCGATTTTTACCTGTGAAGCCAGAGAAATGCAAGCGGTGCACCCCCTAATAAAGACTTTGAAATTGTGTGAAACATTCTTACTTTTGTTGCAAAACATGGTTCTGCAACCTTTTGAAACATCAGATTAACCTACTGTTTTACACAAATGGTTTCTTCATTTTCTTTGATTACTTTTCTGAAATAAAGAGTAACTAGATGGAGTTTATGTTATGTTGCTTTACACCTGACATTAGATATCCATAATTGTATGAGCTGGCAAAATGAGTTGTGTTGTCTTAATGTGTAAAATCATGTCACTTAAAATAGTACATATTCTTTTCATGGGAGAGCATGTATATGGTATCTCCACAACTAGAAATAAAAATGTGCGCGGTCACGCTAAGGTGCTAAGCCAAGTCAAATCCTCAGTTGCCGAGGAGTTGAGGAAGAGTGGAGCTTTGCTGCAGATATGACAAGGTGTCCTACACCGAATACTGGCGCAGTCCCGCCCTGATGGAGACCTGAGCAGGTAGCTTCCAATTGCCAACAGAGCTGTTATTAACAAGTCCATAAATGTATTGCAGTATTGGCTGCTAATGGTTATCAAACCTGTGCAGCAAATGTTATAATAAAGTGAACAGAGTATTGCAATCTGCAAAAAATTCGTAAAGTTCATTAGACAGAATAACACTTGACGTAAATGTAAGGAATAGTCTGGATGACCCGATTATTCAGAGATCGCTAGCCAAACGTTACTCATGTAATATAGCAATGGCAATTTCGGTAGTAATGTTAATTCACTAAAGTGACAATAATATGAAGAATTGTCTAGCTGTATAATGTCAAACTTCAGTGTACATTTTATTAAAATACTTACTTTTAAAATCTTTGGTGTTTCTCACTGCTCAGCAGGTAGGGTAGGTGAGACGAATGAACCACGATGCTGCTCGACAATGCCCCTTCCTGCTGCCTCGGAAACCCCATCGAGCTGCATTGTGCACGCTCAACTGCTCCTCATTTGCTTTAGTTGTATGAACAACCAATTCCAAATCC
Source organism: Xiphophorus hellerii (assembly GCF_003331165.1). NCBI lineage: Eukaryota > Metazoa > Chordata > Actinopteri > Cyprinodontiformes > Poeciliidae > Xiphophorus > Xiphophorus hellerii. Next base: position 5,903,940 of record NC_045692.1, read on the forward strand.
AGTTTGTTAAACAATTCATGTTTATACACAACAAGGGTTGACATCATTGGTTTGATGTATATTTTCTCATTGATACTGATCTATTTTGAATTTCATGTCAGAGCTACAAAGTTTGTGAAATCTTCTGTAGTTTTCTTCTTTACTGTGCAGCTTAAAATCGGGCCTCTGTCTCTTTAAGAACATCCTGCTGTTTCTGAAACTCTTCCTGAAGGCAGAGTTTCAGAGGCAGCTGCTACTATTCAATATACACCCTTGACTTCATGACGAATTTCCCACTAGGGGACAATAAAGTATATTCTATTCTATATCTTGTCTGTCAAGGATTCTCTTACCTTTACACAGCCACACAGAAACATTTTGTGGGGTTTTCCTCTTTGCAAATGTAACCTTAGTATTGTTGGACAGGACAACTTAAACTCTCACAGTAGAGGTTTGATACACCTACACTTCTTTGTAGGTGCATCAAACACCTATTTTCCCTAATAATGACTGTCTGACAGAAACCCAAGAACATTGATGAAGTGACATTTGGTCATAAAGACTGGGTTATGAATCTTTTTTGAGGCAAGTCATGATCTCAAAAGGGTTGTTTTACTAAGTCCTAAAGATTCTTATCATGAAGCGGGTGAAAAACGTTGGAGATGCAACAGTCATTAAAAGTGGTATTTCGTGTGGAGAGACCGCATAATTTATTATAAATCTTTCTTGACTGATTAGTTTACTGCAAACATTTTCTCCAGTGTGCCAAGAAAACTATTTTGCATTTGGCAGGTTTCATTAATAATATTGATTGCGACTGATGACATATAAAGGGGTTGAAGCCTAAACCACTCAACATCTTGTTGCCTTTCGACTCTGGGGAAGAAAAAAAAAAAAAAGCCTACGCTTACCTCACTAGGGGAAAGTTTCCCTCTTGCAGCAAATAGATGGCACTTTGGCAGACTTCACTTCATATTTTGGTGTTTTAACATCCCACAAGATCTTGCAACACCGTTGGACAACCCTGATGAGCAACATAGTTTCAGCCGCAGGGCAAAAAAAAAAAGAAGCAAAACAAAAAAGCTGGAGACACTCTAGTTTGGGGTGAGATCTTTATAAGCCAATAAAAAACACTGGGTAGGTGATTTCTCCCGAGGCATGTTCTACATAATTTGGAACGGACTGTAACGAAACAAGATGTTTGACACTTATTATGCACTTGTTTACCTGCTGATTACACAGGTTTACTTCCTCTATTACAGCCTTGTCATCCAGTCTTGGCACAATTCCACAGACCAAATTAAATTAGTTGCAGTCATTGGTTCGTACAGTGAAACCACCCTCCGGGTCATCTGTAGACAGCATGTATATTTAGCCAATTTACCCTCTGATGGAAGTTTGCAACCCTGGTGTCATTATGCTATTGCCCTCTTTACTGTACCTTGCCACTATTTTTTTATTTTTTATTTTCCTCTTTATTCACTTGACAAACAGCCTGCCATTAATCCGAAAACCCCTCCGCTGGCCGGGATTAGCTCTAGAGGCTTTCATTATCCCTTGATACCGCCACCTTGATTACTTTCAATTGGTGTGAACGCCTCATTTTCTGCCATAATCTAATTCAATATCATCTCATTTAGGAGCTGATAGAATGAGACCCGAGATAATTTGCTCCGTGCGGCAATGCCTCGAGATTAAATGTTTGTCTTGTCAAAGCAATGAGGATGTGGTGAAAATATGAGGTTCTATTAATTTTTACGTCCGCGCCAGGCGCGAGTGGCTTTTGTAATACTCAAAGCCACTCGGTATGTGACCTGTACAGACCTGCAGGTCACATACCGAGTAGCTTTTGAGTGCAAGACGTACCCATTGCGGCCCGGTAGGCGAACGTGGCTCACTTCACCTCAGATGGCCTTTGTGACAAGGTCTCAAAGAATGTACACAAGCCCTCAATCTCTTTAAATCTGCCCTGTTATCCTACAGACGAGTGTTTATGTCTTCACAGAAGTGTGCACAAAGCAAGAAACACTAAGCAGACCAGGGAAAATATCTAATCTGTTCTCTGATCAAGTAGTTGTAGCCCTAGGGTATAGTTTTCCCCCCTTTGAGTTTGATTTGACCTGTTTGTTCCCTCTGTTCTGAAAAAAACACAAGACAATTTTGGGAGAAAAAAAAAGTTTATTCCAACTCTAGATCAGAATCTCTCGGCCATTAACGCAAAGTGATAGCTGTCTTTTTGGCAGGAGACTTGAAAGGTGACTATCTGTCAGCAGCAGCTAATGTCTTTCACTCTGCTTGTGTCCATCTGAGTGGTTAGAGTCAAAGTCATGTCCCCAGAGGTCTATCAGTCACCCAGACAGATGCTCCAAAACACGTTCAGACCTTGGGGCCACAGATCACCAGCACCTACAGACCGTTTTCACAAGCAGATCTGACCAGATCAGGTCTGCTGTCATTATATGGGAAGATATAATGCCAGCCATTTAGCTGAAAACAATTCGCAATTTCTATATTTTATATTCCTGTTTGGGTTTCTATGACTGGTCAGCCCGGACGCTTAAACTACCCTGCTGTCTTCTGGCAATAAGTTACGTATTTTGGTGTCTATGAAGTTAGCCGTTTCAAAAACCTTCCAGAATGTATTGCCACAAGTCGGCAAGCACTGTCCGTCACCTAGCAACCCCAGCGAAGCTCCAGCACATTTGGTTGGCCGGTGTTACCGCTCCATGTGTATGCAATGGCTGCTCGTAAAGACAAGAAGTGTTTTGTTGTTGACTCACCGTTCAGAAACAGCTCGTTGCATTCTTGTTGGTTGTGCAGGAAGCTCCACTTCTGCTTTTTAAAGAAATACGGTTGTATAATTGCACGTCTATTTCCATCCATTTTAATATGAGAGTGTAAACGTTGAGTCGAGGGGGTCCAGGCCAGCGGCAGTTTATTTGGATTTACCTACCTATGCCTTGCATACTCATGTCATTTCCAATGTTTATCCAAATACAACTAATTACCCCTTGGGTGTATACAATGAAAATGTATACACTGTTCTATTTTTCAGGTAAGTAGAGATTTGCTAATGTCTGTTATCCTGAGACACATTTACCACCACATGCTAATTTTGTAAGAAACTAACACTTTTTCCAATGTTACTTTTAATGGTAGCCAGTTAATGATAATAGCCCAACCGCAGATTTCTTATGTGATATTTGCAAACAACTATTGTTCTTGATACCGAACTGGTGCAGGACTGGTCAGAGAATAGAGGTAGAGAATTCCACTACCACATTAGGTACAGGGCTTTGGTGTTCGTATTCATTTTAATGGTTCATTTGCTGTCCTGGGGGAAGAGGGTCTTTCGGGCTCCCATTGGATAAGTTGTTGTGCTTTCATGGCACCTCCAAGAAAATATTCGGTTGGACTGAATGTTCCCCAACAAAGAAAAGAATATATATTTTGCTACTAGTATTTGTCCAACTAATAGGAATAATCCCACTGTTAACAGTTGATTACACCTAGCTATTACCGGGGTCGTCGCCTTTGTAATGCTTGGTTTGAACTTCAGGAAGTAGGATTACAAACCTGTGAATGTGAATGGATATTTTAACTATTTTCTTTATTTTTTTTATGTAATTATCCCAGTCCCATCAGCTTCATTTGTAAAAAAAAAAAAAAAAAAAAAGATTTTAAATCAAGCAGGAGTCACTTAAACCAAGTTCACAAGGCCATTCTCTTTTCAGGATGCCTCATCAGCCGTTACCGAGGGGATATAAGGCAGTAGAGTTACTGATTCACTCCTTCACACCCCCCAAACCCGGATTTTCTCAGCTTGTCTTGGGATTCAAAACTCCAAATCCTCTCCCATTCAGATTCCCCACTTCTTACCCCTCCACCACCACCACCACCACATCTTTCCCTACTCGCACATTTGCTTTCTGCTGTGCATGGACTCCCAGAGTGAGCACTATGAAGGATTACCCTCCCCAGATGTAATCCAATCAAACGCAGGAAAAAAAAAAAGGGAGAAAGAAAGAAAAGCAGAAACTGATTTCTTATCTTTGTAAGATGCTGCATTTCCTCTCATCTCTGAGAACACACAGCCAGCATTATCGGTCATTTGATTACCTCGAGTAAAAATGGATATGGAACAGCAGCGGTTCCAGCCTCCAGAGGCCTGACTTGCACATTGAAATCCAATTGAAGGCTTGTACCTTATGTATTTGTTTTAAGATTTGGGAAATAATTAACTAGGGTAAAAGCCGTTACGGCTGCGCAATGGGATTAGACGGGACATGATGGGGGTTATTTCAGTTCAAGACAATTGAGGTACGAGGGCACCTTTCTCCTGCCACTTTAGTTTTATATGCAATTACAGAAATGCATCCTTATTCCAAAATGTTTTAGTTTCACTGGGCGTCTGGCCATTAGATGCTGCTTTTTATTTATTTATTTATTATTTTTTAATATGTTATAGTGTGTGTGTGTGCTTGCATGTCTGCATTTGCACGCTAAATTTGTCAGCCTGGGGCGCCGCCAGGCTAGCAGATGTTGGTCACAGAGGACAGCTGATCCTGTGAACTGGATGCGCTCACAAACATGTGTTTGTCTGGCTTCCATATGGACGAGATACGAGCATCGCCCTGACCAACGATGGCTTCCTCAGCTATTTAAGGACGTGGAGTTGGACATTGAGATCCATTCGGAGATGGCAGAATGCTACGTTCCCGTGGTGGGTCAGTTTTTCCAGAATTTTCATTTGCATAATTTTGGCTTTTGTAGAGTATGAATTTCAAGGATCTCACATGAATTTATGGCAGATATTTTTACTGCGGTCGAGATTTAAGTAGGGAATCTGCAAAACCACAAGCAAAAGAAGATGGTCAAGTCAAGTTTATTTGTGTAGCACATTTCAACAACAAGGCAGTTCAAAGTGCTTTATGCCATAAAATCAGACAGAAATCAATTATGAAGCAAACAATAAACATTACATTTTGTTACAAACTATCGTCACAATCATCAAGCAAATACACATCAAATATGTTGTTCAATACTCCATTTACTACTAATCAAAGGGAACTCTAAACAGGCAAGCTTTTAGCCTGGATGTGAAGGAACTCCGTGTTTCGGCTGTTTCCTGGAAGTTTGTTCCAGATTTGTGGTGCAAGGAAGCTTCTCTGTGATTGGTTCTGGTTCTGGGGATGGAGAGCAGACCGGATCCAGAAGACCTAAGAGGTCTGGACGTTTGATACAACAACATGTCTTTTTTTTTTTTTTTTTTGCTAAACTGTTCAGTGATTTATAAGATTTTTTAAAAAGTATTTTAATATTTATTCTGAGTTACAGGGAGCCATTGTAGGGACTTTAAAACCGTAGTTATATGGACGTTGGTAAACCTGTCACAATAACAAATTTTACTGGAATATAATTTTTCCAAGAACTATTGCGATAAACAGTATGTTGTTTGGAGACCATTTTTAAGTATTATATTAATAATGGCATATTCATGCAACTTGGCAATCTCAAAGACCAATAAACTTTAAATGTATTTTTTAAAATAACAACACACGCACACAACACTGAAACTCATAAGTACTTAAAATATCCAAAATAAAACCTCACAACCAAAAACAGTAAATAAAACAAATTAAAAAACACACAACCAAATCCATAAATAAAATGGATTATGACATATCTGTAAACAAAATTGCCCTTATTGATTGATTTGATTAGACACTGGGATATTGAATCTGGAATTAAAAAAAAGACAGCATTTTTTGCCCATACTTGTCCTGATGTGGAAAATGTCCCACTTCTACTACTCGTGTAGAAACCCTGCATTTTTCAGCTAAAAATAATCAACTCTTCTCAAACGTGAGGATGCTGAACTGCTTCCAGTTTCCAACAACGTGGAGCTGGCGAGAAACTGATCCTGAGTGAATGTGACGCGAAGACGGAAACCTCTCCCCCGTGTTTGACCCTTTAACCACTGTGGTACCGCACGACGACGACGACCCCGTCTTTACCGGCAGACTCTTCTTTGTCGCACGCTTTACGCTGAACTGTCCCGAACCGCGCCCAACGGGTTCGCTGAAAGATACTTGTGCTGTCAGGTTACAGCGCCTTTCCACCGCTATTTCCCCGCACAAGAACGCGATTAACTGCCATCTCCTGTCATTAGCGGCGAGGGCTTTTGGCAAAGAAGACTGCTACAAGTGTGTAATTGTCATATTATACCCGTTGCTTGTTTGAATTGCGTATTGGAATCCAGTTCTTGGTCTGAAGTGGCTTCTGGCAGGCCTTTATGTATGCAGCAGCGTTGCCCGAGCCGCTTCTTCTCGTTCCTGTGGTGAAAAGTGACAGCTCTTGCTGCCGTCTCATGTTCAATTTGCCCGTCTGCTAACGCTCCTGTGGAGAAAAGGAATAGTGTTTTTTTTTTTCTTTCCCTCTGTAAATGGTCTATAGCTCAAGGGCCCCAACATCTTAGGAGTTGACATCCAGTTGTGGAGATACTTTATTGAATAACATTAAAGCCACAGGAATGAATCATTTGCTCCTCTGAATGAGGCGGTAACTGCCATAAAAAAAAAAAAAAAAGCAGCAGCCGTTCGGGGCGGAGGGGTTCAAAACAAATAAAGCAAAAAGGAATGCTTTTCCGACCTGCAGAGAACCTGTCTGTTTTGTGGGTTATAGCGTCGATGTGGCACAGATTACGGCGAAAAGTCTCCTGGCTCGAACTGGCAGGAGCCGGCCATTGATCTTCACTCGGCTCGGCGGCACTGAGATGCCTCCGCAGACAGATGGGGAGAGAGCAGAGGAAAGGGGGGGAAGAGGGGGAGCGCTCAGAAAAGCATATGCAAGGCGGCCTCTTGATGGTACTTCTGAGACGGGCCCCAGTTTTGCTTAGATTGCTTAAGGATGGACTTATTGGGGCAGTTAGCTTCACTTTGTAGCCGAGAGAAGAAAGGGGATGAAGGCGAAGGCGTTTTTTTTAAGGGGGTCATAGAGGGAGGAGGAAAAGTGGGTGAGCCAGAGACATAAAAACTAAGAGATAAGAAGTCTTTAAGAGATATCTCGCTGTGCAGAAATCAGCCAGAGCTATCGGGTTCTAACAGGGATCTTGTTAGACCTGTGGATGAAAACAGAAGCTTGCAAATGTTAGCGTACATCCTTTAATTCTTTCCCCGTTTCAACCACAGAGTGAACGAATAAAAACCATGTGGAGTTTTTTGATTTCTTCTTTTAAAAGTTGTTGTCTTCGGACGAGAGCCTTTGGAAAACGTTTAGCTTTTTTAGTCGTTTGCACTGAATTTGCCTGTGGTGATAAGAGGGTTAGGGTTAGCCCACACATGAAGACCTCGACCAATCTTCATATATCAGAGATCTGATTGTGTTCCCAATAGAGTGCTTTTCCCTCAGACTGCAGGTTTACTAGTGGCTTTCCAAAGTTTCTAAATGTTCTGTAGTTTTTGTAACTGAAACTGTAACAAATGTTGAAATTTTGTTCGAGAACAAATTTGCAACATTCGTTACATTTTCAGCCGGTGCAGTTCACTTTCTCCCTGCACTGTGTCAAACAAACCAAACCCTCTGAAAAACCTGCTTACCTCCTCGCCTGTGGTGGCGCTGCAGGAACCTCTGAAGGACATGACACGAAAACATGAGCTTAACTTCCTTCTTCACGAAATGTGAACAAAAATAGAGTGGATGTCGGATTTAAGCGGTTGTAGAATTTAACTTTTGTCTGTGGTGAAAGACCATGAGCCATTTCTCCCACTAGGGCTGTTACTTGATTGATTGTTTTTGTTTTACTGGTTTGGAGCGAATGAACCGGGCTACACAAAAAAAACAAAAACTTAATTTTGGCAGATGTTGATGCAACGTAATACAGAAAAATGGAGAGAGTTTTTTCCCTTCCACACTGGAGGTTTGAACTCCAAAATAAGTTGTGTGCCTCTCATAAGGCACAGACCCGCCAGTGGACGTTTGCGGCGTCAGAAATTATTCGGCAAATGTGTTTCCATCTCCCCGTTTTTTTGGGGGTGGGGGGGGGGTGTCGTGGAAAAAATACTATTTCCAAGCACTGCTCAGGTGAAATCACTCAATCAGGTTTATTCATATATTGTGCACAATACAGAGAGCTTGTAGGACAATCAGTAATGAAACAAGTCTAGGAAAAGCTCTGTCAGCCAGAGACAACACATGAGTTTTATACCAAGGATAGAGAATTAGCAACAAGGAGCGAGACAGTCTGGTTCTGATGCAGCTGTAGAAAACAACTTCCAACCTTCTACATGTAACCCAAATAGTTCTTTTGGTGAGGGTTCATAAGCACTTCATATAACATGACTAGCAGATGTGACCTTAAATGTAATTTTTCCATCACAGGGTTTTTTTTGTGGAAAAACCAAAAACCACCTGAAAACATATTTGCAAAACTGAGAAAGTTCTCTTGAATTTTGCAAGTTCCATCAACCATAAGCATCCATTACTACTTACGTAAACGGCGCGCGACTCTGTGACGTCTACGTTCTTCTTCTGCATGTGCAGGGTCACACAGAAGTTTGATTGCAGTCGCATGGTTCGGTAGTATGAACGAAAAAAATAAAAAGATATGTCAGCAAAAAATCTGAATTGAGCATGGTGTGAACGTAGCCTTATTAGCTTCTCCATTCAGAAGTATTACATAAATTACAGGGATGATGGATTGTCTCCGGGGGGGATACTCAGGATGAGAGGAGGGATTATGATGAGTTTGAAATGACTCAGACATTTTGTTCAGTATCGCTGCCTCGCTTTTCATTCATAACCTCTTTCACACCTTTTTTTCCACTGGAGCAGATTTGTTTGTGTGTGAGGTTTTGAGAAGCGAAGGGAAGCCCACCAGCAGCAAAGCCCCTTTTGTTTATTTACTTTTGCCTTTGTTGGGTTGAATCAGAATATCTCCACACTTACCAATGCGCACACGCAGAGGAAACCAGCTGGCTTATGGCAACAGAAGGGGGCAGCGGCCTAGCAGCGCGGGTCAGCTGGAGGCAAGCGATGCTATTGTGTGGGATGGGAAGACGAAGCAATGCAGATCTCGAGGAGGAGGAGGTGGGTGGAGAGGCAAATCTCTTACAGCTGCAATGTTTTGCTGCGCTTAACCCCTGCAGGCCGGGTTCAAAGAGGGGTAGGAGGTGGAGGGGGGCAGTGTGTGGTTCGCAGATCCTTAACATCTGTATGTGCCGCGCATCGGAGGAGGAAAATGGTTACTAATGCAATCAAGGTCTCATTTACATCCTGCGGCGCATCCATGCTGGGCGCAAAAACACGACGCTCCATCACATGCAGCCACGCTCTGCTTCGGTGTTTAAAACGCTCCGAGCACAATGGAACAAATTATTGCCCTTTGCTCACTCTCACTTACTGTTTCCCTTTGTTTCGCTCGAGGTAAACGTTAACTTTCCAAAAATGTGTACAATGAGACAAAAAGCGTTGTTAAAAGAAATTGTGTGGGAGTGATACGTCCTGAGCTCTTCCTGAAATGACCAGATATGAATTTCTTCCATATATGCAGTGTTGAGGAAAAAGTATTTGTACCCTTAGATATACTTTCTGTTAAAGTTAAATGTTTCGAACCTGAAACTGTAGCTGCGTTTCCATTACAAATGTGTGCAAAACTTACTCAGTGTTCCATCAATCTCGATAAAAAACACAATTTCACAATTAAAGTGTTTCCAGTAAATAAGCACAATTAAAATGACTTGTATAAGTTCGTTCATGTGATATCATTAAAAAAAACATGGCGTGCCGTCATCCTCCAAAGTGATGATGGAGGATGATGGCAATCATCCTCCAAAAATCCAAATATTTTGCATTTTTTGAAATTCCAAAAGTTGAAAATTTGCAACTTATGAAAACAGGAAATTCTGAAGATTTTTCTTTCTGGAAATTGTGTGAGATTAATCTCTAAATTAGAGTTGGGGGCTGGGGTCCGCAAATTTGGACTTTTTAAACTCACAAATTTCCACGTGTTCTTGAGACTAATATCAAAATTTCTGATTTTTTTTGGGCAGAAATGTACTCATTTTTTTAATATATATATCTACAATGGCCCTAATATCCCCTAGTATTCCTCTTGTGTAACTTCTCTGGCTGAACGAAAGCTAATAGCTGAACTACTAATATTGTGAAGTCTGCTGTTGTGGTAGCATGACCAGCTTTAAATCACAGAAATGAATTTGAGTCACGGGTTAACAAGCTGCCCTGGTGTTTAATGTGGTGCCCTGATGGATAGGTTGTTCTGTCAGCAGTTGGTGACTGGTCTCTTCCTGTAAGGTCATCTCCTTCATCCTTTGAGCTCTGTTTCGTATAAATCCCTCTTGCCTGGGTTGCATTATTGCATGCGTGAGTGGGTGTATGACTGTGATGCACATGTGTTGTGGTCACCAGTGAGATGCCATCTTACCTTATTAATCTGCCCACTCACCACTTTGGTGAAGCTCAGCTGCACTCTGATCTGTGTTATATTTTAATAGTGTTGGTGGATGGAGGACTGTGTGTACGTTCCTTGGTAAGCAAAATGGGCAAACGGACCTTAGAGTCATAGTGTGTACATCAGAGGTCACGCTAGACTTTTTTTTGTTATCCATCATTTTGACCAACAACATCAAAAAAAAGGGTCATGTACTATTTTTACCCGTCAAATTATAATCATGTTAACATGGGGCTATTGTATCAGTTTAGTTCATATTCACCTAGTTGTACCGTGAATCCAGATCCCATCACACGTAGAGCAGATAAACCCATCTAACTTTTTCTCCGTAGTGACACAAACCACTGACTGTGGCCCCAATAACTTATAATAAATTAAATTAAATGGCTACACTTAAATTATCGTCACTTCACCTGCTGGGGTCTGAATGCACAGCCTCCCAAATTCCTCCTGATTCGCATCTGCAGAGAAATCTGCGCTAGTTTATCAGTCAGTTGGACCTGTCTGATCAAAACCAATCAATTGAAATCTGCAAGTTTTTTTTTACCCTTTTTGCGTCGTTTTGCTCCCCCAAAACGGAAAGATGTTATGTCTGCCGCGCTCCGATGGTGACTGGGAAAGAGAAGTCTTTTGTTGCTGACTTACCATTCCTGTTGGTTGTGCAGGAGGCCTTACTTCTGCTCTTCAAAGATGTATGGTAACGCAATTGCTATCTCCCGCCTCCATCATTTCAATCCAACGGGAGCAATGATCATCAACGGCATGGCTTTGTTTGCAAATTATAATTTGCTTTCAAAGAAAGAACAATGCAAAAGCAAACCACACCAAACAAAAAAGATGTCAGATTTTTGTCCAGACCAGATACAGTGTTATGTGATAATATATATTACAATAACAACATACAGTATATATTGTTATGTGATAATATATATTACTCTACACTGATAATATAATTTACACATTCACGAACAGCTATGGAATATTGAAAATGTCGACTAGAAATATTTTTTTCTTAATGTTTTCATGCCATCTCTACCACGGCGCCCCTATGACTGCTTACCCACTGAGCGGACCAGAGGAATTCCCTCATGTGACTACACCCCGAAAAACATATTGTTGCAAGATTCCAGAGAGGAACTTTATCTTTAGACTTATCCTGATTTTTTTTTTTTTTTTTTATTACAACAATACAGTTTTTTGGGGGGGGGACCACACACCTTTGACTATTTTATCTAAAGTTTCTTAAGACAGCATTCATATACACCACTTTGATGTTTTTGTGTCTGACTCCAAGACCGACTTTTCGATGTTTATACCAAATGTGGAATTCTCCCTTTAGGTGTAACATTGATTTAAGAAAAAGGACGTCAATGGACAAGCCTGTTTAAAACAAAACAAAATAAAAAAAATCATTGGAGCAAGTAGGAAGCAGTTACATAAGCCACGAGGCTCAACAGGAAAAAAGCTCTGACCTAAGAGCAGGTAATACTGCCAAATTATGTAACACCTTAAAAGTCATAAGATGGATTTTATCTGGACATTCGGTGCAGTTTAACATCAAATCTACTTCAAACTATTAGAATCCTCGCATTTGTACGTTGAAGAGGAACCAGTGGACGAAGAGGCGATGAGAAAAATAGAAAAGAAAAGTACTCAACAGGTGAATCCTGCCTTACTCCAGATTGCTTACCTCAGGTCAGTTGTCACAATGTGCGGAATTGAATGCAGGTTTGAAAAGTTCTCAGCTGAGTTTAAAAATGGGGAAAAATGTCCTTTCTGTCCTGCTGGTTGAGTTTTGAACGACAAGACGAGTTCACTAGTAGCGTTGGGATCCTGCATCCGCTCGACGGCCGTGCTGGCATGTCGACGGCGGTGTCTCCTATTGTTACCGAAGGCCCTATCCAGGACGAACATCCTCGAAGTGTTTACAGTTGTGAGGGGTGACGAGAGATAAATGAGTCGAGGGTGTGGGAGTGGGGGGGTTGTGAGAAGATGAGCATTCATGAATAGCAGCAGCAGCAGCAGCCGTGTTCCTCCCGCTCCGCCTCACGGCGTTTGGTCAGCCGAGGAGAGCCCCAGGAAACAGATGTGGGCCCGATAAGAGCAAGAGGATGTGATACTGTGGTGTGCCTTTTTTTTTTTTTTTTTTTTCTGTGCAAGTGTGGGATTTCCTATTGTTAATCCATTTGTGTGCTCTCACACTCCCAGCTGCTTCCCCCTTCTTTTTTTCTTCCCCCCCCCCCCCCCCCCCCACTCAACCTCTGGGACATTCTGGCCTGGGTCGCTCTCTCGGAGGAGCGGAGGCCACGGCGACTGACGTCTCCGCCCCGTTCAGAGCCGCCAAACAGGGCAGGAGTAAATCACGGTTGTTTATTCCATCGTCTCTGGCGTTCTGCCAACGGGGCCTTGCTCGCCGCTGACCTGCGCCGTGCCTCGGCGTACCAGGCAGCGCGCCCTCCCAGCAGATTCTGAGCGGAGGAAACAGGAGGGATGTGAGTAAGCCTGCTGCAATCTGGCACTTTGGTGTTTGCAGAGATGGAAAAGCGAAGTAAATCACAGCTGTTTATCTGCATCTCCCATACACTGTTTTGTATGAACCTTTGTGTGGGGGCGCGTATGCGTGTGTGTGTGTGGGTGTGGGGGTGTGTGTGTGTGTGTGTATGAACTCCGACAAACACACGCTTGTTCGACTCGCGATTGTTTGCAAGTGCAAACGTGAAGAAGGAATGAGTCACTGCTGGAGCTATTATGAGAGCTGCAAACACAGTCAGAATTGTACAGTGCACAGTGACCTGTAGCAGGGCATGTCTGAACTCTCCTTTTGTTAATAAACCACAGTAATTAACAGAAACAAAGTCTTATTTATTGAGGCAGAACCTGATGACTCCTGCGAGACACAGATGTGGAAGTTCTGGCAGAGAAATTACACTTCTTGCAGCACCTCGCAAAAAGTAGTCAACCCGCCCGTACTTCATCATGTGGAATATGAAGAAGTACGGGTGTTTTATGACATATATAAGATGTTGCGTGACAGATTATTTGGATTTTTGCAACAAGGAATATGATACATCGTTATAACATCTCTTACAAACAAAAATTTTAATTGGTGGAAAGTGTTTTATGTTCAGTGACTCCCCTTGAGTCAACACGCTCTAAGGCCTTGTCCACACGTATCAGGATATTTGGGAAACCAAATGGATTTTTACGCAATTTGGCCTTTGATCCACATGTAAACTTAGTCTTAAATCACTAAAAACCATCAATAATTTGGTTGGCGGTTCAACGTCCACATACTTCCTTTGACACGATTCCCAGTCGACACTGTCTTGTGTTTTATGAACTTACATTCTGACACAGTATTTAAAAGTAGTTTAACCTTTATATCCATCCATGCAAATGAACCTCCTGGTGCCATGTTTAATTCCTAACAGAAAGTCGTGGTTGTTTTGAAGGATCGTGATTGGCTGATACAGATATTAGCATTGCCCTACTCTGCCCCCTATGGGTTGGCATGTTAAAAACATTCAGTGGCGTAATTCATCAGGTTCGTGTGGATGAAGGCTATTTTAAAACCGGTCCTGGGTGTACAATATTATTTTTTAAACGATGTGGTGGAGATATTAACTTTTATAAAGACCTGGCTATGTGTTTACAAGGCCTAAGAAATTAAATGTTGAATTTACTTACGTCAGCTGGGTCCACTAAACCTACTCTATAAAATGTAGAGCATTACGCATTTACTTTTAACGTAATCATTGAGATAAAGATAGACTGACTTCAGTTGGATTTATGAACAGTAAAAGCAACTAGAAAATTCCTGAAGAAATTTAACCGGGGCCTGCCAAAGTGTGCCCGTCGGTTTGGACCCAGCGTTCTGATGCTAGAAATTAGCATCGATGCTAAAGAAAGCTGCAACGTAATCAATAGCATGTGGAGATTGACAAGATTGTTTACTAACATGGACTTGCACCATTCAGTAGGATAAAGTAAGTGTATCAGCTAAAATTAGCAAAAATGCTAATGTTAGCGTGATTGCTGTCACTAGCATGTGGGACATCACTAGGATGTTTTCTATAATGGTAGTACTCCATTCAGTAGACTAAACATGGCTAATAAGTCAAATAAATAGCTAATAGCTTATATAAGCTAAAATGCTAATGCTAATGAACTGCCTTGCTGTGCAAGGCAGTTCCCTAACCTGAGAGAAAACGATAATGCAGAATAATATTATTGCACCACCTATGGCGGTGCACTAACCTCAGGGGCATGTTGAGGCTTTTATTTTGAAATTTTTGTTAAGCTTAATTTGAAAGGTCCAAACTAATCCCATGTCTAATAGTCATTGGGTTAAATCAGTTATTTATTGCTCAAAAGAGCAATTACCTAATGTAAGATTTCTCAAGGCTTTTATTTTGAAATTTTTGTTAAGCTTCATTTCCAAGTGCCAAACTAATCCCATGTGTAACAATTGCTGGGTTAAATCAGTTATATAATGCTCAAAAGAGCAATTATCTGATGTAAAAATTGTCAAGGCTTTTATTTTGAAATTTTTGTTAAGCTTAATTTTAAATTGCCACACTAATCCCATGTGTAACAGTGCTTTGGATAAAAAAGTCACATAAAGCCAAAAAGAGCAATTATCTGATGTAAAAATATTCAAGGCTTTTATTTTGAAATTTTCAGTATGCTTCATTTCAAAGAGCTAAACTAATATCATGTGTAACAGTGCTTTGGATGAAAAAGTCAAATAAAGCCAAAAAGAGCAACTACATGATGTAAAAATATTCAAGGCTTTTATTTTGAAATTTTCAGTAAGCTTCATTTTAAATTGCCACACTAATCCCATGTGTAACAATGGTTGGGTAAAATCAGTTATATAATGCCCAAAACACAAGTAGTTCTAAAGGCCAGCTCAGTCCTCCTCTGTAGTAACTGACAGTTCCACCATGTTGTAGTTCTGACATTCAGCTCAGACCTCTTTTGTAGGCACTCAGTGTCCGCCATGTTGTAGTTCTAACCTTCAGTCATTGTAGTTCTAAAGAGCAGTTCAGAGAGGCAGACTAAATTCTATGTCTATTTTGAGTCTAACTGACACTGTTTTGTGTCAGTTAGACTTTTGTTTTGAGTTAAATTTGGCTCGTTTTTTGTTAATTATGTCGCCACAGTTACTCAAAATGCCAACAAAAGTAATAGCTCCCCTCACGGGATTGAGCCTCACGTTTTGATATATATATTGTGAGGGGCCACGCAGCGGTACGAGCCGCATTAACGGTAGTAGGAAGCGGCAGTTATTTTGAGGTGTAGAACAATAGGTGCCTGCCATGCATTGCATAGGGATTTACATCCCTATGCATTGCTATGGGCAGGCCCCAAATATGCCACATTCTGACAAAATAAGCAAAAAAAAAAAAAAAAAGGCCACGTTTTGAAAAGGTAAACAAATTACACAAATAGACTGGATGAAGAGCATCGTCATCATCAATCACTTTATTTTGGTAAATTGTCCACATTAAACACAGGAAACAAACAATAAACAAACCCATAAGGAATAGGCTGGAACCAAGCTTATTCTTTCCTATGCCATTTTATACCTAACAACCAACCAAGATATCTTCACAATACATATATAAATCTATATAACAGCATAAGATTTTTATCATTTTACATTTTAAAGCTCTTTTAAAGCTCACCAAGAAAGAACATAACTTATCATATCATTCAATTCATTCCACAGTTTCACACCAATACCGGAAACAAACACATCTACACTTTAATCTGGCTCTTCTCTTTTGCACATTCAAATATAAACATACCTCGCAAATTATATTTATTCTCTCTTAGCTTAAATAATTTCTGAATACCAGAAGGAAGACTTTTGTTCAACGCTTTATACATTATTTCCAGTATTTGTATATAAACAGCATCTTTAAATTTTTAATGTATTACTTTGAATGAAGAGTTTATCGGTGGGTTCACGGTATCCCACCTTATTAATAAGCCTTATAGCTTTTTCTGCAACTTAACTATTATATCAATGGTTGTTTTACTTGCATTTCCCTGCAAACATCACTTCTTGAATATCAGCAGTCTTTCCTCCTCAGCTTAATTTAGCACTACTTTACGTTCAGAAAAAATCACAATAAAATACACTGAAGCTTGTCCTTAAAATGTAGCGGACCATGGAATAGATCAAGGGGTGTGAATATTTTTTGCAAGCCTTTAAAGATGCACAGCGTAAGCAGTGTAGGACATCGTTTTTCCTCCCATGCTGTGTGATTTCCACCTTTATCAGCCTCATAAAAAGGTGACCTTTCTATGAAATAAGCACAGGCGATCCCTCACATGAAGTTAATTCCATGTAACATGATCCAGGTGTTAGCTTTGAATACCAATGCTGCTGTCTACTTCTCTTTTTTTTATTATTATTATTTATTTATTTATTTTTTTTACAGGCCTGCAACTTTACCCTCAGAGCAGGAAAACTTTACCCTTGGTGATGCCGACTCGGTGAGAGATATTCCTGTGTAAAATTCATGAATTCATAACTTTTGAGGGTATATTTCACTACTGATCTATTGGGCCGTGATAAGAATTCAAAGGTGAACGGAGCTGGAGGACATCTTCAAAGCGGTCGAGGACATCACAGGAAAGCCAATGAGGCGCGTTTGCCCTCCTCCGACACCCTCGGAATGCATTCCATGTGCCTCCCCTGCAACGCGATACACCGTCAGAGGGAAGAAAGAAAAAAAAAAACGATGCCATTGGAGCCTGCTGCCATTAATTTGATTTACATGGGGTTTCAGTCGAAGGCTGACGGAAAGAAAAAAATAAAAATTGGCAGTGTCAGCGAATTTCAGTTAAATCTGTAAAAAAGACCCAAAAAGGACAGGTGAGGAAGAAGGACGTCGATGGCGGCGCTCACAGGGGAGGACGGCGTTAAATCAGGTGGAGAGTGAATGCAGAGGTAGCAAACGCAACATCCTGAAAAAAAGTATTTTTTGCCTTTTGGATATTTTTAGGGTTTTTGTGGTCAGATCAGCACGGCTGGTTATGTTTTTCAATTGGCTTATCTTGGAATTTGTTCATCTGAAAAGTGCAGCATTCGTTAGTATTCATCACATACACCAAACACTTATTAAAACAAACTTAAGCTGCAATTACAGCAGGACATAATTTGAGGTTAATCTATGAGCTTTTTAACATCGGGAGATTTTTCAAAGTTTCTAATTCTTAATTGGATCTACTCCTGAACTTTAACTAGGCCAGTAAGCGACTAAAACGCGGTTCCACCTTATCCAACGTAGCTCGGACGGAATCTTAAAAAAGCTGATTTAATTTCTTACATGTAATTGAATGAAGTTTGTCAGACTTACTTTATTAACATTTGTTTAACATAACTTAGGCTTAATATACTTACTTGGATAAACATAAGTTGATTGCTTGTCACAAATTAACTCATTTTTTAAAAGCTGGATTAGCTAGTTTCTTTTCTCAGTGAACCCCCGTCTTAAGATTTTTATAGCCGCTAACATATTTTCGTCCAAGGTCCCACGCATCCTAGTAGTTTTTCTGGCAACAGATTATTCCACCTGAGCTGTGGAAGAATAACTATCTGTTAACTAACTGTTTAGTTAATGCCAATCTCTTAGTTTGCTTTTCTCTGCATTAGCATTTTGCATGCAGTACAAGAATTTCATCTGTGGTCTCAGCAGAGCAGAGAGCATACTGTTCACCAGTGTCCTCCAGTGAACCTCTCAGATTAAGGGTGTTTTCACTTCTGACTCAATTGGGGTCTAAAATTGCAACATCTCTCATATTTTCAGCTTGCGCCGTTCTCGTTTACATTCCATTGTGCCAAACGAACCAAACCGTTTGAAAAGCATGTTTACCTCCTCACCTGTGGAACTACTGAAGGGGACGACACAAAAACCTCTGAAGACGCTGAGTGCAACTTCCTTCTTGACAAAATGTAAGCAAAAATGGAGTGGCATCAGATTTTAGCCGTTATATGACTTTTTGTTTTATATGATTTCATTTCTCCCGATATCGGTAAACTCCCACGTTTGTTTTGGTTGTATTTACACAGAATATAATCGCATACAAGTGGACTTATTTTAAATGTCCCTCAGAGGCCTGAGACCAAAACGTGAGCCAGACTTACTAGATCTTTTCTGTTTCGTTTCGTCATCCACAACTCTAAAGGAAATGAGAACTTCGCCAAACAGGAGAAAAGTTGGAAGGAGCCCGACTGGGCACGATTTGTCAGACTCGACATCTGCCGCTTCCCTTCTTCAGAGCCCCACTGTCAAAGCTAACAGCCTGTAGCATGCATCAGCGGAGGCGGATAACCCCTGGTAGATACAAGGGAACAAGGAGACAATCAAAGGCAGTGGGCTCTACTGGAGGTGACAGTGGTCAGCTTCTGGAGGTGATAAAGGCCTTTGAACCTGGAAGCCGCTTCGGGCCCTTCCTTTGTGTCTCCCCTGCCTCCGTTCCCCTCTGCGTCTGGCCGAAGCGGGGTCAACTTTGATTCCGTCCTCTGGGGATGCCGGGCAGCTCTCTTCATCTCAGCTGGAGATAGAGAGCTTAAGAGAGACGCAGAGCAGGAGAAGGGATATGTAGTCCACATCTATCAGATAGCGGTCCATCTCCGGTGGCTGCTGAGCTGCAGGACAGGGGTCAACATGCTTGACCTCAAACACTTGACCGGGAATTCAGGAAAAGAAAAACAAACAGATAAGAGCATCTGTCTGGTTGCTGACGACAGCAACCTGGCAAGCAGAGCCCTGCGGTTTTTTTTCTTTTCTT
The DNA here is from genome assembly GCF_003331165.1 of Xiphophorus hellerii. Classification (NCBI taxonomy): domain Eukaryota; kingdom Metazoa; phylum Chordata; class Actinopteri; order Cyprinodontiformes; family Poeciliidae; genus Xiphophorus; species Xiphophorus hellerii. Next base: position 5,923,195 of record NC_045692.1, read on the forward strand.
TTCTTTCCCCATACTGTTAAAGCGTGCAGGATACATTTGTTTCCCAATTTGCCCAAGTGCAGCTTAAACCGTCCCTTTGCAAGTCTAATAACGGCCGACTTAATTCATATTTCACAGCGTCGTTCAAGGCCCGTAATCTTCACCCCATTGAATTTTATGGCTCAGACCTTCAGACTCACTCCACACCGCAGCCGAGTAAATATGTTTCGCAAATAGAAAAGTCTATCCTGCGAGGAGAAACCTCCCTGAGAGACATGCAAGAGTAAGGCTATGGAGGAGACTCTTCCGCTCGTCGGCTGTTACCATGGTTCACATCACGTCTGCCGTCTTACCTCCGCGGTCGATCGGCATTGAATTCAGGTCTTGACGGTTTCTGACTCTTCCCTCGTTTCGATTACACCAATCATCTCTGATTGGAGTAAAGTTCCACATTTTAAAATGTGACTGAATGTGCTGGATCCGTTTGCAGGCTTTCTGACAAAGTGAAACGAATCACAGGGCTTTGAATTTACTGTGGGAGAGGTGAAGGGTCGCTGGAGAGACGGGCGGGGGGGCGACCAGGTGAGCCGTGCCTGCAGGGCAGCCATCAGTCAAGACGCAGCAGGATGAGAACCAGAGCTCATCACTCTCAATCCACCAGACTCACGAATCCCCTCTGTATGTGTGCATGCAGGGAAAACGAAAATACAGTGGCTGAAAAAGGAACTTCATAATTAATGCCTGTACAGTTAACATAAAGGCAGAGTGCAGCAAGAAGTAGAGAAACGGCAAAGGGCTCCAGATTAACATCATCAGCAAATGAGGGAACTCTGCTAAATCAGGGATGTTGGATGTTTGCTAGCGACACTTTGGACCTTTCGCAATGGCATTGCTAAAAAAATTAAAAGGAACAAAGTGATGTTTTTAAATAGAAATATAAGATATACCTGTTTTAGCAGCTTTGAAACACTTTCATGGCACAATTGCATTGCATTTCCACAGTAGAATGCCACTAAAAGTGTCAGTTATATTTTTTATTTCTTTTTTTCTTGTCTTCATGTTTGAGACTCTAAACTAGCATTCACCACAGATATTTTATTTTCTAATATCTGTGTTTGTTACATTTTTTACTTGGCAAACTTTTGTTTTGTTTTGGGGCCGTGACATGCATTAATGTATAAATAACACTTTGTTTTTCAATTATGACATGCATTTTATTTTATTCAAGTTGTGTCGTATTTACTTGTGTAAATTTTTCTTTTTACAGATACGGTGAAAATATGACTTTGAAACCACAAAATGTAATTCAAACACACACACACACACAAAAAAAACTTGTAAAAAAAACACATGTAGGGTCGGGAGAACCCTGAGGGGAACAGTGAAAAGTGGAGAATTTGATAGAAAAATTCAACTAGAAGTTTAATTTAATTTTAGACATGCTCTTGAAAAAAACATGCTATTTAGAAAGTCAAAATCTTTTTACTATTTCAATCTTTTTTATGGAAAATTTCAAACATTTTTGGCAGAATGAATTTTTTTCTAGCAGATTTTCCACTTTTGAAACAGTTGCACGTTTTTTTCCAGAAGATGTCTGAGATTCTCAGAATTTCTGAGCTTTTTGGTGGAAAGTGACTCTTTGTTTTCCACCTACAATGGAATTCATCGCCGTACATTAGACAGCAGGTGGGATAACAAGAAAAAAATTCTTAAACTTGCATGCAAATCCACATCCTGATAGCCTCAAAAAGAAAGCGATCAAATGGTTGCAATGACCCAAAGTCCGGACCTTAACCCATTTCAAATGTGAAACGTGAGTGAGCTGAATGCCTGCAGACCTCAATGAGGCCATGTTGAAAATACTCTAGGCCAAAAATTACAAACTCAGCAATGAGAAACTGATGAAGTCAAAAAGAAAACTACTCTGGAGTTATTTTTCCCCAGATGTTGTTGTGAAGCCATTGAATCTTGGGGTCGTTCTTTGTTTTCCCCCATGACTTTACATTCTCCGCATGTAACGGAGCAGACACGGTGGAGTTTTTGCTTTTGCAAACTTATCTCTTGCAAGCGTGTCTTCCAACGAACCCGAGTTCCGTCTGGTTTCATCTTTAACGCCGGCTCCATTTTTTTTTTCTCCCTTTTTTCTGAAGCATCAGCCTCGCTGCTCATTTTAAACTCCACTGAGAGGCATAACCCCGGGACTTTTATGTTATCTGCAAAAATGTGCTGAATGCTTCATTCTGTCCTACAGCTAAGGGATCCTAAAACACCCAACCTACAAAACGAAATAAAAAAAAAAACAAAAACAAGCAAGAAGCTGTAAAATTGATTAATCCGGTCAATGGCACTCAATAAGTTATTTCTTGCACTTGTGACCGCTTGGGGCTGATGACTTGCCCTTTATTGGTAATTACGCGCAGGCCTCATCCTTGAACGTTACACCTGTGTACAATGATATCTTTATATTTATCGCCTTTCTCTCCATCAAGCTAACGGAGAAGGAGAACGCGCTTGATGAGGCAAAGAAGAGCGAACATTAATTATTCAGAGCTCAAATCACAAAAATAAAGATGGCAAACCAAATTGTTTTGAAAAATTCCGGAGGAAAGAGAAATGTTGGCAAGCGTCCCGAAACGCTGTTTGAAAATGCTCTTTGAAGGTAATGAGGCTCGCTCGTGGCACGCAGAGGCAGAAAAGTAGTGCCGCGGCGAAGCAGGCGGCGCGTTCTCGACCGGGGTTTCTTTTTTCTTTTCCTCTTTTTTTTTCTGCTTACATATCACTTTTGAGAAGGCACGTGTAGTACATTTCTAATGAAGTTCGGGATCATGCTTCCCCCCCCCAACTAAGACCACACGCCTTTCAAAGCGAGGGATGTGGGCGCAGGAAGGAAGGTGGAGGAGAAGAAAAAAAAAAGACGAAGAAGAAAATAGAGCAAACTTTGCACTCTGGTTCCGTGACTTCCATAACAATATGTCCGCTCGCTGAATTTCGCATCTTTAACACCGGAATTAAAGCCCGATATTAGTCTCTGTCCTATTAAAAAAGTGCTCTTCGACACCGCACTGCAACGAGCAATTTTAGACGCTATTATACAGGCTGTTTTATGGCTAATGAGATATGAGAGAATCTTCTTTCTTGGTAGTTAATAATACATATGAGGTGAGAAAATGCAGCTTTTATTGTATCCCCCAAACCCTTCACAATATGATGAAGAATGTGAAAGTTCAGTGGTTATTAGGCAGATTTTTGGGGCGTAATAAAAATGATAAAGGGACGATAAAAAAAAATGTATGCAAGAAAGGAGACTTCAGACTTCACCAATCATTTATTTATTGTATATAAATGTGTGGTACTGGTCAATATTAATTGCCTCTTGGGCAGACTTGCAGGATGCAGTAAATCATAAAACTGAGGATGATCTACCAAGGTTTTCTCCAAGCGCTTTTTCCCTCAAACTGTAAAACGCTTTGAATGGAGAGGGGGGGGGGAAAAGACTAAACCTTAGTGACCAGTTTGAACATGGATATGTCTCATGCATTTTAACCCAGGAGTGTTTTTGCAAATTTCAATTATGACCAAAGACATGATTGGTCTTTTTGCACATTTAAAAAGACCAATCATGTTATGTTTTACCTCTTTTAAGTCGCTTAGGATTACTAAAATTTGTCCTTACATTTTTTTTTTCCAAGTACAATATTTTTCCAGGCACATGGTGCCATTTTATAGCATAATAAGGTAACTGTTACCTTCAGTTATAAGAGCATGTTATATATCAAACATGACATAAAAAAAAATATATATTTTGTAATTTAATGGCTTGAAATTGGGCATCTGTCTCTTTAAAAACAAAACTCCTGCTCTTTCTGAAACTGCCTTCAGGAAGTCGTCACAATATCTCTCTATTAACACTTTAATGTTTTTACCAGCGTTTAAATGAGAAGTAGCTCCTATAATGAGCTCAACGGATGTGCAGTTCCACCAGGTCTTTGCTAATTGTTGCTGGCTAGTCTGAAGGAGCTGATTGGGGGAGTTTCAGGGGAGTGCTGCTCCTAGAGATGGAAGCTTGGAAACTTGGTCACTGCAGATCTAAGGAGGAGCTATGTCTTCAAAGGCGGAGCTAGGTCCACCCAGTCGTTTTGCACAGCTGAATGGTTGCCATGGGAGACTAAAGGATTTCTCAAACATGCTTGAAAGAATCAAAGCAACACTCCAGTTATGTTATTGATGAGGGACTAACATTATAACATGATATAAAACTAAAAAAAAAACTCTTTTAAAGTGTAGCTGCTGGGAACCCCTCCAGCTACTTAAGCACTGCAGTCCATTCCTGGATCCGTGGTGGAAGTTTGAAATTTTCCCCAACTGCTAAAGTTTGCCCGTGACGTGTGTAACGCGCCAGTTTGACGCTATGAAGCTTACCAGAAATTGCCTGTGTTGTAAAGAACCATCCTGCACTGCGAAAAGAGAAAAGCCGAGCTGAACGAAGTGGCTGTTGATGTTAATTCAGTATTTAGAGGTGTGGCCAACACCGACGGCTTCGTTCACTTCTTCGGCTGCCATGGCTCAAACTCATCGTTTACGACTTCTTCTTCTGTTCGCTGATTGGTCTGGCAGAAAATCGACTGGAGACAATCCACATGCTGCTGGAAGAATTATTTTCGAGTGGAATTTCTCAGGAAGGCAATAGCCAAGCTAGCTCCAAGCCACAAAACAAACAAAAGTTAGGTTAAGGACTTACATGTACATACTCTAACAGATGTAGGCTACATACAGGATGTTTTGATACAAAATACTTTTTTTTTTTAGTAGTAAAGGGGGTAAATTATAAAAAAAAATCCAATAACTATAATAATTGTTTTTTTCCATTTCTCAAGGTACACACAGTGCGTACCTCCGGCGCTGCAAAACATCCATAAAACATGGTGCTGCCAACCCCATACTTAACAGTTGGGAGGATGTTCCCAGGCTTATAAGCGTCCATTATGACCAACCCTCTCAATTTTAATTTCATTAAACCACAGGATATGGCTTTCAATATTTATTTGTCTCTAATTGCATTGGCAATCTTGTTTCTTTTATGTTGCTGTTGGAGTAATGGCTTCTTCCTCTCTGAGTGGGCTTGTCGACACAGGAATCATTACATAACAATATCCAGTCAGTTTCAAGCAAGGTCTTTACACGGACCTTTGCTGTTGTTTCTACATTTACATGCACATTTAGCACAAAAACACATTTCCCCCGTCTCCTCCGTAAACATCGTTGAGTCTACATAATGTCAGATTGTAAAAAATAGAAAAATAATAATAATAATAATAATCTTTTGATAGAGTAGGTAAACATCTGGTTTCAACTGTACATGAAGAACATACATTCTTGAACTCAGTCCAAGGGAAAGTCTGGATAGTTTAAAGTGATGTTATGCAGTGATGTTGTCAGTTCCTTTTAGCCCAAGCAGAAAATTGTCATGGCAGATACCCTGAAAGGTGATTTTATGCAGATTTTGTATCATTATGAAAAAAATACTTGAAGAAAATCATGATGTATATCAGAAAACCCTCTTTTCAAAGCATTAGAACACAACAAAAGTTAAGACAACTGATTTGTGCCTGCAAATGCAGGGAGAGAATATTAATCCTCACACTAGAGACCAACCTTGTTAAAAAAAAAAAAAAGTAGAAGAGAAGCCAGCCCCTTTATAGTTGTATTTTAAAATGGATTGAATTTGCTTTTAGATACCAGATGATTGCCAACAGTCAAAAATCTAATCAAAAATATATTTGAACCGACAGACGTTCCTCTGCCACAGTTCTGCTGTCTGTAAGTGAGAAGACACATTTCCAAAGAAACCATGGCTGCTTATGGAGTTTACAAAGTAACACAGTAGGATCTGGCCTGAATAAGAAATCCAGTTTAGCCTGCTGAAACGGTTTCAAAGGTTTTGTTACAGAGGAGAACGGCGACTTCTTTTCCACATTCACTCGCTCGTTCATTTTCCACAACCGATCACGGTCGTGGGAGCACTCACTGTCCAAGAGGAGGCGTACACACTGTCTAGGTCGCAAATCTGTTCAAAAGCAATCAGAGGGCGACATGAGACAGGTCACCAGGCACACACACATCCTCACACATCTCAGGCTGAAAGAGGAAATTGTAAAAAGCAACTTATCCTCACGTTCTTACCATATTTATTAACCTCAACTTGGTTTTACAGAGATATTTAAGGTGGCATTCTCATATAACCATTCACACACCACAAATATATGTCTCTTTTCCTTCTGTTTTTGCTATGTTGTCATTGCTGGATGTAGCACAACTACGAAATGTAAGTAGGACCTTTCTGGCAACATGAAGTAGGTGGAAAGATCTCAAACAGCAAGGCCTTATGCTCCATTCTAAAAGCATTGAAGGACAGATGAGAAGCAGTGTCTTCGACATTATGTCAACATAAAAAAGGCTACAAAACATTTATAAGGCTTTTAAACATCTGTGAACCACCGTAATTGACAAAAGAAGGAAACTTGTTGCGGTCGTAAACTGCCTTATCAAAATTACTCCAATAGTTCATAAACAACTCATTCAAGAAGTTACAAAAGAAACCTAGACCAAGATTTAATGATCCCCTCACTTGTTTCAGCTAAGGTCAGTGTTCATGATTCAACTCTCAGAAATACTGGGCAACAAAAAGGAAACCCATTGCTGACCAAAACGAACAAAAATGTACGTCTTACATTTAACAAGAAATACCTTGACGATCGCCATGACTTTTGGGTAACTCTCTTGAGGATGGTAGAGACAGACGTGGACCTTTGGAAGTGTTGCATCCCATTACGTCTCGCATAAATCTAATACCATTTCAGAGGGAAAAAAGTATGACTGTAGTGGTGTGATGGTCTGGGGCTGCCTTGCTCCTTTAGTAGATGGAGCAAGGCATCTACTGAATGCCTTGCTCCCATTCTTATGGTGGAATGGGAACCATAAGAGACCTGAAAGGGAATGTCTGCCTCTCCATGAACTTGGGTTATGCAGAGGTACATCTCACACACGTGTTATGGGGGTGAATGCTGTCTTTTTAAACTTACACACATCAATATGACAGTTTTAGGGTGACAGTGTCCCATAAGATGCAAAGAAGAAATACTTTATGCTTTGGTTGTTCAGTTAGAAATGCAATACAGGAGACGGGAAGTTCATAGAAAGCCAGCCAGACTATAACAACTATGTTATGTTGTAAATTCCAGTATAAAAGCTATTACCATGAGCTCCTTATTGGCAAGGACAGTGTGTTTTAGTCTTGGGATAAAGAATTATTTAGTAGCAAGGTCCAGGACAGTGACGATGCAATTTCTCCTTTGCAGTCCTAGTTATGGCTGATGGATATTCTCCAAACTCCTTGAAAGACCCTAAATTAGCTAGCATTACTCTTTACTTGCTTTGGATATGCATTCATTAGTATGTTTAGGGAGTTTACAGGAAGGATGTTATGGCCTTAGCCTAAAATGATGAGTTGCTGAAAACAAAAGTTTAATATTTCTATCCTTGCTCAATCCACGCAGAGGCAATGTCCTTAAAATTTTTGAAAAACAAAAAGAAACAGATGAGGGTGAGGAAACTAAATCCAGCTGATTTGCAATGCATTAGCTAGCACACTAACAGTATGTTACAGCCCATTAGCGGTTAACAATGATAGCTGATTTTCAGATGGCACAGATAGCCATTACTGTAATTCGCTCTAGCCTGCGTCAACTCCCCAATGACAACCGCTGCTTCCGGCTCTGACACCAGATCAATAATGCAAAAACCTCCCCTAAACCTCTGCCTCGCGGCTTCATCTAAAAGAGCTTCCTTCCGAACTAATGATGCAGGTTAATTGGCCTGTCATCGTTTAGAACTTTACTCTGGAAAAAAAAAGGGGAGTTGTAAGGGCTGCGGTTAAAAAGTGGAATGCTCCGGAGATGCGCCGATTTTCCTTTGCTGTATTGCCTGTGTAGCTTTATCGATGGCTTTTCTCCGTTTTGGCCGACCACCAAATTGCTGCTCTTCTTTGTGCTCCCCCTTTTTTTGTAGGGTCAATATGTTTAAGAGGAAACAGTTGACCGAGGAAGAACCGAGAAAGGCACGGCAGATCAAACACTTCCAGTCTTCTTTACACTTGAGGCGTCCGTGAATAGAAGAGCAGTATAACACTGGAAACTTCACTTTCCATCTACATTCACATCCTCTGACATGTCCTTAAGTAAGAAACGTATATTATGTCCTTCCATTCAGGACGAGTTGCCCTGGAGACTTCAAGCGTATTCAGAGAAGGAAGCAAACATACATTCATCTGGTCAAACATATGGTCCATTATATCCTTTCTGTAGGTATTATTGTCCCTCCTGATTTCCTTCCCACAGAACGCCCCAGGGGTTGAGCCACTTCTATCGATTGCCACCACTTATTAATCTGCCTCCGGGCGGACGCTACGGGCCTGCCATTTGTTAGTGGCTCTCCAACAGGATGCCATTAGAGCGTCACTGTCGCACATTATCCTGAATAAGTCATGAGGAGGACGGTTAAGGCCGCAACTTCCTCCCATATTAGGATAAACGACTTTCAGGCAAGGAGAAACCACGGCATGTTTCGTTAATATGCATGTAGAGGGGAAGTGTGAGCGAGTGAGGCGGACAGAGACAGACAGACGAAGAAAGGAAGGCAGATAGATAAGAATTAAGGACAGGGTATAGACCAAATTCTCTGAGGAGGGGAAGGACATTCAAGATCAATTGCTGGGAAAAGATGCAGACTAAGTACTTTCATTATAGTGAGAAAAGCAGAATTTTGCCATTAGGATTAGTTAAAAACACAGCTAAACTTCTAATTCAGCTGTCCAAATTGTTGTTCGTTTTCAAAGTTGCTCTATCTGGACCATTTTCTTCAAAGTGAAGTCTAATATGACCTCCATTTAACCCTCCCGCAGTCTTAAGAGACGGGGTCATTTGGAACCCACAAACTTTTTACCCTGTGAGGTCCACCAGGGTCGTTCTGGGAACTGACTGTCTGACTGGACAATTCCTGTTTCTACCCTTTTCTTACTGTGGCATCTGCCACAATATCAGTGTCGCACATGTCATGCGACACTCATTTTTTCCACAAGAACATACTGCCGTTATTTACTTAATACAGATGATTCGACATTTTTGTAAACACAAAAACAAAACTATGTAACAGATAAAATAGCCAGTTCTTAGAAAAATTTACATTTTCAAAAATGGATCATTTGAACGGATCTTTTGAAGCGAACGGATTCTGTATATTCACTTCCTTTCAAAAAGCCATAAGTCCCATCACTGATCAAAACTACAGGAGCTGAAGTTAGATTTCCGATTTACTTTTCAACTCTGAAATTTGCTGATAGATGGCTATTCTGACTTTGGATGTTATAGAACCAGAGGTGAGTTGTAACTAGTTACATTTACTTGAGTAACTTATTGGAAACAATGTACTTTTAACAGTAGTTTTACAGCACAATACTTTTAAAATTCAGGCAAGATACTGACCACCCATAAACTCTCAATGGAACTCCACTTGAAAGGAAAAAGTCATTTTATAAGCATTAAATCAATTTCCTGCTGAAAGCAAGCATAGTTAAGGAAGCATATGCCTGAATCAGTTGCAAATTTTTCTACAAAGTTTGGTTCGGTGATGGACTGCTCATTACTGTACTTGGCCACTTTCTTTCCTAAGTGCTTGGAAACAGATCCTTAAAACAGGCATGCATAAATAAACCAGACTAGCTGCTAATATCGGAGAGACGGCGTGCCAGCAGCAAATGCTTTTCACACGCTTCCATATATTCAACCGTAGATCATGAGTTAGGCAGCAAATATGCAGAAACCGAAGGCCTCAACGCCACAGAGAGGCGATTCTCACCAATTCATAAGTAATCTCTCCAGACAATAAGCTGATCAATTAAGAGCCGCATCGAGCAACGTTTACGTTACAAATACGCCCCAACAGGCTTCATTACGACACATCGCTGCTGAGATAAAAACAGGTCTGCTCTAATTGAGACCCTGTAGATTTGTCAGACTTATCCCATTTATATGGCATGCTAATAGTTCCTCCATATTGAGTCTTCGTGAAATATACACAATTTTTTTATTTTTTAGGAAAAAATACCCAGAGCTTGTAAGCAAAACAGCCAAAGCTGCCTTTGTGATTTCCAGATGTCTCCTCGTGCAGCAGGAATGCAAAGTTAGAAGAGTGGACTGAGCTATCACACTTGTAAGCAGATATTTAATGATCACAGCATCTGCCGCTCGGGAGACAAGCCGACTTTCCCCCCGCAGGTGAACCGGTCCGCGCTCATCCATAGTTGGGGAGGGTCAAACCTCAGCTCAGCTGGAGATTGCAATGTGAAAACATCACCGTTGCATTTCCAGCTAAGGTTTGTCTCCAGGGCGAAGGAAGGTGTAGTTAACGGAGAGTCGTGGTGGAATGCCCTCATCGGCTTTCCTGACTTTAGAGAGACTTTTCTCGTAAAATCTTCCCTCGCATTTCCCGTTTCTTTTATATTTTTTTTATGAAGAAGGCCATAACGCTGAGGGAAAGTCTCGGTGAAACGAGTCATTTTCAACAAGAGTTGCTGTTTACAAGTAAAAGCCTTGCTTTTAAGAAAATTGGGAGCATGTGTGTGGCTCTCAGCAGTGTTTGACCATGACCGGATCATTAGTGGAGATTGGTTTGACTTTCTGCTGAACTCCAGTTAATTAAACAAACATTTTACTTAAAAGAAGAAAAAAAAAAAGAAAACATCCAGGAGGAAGCCTATAAATTTGCTCGAGTAACATGGAAGAAGTGATCTTACAGGGTCTTGCACAAGGATTTGCATTACATGTGATGTGAGAAAACATAAAAATGTGTTTTGTTGGGCTTTTATGTGAAGGAGCAATGGGTGAAAAAAATGAAAACAGAAGATTCGCTGAGTTGACACTCAAGTTATTATTTTTGGACCTACAAAGGAACAATATAGTTTATTAATGAACTAATAAATGTAGTTCATTTATTACAGCTAGGAATTAGTGATCACGCCTGAAATCTGGGTGTAGTGATGGAGTCAGACCTGAACCTTCAGAATCACATAAAAATGGTTGCAAAATCAGCCTTCTATCACCTGAAGAACATTTCCAGGATTAAATAAAGATCTAGAGAAACTCATCCATGCATTTATCTTTAGTCACAATGATTACTCCAACCGTGTCTTCACAGGTCTGTATAAAAAAAAAAAATCAAACAGCTGCCACTGATCCAGATTGCTGCTGCTTGCGTTCTCACTAAAACTTCGAAGAAAGAGCACATCACGCCAGATATAAAGTCCTTACAGTGGCATGAATAGAATTGAAGATTCTGTTGTTAGTTTGTAAATCACTGAAAGGCGTAGCACCAAAATACATTGAAGATCTGCTGCTGTTGTATCAACTTTGCAGATCACTCACGTGTCTTGGAACCAGAACCAAACGTGGAGAAGCAGCATTCAGCATCTACGCACCACAAATCTGGAACAAACTTCCAGAAAACTGCAAAAACAGCCGGAACACTGAGTTCCTTGAAATGAATACTAAACACCCATCTATTTAAGAGTTGCCGTTGGCATTTGACAAGATCTAACGTTTATTGCCTGGTTTCATAAATGATGAGCGTATGATGTTTTTATGATGTGGAGCCCTTTGAACCGCCTTGCTGCTGAAATGTTTGTTCAGTGAAACGACTTGTTTGAGTCCTTTTATTCTACTTGTGTCTGGACATTCTTGAAGGCAGCACCATCCTTCATTTATAGGGAAAATGTAGCTGAAAATCTTTGATTTGTTTACCTAAATTTCTGGTGGTTTAATTTATTGTACTGTTTCCGGTACGAGGACTCAGCTTCCCCGGTGTGTGTCCTCAGCAGCGTGAGACAGTCAAAGGCAGTCACCTGCTCCCGGTGCCGCTTAAAAGCTCCTGGCTTGTGCTAATGTGCAAAATAAAGTGTTTACCCACCTGTTGAGGGGTGACAAAGACTCCCAAGCGTTGTAAATCACGAGACATTGCCAACGCGCGGCACAGGAGACTCTTTACACTCTGCGTTCAGGCTTTAATCAATCGGGAGACTGAAGGCCAGATCTCACTCTGTTCCTTTAACACAACAAGTGAAAGATGCTTATTAGAGTTACTCAGCCATACATAATGCTCAAACAAGGACATTGGAGATGTTTGTAATGGTGCTTCAGTGCCAGGGTCAGCATCAGCCTCAAATCAATCAGAAGAGTCTGTAGTGAGGAAGTGCTATAGGAAAGACCCACACCATCATTTATCCTATCATCTGATTGTGTGTGTGTGCTTGTGTGCTAATGTGTGTGAGGGTAACAGGGGTAGGGGATTGTTTGTAAGCAAATTGGGAGGCAATTTGCATTTGTTTGCTTTTCTGGTTGATTTAAAGCACTCGTGCATTCTGCAATCACTCGCATCCAACGGATAATGTTTGGTGGCATGGCGGGGCCGGCCAAACCTCCAATGAATGTTCTCCCTCCCCGCCAGGTCTGATTTCCCCCTGGTTGTCGCACGGCGTGTGTGCGCAAATCAATCAAGCCCCTCGTTCTAATCACTCGCACTTATATCAGCCAGCAAATAAATGACACCGCTGAGAAAGGGAGATCAATAGGAGATAAGGTGAAAGTCTCCCCGCTTCCTGCCGGTCTGGCAATACGTTCAGGTGGAGGCCCTGGTCAAAGGGATGGAGAGTCCAGTCTGACTGTAGAAGATACTGACAATAATCTCAAAGTGATTTTTATTAGCAATTTTTACTGAATATCAACCAGTAGGGTAAAAATGAGTAACATACAGTATATCAGGTGTTTTCAAATCTCCAAACTTTGTTTTAGAAATTAAACCATAACTTTTTTTTTTTTTTTTATGTTGAAACTGTTTCTTTTTTTTGTATTTTCACTCTTAGTGTGTTAAAAAAAAATCTCAAACCATCCCTTTAAAGCACATGCCTTCATATCCAGGATCCATAACAACAGCTGATGCTTACTTTACCCAAGTCACATGTTCACTGCAACTTTGCTTGTTTAGACAGACTTTACTTTGATGAGGAATTATCACAAGATCTCAAACCATGGGATCTTGTTTACATCCCAATTCTGCACATAAACCTAAACTCCATTCTATTTTTTTTTTTATCTTTCTGCATCAATTTCTTATTTCAGTCACCATTCAGCTTCTCAGCAAGAAGATTCCAAACATGTTCAAACACAGATGCCTCAGACACAAACTCTTATAATAACTCTATTATAACTCTTTATGTTTTAGTGATCTGCCAATCCTATAAAAAATAATTCTTTAAACCATCACTTTGTACCAGCTCAGTGTCTTTAATTCTGTCAACAAACACATGATTTCCTGGGACATTTGACTGTGCAGTTAATAATAGATATCAATTGAAATGAGTCAGTTTAATTTCTTTGGATTTAAATCATAAATAAATGCACTTATGTGGCTTTGAAAAGTTAATACATGTATTAAGATGTTCTGTTCGAGTCTGAATGTAAATGGGCCTCATCGCTGTGGATGCCATATCTAGTCTTACTGACGACTCAGGATGTTTTTATGCTCCCAGCCACATACACACACACACACACACACACATTTTTAGATCCATTATGAGTGGGAGGGGACGGGCATAGGGAGGCTGGTCAGAACTGAAGATAGAGTTCAACTAGAAGCTGCAAAATGCTTAAGACTGGTGCAGCAGTTCATCTTCCAGCAGGACAACGGCTCCAAGCATACAGCCTGAGCTACAATGGAATGGTTTCAATGAAACCATATTAATGTGATAGAATGACCTGGTCAACGTTCAGTCCAAGATCCAATTGAGAATCTGTGGCATTATTAAAAAAAAAAAAAAAAAAAAACTGGATGTCCGGAGACCAGAGATGGGTTTTATGGCTCTTTAATTGAAGCCGGATCTCAAGGATTTGTTCCTTTTAAAGAGACATTCAGTAGACCAGATTGTTGGGGTGGAGTGGTAGCATAGACGCCACATAAATGGAGGCTATCAGATCTCAATGTAGCTGTCTGGGTTTCAGCTCCTAACCTCGAGGCTTTTCCTGAATGTCTTTCCGATTTCTCTCTTCTTTTTTTTTATGTCTGATTACTGTCGATAAAGGCGACGATCACCACCAAATCTGTTCTTAAAGGGGGAGCATTATGTAAAATCACATTTTTCAAGCTTTACATCATGTTCTAATTCCTTCATCGAAAACATACTTGGAGTGTTGCTTTGACTCTTTTGTGCATATTTGAGAAATCCTTTAATGTCCTGTTGCAACCATTCAGCTGTGCTATACTCCTGGGCGGACCTAGCTCCGCCTTCGAGGACGAAGCTCCACCTCAGAGCTGCAGTTTCAGAGGCCCAAGGTGTTAAATCAGGAAGTCAAATTTCTTTCAAGTCATATTTGATATATACTTGATTCTGTATATGTAAGCTAAGGATTGGAATTGTTCAAACCTAAACATCCCCACCCTATGAGTATTCTGTTGCTTTAAGTTTGGAGCGCTGAAATATAAATTTTAATGGAATTTGACACATGTGGATCTAATTCTTAGTCTCATCTTTTCTTTTAGTCATTCTGAAAATGTTTGTTGACTCAGACTGGAAAAGAAATTATTTCTGGCAAAGTTTCCCTTATCATTTTGTTTATTTGAAAGGGTCCATCCAGATGTTATTACGTATCATTTGGCTCAGATTTATAATTTTATCTTTTTCACTGCAGTGGCCACGACTCATCGTGCAACATTTGCTTTATGAAATAAGCACAGGTCGTTTGCTGTGTTGGTTTCCTCCCCCTTGTGCCTGTTCTCTGCCTCTAAACACTGGGTTGGTTCTGTTTGTGCTAAAGAGTTGGTCAGTTCTGTAAGTTCATTCATGTCATCATTCTGAAAGGGGATGCAAAAACAAACCAAATAAAAATAATTGTTATGCACAGCTGCACTTGTACTGGGATGAGATTACACACACTACTCTACTTAGCCATTAGCAATCATCAGGCAACTTCTTAAGGCAATTGGTTGCACTCAGAGAAAAGGATGCTGAATATTTTGTACACCACACTATTCCGTGTTTAATTTGTAAAACAATATTTTGAGTCATTAATAATTTTCTTTCTACTTCGCAATTGTACACCACTTTCCCATTAAATCAGGGGTCTCAAACTCCAGTCCTCGAGGGCCGCAGTCCTGCAACTTTTAGATGAGCCTCTGCTGCACCACCTGAACAGAATAATTAGGTAATCAAGCCATTTCATTCCAGCGTTTTGTACCTGTGGCACATCTAAAAACTGTAGGTCTGCGGCCCTCGAGGACTGGAGTTTGAGACCCCTGCATTAAATCCCAATAGAATATATTTATGTTTGTGGTTATAATGTTACAAAATACGCAAAAGTTCAAGGGCTATGAATACTTTTGCAAGCCACTGTGTTATATATGCTGCTTTGTCTATCATGTAAAAGCCCTGATGAAACACATTTAAATTTGGGGTTGAAATGTATAAAGATTAATTGTTATGTAAGGATCTGTAGTTTAGAGCTGAAATTGTTCCCAGGCAACAAATTATGTGTTGCCTTACACCAATGAGTATTTTATTTTTCAGAATTATAATGCATTTGGTTTCCTGTTTTGTGCACCTTACAAAAAGCCCAACTGTGAATATTCTCATGATTTCCACCTGACTCATTATGCTTATGTTGTCGTTTTTCTTTTTCAACATAATGTTCTTGAAGCCTCGCAAATTTACGGAGGCGAAACGGCCAGCCGCAAAAGTTCTCCACTAAATCTCAACTTGCTCTATTAGGAACTCCTGATTCCCCCAAGCAGCCTCGGCTCACACGTCCACGACGGCCCCGAGTCGACCCAAAAGCCGGTGCGATTCAGCGGACGGCGATCGGAACGCGGCCCATCGATCCGAAACTTTTTGAGTTCTCGAGTGGAGGGCCCGGCCACCTGCCAGACGCAGCCCCCCCGGGGACACACCAGACTCTGCAGCGCTCCGCGTGGCACCCGCCAGAAACTCCTGAGAGTGGTGAATAAGTCATGCTGTGAGTCAGAGGAAGGCCAGGCCCGTTCCAAGAGCAGAGGCCTGGGTTTGGTTTCGAGCTCTGGTGGTAAGCCATAAAAGGCCGGGAGAAAACTGAGAGCAAAGAGGAACTCTCTCCCCTCCTATTCATGATTCATGAATGACTAATCTTTAATGTAAGCCTCCTCAAACACAATTTATTTTATTATTCACTCACACAGTATGCAGCCGCTGGGCTTTTGCGCCACACCCATGATACAGCTCTATAAAGGAAGAAGCGGGCCATTAAGCTCTTGCAGCACATTTTTTCTTTTTTTTTTTTAAATACACTCCAGCCAAAGAACTGTCTTCAAATTTTGCCTTTATTCCCCCCCCCCCCCTCCAGCCTCCCTTCTTGGTCTAAAGAGATTATCGAATTAAAGTCATAAATTCATCACCGTTTCACTATTATTCAATGCAGTTCAGTGGGTAATCTGCACAATCCAGTGGGACTAACCGTATCAATCATGGAGCCACACAGTTCAATGGAGGCAAGATCAATGCGACGCTGCAAGCAGATCCAATCAAGAGATAATCACGGTTTGCGCTAAGCTCGTGTGTTTTAGCAGCAGACAATCAGCATGAGAGGATGCAGGATGCCTTATTTGATCCTTGCAATCTTGCAAGAACTTAAGCTGCCTCGCAAGGTGGAACTATCTTAGCATGATCTGACTTTGCTTCCTGTGACGCTTCCTGTTGCATCTTCAAAGTCAGCCTTTTTTTCATTCCTCATTAACATTTGGAGGAAAAGGCTACGACTCTCAGCCCTCTCTCACTAGCTGCATTACGTTACAAGTGTGATTAAATCTTTATCCATGTCCCGCTAATGTCAAACAAGCACAACTTAGCAGTTGTGGTGTTTCCATTAAATAAGAAATGAAATAAAAATCACACGTGGACAAGCTTGCTCACGCCATAAGTCGTTAAAAGTAATGGCCGCAATGGATGTTAACAGTTATGCGAGATGAATTCATAATTCAGCCACGGTGCTAGCGCTCATCTTACAGCCATCAGAGGACATGTTAGCGTCTGATTCTGGTGTTGGAGCAACAAGCCCCTTATAGTTGAGAGCACTTATAGTATGCGGCAATTTGTGAAAATTGTAGTTGCCGATTTTACAGAATGGATTCAACATGTGTGGACAATGCACAAATTTTTTATGAGCTGTGATGCAGTGAGAGCTCTGGTGGAGCCACGTGGACTTACCTAAAAAAACAAACTGTCATCCCTCTACAACTTCCTGTTGTCTTCATTGTCATTTTCGCCAGTAGTAACATACGGTTGTTTATCACATAACTAGCATGATGCAAAAGAATTGTTTCCATTGATGTTTTCCAAAATACATCTATTTTAATATCACTGAAATACCATCTGAAAAATGTTTTATTCAAAAACGAGTTTTTGTCCATTTTTTTTTATTTCAGTTTGTACAAGACGGAGTCGTCGCCTTCATCAAGCTTTTTATCACACGACTGTTGTGATGCAAAAAAGTGTTTCCACTGCAGTTTTCCGAAATACATCTATTTTCATATGGCCCAAAAAGCCCCTCATCCTCGTGCAAAAACTTCTTTTTTTTTTTTAGCAAAAATTGTAAATCTTTACAATATTGGCATGGCAATTTCCATTAAGTACATTTATTTTCGTAATTTTTAATTTACGCAACTTCGTTAGTAATGGAGACCCAATTACAGTCTTCCAAAGACTCAGCTGCATCCCGATGTTGATTTGCAGCAGATGTCCGACTCTCGAGTAGAAACCCTTTTCCTGGGGCTTGAATATTCCATCCTCCATATTTAACTGCGAGTTTCATACACTGCAGTATCATACTCGCTCCATTTTTTTCGCCCCCTCCGTGTTACTGTCTTTCTTTCTTTGATTTAAATTGGACAGCTGCTGGTATATTCTCCGCTCCTTTAAAAGTTTGGCAAAAAGCTACTAAAAAGAGTTTTAGAAACACTATTCATCTTTTTAGTCCACTAAAGTCCTGCTTTTGACAAGACTTTTGCAGATTAGACTCTGGCCTTCTTTATCTGTACATCTGTGAAGATATTTCCCCGTCTTGTTTCTCTGTCTCTTAAGGATGAATGTTTAAAGCAATATTATTTTTTTTTAGCCAGTTTTGGAAGTTACATGCTTCTCAAGTACTGTTTTTAATGTTCGTTAAATAGCCCAACCTTTCCTCAGGAGGTTTCGTCAGTCTACTCAGAATTATGCAGTAATAATAATAATAATGCAAATAGAATGTTTTTTTTTTTCTTGAGTTTGTGCTTCAAAAACTAAACATAGTGGAAATCATAGTCACATAGATTCCGTTTTATACAATTGGCAAAAAGATGTTATATAATTCGCTTAAACACTTCATTACATCATTGACAAGTTATTAGATTATTGGCTTTATAACATTTAAATTGGCCAAATTCATTAGATTACTGGCATGTGCTGTGCTGTTAGCCATTATCACTGTATTGATTGCTGCACACCTGAATTTAGCGTCGTTTGGACACAACCGCATCACTCAGGATCTGTGTCGGCGCAGCGTGCGAAGCATTCCGCCTCTATGCTGCACAAATCAGAAACAGACTTCCAGAGAACTGCAAAACAGCCGAAACGCTGAGAACCTCTAACTCAAAGCTTAAACCCAACCTATGTAAAGTTGGCTTTCATTCGTAGCAAGTGGAACATTGATCACCATATTTGATGTGTATTTGATGATTTGGATGGTGGCCTTTGACAAAATGTAAAATTTATTGCTCGCTTCCCAATTGATGTTGTTTTAATGATGTAAAGCACTTTGAACAGTCTTGATGCTGAAATGTGCTACATGAATACATTTAAATTGACCCGACTCGGATGGGGTATGGTCCACATTTGGTCAGTTAATGAACTTTACCAAAAAATAACTACATATGTATTTACAGAGCAATCCTACACCTGTATTTTACATCTACAGGTGTATAATTGCATTTAGAATTTAAACACCGTCAATTTTCATGATTATAGGTAAATAGTTCATAGCAAAATAGCCACAGCCTAAAACAATGGCCCTCAAATACCTGTTTCTGGACTCCTGGTCGCCTACTCCCTGGACAATGGTAATGGTCCGATCCAGATTTTCCTGTATGAAAAACCACCACTTCGTAACCTTTTACGTGCCAAATAAGTGACAACAATCTTTTGACAGGTTGCTACCACGTCCGACAGGCAAACGCATCAGCGGAAACGGCGTTTAGGAAAATAACAAGTTGCCGATCTGTTAAGTTTGAGAAAGCATGGCATGCTCCAACTTCGCAAGTAAAAGGAAGATGGACAACGAAAATTGCCGAAAATTTCCTCCTTATTGGAGAATAAGGAGGAATGTACTGAGCAATTCGTATTTACTCTCTCTGCAAGACCAATGCGCCTCACATGCCAAGAAACTGCTTTCCGACGTTGATACATCATTACCATTCCAAACACAGGAATTTTGAAGAAGCCTTTCCTCAAAGGTCAGAAGAAGTAAAAACCAAGGGGCTGAAGTCCTCAGACGTAGCAAAAAGTAAAGTGCTGGTTACATCTGTGACGCAACAGCAAAAAGCAAAGGAGTGTTTACTCACAGTACTGTGGGCATTAGGTAAGTACAAAAAGAATTTTTCTAATGCTGAAGTAATGAAAGAATGTCTGACTTGTGAGCCTAAAACCTATCATAGAAGGGAGAGGTATCTTATACTACTTTCTGTTTTCTGACTCAAACAAAACGGCTTCTGTAAAATAAAATGTGACGGGCACAAGACCCCAGTTTTCTCTTTTTTTATTGGCTGCCCCACAGCGTCAATTTGTACGTTACAAGTAAGTAGGAAATCAAACATCATGTAAGCACGTCCTGCTTTTGTAAAGGAAGCAAAGTGACCGTATCTTCCAAATTGCGCATAGAATTGCGCAATTTGACATTTCAAAAATAAATTCACTTAATGGAAACAGGGCAATTTTGAAGGACTCTAGTTTTTTTTAATATGTTTTGGCTCTAGGATGACGTGATTTTTATTTTATTTTATGTTTTCTTTAACTTTTTGGGCCTATTGAAATTCATGTGTTTCACAAAACTGGAATGGAAAAACTTTTCCGCATCACACACGACACGTGATCAACGGATGTTGCCAGGGGGGCAAATCACAAAGAAGACAAGGACAGGAAGTAGTTGCAGGATGATGACACAGCATGTTTTTTTTTTAATGACTTATAAGGTGAGCATGCTGTTCATGTGTGATTTTACATCCGTTTCTTATTTAACACTGAATTTGGAAAATTGTGGGGGTTTTTTGACATTAGTGGGATGTTTCGCTCACATTTGTAATGGTAACAGAGCTAGTGAAGGACTGGGTGTATAACATCTGACACCGTGAACCCTGCATCCACTGTACTGATTTTGTTACAATCTGTGTGCCCTTACTGCTGAACCTCTCCGTTGTTATTTCTAAGATATGGAGGCAGATTGAGAGGTTGAAGGTGATGTTACAGTGCTGGAATTGGAGAGTGTAATTGATGCCCATGTGACGTTCCATGCGAGTTCTGGCATAACAAGAACCGTGCCTTACCCGTTTCCTCGACAACCGCTCTGATGCTGCAACGTCCTCCGCTTTTTATTTGCCATAAAACAAGAAACAGTAATGAATTACCTTCCTGACAAGTATTTATAAGTGGGTTTCAATCTGCCAGCAGCGCTTTCTGTGCTTGGAAAGAAAGGAACTAATTCTGACACATCCACTGTATTCTACACACAGGCAAAGCATGAATAGCCCGAAGCTTGAAGTTTAATTAAAATGTATTGAGGGAATTACAAAAACAAAGGGAGACAGGTCAGAGCAAAGCAAACACCAAAATACAGAAAAATGAACCAATTTAATCTGCATACCAGACTGTTAACAAGCAGGAGTGAAAAAAGACACAAAAAGTGACCTTTAAAATGCGTAAGATGGATTCTCACCCACAGTTTTTACACTCCGATATGTCTTAGTGTAGTTTAGAGGTTGTATTATCAGTATAGTAATTTTTTTGGTCTTATTTTTGCCACGGTGAAGATTATTTTTGGTAACTAATTAGCTCAATCAGATGCAGTTGCTAGCTCCTTGCAAAAAATATTAATTTCCATCACTAGTCTGCATGCAAACCAAGTTACATCCCAATCAAATCATTTCTTTTGTCACTGAGGAAACACGGTGCTACTCACATTTACTGGCACTCCAGTGAAGATGAGTGAAAAACAGTTAATCTTACATCCTTGTTTTACATGGTGTGAAGACAAAGTCATTTCTAGCTACTTGAATATGTTTAGCAATCGATTTAACTGTAGATATAAGCAAGTAAAGGAACAGTGGACACCAAGTTCCGTTGGCGGTGAATGGAGAGGGGCATTTCTGAATTCACGCTTAAAACAAAATGACTTCCTTTAAACCGTCCTGAATACAAAAACCTGGTAAACTGAGAATTTTCAGACATGTTTGGTTTGAGACAATAAGACATTTTACTAACCAATTTTTTTGAAAACATGGATACAGTGGCGGTTTTATATGGGCAATTGCCCAGGGCGGCATCAGAAAGGAGGTTGGGAGACTCCATGACCTGCTTTCCGCTGCAAAAAAATCCAAACAAGCTGATAATTGCTTACATTTTAATTGGTTAATTTGCGACAGAAGGCGGGGCTTACTCACAGCACTATTCCTGAAAAAACACAACTGCATGCATATTTATATTTTAATCTTACGTGGCGATTAATCATGATTAATCACAGCGCTACGGTGTGATTAATCTGATTACATGTTTTAATTGATTGACAGCACTAATATAAATACAGCTAATCCTTAAAGGCTTCAGAAGTTTTCAAAGAGCACGATGAGGACCAAGGGCCAAAGCGAAGTTAAAGTATTAAACTGTATCCCAAGCTTTGAACATTAGTCTAATCCATAAAATCCTCAAAAGACATTGAGGTTTGTGGCTTTAATCTCATAAAATGCAAAAAAAAAGAAAAGAAGTATGAATTTTACTCTGCATAAAAGTTACATCAGTTGTTTAAATTGCAGCCAACTTCCTGGATGCGGTTACATAACACGTTTCCTGTCCGCTTTGAGAAATGACTTAAGTTCCCAGTGTGGGAAGCGACAGCCAACACACAGGGATCTGTCCGCGCGACCCCGGCAGTATCCGAGAGCGTCCGCTGCTCATTCGCGAGTTCCAAATGCACAAAGCCAGAGTCGAAAACAGAGAGGAGGGGAGAAGCAATTTGCGAAAGCCGTGGCTGCCTAATGCCGAATGCAAAGTACTGCATGTTAACAGAGAAAATAGAAAATAAATTAATTCCACTGAGTAATTCTTTATTCAGTTTTAACTCTGGGAGTTTCTTTGATCTGGTTAATTTTGATCTTGTAGCTGTTTAATCATGAAATGAGCCCAGTTTTTTTTCTCCTTCTTCTTTTTCCCCCCCGCTGTACGAATGGGTTTTTTTTTTTTGTCGTGTTTTTCCTTAATCTATCAGAGAAATTTCAAGCTATTGTTCAGCACACCTAAATGTTAATTATGTTTACTCCGCTTGTGTTTAGGATGAGTAATACATGCTGGATAAAAAAAAAAAGAGAAAAAGAAAGCAGTTTGTGAACTCTTAGTGTAATGGATATCAGTGCCTAAATTCCTCCGTATGCTCCCTACCCAGGAGGATAGTTTGTCACTTTGGTTTAAAGTTCTTCCCATGAAGAGAGGCCGCAAAGGTCAAGACCCGTATTTCTGACATCATTATGTCCTCATGTGTTCTGAACAGTGCCGGCGGAGCGCAATGGCAGGCGGGTGAGCCCTGGTCAGGTTCTGTGTTCAGGGTGGGACGACAGAGGATGCCCGCCTTCGTTTCCCATGTTCTCCCCCCCCCCCCATTGCCCCAGCCAGGGAAAACACTGGAAAACGGCACGTTCCCATCAGCTACGCTTGGTGACACGGCGACCCCAGGAAAAGCGTGAGTAAATACCAGAGGCATGTCCACAAGACGATGGAGGGAGGTTGCGAGAGGGCGGGGGGAGAGTCATAGTGAGTTGAAATCCTTCGAAATCTTCCAGACTGTTCTGCCTTGGACGTAGAAGCAGACCCTATTACCAGCCAGCTGTGCTTCATTTAGGTTAAATCCTTCATTAGGTTTTAAAAGCTCATTTATTTTCATTTTCTAATCCCCACTGTATTGCCTTCCTCGCGCTACACAGCTGTCAGATGCAATTTAATCCTTAAGAGCGTGGCCCCGGTTCAAGACCTGCAGGTGATGCACTTTTTTTTTTTTTCTTTCGCACATAGCTTCAAATTTTCTGTGAACTTATTCCTGTTTTATGATTCTTCTTTCTTTTCTTTTTTTTTTTTTAACTTAAACAGTTTATGAGATTCAAATTCTCACCCAGAAGTCAACAAAAAAAAAAAAAAAGTCATGCCGGTGTTAGTCATACGCAGTAACATGAAAAGGTGTTTCCAACAATAAATTTCTCTTGATTCTTTTGTTCTTTGGTCACACCTACATGTTTCAGATCATATATATATATTTTTTTATATCATATATTTTTTTTTTCAAAATTGCCGCATTTCCATTAAGCAAATTTATACCCGAAGTTCTACTTTTGTCTCACTAGTCCACATAACACTTTTGTACCAAAAGTGAATCATCGCAATGGTTTATGGGATAATGTGAGATGTGTTATATTAGGTCAGCAGTGGTTTTGGGCTTGGTACACTCCCACAAATGTTATTTTCTTATCGTTGAATCACGAACACTGAACCTAAACTCAGGCACATGAGTTCTGCAGTGCTTCAGATGTTGTCCTGGATTCCTTTCCAACCTCACAGATGAGTTGGTAGCGCTGGAGTCATTTTTTGATATAGCCAGCCACTCCTGGGAAGGTTCACCATGTTTTCCTCGTTTGTGAATAATGTTTCTCACTGTCGCTTCCCTTGGGACCCACAGGCCTCAGGAATGCTGTTGTAGACCGAATGCATGTGAGTGAATTTAGTTCTCATCTGTTCTTAAATTTGTTTGAATCAGGGTACTAGTTGTTGGGTAGATTTTTTATTGTTTTATTCAATTTTTTGAATACAGTGAAAAAATCTATTTATCTTCCTCCGGTTGCTCGGTCTGACTGTGATGCTGTTGTGTGTCATCCATTCAAATCAGGAGAGCAATATTTTTTCTTTCCATGTATTATGTTGAATGATGGCTGAGATGACGACAAAGCTTTGCTTGACTTGACTCTGAGATATATTAACCTACTTCATGTTGTCAGACAAGTTATTTTTAGGTATATTTTTAATGTACAGATTGGATTCATTCATACGTTCAGTTAATGCATGATTGAGGAGGAATGATTCATATTTTATAAAGAGTGTGACTGGTTTGGACAGGAGTTTTTCATGAATTCATAAACTTATTGCAAATCTCAGAGGGGCTGTGACATTTCCTCATCTGTAGCTGCGTTTCCATCGACTATAACGTTGCACAAATTGGAATTGAAAAAAATAACTACGCTTTATGGAAACACATTTTCAAACAAAAAAATGTTTTCGCTAAAAGATTTTTTGCGCTAGGACAAAGTGGTTTGTCAGCCGTATCAAAACTGGTGCAACCGAGCAACTTTTTTAACGACACAAGTCACATGATCAACAACCGGATGTTACTACTGACGGAAATGACGAAGAAGACGACAGGAAGTGGTCGGAGGATGATGGCACGACATGTTTTTTAATGACTTCTATGACTTGAACTTTATTGATTTTCCAACTAAAAGATGGAAAATCTTTTAGTTTTCCATCTTTCACTTAACATAGCCTAATTTAACACATGCTAAACAATGGATTAACTTGTGATTTAAATTGGAAAACACCGCAATTGCGTTTTTGTTTTTTTTCCAACGTTAGCTGAATATCAAAGTTTTGCGCGCATTTGTAATGGAAACGCAACTACCATATCCCACAATGTGACATTCCTCCTTATTGGTGGTGACGAGACAATCACAAAGCCGTTTAATGTTTTGTTTTTTCCTGTTTCAGCTATATTGCAATGTTCTCTAGCCACAAGACTGTTTTCCGTTTTTTCTTTTTTTTTTTTCTTTATTTTCCCCTCAAATAACCAAAAAGATGTTATGGCTTTTGTGATTCAAAGAGCAACAAAAATGACATCCAGATGTTCCGAATTACTGAATCCAGGCCCTTTAGCTTGTTTGCTTTACCACAGTTCGGCGGCGGTTGTCCCAGAACAAAAACATCCAGTAACACAGGATTGTCTGTAGGCAGTAAATTTAGACAGGATATAAATAATCCCATTGATAGGCTGCAGTCTGCCAGTTGGAGGAAGTTTAACAAAATTGAAGGGTAAATAATGCCAGTAGCAGTTTTAAGTTGTGTTTTAGAGCTGTATTAAAAATCTTAATTATGTTAATACATCATTTTTTCTGCAAGAAGTCAGCACTGAACATAGCATTCTATGAGAATACTTCGATCATGCAGTCAGATTAGTACTTTCTGCTGCGTCCCAGCCAGTTCAGTACACTTGGTCTCTTGGATTTTTTTTTTCCCGGAGCAGAATTTCTTTTCACATCGGACATGTGCAAAAAGCATTTTGGTGCGAAAATGTGTGTATTCAGGGTTTTGGAGCTGGTGAGCTTGGAGCTTGCTTACTGTTGCGCCGTTTCAGTCTCCCAGCGGTTGCTGAAGATGCATCGGCGTTGGTCTTGTTTTCACAGTTTTCATGCAGATAAAGAGCAAAAGCGGGCAAAGTTATTCTTAACAAAGACATGCGCGACTCACAAACACTGGGAGCCTTCACTTCATGATGTTGATTTTTAATATATGTAAACGTAAGCAGTTTTGTTTCGTTTTGCGTTAGCTCAAATAACTACAGACAACATCGCCACAACCAAACAAAAGCCTGGCACTTTTTATATTTTGGTTTCTAAAACAGATTTTTGTACTGTATGTTCCCTGCACTCTGTTTGGAGATTTAAGAATTTAATTTTTTTTTAAAATAAAAAATTAATGTTCGGATCTTAGGAACAGGCTGCATTAATCCTAGCTGACATAGCAGCACTGCATAGCGTTTCTCGTGATTAGTCAAGAAAGTTACTCTGCGTTACTTTGAACATTTGTGACACATCACTTCCTGTTGAAGAGGGACTGATCCCTTCCACTGTCGCCACTTTCTTGCTCAGGAGGAATTGCTTCAAAGTTAATAAATGAATATTAATTGGCTAGAGCTCCTTAGATGACCTCAAAATATTGACTTTATTCTGATTATTATGATTTTGTTTCTCATATTATCGTGACTATTCTTGCAATATTATGACTTTAGGCTTGTATTATTATGGTTCTCTTCTCAAAATATTAACTTTATTTGCATATTATTATAACTATATTCTTGTATTGCTTTGACTTTACTCTCACATCATTTATTCTTGTAACATTATGACTTTATTCTCAAAATATGACTTTATTCTCATGTTATTTCGATTTCATTCTCATATGACTTTATTCTCATAATTTTGACTTTATTCTTGTAATATTTTGACTTTATCGTATTTTTTTTTCTTTTGTATTTTTTTTCTTGCTATACACATACGAACATACATGCACTTGCAATTTTGTTTTTTTGGGGGGGCTGCTCGGCTTGGAAAGGCCACGAAAGAAATCCAAACAAGAAGTTTATACATTTCTATTATTGTTAGAAAAACAAACAAAAAAATCCCTCCAGCTGGTGAAACGCAGCTGCACGGGTTTGCTGCAGGTACGAGGCGATGCGTCAAAGTGCACACACTTAGAACAACGCCCACTTTTTATTAGAAACGTTGGCTACAAACCCCCGTGCTGTGGATGAAAACAGACTTCTTCTAGACGGGCAAACAGGACAGCATGTTCTCATGATGGAAAAGGAAAAAAAAAGAAAAAAGGAGACTGGCATTGAGTCAAACAACTCAGAAAACCATAGGGGGATGTCCCCACTTACACTCCTCCACAGGATCACACCCAGAAGGAATGAAGGGGTGTTGTCTGTGGGTGTGTGTGTGTGTTTGTGCAGCGGGACAGAGGGAGAACACACCCAGGGATGTGTGATCGTCTGCATGTGCGGCTCCCTCATCTGCAGAATTGCTCCAGACTTCTCGCAGCTCGGCCATGTTTTGCCCAAAACCTGATGATCGTTCAGACAATCCCCGTCACCCTCGAGCCGCTCGCTGAACAAATTCTCCTTAAAAGCTTCCCGCTAATGCAGCGAACAATTAAGTTATCAAATGGACACGAGCATTATGTAAAAGACGGGTTATATGGCCAACAATGTGAACACTGTCTGCTTCCTGGTAGCGCAGATGAAATGTCAGGGGCGCAATATTTCAAGGCTATTAACTTGAGTGCTTTTTTATTCAGACTCATTACTTTTTAAACGGCATAGGAAGTCACGGAAATGTAATATTAATTTTTACATGGCTTTCATTTTCGTTCCTATAGAGCTGTTTAAAATTCAGGGGAGGTGGGATCTTCACGCAGACGCGCTTTTCTACATCCGCGCTCACTTTCAGGTAGAGAATCAGAGTTGTCAGGTGTTTTGCGGAGGGTGAACTTATTGGGTTTTCCCGCATTGAATTGACGCGACCGAAGAAACAATATGTGTGCGTGAGTTTGAGAGCTGGGTATAACAGGCTGGAAAGCACACGGTCTCCCCATCAATTTCTACTGTTTGTGTGGGGAAGTGTGTGAATTTCTGACCCATTTTGACTTCAAAGCTTTACTTTCTGAGGTATTCGTAGTCTTAACAGAGCACACACCTCAGTGGGGGGAATGAGAAAGAAAGATGGACTAGAAAAAAATAATAGTGAAGGGAGATATGTCATAAAATCTTTATTTTGGAATAAAAAAAAAAAACAGATATGACTAATTTTAAATCCACCACGGCGCCCTAATTTAGGCCCTAATGAGAATTTTTCAAATGTTGGAAGCCTTATCATGAAAAATGGCTGGAGATCATTAATAGTTTATGGGTTGAGTTAATGATAGAGATGATTTCTAATTGAGCTCCACAGAGCCGTCCTATCCGGCGGTCCTTCTCGCTGTTGGCAGGGATTTCTTTCATTATTATGGATTTTATTTTATTTTTTCTTAGCGTTCATTTCGACTTTGCATCTTAACACAGCTCTCTTTGGGTGTTGATATTTTACCACGGCCGAGTTAAGTCTGTTTTCTACCCCCACTTTGTCTGATGCTGAATTGTGCTGGGTTGTGTCAGAATTCAGCTCTCACTATATAGATGCGTTTCATATCAGGTGCACACGATGCGACGGTTGTTGCTCAGCATTTGACCCTCTGAGTCCTGCGTTTCAAATCTCCGCCTGGATATTTGTGCCTGTTTTAATTGTATGCAGCTCTTTAAATGTCCTATGAGTAAATATATTTACCCATAACAACGGGAACTTTCAATGTCTAGCAAGTTATCTTTGCAAATTTGGCTGAAACGTTACCGCTACGTTCAGCCTGGAAGGGCTGAAGGGGCAGTATTATTTGCTTCCCAGGCATGTTACTAAACCATGTGGCAGAAAACTCTTTCAAAGCTGAAAATATGTGGTAAACTGACAAACTACCACATATAATATGCAACAAGAAATGATTTTAACTAAAGCATCCATGTATTTATGAATGTCCCAGTCAAATTCTGTAACTAAATCTAGTTAGAAACCCGAGACGAGTTGAAAACTCTGTATTTTTCCATGAAATGTTACTACGTCTAAGCAATTCCCAAAAATATCTGTTTCTAAATGTGGAGGGATGGTTGAGGCGAACATCAGAAGACTTGCAGCTGTAATTACAGTGAACCAAGTGTTGACTAAAAGCACATGCGTGCTACACATTTCCGTTTTTTTTTTTTTTTTTTTTTATGTTTAGAGTAATGTTTCATTTTGAAGAGCATGGTTGCGGTTGGCTTGGAGAAGATGGGTCGACTTGCAAGCCGTCCCGGGTGTGCCCTGTTCCCCGGCGATGGACAGACGTGTCTTTTTTTTGGTTGCAGCGTGAAACAGTGTGAAAAGTTTCATGGGTATAAATACTTCTTCAAGATGCTCTTAATAGGCAAAGTTGTACATAACATACGCTGCAATACATACGAATGTACCGCGGTAAAATGGTAAAATAAAAAAAGATCCGCCTCCACTCAAAATGCTATTATTTTTTTGTTGCTATGGAGACCTCCACGTCCATATGCGTTTCTTTTCTTCTTCTGGATGCGACCTTGTGTTGCTCATCAGCTGACTTCTAGCTTGTTTAATCAGCACCTGTTGCTGAGGCTGTATTTACCCTCTTGTGCACACAGAGCTCACACTTATAAATAGGCACTGCTGTGTCAACACGTCATCCGCCCGTTGCTATGTAGTTGCTAGCGAGGCCGGTACAGTAAACACTGGGGTTGCCGTGGCGGCGCTCTGACAAAACAGAGGGAAGGGATTCCCTTTCGAGTCCAGAGACGGCCGCAGGGGAACGTGAATTACCGTCAACCTTCTCTCTGGCAACCGCCGAGGGGTTTTCCCCTGTGTTGCTCGCCAACCGGTCACTGGCAACGCCTCGCCCCCACCTCACCCAGAACATGTGGTGGCTCTAATTACTTAGCCGCAAAGGGCCCGACGCAGGAAAACCACAGAATGGGGTTACACGGCTACATTACTTCCCAGCACAGTGAGACTGAGGTGCTTTGAAAGACGCGTGAAATTGTTTATGATTTGTGATTTACAAACCACCAAGATCTCCCCCGCCCGCCACCACCTCCCCGCCGCCTCATGCTTCTTAAAGAGGTGAAATATGGTGAGCTATATATATATATGTACAGCTCCCCAGTCGGCCTCCAGCTCTTGGGCTGAGGGCAGACTTCCAACATGGCAGATGGTGGCTGTGAGGCAGTCGGTGCAGAGGAAGCGCTTCAGCTCAAACTGAAGAAAGAGAGAGACGGCGCGTGTGGATGTGTGAGGAGGCGGATGGACGGCGCTTGGTGGATGGGGAAGTGTAGAAATGAAATAAAAACACCCCGCTAACAAGCTCACACATCCAGCGCCGCTCGTTGCTGTGGCGGCTCGATGCGATTTAGAACGATAAGGGCGCAACGAGGCGCTCGCATCGGATCGTGTGACGTCGAAATCGAGCTGTCCCAATTCTTATTATTTGGAGAAGGAGTTGGAGAAGACACAGCAGCGTCATCTACGTACGCCGACGTTTTTTTCTGGCTTGCACAGTTGCTCATGCTCTTTGTACACTTATTTCTGGTCTTGCAGTTTTCCCTCCTGTACGTACGGCAGAACCCTTTGACTTTGGGTTGTATCGACACCCAATGTACGCACACATTAGGTCCAGAGAAAACTCACATTTCAAACAGCTTTAGCTTACCAAGAGCAATGAGAAGAGCTTCTTTACATCATTCCCTTGTTTTCACAAATTCAAAACATCCTAATTTGAAACCATATTCCAATTTTAGAACGGCTCAGTCAAAGTTATCCAACTCACCAAACTTTAAAGTTTTAGTCCCTGGATTCTCTCCATCTAATCTAATGGAATGTAATATACTTCTTTAAGCCAGCTGACAGGCAGTGTCAGGGGGCAGAGGGGCAGCAGTGAACTCTGGTCTGATTTGTAGGATGTTAAACTAAAGGAGCAATTTATAATAGAATTGTTTTTTTATTTTTTATTGCTCTTACCAACTCATGCTGACTTTTCCTTGATAAGGCTTCATATTTTAAGATAATTAGTTTTTACATGAGGCCAAAGAACATTCAGTTAACATTCAACACACATAACTTCATGTTCACCACTCACACTTAACAGTCGCCTCCTTTCGGTAAAAGTACAAAGTCTGCTTTCCAAGCTCCAGACTTAAAGCTTCACCCAGAAAACACTCGGAAGTTATAGAAATTATCATTGTTTATTTTGTTTGTTTTGTTTTTGGGGGTTTTTTTGTTACTTCGCTCAGCTTTGCAGCTCAAGCACATCTGTGAGGACGCATATCTGAGCGGCGATTCCCCCAGCGGGGAAAAACGCGTTCTCACCTGAACTTCGCTCAGATCGGCTCCAGCATACGAGGGAATTCCTCTCAGAAATATTTTCTTTTTTTGTTCTGGTGAGGAAGTGAAGCAGAGGAAGCGAGACATGGGGGGGTGCTGGGGGTGAAGGAAGCTGAAATTGAATCACCACAGTAACTTCAATAACATTTCTCTCCTCCTTCCCTCCTCCGTGTTGGCGTGCACACACACACACGCACACGCACACCCCCACATGCTGTAGCACACGCAGACGAGAGGAAATGAGTTTGAAAACGGAGGCGGAGCATGAACCGCCATTTGTTTTTGACGCCTGCCAAGCAACAGAGACATTATTGACTTGATAAGGACTTACTGACAGTTTTACTTCTCTGCATCATCTTACAGCGCAGGCTCTGCTAAGATGCTAATGGCTCCCCCTTCCTAGCTTCTCACAATAAAAAACCCCAACAAAAACGCACTCATATGTGCACGCCAACTCCAGACTCCAGGAGCTGTTCTGGGAGAAAACGTGCGCACCACTACTGGCTTGCTTTCACTGTCACGGCGTTTTCGCCTCAAGAAGCGTTCTGGGAATGCGGAGATGATGCCAGAAGCTCCGAGTTAAACTTGACGGGGAGTGCGGCTGCAGCGTTGGAGTCCCGCTGCGTGAGACTCCGGCTGTGGAGTAGAAAATAGTTTCGGCTCTGCAGACTGAAGCGCTCGGCAGTTGTGGAGTTGTGCTGTTTGGGGAGAAGAAGCAAGAAGTTGGGTTGGTGGATTGAACTGGGCTGCGAAGTGATTCAGTCAAACTTTCACAGAGTACAACAAAGCCTCACGACAAAGGAAAACGCATAAGACTGAGCAGTATTTACATTTATTTTTAATACTTTTTTCTGTTTATTACAATGAAAAATAGTAGCTGCGTGTACAGAGATATCTAGAGTCATTTATTTTCCTTGGCCAGGCTCCGGATATTAGCTCCTGTGGTAGTGCACTGTGCATATTAAGATATATTTGGTGTTTGAACTGTTAAAACAGGAAGTTAGACCTTTTTTTTTTTTTTTAAAGGAAGTCCCAAGTATTTTTGTATTTCAACCGTCTGTACTGGGGGTCCGCTGTATTCAGTATGGAATTTCTTGTGTGCTTTTAAGGCTCATTTATTAGGATGCTCATTAGATTCCCCTTCCAGATCTGATGGGTTTTTTTTGGCAAAAGCGAAGAGGACAACTTCCCCGCTGTCCGACCGGGACATTTTCCGCGCTTCTCCTGAGCGACGCGCAAAGATCAATAAAAGTAGAGTTTTAGAGTTTAGTTTTAAAAGTACTCCCCCTCAATGGAAGCTGGTTCCACAAGATACCGGAAACTTTGCAAATACAATCATAGGGGGAAGTGTTTTGTTGTATATACGTAGAACTATTAAGTTCTTTATGACAAAAAATGATGGAAAACATTTTGGACAGCTCATCAGGGGGATACGCTCTTCTTTTGGACATCTTAGAAACGTCACGCCAGCAGCACACGGCTTGGCGCAGTACAGTTCTATATTCACGACAGTTTGTATGGAAAACCGTGTGAAAGATTTGGCTTTGGACTGACGCTGCAGCTTGTATGCAGTGTCAGGATTAACACAATCATTTCATTGTGTGAGTCAGAGGTCGAGTGACAGCAGCTGAATTTATTGGTCTTAACAGTTGTATAAATAAGGGGGGAGATATTTCAGATGACCTTCATGACTGGATGCGACGCTGAGATCCCTTCAGCAAATCAGTGCCCTTATCCATGAAACATGCAAAACGTTTAGCTAGGTAGCTAACATGCCTTTGCTAGCTAGGTAGCTATTTTCTACAGTTTGTTAGCAGTGACCTACTGGTAGCCACAACCATGAATATATAACATTTATTTATTATTTAATTATACTGTATATGGCCTTGAGTCAGGGCTGCACAGTGGTGCAGTTGGTAGCACTGTTGCCTCGCAGCAAGAAGGTCATGGGTTCGATTCCCGGCCCGGAGTCTTTCTGCGTGGAGTTTGCATGTTCTCCCTGTGCATGCGTGGGTTCTCTCCGGGTACTCCGGCTTCCTCCCACAGTCCAAAAATTCTCTCTAAATTCTCCCTAGGTGTGTGTGTGTGTGTGCATGGTTCTGTGTCCTCTCTGTCTCTGTGTTGCCCTGTGACAGACTGGCGACCTGTCCAGGGTGTACCCCGCCTCTCTCCCGGAACGTTAGCTGGAGATAGACACCAGCACCTCCTGACCCCACTAGGGGACAAGGGTGTTAGAAAACGGATGGGTGGTCCTTGAGTCATAGACAGACTTAAACTTTTGCCTGACAGAAAGGACTCATGAGAAAAAAATAATTAGAATCTACAAGATTAAATAGTCCTGTCAAGACTTAACATATTAAAGACCTACTTCAATTTTTTTTATTTTTTATAAATTTCCGGTTTTTTAATGAATTTTATGTTAAGGCCTCTTAAGGATGCGCGGCCAGCCTGTGACAGGACTGCAGCTTCTCAGAGAGAGAAGAGAGAACAGGCAGCAGCGAGGGCGCTGCACGGCCAGGTTTGCTCACAATGATGGTCAGCCCCAGCGACCCCTGCCTTTTATTCCTTCAGCTAGCCGCCGGACACCTGGGTGTGAAGCTACCTGACACCATATGTTTCCCTGCCTGGTAATGACTGCTCCAAGCTCTGATTTTATGGCAGCTAGCCTCTGGAGGCTCAGCGATGATTGGGGGGGGGGACGACATGCTTTCTCCTCAATTAGAGCTGCAGGAGAATGCTTACCAGCTGCCTTTTTTTTTTTTTTTACATTATTAACATCTCTCCAATGCTGTATACTTTTCTGACGGTGATATAAACAAACGCTTGTCAAACGCCGTTTGAAGATGCGAGCGAGTAGGAGGAGACGAAGCGGCAGCGTGAGGACGCGGAGGGAAAGCCGAGATGAAGACGACGCGGCGAGGGGAAGGAGACTAAACGCATGTGGAGCTCAGCATCACTTTGCTCGGCTGCGCTGTGATTAAAGCAAAGGGTCCCCGGAGAGAGAGGCGGCCCGCGGCCTGCCCAGTCACTTCTCTCGCCTCCCTTGATCTCCCCGCGTGTCGCCCACAGAAACGCGCCGAAAGACCTTCAGGAAGGGGCTCCATTTTTTTTTTTTTTTTATTGCGCCGGGTCTCCCCTCGGCTCCAGAGAATCTGCAAAGCAAGCACAGATTGTCACGGCACCAGCTCCTCCCAATATAGACTGTTCCTGAAGTTGTTTTGTTTTTTTTTTCTTTTTTTGTGTGTTTTTTTTATGTTATAATGAAGATACTTGTTTCGAAAAAAACGCTTTGTGTCGCACACAAACTTGTCAAGTTCTAATATTAGGTAAAAAGAGAGAAATTCTGTCAAGAGATTCTCCTGAAAGTTTTTTTTTTTTACTTGCTTAAAAAAAAAAAGATGAGGCAGGGCGCTGAAAATAAGCCTATAAACCTTCATTAATCCCCTCGGGGGGCTCTGTTCTCATTTGATTGAAGTGGCTGTTCTTTCAGAAAAATTGATAATCCCAACCTCGCACACTGGGAGGCAGGAACGAAGAGATGGGGAGAAGAAAATGTCACTCTCGTTCTTAATTAAATTCCCCCATTCAGTGGCAGCGGGTTGGTCGGTTCTGCGTGGGCACGGTCCCGCCCTTGACCTTTTTTTTTGTTTTTTTTTACTCCATCTTCTTCTTCTGGTCAAGTGACCTTCCCTCCCTGTCGGTGCTGCATCAGACAAGGAAGGGAAGCGCCTGAGGGGAGTTGGGGAAGAAAGGCCGTGACATTACACACATTGGTACGGACGCCGCAGCCCGGATAATTACACCGATGCTCACTTAACATGCGTCGCAGGCGAGCCCATCGTTTATCAGTCGCATGACCTCTAACAAAGGATCTTTTCCTCTGATCTGTCTAATTATTCTGTTTTCCTTTCCTCTTCTCAGTCATCTCTTTCTCCCCCCCCCACCACCACCACCATCCAACACACCCATTAGCGGCACGAAGGGAGCAGATTTGTGTGTGTGGATAAACTAAAGACAAGCCGGGGCGGTAAACATCACAGCTGGCTGGCTGGGAGGGAGGGAGGCCTTCCGAAATGAATCGCTGATGCTTTGTGCGAGATTTAAATTCATTTGAGTGCGCCCAAAGGTGTTTTGTATTATTCCTTTCTATTTAAGATACACTCAACTCAATTCTCACGCCTGTGGCACTTTGGATGGTTGATGGGATGCCGGGGAAGTGGAGGGGAGGGACAAAATATTTCAACATGACATGACTGGAAAAAAAACACAATTTGAACAAATTGAATTTCTGAAATGAAGGCAGGGCAATGAGACCCAAACTTCCAGTGATAGCAAACGGTTAGAAAACATCATTAAACGATTCCACTTTCTGAGACGTGCTGTTAGTGACTTGCACACACGTTGTCTGCGTACAGTTTGGATTTCATAATCAAGCATACTGATGGCCCACATTTCTCATGACAGATCCCTTCATTTCCCACAATACGAATTGATGCTAGCAATTTTTAGGAGCTATCGCTAACCCTAGCGGACCTGGCGCACTTCACTACTCTGGCGTAGTGAAGTGCGCCAGAGTACGTGGGGTGGGCGCTAGGACAGTTACAGTTTAAAAATGGTGGAATGACCCTGCAGGTGTGTTACCTCACGCTGCTCATAAAGCAAGACCATACACAATACAAGAAAAACATCAGATTTTATGAACACTCCCATATGTCCCATTAGACCATCAGTTCCCGAAACCACGCAAAATAAACTTGTGAAAGCGCTCACAGGGTAAGTGTCCAAATGACCCAGTTTTTTTAATACAGTGGGAGGGTTAAACTGGCACAACAGCAAGACAAAAGAAAAAGATATTAATTCATGAAATCTTCCCTCAAGTATAGATTCATACTTCAGAATTTCTAGTTCAAAAACTTGTTTAATTTGATCCGTAAGACAACTCGGGGTTGCACCGTTGATTCTTGCCTCTTTCCACTGTTTTAAACTGGAGATCATCAAATACAGTTCAGACTCATTCAAAAATGTCAAAATTGCCAATTAACTTATCACCATTAGGAGCACAGCGACTAAAGGTTAGATAGTAATTGTCTTTTTTTGTAATCCTAGGAGCCAAACAAAAGATTTAAAAGTGATGGGAGCCTCTTCAATGCGTACGTTATGTAGTGTCCTCAGCCAGTCCAACCAGCAACCTTGGTCCACTCTGTCCATAGAGCAGAGGAAGTCAAGAAATACTTGCTTTCTTTACTTCAAAATAAGAATCTGAGACATTTATAAAACAGTGTGTCCATTTAAAGCACAAGTCTCCACATCTGGGACTGGAAATAACAGATTGCTACCCTCATGATACCGGTGCTGATGTCTTCGAAGTAAAACTTAAGAAATATTTTATATTTGAGATCTTGGAATCTAGTATTTGATGGAAGTTTTATGGTGAGCTAAAATTAAGAACGCATTCAATATTTTCCTCCCTTTACTACAAACATAAAATCTTCCCAAATACTTTTGGTCTAGATTCTGGTGCGTATTTCTAAGCACACTTGAATGAAAACAAAAATAACTTACAATAAACTTTTCAGACAGATACAATAGCTTGTTTTAGGTAAATGTGTCTTCAGTATTGATAATGTACTACCATATTTTCTTTTCACTTATGGAAACAAAAATTGCCACAAGTGAAGAAAAAAAAAATCTACCTGTGGAAATAGTACTTTTATTTTTTTTAATCAATATTCAAAGAATATTGATTTTAAAACAAGCTAGTATATATTGTTCAAAAAATTACTTGTAAATAATTAGACAAAACTAAGATATCTGCACTAGATTCTTGACCAAAAAGACTTTTGGTGTTTTTGCAGCACGTAAAACTGTTACATAACCAATCTAACCTCAAGCATCTGTGTTGAGCTACTGGCTTAATATATAGTGATTAATTATCAAGAAATGAATGTTGCAATAAATGTCCCATTAATTTCACTGTTAGCTCCTGCTAGTCAAACCACACTGCCAAATTCAAAGTAAACATCAAGGGGAATATTTGAGTTATTACACATAAAAATGCTCAATAACTAGTGCATTATGAGGCCACAGGGGGGATGACTTTTTTTTTTTTTTTGCAGACCTGGTTGCTTATTTCTCTGTTGAGTTCTAGCAACACTGGAAACCGGAGCATCTAGAGAAATCCAAAGAATGCAAGGAAATATGGCCAAATGTAAATGTTACTATGACATTATTATATAGAATGTAATGGATACATAGTTATAAGGTATTTGATATTTACTTGTGGTGTTTGAGATCATTGTGGAGGGGGGGGAACAAAAAGCCATCTGCTTCTCTCATTGCCATACAGTACGCAGACGTGGGCGAGAGCTCTGCTGTTTGTAATATAGTATGAGCCATAAAACCCGCTGCAGATGTTTCTGGGTCACCGATCTGCAGGGAGCAGCTCGCACTGCTCAGACCTGTCAGGTCATTATGTAACACATCGCCCCGTTTCACCCCATGCGCTGCTCCTGCTTCTCCACTCAGCCTATGGACTTCACGGTGAAACCGGCAGGACTCGGAAGCCGAAATCCTTTTGCCCAGGTTCTCTCGTGTTAGACACACAGAGGCGAGCTAAAGCAAAAGAGACCAAAGCCTATGAACTTCGTCTTTTTACCGACTGCAGGTCATCTGCTGGCTGCTTTGGAGGCTTGGAGTAGCAGTTGTTCTGAATAATTCAAGTTGAAAACAAAACCAAAAAAAATTGATGCTCTTTTCTACCATGTACAATCGTATCCATGAGGTTTAAGAATCAATTAGCCCACACTCGCTTTGCTTGTGTAATCCACATGGGTAAACACAAAAAGTCAGCTCCCACGCTGTCAACTGTTGGATTCAGATGTGCAGTTTCTTGTGTTGAATCCCAGAAAAAGGCCATGGCTCATGGGAAATCAGGTGGGGTTTTTTTTTTTTCTTTCTTTCTTTTTTTTTTTGTTTGGCAGTGCTGTGACCATGAACAATTACACAGTAGCACGGGGAGAAAGGGTTCAAGTTTAAACAGACGTAAGGCGAAGCTGTTTCGGAACATCATCATTCCGTCGTCTGAAAGCGAAAATTCCACATAGCCACGTTTCTTATCTGTTCTCTGCTTGTTTGCTGTTTTTCATGCTGCAAGGCTCCTGTAAATTCTTAAAAGGAGATAAAAAAAACAACCTCGAGTTTAAATGTTCAGTTTTTGGTCAAGCTGCTTGTAGCCAGCTAGTTGTTCAGAAAGGACAAACGAGCATACAACTGGTTTTTGGAAAGGACGTAGCTTCTGGAATGGCCCCAACCTCAGCCTTTGGCATCCAGGACAGAAATATCCAGAGTATTTAAGTAAGGATATTTGTCAGTAAATGGGAATATATCTTCGTCGAGACTCGTTCTTCAGATTAAAAGTATCTTTTGAAAATAACCTGTAAGCGAATTCAAAATAGCTTTTTTTAATTGTTCTTGTGTAATACTCTAAACTACAAAAAAAAATCAATGTCGTGTTTTCATTATCTGTACGCAGAAAATCTTCTTAAAAACCAGAAACAGTGGCTTGAAAACATAAATCTATGTGTAATTAATCTATGTAATGTGTTTTACTTGGCCAATTGAGTTCCTAAAGTGAGCTTTATAAAAACATTCTAATTTATTGACTTGTACCTGTATAAGACAATTGCACTTTTTCTCTTGTTTCCTGAAGACTTGTCTCCTCTCACCCTAAAAGGTTCCACAGTTGGAAGTATCAGGCTTTTAACTTGTCGTTTGAACAATCACATCTACCGAGTCCATTAAGGTCATGTTTGTTGCTGGTCCTACTCTGTATTTGTTTCAGTGTGTTGATCATTGTGACTTAATGACAGAAACACCTTGAATCGCCCCAACGCTAGACGTTTTGGTCACTTCTCATGGTGTGAATGGCTGTAAAACTAACTGGTGAAATGAAATGAATCAAGGTTGTACTGCAAGAGTTAGAAGGATGCAATCCCTTCTAATGATTGATTTGACGACAGATCTGCCGCAGACGTGTTTTGGGTGAAGAGTGAAACGACTTCAGGAAATGATAGAAGAGGTGAAGTTGTGTTCAACGTAAAGAAGGGAAGAAATATATTGAGAAAAAGGCAAAAATGAACCCTGACTGAAACTGTACAAGTTGAGACACTACGTTGTGCTTCACAAAGAACAACAAACCTTGGCACTTGTATTTTCAACAGTTTCTGTGTCAACCGAGGTAGGACAAGGTGAGACAAGAAACTCCAGTTGGCCCTCCACCTAAGCCCACCCTCATTTTTCTTTGTATTGGTTGCTGATTGGTTTCTACACGTTTTAGAATGCTACAAGAGTTTTTGTAGACTAACAGTTTAGGGTTTGGGTCAAAAACAAAGATGGATAGAAAGGATTTCATATCCCTAATGGAAAGGTTACCTCACCATGGGAGTTTCCCATAACACTCCAAGGTACAGCACTTTGACACAAAATGCATTTGAGCTTATAGCCCCTGGGAAGCCATTAAATGCACATTCTGGCAGTTGGATATTAAAAAAGTGAAAAATTGCCCCATTGAAGAGACGTCAGAGACAGAGAGAGACTCCCTCAAGATTACCATATCCATCTGTAATCCCGCGTAAAGCGCCACAGGATCCTCTGGCAACATGTTAATTGATAAGAAAAGATGAACATGAGGGTGGGGAGAGCTGTTTCAATCAACAGCAGACGTATCTGAGGAAAAACAAGGGATGGGGGGGATGTTCTATCACGAAACTCTCACAACACCGCCATCCATCACAGCTAGAAAAGGCCTCGTTTTGGGTTGAAAGGTCAAAGTGCTGAGTTATGTTAGGAGGTCTTTCTGCTCCCGGGGGACAAATTTGTCAGGACCCCGAGCGCGGCGAGACGACGGGGGTAAGTCGTCCTGTTTGTCGGGGAGAGCTCCACGTACCGGCCTCCAGTGTGTGGCGGCTATCCGACGTGAAAAAATAAATAAAAGGGTGAGAGCAAATAGCCTCTGGGTAACCCTTCAACCCTTCATCCTGAGTGATAGGTCTCTCCTCACCATCAAGTCTTTTAATCTACGCTCACTGTTCTGCCTTGCTTATATGTCAGGGTGACAAAGTTGTGCCACAGCCCTTTCTGGGTTCTTCACAGCTTCTTGGTCAATATTTCTCATCGTATTACAGGGGAGACAAATACCCTCTGGAACAATGACCTTGCTGTGGAGATTAGCTCACATTCAAACAGGACATCTCAGGCTCTACATAAAAGTACAAAAAACACTACATTCCTCTAAAGGTTGCTATCATTTTTAGTATGACAGACATACCCTGGCTCTCAACTGTACACACCCCTGTTAAAATTGCGAGTTTTAGAGCCATAAAACATGACATCATGGCAATCATCTCCAAGCCTTTCCCACCACTAAAGAGTCACAAATTATGTACAGGTCAGTTGAAAACTCCTATAAAAACATCTGATAGGGGAAAAAAAATGCGCCAACCTAGTTGCATAAGTGTACACACCCTGAGCTAATATTTTAACTCAACTAAGCATCCAATCTCCTTTGGTTTAACTCTTTCAGCATCCCATATCTTGACTCAGGGTTTCACCCAGTGTATTATAAGTCTGGCGGGCCACCAGGCTTTACTTGTGGCTCACCAGGCTAAGCACTGTTTTTTACAAATGTTTTCATTTTCTAAGACTTTATAGTTGGTGTTGGTAATCTTTTAATAACACATAAGTATCAAGTGAAATTGAAAGTGAAATTCTGTAAACTTTAAACATTTTTTAACTCAAAACCACGATGGGCCACTGGGTAAATGACTGCCCTAGCGCCCAGCCACTGAGCTTAGCAAGTTTTCTGGGGGAAACCTGGTCTTAATAGGCTCAATAACATTTTCCAAATCTGACGACAGTTCTTTAACTCCATCAGATTATACGGGTGTCTCTTGACCACAGCTCTCTTCACGTGGACCCACTTTTTTTTTTTGACGGTTCTAAAATTTGGCTATGTTATCCCCAAAACTTAGCAAAAATCTTTTATCTACTTATTTATGTGGATGTTGCTTAGACTCGCTATTACGCTGGACCTGAAGGTTTTTTGTTAAAATTGACTTAGTCAATAAGTCAATTTTTGACTTATTGACTAAAAACCCTTGACTTTGTACAGAGGGTCTGGTCTCTTGGCTATTGAGAAATTGCTTTCTGGATGTGTGGTCTTTGTTGAAGTATTAAATCCTACCCAATTGCTAATACTTGGCCATGACATGATGCTCCAGTTCGATACTAAGAAGCTTACTGGAAATGGCCTGTGCTCTCAGCAACCATCCTCCACTGCAAAGAGAGAAGAGCCAATCCAACGAGGCGGCTGATAATGTTAGTTTGATATTTGGAGGCGTGGCCAACACATAACTCAACGACTATGTTCACTTCCTCCGCTGCTATCGCTAAAACTACAGGCAGACTACAAGTCTAAAACAGTGCAGAAAATCAATGTGACTTCCTTTTCTGTGTGTTGATTGGCCCAGTTGAAATTCTACTGGAAAACATTCATTTCAATGGGAGAAAGCACTGACGGTACAGTGAAGGATGATGAGAATCAAACAGAATTATGTAGGAAAGCAATGACCAGACTGTTAATAATTTTATCTACTTTGACAACGCAATCTTCACTTAAAGGGGCGGTGTTATGTAGAATC
Source organism: Xiphophorus hellerii (assembly GCF_003331165.1). Lineage (NCBI taxonomy): Eukaryota > Metazoa > Chordata > Actinopteri > Cyprinodontiformes > Poeciliidae > Xiphophorus > Xiphophorus hellerii. The sequence continues at coordinate 5,965,065 of NC_045692.1, forward strand.
ACTTTTTTTAAGCTATAGGTGATTTAAACAGCAATTTTATAACAGCTGAACGTAACATAGTTACCTGATTCCAGGTACAAATTGGCATTGTGCCTGGAAAACACACAATACTGCACTGTTGAGGAACAATAACCACAGACCGTCATGCTACCGCCATGTTTCTCTGTGGGCATGATGATTTTTTGGTAATGTTCGGAGTTGTTTCTGTGGCAAATTTACGGTTTGGGATTGTGGCCCAAAAGGTCCGGTTCATTTCTGTCATGTTGGGTTTAACGTTCTTTGCCCACATGCAGAAACACTCACAGAGAGACTGGTGTAAAAGTTCAAAAGGATTTATTTTCCTTATTCACAAAAAACTCAGAACGGGTAGTTGCGCTTGGCATCAATAAAGGGTTCCGGGTTCAGCCGCTCACTGAGGGAGAGAGATATGGTGAGTACAGGATCAGCGAATCAACTCTGTTGAACTGGTTATGAAGCTCTTACTTGTGGGAGTCGGGGTCCGAACAGAGGAGGAGGAAGGCCAGGCACCAGGAGGTGGGTAAGTCCAAAGGGCGACAGCTGGGCAGAGAGTCGGAGGGTGGACAGGTTGTGCTTAGACTGCACGGAGAAGTAATGGAGCTGACTGCCAACTGAGAACTGCACCGGTAAGTAACTGGGAAGGTGAAGGTGAGGCTCGGGCTCCCAGTTAGAACTTTCACAGTGCCTCTGGAGGTTTTCTTCCAAAAAGGGATGACTCGAGTTCTCCTGAAGGCTTCCTGGAAAAGGGATCACAAAGGGAGTATTAGATCTCCAAACAACTCGAATATCACAAGTGTGCTCAGCGAACCAATTCTTGAGAGGCTCAGTGTACCAGTTCAGGCAAACACTCTGGCGAAGATGTGCTGGCAGTCAGCTGCTCATATACTCCACCAGGAGATGGCAATTCCCCACAGGTGCGTCTGGTTAGGACCTGCCGGCACGCCCTCCAAGAACCAGCTGTCATCAGGCGCCCTCTGGTGGATGATCTGAAAAGAACCCACCAGCCTGGTACCTAACAGTACCCCCCCCTCAACGACCGCCACCTGGCGGTCCAGAAGAGGTAGAGGGCAGGGAGGAACGGAAATCACTAATGAGGGAAGGATCCAAAATAAAAGAACCAGGCACCCACAAGCGGTCCTCTGGACCATAACCCTCCCAGTCCACCAGGTACTGCCAACCCCGCCCCCGCCGGCGCGAATCCACAATCCGGCGGACTGTGTAGGCAGGGTGGCCCCCAATAATGCGAGGAGGGGGTGGCTCCGCAGGGGGGCACAAGGGACTGGAATGGACCGGTTTGACCTGGGAAACATGAAAGGTGGGGTGGACACGAAAAGAGGGCGGCAGACGTAAACGAACAGCAGAGGAGCCGACCAGCCTCTCAATCTCATAAGGACCAATGTAACGGGGGGACAATTTCCTAGAAACAGATTTCAACAGAATGTCTTTAGTAGATAGCCAAACCTTTTGGCCCAGAACAAGAGTGGGGACAGGTCGCCTCTTGCGGTCGGCCCAGCGACGATTTAGTTCAGCCGTCCGGTTGAGGGCAGAAGTCGCTCTGTCCCAGAAGGTCTTACAACGGCGGATATGGTGTCGTACAGAGTTGACCGCAATCTCTTTCTCCTCAGCAGGAAAAAGCGGAGGCTGGTACCCTAATGAGACTTCAAATGGAGACAGACCTGTTGCAGACGAGAGGTGGGAGTTGTGTGCATACTCAACCCATGGTAAGTAGAGGCTCCAATCCGTCGAACTGGATGATGTGAGACATCTAAGGGTGGCTTCCAACTCTTGATTCATTCGTTCCACCTGGCCGTTAGACTGAGGATGATAACCGGAGGTTAGAGAACTCTTGGCCCCTAGGGCCGAGCAAAAATGCCTCCACACCTGAGAGGAAAACTGTGGACCTCGATCAGAGAGGATCTCCTGTGGAATCCCATGCAGTCTGAAAACATGTTTCACTAGTAACTGTGCTGTCTGGAAAGCTGAAGGGAGTTTTCTCAGAGGAATCAAATGGCAGGCTTTAGAAAAACGATCGATTATGGTTAAAATAGTAGTCATACCTCTGGAGGCTGGTAGACCAGTCACAAAGTCAATGGCGATGTGGGACCAGGGGCGAGTGGGTGTAGGTAGCGGTTGCAGGAGACCAGACGGAGGCAGATGGGATGCTTTGTTTCTGGCGCAAGTTGGACAGGCCAACACGTACTCCTTGACGTCCTTTTGAATGGACGGCCACCAAAAACGTCGATTAATCAGGGCAACAGTTCTGCTAATCCCTGGATGGCCAGAAAATTTAGAGGCGTGCATCCAGGTGATCAGGCGTGCTCGAATAGATGTGGGAACATAGACTCTGTTGTCTGGGCCTGTGCCTGGGTCGGGTTCTGTTTGCTGAGCTTGTTTCACCAAATCCTCGATTTCCCAGGTAACCATGGCAACAGAGCAGCTAGACGGCAGGATGGGAGCCGGCTGTCTCTCGGCATCGGTTGGCGAATACAACCTGGAGAGCGCGTCGGGCTTAATGTTCCTGGATCCTGGACGATAGGAAATACACAGGTTAAAACGGGAGAAGAACAACGACCATCGGGACTGACGAGGATTAAGTCTCTTGGCAGATTTGAGGTATGATAAATTCTTGTGATCTGTCCAAACAAGAATGGGATGCTCGGCACCCTCCAACCAGTGTCTCCATTCTTCCAATGCCAATTTAATGGCTAGTAACTCCCTATCACCAACATCATAATTTCTCTCAGCAGGAGAAAGTCTACGGGAGAAAAACGCACAAGGATGGGTCTTGTGATCGGTTGCTGTGAACTGTGAGAGAACCGCTCCCACCCCCGTCTCAGAGGCATCTACTTCAAGGATGAACTGCTTGGTGGGATCTGGTTGTATGAGAATGGGAGCATTCGCGAACAGGGTCTTTAGCTGTGAGAAGGCAGCCTCTGCTTCCGGGGACCAGCTAAACGGAACCTTGGTGGAGGTCAGGGCAGTCAAAGGTTGGGCTGTTTGGCTGTAATTTCGAATAAACCTCCGATAGAAGTTGGCAAAGCCGAGGAACCTTTGTAACTGCTTACGGTTCTCCGGGGTGGGCCATTCTAGGACAGCTCTGATCTTCTCCTCAGTCGGCCTTACCTGTCCACCCTCGAGGACATACCCCAGAAATGTGACTGATTGTTGGTGGAATTCACACTTCTCTGCTTTAACAAACAGTCTATTCTCCAAGAGGCGTTGGAGAACCTGGCGGACATGATTCTTGTGTTCAGGTAAGGTCTTCGAATAGATCAGGATGTCATCTAAGTAGACAAACACAAAGACATTTAAGTAGTCTCTGAGCACATCATTCACTAAAGCCTGAAAAAAGGCTGGGGCATTACACAAGCCAAAAGGCATTACCAAATACTCAAAGTGGCCCAAGGGTGTCTTAAAAGCTGTCTTCCATTCATCACCTTTTCTGATTCGGAGCAAATGATAAGCGTTCCTTAGGTCCAACTTAGTGAATATGGTAGCTCCGTGGAGGGGTTCAAAAGCAGAGGAGAGTAACGGTAAGGGATATTTATTTTTAATTGTTATCTGGTTTAATCCCCTGTAGTCAATACAGGGTCTCAGAGAACCATCCTTCTTACCGACAAAGAAAAACCCGGCCCCCAGAGGTGAAGATGAAGGTTGGATTATGCCCGCTGCTGTGGATTCCTTTATGTACCTCTCCATTGTTTCCCGCTCAGGTTTAGAAATACTATAAAGTCGACTATTTGGCAACGGGGCTCCAGGCAGGAGATCAATTGCACAATCATAAGGTCTGTGAGGTGGTAAGGACGCGGCTTTAGACTTGCTGAACACCTGTGCCAGATCGTGATATTCTGCCGGAACTCTGGAGAGATCAGGAGGATCCGCCTCATTGCCGTTAGCCGGGGAGGGACCTGGAGGAACGGCAGAGCGGAGACAGGTTGAATGACACGAAACAGACCAGGAATCAATATGTCTGTCGGACCAGTTTATATTTGGATTATGTTGCTGTAACCATTCGAACCCTAAAACTAATGGTGAGCTGGCCGTGGGAAAAACGTAAAAAGAAATAGATTCGGAATGATTGCCAGAAACGGTTAATTGTAAGGGTCTTGTCTGATGGGTTATCAGAGGCAGCGCCTTCCCATCGAGGGCGGAAACACGAAGAGGGGTGCGTAGGGGAACTGTTTCTATGGCCATTTGTTGAACAAAATTGACATCCAGTAAATTGCATTCACAGCCGGAATCCAATAACGCCGACAGAGTCATAGAGCGGTTTTGAAAATGAATGGTTGCGGGCAACAATAAACGAGGTGAGTCTGATCTTCTTTGATGGTCCGCCAGTTCCCTCGTAGTTACTGACGGACCTTGGCTTTTAACAGTGTGGGGCAGTCGGCAAGGAAGTGTCCTGCTTCTCCACAATAGAGACAGAGTTTCGCCCGCATCCTTCGCTGTCTCTCCTCAGGCGTCAACCTAGCTTGGCCAATTTGCATTGGTTCTGGATCAGATGATACTTGCCCTCTCTCTACCTGGACTGAGTGGCGGGGAACAGGAAGCGATCTGGGTACTACGCTTCGGCTGTTTCTTTCCTTAGCTCGTGCACGAATACGGTTATCTATTCTTATGGACAGTTTTATTAAATCCTCGAGAGAACCGGGCTCATCTAAAGTTGCCAGTTCGTCCTTTAGGGAATCATTTAAGGCATCCAAATACGCGCTCTTTAAAGCAGGGGAGTTCCATCCCGAGGCAGCGGCTTGGATGCGGAAATCAATAGAAAAATCAACTACAGATCTCTGCCCTTGTTTCATTTTCAGCAGAGTGCGAGAACTCAGGGATTTATCAGTTTCTTGATTGAAGGCTTGTTTAAACTCTGTTAAGAATTCAGCAAAAGAGCAGCCGTATTCAGGGGAGGAGGAAAACTTGGCTTCAGCCCAATCTAGAGCGCGGTCAGATAGATGTGCAATAATGTAAGATATCTTGGCTGAATCTCGGGCGAATCTATGAGGTGAGTGATTGAATTGAATGTTACATTGCATCAAAAAACCCCTGCATTTACGGGGATCTCCGTCAAACCTGGAAGGGTTTGGCAGCTGACAGTCGGAACTCGTGGGCTGAAGCTGGACTCCGGAAGCTGGATCAGGAGACTGCGAGGGATCTTGTGCTGACTCCGGGGCGGACTCCGAAGTGGACGCCTGGGGAAAGTGACTGCGGAGAAAACTGGTTAGCTCAGCTAAACGACTATTTGTTTCTGCCTGCCGATTACCCAGTTCCTGAAGTGCAGCCTCATGGTTTTGAATTAGCGTTTGTTGGTGATGCAGTGCTCTCCGGATTGTTTCTGCTGGAACATCCGTTTGGCCAGAGTGTTCTGTCATGTTGGGTTTAACGTTCTTTGCCCACATGCAGAAACACTCACAGAGAGACTGGTGTAAAAGTTCAAAAGGATTTATTTTCCTTATTCACAAAAAACTCAGAACGGGTAGTTGCGCTTGGCATCAATAAAGGGTTCCGGGTTCAGCCGCTCACTGAGGGAGAGAGATATGGTGAGTACAGGATCAGCGAATCAACTCTGTTGAACTGGTTATGAAGCTCTTACTTGTGGGAGTCGGGGTCCGAACAGAGGAGGACGAAGGCCAGGCACCAGGAGGTGGGTAAGTCCAAAGGGCGACAGCTGGGCAGAGAGTCGGAGGGTGGACAGGTTGTGCTTAGACCGCACGGAGAAGTAATGGAGCTGACTGCCAACTGAGAACTGCACCGGTAAGTAACTGGGAAGGTGAAGGTGAGGCTCGGGCTCCCAGTTAGAACTTTCACAGTGCCTCTGGAGGTTTTCTTCCAAAAAGGGATGACTCGAGTTCTCCTGAAGGCTTCCTGGAAAAGGGATCACAAAGGGAGTATTAGATCTCCAAACAACTCGAATATCACAAGTGTGCTCAGCGAACCAATTCTTGAGGGGCTCAGTGTACCAGTTCAGGCAAACACTCTGGCGAAGATGTGCTGGCAGTCAGCTGCTCATATACTCCACCAGGAGATGGCAATTCCCCACAGGTGCGTCTGGTTAGGACCTGCCGGCACGCCCTCCAAGAACCAGCTGTCATCAGGCGCCCTCTGGTGGATGATCTGAAAAGAACCCACCAGCCTGGTACCTAACAATTTCTTTGTGCCGTTGTGGGTCACAGTTGATGTTTGGCACGAACTAAAGAAGACTGAATCCTAAAGTTGGACCAAAATTTGGTTTAGCAATGAAATAAATGAGGTTGTCCACACTCACACAACCATGTCTTTGTCCCGCTAAAAGAGGTGACAAAAGTTACCAAGTGATTCCTGGTGGCTTAATCAAAGAGATCCACTATACTATAATTAAAAAAAAAAAGACAAAACATGCCGTGTTAACACACGCTGGCGTGTTCGGGACGATTTTAAAATTAATGAGCCTTAAAATTTTAATTCCAAACGTGATCCTAATCTCCCAACGTGCCGCTATCTCCGAGCGTAACGAAGCGCCGATAGCGGCGGCGACGAGGCCGAGGCAGTGTGACAGAACCTCACATGCATCCACCCAGGAAATATTAACCCAGAAAGGAGGTTTTAATGAAGCTCTGACGCCCTAACGAAGGCTTTTCACATCTCCCCATTTTTTTTATTTTTTTTATGAGGGAATCTCTGGAGAAGCGCCTCTGAATTCAGATGTGCGATGATACTGTAACTTCATCAGAAACAGCTTCCTTTTAAGGATTCCTCCTCGTGTCAAAAGCCTCCTCCTCCGCATGCAGAGCGATCCGTCTAAAGGGGGTGGTGGTGGTTATAGGGCAGGTTCTGCCTAATCAGCATTTCAAAGCCGCTCCTCTGTCAATTATCTGAAGCTGTGCTCCCTCCACGAGTTTCACTCGACTACAGACATCCAGGGTCAACGTGTGTGTAACGTCTCGGGGTGACATCATCCCCCCTCCGTAGGAGTCGGGTACAAGGTAGACAAAAGCAAAACAAAGAGGGCTTGGTTTCTGCTGTTTACATTTTTTCTCCTTTTTTTTTTTTTTTTAAATGAAACCCAGCTCATATTCCCTGTTTACCATTTAAAAAAAGAAAAGAAAAAAGAATTACGTATTTGGTCGAATGATCACCCAGAGAGGCATCCATGTGAAAAGTACAATTTAGAATTCAATCACACACTCTGAAGCTATGTTTTATATATTTTCCATTAGCTCCAGATGTCATACCAATACCATATGTAAAACTGCTTTGCATTTGTTATGAACACAGAGCATACAGTGCGTATGCTCTGCCGGCGGACTGGAGCATAATTCACTATTCACCCCATTGACTACTGAATATGAAACATGAGTTCCATATCAAGCCACTTCTTGTCACCGCGCCAGTGGAGTGGAGCAGCAGCCGCCGCGGAGTTTTCTCTGGACTTATAAAGAGACACACTTTATGATTTTAAATAGAGATATTAAGGCCGTAGATCTCATACATTACAGTCAGGGGAGTGCTGGAACCACGTCGTGATTTCTATGCTTTGCTAGGTTTCTTTTCCCTCGCCGTTTTCTACGGATTCCACGTCTTCCTATAGAGCCACAGAATAGCGACTTCGGTGTTTGGACGGCCTCCAAAAGTGTTTTTTTTTTTTTTTTTTTGCTCATTAAGAGTAAAGATGTGAGGAAAGTCAGACGGGGTGTAGCGGCGCAGAGCAAAAATCCTCCCGGTCTGATTCTAGTCAAGGTAGTTGTGACATATGTTGAAAGACTAATAGGCATCATGGCTTCGTGCTGCGAAGGCTCGAGTTCATTTGTGCAAACGTTTGTTTGAGGTAGAGAGCTGCACTGCAAAAAGCAAATTTAATGCCACTGATCTGTTCTACGGTTCCTTGCGAGGAGCATTTCACAACTTTTGAATGTTTGCAACGTTTCGTCAAACCTGTTAACCTTTCAGTTTACCTACATTTTTTTTTTCTGCTGCAATCTGATAGGTTAATTTGAATTTAAATCTTAAATTTCATATAGATTTTCGACCAAGTATTTCGAGTCATTTCTTAATATTAATTTTAAAAAACTACTAGTTAGTAGTGAAGTAATCTGCCAGTGGAACAAGACATTTTAGCTTATGGGAAAAACTGACGGCACACGGATTTTGTTTACAGAGATCTTCAGAGATCTTTGTCATTTCCTTCTGAAGTTCTTGGTGCAGCACCACCACAGGCGAGGAGGGGAACAGGTTTTTCAAGGGGTTTGGTTTGTTTGACACAGGGAAGTCTGAACTTCCACACGGACCAGGAATCTAAGATAGGACTTGGAAATTGATGTTCACAAACATTTCCCATCCGATTTGACTGAAACGTTTCATTTTAGTGGACAAGAATAATCCCAAAATTTTGGTTGCAATGTGATGAAAGGGCAAAATTTCACTGTACTTTGTACGTTGTCAATCCGAAATGGCCACTGCGTTTTGGTATGTTCTCCTGTATGCCAGGAAGGGAAGCTATGTCTTAATGAGGAGAAAAAAAATGTCTAATCTTGTTGAAATTCTTTCTTTATGAAACTTATTTTGTGAAAATGTCTATCCTCCCACAGGACTCTGTTTTGTCCAGTAAACTCACATTGTTTTTTATCAGCAGCTGTACAGACCTCATCGTTATCTCCTGTTTTATCGTGAATGGAAAGTTGTTCTGTGAAGCCAAGATCCCTGGACGACCTTTGCTCTTTAAAGGTCACAGAACATTCAGACTGTATTGTTGCTAGGGCCAACAGCAGCAGGATGTCAAAGCAGGAATGCAAAAGATTCACCACAATCAAGGCTGACCTCCATCAATCTGTATTCTGTCATTTATCTGAGATTGGGTCGTGGTGGCAACAGGCTTAGCATTGGGTATCCTTTTCCTGTGTGGTTCCTTCCATTTTCAGATGCGATATGTACATTCTTGGCATGAAGCAGCTCTGAAGGAGTGTCCTCATCTCATACCCAAACCACCCAAACTGCTCAGTTCACCATTACGACGTCTCTTAGACGAGTTCCTCCAGATGTCTGGGTTGCTTTAAAAATTAGCTTTTAGCTTGTGAACCTCCTGTTGCTTATAAGATAATGACTGCTTATAACATTTCAATAGAAGCTCAGATTAAATATCCTCTGATGTATTTTTAGTTTTTTTTTACTTCCCAGAGACTGTTGAGGCAACTCAAGTAAACTGGTAGCAAGTTGTACTGGCTGGTAGTTTGTAGCAAATGATTTTTAGAAAGAAAAAGGTGAATTTAGATGAGAAAAAGTTTAGACTTTAGTTTCATATTATAATTCACATTTGAAGGAAGTCTATGTAAGTTCTGGTCTTTCTTGTAAGAACATATGAATATCCTTGCATTCTGTAAAAAAAAAGCTCATCATCATCATAACTACTTTCCTTCCTGGGTTTATGTTATTGCAAAGCCATTTTTTTTTCCACCCCTGTCCTTCCATTACTCTTAGTTGGCAAATGTAATTTATAATCCCGCATTTCTTCTCCTCCTCCTCCTCACACACTAAAACAGTTTGTCCTACGAGTTGAACTTTTTCTACAGGTGATGAAATGTAAATGTGCCCTGGCAAAAAATAAAAAATCTCTCTCTCTCTCTCTCCTGTTGCCATGAAAAGAAATCTAAAATCTCAATGACACATGGGACCATTTATTTAGCATAAATCCTGCTTAGCCTCCAAACGTGCATCCAAACATCAACGCGCCCCGACACCAACCAAGTGATATATGGAATGCAAACTGTATTTACCATCTAAATTGCTTCTCCACAATGCCAAGATGATGACAAGGATTAATCGGCCCAAGAGTTAAATCTCGCCCCCCCACCATCCTCCTCCCACAGTTCCCCCCGTTTCAATATGGTGGCGTATCTCAGGTCACATGATTCCAACTTAAAGGTGGCATTTGTATTCGCGGGGAGCATCTCCTCTCGTCTGCTTTATGATATTACTGCCGGGAGACTGCTAGTGGCGTCCTCGTCTCCATGTGTGGGGCCCCGATTCAACTATCATCCATTTTCACCCTCACTATCTTTTTTATCATTACACAGTCTAATAAATGTGCTGTGTGCCCCGTGACGGTGCGTCATACATCAGACAAAGTGACCCGGGTCAGCGCCTCGCCAACCAACCACCAAGGTTACACTCTCTTGCGCTCACGCTTTTGAGCAGGCCGATAGAGAGACGAAGAAGAATATTTCTCCTCTTTTGTCAGCTGGAAATATTCTCTGACAAAGTAATAACCTCTTCCACATCCCTTTTGAATGTCTAACAATGTGCCTTCTAAAGGGAGCGACAAAGGTGCGCGAGCCACAGGGGTTTCTCTGCGGTTATTTTGATCCAGCGGGTCGCCATTGACGGGCGCACTTCAATGGGAGCGGCGGGACTGTTCCTCCGACTGCGGCGGCTTTATGCCGAGTTACGAGACGATTCTTCAGACGCCCACATCAAACGCCAAACACCGTGATATCATAGTGTTGCGGAACTTGAAAGGGCGTGTGCGTGCGTACGTGTGTGTGTGGCAAAATGTCAGTACCACCTCTCTGATGCAGAGGATGGGTATGAAGAAATTTCATACCGGAGTCTAGCTGGAATGTTTTTTGGTTTTGCCAAAGTTGGCAGGAGTAGCACACAAGCAATACACACAGTTGGTCATTTCAGCGTGAGATTATATTTTCTTTTTTTTCTTTTTTTTTTTACAAAACTTGCGATCCTGGGGTTGGCAGCGCATGTCCGCCCGTCTCCTGGCGATTGCTCAACCAAGGCGAGAAAATCAGCAGTGCCCTCAGAAACTCTACACGGTGATTGGAGCCAGATTGGAACAAGGCTTCCAAATCAGAGGGATTAACTATCCCACACATCGCTGTTATCTCTTCCTTTTTAAAAAAAAAAAAAAAAAAGGGGGTACAGTTTCATGACACAGCCAAAGACGGACCAGTCAACCCATTGCAAGGTTTCCCCCAGAAAATTTGCTAAACCCGGTGGTAAAGGCACTACACTGCAAAACCACTAAATCTTACCAAGTATTTTGGGTCTAGTTTCTAATGCAAATAATCTCTACATTTGAAATGAGTCAAAACTAGCTCACAAGTAACTTTTCATCAAGGTGAAGAAGCTTGTTTTCAGAAAATAATTCCTTTATATTGATGAAAAAGTTAAACTGGCAGATTATTTCACTAATAACATGGGGACAATGTCTTGTCATAAGATTAATAATCTGCAAATGGAACAAGTACATTATTGACAACATGAAGGAATTATTGAGTTAAAACAAGCTTGTATATCTTGCTAAAAAAGTTACTGGTAAGTTATGTTTGTCTTATTTCAAGTGTACTAAGATATTTGCACTAGCAACTAGACTAAAAGTACTTGGTAAGATTTTATGTTTTGCATTGTGTTGGTCCTATTGTGCTTTGGATGTGAAAACAAAAAGTTTAATGTTGGCAGGAAATTTGAAAATATCACTTGGTAATTAGGAGCTATTGCATGACATTATTAACAACACCTAAACACCAACTACAAAGTCTTAAATACAATTAAATATATATTTCTTTGCACTTCAGTTGTTTCATCTTGATTAAAGTGTCCAAAAGCTTTGATCCTTTATCCGTGCCTAGTCAGTTTTTCCGCTGAGGTTGTTGGTGTCATCTTGGCATTTACACTACGAACCCACATGCAGAACACAACTCGGAACGCGAAAGATCAGTTAAAGTGATTTATTAACAAAAGATTTCCAGGGTAGGCTCTCAATCATCGAAGGGACGGCGACAGACAGGTAAGCCAGGACTTCTGGGAACAACAACAGATCAGGAGGTGAGTTCAGGGACCGTGGGGATTTTCCAGAGCTCTAAAGTTGTATGCTTACTCGGAGAGGAGAAAAAACAACGGCGTGGCCAGGTGTGGGGGCGCTGGAGGTGGAGGTTGTGCTGCGGTGGAGGGCGGACAGGTAATAGGATCCTGACGTCGTCAAGGAGAGCGAGCGGACTGCCTGCTTGGATTCCCAGACACTTCTTCTTGTTTCACGGAGGAAAAGGTGAGTGGTGGCCTTGGGCACCAACGGGTAACGTGCCCACGGCGTCGCAAGGGAAACTCGGGACTACAGCCAGACTTGAAGTTGCAGGAACAGCTGAAAAAATCCAAACAACAGATGGCGTTAGATCAGAATCAACAGGAAGCTCGACTAGGTCGCTGGAGAGGGCTCTGGGTTACCATTACTGGCTAATACTCAAGCGTTGGTATGCTGGCAGTCGCCGTCTCTTGAAGTCCCGCTGACGAGTGGATTGGGAACCGGTGTGACGGTGACGTCAGCCCTTCAGTCCTCCTATCCTAGCCTCCACGGTGCCATCTGGTGGTGATGGCAAGCCATAGGAACGGAAAAAACAAAAAAGGCAAAACAAAAACCCCAACTCCTGACAGTTGGTGTGTAAACCAGTAAAGGACTTCCTGTCTTTCCACACCTGACACCAAGATCAGGTGTGGAAAAAAGACAACTCACCTTTGACTCCCTTTGTGTTCACAGACTGACCACCCCATGTTGCCATTGTGCTTCCAGCCGTTTCACCAAAGAGATTCTTTAACCCGTCTTTGCCATCAATCAGGCAAAGTATATAGGTTTCCTTATACTGGTGTATAAGGAAACCTATAATAAGCAAACAATACTAAGCCTGGTGGGGATGCAAGCAAAGCCTGGTGGCCCGCCAGGCACATAATACTCTGGGGGAAACTGTATTGGCGGCACAGATGTTGGACTGATTGATGTGTCCTTGTAATCTTGAGGAGACTTCTGATAATTTAGTGTTCCGTCTTATTGTGTTAAAAGGGAGGAGTCTACTACTCCCATGGGAAAGCGTAATGAGTAAGCCAGTAATAGACGAACGAGTGGAAACAACTTTAGCAGGTCAAAGAAAAGATGTATTTACCAAAACCCACCAACAGCCAATACATCAACAACTGTCCTCTGTATTCTCCCTGTGCAGTGCAGAGAGGCACAAAGCCCTTACAAATGTCCAAACCTGGGTTTAACAGTGAGCTTGTTAACTTTTATAGATGTGTATATGATCACACCCAGTAAATTACAATAAACCAAACTGGTGTGGGACTAAGCCTGACAAAAGAGAGAAATGGCAAACGTTTGATGCTTCCAAGAAGCCACCGTTTATGGGAGCCGTGCGAGTCAAGGTCGAGCATTTTAAAGTGAGGGGGGTACAAATATCAAGATGGTAAAAAAAAAAATAACAAAAAAAGAAAAGGAAAGAGACATACAGCCTTAAGAGTAAGCGGCACTCGGAAACTCAACAGAAAGTTCGAAATCCCTTCTCCTGCTGGTAAAATTATGTTAAAAGGCATATATTTGCATATTTTGTAAATATTCGTAGAGACAGATGTTAAGCTTTGGGAATTTTCTCCTTGGACTGTCTTACTTACATTTTGACTTTGAGGAAATAAAAGCTGGTTGGCACAGATTACCCAGAGCGCTGAGGATGTCTGGAAGAGTTAATAGCTGTCCAACTGATGAGTGCCAGAACTTAAAGTACAGGAAGATTCTTACACCAGCAGAGTAGCCTGAATATTACTCAAGTGTTGTCCTGAATAAAACATGCTGCAAAATATAGCACCAAGATTCTTTTTACACAAGAACTTGTATTACTTCTCAAACCCATTGCAAAGTTTGTGCTGCTGGGACTTTAGTTTGGTATTGTTAAGCAAACATTGGGTCAGTATTGTGACCCCGGCTTCCTATAGGTTGGAAAAGGTTCTGCAATATTGAACCAAGCAACAAATAAGAGTTCAGACCTCACATGCTAAATGAAAAACAGAACTGCAAGTTGGCAAAAATTAGGCTTTGTCATAGTGGCGATACCACGTTTGATTCTTGGAATCGGTCTTAGTTCAGTCCAGTTCTTTAATGTCCCGCATGGGGAAACGAGAACATGTAGTGCACACCATCCAACCACACCCTTTTAAACACAAAGTTTAAGCCTAATTAAACAATGAAAATTTTACCAATGAATAAAGTCAATACAGTACATGTACACCATTATGTACAAATGAATGTTTTATAAGTATTACAAGTTTGTTGTTTTTATATTCTGTCACCTGATTGAATATAACAAAAAAATACAATAAAATCAGGGGGAATGGGTAAAAATGGGTTTATGGTATAAAATAAATCTTAACCCATATAATACTAAACAAGTATTCCAGATTATTTTATGTTCTATTTTACCCTCTCATTGGTAGCCTTAAAGCTGCAACTTAAGCTTGTAACTTTTATTTTAAAAAGTTTTTTTTTTTTTTTTTTTTTTTTACATATTTCTTAGCTATCATCATGTTGTGACAGTTTATGAGATAATCTGTGAGAAGATCAATCTCCTCCACCTCCTCCCTGAGGTACAGTCATGTCTAAATAAATGCACTGCTCCCGAACAAAAACAACCAATCAGAGCGAGGAGGAGGGTCTTAGCGCTGTCAATCAGCAACTGATGGGCCACTTTGGCTGAGTGGGTAGAGTAGTCGTCTTGTGATCGGAACGGTGTAGGTTCGATTCCAGCTTCCTCCTGCCACATGTTGATGTGCCTCTGGGCAAGGCACTTAACCCCAAATTGTCTACCGATCTGCATATAGGTGCATAAATGTGCGCACGTTTGTGAGTGCGACTGGGTGAACATGAGTCTAGTCTAGTGTAAAGCACTTTGAGCGGTCAAAATACCTCGAAAATCACATTTACCATTTAATCAACATCATATATTCGCTGCTAAATGTGCTAATGGCAGATAACTTACCGTTACAGGAAAACTGTTTTTCCGCCATCATTTGGGCCATGCTAATTAGAATTAGCATTCACAACAGACTAGCTACAGCATAGCAGAGATCAAAGGGGGGGTTGAGCAGCACCACACAGTGAGTGAGTGACAGCCCTAAGATCCCGCCTCCTGGCTCTGATTGGTTGTTACTAGTTAGCACTGGGAAAAGGTGGAGGAGCTCCATATTTTTCACAAATATCTGTCTTATTATGCTATCACAACATGTGACAGATTAAACAAATATGTAAAAAAGTATATATATATATATTTTTTTACAATAGCTACATACTGCAGCTTTAACATTAGACACTAGTCACTTTCACCCATTTTAGGGTCTAAAACATAACCTTGTATTTGGTATTTAGCCCAAAACTGAACCCTGTTGGGTTAAATCAACCTTCGGGTGAATTAAGAAAATAATTTGTTTTGTTTTGGGTTTTTTAAACTGCAGTTTTTACAGTGAAAGCTGTTGCAAGGCAGTGGCAGCGAACTCTGCTGGTGAGCTAGAGCTGACTGTGAGAATAAAACCTTCTCCCAGAACAATAAAGCACTGAGAAGGTGAATCAATCGTGAATGTTTTTTTCTAGTGTCTAAGTAACAATTTCATGAAACAAACACACTTGTAGATAATTTTAGTCATATTTCACCTAGCATCAATCTTTCACCACCGCCTCCTTCTTCTTTTTTTGGAAGCGGTTGTGAGAGATTGTTACGATCCCCACTGTTGTATATCACCAGCCTGCATTAGTATTTAAAAGCGTTCCCATGTGTAACTGCAAAAAAAAAAAAAAAAAAAAAAAAAAAGCAAAGATCTGTAATAAATTCCACCCTGTCAAGTCCTGATTTACAGGTCAGGTTCGAGCATAGACGGGTGACTTTGTGTGTGAGCGCAGGTGCTGGCGGGTAGAGTGTGTGAAAACGCCTGTGGTCATTTTTCATCTCTCAGATTAGGTTGTGTTTGTTGGAGCGTGCTTGCGTGTGCTTGCGGGAGTGTGAGAATGTTTCTTGCTTGCCCTTGCCGAGCCAATATCGCTTTCGTTAGTCGTTACCTTTTAATCTTTGATTACTATGCAGAGATTGTTTTATTTATTTTTTTATATTTATTTTTACTGAATCCTCCAGGGTGAGCTATTATTTTCCTCCTGTGTTTTCTCCAAGCACACAGCTATCTGGCCAATAATTGTTAATAACTTAATTAGGGAGACAAGGAAAAAATAAAACTGTCAGTAGCCGAACGGGCAACGATTAATATAAAACCAGAGAGGACTTTTCCCCCCCTGCTCTTCCTGGTTTGGATTTGGCTTTAAATCATGTCTCTGCTGTATGAACACACATAAACACATCCACAAATTCCAACTTGTTAATATAAACTCAGATCTCTGTCCGTGTCTGTACTCTACCTCCCCTTGTTTTGTTTTTTTTCCTGTTTTTCTTTTCCACTTTTGTCTCCAGCCATTAACATTCAGCTGAAATTTCATGAGGGAGGATACATGAATTATAGCAACCGTAGATTCATCATGCGCGTTTTCCTCTCTCTTTCTCTTCCTTCATGAATTATGGAGAGCCTCCCATGGCGCATTTAGTCGAGCCACTAGTAAATTAAATGCAGTGCGCTGCCGTGCCACACAGGAGCAAACAGGCCCGACGGGGATATATTGGATTGCGCTGTTGTGGCCCAAACATTTATTCCCCCCGCTAGTCTGTCCAGGCCCCACAACCTTCCTGAAATGCTCCATCATGCTAGTTTGTTTTTGAAGAAAAAATGATCATGTGAAAATCATGCGATCCTTTAAAAACGGGCTTAAATACAGAATCCTTAAACGACCTATTAAAGTAATGATCGATGATGTTGCGTAGCAGTAGTGTTAGCTAATTCAAGCGGCAGAATAGCAGCTAAGCGCTAACTGCAACATGTTTGACCAGGAGGCAAAGCAGATGCTATGACGGACTTTTAATTGCTACTTTTCAGATATCGAGGTTACATCCACCGCGGCTTATGGAGCACAGGCTTCACCGCTCTATATTTCTCTCCTGAGGCAGGCATGAATGGGGGTGGCGGCCCTCTTCTTGCCCCCTGATTTATGGTGTTATGGTAGTAAAATGGCAGACTAGGATAACATGGGTGGTAATAAATGACTTTAAGACAGGGACTAGCAGCTGTTAATGCTACAGCTATTAGACTGAAAAATGAAGGACACCGGTGATTCCGTCAGATTTATACATTTTCGCCACGCCGTGCATTAGTGCTTGTCATCCTAAAGTGGCAATCCATATGTGAGTATTAATCGTCGGCCGCAGCCAAAATATTCGGGAGCGGATCTATAAGCGAGCTGCACCTGCAGCTGTCGCGCCTCAGAGACGAGAAAGGGCCAACAAGCATTCAGGTGTGGGGAGTGTTTTCTGTGTTTTACGTCTTTTTAGCTTTATTTTGTATTGCCAAATACAATAGCTGGGTATTTTTAAGCCACGGCCAAGGATTCGATAAGACACACGAGCAGCAAACAACTGGATTTAGCTGAATCCAATGTAGTTCAATACATAAGGCAAAGGAATGGTAATTTGAACCAATGATTGCTAATTTTAACAAATTATCAGATTGATTAGGATGGAACTTTTGTCATTTTGCAAAAGCACATATATTCTAAAATATGAACATTTAAAAAATTTGTTAACCTTAAGAAATATTAGAAAATAGATACAAATGAAAAGAAGGTACGTGAGCAGTTGAAAATAAGTGCACAGCACATTATTAAAGTGGCAGAATTATGCCTCATTTTTTCTGTTCATTTTCTGAAAATGAACAGAAAAAGTCAAGCAAAGCGTTGTGTGTTGCTAATCAAGTCCACATGACGCTGACCAGTAAAACACCAAACCCACAATGTTAGCTTGACTCGTTGGAACCAGTTGTTGTTCCCAGCAAATTCCCCCAAGTTTGCAAAGCTTGGTGACATCAGAGCCCACGTTACTGTAACATCGATTGAAATAAAATAAAACCGAAGAACTACAAAGTAATTACAAGCAGTATACATGATTTGTTACTTTATTTACAAGAAGTTTGCGTTCTGGCAGAAAACTCATCCCGAGTATGACTCGGTCTTTGAATGCATCGATTGTCTGAGGCTGTAAACGTGCATGACACGATCAGTAATAACTGTCACCACGTCGAGGTTATATATGTCGGCTGTTCAGGAGCTAATCCAGCACCAAGAAGAACCAGTTTCTTTCGATCATCGATTCTCTCTAGAGTGAACTGACTTTGCTTAATTAAAACAGCGGAGTAAAGTTTGGCAAAGCGAAA
Organism: Xiphophorus hellerii; assembly: GCF_003331165.1. Lineage (NCBI taxonomy): Eukaryota > Metazoa > Chordata > Actinopteri > Cyprinodontiformes > Poeciliidae > Xiphophorus > Xiphophorus hellerii. The sequence goes on from NC_045692.1 coordinate 5,983,173, forward strand.
GGAGGCCATCTGCATTCTTCACTCACAACTTTAATTTAATCTTACGTTTCCAGACTCTGACTGGGCCACCAGTCATGTGAAGCATAAGGTGCTCATTCGAAAACCTAAAACTTTGCAAAAGGAACCAGAAACTGTTAGGTGCCATTTTGCTGTGTTAGCCTATAGGGATAGCATGAAAAATTAACCAGCGCTATATTTTAGTTTTAATAAGTGGGATTCATGAATTCAATTCACTGACTCGTTTTGAACCTCAGACAAACAAGAACCTAAATGAAGAAAGGAGAATTCTCCACACTCTCAACCCTTTTGGGCCCTGTCACAAATAGAGTTGCATTGGAAACTGTTACATATTACTGCATATTCAGTGGCAAAGATGTTAAAAGTTGTACATCAGACCTTATTGCTCTGAGGTGTGTTTCATCAATCTCATCACAATTTCTGATGGACCAGCAACCCATCCATGCTGTGCCTTGCCTTTTGCCCAATGACTGCCGGAAATGAGCTTTAGCCCCTCGTGACCCTGCAAGGATAAGAGGGTTTAGATGGATGGATGGATAGATGGATGGATGGATGGATGGATGGATGGATGGATGGATGGATGCCCTCACACTTTGGAGATGGTTTGGGAAAATGAAGAGACAACACACTGGTAAAACTAAGAAGGAGAAGACATTTAGGGTTTGTTTTACAAGCGAAGGACAATTAATAGCTTCATTGAGCATGGCCATAACAAATACCATCCAGTCACCTCCCTCTTTGCTCATTTCCACATGACTGAGCCACAATTCTTATTCATTGTTGCAGGGGACACGGAGGACCAACAGCAAACTTAAGAGGCGCTTTGATCATGACGGTTTTATCTCAATGCCGATTGGTCTCCACACACTGTATTTCTTGCTAGGCATCCTTGCAGGAAGGTTGTATAACTTGAAAATGACATCGCCCCTATTAAGTCGGCCTCATAATTGAGTTGTGACATGTTAACCGCAGTGAAGCCTGACCATAACAGTCAAGTTTCCCGTCTTGTAAAAGGCAACATGTTTATCTGAGATCATCTCCATTTGGATGGGAGCGGCTACAGAAGGACGAGGGACGCTTTGATGCCTCGAAAACAAAGTCTGCGCAGAAATCCTTAATGATGAAGGAGAACAGCATTTTCTTTCAAAGTCTTTTCACAGGCCAGATATGGCAGAGACGGGACAATCTTAATGCATTGATTAAAGGCTGTCAGCGTTGGTGAAGTAGACTGGATAACATTTGTGGAAACGGTCTTTGAGAGATGACTATAAAAGCTGATGTGGCCTTTCATCTCGGCACCGCTGGAGTAAAAAAAAAAGAGAGAGACGCTCCCTTCCAGCTTGATGAGCACTGTTTAAGTGGACGCTATTCTTTCAGACCTATATATATTGTTTTACTCTGTCAGCGTTGGACAAAGCACAGCCATTCCTGTCCAATATCAAAAGAGTAAGGGATATTTTTTTGCATAAAAGCACATGTGACACTTCAACTTGATGGGGTTGGGGGTCGGTGGGGAGGAAATGCGTCTCTTCTGAGTTGTGTTTTGATACATTTGAATATTTATGGGAGTTACAGCATGCGGGGTAATTACATTACAGGCGGGGAGAATGGATGCGAGCCATTGCATACATTTTCATGTACAAATTGGCCATTGTAGTGGAGATATAAAAACCCTCCTTGAGATAATGGCCTCCAAATTAGCTTGGTAAGCAAAGTAAGGGATTTACAGTGAACCGGGGAGAACCATCTCTGATGCGGTCTTTTCCTTTCTTTTTCTTTTACGCCGTTTCCCCTTTTTTATTTGAAGGGAAAGTGCAACCCAGTGCTGGGTTCTCCTTGAGTAGCACCCGTTGTGTAATTCCACAGGATAATATTGCTTTTCGTGTGGATCACTGCTGATGATGCCCACATGAGAGGGGGAATCATTGCGGGCAAACTCCCCTCCTAATGTGCCCATTACTTTATAATGATGCCAAGTGTTCAATTTCACAGTGGTGGCATGAATTTGTAATTACCACATATAGATTTCCCAGTGTCTTTTGATTGCGGGAGAAACATACTGTACCCACTAGCGCCTCGGGTCCAATAACCAGATGTGGAATAGTCTCCAGCTTGCCAGCAGCGTTCCCTCCCAAATGAGCTTCAGTCGGCTCCGACGGGAAGCGTTTTTCCAGTTTGCTATCTTGCGCGGATCGATACTCCACCTCCTCCCATAACGCTCGCGGAAACCCAAACTTCTAATGAAGGACTTTTGTTGCCGTGTTCCGCGAGCTCCGTAATGCATGTGGTCAATATGAGAGCGGATCTGCTGGAGAAGAGCGACGGGGGGGAGGAAGCAAAGAGCCAAAGAAAGAGAGGACGCCGTTGTTCAGTAATAAGCACTAACAGTCTCCTGGAGTGACCCAGATTTGGTTTACCTCAAACTGTCTAACTACCTTATCTCAGATTTTCAGCTTGATAAAGTGCTCCAGGTTTTTTTTTTTTTTTTTTTTTTTGTTAATCCTGGCTGGGGGATGGAGCGCATTATCCCAGGCCGCAGTTTTGTCAAACTCAGATTAAATTCTTGAAAAGGTTAATGGCTTTGCCTTCCAAAAAAGAAGAACAAATAAGGGCGAAAACATTTTTTTTGTTTAGGATGAGGCCTTTCTGATCACAAATGGGCTAATAAGTGAGGTACAGGTCTGGATGTTTCCCTGATGACCTTTTGTCAGAAAAGAGCTGATTAAACAGAAGGCAGAGTCGATGCAATTGGCGGAGCATGCAATTCTCAAAAACATGAAGGCCAACTCCATCAATCTCATTTCTGCTATACTTCCCCCATCAACAGTACGTCTGGAGCTGAAATTATGCAAGACAGCTAAATTGTACAAGTTATTTGAATTAACATCACCAATTGTTAATACTGATGCCTTGCAGCAAGAAGGACCTGGGTTTGAATCCTGGGCCTGGAGGCTCAGGATTCAAACATTATTCTCCCTGTGCATAATGTGGGTTCTCTCAAGGTACTCCTCCCACTGTCCAAAAACCTGACTATTGCGTTAAGTTTTCTCTCCTAATTGCCCGTAGGTTTGATCGTATGAGTGCACACGGGAATTTTGAAAAAAGCTCACGTTTGTCGCTAAAAATATTTTTAGGCTAGGATGAGGTGGTTTTCAGAGCAGACCTGGAAGAGGCCGACCTGCGATCCCTCACAATGATCTGAAAAGTGTTTGACTTTCCCTAGTAGCCCTGTTGCTCTCGCGACCTGATCTTGGATAAGCTTAAGACAATGGATGGATTGGGCAGTGGCATTATTCAGTGGCATTATTATTATTAAAAACATCTACAGTAGGATTGTTCCTGAGAAGAAATAATGGGGAATACTGTTTTCACCAGACATGAGACACAAATAAGACTGGCTTCAACCTAGAGAGTCTAATCAGTTTTCTCAGAATGAATTGACTTTTAAGTGGTGAAGACAATCTTGGTGGGAAATGTATTTATTTATTTTATATTCCACTAATCAAAATAGCCATTTGTTAAGAGCTTAAATTATCATCTTTGGGGTGTTTTGGGTCAGTAATACTTATAATGTTTTACTGTTTAGTCTGATATATTACTATATTTAGGCAAAAAAAGGCATAGTAAAAGCCAGGAGGAGAGTCTCACAGTTACTTACCTGCAACTGTAGCCCATAGTCAGATAAATGGAAGGAAGAACTCACAGTGTCATCAACTAATAGAGATTAACTCAGCACACCTTGGAGAGTGTCCTTCTCCGGAGAATAAATGAGGAATTAACAGCTCCTTCAGACAAGGTTCCCCATCATGGTAAATGTTAAGCTGAGTTTAATGCTGCCAGGTTTGATACATTTTGCAGGTCTTAGCACATTAAAAAGAGATTTAAACCGGCTTTTGCTGATCAACCCGCAGGAAGCCTTTGTTCTCAAGCCCATGATTTATTCAGAAGCATCGCACTCGGACCGCTGCTACTTTCCTATAGCCCCCGCGTTCTTCGGCAGCGTTCGTTTGTGCTGAGAAATACCATCTGGCTCGGGCAGTGAGGACTGTGAGAGAAAGTGTGGAGAGAAAGTGGGGCGGTCAAAGGGAATAAATAAAAATGTGTGAAGGTGAAGCATCTATCTATTGACCTCAAAGGGCAAGAAACAGCCCGCAGAGTTCTTAGTATCATTCTGAAACCATTGTTCACTTCTTGCAATTGGAAAAAGTATTAAAGAACCCATGCTCAGTGATTTGTAAAGGACATTCTGTGTCAAAATCTAGCTTACTGCCGGATGTATACAGATGGGTGACAAATGAAGGGAAGGACGAAGCGCTTGACCTCTGCAGTGACGGGAACTGGCTCACATATGCTTCAGGCGACTTTCATTGGCAAAGTTTAGATTCTCTTGTCCTCTCAATTGGAAAGGTCACTGCGAATCAATGCAAAGTTGTTCTGAGTCATCACCTTTATTCTGTGACAAAACCTTTCCATTCTGACGACGGATTGTCATTTTCCGGGATGACCGTGTCCCCTTTGAGAGGGGTGGGGGGGTCACTGAATGCTGGTAATAATGACGTAAGATCCTTACAGTCAACAGAACTTAGTAGAAGATTTGTAATAGACGTAAATCAATAGGTTTGCTTGCAAAGATATAAAAAAAAGTGCAGAAAAGGTAGGCATGGGATAGTATGAAATTCTCATATAACCTTTTGTAAAAATGTAATGTTAATGTAGTATTTATTTTTTTAAAGGTATGCAAAAACTTACAATGTTTAAAACAGAAAAGAAAATTAGGCTGACTACTGCAAAAACAACACACCCCAATTCTAATCAATTATAATATATTATTTGCTATACTTATTATTTTGATACATCTAAATACATGCTTCTAAATTTATAATTTGTTTAATACTAAATTGCAAATGTGCTTTAAAAGCAAAATAAGGCACATTTTTTGTTGTTCTGCTTTATATAGAGAAACAGTGGGGAGCAAACTGATATTAGCTAGCTATATCTGGACTAACTGCTTAACAGGCAGCATGGTAGCTGTGGTTTAGTTCTAGCAGGCTTTTGTCAAAAATACACTGCTCAAAAAAATAAAGGGAACACTTAAACAACACAATATAACTCCAAGTAAATCAAACTTCTGTGAAATCAAACTGTCCACTTAGGAAGCAACACTGATTGACAATCAATTTCACCTGCTGTTGTGCAAATGGAATAGACAACAGGTGGAAATTATTGGCAATTAGCAAGACACACTCAATAAAGGAGTGGTTCTGCAGTTGGGACCGCAGACCACTTCTCAGTACCTATGCTGTCTGGCTGATGTTTTGGTCAGTTTTGAATGTTGGTGGTGCTTTCACACTCGTGGTAGCATGAGACGGACTCCACAACCCACACAAGTGGCTCAGGTAGTGCAGCTCACCCAGGATGGCACATCAATGCGAGCTGTGGCAAGAAGGTTTGCTGTGTCTGTCAGCGTAGTGTCCAGAGGCTGGAGGCGCTACCAGGAGACAGGCCAGTACACCAGGAGACGTGGAGGAGGCCGTAGGAGGGCAACAACCCAGCAGCAGGACCGCTACCTCCGCCTTTGTGCAAGAAGGAACAGGAGGAGCACTGCCAGAGCCCTGCAAAATGACCTCCAGCAGGCCACAAATGTGCATGTGTCTGCACAAACGGTTAGAAACTGACTCCATGAGGATGGTATGAGGGCCCGACGTCCACAGATGGGGGTTGTGCTCACAGCCCAACACCGTGCAGGATGCTTGGCATTTGCCAGAGAACACCAGGATTGGCAAATTCGCCACTGGCGCCTTGTGCTCTTCACAGATGAAAGCAGGTTCACACTGAGCACATGTGACAGACGTGACAGAGTCTGCAGACGCCGTGGAGAGCGGTCTGCTGCCTGCAACATCCTTCAGCATGACCGGTTTGGCAGTGGGTCAGCAATGGTGTGGGGTGGCATTTCTTTGGAGGGCCGCACAGCCCTCCATGTGCTCACCAGAGGTAGCCTGACTGCCATTAGGTACCGAGATGAGATCCTCAGACCCCTTGTGAGACCATATGCTGGTGCGGTTGGCCCTGGGTTCCTCCTAATGCAGGACAATGCTAGACCTCATGTGGCTGGAGTGTGTCAGCAGTTCCTGCAAGATGAAGGCATTGAAGCTATGGACTGGCCAGCCCGTTCCCCAGACCTGAATCCGATTGAGCACATCTGGGACATCATGTCTCGCTCCATCCACCAACGTCACGTTGCACCACAGACTGTCCAGGAGTTGGCGGATGCTTTAGTCCAGGTCTGGGAGGAGATCCCTCAGGAGACCATCCGCCACCTCATCAGGAGCATGCCCAGGCATTGTAGGGAGGTCATACAGGCACGTGGAGGCCACACACAATACTGAGCCTCATTTTGACTTGTTTTAAGGACATTACATTAAAGTTGGATCAGCTTGTAGTGTTATTTCACTTTAATTTTGTGTGTGGCTCCAAATCCAGGCCTCCATTGGTTAATAAATTTGATTTCCATTGATGATTTTTGTGTGATTTTGTTGTCAGCACATTCAACTTTGTACAGAACAAAGTATTCAATGAGAATATTTCTTTCATTCAGATCTAGGATGTGTTATTTGAGTGTTCCCTTTATTTTTTTGAGCAGTGTATATCCTTTAGCTGAAGTAAGATTCAATGCAAAATGAATAAATCCTCAGAGTTGTGAAAGGCTAACAACTAGTCTGGATTTGGCAGTTTGTTTTCAGCTAGCATCCACTGTTTGAGCTCATTTTAGTCGCCTAACACAACTCACACTGAAAATGTGAAAATGCTTACACCCATCAGATAAAACACTATCATGAGATATTAAATGTCTAAACTTTACAAGGTATTATTAAGCTTCTTAGCTGAGCAAACCCACGGCGAAGAAGAATGTATGCTAGCATATTTGTAGAGTATGCTAGCATACTGTACAAGAGCAGAGGAATTAGTTGCGTCTTTCTGGCTTGCAAAGACTGAACAATATAATTCTCCTCTGACAGCCCTGGTTTGGGAGTTCTTCTGGATTTTTCTTGAGACATCTTCTGCCAAAAAGATGAACGGAGTATGTTTTGGCCTTCAGAGTGGACATTTACTGAATCTCAGTAAATATGGGAGTACAGACAGCAACCTCTGCCAATGGAACTTTGGTTGTTCGACACAGAAAACAACAACTAACTTACCATGTTTCTCTTCAGTTGTTAAAAGTAGCTAAAATTCTCCACCTGTCTGACTAACACACAGTGATATGACATCGACTTTAGGCAACAAACCATTACTGATAACTTCTGACAAATCGGCATGTTTTTTAATGACTTATCATGTGAACAAACTTATTTAAGTGTGATTTTACTTGCATTTCTTATTTAATGAAACCAATTAAGTTGCGAAATTGAATTGTTTTTTGACGCTAGTGGAATACTGGCAAAGTTTTGCACACGTTTGTAAGGGGAACGCAGCTTCTGTCATTCTCTAATTAGATAATTGAAGTCACCCCAGCACTTTAAGCTTTAAACCATAAGAAGATTATGATGGGAAAATTTGGGGATTTTAAATTGAAACTTTTCAAAGCCTTGAATACCTTGATACGTGAAATTGGCATAATCCTGAATGAATGTGTTCTAGTGTCAAGCAGTACCTCAAGAGCCTAAGTTACAATAAACGTGCAATACTGTAGTCAGACAAAATAATTATAGATGAGGTGAAGAGAAGGGCTGTTCAAATTGCCATTACAGCAGTCTGCACTGCATTTTGAACCCTTTAAACACTCCTTTGTGAGACATACAGTCTACATCACTCTCCTGTCGGTCTTCAGCGCCTCAGATGATATAAGGTGGTTCCTGTTTTTTCGGGCCCTGTCTGTTATTACTCTTTGCTTGGCCGCCTGCCACTGGCTCATGTAAACTGCACTTGTCCTTGCTAATGTACTTAGCTTTTTTTGTGGTGTACAAACAAAAGTGACAAATATCCTCAAGTCCAAAAGGGGCCTATTATCTACTGCCTTTTATGCGGCGTGGCATCCATCTTTTTACCACCGCATTATGTGTTCTCTCATGAAACATGTCTGAGTGAGGAATGATGAATGGCTTTCAATACAGAATAGATGTGTTGAAATGCGGCAAGGACAAACAACGAGGCCGCTCGCTGGTAAATCTGAATCTTTAATCTTGGCCTGTGTTCATGCGGCATTACAATCCATCACATGTCCCCCGAGAGTCATTGATTATGAAAACTAGATTATTGGTATCGGAACAACAATGTCCGCGATTTTGCACCTAAATATAGACCTGCAGTGAAAGAAAAATGCATTTTTAGAAACAGTGTGAAGGTTTGCATAACTCAGCAGTGAAAGTGTTGAACGTGCAAAGGGAAATCTGTTAGAGCCACAAGGAAACACGGCGACAAGAAAAGCATTTTGCACGTGGCTCCCACATTTCCCTCAGTGAGCAAACAGGATAAATCACACAGATATTGAATGACTAATTGTATTTTACCTCACTCTTTTACAGACTCAATAGAGAGCTAAATACCATGTCCTTATAGGTCACATTGCTATATTTGGAAATGCTCATTGCTTTTACAGACCAAGTCAAGCATGCGAGAACACCGTCTTTCCCTTCGACCACCTCTGTTTTCCCGTTTCCTCCTGAGTGATACCGTGTCTTCTGCTCCCCTGCACAGGTTAACGGAGAGTTGAGACCGAGTTCAATCAATGCCCCGAATTACCAGACGAAGGACGATGGAGCGGCCCATTACTAAGACTGACCCACTTAAGATCTGACCATAACAGTCAGACAAAGTGGGGTTCTTGCCAGCCTTTGAAAGCCATGTTTTCAGACCGAAACAAGTTTTTCTCATTACTGATCTGTCTGAGTGGGGAAAGGTTGAATGTCTACAGCCTCAGCCATGGAAAAACTGGATCAGAAATACTGCTGGGATTATCGAAACACACATAAAAACTCCTCCATTCCTTAAACTCAGTGTCAACTTCTGCTGTTCTGTTGTGGTTTTATGTGTAATTAGGAAGTTGTGCTTTGATGAGTGGAGGAAGGAACCACCTGGGTTATGTCACTAATGCTTTGAGACATCTTGGACATGTTGTCAGTTTACCCCTCAAAGACACACAACTATCCTCCTGTACTTTCAAAACAAAAACAATTTGAGGTTAATGTGCGTGCTTTCGGGGAAACTATTGGAAGAATGTTGATGTGCCCCTGGGACAGGCACTTAACCCCACGTTACCTACCGATCTGTGTGTCACTGTATAAAAGTGTGCAAGAGTAAATGGCTGAATGTGGCTCTAGTGTAAAAAAAACGTATACAGTGAAAAATCCCTGCATAAGTACATTCCATTTACCAGTTTGGAATTGTGGAAGGAAAATGATAGTGTACCTTGACAAAAGTCAAACATGTCGTCATGCTGGTACCTCCTGCTGTATTACAGAGAGGTTGGGAAGGAGATAATCAAAAACAAAAACACAGCAGTCTTGGGCTTATATGCTGTATGAATTGTACTTTAACTAATCCACCCAGTTATCCGAGGGAAAAAATTACCGGGACAAAGCAGCAATGTAATTGCTTTACGTTGCTGAACTCTAAGCCATGGATATCAGTCCTGTTTCAACATCATTAACAACTACTCCAATTACCAAAGCTGAAGCAACAAGCTTCGGGCGAGGTCTGAAACAACAATTGATTTGCTAGGCAACATGATAACCACCTTGCCACCAATATAATCCAGTAAAACAGCATTTGCTACAGCCATTCGGTTTTTTTCCACAAAAGTAACACAGTCTGTGTTTCCAACCACAGTAGCTGGACCTTCTTGAATTATTTTTGTTTTTGTTTTTGTAGCTAAAACGTTGTGCTTGCCTAATCAATATCTCTACTAAGCCCCAACATTCTTAAAACAGAATCCAATGAAGACAACAAGTGTTAGCAACACGGCTCAAAAAGTCTAAAATAAGAAAACAAAATTCTAAAAATCGTTGCAGAGATTAGTCATGAAACAAACAGTGCAGACTGTACACCTTTTTCCCCAAAGACACTGCACCCCCAAAATCACTTTGTTTTTGTTTTAAATACTAATTAGCAATGGGAGCCTCTCACTTTCTAAACATACACACATCCAACTTCACACTCTGCCAATAATGTAATTATGACAAATGCGGCGAGATGAGAGGCAGTGAAGTGATGTAACCGGGTCAAGTAAAGATGAGTCCGCTTGCGTCACTTTCTTGACAAGTCGGTACGCGCTTAGGCTGTGACAGACGCGTACAAGTGGGGAGGCTGCCAAATTGATAATCATTGACACATATGAGCTGAAGAAGAATTTTTGTCGAGTGAGAAGATTCATTTAAAGTGGTATGAGGTCCATTTTTAAACTTCATGGCTTCTGTGAAAACCCCGACGAGTTGGAAGCTATTCACATGTTTAATTGGCTGTTTATGCTACAGCCTTCCAGCAGGGCTGGAAAGGAGGCTCAGAGTCCAGTTTGAGTTAATCTTCATGAATTTCTATTTTATTACAAGAAAAGAAATGGTGAGAAAGGGGTGACACTGCAATCCCGTGCTAATGAGTTTTACAGACTGAGCGCGCTTGTAGAACTGGACTAAGGTCAGTGTAAATCTGGCTGGGCAAGATCCACACGACACAAGCGAAGCAACAGGACTTTCTTTCTATCTCAGTGAAGCACAATCTACCAGCTTGCACTAACAGGGTTAATTATGTTCTTTTCCACTGACACGTATAGCAAAAACATGTGACATTCACCATAAACTACAGGAAACTGTTTACGCACAAACAAAATAAGCATTCCAGTATACGAGGGGTCATCATGCAATTTTAATCCCAACTTCTGTTGTTTTTTAGAGATTATATTTGTGTGGAGCGCTGCTCACGTTTGGGGCATGTTCTATGAAACTAGCCCATGCAAGTCATTCAGAAGAAGGTTTGCTCATTCGCATGCTAATCTTATGGGTTAATATTTGTTCCTCTGATTTGCAATAACCCAAAAGTCCACCTTGTTTAATAGCTCCAATGAATAATGCACAATGCTTCTACGATGTTTAGAAATGCATATCTTTGCAGATGAAACTCCTAGCCAATCTTGGCTGACTTAATGTGATGTCACTATTGTCTCTGGGGGAAACGGGAGAAAGCCTCAGTAATGTTCTGTTATAAGCCTTTTTAGCTAGCATTGTGCTGTGCTAATGTTGACTTGAGCGCAACTTCTGATAAAATATATATGCATATATATGTGTTACAAGAATTACAATAATAAGAGATGTGTTATTGTTTTCTAAATGAGGTAGCTAGCCAGGTGGAAGCTAACGGTCAGAAGCACATGCATGTTTGACAACATGGTGAAATCACAGCCCCATCTAGTGGCCAGACATTACAACTACAGCTGATTGAAGGTGTCTTGGTGGTACCGTCTAAATGTTGAACTTTTCCCCAATGAATATCCGACAATACTGCCAGTTTACAGTCTTGTTTAAATGTAGCCTATCAGCGATTAGTTAGCACAGCTAAAACAGGAGCCTAAGTTTATTCACTCTAAAGAGACTCTTTCTTTTCTGAACACCTCACTAATACTGAACTGGATTTGGAAAAAAATCTCCACTCAAAGAAGCGTGGAACATAGCGTAACCCTTTAGCGTTTAGCTTTTGTTTCTTCATTGGACGGAAAGCAACAGCTTTTTTCTGTTTTTAACCGGCTGATTAGGCTAATAAGGGGCTCAAAATTTAACATCCAGATCAATGTAACATTTTTATGTGTCCAGTACATGTCTATTTTTATTCCATTGCAAAGGAAATCTCACTTGTCAATCAAGCTGAGTGGCTCATGCTCCGTCGGTTTGTTTGGGTTCTCTAAGTGCCCCTCAATCATCTGTCTCCTCTCAGCCAAACAGTTTATCACAGCTCCTCTTTGTTTTACTCCAAGTAAACTGGCGTTCTTTCTGAAATAACCCTGAAATGTAAGCAGCAGTGGGTCAAGGCATTAAATGTTTTCAAAAGCGTTGCTCAAGTTGTTCGGTATCTTAACAATTCTCATCTCATTTAAACACAAGCGAGCGAGTGAAGGGGTTCTGAAGTTGGGCTGGTTAGATTTTCCCTTTATGGAAACCCTGCATAAAAAAACTAAACTACACCTGAATTTAGTAATAGTTTCCTTATGCAGTATGATACTAGCTATATTGCTATCAGTACCAGTATTGCAGATACTGATACCGATATTATCATCAAACTTCTGACCCTTTTTAGGTATTTTTGTGGTTTATCTTTTCAATTATTTCTTTTAAAACCTCGGATGGAATGTAAATAAAGTCTACAGGTGTCTACAAACTTATTTTAATGACATATTTACATGGTATACCGGAATGATAGAAAAATAATTTATTTATTTTCTGCAACCTCTGTTTGTTTATTTTTAGTTGCCCACTTTTTATCCCCGCACCTATGGAAATAATTGCTGGGTTTTTGTTTATGTACCTTCTTTCATTTTTGGTTATTGTTTTGTCATTTATTAGTTTGTGTCTTTTCTCCAAATTACTCTCTTAAGTATGACTTGAACGTCGATGGATGGCGCACAATGTTTTGTTAAAAGTCCGAAATAAATGACAAAACATATTGTAAACTGTTTTCTAAATAAACTGCAAAAAATTAGAACCTGAGAGCAAATCAAAGTAAAATCTTCTTAATGGTTGAGTTGAGAAACTACAACAGGAAAATAAAAAATTGAAGAGGGAACCTGAAACTAAAATATCGATCTGATTCTGATAACGACTTGGTATCAATATTATCAATCATTTGGATTGGTCCGCTCATCGTTTTTTGACAGTTTCTCTGGGATCTCATTAAAAAGACCTTAAATCTTCAGAATGAAGTTCTGCATGCCTCAACGCTGGTAGTGGGAGGAATGACAGATTATCATCTCATATTGTGTGTTTTATAACTGTTATTAGCACAAAATGAAGAGATTTTGCAGAGCATAATGTCAAAAAAAAAAGTCATTTTACAGAGTCATGAATATTTTCTTTACAAGAACATAATTTGCTAATTAGTTATTGAAAGCTTTTGTTTTGTTTTTCTTTTGGAAAAATAATAAAATTTTCCTTTTTGAGCTTAACCTTTAAACGCTGAAATCCTTTGATTTCTGTCGCTTCTGTTTCCTTTTTCATGCAGTTGACTCACTAATTAAGACCGTGGAATTTTTGTACAAATGCAAAAACCCGCTTCGCTTTATCAACCCACAGAGCTGCGGCGCGTTAAAGGCGATACCAGCGGCATCACAGGCTCCGATAACCCCCACTGACCCCCGCCTCCGCCCTCCACCTTCCAGCCTCCAGCCCACCTCCGCCCCGGCTCCAACATCGCAGTTCGAAGGCGCGCGTTTTCATCAGCTCGCCACATGTTTACATCACTCTCTGCGTCTCTCGGGCGGTGAGAGTTGTGGAGAGTTTGGCTCCAGCTCAAACACTCTCACCACCTCCTCCTTCAGCACCACGTCCCCCACCCCACCTCCCCCTCCCTCTCAACAAGCACATTCCACTCTGGGCTCGTCGAAAGGGATACCCATCAGCCCCCAGAGCTAAATTCCAGCGCGTTTTTCTGGGAAAGCAGAAGTTGTGCTTTCATGAGGCCGGATGGCCAGAATGAAAACAAAACAACAAAAAAAAGCAACAGATTATTGGGGGTCGCCGAACGTCTTTCGTTTTAACCCTTGACAGGTACCGCTGGGCCGGCTGATGGAGACGGAGACGTGCGGCGCAGCGGGGGACGTTTCAGAGGTGTGCGTCTGCGAGAACGTTACATCAGCCGTGCTCTCGGCATCGCCTGTTGAATATTCATCAACGGGACACGATCAATTTGGATCAAAAACAGAAAAATCCTCTCCCTGAATGACACCCGGAGGTGATTTCTGCTCGAAACGTTTCGGGTCTTCTCTGAGAGTGAGAACATTCCTCACAGCTCAATCAAGGAACGACAAACAGAGGCGATTCTGACTCTAACATTCCTCGCTGTGATATCTAAGGAGCGCAAATTCTTGCCTTTTTCTTTTCTTTTTTTTTTTTTTCCTCCCCCACTTTTAATAGACAGGCGGCTCGGCACATCCACACTACATTTCTCCCGGCTCAATCAAGCGAGCATGAGAAGATGTCAGAGAAGGCCGCCCGAGGCTGCACTGGGATGGTTCACTCTTATCTGCCCAGACGAAGCCTTCTGGCTCTGACCTGGCAACCGTCAGTCTCCTCCCGACACCGAGCGCCCGGCCTCTAATGAAGAAAGTGCACATCATTCGGAGGAGCACTCCCATCGCTGCCACCGCACATTAGGCCGGCTTTCAGCGCGGCAAGAGGAAGCAGGCGCCCGAATTTACGTCCATAAAACCACAAACTGTTTTTTTTCCCTGCCCTTATAACATAAACAATAACAGTATTTCAATGTTTGTCACTGCAAAGATACAAAATATTACCAAGTATTTTTTTTTTTTTTTGTCTAGTTTCTTGTGCAAATGTGATGGTACACTTGAAATAAGAGTTACAAGTGACTTTTCAGCAAGACACAGGAGCCTGTTTTAAATCCATAATTACTTAAAGGGGGCAGTATTATGTATTTTCCAGACACAGAATAATTTTACAGAACAATCAAGTGTCTATGTTACAAAAATGCTATAAATACGGCTTAAAAGAAGTTTGACTTTGTAATTTAACGCCTTGAAATTGGGCCTCTGTCTCCTTTTTTTAAATTCCACCCTCAGGAAGTCATCGCTGCATCGCTCCTCTATTAGCTCTTTAGCGACGTTTTCCACAAACTTGCCCTGAGAAGGAGCTCATATAATGAGCTCAGCAGACACGCTGTTCCGCCTGGTGTTTGCTAATTGCTGCTGGCTAGTCTGGAGGAGCCGAGTGGCGGCCTCTCCGAGGCGGAAGTTCGGTAGTTTGGAAACTGCAGTTCCAGGGAGGCGGCACTCCGTTTCGCCAGGCGTTTTGCTCAGCTGAATGGTTGCCAACGGGAGATTTAAGGATTTCTCACATGAAAGAATCGAGGCATCACTCCACAGAAGTTTTTGGTGAGGGAATAACATAATTACATGACGCAAATCTCAAAAAGCCAATTTTACATGACTCTGCCCCTTCAATATCGTTAAAAAGTCCTACTTCCAAGTGGAAGATTATTTCACTAATAACTAGGGGAAAATGTCTTGTTATAAGTGAAACAATCTGCAAGTGGATCTAGTACTTTTCAATCAATATTAAGAAATTACTGACTTAAATAAAGCCCCTATTTCATGTAGAAATGTTAGCTAAAAGTTAGTTTTGTCTTATTTAAAGTGTACTAAGATATTTTTATTAGTGAGTAGACCAAAAGAGCTTCGCAAGATTGTGTGTTTTTGCAGCGTTTTTAGGAGGCGAGTGTGCTGTTTGAGTAAATTGGACACAATGAGTATCTCGCTGCACACACTGAATGGGAGTCAGGTCAGACTGCTCCGTCTCTCAGTACATTTTTACGAAGACATTGTAATTTAGAATGGAATCACTCATTAAATTTAAAGGGATGTGGGAGGGTTAGGACGCTGTCCCAGCAGTCAGCCCGTCAGAATGTGGTGCAGCTCAGCCGTGCGCATGCATTCCAGTCCGGGAAGGTTTAACATGTTTGTTTTTATTAATCTAAAACAAATTGTTTGACTGCGGAAGAGAGCGCAGAAAGAGCTCGCGGTACTGATCCGAACACAGTCGGTTTCCTGTTGGTTTTCGTGCACGCGTTCCGCTTTTTATGCATCGCTCTGATTACATTGCACTTCGTACAAAGCCAGCGTCAGGAATGTTTGAGCTAAATGCTGTTTTTTCTTTTAAATGTTCTTCACTTGAGAAAATTATGTCATCCTGAGAAACCGAAAGCTGTTATCATGTGGCAGGATAATTTTTCCGTTATCTCTGGATGACAACATTTGTTTCCTCGTGATAACCAGATATTTGCCCCGGGGGGGGGGGGGGGGGGGAGAAATGCTTTGCTTTTGCTTTTGAAAATGGTTTGAAAATCTGAATTTCTTGACAGAGCTTTTTTGTGTTGTTGTTGTTTTTAAGAAATTTGCTGGTTTCCACAACATACCTCATCTGTTTTTTGAGGATTTGATTGTTTGGATGCTGGCCAACAAAGTCAGTTTATAAAAATCTTCCTTTTTGATATATGAATAGACACCAGCGCTGTCATCTAACATCAGAGACACACACAAAAAAAATGTCTTTTTTTAAATTTTTTTATGTTGTTGCATTTCTAGCTAAGTTTTGTTTCAGCTGAACAGAAACAAAACTGAAGGTATTTATTTTGGGACAAAAAGAGGAACAATCTACAGTCAACGCACAGCTTCAGTTATCACAGCTAAAAACAAGTGATGAGGGTGTAGTGATGAAATCTAACCTGAACCTCCAGTCACATAAAGACAGTTACAAAGTCGGTCTTCTATCAACCTGAAGAACATTTCCAGGATTAAAGGACTAATGTCCCAACAAGATTTTTTTAAGTTTATCTTTAGTTGCTTTGATTGCTGCAACAGTAGCTGCGTTACTATTGACCACAAAGGTTGTGTAATTTGACATTTTAGCAATAAATTAGCTTAATGGAAGCACAGAGATTAAAAAGAAAAACTTTTTGGATAAAACGTTTTGGCCCTTTGGATACTTTGGTCGTATTGAAATTGGTGTTTTCCGCAAAACTGCAATGGAAACACCTTGTTTTTTTTTTGTTTTTGGTACAAACCCATGAAGAAGAAGACGACAGGAAGTGGTAGGAGGATCCGGGCGCAGGGTGGGTCTTAATGACTTATCACGTGAAAAAAGTGACAAGTCACTTAGTGGAATATTGACACAGTTTTTCACACATTTGTAATGGAAACACAGCTACTATCTTCACAGGTATGCCTAAAAAAATCTATAACGCTGCTGCTCAAGTTCTCACTAAGACCGAGCACATCACCCAGTTCTACAGTCCCTACACTGGCTCCCTGTAGCTCCGAGAATAAACTTTAAAATACTGCTGTTGGTTCAGAAATCACGACTGAACACCACAATATACATTAAAGATTGTATTAACCTCCCAGACCTCTCAGGTTTTCTGCTTCTGGTTCCCCAGAACCAGAACCAAACATGGAGAAGCAGCATTCAGCTTCTACGCAACACAAATCTGGAAACAAACTTCCAGAAAACTGCAAAACAGCTGAAAAACTGAGTTCCCTTAAACCAGTGGCATGTTTAGAGCTGCCTTTGATTAGTAGGAAATGGAAGATTAACATTTTTGATGTGTATTTACTTGATGATGACATTTGACAAAATGTAATGTTTGTTGCTTATTTCACTATTGGTGACTGTGTGATGTTTTCATCCAGTAGTTTCTTCCCCCCACCCCCCGCCCCGTGTTCCTCTGAACACTTCTGGTCGCGCATGTCGCGGTGCATCACCTCTGCTGCTTCATATTGAAAGAAAGGAGGCGATGGAATCATTTCCTGTCATCGCCTCGCTCTTTGGTTCCTCGGCAACCGGGCCGAGCGACGACGGAGTAGAGCGCCTCTTTGATTCCCCCGGACCGTGTTTTCTAATGAACCCCCAAAAAGCACGTTGTGAGATGAAAACCTTTGATTAACGCCGGACTCATAATGAAACTGAGCCAGACGCTCATATTGATCCTTGTAATGAAACATTTTGTCCGTCATGGAGGCCTCAGACGAATCAATCCATCTCGAACCCCCCATCTCTCTCTTGAATATCTGATGGCGGTCGGAAGGTGGGGGGACTTCATGGCCATATTTGCATCGGGCGGCTCGTTTTGTCTGAACGTCAAAGTGATGAAGAGCTGACAAACTGCAATACGTCCGCATATGCATGCTGTTCATGATCGGGTCTTTGCTCAATGTCAAGAATCTGCACTTCCAAAGAAAAGTATTACACGGCCAATCCATACGCAGTGTATCAATACTCCTCTATCTGGACTCAGTGAAAACATTGCATGGGATCGATGCGCTTCAGCCTCGAGGCCCGAGATGTTCTATTAACGGTTTCACACCGCCGTTTAAATCAGTGGTAAAAGGGGGTCGATTCTGAGTCATCCAGAATATCAGCGATGCTTGGTTTTCATGATGGGGATGTAAGTATGAATAAAACATCGACGCCTTTCTCAGATTTATTTAAAAAAACGACCAAAAAAACGTTTTGCAAGATTTGGCATTGCGAGTAGTTAAAAAAAATAAAAATCGCAACGTATTAGTAAGATTAGTGGAGAATTTGGGGGGGGGGGGGGGGAAACAGACGTCAGAGATGTCCGGTCCTATTTTAGGAAAACCTAAGCAGCAAAGGTTCTCTTTAGAGTTTTATCACTAAGTCACAGCTGCTAACCTTATGGCTTTTTAGCAATAAATTTCATACGTGTTGATTTGATTAGGTGCCTGCAGTTAACGTTTGATTCGAGTTATTTCTTTGTGTTTGCAAACTTTGTCTGAGTGGTAAAATGTTGCGGAAAGTTAAACGTTTTCTTTCTGATTTCCGAGGAGTGAGACAAAGGCAGAACAAAGAGACAGTTCTGTTAAAAAAAAAAAATAAAATCCAAATCGTCGTCAAAGGAGCAACAAAAAGAACAACCGAACCTAAAAAGTCAATGACTATTTCCTTCCCTTTGAGATTACTTCAATAAATTGCGACGCCGCAATACATTTCCCTCCCTCTATAAACATATTTGGCTTGTGACTTTACAACGAGCGCCTGATCATAACTATAAAAACATCAATAACGCTTTAGGTGTCTCAAGTTGATGCTAAACCCTCGATATGAATTCCAGGAGAACAAGGACCGGGAGAACGGTGAAGAGGAGCAGGGAACGGGGAGCGTGAGCCGACCTGAACCAGGCCGACCGTCGGAACAGGAAGCGTTCGGAGCAAAGAATAACCAGAGAGCCCAAACAATGAGCCGCCTCCACCCAGCCACCGTCAGAAAAAAAATAAAAATCACTGTTTCATGTGACTTCAGCTCCTGTTTGTTCCTCCATCATTCCCAGTGAGCGGTAATTGCGCAGCAAAACATCCTGTTTTGAGTCGCCTAACTCAATAGAGTTGCCGCAGCGATAAACAATAAGAGTAATTCCTAAGCCGTGTAATGGCAAGAAATGAATAGGAAATGGGTTGTGACAGAAACAAAATAAAAAATCGTAGTTCATTTTTCCTTTTTTACACCCCTCGGTGCGCGGTGTCGTATTCTTATTCCTAAAAAAAAAAAAAAGGAGGTCAAGCGGACGTGTTGTCTTGTTTATGCTGCTGTAAAGACGACAGCTCCCAAAGGACGTTATAAATAAATTTATAAGATTCCAACGCGGGTGGGAGTGGGGTGTGATTTATGCCTGGAACTTGCTGAGACGGTGGCCTGGGTCAGGGAGAAAACCCTGGCCAAGGTTGACTTTGAGCCCAGATTAAAGTCTGACTGAAGCCTGAGAGCCAGGAGTTATGGAAGGTGGTACATTCATTGTTACAGCATTTCTCAAACAAACGTGAGCCAATAAAACAATTTGAGGAGTGAGGGGGCGGGGGGTGGGGCAGAAAAAGAGGCAAACTAAGGCATCAGAAGGAGGCCAAGCCGTCGTAACAGGAAGTGAGGTAAACCTGCAGGTGTGTCCACATGGAACCCTACGAAGACTTACAAGGGAAACGGGGGGTGACTACGACGTGTTGGGGTCGCTGGGGATGAGAACGTTTCAGCCGAAAAACTGAAATTTTCTAGACAAAACCTGAAAATTTCGGAGTTTAGAAAGCGCAAAAGGCAAGCTAGTAAAAAAAAATACATAAATAAACTGAAATTTTCAAAGAAAAAAAAAAGTGTAGATTTCTCACTCGAACATTTTTGACTGCTGGAAATTTTTAGTAATTTTTTTTCCCAGGTTTTTGCTAGAAAGTTTGAGATTAATCTCAAAATTTGAGCTTTTTTTCTGTCAAATTTGCTACTTTTAAAATCCTTTGTTTTGAGCTCTTTGTGACGCTTTACTCGTTATTTCACATTATATTTAAAATAATGTAAATGTTAAAATAATAATACCTGCACTTTCTAGACTGTTGCAGTTTATTTTTTACACGTTTGACCAAGATAGTCGACCTATTATTATTGTCAGTTTCAGTTTCTTTATTAATTATTTTTTACATTGGGTATTGCACTCCTAATTACTTCTAACTGATTGATGAAATTGTAATTGTGTTGTTTTTACATATTTCACCATATCTTGGGAAGTTTATCTAATACATTTATAATCCAGTACCTTTATGCCCGTGTTTAAAACTCAATTCAGCTTCGTTTTTCTGTATTGGATTGGTATTGGCCGATACTAAAGCTCAAATATCGGTATCAGTGTCGGAAGTGAAAAAAGTGGACGTGTGGCTGGGCTCATCAGATTCTCTCACAGTAAAAGGGGAATAAGAATAATAAGGAGGAGTGGAGCAAAGCAAAGAGATGTGGAGAGTGGCGAAGAGATCGCAGAAGACAGGAGGACGGATGTAAAGCTGTTCTAGAGGGGAGGATGAGGTAGTGGAGTTATCCACAGGCTGGGTCTGCAACCCGAAAGCTACGTGAGGTGCAGCCGGCTGTTAGCAAACCGCTGTGGGAGAATGAACAACTCCATGGAAGTAGAGAAAGAGAAATGATGTCAAATGTAAAGGATGTGTGAGTTTTTTCAAAGTTTGACAGCTTTGAAAGAAACGCTTCTATGTTTTCCCGGTTGCACACACGTAATCGGCCGGATAGTGTTTTAAAGAATCCAGCGTCTGTCGAGCTCTGGGCCGTGGGCTCACATCCCATTTGGTGGGATCTTTCTCTGGTAACCAGAACTTTAATGACATGCCTTCACTTGCCACTTGCCTCCCTGGGAATCATGCTACTGCCAAAAGATTAACTTATGGGAAGTTTGTTGTAGATTTCCGATCTCTGAATTCTGTTTGGGAACAATAGTTTAAAAAAAAAAAAAACAGGGTTCAAGATTTACTCTAATTTTATTTTATTTTTTCAAACTTTACAGCTTATGTAGTGTTAGAGCTGCAGTTGGTAACTTTTACAAAAAAAGTTTCTTTTATTTATTTGTTAAAATTATCATTACATTACGTGTATAAATCCCTCTCTCAGTGCTAAGTGCAGAAATACACCACTCAGTTAGAGACAACCAATCAGAGCCAGGAGGAGGGTCTTAGTGCTGTCAATCACTAAGACCACTAAGGTCACTAAGGTGTGTTCACCACCTCCCAATAGCTCTTTGTTAAACAACAACTAGTTCACCACAACTTAGCCCTCCACCATTGCTAGGGCTAGTTAGCGTTGCCTCCAATGGTATGTGGTTTTTCCACCACTGTCATACTGAGCAGTGTACATCAGATTGATTGACAGCGCTAAGCCCCTCCTCCTGGTTTTGATTGGTTGTTCTTGACTGGGAGCTGTGCATTTTTGCACAACACTAGCACTGGGAGAAGGTAGAGGAGCTAAAAATGTTTCCCTTTTTTTCACAGATTATCTGTCGCATACCATGATGTCACAACATGGTGACATGTTGTGACATGTGACCAGGTGACATGTCACAATTTTAATAATTGTGACATTTTTAATAATCAATTTTAATAATCTCTATATATCTGATGTCATGCAATAGAGCAACTTTGCTAGACTCTTTTCAGTCTTTCTGTTTTGTGAAAATAGATATCTGTCAATTTTCTTCATACACCTTTCCAAGCGCTGGCTCAATTTTGTATTTATCCATTTTTTTATTAACAATTTTCCAGGGAACAATCACAAAATAATTAATAAGGAATAATCTAAATCAGCAGTTTTAGGCAGTAATGCAATTAACTTGATCCAGAATTGAGGGAAATATATACATTTTTGGCAAATATTAAAGTTTTATTTGTCTTTTTTAGTCAGCAAAAAACTGCCTCCACCATTCAGATGCTGCTGTTCTTGTCTTTGGCCAAGGCTAGTTATGCAGTTTTTAACCTACTGGCCACTGACTTCAAGTGAAACACTGTCACTTTTAGACTACTACACATTAGGAACTCATGTGAAAACTGGGGAAAAGTAAAAAATTTCCACATGTGTACTTTGCTGCGCTCCTGCCCTTGTGCCTGTTTTCTGTCTCACTCTAGAGGATGAGACTATTGAAAAAATTTAAGATTCTAACCGTGGTCAGTTCTGCTGAATTTTTTAATTTTTTTATTTAGGATTTTCTCTTTAGAATAATGTGGAATAAAAAACAGATCCATCAAAATTTCCGTTACAGTATAACAATAATCTGCGGGCAGCTCTTAAACCCATAAAGCAGATGGGGTTTGAGAGAGACTTTCCCTTCTTTTTCCTCATAGCGGAGCTGCTGAAAAACACATTTCACTGCTAAGATGATCCAGCTTTGCCTCAAATCTGTCCACTGAGTGTCAGACAAAGAGGAGAGGTCGCAGCTCAGCCATAAAGTGAGTTAGCTCATTTGAGTGGCACCATGAAAGAAGGCTTTAAAAGAAAAACTCAAGTTAGAACGGTCTGGATCGACGCTGAAATATGCAGAGTTCCACCGAAACACAGGACAAGTTGAGACCTTCAGGGTTGCATTGGGAATATGTCTCCAGCATTTGGGTTACCAAGGTTACCATTGTATATTTATGTAGAAAAATTGGACGTAGTTTGCTTACCTTCTTCCAGTGTTTCAATAATTCATGGCCTGGTATCAGACATTGGAATGGAGTTGATTGGTTTCAGTGTAGTCCAAGCAAAATGGTATGCTTTGGTGTAGCTGCTGTCAATCATTGTTTTTATGTAACGGGTTTTAGCACAAATCAGACCCAAAACCACCACAGTCCCCACAGCACAAGTTAAACAGACTCTAATCAATAATCAGAATGTGGAAGATGAATATCAGCTTCTTATCAGTTGATGAATTACTGTCAGAGCAATATCGGAAATTTGGTTCCTTTACTGAGGATTGTTTCACCCGCAGGACCATATAGAGGAGAATCCTCTATACACTGACAATGAAAACGATGGCGTAATGCTAAAATAGACATATTGTGCAGAATGTGATGTTCTTTTTACTCTTTTTGCTCTTTATATAGTACAAGTAAAACAACGCCACCAGGAGGATGATTGACAGCCCTAAGACCCACCTCCTGGCTCTGATTGGTTATTTCTAGTACGCACTGGGAGAAGGCAGTCAAAGTGAATTTTTTCACAGATTGTCTCATAACATTCTGTCACAACATAATGACAGTTTGAACAAATATGTAACAAAACTATTTTCAATAGTTACATACTGCAGCTTTAAAGGTAGCTTGCTTTCTTAGAAGTAATGCTAACTTTAGCTTTCTTTTGGCTAGTTGACCAACAGTGCAATGCAACAGGTGCTTCATGTAGTTTTTTTACTTTGTCTTGTATCTCATAAAAAAAGGACCACAGAACTATAACAAATGGTATGAAGGAGTTTTTCAAACATTATTGTACCATGATACCAGTTTTCACTTTTAGCGACTAACCGCAGCTTCGTAGAAAACGTAAACAGTCCCTGCTAACTTGCAACTAGCATGCTAGCATCAACAGTCGCAAGCTGCACAGAGCTGTTCCATGTGGAGTTTGCATAGTTACCTGAGAACGCCTTTTTTTTTTTTTTTTCTCGAGGAATAGCTGTGCTGAAAAGGGTAATCAGCTTTGTGTCGAACAAAAAGCAGGTGTGTGTGAAGCTTGCAGCGTGGGGAAGGAGCTTAAAGGGAAGAAGTGGGTGCATGCTGTGGCAGCCAAAGAGAGGAGGGAAGGAAGGCTCCACTTTTTTTTCTTTCCCTCCTTTTAAAGAAGAAAAAAAAAAGAAAAGAGGGAAAGAAGGCTGATGATAAATCCCAGAAATAGATTTCGGGCTCAAAGTAACAGAATCCAAGCTGTTCCCTCTTTGCCATACGGCATCTGTCTTCAAACGTCTGGGATGACACAGCAAGCATCCTGTTTATTGACTACCAGCAGGAAACGCTTTCAGAGCTAACAATGTGCGCTAGTTACAAGTCTCCTTGCTGCTGTTGCTGTATCCCCCTTTTTTTTGTAACCTCATCCCTCTCCCACTCCCCCCCCCCAAAAAAAAGAAAAGAAAAGAGAGGGGGCAGGCGGGGAAGCTAACTCCCAGGGAAAGCAGCGCATCAATATTCATTCATGCAGAACATGCGCTGTCAAGTAGAAATAGAGACGGCGATGAGTGCTGCATTTATTTGTCGTTTACCTCCTGGTATGCTAATATAATGAGGTCTGCACACCAAATAACCAAAGTCTGCGTGAACGCTGATCCTCTCTGGTGTTTCCAAATGCGTCTGGCAAACCGAGAACACAAATACCGCCTTCGGGGGGTTTGGATCCATCCCCCCCCCTCCAGAGAATACTTAGCAGTAACATAGGGCTGTGTTTCCCTTTGAGGCTGTAAGGAGAAAATGATATTATTCTATCAGCATAAGGTTATTGCATTATGTGTTCCTTACATACTTCAATAAGCCATAAATCTTAAGGCGAAGCGCTGGGAGGGATGAGGGGCCGGGGGAGAAGCTGCACAAAAGGTAGAGCACATCATTGTTTTATTGATGACAAGCTGTGAAATGGTCCGACTGTCACGCTGGTTGTTAGGCGGCGGATGAGCGGCTCAAACCGGGGAGCCTGCCGAAAAGGGTCAGAAAAGGCAGAGAGGATTGGAGAATTAAAAATATATATACAGTACAGACCAAAAGTTTGGACACACCTTTTAATTCAATGAGTTTCCTTTATTTTCATGACTATTGACATTGTAGATTCACACTGAAGGCATCAGAACTATGAATAACACATGTGGAAATATGCACTAAACAAAAAAGTGTAAAACAACTGAAAATACCCCTTATATTCTAGTTTCTTCAAAGTAGCAACCTTTTGCTGTGATTACTGCTTTGCACACACTCTGCATTTTCTTGATGAGCTTCAAGAGGTAGTCACCTGAAATGGTTTTCACTTCATAGGTGTGCCCTGTCAGGTTAATAAGTGGGATTTCTTGCCTTATAAATAGTCATGAAAATAAAGAAAACCCATTGAATTAGAAGGTGTGTCCAAACTTTTGGTCTGTACTGTATATATATATATATACACTATATATATATATATGAATAATTTCTTTTTTAGTCAACTTTTTTTTTTAGCTTTACTTCCTGTTATAATGTTATTCCCTCATCTAAAACATACCTGGAGTGTCGCCTTTATTCTTTCATGCATGTTTGAGAAATCCCCGCCTTTGTGGACAAAGCCCCTCCTTGGAGCTGCAGTTTTCGAGCTTAGAGCATAGTTCTCACAGAGCAGCCCTTCCCCAATCAGCTCCTTTAGACTAGCCAGCAGCAATTAGCGAACACCTACCAAACACGAGCTACTTTTCTGTGAGACGCTGATAAAAACGTTGTTAAAGGGTTAATAGAGAAGCAATGTTGTGACGACTTCCTGAAGGTGGAGGGGTGTCTTAAAGAGACAGAGGCCCAATTTCAAGGTGTTAAATTACAAAATAAAATTTCTTTTAAGTCATATATGATATTTATAGCATTATTAGAACAACTGAAAGTACCATAATTACGTGGTCAGTTGCTATGAAATGGCAGTATGTGCCTGGAAAATATCGTTTTAGTGCTTTTAAATGCCTCAAACCAGCAAAAATTGGAGTCTATCTAAGTTTTACCTCACTTTGATCATCCAATCTCCATGACATCCCTGCACTTCATGTTGTTTATCATGGCAGAAATCCACTTCATTGAATTGGCATTTTAATAAGCTAAATATGCTAAGATAATGATTTCCATGTAAGTTAATAACTGCTTTTAACCTCTCAGAACTCCTCAGCTGCTCACTCTAAACATGTATAGAAGGGTAATTTACCAACAAAAAAAAATCAGTTCCAAATATCCAACATCCTTAATCTCTTAAGGTTTCCTTATAGGTGGTACAGTTATGGGACTCTGGCTCACGCATCATGGCCTTGATTTGGAAACTCTGATCAGGAAGGAATGAAGGAGCAGCATGAAAATAAAAAATGGGGAAAACCATTAACATTTTCCACGGTCGGGGCAAACCTACGGTCTTCCCCTCAGCCTACAGTAGATCATTATGATGATTTCTGTGCTGGCTGCCAGGACAGAAGCTGATATATGACCCCTTGTGAAATTTTAAGATGTGTATAAAACAATATGGATGTACGGTTTGACTGCACACTGGCACGAGTTAGCACCGGTGCGTCTCCTATCGCTTTCGCAGTGTAAACAGCTTTTCCTAACATGATGAGAGGCGGGCCTCCGAGGGCCATGCCAGGACTTTACCCGCCTGCGTCTTCTCAAGCACAGTGAAGCCTCCGGGCTGCAGAGGTACGACAGCGTTACACCCACCATCATTCATACAAGGCTGGCTGTGGCTTAAGAGGATCCGTGCCTGGCAAAAGTATTCAAACCCCCTAAAGCTTGGTGGGGTTTTTTTTTCCTACATTCAGTCACATTAAAACTGTCGCCAATGCCGTTACAGTATAATATGAGACAGATAATCTGTGCAAAAATAAAGCTAATCCACCTCCACTCTGAGCTACTATTGTCGTCTGGAGAAACACACCACTCCCTGTCGGAAACAACCAATCAGAGACAGGAGGCGGGTCTTAGTGCTGTTAATCATCTTTGTGTACATGTTTATGAATGTGCTAATGGTGGAAAAACAGCTCACCATTACAGGGAAACCTTTCATCCACCATCATCGGTGGTTACGCTTAACTAGCCATAGCATTCGTGGCAAGCTAGACTTGGAGAGAGCACCAGAGTGATTGACAGCACTAAGACCCGCCTCCTGGGTCTGATTGGTTATTTCTGACTGAGTGGTGTATTTCTGCCGTTGGTACAGATATACAGCTGCGAAAATAATTTAGCACAGGAGATAAAATGTTTTTATAGATTATCTGTCTTAAATCAAGCTGCCAAAATGTTTTGACAAATATGTAAAAAACATATTTTTTAAATAAAGTTACATACTGCAGCCTGGGATTTTATTTGACCTCTTTGTCTATTATGAACTATGGAAATGTTTATTAAGGTTTTGCTCCATCGTCTTATTGTGTATGATGGCACGTTGATATTTATCACCAACCGTGGTTCTTTTGCACATCATTGTATACTCAATTCTAAAACTATCTGGACATCCTTATATATACACACAACAGCTCAGATATTGGTGTGTGTTTATTTATAGCACTGTTCTGGATGCTACTCCTTATTATCAATCTTGTTTTTTTAACAAGGAAACAGGAAAAGTTACAATCTTAGATCTATGCATGTTTTACAATTTGTTGTCAAAATTCCAACTGAAGAAATCTTTACGTTCTCGACCAATTCTTCCGGGAATAACTAATTGAAACCAGTTTTATGAAAGTTGCTCCTTGTCTAGTATTGCTTGAGTCTTCACCAGATTGTTGTCTAGGTTAACTAAAGCCAGACAATTTTGGACGTGGGGATTTCTTCCTTTGGATGTGTTTGCTGTGAAATAAATGAGTTTGGTGGTGGAACTTGATTAAAATTTTTAATCGAGTTAATTGCAGTCAAATAGTCACATTTTCATCTTAAACAACATATCGACAAATAAGCAATATTCTCAACTCAAATACAGTTTCTGTTGCTAAATTATTGAATAACTAGGCCTGTCAACAGGAAACGATATTTGATTTTAGTCTGTTATTTAGGTAATTCAACCATCAGAATGATGCAATTCATTCACCTTTCAAATGTTTTCCCTTCATTGGAACTGTTTGTTTCATTGACATGGTATTTTAGCTTTTGCTAGTTAGCTAACTCCTGTTAGCATAACTTGTACACAACACTAGTCTTTTCCAGAGTCCAATCAGATAGTTTTTTTGAAGCAGGAACTCCCAGTGGGCCAAGAGAAGCATATTTGTCGTCCATTGCTGTTTGATAATGTCGCTTGTGCGTCAGATTTATGGGTGTACCAGAAACACATGATTACAAACGTTCCGTTCTGAACTTTAGTATGTCAAAAAAAAAAAAAAATTGACACGTGAAAATTTTCTGGGAGGGCCCCTTGCAGTATGAAATGCCTTTGCAAGTCACCCTATGAATATGTGGCCCTTATATCTACATCGAGTGTCTGTAAAAAATTTAACATCCTGAAACACACTCCAAGCAAACATTTTGCTGAGTCAGAAAAAGGACCCAAAGTGTCTAGTTCATACATCATGTTCCATTTTTTTTACCCTTATTTTCAATGACTTAAAGAAAGAAAAAGCACAAGGAGAGAAAATTGCTGGTCACCAAATGTCACGGTAGCATTTCGAACACGTGTCGGTGCTCCTGTGTCTGTTCAGTTAAAAGCCCTGAAATCACTCTCTCTGCGTGTGTGTGTGTGTGTGTGTGTGAGTGACATTGTTTATGTTTCACTTATCTCCGGCAGATGTTAGCTGAGTGAAATTGAATTCCTGGCAATGAGGGGAGGAGGGTTCACGGCTCGCATCCTCTTTTATGTCTGGGGACAGGATTTCTCCTGGCCAGCCTTGATCCCCTGATTGTCCGCACGGCGAGGTGACTGACGACAGAGGTCGGGGGGGTCAAACGGGCTCTTCCTGACTTCGCTTGGACCAAGGAGCCGGTCTCCGGCAGCGTCCGCGGCCGAAACGACGCAAAACCAGAAGCAAATCCTACCAGGGGGCAATACAAATCAGCAGCTTGATTCTCGCAGCGGCGGCAATAACGACTGAGTTGCACGCATCGGCTCAGTCAACACACTGGGCGCATAGTTTCTTTTCTTTCTTTTTTTTCTCCCCACATTATCAGGCTGGACTTGTAAATCTCCCTGAAAGATAAATCCCACAGTGATAAAATGTAGTCAGTCATCTTTATTGGATTTCTCAGATCAGTGTGAAAACGGCGAGATGAAATCGCCGCTCGCAAATAAAAACACGACCAAGAACCCCATCCTCCTCCCCCTCCAGCACCACCACCTAACTCCCCGAGTGAAAGGCTTTGCTCGGATGCTGAATGGCGGACATTTATCTCATGGACTCGGAGCTGCTGCTCTCTGCCATTTTCTTCCCCCCAGAAATTGTTGTTTAGATGATGCAGCATCGCTTTACTGTAAAACCAATAGAGAGAGTGCGAGGGGGGGGAATCAGGAGAGCAATTTGATGTCATTTGCTGGGGAGGCCGGTCTCATGTGTAGGCTCTCTGTTTCCTCTTGTTTACCCCGGGCTGTTTTTCAGCCTCTGCATAACAGCCCTGAACAAACATGACTATCAGCTGATATCGCAACAGTTCTCCACAAGCATGAGCAGATGACACTCATTACCAGCGCAGGTCAGGAAGACGTTGACGACAACAACAACAACAGCAACACCTCTCTGGCTTCGTTAGGCTTAATTGAAATAATTTGCTTCCCTCATCGAAAGCTGGACCCCCGAAAAATGACAACAATAGAAATGGGGAAGTTTGGACAATGAAAGCATTAAGCAAGGGGGAAAAAACCACTCATAATTGTCATGCTTGCTTTTGCCTGAATGTTACATAATCTTACTAAGAAAGCAAAATGAGTTCAGTGTAGTCAGATACTGCAGTGGACGTTCAGTAATGTTGATGGCCTTAGGACTGATTTGTTTTATCGCCCCCAACTGCCATTTCAGTAATGATACCAATTTTCTCATTAAGCTTTATATTTTTAATTAAGGTAAAATTATTATTAACATTATTTTCTTATAACGGAAAATGCCAAAGTGACACGAAGTGTTTGTCCTTTTAAATTTTTTCAAGTAGAACCACAGTTAATTTTTTTAATGTGATTTTTTTATTTGGGGCTGCACAGTGGGGCAGTGGGTAGAGCTGTTGCCTTGCAGCAAGAAGGTCCTGGATTCGATTCCCGGTCTGGGGTCTTTCTGCACGGGGTTTGCATGTTCTCCCTGTGCATGTGTGGGTTCTTTCCGGCTTCCTCCCACAGTCCAAAAACATGACTGTCAGGTTAATTGGTCTCTAAATTCTCCCTAGGTGTGAGTGTCTGTGCATGGTTGTTTGTCCTGTCTGTCTCTGTGTTGCCCTGCGACAGACTGGCGACCTGTCCAGGGCGTAACCCGCCTCTCGCCCGGAACGTTAGCTGGAGATAGGCACCAGCACCTCCTGACCCCTCTAAGGGACAAGGGTGTAAGAAAATGGATGGATGGATGGATGGATTTTTATTTGATTTCAATCAATCAGTTAAGTTTATTTGTATAGCACATTTCAGCAAAAAGACAGTTTGAAGTGCTTTGCATCATAAAAACACAAAAGCATAAAGTCAGACCGTCAACAATTGAGAAAACCAGTAAACATTACATTTTGCGAAGAGCCATCATTACACATCAAAATGTTGGTCAGCAACTGGAAGCTTGACTTTTTAAATTCTGTAAGCGTTTTGAGAGAGAGTGGAAAGGAGATGCCTGTTTTTAAATACGTCAATTATGCAAAATCATTTTGAACTTTAGCGCAGAAGTTGACGGAAGAATCCAAAAGGTTGATAATATCAATACCAGGTGAGTGTCGGACTGATGCTGACATGACACAATTGCTAATTCAGCTTCAGGCTCCATTGTAAAATTTGATTGTGTTTTTGTGTTGCAGTTTCTCAACACTGCGTCAAAAAAGATTTTGATTTTCACTCAGATGATCATGTTTTGCACTCTATCTACTAGGAAAAAACACGATTGTTTTTGTTGTTTCTGTGTTTTCTCATTAATATGGTATGTACTGTAAGTATTTTGCAGACACCCACACTGCAAAGCAACTTTTTATGAAGCAATATTAGTCTAGTTTCTAGCGTAAATATCTTTGTACATTTGAAATAAGACAACACTTACTTACAACAAGCAATACTCGCTGACGCTATTTATTTGGTATTGGTTCGATTCCAACGCAGCATCGCACACCTCTAGTCCCAAGTATTGTTTCCTGATTGGAATATCACCAACAAGAACACAACAAAATAATTGTGAAGTGGAGAGAAAATAATCACGGTTGTCCAACTGTGCCGTGCATTTTTATTCAGCTCCTTTAGTCAACACCTAGAACAACTTTTGTCCCATAAACTACAAGTCTTTTTTGGATACGACTCTACCAGCTTTGTACATCTAGCGACCGAAATATTCACCCAGACTATGTATTTGCAGGACTTCTATCGACCTTACTTATAAGGTATTGCCATAATTTCTCAATTGGACTTAGGTCTGGATCTTGGTCAGCAACCTTTTCCATTCAAAGAGTCAATTTTGCTCCTTTGCTTTTACTACAGAATAAGACTCGTCTAGAGCAACTTTCTAAATATAGCCTACATTTTACTATGACAGCTAACAAAATTAAATTCAAATGTATTTCTGTTTTCAGATTTCAGAGCAAAATAAATCCTCTATTACTAAATGTTGAATGTGGTGAGTCATTTCTATAAAATAAAAAAATTAAGAAAGATTGCTAGTGGAGTTGTAGATATTAAAAGAACTTACAGAAAAAAAAAAACCTCCTAAACTTCTGAATTTCTTGTTGCGTCCATTATCAAAAATATTTAGCTTTTTTGTTTCGTGAGTCTCACAGTGGAGGGGCCAAAGGGCCACGTGTGGCTCTGGAGCCGCAGGTTGCAGACCCCTGGTGTATCTTATTGAAATACATGCAAGTGTGACAAAAAAATGCAAGACATATTAATACTTTTGCAAGGCACTGTGAAAAAATATCAGCAAAAAAAAAGAAAGTATTAAAAATCAGTACATAAGCCGGTGTTCTCTTGTATTGTTGTACCTTCAACTTATATTAAAAACCAATAGGTGGGTCGGCGAGATCAGCAAGGTGATGTGAATTGAGAATTCATAGACTGCGTGTGTTCATTAAGAAGCAGGACTGTAAAGTTTAATAGTATGTTCTCCCTCCCTTCTACCTCTGATATTTCCCATGGGGGAGACTAATGTATGTAAATGGTCCCAAAGAAGGATGTTGCAGTTTGCAATCTTGTCACGTAATATCATATTGAACAAGTTGATGGCACATGCCAGAATATTGATTGTTGCTTTGCATGCGTTCCTGCAGACACCTCGGTGTAAATGTACCATTTGGATTTTATCTGTCATCTTCTGCTTTGAAAAGCTCTGGGTTTAATCCGAGTGTTCCTTAGATGCCATCCCAGAAGATGGTGATGATGATGATGATGATGATGATGATAGGATTACGCGGAAAAAAAGTCATTGTTTCTTTCCCAGTGAAGTATTTACAATTTATCTTTTCTGTTTAGTGAATACTATGTGTGAGGTGAATATCTGTGTTTAAAGACAAGAGAAAGCAGAACCCCAAGAGACTTTGTTTATATACAGTTTCTTTATCTTTTGTCTTGATCTCTTTTAACCAGCTCTGTCTTATGACTGACGCACAATGAGCCCTACTTGTCAAAAACAGTGAAACGAGTCCAGTGTTCTCCAGAATTATTTTCACCATTCAGGCCATAACAATGGTTGCTTTAAGCAAGGGATGTTCAGGGTCTTAGTTTTTTTTTTGTAACCATTCCCAGACTTACAGTTTTTAAGAACCTTGTTCTCTGATTTGTGTCTTTCTGCTGTAACGTTAGCCAGTTATACTGATTAACCAATGAATGCACCTTCCAGACACAGGTGTCTTTATACATCAATCACTTGCGACACAGTCACTGTGCTCAGGCGATCTCCATTCCATTCATTGAGAGACAGTCTGATGGGACAACCCCTCCATGTCCCCGCTGTCCAACCAAGACATATACTGCACTCCTCCTGAGTGCTATGCTAAGATCACAGGGAGGGTTAAAGAGTTTTTTGTAGTTTCTTTAGTCAAAAATGCCAAATTTTGTTGATTGTGACTAATTTCTAAAAGCAGTAGAAAGGTTAAAATATTCAAGGGGGCGACTACAATTCACAATGACACAACATGTGTCGGTCTATGACATGAAATTCTAAAAAAAATTTGACACGTCAGAAAATATGAAAAAGTTAAAGGGGTGTAGATCTTCGCCGAGGACCTGTACTGTTGCAAAATTCTTGTCACCCACCTCCCACCCCTCCGAATGCCCCCAGATCCCAGCTCCTTCGCAACACTAATTCTCCTCTAATGTGAAGTCAGGCTGGGTGGCTGTGTATTATCTCTCCCCTATGAATACAGCCACACAGTATTTATCTGCCCTTCAACAATACGGATGATCCGTCGCTGAATGGAGCAGCAACAGTTGGCGACGCTCCCAACTTCCATGGGCCGGTTAATAAATAAAATCCATTTACAGTAATAATTCATCCATCATATCTCGTCGCTGTATCGCAAGAGCATAGGCGGCACGCTCCCGAAATCGCGGCGCGCATGAAGGTGCCCTTCAAGTTTGCCTGAATAAAACGCAAATTCTGTACCTTGAAATGGGGGTGAGGGGACCACCAGAACTAAACCTGTTACCGTCTCAATTTGGTCCCTCGTAGCATGAAGTTGACCCCTTTATCTGTAGCGCAGATTGAATTGAAGAGAGTTTGTGTGGGGCTGTGCTTATCATTCATGGCTGCTTTTAAGAGGAGGGGGTGGTTTGGGGGGGGGGGGGGGGGGGTGTCTCTGGTTTTAAATACACAGATAATAGGAGCAAGGGGGACACATTAATAAGAGAAGTGTGTGGAGGAAGAAAGGGTGGTGCCATCAGTCAAAAAAGACATTAGGGATTTAGATCAATCCTGTTATATAGGAAAGCGAACGCACAACATGGCTGATCTCCATATTCATATGTGTAACTTGGTGCTGTGTCATTAATAATCCCCCCAAGATGGTCCATAAACTCAATGGTGGAGCAATGGAAATCCAATATGAGTGAGCGGATGGTGTAGGGCCTTAAAAAATGTGGGGGCTTTTGATTAGGGTACATGGATGGAGAAGTGGATAAGGAGGAGATATAAAAGCAGCCCCACATCTGCATCCCCACAGGAGAGCTTTTGGAGAGGAAGATGAATATGGATTCCCATTAGAAAGTGAATAGTTCATATCCAGGTGATTTGCTACGAGGTATCGGCGGCCCCCGAATCTCCTCTGCTTTCCGACACTCCTCCGGCAAAGTCATTTGCGGAAAACGAGATTCCTTCCAGACACCCCAGATTAAAATGCGGCGGAATGAAGTGGCAGGTGGCAATCACTTTCCCCCACCCCGAAAGCTGCCGTCAATTTCTACCCCTCCCTTCAAGCTCTTACTTCACCAAAGTAAAGGAAAGGAAGGAAAAAAGAACCCACCTCAAAGAGGATCTGAGCGGAGAGAGACTTTAGGAACATCGGTCACAACCCGATGCTAACGGGGTCTGATGAAGAGATAGGGGAGGTGATGAAAACGCGTGCAGGTGCCCGGAGCGAACGTCAACAATGAGGTTCTATAACGAGAAAGTTATAGAAAAGTCTATTGTACATTTTAAAAGCAGATTTTGCATAAGAACGTACAGGAAAACTCTTGAAATTATCATTTTGTGTTACATTTCAACCATAGTGAAAAATATTTCCTTTTTAATTTAGTAAGAGTCACAATGGATGCTCGCGTTCTCACTACGCGAAACCAGGAAGATAGAGCACATAACACCAGTTTTAAAGTCCCTCCACTGGCTCCCTGTAGCTCAAAGAATAGACTTTAAAATACTGTTGTTAGTTTATAAATCACTGAACGGCTTAGCACCACAATACATTAAAGATCTGCTGTTGTTGTATCAACCTTCCAGACCTCTCAGGTTCTGGTTCTGGTCTGCTCTGCATCCCCAGAACCAGAACCAGAACCAAACAAGGAGAAGCAGCTTTCAGCTTCTATGCACCACAAATTTGGAACAAACTTCCAGAAAACTGTAAAACAGCTGAAACACTGACTTCCTTTAAATCTCAACTAAAAACCCACCTGTTTAGAATTGTATTTCAAACGTAATCAATTACACATTTAATGCTGGAACTTGACTTAATGTTGTGTTTTGATTGTTGATTCTATATTGCTTTGTGTTTCTGTGATTGTAATGATGTAAAACACTTTGAAATGCCTTGCTGCTGAAATGTGTTATACAAATAAAATTTGATTTGATTTGATGGATGGATGGATGGATGGATGGATGGATGGATGGATGGATTTGATTTTGAATGGAGGGACGGGCCGCAGGTTGCAAACTCGTACTGTATTCCATTTATATACACAAAAGACATTTCTATACTTTTGCAAGGCACAATGAACCAGCAAAAAATTTAATAAAAACCAGAGCTTGATATGCTGCTGCATATCAAGTCGACTATCGAAGAAGGAGGAGCTTTGTCCTCGAAGGTGGGGCTAAGTCCACCCTGGCATTATGGGTCAGCTGAATGGTTGGAGATTAAATCTTGAACATGCATGAAAGAATCAAGGCAACGCTCCAGGTATGTCTTTGATGAAGGAATAACATCAAAGATATAAAGCTCAAAAACGTTGATCTTACATAATCCTGCCCCTTTAAGAAGAATCAAATTTATTAAGTTCCATTTATGTAACGTTGTTGTTCGGTGTATCTGTGATTTTTAAAATAAAATCTACTACTGCCTTCTCCTCTTTACCCATTGGTTCCAGCGAATGTCTTGATGTCTTTATGTCACCCTGGATGCTGTCTGCTGCATCACCTTCCTTCCACGACCAGAGCTCACCAGTGAATGGCGGGGTCACGTTTGGCATGTTTGGACAAGGACGAGATATTTTAAGGTCGAAAGTGTATCGGGGGCGAGAGAAAAGCTGCCATTCAGCGAACGCCCTTCCACCAACGGACAATGGGACGGAGATGGAGAGACCGAACAAACGGCGCTGCTGCTGATGCTGACCTCAGCCATCGTCCCATATTCTCCGCTCCCCTCACATCCGTATCACTTCATACCACTTCTGTTTTCACACCAAATCGATAGCAGCCCCATGGAATGGCTGACATGAAATTAGCTGGGAAAGTAATGACAAAAAATATCAATATGTGTAGATAATGTGGCTGCAAATGCCTTTATTGCCACGGCTGCCTTGGAAAGCCATTATCATTTTACTGCTGGATTCCCTAACCAATTGTAATTGCAATATTATGGCCTCTTGCAGTTGTGATATTTTTACTGAGGCAGCTTCTATATTTCCTATGAGTGGAGTGAGTAATCATGTGATTTCCCCGGTGCGCCCTGTGCACAAAGACAAGTCCCTGCTTAAAACATGTTTACATACAAATTATGCTAACAAGAGCAGAAAAGCCTCCGTTCCCCATCAGCGTATTCAAATTTTGTAACTTTATAGCCTTGAAATATGGATTTTATTCTGATTTTATATGAAAGACAAACATAAGACAACGCAGAACTGTGGACTAGAAGGAAGTGGACACAAACCAAAGCATAAAAACCTTGACATACAAATGAAGACTTTTAATCTGATACCCCGGCATGAGGTTCGGTGTAAATTGCCTTCAAAAGTAAGTTACTAACATAAACAAGACAGATCAGGACGTTGTGGCGAATTTTAAGCAGAGTTAAGTTATGAAGCAATCTTCCAGGTTTTGAACATCTCTCTAGCTGTGTTTTTTTATTGATCAGAGAATTGCGCAATTTGACATTGCATAAATAAATTTGCTCAATGGAAACACGGCAATTTAAAAGAAAGAAAATCCTAATTTTTCAAAAATACGTTTTGGTTCTAGGACGAGTTGGATTTGTTTTTGTTTTTTTGTCCGTTTCATTTCACAAAACTGCAATGGAAACATTTTTTTTTTTGCATTACACGAGTGACATGATCAACAGCCGGATGTTACCACTGGCGGAAACCACAAAGAAGAAGACGACAGGAAGTAGCAGGAGGAAAACGGCGCGGCATGCTCGTTATTGACTTATCAATAACAAACTTATTTATGTTTGACTTTAATACTGTTTCTTATTTAGTGGAAACACTGCCGTGGCGAAATGTTGTTTTTTTGACATTAGCGGAACATAGACTAAAATTTGCGCTCATTTGTAATGGAAACGCAGCTACAGAGCACTGAGACGAAACTACAGACCTAGCAAGATATGGCACCAATAACTAACCTAACTGTCCACTATCAGCAGTATTTACTGGTATTTAAGTGACTGTAACAAGAAAAAAAGACTTTATGACTACATGCTCCTTTATGTTAGTCAAAAACATTCATTTTCAATAAAATACATTGAGCTTTATGGTTGGAACAGAAAAAAAAGTGCAACAGTTATAAAGGTGGGAATACTTTCTGCAGGGCTGCCAGTTTATCCCATCGGCCGGCCGAGTGTTTCCCTCCTGCCGCGTTTTGTTTGCAGGCGATAAGGCGGGAGTTCCTCCGCGTTTGTCGGCCCTGTGCACAGAGTGTGTGTTTACTGTGGAGATCATTCATTCCTGGCTGGCATCTGAAATATGCAGGTGTTTTGTGCAAGTTTGCGCCCCGCCCTTTTGCACCGCTGCTCCAGCTGGAACGGGAACCTCCGAGAGAACGGAACGCTGAACGTAAATACAAGGTTATGTAAGCCGGTGCAGTCCGGATAAAGGGGGTGGAGGAGGTGGAGGGTGGCATAACACACTGGATGTAGGCGCTCGGGAGAGATGTAAAACACCGGCCTGCTTGTCAAACACCTGGCAAGTTGCAACACGACGCATTTGCACTTGAATGTGTTCACACGGTGGGGGGGTTGCTATAGGATACTGGAGACTGTTGCACAACGTCCCGACATGATGGAAGAGCAGCTCTGACAGATGCGCATCGCTATTTCATTACAGCGCTTACATTAAACGCAGCCGTGTGTGATTGGGCTTTGAAGGCGGCCGGCTGGAGAGCCTCTCCATTGCAGGTGGATCTTACACTAATGGCCACAAGGCTTTTTTTTCCCCCTCTCCTTCTTCTTCTTCTTCTTCTTCTTCTTTTTCTTTCTTTTCCCACCCAGTTGCTGCTCTGCCAATTAAAAGCAGCTCATCAGAGACTGATGGTGGGACCGTTGTTAGTCTAATTAGCAGCCAGAGGCCATGTTGGAGTCTCAGCGCTCTGCCTTCTGGCAGAAAGCTTTCATACGAGCAAGTAATCACAAGTCCAGGTTGCTAATCCTCTAAAGAATCCTCTATTACTTAACAGACATCTTTTTTTTTTTTTTGAATCCCCTCCCACCCCCTCTGAGCGTTATTTCAGTGTTTTTGTAGACAAAATGCATTTGTAATCCAAGGCTTTGGTTAAACAGTCGCTTACATTCAAGAAAGGTGTTTGGATAATGCGCTGAGGTTTAATCCCAACTACAAAGACTGTACTTTTTTTCTTTTTTTTTGCTTAAATGTTTTCTTAATTTATCTGCTGAAAAGGAAAGTTGGCATACCTCAAAGTCTTAGCTTACAGCCACACAAACCTTTGCTTCTGACTCACGTTATAGAATCCAATTGTCTTTTAATCTGATAACCCCAGATTGTGTTCATTCTGTGATTTTACTCAATACTTAGAATTACTGTGTCTGATGAATCCCAGAACAGGCGCCACGTCTAGCTACATCCAGCTCAATGCATGAGGTGGCTAACCTGACAATGCTGTGGCCAGTGTTGCCAGATTGGGCCGCTGTTGAACGTGACGACGTCTGTGGCTAGTCACCGGTTAATCAAATGTGACTGTTATAGGATTGTAAAACAGAAATCCTGCGGCAACATCATGATTTAAAATGACATAGTGGCAAAAAACAACAAAAAAACTTCAAGTCTCATTGTGTTCAAAGTCCTTTGAAGTCCCCATAGGTTCTATTTCTGGGCAGAATATAATAAAGGACGACCAAAATCGTCGTGAACTGTCACAAGTCTGAATCTTGTCTGGCGCTATAAACATGAATCTCATTAAAGGTTGAGATTTGAGCCCGGGTTTATAGAGTTGAACGGGTTTTACGTTGTTTTTGGACTGGAAACTGTCAGTCAGATCTGGCAACCCTGACTCTAGCTGCTGGGGTTAAAATTCAGACAGTAAAAATAATGAAAGTTGTGGAAATTCCAAAACTTTTACTTTACAAAACTTTACCTCAGGTTGAGTTGTGCGAGCTGAATGTGTTTTAACAAAGGCCTGCAGACTGTTCAGCTGGAAGCCGCTGAGGTTCATGGTTTATACCGAGTGCTAATGCAAGAGTATCGATCTAACCACAGCTTTGAAGCCAAAACCCTACACTGTCTTATAACGCTGTCTACTTAGCCACTTCTGCAGGCGTTGTGTCAAACTTGCATTGTGCTGCAATGCAAGCAATGCAAGCATGCAGTGTTGTTCTGCTTTGTCCTTAACAGGAACTATCACGAAACTCATTTATTTTCTCAGCTAAACATTACAGAATTCACAGCTCTGACAGAAACTAGCACTCGTTCATTTATTCTGTGTGAAACTAAGTTCCAAAATAAATATGTAAGGCGTGACGTCATTCGTAAATTAGCATATGGATTATGTCATCGCATGTCCATTTCTGCTTACATAAACCGCGTTTTGTGATGATCGAATTCCCAAAGCTCCTATTCACATGTTTTATTCCTGTATTTTATTGCTTTCATCATCAGAAACCATAATTGGAGTTTTGAATGAAAAGTAGTCTGCTATCCCATTTAAAGTTCCCAAAGTATAAGACTAAAGTGAATAGTACATGTGTATTGGGATGAAGGGTGTGAACTTTACAACCTACAGCATCAGGACAGAGTACGATGTTACTGTTCTTTTTTCCTCATTGTTAAAGCTGAAGTAGGTAATTCACTATGTCATGACAAAGTGAGACAGATAATCCATGAAAAATATTCTGTTCCTTTGTCTCCTCCCTGTGGTCCTACTGCTATCTGCAGACATGCACCGTTCGGTCAGAAGCAACCAATCAGAGGCATTAGTTGCTTCAGGAGGAGGGTCTTATCACTATCAATCATTCTTTGTCTCTGCTTCACTACACCTCCCTCTCCACAACAAAGCTTGTTGTGAGTGCTAAGGCTAAATAGCATGACCACAAATGATGGCGGATGAATGGTTTTACTGTAGCGTCAGTTGTTTTCCCGCCATTAACACAGCTGCAGTTCATACACAAGCGTGACCATCTGAAGAAGAAAGTTCTGATTAGTATCTGAATCAACCAGAAATTAGTTCATGACCACTTCAAGCGTTGAGCATGCTGAGGTGAGTAAATATTCGTCTATGCAGACAGAGTGACTGCATGGTATTGTAGGATAGAGTTTTTGCAACGTTTGTATAAATTCTGAAGCAGTAGAACTTGCATTGTTTATTTACAGCGTTTCTAAGCTAAGATGCTAACGATGCAGAGGTTTTTGCAAGATATAGCAGCTTGAATTACCGAATTACTAGTCGGTAATTCCTTAAATTACCGACTAGTTCCAAAAGTACCAGTTCCATTGGCAGATTATTTAACTTATAACCAGACATTTTTCTCAATTTATAAGTTAAATAATGAGTGAAATTATTAAATAAGATATTTGGAGTAGAAACTAGACCAAAAATACTTGGTAAGATTTTGTGCTTGTGCAGTATCAAATAAGAAAGTTCAGTCCTCTGAACAAATAATGCAAAACTGCATTATTTGGTATAAGTTGAGTCTTTTACTACATGATGTTGCCAGAGTGATGATGGCTGGGAAGTGGGACTGCTCTCTCAAAGTTTTGACCTTTATGTTGGTGTTTGCGTTCTCTACTTTCTGCTTTTCTGGAATAGTCCAGAACAAAACAAAGCAATTCTGCAAAAGAGTTCCAACATTAATGGAATTACACTTTTTCCTGGATTCCAAAAATATTGTGTGCTCATGTCGACCTTTTAAAAGCATGTACCACGGCACTATTTAACCCTGCGTAAACAGTGAGACTACACCCACAATTGCAATTTTTGTAAAACATTAGCTTGATTTAAAAAATGTTGACTAAGTAGGGGGAAAAAAATGCAGTAAGTCTGTATAGTTGAATGAAATAGTTCAGCAGGCAAACTCCTGTTAAGTTGACATCTTCAAGATCACCCAAAAACACTGAGATGTTATGTTGGTAGCCTAGCAACAGCTGAGCTGTACGCACATTCAGCACTGACTCTGTCTCAGTGCAGACCTTCAGGTTCTCTTTTACTTTTACCACTCTGGCTCTGAGAGTTAGAGCTATTTTTAAAAAATTGGTCATTATATCTGAGAGTACAGAACAAAAAGACATGGGTTTTTTCCTCATTATCTGGAGCTAAATCCTACTTAACCTAGTTTGTTTTATGTCATTTATTATTACCAAAATTATTTCTGGTTTGCAAAATGGTGAGAGAAAGAATATGTCAGAGATTTACAATATTTTCCCTAGTATGGAGCTACATTGTGAGGCAATTGCCCCTCCAGTTAGCGTTTAAATGCTAATAACACAAACTGTTCTTCCATGGGCTAATTGTTAACAATGAATTCGATTCTTCTTGTCGACCTTTGTTAAACAGAATCTAGAGATTTTGCAGCTGGGGAAAAGAACAATTAAAAAAAGAAAATAAAAAGATTAATAAATCTGATTTTTCCAGCCAGCCCTGGAATCTCAGACGAAGTAGACGCACGGTATTAGCTCAGTTCTCTCCAAAGTTAATTGAGATTTATGAATTCTGATTAGATTTGCAATTAGCGAAGAGCCAAAGCAGAAAAGTTTGGACTTTTGCTTCTGAAGATCAGTGAGTGGAGCATAATTTAAAATTTGGAAGAGGGGGGGAAAAAAAGCTGAATAATCAAGGTTTTTTTTTCCTCTCTCTCTCTAAAAGTGTAATTTTCTTCCATGTTTAAATTCTGGCAGAATTAGATCATTTAAAACTCAGAAGACTCAAAATAAAATATTAAACCATTTTTTGGTATTAGATTCCTTTGCTACTTTTGCTCTGTTTTCATTCTACCTTGTAATCGTGGCATCTTTTTGTACATTTGACTGGATTAATGGTCTTTTTCCAGGCAAAATGTTTCAATGTCTGACAGTTCCTCCAACTTGGACACAGCTGGGGGTGATGGGGGTTTCCCCATTTTTCATGAATATTGATTGCAATACTCTACAAATATAAAATGATTACAACACCAGCAACCATTTGCTTGAAACATTTTAGATGAAAAAATAAACCTAAGTCAGTAAGAAGGATAAGACTAAACAGAAGAGGTGAGCAGATCAAAACAAAAGTATTTATAATATCGATACATCAGGACTGATACTAATGTGGCAAAATTGATTCTTTTATCAGATTCCTTTTTGGGAATTTTATCTCATTTTTATATTGTAGTTCTTCTACTCTACCTTAAGGATTTTGTTTTGATTTTCTGTCAAAATTTGTCCTTTGTTTATTTAGGAAAAAACACAGAGAATAGTTTTTTTTTTCCCTGTATTGTTTCTGTTTAATTTGTTAAAATGTGTGTTTAATGTATTGTGTAGACACATATAAACTTTGTTCAAATTCCTTCTATGGTCTTAATAAATGTAATTCAAACAAAAAACCCACAAAAAACACCTGAATGTCAGAAATTTGACATCAAACGTAAATAATAAAAAGAATCAGTATCAGCATCAGCAGTAATACCCCTGTATTCATTTGGTATCGGATCAAAGCCAAAATATGCAGTATCGCAGACAGAGCTACACTAATTCAGATGGAATGTACATTAAAAACTTTCATCCCTAAGTCCAGCTGAAACTTTATGAAAACGTATAAAATTGATGCTAAATAGAAAATTGATGCTAACAGATGCTTTTCATCCAGTTTCTACTCTCTAAGCGTATGAAACTGATCGATAAATAGCAGGTTTTCATTTGCAAAAAAAAAAGAAATAGAAAATGATGTGCCTCTTTATAGTTTCGCACAACACTAACAATATAATAAAGTTTGACAATTCCATGATTACCATGAATGCTTTACTGTACTTTCGACATACCACCATCGGAACTATATAGCTGTAGCGCCAGAGTTATAAATAGGACTAAGGCATGCATCCTTATGCCCTTCGCCCTTTCCCCCCTCATCCCCCGACTCCCCTGGACAGCAGGCCCCCATCAAACAGTGTCATCTGGCTTCACAGCAATGACAGGGCGCCATTTGGCCAATAGATGTTTAAGCAATCCCTGGGCACCAGCTGGCACTCAAACACACTTCACATTTCCCTCCAAAGCGTGCCTCCTGTTTTCCACTCAGGCTCCCAGGAGCGGAGGGGGACGGAGGTGGCAGCAATTGAGGGCGGGGAGAAACGGGGGGGGGGGGGGGGGGGGGGGTGCTCTAACAGGCAAACACTAAAGGTTACCATCCCTATTCCACATCAAATATAAAGGACACCAGTAATTACCTCACACGGCCAACAGGTTCTGACACAGGCGCCGGGTATCTCTTCTATCTGACCTTGCGATAGTCTGGAGTGAAAAGCGAGGACACGTAGCTGGAAAAATAAAACTTGAAAATGACACTCCCTAATTGCATTGCTCTCAAACTGCTGTGTAGCCTAATTGTGTTTCTGGATGTGTCCGGTTCTTCCCCCCCCCCCACCATCTCAATTCTTGGCCTGGATTTGTACCCCCCACATCCGCTGTGCAAACTCACCCCATACCACCCACTTTACTTCCCCCTCAATGTCAGGAGCCGTAATCAAAGTTAAAGACCTGACAATCTTGACTGGCTTAAATTCATTTTCAAAAGGTTAGCCGGGTGAGGACATGAAATACACATAAAAGCTTTGTAAGGGGGAGAAAAAAAAAAAAGAAAGAAGAGACAAGAGGAGCCTACGATTAGCGACCCTCTGTTACTCGGCGTTGCCTGTGGCTGAGGGCGGGAGCGGCTCAGAGAGCGTGAGGGGTGGGAGGATTTCTGCCGCTTTGTGGGCGAACTGGCAGAGCTGGCAGAGCTACTGCAGCGTCAACTGAGAGAATTTGATCTGCCGGCTTTGGAAGTGTCGGCCGCGTTGTCAAAATTCCCGGATTAGGCGACCGCAGAGGTGGGGAATGTTAACTGCGCCGGACGGGGATCAACGCGCGCACTGAGGCTGCTCTGTCGCTGGCCGATAGAGTGGGATGACATGATGCCCGGGCCTCTTTGCTTCCTCCCATCCCCCACATATCACACCTACGTCCAGAAAGTCCCAAATAACTGTGCTAAAATCTGCCAGGGCTGTTAATTAATTCTCACAATAGGTTGGCTGGCTTCGGGCGAGCGTAGTACATG
Organism: Xiphophorus hellerii; assembly: GCF_003331165.1. NCBI lineage: Eukaryota > Metazoa > Chordata > Actinopteri > Cyprinodontiformes > Poeciliidae > Xiphophorus > Xiphophorus hellerii. The sequence goes on from NC_045692.1 coordinate 6,027,420, forward strand.
CTTTGGCTGCATGTCGGCGTTGGCCCGCAGTTAAGAGCTGGACTCCAGAAATAAGTCTTGCCTGACAGCTTCTTATGGAAACAGAGCATTGAAAAAGTACCTATAACCCTTGAACCTTTTTGACATTTTGCCTACAATTCTGTGTATTTTATTGAGATCTTATGTAGTATACCAAAGATATGTGTATATTTGTAGTCAGAATAATTTGGACACCCTTCGATAAAAACCAAGTGCTAGCTTGGCCATTGCCTTCGCTTACGCAATTCCGCTTGATGCTCATCTCTCTTTATCCGTGATTTCTCCCATTGAGCTCAATTTCTCTGGTTGAATTTCAACCAGGCCTATAAGTGGACAGAAAGCGGACTTGTGAAGGATGCCGTTGAGTTTCTGCACTGTTTTGGAATTGTACTCTGCCTTTATAGGGTGCAGTTTGGCCATGGCAGCAGAGGAAGTGAACAAAGTCGTTTAGTGCGTGTTAGCCACATTTAATAAATACTGAGCAAATGAAGTCAAAGCAAGAGGAATGTTGAAGACATTTTATCATTGGCAAAATATTGTGGCCATCCTGCAATGAGGAATGGACTTGGACTTTTTTAAGATTTCTGAGGTACCAGTCAGAAACACATCAATTACAGCTGGGAAAGTTGCAACCAAGAATTTTGGATCCATTTTGGCTTACGCATATGAAATGTTGTTAAGGTGGTTTATATAAATGACTTATATTCATCTCTCAGTATTTCTTGTATTTCTTTGAACCAAAGACATGGATAGTGGCAAAAAAATATTTTTTTGTAAACATTTTATTCTTGTGCTTTAAATCCCTAAATAAAGAGAAATCCTAAATAGTTAGCCAGCACAAAAACTAGCAAGTCCCACCGCTTTCCAACATATAACACAGAAGCTCCCATGAACAAACACTGCAACAAGGTTAATTAGCCCTGTTGTCATCAAATTTGCTTCATGACACTTGAAACAAACCCATTAGCACATTTAGCAGCATTGCTTGCTAGCGCTAAGACCCTCCTCCTGGCTCTGATTGGTTGTTTTTGGGCCGGGACCGGCTATAGTAGCAATAGTTTCTTTCACAGATTACCTGTGTCATATTATACTATCACAACTTGGTGACAGCTTTAACAAATATGGAAAAACCATGCTTTTGTAAAAGTTACGCACTGCCGCTTTAAATCCCAAGTTAGTACACTGAACTTTAAGGTTGTAAAGTGACACAACGAAGAACGCTGGAGGGACGTGAATACCGTCTGAGTGCATTTATTTTTCTGGATCCTGTTTCCAGCTGAAGCTACGGAGCTTTGAATACCGACAGTATAGCAAACACCGGCGCCAAGAATAGCCATGATGCAAATAACGTGAGTGGCATGCATGCATGAGGAAAAAAGCACGTGTGTTGGATAGAAGCCCTCGGAGGGAGAGAGGGGGGGGGAGGGTTTCAACCGAGGTCGATCAATTAGGAGCTTGCTCAGGTACCCCACGAGCTGTCAGGCCTTGTTTAGCTTGTTGTTGCTGCTGCTGTTGTTTATTGAGCCCAAGCTATTAGGGTTTGTTGGGGGGAAGAGGTGTTGCTGACACCCCCCACCCCACAACCTCTTGTTTTCCTCCCTTGGGAAGGCAGCCATGTCTCCAGTCATTACAGGCTGTGTATTTGAGGTGGATCCGCCGTGTCTATATTCAGTCATTTCACAGCCGCCGCCTCCCTCTCCGTCTCCTGCCCGCTCAGCCTTGGCCGAGAGGCGCTGGCTCGTGTCATCGCTCTCGGGGGGGCATTCCCTCCTTGCCCCCGGTCCTGTTTGTGTCTCTGTCTACCTGTCTGCTTTAGTCTGCTGGCGAGTCTGTCCGTCTTCTCGTGTCACCTTGCTGCTGCAGTGTGGCGGGCCTCGCTGCTTCTGCTTCAGCCCGACACCGGTCCGCCGATCACAGACAGCACGGGCCCGAGTTCTTTTATTAAGAATGCCAGCGTGGCTGCGCTCGGAGCTCTCGTTAGCAGCAGCACGGTTACAATGGTTTTCCAAAACTGCGCTCTTGAGTGAGTGTGGACTTTAGCAGGAGCGCTGTAGTCGCAGGTGAGAAATGGAGAAATTTATTACGGTTATTACATTAGTTGACAATTATTTTGATAATCGGTTCATCGCGATTAATCGGATTAATCCGATTAATCGTTTTCAGCCGTAAAGTAGACTGTAATTAATGTACATGAAGTGTATTGGATTTTATTTTGAGGATGAATACAAAATTAGCACAAAATAAAGTCTGTGGCTGAAACACAAGTATGAATACCTTTCTGCAGCACTATCTATCTATATTTTTTAACCCAGACTTAACTAAACAGGAGATCAAACTCCTAGAAAAAGGTTACTGAAAAAAAAAGAAGAAAAAGTGCAAGGCGGTTTGTTCCAAGGCAGCCCTAAACTTAAGTCTTCTGTGTGTGGGTCCTGTGATTCTTCCCCCATTGCCCTTCCAGCCGCATTCTGAGGACGCGGTAAACACTTCACAGCTATGTTTGCCGTCTGCATTTGATGTTGCTACGGCCGGCGCATCCCAATGCTGAAGGACACCTTGCGCATATCTCAAAGACGCGAGGAGCTTTGATGCTCCGGGAGTGACAGCAGGTTGATAATGGCAGTTTGAATGTGGCTACAGAGTCCGCTGCAGCATTTTTTTTTTTTTGAGACATTTAAAACTTATTGGCATTTAAAATTATAAGCTACATACAAGTAATCACACCCTCTACATTTTGGTATGTTACGAACACGCACTTAAATATGTAATATTGGGATTTTGAGGTAGAACAACTGAAAGTAGCCCATTATAGTGAAGATGGAAGGGAATATACACAAGATTGTCAACTTTTTTTCAATATCTGAAAAGGACAGAATGTATTAGTAATGGCCGTGGTAAACTGTGGCGTTGAGGGAATGGGACTTGTCCGAAAGGACTCGCGGCTGTAATCGTAGCAACAAGTGCTTCTTCAAAGTAGAGGTGTCTGATATTGTATTTTGTGGTTTCGGTCTGATTCCAAGTAAATATTGGACCAGTACCACCGATACCTAAACTGATACCAATTCTTTTCTATTATTTAAGTTGGTTCTGTCACCAAACTTCTGACTGTTAGGTGTTTTTGTGGGTTTTCCTTTGAATTATTTTGTTATAACCGACAGGAGAATTTGGACAAAGTTAGTAGGTGTCGAGAAAATACTTTAAAAACATATAAACATGATAAACAGAATTTGTATTTTTTGTTTTAATTTTAAGTGCAAAAAAAGATTATCATTTGTTATCAAATCAAAACATCTTTTTCAGGTAGAGCTGAAAAACTACAATAAAGAAATAAAAATAATTTTCAAGAGATAAGCTGAAACTAAAATCTCCATCTTTTCGCGCTGATACCGACTTGGCATCGATATCTATATTTTCGATCAATCCAAAATATCCTCACCTCAAATATTGACTCGGGAGGACTAAACACAACAAACTCCAGAATTTCCAGATTTGTATGTGCAAAATTCCTTGAAAACTATAAATCCTTTTTTGATTTCTCTGCACAACATTACATTAGTCTGTCACATAAAATCCAAATAAATAAACGTAAAATTAGAAAAGGCAGTTAAATAAAAGTCTGCATTTCTAAAACTTTATGCTTTAAGAATGTTATCTATTCTTTACAGGTTTTCCTCCCTCTAAGTTTTTTTTTTTCTTTTTGCCTTCCACTCTGCAACAGGACTGGAATCTCTATAAGAAGCTCAATGCTTCTCTAAAAGGAACTTATGAGCTCATGATTACAACATGGCGAATGTTGACAGCTCTTAAACTGTGGGCTGTCTGAACATTTTCACTTACAAGCCGGTGAACAGTACTTCCTTTCAACGTGTTAAACATAATCCCATGTGAAGTCACTGTTTGTGGCCTAATCTGTCAAATAAGTGGTTTATATGCAAAGTGGCCAAAGCACACACCTGTAAATAGACTTGTGTATAGCCCTGAACCTAACCAGGCCACATGAAACAGAATGGTTTTTCTTTTTTTAGTTTTCTGAATTCACTGCTGTTTACTGTAGAGCAGGATCAACGTCACATGATAGAGTTGTGACCCATAACCATAAAAATGTGACCCGTAGCTATAAACAATTTCCTTATCTTTCTAGATCTTCTCCCTCTGCTTCTCTGACCAAGTGAGGAGATGTCGGCATCGTGATCAACATCATCAGCATCAACGGGACCGGCAGCTAAAAAGCCACATGGAGCGGCTTAATGCCATATCATCAGTTAGCTATGCTAACGTTGCTGTAAATGGGGGAGGGGGAGAATGCATCCTGTGGGAAAGCACAGCTTCGCTTCACTGTTTTGACGTTATCTGTGATCCAGAACAAAGTACATGCAGTTCTTGAACGCTCATGAATGGCTGATGAAAAAGGTGTGTTGAAAATTATTTACACCCTTCAAAATAATGAGCTAAAAAAATATATATTCCACTGGTATTTCAACAGTTTGAGCTCCAAGGCTTTTGAGTCTGGAGGTCGTCCTTCCGTCAACATTAATCTTTAGCTCCAGCTACAGACTGTCTGTCTCATTCAAGTCAAGTCTCTCAAGGCCTGCCACTCCCAAATGTCAATATTGGTTTCAATCTTGTTGGCAAATATAAAAGATTACTTTAAACCTATGGTGTGGTCTCATTGTCAAAATTAAGACTATTGAGTAGGTCCTTGTAACAGGAGGCTATATCCTTTCCACAGCTAGCTACTGATATGATTAATGATAGGCTAGCACCGGTAACTGAGCAACCGGTGCTAGCAGTGAGAAGGAGACCACTCACTTGCGTTAGCTTTGATAAGGCAAGTGACTAGCATGCCTAGGCTGGTCACCCACTGGATTGCCTCCTTCCTCTGCTGTCCATTAGCATGGATAGGCTAGCATTAGCATTGGATGGCATGGAAACTAGCATAGCTGGTCACTCATGACTCACACTTTCTTCATTAAAGGAAACTTTATCAAGACAATTGGTTGACATACAACAAGTGTAAGCAACATACATTAGATGTGTTCTTTTGACAGAGTTTACTTTAATCTAAATGACACCAAGGATAAACATACAGTATTGTATGGAGCTGAAGTTAGCTTCCAACTAAAGCTTATGGTTCGTCAGGTGGCTAACGGTATAAACTTGCTATTTTTGGTAATAATTTTGAACTTAATTTTACATATCTATCTCACAACTGGCTGGATAAATGGCCGTTTGCAAACTGTTGCTTCCCCACTCTGCTTTTTGTGGCCTTAAATAAGTTTCAGGTGTAATGCTAAATGGGAATCCACCTTGTACATGCCAAGGTACGTACCATGATGATAATGATGTGGCCAAACAGGCCAAACAGCTTCATTATTGTCCCATCACAATAGACCTGTGTGAGCCAAGTCTGTTCCTGAACAGCCAAACCAATGTCCTTTGACGTGAGGGTAGCAGTTTTTTATACTCAAGCCCTTGTAAGGTGGTGACACATATGACTCACTTGCACATGTGAACAATTGTTTGAACATGAATTCTTCAGCTGTTTGGAAATGTCTTCAAAAACTTTCTCACCTTGTGTAAATTTACAATTATCCTTCTGTGACCATTACATCGGTGGTTTTCTTCCTTCAGATTATTGGTCAATCTTACACGTGTTGTCAAACAAGAATGACGATCACTTAAAATTATAATTTTAAAAGACATTCTAGGACTTCCAGGACCTCTTATTGTGTCTTTACTTTGAACCACTTGGTTTTTAACTTTCAAGCCATTTTGAGTGATTTTAATGAATATCACTCATATTTGCTAAAAGATCATTCTATTTTTTATTTAATTATGTTTTTATATTGAATTGTCATTTCAGTTTATTAAATTAACTTATAACGGCTAAGCTTAAAAAAAATGAAAATAAAAATCACACATTTCTTTCTAAGAACAAAAATGTGCCGAACAAAGCCATCAAAAATAAAGTAATAATGTTACATCCATAATGCTAAACTTTCATTTTAGACATCTAGCTATCAATTTTAGATTTTTATGTTTGTTTCACAGTGTGTAGTGTGTGTGAGTGTGTGTGTCTAAGACATTTTGGGTAATTATTGGAAGCTAACATTTTTTTTATTAGTACCTTGACTGTGATTTATGAATAAAAAAAATGTTGCATCAACATTTTGCTGCCAGTTGATCCATCTCAGAACCTATGAATAATAATAATACCAGCCAAATAACTATTGAACTGCACTTAATTGATGTTATATTCGTAATTGGCTTTATTATTGGACAAAATTAAAACAATGTAAACACACTGGCACTTAGACAGTTAAAATCCCCAAAATGTTATTTTAATTTTATGAATAGTTTTGGTTTAATTGTTTTTTAAAAAAAATATGCTTCCCAAAAATTTACATATATTGGCTTATTTAGCCAATAAGCCAATATTGCCAATATATTGGCTTATTTAGCCAATATATATTATTTTTTTGGGAAGCAGATTTTTTTATTTTATTTATTTATTTTTTTTGTCCTTTAGAGCCACCAAAAAATAACACTTATGCTATCGATGTACGGCATAAGTGTCAAAACATGTGACAAGAAATGCAAATATCCAAGGCACGATGTTTACCACTAGATATCATCTACACATAATAGCCAGCCACTCCTCCTTATCATCCCAAGTTAGTGATCAACATGCAGCCTGTAACAGAAACCAAGTAAGGAAAGGAAGTTGTACTCGAAGCACACACACACACACCCACACACACCCACACAGGAATGTGGGCTTCAGCAGATTATCCAAGGACAAATCGATGTGTGTATTGCGGGAGCCAGGGACAGAATTTCTGTCATACTTCTTATCGTGTCACGGGTAAAAAACACCGGCAGATTTATTTGCCGTCTCTTGTCTTTTAAGAATATTTAGCACTGTTAGGTTCAGAGAGAAACATGTCGGCGGTCGCACTGCCTTCGCGTCTGTTTGACAAGCAATTAAGGCCATTAGTATGTACAGTCGGTCCTCTGTATATTTGTTTATGTCAGCCCCGGTCCCTGGAGCCCGCTGTGGTGTGATGGTATAATTCACCGTGCTGCCTCCTTCCCGGAAGCTGCCGCTTGGAACAACGCGTTTCATTGGAAAGCAGTCATGAGATATGAATGAGTCACTTTCAGCCGGTCAAAGGTATCTGCTGAGCGGAAGGAGGGAGCAAGACGGAGGGGGATGGAAGTGGGGCGAAGGGCTTTCTCCAGCGATGAGGATGATTATCATCTGATTGCTGCAGCAACCAGATGATGTTGATGTACAAACAACGATCTTAATGCTTATTTATTGAATCTGGCAGAACCAGCAGAGATGAATCCAGAACTGGATTTGATTACACCCTCTTTTCCTTTTTCTTTTATTTCTTGCTTGTTTGCTTTTTGACCAATTAGCTTTGGTATCGTTGGATTCGATTTGAACCTGGTCAAGATGAATCAAAGTGTTCACTCAAGTGTTCACCCTCAGATAACATCAATTATGTAAGCTTAGGAGGAAAAAAAGGGGGGGTGGGAGGCTGTGTCGTTAATGGCTATGCGAAAGAGAACTCACAATGGAACCCAACAAAAGCAAAAGGCATAAAAGGTTACGAAGGGAAACAAGGTGATTCGGGATAGGATTTCCTTTTGATGGGGAAAGAAAACATGTGTGATTGGAGGGGGGGGGGACACAGGGAGGCCAACCCAGGGGAGGAACTTGTGAAAGGAAATGCCGATGACACACACATCAAATAAATGACATAGCCGTCCAAAGTTCACCGGCGTACACCAGCGAGTGAGGTCATGGTGGGCAGGATTTGTTGCTCTGGCAACAACAGGCTGTTAGCTCGCCCACTATCTGTGTCCTAATGTACAGACAGGCGCTGAGTCAACAAAGCCGGTGTTTGGAGTCAACCTTTAAAAGTCACGACCTTAGCGAAAGGTGCAGCGGAGCTGATGTGTTTCCTATACAGCACGGACAACTAAAGTTCACACTCCGCATTAGCCGCTGCTGATCAGCTTTCCTGACAAAACCACAATTATGATAAAGCAGCACCTCACAGTGAGGATAAGGATTCTGCAAAGTTCATTCTTTATTGTGCCATAAACTTTGGCTGCATGACACTCATCACATTTGTGGGAGGGAGGGAGAACAGGAGGGGGGACTTGGGCAAGGAAGCAGAATCCCAATTTGATGACCAGAGACTTACTCATCCTGCAGGGCTGCTGACGCTCAAAAGTTTTCTTGCAAAAGTGTTTCACCTCAGTGCAAACGTCACACGGCCGTGAACCCGTGAAGACAGAAGCCCCTCGCTTTCTGTTTTTGGTTGGTTTAGTTGGCGAGGGTTACAGGGAAAAAAAGGCTGGTGCCTTTGACTGAAGCTGATCTGTGACCCAAATCTGCTGCAATAAGCGGCAGATCAGAGATGGGATTTGGTATGCTATGCAAGGAGAGGAGCCACTTTGTTCACAGTCGAGTGAGGGCACAGATCCCGGCGAGTAGGGGGAATGCCTCTCCGGTCAGTGGCTTGCAGACATGAACTCAGAAAGCACAGAGAGGGTGACAGAGGGCGCGTGGGAAAACATAAAAAACAGACGCAACCCTTTGCTTGTTAAAATTTTCACTGACTTCACATTTTGTGACACTGGAGTCTGAATGAACTTTACTAACAAAAATCTGACAAATGTGTTGTTCAGTCGTATTCATACTGTATAGATTCGCCTTCCATTGCAACTATAGATGCAAGGCAACTATTTTTGTCCCCTTCTGCTTAGCAAAATATCTCTAACTCAATCAGATTTACAGCTATGCAAAGATCCATTTTTAAGCTTGGCCAAAAATGTTTTATTTAAGTCTGGACTTTAACTGGGTCATTGACACTTGGATGTCCTTTGATTTATTGTTTGTTTAGGATAGTTGCCCTGCTGGAAGGTGAAACTTCACCCCAGTCTCATGTCTGCACATTTATAATGGAAGCACAGCTAGAGATATACCAGGAAGTGGCCATCATGTTAACTCTACAATACATCTGATGTTATTTTTTACCTGGAAGAAGATCTTGAAGAGGTTCAAGTTAAACAAATGAAGCTTGTGTTTCCTTCAAAATCACTTACCATTTTTAACCTCTTTTAGACCACTCTCCTTAATTCACCTTTAACTGCCATTATGAACACCACAAATGCCTATTGATGCATAATCTACACATACCAAGTAATGCATTGGAAGCACTTTTCTGCCATCCAGTGGTGTTTCTAAAGAATGCCACCGCTATGCTTCATTGTAAGGATGATGTGTTTAGGGTGAAGTCCAGTGTTAGCTTAATTGTGTTTCACATGTTGGATGACGGTCGGTTTTGCTCACCATATCAGCTTTTCCCACGTTTGCTGCCTCCTCTACTTGGCTTGTGGCACACTTTGAACAAAATTTCTCCGAGACCAATTTGACACTTCAGTCGGATGGCCATGTCAAACTTTTCATTGTCTGTCCGGTCGCCAATGTGTCGGACGATGCCAGGGATGCTGCTGTCTGAATTCTGCATTAAATTTTGTCCCAACTTTATGTCCAACCTGTCTGGTGTGGTGTCCCTTGATCTCTACATCCATCCATCCATCCATTTTTTATACACCCTTGTCCCTTAGTGGGGTCGGGAGGTGCTGGTGTCTATCTCCAGCTAACGTTCCGGGCGAGAGGCGGGGTTCACCCTGGACAGGTCACCAGTGTGTCGCAGGGCAACACATCCTTGATCTCTACAGTGAGCTGTATTTGTCATATGTTATGTTACAGACCAGAGGGACATGTATACCTATGAGGTTAATTGCAGAGCCAATCATATTGGTGCTTTGCATAAAATCTCTATAAAATACATTAAAGTTTGAGTTTAACACATGATCAGAAGGTCAGTTAGTCTAAATGCTTCTTTTAATGGACTACGTTTTCCTGACGACTCAGCGCAAAAGAACATGCATGGTATTGTTTTCAGTGAATGCGAGGAGGGAGTGAAAAAAACCTCAGCCGATCACAGCGGGGATTGGAATTACACCGGGGTAGAAGTACCTTTAAGCAAACAGTTGTTAAGTGTTAATGGCTCTGCCGGTGCAAATAGTGACTATAGCAGAGGAAGAAAACGACTGATAGTCTTTCTTTTTCCCTGGGGATCTGGGACCGTTTTATTTTCTAGTTAAAAAAAACAACAACAAAAAACGACTGTTTTTTAATTAGGACTTTTATTCAATGCTTTAGAGTTGGAAATGGATACCTGGTTTTAAACAAAATGAGTAAAAAGAAACTTTCTTTTTTTTCTTGCTCGTACGTGCGGCGGGGTTGCGTTGCCCTTCTAGCTGTAAAATATACATTTTCACATATCAAACCTTAAGGCCATGTTGTTGCTCACATGGACAATTTCATATCCGCATGTCGGCAAATTACGGACAAATGCTTCCATCAGCACGATGTGAACATATTTTTCTGTGAAGCTGAGAAGACATCATTGAATCCATGCCAACTGAGACAACAATCATGCTCCTGTGACAGCGAGGGCCAACAGATTGCAGCTGTTTTTCTGTCCGACCGGCTCTGAAACTGTGACTCAGACAGCGTTGCTTCCATTCATGCATGAGGAATCCATCTGAGTGCATTCTACAACTCGGGCGATACGCGATGATGTTAAAAAAAAGAAAAGAAAAAACAAATCTGAGAATACCACATGCATTCACGGTCAGGGTAACCTGATCGTACCAACCGCCCTCACCTCCCCCCCACCTCCTTCTCCGTCTTTTACTCATTCTCTCCTTGTTCTTTCCTCTCCCACACCCGAAAGTGGACAATGAATGCATCCCGACTCCCTAATCAGAGGGTTGGACCTGTGTTTATACCCTGGCCTCAATAAATGCCACCACACAAACAGCCAACAGAGTGCTGGTTCCCACAGACGGTGGCAAAAAAAAAAAAAAAAAAATCAAATGCTCAACATTCCTCCACCCTCTATAATAGTGGTAGCCCTTAGTGCAGAGCTGGCATGAGTGGAGGGAAAAACAATTTGCGGCCCCTGAATGCACCACCCCGTGTGAAACAATGACCATTGAACTGTCCCACTGATTTTCCAGCGCTTTTTTAAAGATCTACTCCCGAAATCTCTCCCCTGCGTGACGGTAACGTCCAAACAAAGCACCGCTTGAAATCTCCGGCCGGCCAAATGTCCATTAGTGGATGTGAATGAGGCTCGGTTTGCGGGGGGTGGGTGTATATGTGTGGCTTGTTTTTCGACAAATGTTGCTGGAGACTATTTGTTTCACTTGAGCTCAGAGGCTCCTGAGGGCACAGCGAGAGTGTCTCGGAATCACTGAAACTGTAGCTATTCATTTGAGTGATGACCTCAAGGCTGTGTGACGCAGCCTCCACGGTCGCAGATAATTGTCTGTTGTCAAAACATGACCAGCATACACAGGGCCCCTCCGCTCACATGCACGGGGTTTTAGCCTACGGCACTTTCCGAAAAGCTCTTGGTGGGGTCCTCATTTTAAGCGCCTGTTCGAAACGAAAACAAAAGTGATGTTGGTTTAAATTGTTATTGTCAGTGTTGTATAGTAACGAAGTAAAAATACTTCACTACTTTACTTAAGTATATTTTGGAGTACTTCATACTTTCCTGGAGTATGAAAATTTTTGATGACTTTCACTTTTACTTCACTATATTTCCGAACTTAATTGCGTACTTTTACTCCGATACATTTTCAATGTGTGGTTTAGTTACTCGTTACAAAAAAGCGAGAGAGAGAAACGCAAGTGTTTTGACCCCATCTACTGATTAGCAAGTAGCAAGCAGGCTACCGAACAAAGTCGGTAGCCTGCTTGCCTGGGCTTGTTCATCACCACCAATAGGATACTTCTTCTTCTTCTTCTTCTTTTCTATTATGGCGGATCACAAGCAACTTTAAGGTGCATACCGCCACCTACTGTACATGAGTGTGTAGAAGCATTACTTCATATCTATTAAATTCTACTTTTTAATTTTGTATTCTTAAGATAAATAAACAATGCTTTCCTTAATTTGTGAATATCTGTTATGTTTCCTTCATTTCCTAATATACCTTTAAGATTCCATTCATGCCCCATATTTCTAACTATTCTCTTTAATTCTTCCCTTTCGAGTTCATTTGACTTACAGTTCATCAATATGTGTTCTACATTTTCTTTCTCTCCACATCTCTCACATTTATCATTATTTTTCCTCCCTATTTTATAAAGCATGTCATTTAAGTAGGTATGACCTACTCTTAATCTACTAATTATTATTTCTTCTCTTCTGCTTCGAATTCAAACTGACTTTTGTACTTCATATAATCTTCTTCCTTTCTTATCTTCATTCCACATTTTTTGCCATTTCTTGATTTCTTTACTTTTAATTAGGATACACCTGTTTCGCTTCTCCCATTAAACACAAAGCAAGTCTCGCAATCAGTAGCAGTCACATGGAAATTCTTTCTTACAAAAACTCCCCGTCCAACTTGAAGAAACACATCGAGGTAACTTCTTATGAAATGGTTATAATCCTCCTGTTTCAGTAACTATAGCTTGGTCACTAGGCACTACTGTATTGTGAAACATTGACCATAAATGAACTTTGTTTGGCATTGTTTCAGTTCCACACGTGGTGTATTTAGCTTAGGCCTAATGTTGACTGTAGCAGGCTACCTAGACTCCTCTGTTCAAGGGGGGACAGAAGCCATAGCGATAGCAATTTAGACTAAATTTAACGAATATAGGAAAGGCATGCAAGTTCAAAACCAGGTTTACAGATGCCAATAAGCTGCATTTCCCTCCCAATTCTTTTTTTCTTTTGCATAATGACCAGTTGTGTGCACCACCTACTGACTGTAGCAATGACTGATTCACTGATTTGTGAAGTAGAGTAATCGTAACAGCTCTTTTTCTTCATGTTGGCCGCATTTTCTGTACTATTTATTTTTCTCATTTTCAGCACTGACCTTACTTGAAGGGAAAACTTAAGGCTTACAAAAACTTTGTATTTTCTGTCCTGGAGGGTATACTAAGAAGCTGGTTCAGTTGTAAAGCAGGTTAAGTTAACCTTGTGCTATAGGTAAAGCACCTAATTTTCTTAACTAAATGATGCCTGCAGGTATATCTATTAGCAGGTTTAATTTTGCCTGCACTTGGTTGTGTACATTATTTTAAGTGTATTTGACAAGTTTACCAAAATATAAAAAATGTCATTCAAACTGCATTTGCTTTGTTTTACTTTTTACTTGTACTTTTCATTACATTACTTGAGTACATCCATTTTTACAGTAATTTCCATACTTAAGTACAAGAAGTTTCAAATACTTTAAGACTTTAACTCAAGTAACATTTCAGTCAGTGACTTCGACTTTTACCAAAGTCATATTTTGGAGAGGTACTTGTACTTTTACTTGACTCTGAGATTTCAGTACTTTATACAACACTGGTTATTGTTCTGTTTGCACTGACAGATGAAAGATGGCCTACGTCACAAACCACTGGTTTTCTACTCGAGCTAACTTAACCGTACTGCTACACCCCAAGTTCATAATATGTCTTTTGATATACCGACATATTATTCTTGTAAAACTTGTGTCTCATACGCCAACTACTTTAGCATTTCTTTAGTTTTCTTTGCCTGGCAGCCTAGTCAAAGCAAACGACAAATAAAAGTGCTTATCTCCAATGTTCATTGGGAAAGAAGTGGGGGTACAACTTGAACTTGGCAGCAGACCATCTCAGGGTAACACATAGACATAAAGAATGCACAACTATGCATGTAATCACTCATACCTAAAGGGTGACTTAGAGGGAGTCCAATTACAGACATATTTTTGAACTGTGGGAGGAAGCAGGAGTACTCTGAAAGAACATGCAAAACTCATGCAGAAAGATTCCTGCAAGGCAACAGTACCACATACTGCAAACCCATCCAATAAACCTTTTTCATTTTATTAAAAAGTACACGCTTTCTTTCCTATCATCAAACAGAGAAGAAAGCAGAACACTGAGATAAGTGTTATTACAGCTTGTCAGAACTATGCAAGTCTTCACAAAATGTGTGTTTTTAATTACGTTGGGATTATTAATGCAAATTAGCCACTTAGCAAACCTCAGCAAATTTCAAAGGTCAGTGGGGGATTTACATAGAATTAAAATGAACCGTCCCCTTTTGACAAGAGGAAAACAAACACCAGCTGAGTCGGAAATATTCGAGAGCTCCGACGGGGCCTAACCGGCTCGTCCGAGATGAATCCGTTTCGACTGCGTTTGAGTGCAAGTGTGATCGGTGAAGAGGCTCTATCATGCTGGAGGTGGACAATATTGATTTCTTTGCCCCAGTATATCAGCAAAACTGATATATTGGCCGGCTCTGAATGCGAGCGCACAAACCAATTCGCAGCCTTCCATCACCGAGCATCACAAGAGCATCCTGACTGATTGCCGCGGCCCATGCGTAACGCACACATAAACACACTCTCGGCAGCCCCGCTCGTCACCCGCAAGGTCAAGATGTGTTGGGGAGTGCAGCCCGCTCACCGACGGCCTGATGGCTCTGACACGCCGCGACCCCTTGTGCACACATGTTGATCTGTCCGCCAGACGCTGGGCTGACAGGCCAGTTTTGCAACTAAACCATCAATGCATTTCAATGAGAGGATCTCGCAATGATGCTTTGTGAGGACGGGTAGAAGGCGGATGATGAGGGGCTAGGCATCTTTGGGCCAGACAACGTCTCCGCCGTGTGCCGTTTGTAATCCAAAACCGGCCCAATGATTATCACCCCTCCCCCCCCGCCCCACAAGCGCTGACTCAATTCTGATTTATGATTCGAATGAACATTGATTTTCCAGGACGGCCCACCCCCTTCTCCCTCTCTTTCCTTCCATTTCTCCTTTTAACAAAGGAGTGAATGATGTATGTGCATTGATTTTCAATCAATTATTTTTATTCTCATTTTATTTAAGCTTGGACAAATTTTCAGTGGCCCCGGCGGAGAGCAATGCATCTCTATCAATATCCCTGTACCTCATTACTAACTGGCCTTCTGGTAGTAAGCAGGCAAATAATTAATTCATTTCGGAGGCGGCCATGTTTGCTTAAACGTCGCGGCTACATAAAGCCTCCCCTTTGACACTGAAGTAAACCAAATGGAAACAAAGTCTATGTTTGTTTTCTGTGACCGTCCCTGTTGGTTTAATGGAGGTATCTTTAATTAATTTCATAAAAATTAGCAAAAAAATTAATAAAGCATGCGTCATGTTCTCAGTCGCATTGGAGTTTGACTCTGCACTACATGCTAAGTAAGATTTTTTATTTTTTTTTACACCATTCGTTTCAAATGTTACGTTAATTTAACGCTACTAGTTCCATAACAGACGTTAACTTAAAGTAAAGGCTGTTATTTAATAGCACAACAGCCAATAATAACTTAAAAACAAATTTACATCGTCTTGTAATCGTGTCATGAAGACATTTGACACAACAAAATGAAGCTACGGCTTGTTATAGTTAGCTTAGCTAACACTTGCTAACATAGTTAGCATAGTTAGCAAGTGCCAAAGAAGTTTCAGGTGGTAAAATATTACTTTTTGTGTCCTGACTGGAGCAGAGGGATTTTTATTTAGGTTTGTAAAGCATAATTTTAGCACCGTAGTGAAACATTAAAATTTCCAGAATCAGTTGCTCGACATTTGTCTTTATCTTTCAGCCGGTTACATGTTTCAGTGCATACAATGTGGGGGGTTTATATGATAGAATGAAAATAGCTACAACTACAACTCCATCACAGCATTAAAGCCTGTTGAATAAGACATGAAAGAAAGTGCGAGAGCGGTCTCCCACGCCCTCCTGTTGCCGAGCACTGCTGTTCAGCTGGCTGAAACAAGCCTTCTACACATTTCTCTCACTCACAAGAATGACAAATCAGCTCTGAGAAAAAAACATACAGTCCTGGCGTTGAAAAACTAGAAGAAACTCCATCTTACTTCTTATAAAGATACTGGTATTTTAATACTACAACTCCCAAGCCAAGAGCAGAAAGCTACTGAATTAGCGGACGCCTACTTTATGTTTGCATATTTTATTTGTTCTTCTGCATCGTCTGTTTTAAGGATAAGCGAGTGTGCAGCGTGCTCCTCTCAGGTCGGCTGAGAGCTCTTCAGGCTGCGTTCCGAGGACCAGAACAACGAGCAGCAGCTTTCAGTTTCCGGAACTGAACACGAGGCGAGCAGAAAGCTGTTGGCTTCTTCGAATCACGACTGCAGAAAACATTCCCTTTTACTGCAGCTTATCCGTAAAGATGAGCGATGTCCGTTCGTTTGCGTCACACTTGAAGGACTTCATTTGCTAAAGCGTATCATTTCAGGGCTTCTTACTTTTCATATGATGCATTTTGCTTTTGTTTTTACAGATTTTGGTGTTTTTGACGTATCTTATCTTTCTTCTTTTGTTCTGTCGTCCAAACGTGCCTGAATGGCGGTACGCAAATGCGTTTCCCTCGCCGCGCCTCGGAAAGCCAACACCAGAATTTCATCAAAAAGGTGGTCAAACGAACTATTAAGTTTAGCATTTCGCAGCTTTGCTGCTTTTCATGTTTTCCCCTCAAACAGATTTGTTTGTTTCGCAGTCGAATTCAAATGTGGAAAAAAAAAAATTAAATGAAATAAAAGTTAGGGACGGATTTATCATTACAAAATCCTTGTCTTTTCAAAGGGATGTGTAGGCTTTTATCTCCACGGTGCCTGCTTTAGTTTAAGCCAGACGTTGCACATACCTATTGAAATATTACCGTTTTAAATAATTAATTAGTTCACATAATTTTTCCAAACATTGTGTCTAAGACAAAGAAGCATCCTCATCTAAAGCCCATGTTAAAAACACACACACACACAAAAAAGTGATTACTTGCTAGCCAGAAACCCCCCTTTTTTTGTCTTTTTTTTTTTTAGAGCAAGTCACTGATCGGCTTGACAGTGATGCATTCAAATGGGTCATCCTGTAATTGTTCTTTCCTGTGGCTACTGGCCGAGCCGGTAGCTGGAATTACATAACGATGATGAAGCTGGGGGACCTGGCCTTCCAAGATAAAAGCTGCCGTGCGGGGCTGCGCGCATTCTCCAGATGCTTCTTCTGAGAGGTCTTCTGAAGGAAGTGATTATTGTGGAGCTGCCCGCTAATGCTCCGCCGGGACTGGACCAGTCAGTCTGTTGTACATCAAAACCCACACTGTGTAAGCCCTGGCACGCGCTGGAAAAGCGCGAACAATGTGTGGGCATGTTGTCGTGTGATGACATTTCAACGTAGCGACGAAAGACATTTGAACCGCTCTTCTGTGTGGACGTTTTACACCCACTGGGTCCAGGATGGACACAATGGACGGGGGGAGGGGGGCTCCATCTGTAACATAAAAACGCCTCCCAAAAACTAGCGCAAGAATTTTTTTCCAGGGCTGCTCCGGGCTTCAAAAGACATCCCATTGCCATATGATCAAATCAGATGCTAAGGGTGACCAATATGACCTTGCAACTGGGAGCAGCACAAAGGCCGCTCAGTTGTCTGCTCAGCCAGGCAACAGCAAAACACACTGCCACTCAGAAAGACAATGAAGCGCCTGTGCCGAAGCGTTGTTTATCTCATGAGCGAATGGCGTGCCAGGCTGCGGAGCGGCTCTGCGCCTATGAAATAGCTGCCGGAAGAGAAATGCCTCCATGGCACACACACACACACACACACACACCCTCACGCACACACGCCCGCACACACGAGTGTTTTCTGCAGAGAGGAAATGATAAGAATGAGACGGGGTGACGTAGGGACCAAATTGAAACGTGTGTTCGGAATGCTGCAGGAATGAAACGTCACGCGCGGGAGAATGCGTCGGCGTGGTCGCGCCGAGCAGCAAAGGAATTCTGGGTGTTGCAAACAAACTTCGATGTAAAAATGTTCTTGGTTTTGCTTTGATGAACATCAGAGATGTGAGTCATGTTCAATCAGTCGTTGTGTTTGCTTGTTTTATTCAGTCTTTTATTGCACTTGCATTCAGAGTTGGAGGTTGAAATACCCACCTATAAGCACTGTGCTTGTATTTCTTGTCTGTTTATTTATTTATTCTTTGTCTTTGTCGAATCACATTGTTATGTCAGCCCGGATCTATTTAAAACTAAAAGGCTAAATACAGTGACTGTTTTGAGGAGTGAAAACGATGACAGAGAATTTTCCACCACAAGGTCTATTATCATGTTCACAGCCTGAAATAATAAAAACATTACTCAATATTCTTGGAATTGGTGATAAACATGTAAAATAAACTAGCAGCAGAGCTGAGTGACACAACTGGGTAAAGTTAGCAATGGACTTTCTTACATTTAACTGACATTAATTGTCCGACTGGTCTAGGTTTGAAGCCACTGTACCGGATGAATGATGCGTCAAAATTTGGGGAGAAACGTTGAGTAACATTTATGGGGAAAGTGAAAATCTTCCTTTTTGTTTCCAGAATTGTATAAAAGCAAGATGAGTTTTACTTACACAAAGTTTTAGTGCCATAAGATCTCACTGAACCTTGAAGATTTACCAAAGGTTTTCCTGGCTGTTTAATGTTTAAGACCACTAAATTTGACTAATTCAGCTGTGAGCATGAGCCTATTAAGGTAAAGCTGCTCTGGCACTACAGTCGGCAGCTATGAGTGTCGTAGCTGACTGTAGATTTTACTGACCAATCAGATTGTTCCGATAATTAATCGAATGTGGCATACATGTCATTTTCAACAAAAAATGTGGAAAATTGTTTGCAAACATTATTTAGAGCAGGGGTCTCAAACTCCAGTCCTCGAGGGTCGCTGTCCTGCAGTTTTTAGATGTGCCACAGGTACAAAACGCTGGAATGAAATGGCTTAATTACCTCCTCCTTGTGTAGATCAGTTTTCCAGAGCCTTAATGACCTAATTATTCTAATCAGGTGGTGCAGCAGAGGCACATCTAAAAGTTGCAGGACACCGGCCCTCGAGGACTGGAGTTTGAGTCCCCTGAGTTAGAGTAAAGCAATCCACTGCATGCCGATGTACAATGTTACAATGTTGGTGAGTATCAAAACATTGTAAGCCGGTAGAGAGGAAGTTGACATGACCAGAGGAAGTTAAATATAAGGAAATCCATTTGTGTAAGGACCGATGTAAGGTCATGAAAGTTTGCTGTTGCAATAAATTCTGACAAAGACTACTGGCTACTCACATAAATAGTAAAAGGTTTTTTTGTTTTTTTTTAACCAGTTTGAGTAAATTAGTATCTGTCAGGGTTTCACCCAGTTTACTATAAGCCTGGCGGGCCTCCAGGCTTTACTTCTTCCCTTCCCACCAGGCTAAGAGTTGTTGGTTCACTTTAGATAGGGTTTTTAAACACCGATAATAGTGACAATAGAGACGGATTAAGCTAGGTTTATAGCTGACACATTTTGCCAATTGCGCTGCTTCGCACACTATTATTTCTAAATGCTAATGCCTGCTTGTACACCAGAGAATATTTGTAACTTTTGACATTTTTCAACACAAAAACACGGCGGACTGCCCAGGTGCCCCTACCACCAGGCTTAACGGGTTTTCTGGAGGAAACCCTGCCTGTGTTTGCTAACTGCTAATGGAAGCTAAAACAGTTACAGTGTGAGCAATAAGTGCCCAAATATGCTCATGTACACAGTTGCAGTGACACTGTAAATAAGTCGGAACATGTCGCATTGTCATTTAAAATTTTCGAATATTGCATGCTTTGAGAATCTCATTAAAAAGAACTGCACATTTGACTATTGTGAGTAAACATAAAGTTGCATAAATGCAACTCTGCACGATTCATAAAAACTCTAACATGTAGTGCAACAAAAAGCCAGAGAACTAGTTTTTGTGAATTTGTTGGAACTATACAGCTATAGTGTGGAGTCCTTATTTTTGTCTATAACAATCTTGGGAATAACTCTGAGTTAATTTATACAGATCTCCCCCACCCCTCATGTATCATAACATCTAAACCGGGGTAAAACAAACTCCTTAACTTTCAGGAACTGCTCTTGAATATTAATTCTTCATTTTTGCTCTTTTAAATGCAAATTAGGTTATTAAAAGAAGTTTTTTTTTTCAACCAATATAGTCCAATTTCTGCTATTAGGGACAGTGCACATGTCGATATTTTCAGTCTTGCGGGTGAAAAAGTTAAAAAAAAAAAAAAAAAGCAGAAGTTTGCTTTAAAGGTGATGAAGTCAGTCATAAAGAGAACAAATGTTTCCTCTTAGCTCATGTGTGTGTCCTGATAACATAATAATAGCCTGTCAACTCTTAGTCACCGAGTCTTTTCTGAGGTCGGTGTCAACACATTCTCCTCACCACAGCTACAGCTCGAGCTCAGCCCTTCTGAGCAGCGCTGTTGCAACTGTTACTCGTGTCAAAGTTGCAGCTACGTTTTCCACATCAGGCTATTTCGGCTCACATACGCTGTCTGTGGCGAAACTCGCAGCCGACAGTCAAGACTACGGGGAAAGAGAGCTCATCGCTCGCTTATATACACGCCAAAAATAACCGGCCAATCAGCTGCTTCGTCGTCCAGCGCAACTGACAACGAAGTCGGCCAATCAAGGCGGCGAGAGAACCGAGGCAGACGCGCGTCGATTGGTCGGCCGTGATGTCATTCGCCGTCGCGTACGTTGCTCGAAGCTGATTGGACATGCGCGGCGGCCACCGGGAGGGGAGGAGGCTGGGGTCCAGGTTTGAATAGGGGAAGTTTGCAGAGCGCAGTTGTCCGGCAGCCAGTCTAGTGTGCTGTTTGCAAATATCCTGAGCTGAGAGCTGCGAAGGGAGAGGGGAGAAGGAAGTGGAGCACTGACGGACGGACCGCTGCTACAAACAAACCTTCGCTTGCATCGCAGAGGGGATCGTTCTTTATTCCTTTCACAGACATTTTTTTTTATTTAAAACGCGGGTGTTTAGATTGTTATTTTTTTGTGTGTTTTTTTTTTTTTTTCACTATTATTTTTCCCACCCCCTCCAGACAATTAAGTTCGGGGAAGAAAAATGGATGTTTTACCGATGTGTAGTATTTTTCAAGAACTTCAAATAGTTCACGACACGGGCTATTTCTCAGCCTTACCATCTCTGGAGGAGTACTGGCAGCAGGTGAATATAACTTTGTGCTTTTTTTTTTTTTTTTTTTTTAAATCTGCTCTCAGCTGGTTGAGCTAAGCGGAACTGAGCAGATTTCACGCGCTTGTCAGATCAAACGCCGCCGACTTGAGCCGCATTAGAAGTTTTCTGTAAAAAAAAAAAAAAAAAAAAATCCTCCTGTAACGGTGGTAAACACAAGGTACCCGCTGCTCGTTTCAGTCTCTGTTTCGCTATGAAGTTGTGTTGGCACGCTGCCGCAGCGGCTCACTCTGACAGTGACAGCTTCACACGGTTTCGGCCGCGCTGCGTTCACAATGAATGGAGGAGAGCTTATCTCGTTCGTGTTTTATTTTTAACCGCGTTGTAAAACATAAAAGGCTTTACTGCTTCTTCTTCTTCTTCTTTTTTTTATCGTGGGAGAGCTGCTTTAGCTCCTTTTTAAGAGAAAACAGCGGATGATGCAGGAGGAAGTGCAGTTTGAACTCATTCACGAGATGACAGGTAATCCGACGAAACCCCCACGCGCTGGGTTTTGACAGTGTTTTCCTGCTCGTGGCGCTCACCTGCGTTCACCCAGAGGTTTGAATGGACTCCTCGACGTGACGCGGTGAAATGTCAATTCCTTCGCGCATGAGTAGAGGCGGCAGAGCAGCAGCTCGGCTTGGAGGCTGTTTGGTGAAGGCTGGCAGGAGCGCTTCCAGAAAGTTTTCGATTTGTCCGGCTGGAGATGGGAGGGGGACGGGGGAAGGGGGTGTTATGGGTTAACTTGGGGTGGCAAAAGCAAAACCAAAAGCAGAAAAATAATGTCAGGAGTTTTCTTATTCTGACATTGCTGAAAATCTTGACTAAATATACCACTTTTTGCCAAAAATGTTACACAGAAGCATACAGTTACCTTGTTGCTTATGACAACATAAGCAACAACATTGATGATGTTTACAATTTATATCAGTAACTTTTGAGGTATATATATATATATTTGTTTATATATTGGTGAAGACTTAAAGAGACTCACTAGTTTAAGGTTGGTGTGCTTGTCAATTTGGGCTTTAAAACTGCATTGCCTTAATATGGGTGACAGGTGGCGCTCTTTTGGTTTACACACCCTGGCTATCATGATTATTTTTTTGTTTGTTTGTTTCATATGATTTACATTGGTTTGTAAATGATTCAAAAGTGACTTTTTCCACTCAGCTGAGTGGCAGTGCACAGCAACATGTGGGGAAGGGGCGTTGCTATGTTACCCTGTCGTCCACACAGGCAGGAAAAAGTCCATTTTAAGGTGTTACCATGGAAAACTGAATGTTTTACATATAAATACATCATTTCAGAAAACCAAGATATCCCACCATTTCAGGTCTTTAAATGCAAGAACAAACAGCTTTTCATAAATTTTTATTAGTTTATTTGATATATAAATGACCGATAATCTCATTTTGTAACCCTAATGCAACTGACAAAAGAGCCTACATCTATTTTATTTATTTTTTTTCATTTATGGGTCCTTGGGGGAAAAGCAGTTGGAGGAAAAAAAAGAAGGAGTCTGTCAAAATTGGAATTGGCAGGTCAGCCCAGGTGAAGCCTGATCGGTTCTCCTCCACATGCAAATGAACAAGTGAATGAATAAAACATACATAAGCTCTAAATTTAAATCCATTTTAATAATAAAAAAAAAAAATTTACATGCAAGCAGTGTGACTGTGAGGAAGCAGTGAGAAGATTGTCAGATTTAAAGTGGGTGCACCTGGAGCCAGATGGGGGGAATCTTTTATTCCAGCACCATCTAACGAAGGCCTCCGACTTTAATTGTCTCTCCATGTTCGTCTTAAGTAAACTGGGAGCTGCGGTGTGTCTTTTACTGGACGTGCTGGTTGCTGAGGGGAGGATGTGATTGCATGTCAACAGAGGAAAAGCAACTGAACGGGTCTTTGAGGCCGCAGGGGGAAGTTGAGCGTCTTCCTTTTAAGGGCTCTAAAGTTTGCTCAGTGAGTCATCACCGCTGAAATGACGGTGCACGTTTGCAGCTGGAGATTTCCACCGGCTCCCTCCGGCGAAGGGCCACGTTGGGTTGGAGCCGGAAGACGTGGAGCCGGTGTGAAAGTGTGACGTTTTCCCAATGAATCATTCAGGTCTGCAGTGATAATATTTAAACACTTCTGCCACATGCTCACCACAGCCTAGAGTAGAGTACCCCGTCGGTGCTTCACTTGTGGAGACCCACACACAAACCAAATCCGTTTTTTTTTCTGCTTAAATTCCTGAAGCTGATCCCTAAAAGTGCAGGAGTAGCTGTGATTTCCTGGTTTGCACTTCCTGTTGTAAGCAAACATTACGCTGCCAAAAAGCGTGTTGGGGATGTGCGCATGCATGATTTAAGAGGATTTCCCTCACAGAGGTGTTTTGCTGCTTCTCTTCAGGAAAAGCTGTTGCAATAATTTTGCTTCTTTTCCCTTTTTTTTGCCCCCTTTGAATTCTGGCAGACTTGCTTGGAGTTGGAGCGCTACCTACAGAGCGAGCCGTACGTCTCCACGTCCGAGCTGAAGTTCGGCAGCCAGGAGGACCTCTGGAGCAAGCTGATCCTGGCCTGCGGGGACAAGGCCAAGGCCGACCCGAACCTGGCCCTGGCGCCGGCCCACGACGAGGACAATCAGGACGGCCAGATCTTGGACAGCAACAGCGTCAACTCTGACGCCAGCAGCGAGGCTTCGGACAGTTTCGAGGAGCTCTCCCCCACGCACAGCTTTACCTCCAACCCGTTGGGGTCGGCGTTGGTTGGCTCTGGACCTTTTAGCCCCTCCGTCATCAGCACGCCGCCGTCCTCGCCGGAGGCCGCCGTGGGCACGGGCGCCGCCATCAACGGCTGGGTGGCGACGCACGCCGGGCTGAACCTCCCCGTCAAAATCAGGACCGCCGGCGGCGGTGGCGTGGGAGTAGGAGGCGCGGCGGTGGCGAAGGCCGCAGAAAAGACTGGACTCCTCTGCGGGGACGCGTCCCCGGACGCCCGGAGGCGGGTACACAGGTGTCACTTCAACGGCTGTCGCAAAGTTTACACAAAGAGCTCGCATCTGAAGGCACACCAGCGCACGCACACAGGTGAGTTTCTGTGGAAGGGGCAGGGGGTGATGAGGTCATGTGATCAGTGTGTAAACGGAGCAGGAGGGGCTGCTCCATTCAGGGAAAACCAGTTCGTCTCCAAGCAGTCAATCCGTGATTTTTTTTTTGTTTTGTTTTTGTGATTCTTGTGGCTTAAAATGACAGATTTTTGTTGCAGTTTTTTAAAAGATTGCAACCAAAGTTGCAAAGCTTTATTTTTGCACAGTCTATGAACGACATTGCTGCACATTACCTTCCCACAAACGGAAGGTAATACTGGGGAAGTTGGTATGTAAAGTCCAAATAACACTTTCAAGTACCTGCTTTAAGTAACATCCTTACTACAAATTTATTTGTAGTAAGGATCTGAGAAGGGGTCAAAGTGCAAAAAGAAGAACTCCATATTGGTCATTGAAGTCAACATGTACTCCTACAGAACATATGAAAAGGATTTTTGGAAAAAATAAATAAATAAATAGGCTAATATTACCTGTTAGCATCACACACTTTCATCTTGCAGGTTCGACCTTGGAAAGACATTGAGAAACAGGAAGTTAAGTTAGAAAGGGGGCTAAGAGGGTTGGTCAAAATTCAACCAACTTGCAGTGATTGGTCAGAAAAGAAGTAAATGACTGGGTCGGATTTGTGAAAAAGTCGCGATGAAATTCGCAAGTCCTCGCAAAAAATTGTGAATGACGAGTGACTGTTGATCAACGGTTGCGATCGCAGCTTCCTGCAGGGTCAGTCTGTGGGTTGAAAATCAAGGGGGGGGGGGAATCGCCACCAGTGACTCGTGGAAGTGCTGCTAATTCAGTCCTCCACCTTAATGGCATTGTCCAGCCATTGTGTAATGTAATTAAAGGCCCACGTTGCACCATGTCCTCAGCTGGAGTGCTGCGAGCATTAGCTCTGCATGGCTGGATACCTAAACTGTGACCTAATCTATGTGGAATGTGACTGACGGAGCCAGTGAGCGAACGAATGGGTGGGTGGGAGAGAGAGAGAGAGAGGTAGGTGGGTGGGGGGAGTGGTTGCACATGGGAGATGAAAGGACTTCCAAACAGATTGGGTTTCGCCATGGGAAAGAGCTGAGTGGGCGGGGAGCGAAGGGGGCCACTGGGTTCCGAATGGTCCTTTAAATGTCTTTTATTTTTATTTAGTAGCGTGAAATTGCTTGTGTTGTTTCAGTTAACCCGTTTATTTCTGTCCCCACTCGCCCTCCCTCCCTCCGACTCCCCTCTCCCACGATGCACGAGTCTGCATTCTCGGCGTGCTGCAGGTCGCATCAGAATCCGAACCCGAGCCAACAGGCTCTGTAGGAATTTCAGTCTCCGGATTGTGGGCGCTTTTTTTTCTTTTTCAGTTGCGTCATCGCTGTCTCTCGCGCACGGCTCATTCTAAATAACTACGAACTAAGAATGTAAGTGTCCCTTTAACGTCGCCGCGTGTCTGCTCCGCAGGTGAGAAACCGTACAGGTGTTCGTGGGAGGGCTGCGAGTGGCGCTTTGCACGGAGCGACGAGCTGACCAGACACTTCAGGAAGCACACAGGGGCCAAGCCATTCAAATGCAATCACTGTGACAGGTAAGCCGCTTGTCCTCGCTCCCATGATAAGGCTGCTGTACTGGTTCCACTGTCAGATTATTTGACTCAATAACCTGGGAAAATGTCATAAGTGAAATAATATCCCAGTGAACCCAATCATTTTTCCATTAACATTAAGGAATTGCAAAGCGAGCTCCTCTGTCTTGCTGGAAAGTTACTCGTAAGTTAGATTTTTCTTATTTCAAATGTACCAATACATTTAGACTAGTAAACAGACAAAAAATACTTTGGAAGATTTTTGTTTTAGCAGTGTTCTCACCATAAATACCACAAACCTCATATTTTATGTGACAGACAAACAAAAGTGAGTTATTGTGATGTGGGGGGGGATATTGGTTTTCCACATAAATATCTCAAAAGTTTTGCATTTATATTCATCCCCTCTGCTCTAATTACCTTCAGAAAGTCTTCTGCTTCATGAATGTTTCGTGAAGGCCTCAGAGGTTTTCTTTTAGAGAACACTGGTGAGAAAAAGAAAAAAAAAAAAAAGGCATCATGAAGAATCCAGAAGCAGCCAAGAGTTCACACCAGTAATGCTGCATGGAAGCAGAACAAGGTGCTCTGGTCAGATCAGAGCAAAGTTAAAGTTTTGGAATGCATGTTCACCGCTACGTGTGGTAGGAAAAGTAACTCTGCTCATTACAGTACTGTGCTGTGGCCTAGTCAAAGTCTAGGCCACGGGACAAGTTAGAAAGTGTGTGTGAAACATGGTGATGGTGGCATCATCCTGTGGGAATGTGAAACACTGAAGCAGAGCTAATTGACAAAGACTATACTACTATGTAGATCTAGACTGTATGAAACTGATAAACGGACCCGAAATGTTGCAGTGTGGCAAAATGTGAAGCAGGGCTGAAACGATTAATCGTGATTAATCGTTTATTGAATGGATAATCTGATAAAAGAACAACACAGTCGGAGCATTTTAGCACCATTTTAGCTTCAAATATTGAAGTTAAAACTTGAATATTTTGTAGAAGAAAAGACACCATCGCTTTTTGCTATCCAATTTTTAATTGGCTCATCTGAAAATGACTCAATAGATCAGCCTAAACATACATTGATGTCAAGTCCAGCAGAAAGGGTCGAGCTTTTCATGTTTTTATTTTTATTTTATTTTATTTTTTGGCTGCAGATGCATCCTTTTCTAGCATCAAAGGAATGCTATGTTAATAGTAAAAAAAAAACTTTTAGTCCTTATTTAAAACAGAATTGAATCATACATTGTGCATATATATACAGTGCAATTTCTTTTCATCTGATTAATCGTCAGCACAATCGATTAATCATCGATTGCAGCCCTACTCTTGACCTTTTTAAATCGTTCCCTTGGTTACCAACTGACCTCCTCCTTCTTTCTCTCTGTCCTCAGATGTTTCTCCAGGTCCGACCACCTGGCCCTTCACATGAAGAGGCACGTCTAACGCAGGGCCAGCGTCGACCGGGCAACGCACCGAAGGGAAAATCCTCTTAAATTTTCTCTCTCAAACTTTTTTTTTTTCTCTTTTTTTTTTTTTTTTTTTTTTTTTTAATTCTTTGGTGGAGAGAGGGAAAAAAAAAGAAGAAAAAATCCAAACGCACGCCATCTCCCGACTGGCCTCTTGGTTGAACTGTCCCAGAGAGCAGAGCGGCGAGGGCGACGGGGGCGGGAGGAGGAGGCGTGTCCCAGCCAAAGCATGCCGTTTTGCACCGTACCGAAATAACCCAGTGCCTCCGGGACCTCACTTTGTTTATTTTCTCTTTTTTTTTTTTGGAGACGGGCGCTCTGATGGTTTTCTGTTGCAACAAGACGACGAAATTGCGGACGCGAGTGGGAAGGAAATGTTTTCCATCGAGGACTTTAAGAAAAGACCGGGGGAGGGGTCTATGGGGGGGGGCAACAAAAAAAAACAACAAAAACAAACAAAAAAATGCTTACAGAAAAAAAAAAAAAAGGCGAGTGAATGAATTGTACGTATGGTGCATGATGTTTTGGGGGGAAACGTCTCCCGGACAGCAGATACACTGGTACTTTACAAACCTGTCTGAGGTTAGCATGTCTGCACTGTGAATGTCTGAGATTGGCTGACCGGCCCAGGATGAGGATTGAAGAGGAGACGGATTGGTGCGGGGCTGGTACCAATGTTGCTGTGGACTGAATGAGTTTCTGTGGTGGAGGCAGGCTTGGGGCGGCGACATTCCTGCTGTTTCCCCAGGTGGCAGCGTGAGCATGAGGCCAGGTCACGTCTGCCTCGTCTGTCTGGCTCCCAGACTCTGAAGGCGAGGGGACGGGAAGCAGGGGATGGAGGTGGGGGTGGAGGTTCGGATCGCTTCATCTGAAACCCGTCAGGCTTTGGGTCCGACCAGAAAATAGACACGAAGCCTTCTGGTCTGTGCCTCCACCCCCTCTTCCCTGAATGACAGAAGCCTTGTTTTGGTGGTTTTTCTTTTTACTTTTTTTTTTTTTTGTTTTTTTTTTGGTGCAGCTACTAAATGTGCAATGTGTTATGTAGCCTGGTTTCTTAATTTTTCTACAAGCTACAAAACCCATTTGTAGTACCGACTGTATGAGCTGTGTGCTTAGAGGTAATAACACAACTATACTATTAACTTCAGTATCATAGCCAGGTGTTGCATGGTTCTAGGGATTGTTTCCATTTCCAGTTTCCCACTGTAATCAGGACTGCAAATAGTTTCAAGAAAAGTGCAGCTAAAGACGCAAACAGTTAGATGTTACAATATTGTACATAAAGGCCTCCACAATTCCTCCTTTTGTTTTTTTTGTTTTTAGTGGAGATGCACCGATCTGGCTTGACCGGCCCATGCCAATTTATTTATTTTATCTTTTTATATGTTCTTTTTTAAAATCAAACACAAATGAAGGAATAACTTGTCCCCCATTGTGCATCTAGGTGTACGTCTCCAACATTTACCAGATTCCAATAAATTTACATTTTTAATCATTATTAATCAACAAAAGAAAGGATCAAGTACCTCCTGTTAGTTGAAAAAATGTGGGGACTTTTCATTTTGATGCTTTTAACACAAGGGAGAAAAAAAATAATACAAAATTCTTTTTTTTCTCAGTATGTTGCCATGCAGGTCAGGGGGGGGAAAAATCGGCCGATTCCAACATCTGGCTGGTCGATCGGTTCATCTCTACTTTCACCCCTTTTTTTTAAGTTTCCTCTTCATTGTGGTTGTCCATCTGCCTGGAGATTTCACTGCTGCTCATATCCATCTGATGCCTCAAAGACTAATTTCTGCATAGTACTTCTTCTTTTGTTTATGTATGTGTGTGTGCATACACTCTTTTTCTTTCTACCTAATAATGCACTGTTGACCTTAATGGTGCCTTATGCAAGTGCCCCCCCCCCTCCCCCCACCCCCCACCCGGGGATGTCACGTTTGTCGACTGGTGATTTATTATTTTAATTTTTTTTTTTTTTACAAGCTCTATCAAGGCTCAATTACAAAACAGTTGCAATAGTTAAATTTTCCCCATGACTAATTGAGCTGCTGCATTTGGAAGTCTTTCACACAGAGTACCTGGTATCAGTTGATTTGCCTTTTTTTGTGTGTTAGTTTTTTGTTTTTTTTTCTTTTATGAGACGGAGCAGTGGGTTAGCTGTTGCTCATCACATTTAAGTTGAGTTGTAAATAAGACGATGCTGCACCCCGGGAGCACTTAAATTCGTTTATTAAAGGCGTTAACTACTGTGTAGTATGTACTCGAGTCCATCTCACACAGCACAAAGGTGGAAAGTGATTAAGATGTTGAAATAAAAAAAAATAAAAACCCGACAGCGACGCTCCGTTTCGAGCGCCTTCCCTGGGATTCCGACCGTATGACGGCACAGACACTCGCAACAAAAATGCGAATTTCTTTTCCGCAGCAAGTGACGAAGCAACCGTCGTCTCCCAAAGAAAAGGCTTTCTGAAACTTTAGCTTTAGCGTAGCTTGAACTCTGTTACCCCCTCCTCTCCTCTGCTGGTTCTCCCATCTCCTGTCCCCGCATCCAAGTGGGAGTGAAGGGGGTAAAAAAAAAAAAAAAAGAAAAAAGGTAAAGATTTATTGTAATTAACAGGCTGCAGTCGGACAGGCCTCGCCTTGTACTGCCTCTCGGTAATGAATTGCTAAAGGCTTTGTTGGCATGGAATCTGTCACAGACTGCTGACTGTGTAGGTTGGTTATTGACCTGTCTGGAGCGCGTTGTTTCAGCCAAAGCTGCAACTGTAATACAGAGGGGAAATGAAGGGGGGGGGGGGGGGGTTGGATGAGGAAATTAGGCAAAAAGAAAAACATTATTAAGGATTGACACTGGAGTGAAAAGATGGGGGGGGGAATGGAGGTGATTTGACTTCAGTTGATCAGGATGAGGCGATCTGTCCGCTCCCACCCGGGGTCGGCGACCTCCGATGTCGCAGCGACCGAGGCACGCTCCGGACGTATGGATTTCGGATCAGTCGCAGGAGACGGGGGGGTGGGGGGGGGGGTGAGTTCAAGCTTGAAACTGCTTGCTGCGGTAGATTTTGGGGGAAAGTTGCTGCAAAGAGCCGCAGCATCTGTGACAACGGCGAGCCGATGTCCTTCCAGAGATAATTGAGCCTTGATTTAGCGTCGTTTATTACAATTTTTTTTTATTTTTGCTTGCATTTATTTCCACATCATCATCATCATCATCATCATCATCATCTCTCTTTCATCCCACTCACCCAGCTGTTCTGTCTCATACAGAAAACACACTATCTCTTGCTCTCTCTCGCTATCACACACACACACCCCTACACACACGCACACACACACAGCTCTTTTGTTCTCAACTGAATCTTTGTATAAGAGAAAAAGAAAAAGACTTTTGTAAAATTATGTTTATGCTTTATGAAATTTTTATTTGAAATTGTTTTGCAAAATTGTTATATTTCTGTATGAATGTATTTTTTATTGGAATAATAAGAAATTCTTATCTGACTTTTTGGCTGGCTTCCTTTGTCTCATCAGCTGATTCTGCTCACTTGGGTTTTTATTAC
Organism: Xiphophorus hellerii; assembly: GCF_003331165.1. Taxonomy (NCBI): domain Eukaryota; kingdom Metazoa; phylum Chordata; class Actinopteri; order Cyprinodontiformes; family Poeciliidae; genus Xiphophorus; species Xiphophorus hellerii. The sequence continues at coordinate 6,058,314 of NC_045692.1, forward strand.
TGTGAGTGCTGCTTTTGCACGGTTGGAGGGGGAAAATGGCCGCCTTGCATGCATCTCTGCAGCACTCTGGCTAAATTAGACGCGAGGATATACAGTATATAGTGCCTTGCAAAAAAAAACAAAATGTTTCATATCCTTTTCAAACTTTCACATATTTTCAAATCTTGATGCGTTTTATCGGAATTTTATGCAAGAAACCGGCACCAAGTTCATACTTCAATCGGAATGAAAGCGATAAGCTGATTTCAAAACTGTTTTTTTTTTTTATTATTATTTTTATCATAAATAATCTGAAAAGTGTGGTGTGCTTTTGAGTTCAGCCCAGCAATTCCAGTCTGATAATTTCTCCCATTTTCTTCAGCATAACAGCTACATGTCAATCAAATCTGAACGTCTTTAAAGCCTTCACACAGATTCTCACTCGGTCCAGTCAGACTTTGACTGGGCCATAATATGCTGTGACCTAAACCACTGCTGTAGGTTTAGGCTTGGTTTGCAGCCTCTGACAGGTTTTCATCTTCCCTGTGCCTCTTTCATGGAAGCATCTTTACCACTATGGTGTGTTCAGGGTGCTGTGCCATGTATCCTTTTTAGGTCGCCTCCTCTTTCAACTTGTGTGCCGTGTCTCTTTGCGGTTTGTTGCAAACTAAACATGGACTGTCTTGTGTCTTTCTTCCCGACGTTTTCATGAAACCCAGAATTGTATTTTGCGGGACTTCCAACGTCCTGTCCCAAATGAAGTGTGGATCTGCACAGCTACTTTAGAGTTACCATGGCGGTTTACATAGACGCCCTTTTCCTGGTATATTTGCAGCCTAAACGGCGAGATGTTCAAAGCTTAGGATGTTGTTTCGAAACCTACTTTGAACTTTTCCACAAGTTCATAGCGGACTTTCCTTCTGTGTTCCTTGGTTCAAAAAGAACCGGCTTTGTTAAATTACGGCTGCACTCTAATTTCGTAACTGACATCTGAGCATAACTGTTTCCATTCGATTCAGTGGTATCCGACTAAAAGGGGGCGGAATAAATATGCGTGCCAGTGTTAACATTTTTCAGAACTTTTTCTCATAATGTAGAGTGACCGGAACCAAAACAGATATTTTTGTTCCTGAGAAAATTCTTTGGATGGAGACGAAATCCGATCAGATTTTTTTTTATTTTTTTTTTTAGCTGCTACAGTAAAACTGAGTGGACTAAAGCTCAAATGAGTATAGATCTGACTAAAAATTGATTCAAAAGTGTTAACGTGGACGCATGACTCGCATTTTAGATATATATGCGTGAAAGAAAAACGGAAGCAAAATCAATTTTCTTCCAGTTCACAGTTTTTCCACTAGTGTGTTGGTCTACTACCTAAAATTCTCTATAAAATACATTCAGTTTGTGTTTATGAATGTGACTAAATGTGAAACGGTTCGAGGGCTGCTAGTGGAAGCAAGTGGAAAATCATTTCATTTCCTTGATTGACTGAACTTTTCTTAAATAAAAAAGAAAAACATCCCACAAAAACAACTTTTCTCTGTGCAATATTCTGCCGGAGCGGTTTTACCATAAAAAAAAAACAAACGAAAAGAAAAGAAAAAAAGTCGTGACTGCTCATTTCTTCAAGTAATCTAGAGCTAATCAAAGCAGCATAAATAATTTATCTCCGTCTCTCAGCGCCCGTGGCATTTTAATTCGAGAGCCGCCTTTATACATTTGTTGGCTAATTACTCTACTTGATATGGATAATGACATAAAAACAGCAGTTGATAAACCAAAGAGGCTACTTTAAGAAACAAACTAACATCAGCATAAGGCGGAGGAAAGAAGAAAAAAAAAAAAACAACCTCTCTCCTGCTTGCCGTTGACCTCGAATGGGCAGGCGGCGTATTAGCAGCCCCCGATTTCCAGTAAAAGCCCTGTGGTTTTCTAAACGAAGCTTTTCCCTCCAGTCGGTAATTAAGCCTCCCAGCTTGAGTGTTCAAGAGTTGTTGTTTTTGCCCAGAACACTGCAGCTCCTTGATCTCCTCAAACTGCTGCCTCACTTAATTTATCAATATCACGTCTAATGCATGCGCTGAAATAGAAGCCGCTCGTAAAAAGAAACCCTGTTTGGTTTCAAACTCTTTATCCAGAGCTGGATATGTGTTGATGGGTGCATTTGGCTTTTTGTCCTTTATCAGGGCCGGTCCAAGGCTGTAACGGGGCCCTGAGCAAAAATTGATTTTGGGACCCACTTCCTGTTTTGTCCTCCTCCCGCCAACCGCAGCAACAAAGATCTTCGTAGAGTCGTGACGGAGCCGCTGAACTGAATAAGCAGTTATGAAAATATGTAAATTATGCTTCAAAAAGTGATGCTGTATTTGCTAATTAATGCGACTGAAACGATCAAGCTATAAAAATTGATCAATGCGTTTCAAATTAATATTAAAATGATTAAAAAAAAGATTAAAAAAATTAAGTGAATATATTTGCCGTTCTGAAATTAAATCCAAAAAATTATCGTTTTCAATAGACAAAGATGAAATGCAGCAAAAGTCTGAATTAGCCCTTCAGTTTTTCAGAAGAAGCTACAAAGATGTGAACTTGAGCGTTGTAATAAACCAAATCATCCATTTTGGTTTTACAGAGGAAGGCAATGAGGAAAAAAATAGTATAAAGATCATTTAAAATTTGTCGTTTTTAATAAAAACCTGTCCACGTGTGTAAGACGATTTACAGTAAAAACTTTTTTTTTTTTTTTTCAAACATTCTCAGAGAATTTACAAACAAAAAGTTTGTTTTTATGTGAGCAGAAGAGCTTCAGAATATTGCAGAAACTTAAAGTGAAAGAATTATAGATTTTTTTCTAGTAGTGGTGCTGTAATGGTGAATGAACATTTGTGGGAATTAATTGTAAAAAAATAAAAAATTAGATAAATAAATAAAATATGGAATGTTTCTTTCTGCAATAAACAACTTGTTTTTAATATAGCGAAGTATGCAACGTAAAGTTACAGGAAACACTGAAATATCACTTTAGCACTAACTTTAGTGCCAACATTAGCAAGCTCAGTTGCTAGTGATTACTCAGTCACAACATTTTCAAAGTGCCTACAAAATGTTAGCTTGTCTCTCTGTTGACGCTTCTTTTTTTCCTGTTGGGTACCAGAAACTGTTTCCAGACTCTCAAAAGAAATCTGGAAACATCTCATTTGTTAGCTAGTTCAACAACTAGCTAACGACAACAGTTTTCTTACATTTCTGCAAGTCCTCTGCTGTTTGACTTTGAACGCGTCTGCAACTTCGTTTGCCTGACGCTGCTCCCCACTGAGCCAGTCGACCCCAAAAAGTGTCGGTCTTTTTGGGGTTCCGCGTCGACGTTCTTGAGGCTGATACCTCAAGCCGTCTCTGCTCACCACGCAACAGCCTCCTCTCTGAAGTGGCCCGTCTTGGATAAAGTTTCTCATAAATCTGGCGCTAAGATTGCATTCCTCCTTTGATGTAGCCAGTCCTCCCGTTCAGTGTCGGCGTTCCCACATCGATATTGTAACACAGACTCGACCCCAAAGGATGGCTGGGAACAATCCATCTTTTTTTTTTTTCTTACCCCTCCAGGGGGTCTTTTGTGGGCTCTAGTGTCCCTTATGTGATAGTGGGCTGACAGGAAACAGGGAAGGAGAGGGGGAAAGACATGCGGCAAATGTCGTCAGGTCCGGGAGTCGAACCCGCGACGGCCGCGTCGAGGACTCAAGGCCTCCAAATACGGGTCGCGCTAACCCCTACGCCACCACGGCACGCCCCTCAATCCATCATTTTTAGACGTCACTCGCCTCATCTTGAGACGAGGCGGGTTTGGGGGGGCTGCGGCGTTCCATGACGATGCGAGGGGCTTGGAAATGCACTTTTGTCACGAGACAGCATAAAGCGTGAGAGAGCGTCAGCCGAAAGTAATTGACGTTAGTAGTTTTTTTAGCGTTCACTCCGCAACGCCGGTTTTACAACTAAGAGTCGTTATTTTTCCGAGCCCAAATTGCATGTTTAAAAACCCCAAAGCCTTAGCCACGGGGGGACGCGTCTCTGCAGAGAAACAGCCCAAACTTGATACATGAAAGAACTGTGCAAAATTCATTGGGGTGGGCTGAGCCATATGTTTCAAAAGCTGCGTCCTCCCCAGGGTTATTAAGCATTTCTCTAACCCCTACTCTCAGCTTGGTGAGACGCCCCCCCGCCCTCCTTCAGACAAGATGTTTGGTTATGTTTGTTCCCTAATTTAATCTTTAAAATCTAAATTTAACTTTTGGCAAACAACTAGTCAGGGGTTTGAAATATTTGTGAAACAAACAAAGGCAAATTGAAGTTGTATGTTTAGGATGAAGACTACTTTTGTGTCTGGATGTTCTACAAAAAAAAAAAAAAAAGAAGATATAAAGATATAAAATATCTCCCATTTATCTCAATAGAAAGTATAACCACTGAAATCTAAAATTTCCCATCTAATTTCTGAATAAAACGTTTAACAGCGGCTCATTATTCTCTTTCACATTCTTGGTCAAAACCTCTGATGAATCTAGAAAGTTTTGGGCTTCAATTCTTAGAAGGGAAAAGTCAATTCTGGGAGTGGGAGCTGATTTAGTTGTGTTTCCCCGTTTTGGTCTTAGTGAAGGCTGTTCAGCGTGAACGCAGCCCTGAAAATGACTCCTATGATAATAAGTCTTAAAATGAATACAGCAACGAAAACACGTTTTGAAAAAAACCCCCGATATACAGTACTTTATTGTCCCGCAAGGGGAAATTTGTCCTGGTCCGAAGCTACTGCATTGCACTGAATGCAGCTATCAACAACATTAGACAGAAAATACCCACAATGCATGACACATAAGCAAGCATTTTCAGTTTTGTCAGGAATGTAAGCTGGTTGGAAACTCAGAAATCGGTGAGAGCACAATAACTGCCACCAGGTCGTACAGATACGGAAAGGTTTAACTGCTTAGAAATAAATTCAAGAGCGGTACCTCGTTCTAACGAGGAACTTTCACGTTATAACGAGGTATAAAATGTATTAAAACGAGAAAACTTTGTTGTCTTATTTTAACAAATTTCATTTTCCAAGTTCTGCCAGTTAAAACGCTTCCAAATGCTGACGACAACACTCTTCAGTGTGGAAGATGTTTCTGCAGGAAGGCGACTCAAAGTGGGCAATTTCACTCTGAGATTGAAAAACAAAAAATTAATTCAGAAGAGACAAAAGTGCAGAGGGAATCAATATAAAAACAAACTTTTCTTTGGACATGTCAGCCGTTCATCTGTGTTAACTTTACTTGTTTTATATCTGGGGTTTTTTTTTATCAAACATATCTGGCACAAGACGTCAGTTTGAGTCCAGCTCTGTGTTGTTTTGTTGGATTGAAAGTGACCTGACACTGACTCCCACAGACGACAGGAAGGGTTTAGTATTTTGTCCTTCTGAGATCCCATCCTTATGTTTCCACTTGAACATGGTGGATTTAGGAGAGTTTCTGAAAATCTCCCAATTACTGTAAGGCTCACTTTCTAGGGAATACAAACATGGACTAATATTCACCATTAGCATTGCTAATTCCCAGGTATCTGGGAAAACAAATACATTTTTTTAGGATTTTTGGTCCTTCATCCACATAAAAACTCTGCTTAATACCAAAAATGATCATTTACAAAAATTCTGACCAAAGTGGAGAGGTCAGAAAACTACGAATTCATGTTTGCGTGCGTACATGGGAAAACTAAAATTTAGGATCCAGCCAATATATCCACATTCTTACTTTGACATTACTCCCAGTCGACATTGTCTTGTGTTTTAATTACTTTATATTCTAATTTGCTATTTAAAAGTAGTTCAACCTTCAACTACTGGTGCCATGTTTGATTCCTAACCCAATCAGATGTTTAAAAGCAATCTGATTGGCTGATGTAGGTTTTATTGTTGCTCTATGCTGCCTCCTATGGGTTTGGCATGTTTAAAACAACAATCAAGCATATTTGTGCGAGTTCATGTAGCTAAAAATCTTTCTTAAACCAATATCTGTACGATATTCTTTTTTTAAACCAGATATTCGTTTTTAATTATATTTTAATTCTATAATCCGTGCGCACAAGGAATAAGAGTATATTTTAAAAAGTTGGTAAAAACTTTTGTTAAAGTGCTGATGTTAGTGATGACTTCCTGAAGGTGAAGTTTCAAAAGGAGCAGGAGTTTTTAAAGAGACAGAGGCCCAATTCCAAGGTGTTAAATTACAAAGTAATTTTTCTTTAAAGTCAAATTTGATATATATTACATTTTTATAACAACTGAAGTTAAAATTACTTGATTGTCCTATAAATCAAGGCACTAAGTGCCTGGAAAACACATAATACTGCCGTGATCTCGTCACTTCCTCTGAACTCAGTAAGAGACAATGAAATATCAGAGATCTTCCAAAAAAAAAAAAAAATTCAAGTACATCTTTACTCAAGCTAGTAAGCGACACGTTTTCTTGGCAAATCTGCTCTTTTGATTTTTACCTTTTCCAGCTTTCAAAATTGCGAATCTATAAGTAGCAATTGCACAAAAACGGTAAAACAATAAATATCTCAATTATTTGGCAGCGCATCAACTCTCCACAGCAACTGCAGTTTAAAGACGCGGCCTCTTGCTAACTCTGCTAACAGGACGCGTTTGTCAGAACAATTCCAAAAACACTGTCGGGTCCGCGCCGGTCTTATCGCTGATCCCCAATGCATGCGACTATATCTCTAACGACATAATTGCAACGGGATTACTATTTTATCGTTCCCTTTCAAGCGGAAGGCCTTCCAATTGTGGATTGTGAAATAAATCATTATCCAAAATTGCTGTGAAATAACAGACGTGCTCGCAGGAGTGAGAGATTTCTCCAGCCCGAGTCCCGCCCGCCCGCGCACGCACTCGCAAAGAAAATGGACTGTGATGGAGGCGCAGAGTGAGTTAAATGAGGGGAAATAATAAGGAAAGAGGAGGTTATCAGGCTCTGAGCCTGCTTCATTCAGCCAGCCAGACTGCAAGTCATCACATATGCAGACTTTACTCCAGAGTCAGGGCTTTCTCTCTCTCTCCCTCTGTTAATGGACTCTATTAGGATTTGGCTGGTAGCGGGAACGGGGCTGAAATCCGAGGTCAGCGACCCCTCCTTCATGTTTTTGGCACCCAAGGAGCCGGTTGGCAAAAAAAAAAAAAACACTTTGCCATCATCGTGATCATCGCCTGCTGTGTTGATATCTCTTCGCTTACGTCGTCCTTCCCATTCCGGTATTTACTGTCGCGTCTGGAAGAACGGTGCTTTTGTTCCATCGCCAGTCGAATATTAATCCCCTCCCCCGTCCCCGCCCCGCCTCCTTAAATAATGCATATTTCCTAAACTGAACCACCAAAGTCAATTAGATTCCTCACCTAATTAGCATGTTGGAATTAAAAGAGCTAAGACCGTTGCCCACAACAAAGCTGAATTTGTTTGCCTTTCATCGCCTCTGCTATGTCTTGTATTCGAGGTGCACAAACAGTGAGATATTTAGATGTTTTAGAATTTCAACACAGATTAGATTTTACTACTTTTTTTCAGAATATTAAATATGTGAAAGAAGGAGGTTCCCACATTTAAAGAACCGAGTAAATTTTGAATTGTGTCCACTGATTTACCCTGAGTATGAATATGAATATGAATGTGACGGATAACCATCTACCAGATGGTTATCCGTCTTTTCAGTGGCAGCAATCAGCAGGAACTGTAGCACTGATTGTGATTTTTAAAAGTTAATTTAGCACACTGTAGTAGCTGTAATTGAGTTTCCATTGACCATATAGTTGTACAACTTAACATTTTGGAAATAAATTAGCTTCATGGAAACACCTCAATTTTGAAAAAAAAACTCATGTTTCAATAAAATGTCTGAGTTTGTTTTTTCTCACAACACAGAGGTCACATGACCAACAACCAGATGTCGCCACTGGCGCAGACCATGAAGAAGTAGTTTCATGTGGCGGCATGTTTTTTATCATGCGCACAGACATATCCACGTGTAATTTTAATTGCTTTTCTTACTTAATTAAAGGAAATATCACAATTACAAAATTGTGCGTCTTCTCAACATTGACGGAATACTGACAAAGCTTTGTGCACAAATGTAAAGGAAACACAGTTTATGTTACCTCCAGTTGACGTGAAAATGCTGTATGTATCAAAAACAACTTAAAACAAATTTGACCTTGCATCATAGCTGCATCTGATGCCTTGAAATTGGCCCCTGTCCCTTTAAGAAACTCCTATGCTTTGACAATCCCCCTTCAGTACGTGTTCACAACAATGCTCCTCCATAATGTGGTTTTGAACCATTCTTTGGACTGGGAAGTAACTCATTTAATGAGCTCAGCAGAAGCGTAGTCCCAACAGGTGTTTGCTAATTGCTGCTGGCTAGTCTGAAGGAGCAGAGTGAGAGAGGACTCTGCAAGATGTGACTAAAAACTTTGTTTATCCCCTCTCTCGTCTGGAGCACATTACAAAATGCTTTTTGGGTAAACCTCTGTAAAAGCATCTAGATTCTAGAATGAACCCCGTGTTGAATCTTTTACCTTTTGAACATTCTGCTCCTTATAAAGTCACAGAAGTACAACTGAAGAAATTTTAGCCAATCTCTGGAGCAGAGGTTACAGTCTTAACCGACATACAGATTTTATGAAGGTAATTTTGCATGTTTTCAAAAAGAGTTTTCTTCTAGTTCGACTCATTAATTTATCTTATCTTATACTACGTTGTTTTTTTTTTTGCTGATTTTGATTGTTTTTCACTCGAGAAATAGGTCTGCAAGTTCTGCTTTAAAATTGTTCTAAATCGCAATTAGTAACACTGTTTCACATGTAACAAACAGAGCGAAAACACTGGATGTCCACTGGCATCATCTTTCATTGCGATGTCGGATCTGTCCAAATTTACTCCAAGCTACATTTGATCAACTCTAGTTTGCGTCTCAGACGTTTTTAGACGTTAGTGAGCATTTTATGGACGTCAACGTCCAAATTTTGTTTTCGGGGAATTTGGCTGAGGATTACTACTGCAAACCATTTGCACTTGTAAGATCTGGACTCCAGGAAGGAGCTGTATTCTGCGTGAAACAAACGCATGTTTTCAACATTTTTGTTTGGAGTCATCATTTCTGCTTGTGAACGACGCGTGGTTTTTCCCTCCCGAGCATGCCAGCTGCTGAACCTCTTCAGTACGACGCAACCTGGTGTTACTGACTCGTCGTGACCGGAGTTTATTACCAGTTATCGTGCATACTTGTTGTGCTCAGCACTTTCGCTGCGCCAAAACGCGGAACAATACTGAGCGGAACCCTCCGGGGGCTTCAGGGTTTTTTTGCCAGAATCATTTATGTCGCAAAAATCACAATCTGTCAGCTTTTTAGCCTGTAATTTGCCTTCTGCCTGCAGACTTTGGCAGCACGCCGCTGGATGACAGGGACCTGTCAGAGACAGTAAGTGGTCTGCATTATGATTTTAATGCATTCTCATATTGGTGGAGTTTCTCTGTCCTATTACTGTCACGATTCGAAGCATACCGGGCAAAATAAGAATAAGGAAGTCTAATTGAAACGAGTTAGGGAATCGTTTCGGAAACACATTTCTGCTGACAGGATGCCATTTAACCAAAACTGATGAAAGCAGCCTTGTATTCTGGAAAAAATATATTTAAAGATTGTCTGAAATGTTTATTTTAATTTTAGATTATATGTGATACACTGAAGGATTTTATAAGATTGGAACAGGGAGGTGCAGTCGTTAGCGTGGAGCAAATCCTGGGATTAAACCCTTTGTTAATTAACAGTAATGCATTCAAACTACCAAATTATATATATGTAATTTTTTTTACAAAACAATATTCAGAACAGATTTGTAAAAAAGAGAAAGCAAATACAACTGAAAAGGAACTGAAATTTAAAATAGACAACAATCAAAAGATGCCTTTCAGTTAAAGGAGTCAGTTTATGAACAATGTTGACAGTGAAATTTGACATTTGAAAATCATATGAAGTGATGTGGCGTTGAATGAGTTATTTCATGTTTGTTTTGGACCTGAAGTAATACAGTGAACATTTTTGGGGGGGTTTTACAATGGATAAAACTTAAGCTGCTTGCAGTGAAAATGTAAAAATATGTAATTATCACACTATATAAACTATATGAACTGTCAGAGTAAAAACAAAGCTGCAAGTGTTAATAGTACTAACACTACAAATTCAATAAATTAGATTATTAAAAAGTTCATTTACTTTTGTAACTTAATTTGTTATATCGATTAATTATTATTTTTATTTTATTATTATATTGTTTGTTTATGTTAATTGATGATTTTCCACTTAAAGATGTTGAAAACACAGCATTTAAGAATATTACATCAGACAAATAAATAACTAAATTAATATAGTTGGGTTCGGTTATGAAACCCATTAAAAGATTGTTTTCAAAAGGTATTTCAGTCTGACATATTCAAATCTATTTTCTATGAGACACTTTTTCTGTATTCACAACACCATAACGGTCACATTTATGGGAAAGTGTGTTCAGCAAACAAAGATTTTAATGACTGTGTGTTTAGAGATTGCCTGAATGTTAAGTTGCTGTCACAGTGTTTCCTGTCTTCTCATTTATGTTGGTATATTTTTAAAAAATATGTATTACACAGATCTACATGTAGGGGAATGAAGAACATCAGGTTGCAGTTTGTGTGTCGCTGAACTGAACAGTTTGTGTACACTGGGATCAAAGTTGTGGACGGTGTTCTGCCGCGCTGTGACCGGGTTTGTTACTTTCTAGGATGTACTGCCTTGTTCATTTTCTGTTTGATTTTATAGAATCAACTGACTGTCTGGACGTGCAATCCACATGTTTCATAAATCCTCCCCAAGTGTTCAAAAAACAATTAACAGAAATAATCAAAGAAACTTGATTGAAGCTTTAGGTTTCAATCATCCAGCATCCCGAGGTGACTAAAGCGTCTCGCGTTGAGTCGCGACTGTGTTGATTCTGCAGAAATCAACACAATCAAGTTGTGTTGTAATGGGCAGCATTTCATTTTTACATGAAATGCTGCCCGTTTCATGTAAAAATACACGAAACAGGCAGAATTATGTAAATTACACGTTTTTGAGTGTTCGTGCATGTTTGAGAAACCCTTTAATCTCCCGTAGCAACCATTCAACTATGCAAAACAGCTGGTTGGACCGAGCGCCGCCTTCGAGATCAAGGCGAGTTCCCAAGCTTCAGAGCTTCCACCTCACAGCTCCTTCAGACTAGCCAGCAGCAATTAGCAACCGCTTGGTGGAAGTGCGCATCTGCTGAGCTCATTATAGGAGCTACTTCTCAGTGCAACATTGGTAAAAACCCTTATTAAAGGATTAATAGAGGAGCCATGTTGTGTCAACTTCCTGAAGGTGGCGTTTCAGAAAGAGAGGGAGCTTCCTAAAGAGACAGTCCCAATTTCAAGGCATAAGTCCAATTTCTTTGAAGTCATATTTGACACACACACATATACAGTATATATATATATATATAACAACTGAAGGTCACACAGTTTCTTGATTGTGCTATAAATGCCCCTTTAATTCTGTGGGGTCAAAATGAAACTAAAACAATTCTTGCACAGCCAAACACTTTCTTTGTGATCCAAATCAGATGGAGACCAAGGAAGAACATTATGACAATGAAAAAAAGAAATAATCAAACAATCATCACATGTGCACAGTGTAGGACACACACGTGTGACTCCTATAATTGAGAGCTGAAGAACCTGAGCAGGAGACGAGTCTCTGGACTCAACGTCCAGTCCTCAGAAGACGCGTCTCCGGGACACAAGGTAAATGAGTCCATTTGAATACAAATCCGGGTTGAACCGGGTCACAGTCATAATTGTGTCTGTAATTAGATTCGGTCTCTGAGTGTCTGGCTTGTATCAGACCAGCAGACAGCGGTGGCTGTGCTCAATCGGGGATAGACTGGGACGCAGCGTTAGCTACTGGTGCCGGGGGGGTCGAGCGGTCAAGAAGAAGCGAGGACAGGCGAGCACGCGCGGCCGCACTACGGTTCCCTGATGGAAGGACGTCTTTGTCTCTGCCCTTTCCCGCTCTCATTAAGGCATTCCAGGCAGGTCACGTTGAGCCAAGTAATACTTTACCGGTTTATGCACGCTAATGATTCCAGTTGTTATGGCGCTGCCGCGGCATTTGCTGTCGCCCGTTGCTATGCTCGCTCGTGTCAGGTTTCCTCCACCAGAACAACTGCTTTGTCACTTCTTCCCGTTTCGAGAAGGAGCGGCCTGCTCCCGGCGCGCCGTCGTCAAACCGTGACACCAATCACGGGGTGGTGGGGGGGAGATTTCATTTACAGCAGCTAAACGAGATGTCAAACCCTCATAAAAGCCGGTGTGATTTTCAATTTCTCCCGCCATTGTGTACCGCAGGTAGTGAGGAGAGACACTTATTAGCTGAAGTCAAGGTCTGAGATGCTTTGAAAAAAAAAAAAAGAAGTCTTCTCATGTACAGGTTAACAAAGTGCATTTGCATGAATCACCATGACAACTGCCTCCTGACTGTGTGTTATACCTGGCAGAGAAAAAGAAAAGAAAGAAGGAAGGAAGGAAAGAAAGAAAGAAAGCAGCGGAGAGATTCTGATAGCCTCGTGACAACGTGTATTTTAATTTCACACTTTGAAAATGGCTCTGCTTTCAACTGGCGCGTTGCGCGCTTTCTGCTTTCCTGGCACTGTGATCGTTGTGCAAGAAAAGATGAGGTTGAATCGCTTCAGGAATTCATAAACCCTCCGCTTTAACTGTTTTGGAAATGCAGAAATTCAAGTTTTTGGTCCATCTGTGCTATTGCTGGTTCACAACTTTAGCATTGTAACAAAAGCAATTATTGATTTATTTATTTGCATTTTTTTTCTTTTACTCCAATTATTCCGCAGCAACAAGTCCTGGCAAAGCTTGTCGCAATATGCAATTAATCAGTTAATCACATGCTGAATTCATTTTTTTTTTTAAACAATCCAATTTATTCATGGTTTTGGTTATGTGTTGGGGTTTTTTTATTACTTATGTCTTATTTACTGTTTTTCGTCGTGTTTTAATTTGGATATTTTAAATATCTGTTAGCTCCAGTTTTAAGTGTACAAAATTCAAGTGTGTTGCTCTCTTAAAGGGCCAATTTGCAATGTTACATCATTATCAATGTATTACTTGGAAATGGCCTCAAAACAACAATATTATCGTTTATCGCGATAATTTCCGGGACAATTTATCGTCCAGCAAAATCTGCTTAGACCTGGGTGACACCATCAGCTGTTAAGCACTGCTGATCCACCCCATTTGCTTTTGCTACTTCTCTGTATGAATGATCCTGGCCCATTATGACTAACGGAAGAGATGGTTTGAACTTCCTTCTCCTCTGTCTGCTCAGGTATTAGCTGTGCTTCTTAGGTAATAATCAGCTGCTCCTGGTTAAAAGAGAAACAAAAGAAAGCCTTGTTGTCATGGTTACACATCATAGCAAATGTCCAAAATTTAAAAAAAAAAAAAGTGCAAAAATTATTCCAGCTGCAGAGCATTTATAACCACAGGGAGTAATTGTCAAAAAAACAAACTAACAAAAAAAACAGCAATGCCCCAAACCCAACAAAGCTGAGTGCACCAGAAGCCCAAAGAACACGGCGAAGTCTGTGGCGAGGATTACATGTTGTAGAGCCACTTTGTCTGGAAAGCTTGCTAAGGAGAAGGAGGGGAAAAGAAGACGGATTGAGAGTTGTGCTTAAATGTTTCAGCACCGAGGACAGCACACAGCTCTCTACGTGCCTCTACTGACAAAAGCACCTCTGAAAGACTGCAACACCCAGGTGCACGCTCCCTCCAGGACAGATTTCTGTTCTGATGTGGCAACAGGTTGCGGCTCCATGCAAGGTTTAATAAAATACAGGCTACTGCGATTGCACAATGCTGCCTCACAGGTAAAAAGGTCAATTTAAATTTAGAAAAAAGTTTGTAGAAATCTGGGAACCATCCTGCAAATGCACACTGTTGCCTTGTAGCCTCGCTGTAAAGAAATAGTCCAGGGTGCCTCATGCATAAAGCGTGCGTGCGCATAAAACAATGTGCGGCGCCATATTTTACGCACAAGTCGGCATGTATAAAAATTCACTTTGCGCCAAAGTTTACGTAAATATACGCGTGCAAATGTGCGGCAGCCACGCACGGATTTGATTTATTTTTCTTTAAAATGTATTTTTATTTTTGTGAGGTGACATTATGTGTCCTCAAAGCACCTTTTAAATAAAAATCTATCATTATTATTATTATAAATACTTATGCTGCTTCGAACAAGGACGTTGCCATGGTTATTGCTTCACGTGGTGGCAGACTTCCGGGTATTTATACTAATTTACATATGTATTTATGGAGGCGACAGGGCGGACCAGCAGCTGTGCTCTATTTCCCGCAAATTAGGATTCATAAAGGAAAGGTGCGTGGCCACGTGCGTGCGTGCGTGCGCACGGCTTTATGCATCCGATTGTTTTTGCGCGCCGTACTTTTCTAAATTAGACCGTACGCCAAGTTTTAGTGTGAAAACTGCGCACTCTTTTATGCATGGGGCCCCAGGACTTTTTAAAGAAAAGCCTGTTTCTAAGATGCAAGTTATTTTACCAGTAGACAGCAGCAGCTTGATATGTTATTTTAAATTTAGAAGAATAAAAGAAAATCAACAGCTCCAATGAGTTAAAAGTTGAAACAAAAGATCACGTGTCATGCATGTAGCGACAGTGTAAATAATACAAATAAGGGCGGCCATTTTCCACGAGTAACTAGGGGTTTGACAAGACAGAGCAGATAAACAAACAAACAAAAACCATGGTGTTTAAGACTCTTATTTTGAAGTAAGAACAAATGTATTACTTCTTGTTGGCTGGCTGACAACTCTGAATGACAAAATGTGAACAATTTGTAAGCACTGTAAAGACAAGATGGCTGGCTGACATGTAGAGGCTAACGGTGCTAACGTAGTGGTTTACAGTGAACCCCTGGGTGTTAGCGGGCGTTATGGACCACAGCTGTTCAGGAAATAGCGGAAATCCACAAATACTTGAGACCCAAACACTTAAAAACTGAATATTTTAATAGTTCAAACACCAAATGTACCTTAATGTCCATTAATATGCACAGTGGAAAACCGTTTCAGCACTACCGCAGAAGCTAATATCTATTGTCTTCCTTAGCTCTACTCTTAGTGGAAACAGCCAATCAGCATCAAGGAAAATAAATGGTGCTCCTGCATTGGCTGCTTACCAAACATCAGCCTGTAGCGTGTTATGTAGCATTGTGCCTGTAAGTATTCATCAAACATTTACTTTGTGAAATTGCTATTTCTCCCCAAAATATGGCTAAGATCAAATTGCTGGTGAATTTTATCTGCTGTTGTTTTGTTAATGTATATTAATCCAACAGTATCCAGGTAGCCACAGCATCCTGAAACAGTCTATTCATCACTAGCTGCACTACAAGAATTCCCTTTTTTTATATATAAATCACTAAGCCCTCTTTTTTTTTTATCACAAATATGTAAATGTGGCCGTCGCAAGTCAATCATTAGCTTTTACACTTTGATATTTACATTTCACTTCACTGTATCCAATTAAAACCCAGGGCTACAAGTGAACCAGAACAATCATGTACAGTATTAATCCTTTTCTCTCCACCTACATCTCCACCTACAGGAATTAATTCTTTTTTTCTTCTTCTTCTTTTGCTACACACACCAACGTTATTTGCACTAGACCTTAATTAATTTTTTGGTCACACTAATTAATTCTCAACTTTAAAAAAAAAAATAAAAAAAAACTTACAGAAATTACTACAGTCAGTCATAGAACGAGGCATAAAACAGTGTATAAAGAGTGTGTGAGGCGGCCCTGTGTTTGCTCAGTTTTTATCAGGAAATATATATTGCAGTTTTAAATCTCCCAATTTGCGCTTCTGGTCCTGCTGTAATCTTAGACAGTCTTTTCTTTTCTTTCTTTTTTTTTTTTTTTACCGAGGGTTATGTGTGCGTACCGTCTCCACAGTAACACTGGGGGGAACGACACACTGTGATCAGGCAGAAAGGGCAGGCACTTTCTATTTCCAGCTGACATATTATCTAGCATATTTCAAAGACTAATTGCCGCTCCCCGTGGGAAAAAAAAAAAAAAAGACATCTGTCCTCCAATTATTGAAGCGGTTGTTTTGTTTTGCCAGTTAATTCTTCAGGGTCAAGAGGGTCGTGTTGTAATATACAAGAAAAAAAAAATGTAAAAAAAAACACTTCCTGACCGTGAACGACCTCTCATGCGGGTCCATTTGTAACACTTCGGAGCCGTCGGCGGCGGCGGCGGCGGCGGCGCGGAATGCTGAAAGGTTCCGTAACCCTGGAGCGGCGGGGAGGCATGAACCCTCCAACCGCAGTCAGTTCAGAAGAAAGGCTGATGCAGGGAACAGACATGAATCAGCGGTTATGTGGAATCCTCGCTTCTCCTATTTTGGGGATTTTGATGCAGTTTCTTTTTTTTTTTTTTTTGTTTTTTTTTTCTTCGTGGAAAATGGGAAGCATAAAATCAGCCTAAATAGGCAATTCTTTTTTTATAGACGGAGCAAATTCCTTTTGAACCCGCAAAGGGTGCTTGTTGAAATTGACCAAATCTTATGGGAACGCGGGATTCGACAGTGCAGGGTCGGGGGGGGGGGGGGTGGAAAAGAGCGCACGAGAAGGATGAATTTTTGAGAGATATGGTACACACGCAAAACATTTATGTGGGAACTTTAATGGGATTTTACATGTTTAAAAAACAACTTGAGATTGACCATCTCTTTTTCCAAGAGGGACCCGGCAAGATAGCAGCACCGCTTCCAACTATTAACATTTAGATTCAACCAGAGAAATAGATTTGTTTAGCTTAAAATGAAAATAAAAGCTAATAAAAAACATAACTATAAAAAGCAATCGGAGATCAAACTTTCTTCTTCACAAATCTTTCAGCAGTGCTGTTAGTTCACTGAGAGTCAATTTAGACGCTTGTTGAAAGTCATTCCAAATTGATTGGGTAGAATGAAATGATACAAGGTTTTGTTCATGTTTTTTTTTTTTAACAAAAGAACATCTGCCTTTATATCCAGCTCTCCCTCAGTCGATAGTTTTTCTTTCCTTTTGCTGCAGTTACAGCAGATCTTCTGTGATGTGTCTGTAAAAGTTTGTTTTGAGCACAGAATGGTCAAGCTCACTCAAACTGAATTGGTCAAATTGGTCATCTGTTTTGCACCTCGGTCTTGCCACATTTTTCCAGTCGGATTCAGCTCTAGACTTTGACTGGACCATTCTATCACATGAATATGAATGATTCCCGTTGATGGTGGCCTCTGCTTTAGTCTCAAGTCTGTTACAGCTCAGTTTCTCTTCCTGGACCGACCTTAGTTTAGGTCAATCTATTCTCCCATAGGGTGATGCCGCCAAGACCACAATGTGTCAGACATTGAGTCACGATGCACTTTTACTCAGGGCTGAAAAACATATCACGATGTAAGTGTTTCATATCAGTTGATATTGATAATTCTTGATTTTTTGTTGTTTGTTTTAAATATACAAAATATTTCCAAACTGGTGATGTGACCTTTCCTCTTTTATCCACAAGTTCCTCTTGAGCTGTTGCTCTCATCTTCTCTGTTCACTCCACCCGGAGCAGTTATTATGGGTCACGGTGGCAAAACTTGAAACTGCTCTCACATGCATAGTCTGCAGACAATTGAGGTTTAATAGTCAAGCGCACCGATTGCCTACATTTCTCATCGCAAGTTCCTTCACTTCCCACAAGCCGAAGCAAGTTTGACGTTGGGCGCCTAGACCTGTTCTTTCTTCACCACCGCACACCTGTCAGGGCGCCACAGAGAGCGACACTCCCTCTGCGTATTCTTGCATCTGGTTGCGAACAGATATCAGATCAATGTCGCATGAAACAGTTCAAACGCTGTTTCCTGCCAAGCAGTGTCCTGTGCGAGTTAGTGCGCTCCCGAGTATGAGGCCGTGGCCGTAAATTATTACTTTTTGCGTGGACATGTCAGCCTCGAGTGCGAATTTCCAAGGAGTGAAGGACGCCCGAATATGTTGGGGGCAACGTGAAACTGCTACTGTGCGTGTTACCCAACATGTTGTTGCTAGCTTACAAAAGAGGAAGCGAGTTAGTTAGCTTACAACCTTTCCTGGCTTGGTCATGAGAGCGTTTGCTCTGCTTACATCAAACAGAATGCCATGCAGTACTGGATCAGAGTTCAGTTAAATTATGAAAACTTTAATGGATGTATTTTCTATTGATATTGTTTATTGCCATAGGTATCGTTATCAATAGGTATCGTTATAGCTTAGGGTTTTGCAGGTCAGCTAAGAAGTTCAAGTCCTCTACAGAGTTGTTTTCATTTTTCAAACAGTGGCTTCCCTTTCCATTTTTCACTGTCGCACTTTTCAGATTTCTGTTTGAAAAATAAAATGTTGCAAACTGTGTATCATTGTAATTTTGTGCACTTTGCTATTATATGCATAAAATCTCAGTGAAATATATCACCTTCATATTGTCACCTTCATAAAATAATAGCCTGACTTTTTTTTCTCTAAAACTGACTTTTACAAATATAATTACATAAATACAAATTGCTACTTCTGTCTTCCCAAGAGATGTTTCAAGCAAAAAAATTAAACATTTAAAAAAAATAAAAGATAAAAAATGACACAAGTCATTATTTTAGGAAGGTGACAATATTAAAATCTGTTGTATTGTGATCAAATGTAGGAAACAATAATTGATACAAATAGTCTGAAAAAAATCCCGCCGCATGCAATGTGACAGCTGTATTAATCCGGCACAGGAGAAGTTTCAAAAAGGCAATAAGATAGCAGATTTGGGTGCCTGCGGCAGTAGGAGCGAGCGTCTGCCCCGCATCACATCCAATAACTGCAGCAGACGGGCAACAGGTTACTTTGCATTTTAATTATCAGAAGGTCAGGCCAGGTTTCATCCGCTAGCCTTGTGCTTCATGTGATTAAACATGCACCCGGGCGCACAATTTATAGAGCACTGAGGACGCATTGACCCCATCACCGCTTTTACATTCTCTCAGCAACCTTTGTTGATGGAAGTATTGGCAGTAATTTATGATGCAGAGATGCGAGACTGTGGGGTGGGAAAGAGCAGAAACAAATAGTCCAAAAATTTGTCCTTCAAGGTTCTGCATTTTTTATATATATATTTTTTGTAGTATTCAGCATTTTTAATAGTTGCTTGCTAAAGTTAATGGGAATTGTTAAAGAGAACATTTCCCACAGTAAACCTGAGGTTGTAACTTGCTAATGTTTTTGCCTCTGTCACCCAACACCATTTACTGCTGCTCTCATAATTTACCCCCACTGAGCTATTTGGAAGGGCTGCAGACAGCCGTACATGTGAAAGGCTACGTAGCTAGCATGTTTTGGAAAACTAGAAATTTGTTATGGATGCTAGCAAACTCTCAAAGGCTACCCTGGACAACAACAACAATAAAAAAAAATGTCTCTCCTTTATTACCATTTTATTTCCCATGGAAGGCTGTTCTAATTCACACCACTGTCCCAAAAAGCTCATAGATGCCATTCACTTTGCTCCGGCACAGTACCTTGGCCCCACTCCATAAGATCCAGTTCTCAGACTTCAGCCCTTTTTTTTTCTCCATTTGCATACTGTAACACAGCCGGGGAGGGAGGGCTAACTTTCTCACGTGGGAGGCCAAAGACTGTGACATAATTGTTTGGCGCATTATTAACACTCGCTGACTGTGAATGAGGCTTCCCATGGCAGGCTAAAGAATACACTCCAGCAGAATGGGGAGGCTCTTTGTCATCTGTGAAATTGGGAGGAGCCACTCTCAAAATAATACGTTCCCACACGCCCTCTAGGAAACAGGTCTCCACCTTTATTATGTCAGCCAGGAGAAAAATGGAGAGGACGACAACGTGTTGTGGCTTTGGAGTGAGCTCTGCTCGCTAGCTCAGTGCTAACTGATTTGCTGATGCTGTATCCTGTTTAGCATCTGACCTTGCCTGGTGAAGAAAGTTTCAGCTACTATCACAAGCCTTTAAGCTCTGATGGTATGCTGTGACTATGTTTGAGGCTCTTATTTTGAAGAGATGTATTAAATTTTAAAGGATGTAGTTTGAGAGTTTCCGCATTGTGTTTACCAACCCAGCTACTGAAGACTTTTTGTCAAGCTAGAGGCTAGCCAAAACACTTTCCTACAAAAACATTGAAGAAGTTCCCTTAAACAATTTAAGTTGTTTATCTGGCAGCATTTTAGGCATTTGGCAGAAAAAATAAATGGTGATGGAAAAACAGACAAACTACAAATGA
This sequence comes from Xiphophorus hellerii, assembly GCF_003331165.1. Taxonomy (NCBI): domain Eukaryota; kingdom Metazoa; phylum Chordata; class Actinopteri; order Cyprinodontiformes; family Poeciliidae; genus Xiphophorus; species Xiphophorus hellerii. Next base: position 6,078,763 of record NC_045692.1, read on the forward strand.
TTTGTAAGCACTGTGAGAATGCCATGGCTAACTGTTAGCCGCTTACAGATGCGGAAGGAGCAATGTTGCATTTTCTTCCTTTAGTAGTGCAGACTCGACATAGTAAGACCTGGATATTGCTGAGTTTCAAAAGTTGAAAGTTTTCGACTTTTGAAACTCAAAAATGTTGAGATCAATCTTGTAAAAAAAAACAGGGAAAGTTCTTTGGGGGAAATTTACTGTACAACAGATACAAAAAAAGACACAAGGTAAGGACAATTGTACGCACTAGTAAATTAAGTTAAAGCAAGAAAGCAAAACTTTACTTATATAGCACTTTATAATATAAAAATCACAACGTGCTTCAGAAAAAAAAAACAATACTAATATCAGAAAAAGCAGAGGTAAAAAGTTAAGTTTTATCTTTATGACTGGCTAATCATTAGCCACTAATATGCTGGTGTTGACATCTACTTCCAAAATATTTATAGATCCTAAATGAATGGCCTATATTTACATTTTCTTAAAAGATCTGCACGGTTTTTTTTTTCCGCCATTTCAGTTTAATCTTGATTTCAAAATCTAATATATTAATACTAATCAAAGGTTTTTGACACTTGAACCAGTTTAGAATGGGGCAAATATGCAAATTAATGGACTAGTCCATTGGACCCTAACCATCAGGTCAGTTGGCTGAGGGATCTGGGTCAAGTACACCAAAAGTACTAAAAGGACCAGACCAAAATAAGTTCCCTCACAGTGTAATCACCAATCATTTTGATTGCTGACCAAATTATTTTTTTTATACCATTTGATCCACAACCCATATTGTTCCATGGTTCAGTCACTGGGAACGCTTAGTCTAGACAAAATTCAATTATTATTTATCCAAAGAAAATGACTAAATCTTCTCCAGTGTACTTCTCACCATCAAGATGCTACTAATGCTATTTTTCAAAATCACCCTCAAGTTCCAGTCTAAACCACTAACCTGTAGCATCTTTTAGTGTTTTTGAACAGGAGAAGGAAGCCGAGACAACACTAAATGTTAAAACACTCTGCCATTGTGCTGATGTCACCCTTGACCTGGGAGAGTCTATAGAAATTTTCTTGTGTTTATCGGGATTCTTCTTTCCAGTGGAGAGATGATTTAAATGATAAAGGTGGTTTGTAGCAGCAAAGGTTAAGACTATAATAATTGGACAGATCTTGTTTTGAGCCTCAGTCAACCTCAGGTTACTTCCTCTGACCGGATAAAGAGGAATGTTAATATGAAGCCTGCCATAGAGGTTGAGAGGAACACTTTCAAGTTCTTAAGAGTTCTTTGTCTTTGCTGTTCCATCAAGTTGTTCCATTAAGTAAAACACAATTGAATATGTCTAAGTATAATTGCACATAATTTAAGTGGCTCCTTGTGGGAACCTAACAACAAGCGTAATGAATGTCCAACATTTGCCATTATGTGCTTCTGGTTTCAGAGTTCAGATTTCACAACTGAACCTCCAAACCTGTTTCTTTTGTTAGAGTCTCGAATGGAACAGGCCTTTTCATATTAGTAAGGATAATTTTAATTAATGAAAACACAATATTGTGAAGTGGAAGGAAAAGTATGAATGGTGCAGTGTTAATATTCAGGATCCTTTGCTAAAATACCGATAATAAAAATCCAGTGTAACCATTTGCTTTGTATTATGTTCTGTTATTGAAGAATAGAACAGAATAAAAATATATTTTATTGTCCCACATTTGGAAAATTGTGGGACATGTAGGTTCACAAAAAGTTTTGAAAAGTATAAAAATATATAATAAAACCAAAGGATTTTAAAACATAAAGTAAGAACAAGATCATAATATAAAAATACTGCATGGTTATCAAAAATGATATAAATGAACCAAAGAACTTATAAATGCTATTCATGTGAACTAATATATAACAGTTTATATTTATATGATGTGCATAAACATACACATACAGTATGCATATACACTGCTCAAAAAAATAAAGGGAACACTTAAACAGGTGTTTAACACTTAAAGTGTTCCCTTTATTTTTTTGAGCAGTATATGTACTCAAACTGTAATAACGTTCTAGAATGGGCTAGTCAAAGCCCAAACCTGAATCTAATGAGAATCTGTGGCAAGGTGTGAAAAATGGAATTCATAATGGCCGTCTGTCCAATTATTTGTCCAATTGGCCATTTGTCTGTTAACGTGTTCTCAGTGAAAGTAGGAACCCATTAATGTGGTCTTGCTTTACAGGAACATGTCAGTTCCCATTGTGCTGTAAAGACAAGTACACACACACACACACACATGCGCATGCCCACACAGGAAAACTCTTCATCTATTCCTAACTTGTTTGCTTGTTGTTAGTTTTCAAGTCATGGATGCAACAGACAACTAAAAACAACAGCCCGGTTTATATCTTAATTGCTTCGCCACTGTTGCATGCACAAATCATAACTCTGCCAAGACGCCCCGCTTAATGGATCCCAACAAATGAAATGTACATTTTGAAAATTGAGCAGGCACGCTTCCAGAATCATTGATCAAGACAACTTTTGATACAGCACTTCCTCCTTACGTCTCTGCCAACTTTTCATTCTTGGCTTCTTTTGCACGACAGACTTCATACGAGACCCGTCATTTTCAAACCCTCCGCCCACCCTCCCTCCGCCTTTTTCCTCCAGCATTGTTTGCTTTTGTTGGTACATATCCTGTTGTTTTGTTTTGAGGGTGTAAAGGTCTATGGGAGACTGACACAGCCGTATCAACCCCGTTTAGCATAAAGCTTGAGGCTGGCCCCCCGTCCGCGGCCTAATGAAAAGTAGAAGATAGGCTATGCTTGTCATGCTTGGCTCGCCCTGTGATCGGCAGACTGTGGACAGTTACTCCACTTGCATGCCAATTAATCTGCGCCACTGAATTTCCCACCGTTACTGGTTTAGTCAAAGCTCACTGGGGGGGAAAAAAGAAGTCTCCTAAACTGCGCTTCGTTTATGTGGTAAAAAAAAACAGTTTTCACCTGGAGATTTCACCGTTAAAAACTGCTTGATTCTGCTGTGCGCTCAGGCTCAGATGTGGACATTAAGAGCGTAATGGTTTTATTTAGCCACAGATAAAGTAAGGCAGCAGCCTCGGTTGTGTAGGATTACAGCTTTCCACAGACTCTAAGATGCCTCCAAGGGGCATATTTTCCACCTTTTGATATGGCGCATTGGTTAAAGGGTGCTTTAAGTCGTATTAGCATGCTGCGCAGGCCGGCGCCGAACATTATTATTCCCTTTTATTTATGTGTCAAAGCGGTGGGAGGAACCTGGATCACAGCTCCGGCTCAAACGCTCCTGGCTCCGTCTCAACAGACAGCCTGAGTGTCTTTAAATGGCCAGTCATCACCATTGGAGGGCGGATAAAGATGGATTTCAGATGAAGATTCATCGGGCGAGAACAGACCTGAGCTTGCTGTTTCCTGGACCCCCCATCGCTCATCGTCGGCCACGAAAACAATCAAAAAGAAACGAAAAATGTAAGAAAAAAAAAAGTTCTTGTGTAGCTGTTTTACAAATCAACAGAGCTGAAAAATAAAAAGGTAAAAAAAAAAAAAAAGGCCTCATTCATCATGAATAATAGACACGTTGGCTAAGCTCAGTAGGCGAGTGAGGGAATCCAGGTTACAATTTATGGGATAAATATTTCATCGCTAACATCTGTCTGTGTATTCAGTGCCAGCGTGTTTTTTTGAAGTTGGTACAAATGAACGTCGAAACGGGAAGCGAGCGAACAAGCCATCGGGGGAATGGAACAAAAGGCGTATCGGCGCTGGGAGGAGATTTGCTCATCAGGAAGAAGGAGGAGGGGGGACAAGAATAAAAAAAACACGTCTGAACAGCAAACATTTTCCTCCGCGCGTCGCTCGAATTTATTTGTAAAGTGTGGCGGACTCCTCGTAGGAATTAGAAAGTTGTAAAGAGGAAGAATGGGGCAGAAAACACTGTCCTCCTACGTGGCCCTTTCTTCTCCGCCTCTGTGGGGGCTTCACATGGCTTGGACTGAACTTACATTCTTCCACAGCTTATCCCAGGACTCTTTCAATTAGCCACTAAAAGGCAACCAAACAAAGCGCTCTCAAATGTAAGGAAAAAAGCACTTTGGCTAAGAGGGGATTCTTGTTTTTTGGGGGGGGGGGGTTTTGCTTACTTTCAATTATTTCAGACTCCCTTTTTATGTCAAGCCTTTGAGTGGAAATGCACTATTAATTGCCCATATTGTTTCCTATTTCCTGTTTGTGTCTTTTGTGGGGGATTTGGATTTGATGACTCCCCAAGGACATTCCCACTCACCCCCCTGTCTCTGACCAAAGCCTCTACACACACGCGCGCGCGCGCACCCCCGCCCACAAAGGATAACATGGCTCACTCAAACACGCTCAATTGGAGAACAGCAGCAGTTTGATAGCCACTTACAGCCACAGAGCAGAGATCAAAATGTCAACCGCCTTGGCCGTTGAACCCCATACTGAATTGATCTGTATGAATTCCAATAACAGTAGTATGAGTTTTGCAGATGTCTTAGGATGTTTTTGTATGTAGATTATGTTTTGCTGTTTTAGTATTAACACCACTCTCCCTTTTTTGACAGTGGCATTTAGCAACTAAAATCGCACTACCTGTTCTGTGGTCCACTGCAGCTGAATTTATGCCAACCACGGCGCTACGCGAGTTCCGCAGTCGCAATTTGCTTAGCAAAGGTATAAAAACAGCTGAGAACAAGATGCTAATTATTTTGTTGAAATCTCAAGTCAGGGTTTTCTCTAGCCAACAACAGTAGCTGCGTTTCCAATACAAATGTACGCAGATCTTTGTGTATTTCACGCCATTGTCGAAAGAACATTTCAATTAATTAAGAAATTAAATCAAATTAACAAGTGAATGAGCTTGTGCAATAAGTCATTAAAAATTATGTTAGTGATGGATGTAAACAGTTACATGAGATACATTTATATTTAGCCATGGCGCTAGCGCTCATCACCTATCAGTCATCAGAGGAGACGTTGGTGTCTCATTCAGGCGTCGGAGCGACAAGCCCCGCCTACTTAGGAGCAGCTATATATGCGGCATTTTGAGGAAATTATAGTCGCCGATTCTACAGAAGATATATGGATTCAAAATGTTCGAATGACACCCAACTTTTTATAAACTGTGCGATGCTGTGAGAGCTCTGGTGGAGCCAGCTGCACATTGTCTGAAAAGGACAAAATCAAACCATCATCCTCCTACCACTTCCTGTTGTCTTCCTTGTCATTTCCACCAGTAGTAACATCCGGCTGTTGATCAAGTGACTCGTGTGATTCCAAAAAAGTGTTTCCATTACAGTTTTGCCAAATTCATCTATTTTGACATGGCTGAAAAACCACCTTAACCTAGTGGAAAAACTTTAGCTAAAATATAAGTTTTTTATAAACTGGCATGTTTCTATTAAGCAAATTAATTTTGTACTTTCAATTTACACAATTTTATGGTTAATGGGAACACATTAAACATAAAATTGGTTTATTTTATGGCTAATAAAATTAACCATAATGTTAATTTTATTCAAATGACGTTTGACATTCACATCAAACGTCATTTAATGTGAAATGGCTGTTATGACTCTCTCTTTTGCTGTCATGCCATGTTGTCTTGGGACTTTCCCAGGCAGCATTTGGTTTGAATAGCTGCACTGAAAGGAGCTAAAGCACTCTAAATTTAAACTCTACTAAATTTTCATGACATTCACAGCAAAACGCTTTATTTACAAAGAGAAGAGCGGCATTTTGTATGTTTTATCACACTATTAACTGGAACAGAACTGAAATAGTGTCGTAACAAGGTCTTGTAACATGAGCTCCTGATGTGTTGACAGAGTCTGCTTACAAAGACCTTATCTAGCTGGCTGACAACACTTTGTTACACAGTCACTGAAGAAGCCTCCATCATTTTTAAAAAGCTTCCTTGGTCAAATTTTGGGGATTTCTAAAAATTTTGGTCTATTTGTTTGAAAACACAGAAAAGGAGTAACTTGGTGCTTTTTGCTACTAGGACCACCTCAGATTTAAACAGGCAGACAATTAAATACCTCGATAAAAACAGCTGTTGAATCTCAATCTCTTGAAAGCTCAACAACAATTAGGTTAATGAAAATACAGGTTGTGATTTATATGGCCAAAGTATGATAGTGTTAAAATCATCTGTTGTTTTAAGCCCTGTCCACATGGAGAGGAGTTTAGGTTTAGGTGTTTCTGCAAAGGTTTTGTTGTTGTTTAGGCTGTGCACCGATTTGGGAGACAGGAAATGAATGTTTCTGAAAAGGGGTCCCAGAGGAAAAATGTCAAAACAACAGTTACAGTTTTTGGTGTGCGCATGCAAGAAGTGTCTATTTTGAAACGATGACATTGTAGCTCTGTTACTCTCACAAATAAAACACAGATTGGTGGTGTGTATTGATTTTTTGTGTGTGTCATTTTGTTGCCTTGTTACAGCACCACAGATTGGCCCGGCATACCTACTACAGCAGCACTTCGTTTTGGTGCAATCATGTGGATTTACATTGTTTAATTGCTTACAGAAATTTTGCGTGTTCATCTCCATATGTATTGGACCTTTGTAACCCCAAAATTACAAATGTATAATTATGAGGACGTGTACATTACGTCTGCAGTTACAAAATAAATGATCGATGAGGCATATCAAAACAGAAGGGGAAAGTGCTAACATTAGCATAGCAGTAGAACCTGCGCCACATAAAACTATTGTCTGCAGGAGGAAGACATTTGTTAAAAATGATAACTGTAAGTGTCAAGTATGATATAATGCCAGCAACATAAGGTTATTCTGCTAAAACTAGCACCAAATAACATTGACTCAGATATACAATCAGTGAGCTAAGTTGAATACAATGACAAAACTAAGTGGACCATGTGCTAATGATGAGCTTTGTTATTATTTAAGACTGTAGAGTTTTTCAGCATAAACAATATTTGTTCTCAAATGTATCGGACTGGGACTCGGGTTTGGCAGACACCTAAAATGTCTCCGATTTGTATCGGGGACAAAACGCTGCTTTCCAGACATCCCTGGTCTTTATGTTTAAAAGACATTTGTCATTTTCACGACTCTTTCATTAATGCTTGAAAAAAAAAAAAGAGTAACAAAAAACTACAGATGAGCATCAACTTCCCCCTTTTTGCTACTTGACAGCCTCCTCTGCAACTGTAAAATCAAAAGGAAAAGAGAAAGACAGAAGCAAAGACAAAGTGCCTATAGCAAGGCATCACACTGAGCAGAGACTAAAGCTGCTGCCGCATCTAAACACATCCATACAAAATGAGAAACTGATGGGGCTGTTTTTCAGCTTCAGAGAATATGGCACGGGTTCAAAAACCCACACTTTTACAACTGTGGCCGTCCCCCACTCGACCCCCCCTCACCACCACCACCACCACCACAACTTCCTCCCAATCATCCACCACCAAAAAGAAAAGGGCGCAGGAGCCGAGCAAGCTGCCGAGAACGACTTACTCATGCAGGAGGAATAAAAAGGTGTGAAAATACGTGTTATATCTGGTGGTTGTTGTGTGCGAGTCATGAGAAATTGATGTGGGCTTCCAGGGGTTAATTTTTCTGCAATTTGGCTAACACGGGATGCTTAATGCCTCTCGAGCGCCTGCCTTTTTGAAGTGTCTCCAGACTTTTTGAGTACTCTTCAAACCCTTTAGCAGGTAGAAGACCCCGGCTGAAGATTCATCCAAGCAAACTACTGTAAGCTCTACCTGCGTCCAAAATTATCACCAACATTTACCACTTTCTGCTGTTTGAATTTAATCATATAGACATGCATATCTATAGCGATACATGTGTATGTTTTCCCATATCTTCTTGATTGGTGACTACACCACTTAGAATCCCGTTTTTTCACTCGCAATCAAATCCCCAGGCACTTCAGACGGCATAAAAACAAGCTCAGTGAAGGTCGTTGTTGAAAAGCACTAAAAACCACTCCAAGTTCAGAGGCAATAAAACATTTCTTCTTCATCTGCATCCTCTTGAGAAAGCTTTTCTCTTTCAAGAAGTGCCGTGCTGGCCACAAGGACAACTACAAACAGGCCCTGATTTTAATGGTGTTGGTTTACACGGGTATTTCAAAGGGCACAAGAACAGCTCTAGGAAGGAAATAATAACCCCAGCAGATAGTAACATGTTGCGGATGGAGTCAATAACTCGCTAATCGGAGGTGAGAGGAAAAAAAAGGGTGGTGGTGTGAAAATTCGTGTGAAGTCACATGGGCGTGCCACAGCGGCGTCAAGTTTTGGAGATATGAGCTGCGTACATTACAAACAGAAAAAAACACACCTCTCTGTAACTCGCACAGTTTTGCATAAAAAAAAAAAAAAGCTGTTAAGGACTTTATTGAACAAAAAAATCTTGTCTATGCTAGGACGGTAGCTTGGTTGCTTTGACCAAACACGGGGTGAAAAATTGTGACCTACTTGGGTTACGGAGAATATTAAACAGAAGGAGGCCCACCGTTATTCACAGACCGCCATTTTGAATAAGAGAACAACCAGATAGGTCTTCACAAAACAGCTTCCACAGGATGAAATACGAAAGAGTGAGATTGTAAAATGATGCTATTTATAAGTTTAATAAAGTTATTCTGAGAGATAAACTGTCATTAAGTGCACAGTGCACTGTGTTAATGACCTTAGTACATGCTTAAGTGAGTTTCTTCGCTTAAGATAGCATATTAGGACTAGGCAGTCCTAACATTATCTGCTAAGTTGTTAGCAGAAGCAAGAGAAGGTGCTAGCACGGGTGTTAGCTTCGTTCGCCCGTCAAATTTTGACTGACAAATTGGTTAGAAAGTGAAAATAGATGGAAAAACAGACTGACCTGACTAATTTTGTTCTAAATGCTCCGTTAGACGCATCTATCAAGAGAAGCAAAATGGAGTTTTAAGAACGAATTCACAAACTGAAGAGGATGACAGTACGTTACAAACAGGTGCTGATGATTGCTTATCCTGCATTTTTTTTCTTTTCAAAGGTTACTTCCATTTCATTTAGCATCATAAACAAAGCTTAAATAATCAATCACATCATTTAGTCAAACTCACCACCACCTGTATTTACGTTAGCAGGGAAGAGCTAGTAGACGAGTGGACAGAGGGCCCCATTTTGGGTTTATATGACAGGCAGAGTGGAGAAACACGAGCGACGTATTGGGAGCAACCGCCAACAAAACCCTGCTCTTTACAGATAAGCCTTAAAAATCACAGTCCACAATCACCAACGCCTGTGAGGCAGTACATTTCGAAATAACAGGGAAATATCATGCGTAAGTGTCCACACTTTAGCCACAAATTAAAATGTATTTTCTACCTGCACTGACCATCCGGACACTCAATTTTCCTTATCTTTCTCCTTTGCAAACTCAAGCCCTGTCAGCTTGAATGAAGAGCCTCTGGAAATGTTATCAACTGCCTCTAACAATTATCATTTTGATTTAGATATGCCTTAAACGAAATCCTTGTGCCTCTGGTTGAATGTTCCAAAGTATATTTTTTTTCAGGGTAGATGTGTATTCAACTCCAGTAATGTTATCTAAGGAAAAATAACCCCACAGCATGATGGTGTCACCACCACATTTCATGGTGTTCAAGGTTGTGTATGAGTGTTTTACTGCATATTGGCAAAAGCAGACATATTTTTCACAAATGTGTGTCACGCATTTTGGATTTATGACAAAATCTAAAACTACAGAGTTTATGGCTATAAAATGACACAATGAGAGAAAGTTGGAGAATTCGGATACTTTCAGTCGATTTCACGTCGATTAGAGAAGCTGATTTGTTTTTAGGTCAGCAGCTAGTGAGCGGGATTGCCAAATCTGGCTCAATGAAAAACATTGTGAAAATCAGTAATGTAGCATTCACTTCAGTGGTAGGAATTGAGCATCAGATGGGTCATGTTACATTTTGCAATACATGTTTCAATTGGAGCGACATTCCAGCTGACCAACACGGTGTCGGGAACTAGTGAACAACCGACTGCTGACTGGAGTCTAAAAGATTTAAAGTGTCACACTGAAATGTTTCGGACTGAAATTGTTTTAAGGTGACAAAGATGTTCTGGTTTTGTAACAGCAGGGAGGCAGAGTAAACATAAAAAGAAGAAAAAAAATCTGGATTTTTAGCAACTAAAGCCATATACACTGCAAAAACATAAAATCTTTACCAAGTGTTTTTGGTCTAGTCTCTAGTGCAAATATCTTACTGAACTTTAAGTAAGACAAAACTAACTTACAACTAACATTTCAACAAGATATGGACGCTTGTTTTAAGTCAATAATTCCTTAAAATGAATTTTAAAAGTACAGATTATTTCACTTATAACATTCATTTTTCCAATATTGTAAAAAAAATTTAAAAATTGTCATTTGAACAAGGGTGTCTAAACTGTTTGTGAAGGTTTACTGTAGGCATGAAACTGTACGTTTCTTTAGTCCTACACATTTACATGTATCATATTTCCAACATATCACATTTCGTCACATTGTTCAACAAATTTCCTTGAGGGTTTATGCTTTTAAACCCTTTTTTTTTTTTTTTTTGCCTGATTCTACTTTTTTGACTCACCAAACTAAGCAATCTAATCTAGTTGAATTTGTTTAACACAGGACAAAAACAAAAAACAAAAAAAACCCTCCAGATTTGTTTTCCAGACATCCTACATCCGCACGTTTGCTTTTGTTACTCTGGTGGGCCGGACCGATGCAGAATGCGCCTTTAACTCATGTATCAGGTTAATCCGGAATCGCTTTACACTAGAGTCTCTCTTTTTTTTTTTGAAAGAGCGCTGAAACCGGCTTTGCTGTTTAGCCACGGCTGTGGGTCCACCACCCCCTCCTCCTTGCTTTCCTTTCTGTATATCCTGGGAAGCAGGGTGAGTAATTACATCATTGTCGCTCTGGCTTTCAGGCCTGCCTGATTGGTTTTGTGGGAACCTTGCTGCTGGAAGGAAGGAACTGCAGGTGTGTTTATAATCAGGACAATAGAAAGAGCAAAGGAAATGTGTGAATGTGCGCTGTTATTCTTTTGGAGCAGATGGAGGAGTGTTTGCATGTGATTTTTTTTTTCTTTTCTTTTCTCAGTCTATTATATCCCCTAAAGTACATCCCTTGGTTCCCAGAAATGCTCGATGAACACAAACAGCCGACACAGCTCAGATAGTTTGAATAAAATCAGAGAGATCTGAAGTCTTTGTCCTGCTTAAGTGCCGATAAAGCTTAATGTGTGAATTTAGCTCCCGACCAGGTTGTTTACGGTGCAGCCATTACTCTGCTTCCTAAAACACGGGCGATCTCAAAGGTCTACTTTATTGCATGCAGGGTGCCGACTCGCTCACAGCTAGCGTGGAGAGTGGGCCGCTAAGAAAAGCAGAGAGACACAGTTTCTTGCCATTGTTCACGCATTCCCTGCATGTGTGGCTGCTCCTTGTGAAGTGGAGTCCCCGTGCGTCTTGGCGAGGACCGGATGCAAAAGAGAGCGGGCTAGTTTTATTTATAGAGGTGTGTGTGCGAGCATGCGTGAGCGTGTGCAGCAGAAAGAAAAGAAAAGGAAGAAAATAAATAAAAGCAAAGCACACCTGTCACTTTGTACTTGATGCAGGGATCAGCAGGGAGAAGCTGAAAATAGTAACGCTCTGTAGTTTTGTAAAAATTTTTTCATTCAAATGTCTTCTGCAGCGGTTGTGTGAAAAGTAAATGTGCGGTGCTTTGCAGAGCTATGTATAGTTCTGGGACTTTATCATATTTTGCAGAGTATGTAGCGGGCCGACACAACGCAGCTGTAAAGTGGAAGGCAAAACAAGTGTTTAGTATTATTTACAGATAGTTTAGTAATTAAAGTGATTTAAAAAAGCCACGTTTCAACAGTTGAAAAGCTTCCCAACAGCAACCAAGCACTTTAACGTCTTTCAGTCTGGTTTTCGTGCTCAGACTTTTCCAGTCAAAGGTGTTCAGTGACATCCACATTAAAACAGTCTGTGAAAGAACCACAGTGCTGGTACTGTTGGACCATTCATCACTGCTGACCAGGACAATATCACTGAAACGACTGGAGAGCTGGGTAGGACTCTGATGCAGAACGTGACTTTATCAGGCCTTACCTAAAAAAGAGGGATTTCTTCGTGTCAATAGGTAAAAGTCAAAAGTCGGGTACCTCAAGGTTCAATCATGGGACCCCTCATATTCAATATCCACATGCTTACACTTGCACAAGAAATGAGATTAGTTTCCATAAGATATGATGACACCAAATGACTCTCAACCCATTCAAGCGCTTGGTAGATGCATTGAGCCATACACAATGCGTGGATGTGACATATCTTTCTTCAAGAAACTGAAGGTATTATTTTTGGACTGAAGGTAAAATGATCTAGAGTCACAACTAGAAACTAATGATCAGGTCCGAAATCAGAGTGCAGTTATGGGCTCAGACCTGAACCTTCAGAGACTCATTGAGACAATAACAAAGTGAGCCTCCTATCATGTGAGGAATGTTTCTTGGACTGACAGTTTGACCTATTTTCTGATTAATTTTGCTCACTTTGACAACTTGTGGATACTCACAGCAATGATATATATATATCTGCTCATCCTTAAAATATGGGGGGAAAAGACATAAAACAGTACAATTCTGAATTTCACACCCTTGTTCCACAATACATGCACATTATTCAGAATATATTTACATCAAAAAGCCTAGCAAATGCTGGGTGTTTTACAATATCCCCTTATTTTTTACATCTAAAGTCTACATAAGACATTTTTCCATACATCAGCATATAAGCAAAGAGAGTAACAGAGCAAGTAGAGTGGCCCAGTCAAAGTTCTCACACAAATCTAATTGAAAATCTATGACAAGATTTGAAAATTGATGTTGAAATTGATACAAACTCTAGCAATTAAAACTGAGCTTAAGCTACTTTACGAAGAAGGATTTGCAACAGAAACTGTTTCCATATAATTGGAAAAGTGGAATTATGAAAATAAATTTACTTAGTAGAAACGGCAATTTTTCTGAGATGAGGTGTTTTTTTTTACATTTGTCAAAATTTGTGTATCATGCAAAATGGAAACACTTTGCATTGCACATGATCAAAAATCGGACGTTACTATTGGCGGAAAAGACAGACAAGATGACAGGAAGAGGTAGGAGGAAGACGGACCGGCATGTTTTTTTTTATGACTTTTTTGCATTAACAAATTTATTCGTGTGTGATTTTAATTGTTTTTCTTATTTAATGGAAACACTGCAATTGCAATGTTGTGTTTATTATTGGCGCGAATCTTTCTTGAAACACAGCTGGTTTCAGTTTCAGATGTGCTGTTTGAGCCGCACCTCAAACAACTTGCAGCTCAAAGTGCAGAACCATTTGGACTGAGAAACCCACGTTCCGTGTGCTTTCCACCTCACAACACGGCACCACTTGCTAAATCCATACACAAAATAAGACGCGAGAATGCTTGGCCAGACTCTGCATCTCTGCAGTGTTGGGTGTAGGAAAGGAGTGCCCATTTACGCAGCCAAAGATACAATTTTAAAACTCGCCGGCATCGCAAATCGATTCTGACAGGTAGTTACACGAGGTTTATTTTCCGGTGTGTACACTGAACTGCAGAGCGTCCGACTAAAATCTTTTCAATTTGCTCACATTCTCGCCGTTCACTTGAGGTCAGAGCGCCTCAGCGGGGAGAAACCCAGGCTGCGAGGCTTCCATCTCCCCCGCTCTGACTCTTTTGCACTTCAAAGTCTCACAGCGCACCTTGAGATCACCAACTCTGCATCTCTGATGCAGAATAAAGGAGATACATTATGCTTTGAAGAAATTGATCCCGCAAGGATGGCAAGCTGGATGTCAGCCAAGGTGGTTATGATACGGTTACGGTTCTGTCAGGCAGGTTTTGAATAATTTCTCTTTTTTTTTTCAACCTCAGCCTTTTGTGAAAACGGTACTATTAGATGTGCTATTATGAGTCAATAATCTTCATCCCTAGTGTCGCTGCTGTGCTTGAAGTGGATGTCGTGTCAACCGAGAGGGAAATGTCGTCTGCAATCAAAGCGCACGGATGCGACTGAGATTTGACCCAATTTGTTTTCAAGTTAAAGACTTAGTATGTCAGAAAACCTTCACTCCTAAACAATTACCTAAACAAACAAAAAAAAAAGGTCTGCATCGCATCTTTTACAAAAAAGCTGCCTTTACTCTGCTGCCCTTGCTATGCATACAACTGCTCATAAGAGATTACAGCAGGACGGAGCATATAGCAAAAGTCAGTAATCAATGTGAATGCAAAACATGCTCATTGCTCAGTGGACCGAAGGAAAAGGGGAAAAAAAATCCTTACTCCTGACACGACATTATTTCTACGAGTCTATTAGAAAATAACTGCATTTGCAAAGACGGGGGAGGAATACATTATGAGCAGTTAGGCTGAAATGACAACACACATTATGAGGCGATTAGTTTACACAGGCAGCTAATGGATCCAATCACAGCACATTAATAAACAAGACACTTAGCTTTGTATCCACCTGAAGAGCCTCATCAATCTTTTATTGCGATAGCCACAGCCGGGCCAGGCGGCGTGGGCCCAATATTTCGACTGCCGGGTGGGGAGGGGGACCGATGTCAATCGCTCTGGTCTCGTGTTTAGCCCCGCCGCTGCCGCTAGTTATGCAGGAGAGAGAACAAACGCCTCTTGGAGTGAAAGAGCAATCAGTATGATTATTCTCTGTGCCCCGCTGCACAAAATGACCATCATATATCTGCGGGAGTTGATAGGATTGGCCATCAATGGCCATGAATCAATGGTTTTAAAGTCAGGTGCTCTGAAAGCGGACCCAAACGCTAGCACGTTTGACGGTTCGGCCACCGAAGGGCTATATTAACTCAAATGGAAGCTAATGTCAAAGCTGCAGAATTACGACTCAGAGGATATTTCCACATCAGCCACTTTGTTGGTTACACTTGCTAACACAGCTCGGTAGAACCAGGTTGGACTCCCCCAAACCTCCACATTTGCCCTCAGAGCTGCTACAATTCTTTTTGGCAAAGATTTAGCAGGGCATCTAAATAGTTCCTCTGAGATTTTGATCCATATTTACACTTAAGGTAGACTCACCTGACGTGACTCTTTCATTCCTCAACATCTCAGTTCTGTTGGATGTGGCTCTTGTGACTGTGGAGGCCACTGGACTACAGCGTCGAGTTGTCGTGCAACAAACCAGACTGAGGTGATTTGAGATTTTCAAAATTGGTGCGTTGGTCTGCTGGATGTAGCCATGAGAAGATGGATGGATATAGCCAACAATACTCATAAAATAATGTTTGGCTTGTGACAATAGCCCCAAATTATACCCCAAAATATTCCTCCACACCTTAATACCACTACCACCAGTTTGAAGCACTTTGCTGAGACTATGCAAATTGTACTCTTGGTTTACCATTCTTATCAGAGGCAGTACCCAGTGTGGTGGTCTGTTACTGCATCCCGTCCAGTTCTGTTGTGTGTTCAGAGATGGCGTTGTGCATGCTGTGGTTGTAATAAATGGATATTTGACCCACTTTCTGTCACTTTCAACTAGTTCGCCTGTTCTGCTCCGGCATCAATGAAGGATTCTCATCCACAGAACTGACGCTCACTGGATACTTTTTCCATTTTCAATTGTTCTCTGTAAGGCTGAGAGAAAGTTGTGTACTGAAAGATCAGACTGAACTCTAGTTTGTTTGACTAGAAAGTCCGATTCATTTTGGGAGATGAGAATGTGCCATCAAACTCTGATGCGGACCAAAAAAGCAAACTGTTGTCAGCCTAAAAATCTAGGTTTGGGTTTGGACCAGAGACCACTTCAGAAGCAATGGAGGAGACTGTAGCCCCAGGGCATTCTGGGTAAACACTTCCAAAAACAATCAGATTAGTCTAGCACTAGCAGTACAAATAACTTGTGACAAAAGAGAAATTCTGCAACTGCTAAAATTTGGCTACTCCTTATTTATTTATATGTCGTGAAGAAAGAAGTTGCACTCCATGTCTTCTTCAGAGATTCTTGTGTCATTCCCTTCAGTGGTTCTCGGTGCAGCGCCCCCACAGGTAAGGGGGAGGAACAGGTTTTTCAATTGGTTTGAATCATTTGGCACAATGGAGTGTGAAAGCGAACAGCTCCATCTGAAAATGTTACAAATGTTACAATTTTGCTCCCCAAGCAGGGTCTACCAAACTATCAGGATTGAAAACATCCTAAAAGGCTTTTTCTTCCACATTCTGATGCTCAACTTGAACATCACCACATCAAGGTATCTAAATGCATTGAGTTCCTGTGATGTGGTTGGTTGATTAAGTATTTGTGTTAGCAAACAATTAATTGAAGAAGTATAAAAATGGCCGGTGGCTGTATTATCAATTTACCAACTGTCTCCACTGAGCTTGTTTCTTTGTAATATGAACGTCTCACCATTCTTCAGTGTTATTCGGTGGTTGTGAAGGGGAGCAGGCAGCCAACAAGCAGTTCGACAGTCCTTTATAAAACCTAATAACTAACAATACAGAGCAGTAAAATGAAGAAAGGCCATAAACAAAATGAAATGTTACAATCAGACACATATCGTAATGCCTCTGCAGGGAAAATAAAAATGCATCAGTCGTGCAATGCGTATTCCTAAACAGTCAGTGTATTTAAATCGATTTTTACAAAGCAAACAGGAAATATGGCTTTGTAGCCGCAATCACCAGTCCACCGACATGCTTCAGAGGGAAAGAAAAGAAACTCTGGACGGATCAATCTGTTAATCAGACTATTAATCACCTCAAAAACGCATGTTTATCATTTGTCTGCAACGCGTTCGTTCTGATGGATTACGTGCATTACGGCCGTGCTTCCGATCTGATTTGTATTCCTCGCCGCGCTGATTACAAAAATTACACTGCTGATGCGAAGGTTTTCTTCATGCAAGACTGATGGCGATGTTGAACAAAAGGGAGCAACCGGATGCATGTGTTTGACAGAGGAAACAAAACAAATCCAGGATCGGTAGATGAATGCAAAGCACAAAAGTGAGAACGATTAGAACAGTTGCAGGGATGAGTGACAGACGGGAGCTGAACGGCAGCATTAGCATAGAGGTGGGGAGGTTTTAGCAGAGTTTTTTGGCTTTTACTCCGGTATGTTTCGTGACTCGGGGGCGTATTCCCCGTGGTCTGCAGACAACCTCAGGCAGTTCTCTCAACTTCACCAAGTATGTCTCTGTCTCTATTAGCCTGGGATCATGGCTGCTCTGGGTTTGTGTGTGTGTGTGTGCGAGTATTTGTGTGTGCCCACGCTGTCTGTTGCTTCAATAAAACCAGGCATAGCAGACTGGGACTGGGGGTGGGGGGGGAAGATTGACAGACAACACCAGCTCACAGGCACACAATAATAATTCGGCACTGGCACAGCGTGCATGCAGTGGCACACGTTCACACCACTGCATGCTGCACCGCTGTTGCGTGGGCAGCTACTTTTACACACGTACACTAGCATACAAACACAGACACCCACGCTTCACTTGGTGTATGCTCGCATGTGTGAGCATTAGGTAGGGAATAACGCGTTTTGGCTCCCCTGGGTGCCAGGTGCCGACAGGACATTGTCTGCTGGAGGCAGTTATCTGAGGACAAGCAGTACAAGAAGGAGGAGGTAGAAGAGGAGGAAGGGTTTTCACCAGAGTATTGCCGGAGAGCTGCTGCAATATGCAAAGACAAAATCTGTGCATGCTGTGAAGAATTCACTGTAACATGGAAATCTAGCAGCTTTGATGAGACTGAGGGGTGTGATTCTACCTCTATAGAAGCACAAAGACATAAAAAAAAAAGAGTAAAGCACTTCAGTAAACCCAGCAGGTAAAGCAAACTATTTCCACAGCAGTGAAATCGTACTTGCACAAATCATCCATTGGCAAATGCCAGAAAGGGCATTCTGGTTAGTCCCACAAGGACTTGATGTAGGAAATCTGGAAAGTCAGAAGACCATCTGACTATGCTCCTGGTTATGGTGACTTCAAAATGTGTCAAAAATAAGCCAGAGAGAGGATGGGTCAGCAGGGACATTGTGAGGTCTTCTTGGATAGGCCCCTTTACCATACCATACCGTACCATACTGTACCATACCATACCATGTCATACCATACCATATTCCATATACCCTACCATACCATACCACTTTATTTCTAAAGCACTTAAAATACAACATAGAAGCTGACTGAAGGGCTGTACAAAAACATAAAAACAAACAACAAAACATTAAGACAATTACACAAAAATAGAACTTAAAACTTCAAAGATACAAGGAAAGAGTAAAACAACACATATGCTAGGATAAAAGCCAAAGAGAAAAGAACTGTCTTATGATTCAGACACCAATTACAATGAAAGAAGACCCTCTAATACTCCTCTATAATCTATTAGAAGGCAGCAATTTTTTAAAAATTTCTTAAGCCAATTTCTGGACTGCCCATGTACATGTCTTTTGATTTCTTTTGGACCTTTCAGAAGTTTCTGTCCCAGAAAACACCTGGAGCTTGAGTAACTTATTTGCAGCCAATTTTGGCACAAATTCATTAATTATTTTGATAGAAAGGGAAGGTAATGGCATCTTCTGCACACATCTTTCTCATGCCTTGTGTAAGGATAAAAATCTGTGTCAACTTACCTGCATTCACATTAAAATAAACTAAAAAAAGTAGCTTCTGGTTGCAAGCTCTTTGCAAGATATCCCTGTGACTATTTACATCATTTGTTGAGCCATTTGAGACTCAGAGAATGGCGGAGGGAGGGGCAGGGGACATTCAATATACAGCTGTGCCATATGGGATTACAAAGATACAGAGCACAGTGGACCCCTGTCCGCTGTTCCCAGCATCTTCCTTGTTTATGTCCAGGAAACGTTGGGGATGAGGAGGTAGCCGGTGGGGAATCCCACATGGTCATGTAATCTGTGCTGAGACACAGCACATGAAGGGAAGGCTTATCTCTGGAGGGCTCACTGTGAAACAGCAAGAGGGTGGGATGAGTGGTGGGGGAATCTGCTGAATGGAAGCCGTGTTTATCATTGAATTCATTTTCATCCACAACAATGCGTGAATGCTGGGGTTTTATTTCAAAATTTCTGCTCAAGCTGATGTGCATTTTTTAAAAGTTTTTATTAGCTCAAGCAGTCTTTATTTGACAGTGGTTAGATAGAAGAGTGGGTAAAGAGAGAGAGGGAAGACACTTGAACCTGTGATGGCGAGAAATAAAGTCTACATATGTGGGTTCTTGCAATGTAAACACCCAACCCATGAAGGAGACATAGCTGGCTGTAGCTGCTATGGAGACCCCAGAGCAGTGATGCCAAGATCATTTATTATAAACAACTTTGAGCTTGTTGTTTTCTAAAGTTGCTTGCAAATCTAATGAGCTGCGGGTTGTGGTGTTTTGTGCTTGTTTTTGAACATGAAGTTGCTTATTTGGGCTTGACTTTCTTTCTGAAAAAAAAAATCTCCCAGCTCCCCACAATTCAGAAAGACACTAGTGGTAGATCGCTTGCAGTGGTGTAGTTTGACATGCAGGTATACGGCGTAAAATCACTTTAAAATCTCTTGGATTTCCACGTCCCCACTTAAAATAAGCAAAGATACTTATCAAGGCCCAGAATCTGTCTGACATCCTGGTTGTTTTAGTCAGGCTCTTCTTGTCCATCTTTTCCCGGATGATCCACAGCCCCAGTGTCTTTGTTAATGTCAAGGTAATATTTGCTGTGAGTGATGTCGAGCTTTGTGTTTGCGCTCCAGTAAACTCTGAACATTGAGACTAATCTGGACCGAGCAATAAATGCGAAAACACAGAGGAAGCCCAATCCCATCCAAACTTGTACCTGTCTCTACTCAAAGGCCAAATGGCCTTTACCACCCCTTTATCGCCCCCTTACCGCCCCCTTACCTGTAGGTCTCAAAGCAAAATCCAAAGAAACTGGAGGTACAATCTTCTATTGGCTGCAACAAGATGCACCTAAAGGACCGGTAGGCGTAGCAGAAGTTTCATCCACAGCTAAAAACCAAGCAGGAGCTCTTGATAAGATGCCTATCAGACTTGTCAAGAGATACCGCTTTACCTGGTGCAACGGTAACCAGTGGTTAGTTAAAGCAGTGAAACTAAAACATCTGGGAACACAAGAATAGTTCATTGATTAGGTGATGGAAACCTAAAGAAATGATCCTTTGCAACTTTGCAAATTTGTGCATAATTTTTTAAAGAATAGCAAAATACTGGATGCTATTACACATTGTTCCCCAACCAACAGCCGTAGTAGTAAACAAGGTTTTTTCATGACATGAGTTGAGGGGAGTGTGTGGGTGGGTGTGCGTGTGTGTGTGTGGGTGGATGGGTGGAGTGGGGTTTACTCCATTGTTTTTGTAGTCAGTGCAGATTACAGTACTTGCCTGAACTTGTGAAGGCCCTTATTAAATTTCAGCTCATCTCCCCAAGGACATGTCGCCAACCCTGCGTAACCCCAACATCACATCGCCTCAGCCCAAGCAGGATGACACATCCTCACTCCCATTCCAGCTTGTTTTACTATTTAATTTCCCTGCTTTTGTACTGCGAGCACAAATCCGAGCTCTGGGGCAGATCCCCTTCTCCTCCCTACCTCCCACCCCCCTGCCCCCTTCGACACACACACACAAATAACAATGAGCCATGCCACTATCTGTGTTTTAACTGGCTCTGCCGGAGGAACGCTCTGGATCGCAGCCAAAACAATTCATTCACACAGAGTTCCTCACACGCCCATGTTATTTTACTCCTTTATTTTGGAAGCTCAATGGCGAGGCCTCATTCATCACTGCTGGAATGGCACCCAGTGTTTTCCCTCTCCTTCTTAAAGAGGAAAGATGATTTGCAATCATTTCGCCTCCTGAGTTTATCTAATGTAAATAACTGGCATTTGTTGCGAGGATTATAGCAGTCCCTGTTGAATCTAAGTAAAGCTCCAGTGGTTCTGGATGCTATTGTAAACACTGAGGTCGGCTTCCATGTTTTTATTCACATCTTTCACTATGGAGCTCTCTACCTGCCCTTCCTGGCCAACCCAAACACACACGCACACACACACACGTCCTTTCAAATCTCCGTATCTCAAACAGCAGAAGCTAATATTACTCATCTGTGTATTTTTATATGATTCCGCTGATGAACCGCAGACTGCCTGGTCTTCATCTCTGCAGACAGAGCAGAGAGTGAGGAGTGTCTGTATCTCAACACGCTCATGCAAAAATTACCCTGCTATCAGATTCGCGGCCTGGACCGCCAAGACATCTGGCAACCAGCATCAGATCCCCGGACACTTTATGCTTTTGCTGATAAGATAATGCATAAGTTAGACTTTGTGGCCTTGTTCCCTTAAGACACTCTCTGTATGTCTGTTAAACTTTACTTTCTATGACAGTTTACATAAGGACACTGATCTCTCCTGAGTCTTTGTAAAGTCTTGGGTCTTGCAGGATAGTTTATTGCTCAGGTATGTTGTTACACTAACATGAGGAACAGGATCAATGGAAAGGGTGAATATGCACCTAAATATGTGGATCATGGCTGTCAATTCAATGAAGTATTTTAGTAGAAGCAAGAGTTTGTGAAAGAGATGTTCACAGGTCAGCTATTGGCAGTCAGGTCTTATGCCTAGCAGGTACTAGGCTAGGTCAAGGCTTAAGTATTTAAAGAACAAGTCAAAGTCAAGTCTTTGAAGGACAAGAACGAGTCAAGTTTCAATTATTTTGCTCCAAGTCAAGTGTCATATCTTTAAGAGACCAGTCTTTGAGGAGAAAGTCCAAATCAAGTCTTTAGGCAGGTCTCAGATCAGTCACCTGAAGTCCATGTCAACTTTCAAGTGTTTGAAGGCGAAAGACAAAGTCAAGTTTCAATTCCTTCATCTCAAGTCCAAATCTT
The DNA here is from genome assembly GCF_003331165.1 of Xiphophorus hellerii. Classification (NCBI taxonomy): domain Eukaryota; kingdom Metazoa; phylum Chordata; class Actinopteri; order Cyprinodontiformes; family Poeciliidae; genus Xiphophorus; species Xiphophorus hellerii. The sequence continues at coordinate 6,100,800 of NC_045692.1, forward strand.
GGTTTGGTTTTAAGAAACAAATTCAAGTGAAATCTTAAGTCTGAGGGCAGGTACAAGTTGAGTCTCAGGACTTTAAAGGTGAAGTCGAAGTTAAATCTTACATCCCTAATGATTCAAAGAAACATTTCTACTCAAGTCCAGATCATGTAGTCAGCCAATAAAACCAGATGATTGTAGGTCTGGAATGAAAATCGAGGACTCCATCTGAAATACACATAAATCTAACAATGGTAGAAAGAGATCAACACCTGTTACTAATAGATGTCTGTGTTTGATTTCATTAACAAGTTAATCCCTGCATTCATGCCGTTTTCTCCTTCACTGTACGCTAGAATCATATAGGCGTTGGAGTCTTTCCTCCCCGTCACTCTAAAGGCCATGACATACCCGGATACGTTTTGGCATCGGATCCGACGGAAAATTGTATGGGAAGACATACGCAACAATTAGAACATGTGAAAGTTCACGAGGCCTTGCAGATCACTCCGATTCCCTGCAACTGCGGCTCCGACTGTCTGAGAGAGCTGGGGTCTGTTTTGGTTGGAATCTGACAGGAATGTCATGAGTGAGACAGGAAGTGAGACATAGAGGGAAAGTAAAACACATCCTCTTTGGGGGGGAAGTACAAACTAAAATCTTTCGTTCATGGAAAAAAAGCAGCGCACTTACCCATAATAGCTCAGAAGAACAGACAAAAATCAGAGTCAAAAAGGAATCTTGTATGAGCTTGTTCAAAAAGCTTTGAGTTTATGCTGGTGGTTTCCGGTGCACACTCTCGCACATATACTCTCGAGTCAGGTGGTCCAAAGAGGTTCTGCTGAGTCGGAAAAACAGAAGATTCTCGGAGATCAAAGTACGTCAGGAAAGAAATTGGATTGGAGTGTGAAGACTTGCGGTGTGTCTTGGCCTTTAATCTGAGACTTTTAAAGATTAATGTGGTATGCTATTCTAAATCTACATTTAAAATCTTTACTGGCAACTCAAAACAGCAATCATCTTCTATTATGTACTATATATTACAACATAATGAGTGAGTAAAAAAGGAAATCTCAAATTTCTTAGCTTTTATTTTACCCATCTTAACATCAAGATGTCAGAGGTGAGTTATGCTTATTTCATTCTGAAATGGCTCTGACGTCATTTAATATACCATTTAGTTGCAGAGACGTTGGCTACAACTTTACAATAAAATGCAAATGCATATACCTTTGAAAGACTAACCATAGTCAAGGTGAGTTTAATTGCATAGCACTATTCATGCAAAAGGGTGAATAGGGTAATTCAAAGTGCTCCAGTTTCTTTAACTCTTTAGCATCCTACCCTTTTAATTTCAAGCAGACGTCCAAGTTTTAGAAACTCTGAAGCTCAACCAGTGCAATTTAGTCACAGGAACTACTAGAATCCCAACAAGGCTGCTGTTGAGAAATAATAAGCGACACAAATAAGTAATCCTAAGACCTACTGTACATACGAAGATAAAGTCCAATGAACTTACTACTTATGTATCATGTTTCCATACCACTGACGGGTACCAAACCAAGCAATTGTTTGAACGCATTTCCCTCATTTTCGGAACTTTTCCTCCTGCATGTTTTGTTTGTAACTCTTGGTAAAAACTGTTTCTTTTCCAATGCCTCTAGCAGCCTGCTGGCTGTCACCGAGAGCTGGCCCATCTGGAGTAACACACCCTGGGAGCAACAACAGGGGGTCTTAGACGTGACTGATGTGCTATATGTTCACATTAAATGACCAAAACGTACCCATATGACGAGACTGTCATGAGAAAAAATGTCGCGTAAAATTTTAGGTCACAGCTCTAAAAATGTGACTTCGTGGTCTTTTGAGAACTTTTAAGTGTTTTAACCTTCATTGTTTCTCCTTATCAAACACAAAGCTTAATTAATTGCGGTTTGCCACAATTAATACAAGGGTCACATCAAAAGTGGAAAAGGTCTTTTGGTTAGACGAGACCGATATTGAACATTTTTACCTGCATGTGAAATGATAATGGCCCCTTTTTATTAGCAACTTGACTCGGCTCTACATGCTTGGAAGGGTTTTCAGTGGTACAGCCCTCTTTGTTGAGGTTCCAAATATTCAGAGTTGGGCTGAAAACACAACGCGAGAAGACTCTCGCCAGGGGGTGGAGTCACTGGTTGCCTTACAATTGTCCAACTCACCACAGCAACTGCGCATGTTTGGAGTTTTCAAGGACTAAGCATGGAGATGGAAGCAATATGTTGTAGGGTTGCTTTTGTCTTGAAAAGACTTGGGTTGCGTGTCACCTCCCATCAGGACATCGATCCTACACAGGGCTGCCAGAGCGACCACAGAAACATTAAGCATGTTCATTGATCAGATTGAGTCAATCAAGACCCAATCTGTACTAAGAGTGGAACAATGCTTTTCAAAAAGACTCTCCCCAGCCACTCTGTCAGAACAACAGACAAAAAGGGTACAGCTAAGGTTCTACTACAACGTGGGTTGGGGGAGTGGTGTGAGTACTTTTGCAAGGCAGCCATTTCGTTGCGCATTCCCACCTGATTCTCTTTGCTTTCAAAAAGTTATAAGGGAGATACGAATCAGCAGATCGCAGCAAGCGACACCAAAAGTCATATCTCACAAACGTCATCAGAAATAAGTTTGCCAGGAGAGTTCCTCTGCTTACCAGCAGCATATGAAGTCAGAGCAAGTAGCTGAGAGCAAACAGGATATTGTAGCCTGCATACCAGACATCATACCTTCGTTTCAGTGCAGTGCTAATTTAATCTCTGTTACTATGGAGGTGGAACCGGAGGGCAAATCCACACATGGCCATTTCCAAGTTACGGTTTCAGCACTGAACAGGAGATATTCTGCAAGTGCAGATCTTCTTGTTTCCTCATTTAACAAAGGTGACTTCCAAAATATTTAAAATTCAAAGTATTTTAAATACTTTGAATATTTTTTGCACTATTTTTTGAGCACTATTGTGATAATGATAAAAAAATTACGCTTAAGCCCCATCCAATAATTTTTTTTTTAAGTGACTGCATGACACATAATGTTGCTCTTGAAAGACATTTCTATTTGAAATACGTATCACCAAACTGCATATAGAAACTTTGCTTACGGTAATCATATTTTCAAATTCACTGATATTTATTGATGCTTTTTGTGAAAACGACAGCGGAGAAAATAGTGAAAGTAACATTTTAGTTTTTAGTTGTTGTTTTTTTTTTTTTTTTTTTTACATTAACTGGTATTTCAAAAACAAAAATCTTATCACAAGAAATTGATCATGATAAATGATAAAACGATACGATAATTGCCCACCCTGGTATCATCACACATGGAACAGTGTGCAATACACGCCACTTGCTTTGATCTCTAGGAATCTTAGATTTTTCTGATCAGAGTTTTTTGTCTGAAAAGGATCTTTTGCTCCACAGGTAAAAAATAAAAATAATAATAATAAGGAATAAAAAGGAGCAAAATGAACTTAAGATTCTCAATGACGGTTTTTAATGAAAGGACGGAAATTCAAGGGATTCCAACAATAAGTGATGTAACTGATGTAAGCTGAACCCATGTCAAACGAGGTCTCGGGTAACGGGAGCCAGTGCAGCTCACCGCGGGAGGATGAGAAACTCATCATTCTGCGACTGACGCAGACGGCGAGAGAGAAAGGAGCGAAAAAATAAGGAAGAGCAGATAAAACAAGATTTTTTTGTGTGGTTTTTTTTTTTAATGATCAAAATTCCAGTCACAAAATATTAGGGCTTATGCCGGTTCTGTAACTTGGAGCAGACGCCGGCTATGCTAAATCTCCCAGCTGCCACGCATGTTGCATCATGAAAACACGCTGCAGCCTCGGAGGGAAGTGTCAAAACAGCAGGAGGGCTCGACGGCGGCATCAAACCATCGCACCCCGCTGCTCTGTACACTGCAGCGGCCACACCGTAAGCCGTATACGTCGAGCAGAGTTTCTCTCGGGGAGTTGGATGGAGGGGGGATGGGAGGAGAAGGGGTTCGGTTGCAAACGTTGGAGCCCCGTACAGGTGATCATGAATGATAATTCTGCAGACGAACACATAAATTAGCTGCTCCTGTGATCCTCGGCGTGGATCAGCGAGCGAGCGAGCGCCCGGCTCGGCTCGACTCGGAGCAGGAATGCAAATGGCGTTTTCTGCATTAATCCGAGACGTGGTGATTGAATTGCAAATGCACTAAAGTAACTGTTTTTAAATTCATTTAAAGGCTTTGAATAGTAATCGTGCTCCCCTCCCTCCTTTACCGCCTCGGTTAACACACAGGCGGGGGGGGGGGGGGAAGGAGAGAGAGAAAAGAAGAAGAAGAAGAAGTGGATTTTAAATTCTCTCGGTGCTTAAACTTGCTGACCGTGGCCTCCGGCGTTCGGGGGGGGGGAAATTTCAGACGCAAGATGCCGCTTCTGTTCCGACGTGCCTTCGCAGCTAACATTTATGGAATTATCATATAATCGCTGCGTCGTGGCTACTTCGACGTCTTTTGAAGAATGAGCCGTGAAGGTCCATGACAACCCATCATTACACAGCGATACGGTTGACTTTGGAAGCTGTGGGCATTTAGCTGAAGGGAAGGGTCACTGTGTGGGAGAGAAGATAATGAGGTGTAATTTTCCCATGTTTACCACTTGGTAGTAAAGTGACAACTGAAAATGGCAGGGTTTTCTTTTTTTTTTTTTTTACCTCCCGTTTGAGTGGAAATACCACGCTTCTGCAGCGTGACATTTTATCCGTCGCATTATTGCCGGCAACACGATCCGCAAAGTTGTAAATGATGGTATTTGAGCTGTAATTTGGACATCATTTATTGAAGTGCGTTATTATAGAAAATGGAGCCACGCAGTAAACCGACGGTGAAGATGTCAGACAGGTAGAAGCTTCGTGGTCTGAGAAGGCAGTCGTCTGGTACACTGGTTTCCTCCCACTATCCAGAAACATGCATGATGGTTTGACTGGGGATTCTATAATTGGTGACTGAATTGTTTCTGCGCGTGTCAGATTCTGTTGACGTTTGAGACCATTGGATCCGATTTTACCTGATTGCTAACGCTTGGCAATCAGCCATGCGTCATACATACGTATGACATATGTAATGTGCCAGCACCTGAAATAGTGCTTTGCATATAGACAAAAAAAGAAACAAACACGGTTCTGCTCTCATCGAGTCAGACCTACTACCAAGTTGCTGTGTTTTCTTGCGACACACTTTGAATAAGGTCCTGTGCAGATGTAGACAACTGTGACATATTCGTGTGAAACAATTAGAGAACACAGAAAACTATGCAGTAGGTATGGCAGGCCAATGGGTGGCGCTGTAACATTGCCAGGGAGCGACGCAAAAAACCCCGAATGGCGCCGTGTTTTCTATTTGTGAGAGCGAGGCCCAGCAAGGTATAGAAAGAGAGACAGAGCTTCGACGTCATAGATTGTAGGAGTGATGCGCGTGGAAGTTACAGAGCTGCATCGTGATGGTTTCAAAGAGGATGCAGCTAACACAGCCACACTGGCGTTATTATGCCAGAACCATTATATTAGTTGAAAATTGACTAAAAAGAAACCAACATTGTCGTTTATCGCAATAACCTCTGCTACAATTTATCGTCTAGCAAAATTTGTTATTGACGTAGGCCTACTTTAGACCAATCGGTTCTGGGTAGGTAGCCATGTTTGACATGTTGCGGTACATGTAGTGCTGAACAACATTCCCCTTTGCATTTCTGCTTTGCTCCTTAGTCTTCATAATGCCGTTTGTTCACGCATGTTCTCTAATAAACCCGTGAGATCTCGATATTAGGACTGAATCTCACACAAGTTGTTGTACTGGATTTCATTTGGGTGTAAGAGCGTAAAGGAGCAGAAGACTGTTACCGCAATCAAACGATGGCCCAAGTGTTGTGTCTATATACGTATTAGACGGATCTGTGCCCCCATAGCGGCTATTTAAGGAAACCTGTCTACATGTTACATAACAGACAAGTCGGGAATAAGAGCTCCACTTAGATCTTACACCTCCTATAGCAGCTGTCTGTGATTCCACACTAACAGATGGAGGCGCTTACATATGCTAGTTCAGATATAGAGTGTCTTATACGGTACTTTGATCATTTTAAGGTCTTGCCTGACTCTTAGCAGCTCTATCAGTCCCGTTATTTGTTCTGTATTTACTGACATTTGCCACTGATCCCCAACATTCCTTTGCTGGATTGAGTGGGGCGGGGGGGGGGGGGAAGAGTTCACTCTCTGTCACCTTTTAAGGTGCAGTTATATTTTTACCGTCTCTCGATGATATTAGCAAGAACACAAAGTGGTGGTTAAATCCAATCAAGTTTCAGCGGCCAAGAGAGGGAAACTTTGGGTGTAATACCGGCAGGATTCAGCCTTTATTATATGTGAGTTGGGCGACTCTCTCCCCAGCCATCACTCATCCTCGTGTCGAAATTATAACAAGCGAGTGAAGTTATAATTCACTTGCTTGCTTGAAGTGAACGAGGCAAGGAGCAGCAGCCTGTGCAGGTACTTTTCTTTTAACGGACACTAAAAACTCTCTCGCGTCTTCTCAGGTGATTTGATTCCATACCTGGAAGCTTTTATGACCTTTTCCTCTAACTAGGCAATATCCCGATAATGGCTCCTCTCTTTAGTTTTTAGCCAGCAACAAAAACTTACCCTCCTCGTCTCCCCCCCCCTCTCCAACGCCTAACTTGATTTGATTTATAACAGCTTTACAATGCATCTGTTGCACACTTAAACCGGGTAATATCGCAAATAACCTGGTGACAGCGGCTGAGTACAGTAGACCATATCTAATGAGTCTCCCATCGTGAAAGTTGTCCTGTCAGGATTCCCCAAAGGGACGGTCCGGGGGTAAAAAGAATGAAAGATTTAAAAAGTGGAACCCAAAAGGAGCAAGAGGAGCTCATTAGAAGTCGCAGAGGAGTTTGAACATGACAAGACAAAGGGACCCTGCCGACCCGCGGCGCACACCTGAATTTTGAATGACATTAAAGTTTCAGTCCTGTCTGCCTTTTTTTTTTTTTTTTTTTTTTTTTTTTTTAGCAAAGACAGTTTTAACTCATCACCTCTAGTTATAAATGATTGATGTTTTAAAGAAGTAGGCACTAAATTCCAGAGTTTTCGCCAAAGGACACGCAGACACACGAAGCTTCTCACACCATTGCAATTGGAGATATGCAGAAGCCTCTATGGTGCTTTGCTTAATCAAAAAACACATTTTTAATAGAGATACTGATGTAGAGACACTGCAAATTTTGGTGGTACGATGCCAAGTCAATACAGAATCAGTACAGTCGATATTGATATTGATACCGATACCGATACTGATACTTCCTATGTGATGCATCGTCAAACTTTGGCCTATTAGGTGTTTTTGTAGTTTCCTTTGAACTATTCTGTTCAAACCTCCATTATTTGAACAAAATTTATAGATATCTACAAAATATTCAATTCTCATATTAAGATGATTAGCATGGATTGTTTTCCTAAATAATTAAAGTGCAAAAAAAAAAAAAAGTCATTTGAGAGCAAATCCAAAAAACTGCGGTGTGAAAATATTGCATCTTTGTGTACATTGAATATCAGCTTATTGTTATTTGAAGTTAATTATTTTAAGGGATTACAGACGTAAAGTTACAAAAACTCTCAAATCACACAATTAATTCATGTTGGATTTGATCCCTGAGTGGACAGTTGAACAGTCCTGTGGAATATGACAGAATGTGACGCATGACCAAATCACAATAACCAACAGGCAACCTCCTGAAAGAGGATATTTAATGGGGAACCATCAAAACATATTTTAGGAGCAGCGTACAAAATGATTGTATTACGGCAAAATGTTGCGCTGACAGGTACGGACTGGACGTCAGGTAGCACAGTGGTCCCCAACCTTGGTCCTCAGGGACCGCTGTCCTGCATGTTTTTGATAAGTCCGGACTCTGGCACTGCTGATTCCTATGATTGCATCACGTCCTTTGCATTCAATCATATCATAAAATATTAGGTATGAAATGGAGGAGGTCTTTAGTGTTTCACCTTAAAACGTGGCTACCTCAGCGGTTGGCAGAACACTGACGCTAACGCCGAGCGAAGACAATCTGACAGAATAAATCATCTTGAATCTCTTAGCTAACGCGTAAACAGTCTGTAAAAACGAACCTGAAGACGCAAAAAAAATAAATAGATCCTCCAACACCACATTGGTTTGGCAATGTGTATATGCGAACGGAGCATTAAAATAATTTATAGGCCTCAGTATAATGTTAATTGTCATTTAACAACATTTGCCAGTCCTATTTTAAAAGCATATTAAAGTTTACGCTTGTTTAGTTTTACAGCACTTTCTGCGAGCGTCGAGTTTATCCACCATCTGGGATTTTGTCGATCTATTCATTCTTATATGTGTGTGTTAAATTAATCTACTAAGGGAACACGGAAAAACACCAAAGTATCCCATTTGCATTTTGTTTCTAATTAATTAGGATTTGATCTTATGTGACTACATCAAGTATGAAGTGTAGTTATTTTTACCCAGACATTTGGGCTCAGGGAACCAGCAGCACCAACTCCACTGGTTAATAACTAAGAGGAATCTTTTTTTTTTTCCACCATAACATGCTAAAACAGATGAAATGGGGGAAAAAAAAGGGAGGGAAAAGAACTTCAAGCTGTGCAAAAACCCGAGAGTAGTCGCAGCACGTCTTGTGGATAGATGTCCCCTTGCATGCGCCATGGGATTACAGGCTCGCATCAAACCTCGCCTTAAGCTACAACCTTTGTTCTCTGATATCAAACCCATGCGGTTGTGCTGTATGGGATCAAAATCTGGGAGTAACATTGATATTCAGACAAAATAGCAGCAGTGGCCTTTGAAATAATCTTTTTCCGTGCAAGACCATCCATTTTCATTCCAGATGCACTATATTAGGACACACTATATCACAGGGGGGGAATTCAATCGATGTTCCCTTTGAAATCCACCCCAGTAAAAAAAAAATCTACTTTCCCTCAACTTGCTAGGCATTATGGTGATCTCTGGTTTATGTGGGAATGTGTGCGCGTGCATGAGGATGACATAAATGTGGTTTGTGTGTGCGTTGTAGTAAATCGTAACAGATTCCTCCCCGGGTGGGACGTGAGGACGAACCGATGGGAGAGCGATGGAGGGGGATGGAGGAGCGGAGACGCTCACTGAAACATTATTCAAATGATGCTCCGCTGGTTGTGCTTTACAAAAAGATGGAAAAAAAGAACTCATCTCCAGAGATTTCAGTAAAGCACAACTCACACCAGCCCTTAGCCTAGTATAATTTTGAGGTGAATTAAAAATCCTAACTAGTTGCTACCAGATTTCAGAATCACAAATTGTGTTCTAAAGCTGATGTTACCAAAGTTCAGGTCAGGAAGCCATTGGGTGTCGCAAATCGACAATTCCCGAAATCCTTTTCAGTAAGGTAGTTAAACAAAATAAAAATAAAAAAAATTATGATGAACTTGTCTTTGTGTTTTAACAGAAATTATCGGTTATTTTTGTGCTGCACATTTCTTGTATGTCACCATTTTATTTTCTTCTGAATACTTAAATTACCTAAAGCACTTAAAGTGGTGGAGTTTCCTTGCTCAACAACATCTTTAACTCTCTGGCAGTCTTAAGAGACAGGGTATGCTGTGTGTGGTGTAGCACACTGACCCAGCGTGCGCTTTTACCAGCTTTTTTGTGTGTGTGGTTTTGGGAACTGACAGTCTGATGGGACAACCCCCCCCCCCCCCCCCCCCCCCCCCCCCCCCCGCTGCTTCCCCACTGTCTGACCGTGACATCTGCTGCGTTCCTCCTGAGCTTCGTGCTAAGGCCGCGGGAGAGTTAATAGGGCCACAATTCAAAAACTACTTCCTGTTGTACCTGAAAACAAAGACTTTCCAACAGATACTTATTCAGGTCATCAAGCACCCAAGTGAGCATTTGAGGTATTCTAACAGTCCTTACAAATTAGTCACATCCTGTGAGTGACCGTTTCATACTTCAACTGGGCACCCAAAACACTGCCTCATAAATAAATTAAAAGTGGTGAAGATTGCTTTATTGCCCCATATCATGATTGTTTTTCATCCGTCTCAATCAGGATCTCTAGGATCAAAGGTCCCAGAATACCATGGCAAAGTTACATTGGCATTGCTTGATTCCGAAGGGGTCCTGGTCATGGTGAAGCCCTTCTTATCAAGGAAATCATCCGCTTGCAGGCGGCTGAAGGTGGCGGTCCAACGGGAAGGAAAGAGCCGAGAGAGACGGTGACAAAGGAGGGAAACAGATGAGGAGGAGAGAGGAGTAAGAGTAAGACATAGAGGAGAGAGGAAGGGGAGGGTAGGAGAGGAAGCGGCAAAACATTCTGCAAAGCTGTCGCCTGGACATATTGTACTTTGATGGGTTGGCTTTCATTTTTACTGCTGTTTTTCTTTTCTGTGGAGGAGCAGTATTAAAGTCTTCAATCTGTGCCTGGTATTACAGGACTCGCGGCAGATTGTGATAAACAGCGCTGCGCCTTCCGGGGCACTTCCTCTCCGAACATCTGTTGGAGTATCACACAGTGACAAAAGCAGTGTAATTATAATGCGCCGCCTTACACCTAGCGACCACACAGGACCTCGTAGGGGTTCTTTAAAGTAGGTGCCGCTTTGGCAGGCGAACAGTCAGTCTTGAATGAGGTGTGAGGGTGTGTGTGTGTGGGGGTGTGTGTGTGTGTGTGTGTGTGGGGAGAGAACGGGGGGAGTTGTGTTTTTTTTTTTGGGAGAATACAAAATTACAAGTGGCTGCTGGTCAGGTTTTTCATGTCGCGCTGTAAAGTTACAGCGTAGTCTTTTACGACCTGAATCATGTTAACACACATGCAGGATTCTGTTACACAATTGGACACACCGACAGTGCAACATCTGTGCATGTGCAAGACTGTCATTATTTCAGGTAGGAAACCTCCCTTACCTGAAATAAGGTAAGTCAAGGTTTCACGATAGCAGCTATCACCAACAATCCCTCAATAAACAGATTAAAACTTAAGTAATTTATAACCACGTGAGCCGTATTCTTCATGTTTCCGGTGTTTGTGCATAGAAATCCAAGGCTTTTCCTTTGAAAGGGAATTCTCCGTTTTTCTGACTTCCACTGGGTACATATTGTAAAACTTGAGCACTTGTCCTTAAACCTCGGAACAATCCCACATGAAGCAATTGCCAGTTTCATCATAATTGGCACACCTATGTGCAGTTTGTTCCTGGCTGTCTGGGACTTATGACACGTAGTGCCAAGTTGCAACATCCTCTATCTGCAACATTTCCAGCGACGCCCACGTAGGGCAACGCCTCCGCTCGAGTCCCTGCCAATTAAGTGTTTGCATTGGTAACATTCAGCCGTCTGGAAAGTCTGTGAAGGTCTGTTTCCTGCTCCGCTGATTTATTTACAGGTTACTCTAATGATCTGTTTGGTATGTTGAAGCAGACAATTTCTAATTTAGGAGGTATTTGAGCTGCGGTTTGAACTCGATGTGTACTTTGAGAGCACAGCGGTTGGCACGCTCCCAGGGCTGGGAGAGAATGGAACATTCTTGACAAGGAGCCAAGTACACTTTTGCAATTGTTGATGACACTATGTTTTCTCAATGAAGGCCCATTTGTACTCTGCAGGATCGTCCTGAAGCAGCCAATCTCAACGCAAAAAAAAAAAGTATGACTCAAAGCAAATATATTTGCACAAGACCTGACCAGCTCCCAGCTCCATGCAGAGATGTGATCACATTGTACTTCAGATGTTCTGGAAATTTCATTTTATTTTTTCTAATTTTTCCATGGGGATGAAATGAAGCCGTCTACCACTTGAAGGCGGTTCAGCCCTCAAATAGGGATGGAAGAACGCATCATTCTGGAGACACTGCAGCATAAAAAACATACTTGCGATGCGTAATACTCCAAAATAGTAATGTAAAAAAAACAACACAACTTTTTTACAGACAAAATTGATACTAAACACGAAAGTAGATTAAATTACACATCATTTATCAAATGATAAATGATGTGTAATTCTGAAGGATTACACATCTTGTGTTGCATTATATTCAGGCTAAATTTCAACAAGACCTAAGGGCTAAAAATATCCATCTTTTAACATTTATTTTTGATTAAATAAAGAAAAAAAAAAGATGTACGTGGGAGTTAAGTGTTTTGAATATATGAGATGCCTCTTCCATCTGTTGGAGCTCCTGGAGGCAGCCAGCATGCTGAGGTGAGTTAATCTTCATCAGCGCAGACAGAGAATCTGTTTAGCGTAGCATAATAAGATGAAGTAATCCTATTATTGGGTCGTTGCTGCAACATTTGACCAGCACTGACATTAGTTCTTACACAGTGACGCACACGTGGCTGGATGGCTTAGCTGGGGATCGAATTGTGAAAGGTGATGCGGGAGCATTAGTTACATAAATCTATAAATAGTCTTTTCTAAAACAGTGTTTTGACAAGGTTATAAAAATGTTTCATTACCTATGAAACACAATTAAGGTTTATGAATTTTTATTTTTAGTAATTGTTTTTAATGTGGTATGTACGCGAGTGTTCACATTTTATGATTTTGTTTGATGTTTGTAAACGTACTTGATTCTTGTAAAGTATTTAAGTGCCATACAAATAAAATATATTATTATTATTATTATTATCACAATCTAACAAATAATTAGTTTATTTATGTCTAAAACTTGCTTAGCTCAGCTTCCACCTACATTTCAGTTCACACCCACTTTGGTTTATCTCTCTCTCTCTTCTTCTTCTCTCTTGCGGGTTGCAGTAAAATCCCTCCCTTGTTAAGCCCATGCTGAACACACCTGCAATCACAACACAATAGCACAACAGTAACCTTGCCCAATCCTTTATAAACTATGAGTCAGCCCCCATGATGCAACGGTAAGGAGTGTGCACAATCTCCCCGACGAAACAAATGCGCAAGTGGGCGCGGACACCCAAGTTATGGTCCCAAACCGCTCCTCACAGAGCTGCTGCTCCGCCGGGTTCAGAGGTCAGCGTGTAAAATGTAGAGCGTAATCCGCAGACAAACATGCCCCGCCCTGCGCCGCAGTCATCGAGGTAAACATCATCTCATGACGAGTCGCGATTTCATAAATGCTGATGAGCCGGGAGCGGGTGACTCGCCGGGCCAGCGGTTATTGCTGTGCTCCACGTCTGGCCCCTCATTGTTCGAAACGGGAACGCCCGTGATTAATTCAGTCGCACACTCAGCTGCTACTTGAAAACACGGTGTGTAGAGGGATTACAGTCAAGCTTGCTGGCCCGGTGGCTGCAGGCCAACGACGGGAGATAGATATAGAAATGTAGAGAGAGAGAAAGAGACGAAGAGGAGGAGGTGTGAAGGGGGAAAAAAAAGAAGGAAAAAAAAGAGAAAAACTCAGAGGTAAAAGGAAGATGTATAAGAACCCCCACAGTGAATGAGACTGCCTACTTATCAGCTGTGAGCGTGATGTGCAAACAGAGGCCTTTCAGGGCTGCCAGGCACACAATAGCTTTGTTTGCTATGCAATAGAAACCAGTTGTTCGCTGCTGAGTCAATATTTACTGCCTAATGGAATGTGTGCTCTGCTACTAGCCCTGTTCAACATCAGATTGGAGGAGGGACTTCTTACCTCCCCTCTCTGTCTTTATCAGGCCCCCCCTCACACACACACCCCCATTGCCATCATCCTGTCTCCCTCTTCGTCCTTCCCTTGCCTCCGTTATCTGACGCTCCCCATCATCTCACTCTACGCTCCCCTCCATCCCCCTTGTGGATCCGGGGTTCTCCCCTCTCCTCGCCCTTACACTGAAAAAAAAAAAACAATGCTGCAATTTCACCAGTATGGTTTCTGTAGCTGTTTTTAGTAGGGTAGAGTTGAACCGCAGTTTCTAAGAAGGAAGTTCAGAAAAAAGACTGCTGGTTCAACTCCAACAACCCTTTCAAATGTACCTATGTGGCCAAAGTAGTTACTTAGTTTACGTTTGTTTTATGTTTCCTCACTCTCCTGTTTCATTAAATAAAAAATGTCATTGTGGTCATCGGGTTTGTTCTCCATGACTAAAAAATTGAAAGAGTCTCTTAATTTTTACCCATATCAACCTTTCTATTCTCTGTTAGTAAGCAAAGTAAATAATGTTCTAATTTCTGCCTTTTCTTCCTATGGTACAATCATCTAAAAAAAAAATAAAGCTCCAGCACTGCATTTCTACACATTTTTCATTTGATCACCAAATAAGCCTGGTTGCAAAATATCTTTATTGTGACATACGAACAATTAATCTGATTAACTGCCACAACTTTGAATATATTAATAATACGTCCATGCATTCATCCATCCATTCGATGTCTAGACTCTTGCATAGCCTTGGGCCTACACCGAAAATAAATGTTTCTATGAATCAACTTAAAAGAAAAATAACCGAATTTATTGCAGCTAATTTTATTGGGTTTTTCTCAAACTATAATTCTGATTTGGATAATAATGAAATCAGAATTACTGCTTTAGTAATGTTTTTTAAGTTGGTTCAAAGAAATTTTTTAATTTCTGTTTTTAAAATGAGAAAAAAATATGTAAACACAATAAGATGGTGACGTCAAAGCAAACGTATAGTGCCTCGTCTTGACACAGCCAAACACTGTTAATGCCACACCTTTGATCCCGGTATACACTGATGAAGAGAACACGGCTCCAACTTAAGAAAAGAAAAAAAAACTGCATTAATTGGTCACAAGTAATCAAATGAAGTTCATTTGTGAAGTTTATTAAATTGTCATGATAAACAAACATAAATAAAGTGAGTTTGGTGAGCTTCATTCAGTTACAAATGGCGCAATACTTTTAACTGTGCCATGTTCTTAAAAGATAATAAGCTAATTTTACCCTGTGCGCGGTCCAGCAGGGTTGGACTGACCCCGCGTGCGCTTTTATGAGGTTATTTTGTGTGTGTGGTTTCGGGAACTGACGGTTTGATGGGACTGTGACGTCTCCTGAGCAGCGACACACATTAAAGACGTGACTAAATCCCCTTCGTTTCCCCGTGTCGAACACCCGTGTAAACAGAACTGAATATTGACGTCACAAACTAATCTAATTGAAATTTAAATAATTGAAATGGACCGTAATATTTGATGCTCTCCACAATTCCTTTTTTTTTTTTGCAGTGTATCAATCTTTCTTCCCATCTTGAGTCAGTCACATCTCTCTCCTGCATCAGCAGCCCCGTCTCACCGAGAGGCTGGGAAGCAACGGCGAAAACAGAGATCACTTAGCAGGTAGTGCAACAAAGGAAATTCCGACTCTTGATTTTTTTTTATTACCAGGGAAGCAGAAAAGTGATAAAAGGAAAAGGGAAAGAAAGAGGAGCTGGCAACGCTCTGATTCGGTCCGAGGCACTATAACGGAGAGCGTGAGATAGCTCGGCAGTGAGATCACCAGGCTAACAGAATGATCCCTTTGTCCCAGAGCTTGTTGGGAGGCTGCGAATGCGATACATGTGGTATTTACACCGCGGCTTGTGATAAACTGCTGCTTAATCACGGCCTGTCCTCCCAAAGGTGCCTCCGCCAGAATGCCTTCCTGGCTGACTCTTCGGCCTGTTTTCACTCGGCACCCTCTCAAACTAACACCTTCACTCAGGTGTGGAAGGACGGATGAGGTGGGCGCACATGTCCAAACCTTTTAATACCCTCCCAACACCCTTCGATCAGCCAACCCGGCCATCCGTTCCCTTAAGTATCGGTTCCTCACAGCCCAGAGGATTACTGAGGCAGGGACAGTTTGTGGGAGTGACGGTATGACGGAAAGGGGGTTAGGAAGGGAGGAGAGGGTTTCCATAGTGACACCAGGGCAATGAAAAGATTGAGCCAGTGGAGTGTGCGGTGGGTGCCGGGGTGTGTGTGTGCGTGTGCACGCGGGTCCAGCTCCAGAGCTAGACACAGTGGAACCATTCATGATCTACTATCTGGCCCCCTGTGGCCTTCACTCTTAAATCTGAGCTGGCTTAAAGAGCTCGCATCCCTGCAGTGGTCTTTAAAATTTAAATCCTCAGGCCCACATGGTAAAGAGCAGAGGAGGACGTTTTTACAGTGAAGTGCAAAACAGGTATTCACACCCCTTAAATTTTTTATTTTATTTTTTTTGCATTTTGCCGGAATATGACAGCAAACTTCTATTTATGTCACTGGAATTTTGTGGGACATCAACATGCGGTGCGAGATCGCGAGAAGGAAAATGACACATCAAATCGTTGTCTACTGTTCTTTTGCAACGTTGAGACACCACCACAGAACTGAAAGGAGCGACTACGATTGTTTTCTCAAGTTATTTCAAAATATTGTACTTTAATATATTGTACTTCTTGTTCAAGAACTTCTTGTACAAGAAGTACAAATAGACTTGTACTTTTTGTAAAAGTCTAATTAGTCTGTGGCTGTAGCTCACCTAGTTGGGGCTTGTAGATGCCGGTGTTTGCAAAATTTGGAGATAGCTAGCTTAGAAACCAACCCATGCCTTCTTCCTCCTTAAGTGTTTGTTGATTTTTTTTTTCCAGTTCTAGTGGCCTTTATTTGAAAGCGTTAAGACGGGAAAGTAGGTGAAGAGAGACAGACAGGAAAGACATGCGGCAGAGGTCACGAGGCCGGGAATCAAACCTGCGACGGCCGCGTCGAGTACTAAGGCCTCCTTATGTGGGTTACGCTCAACCCCTGCACCACCACAGCACCCAGGTGATTGTTGATTTGATCAAATTGCTGACTTTGCCTGAATTCACGCCACATGACTGTGTTTTCTCCTACACCAAAGCGGACTTGACAGTGTACAAAAGTATAGATGCCAACAGTTTTTCTGGACATGCTAAGCTATATGATGGTGGGGCATTTTCTCCAGAAATATTCATCAAAATGCAATATTTGATTGCATATGAATGTTAATATTCTTACCTTGTAAAAAGTGTTCGCTGCAAATCCACAAATACCCCAGGAGCTGCCAAGTCCTTGTGATTGACGACTGCAATCCATCGGCGTCTTCTTTCCTCGTTAAAACGTTTACAATAAAATGACACGTTTGGTTTGCATCCTTGTCTGTTTATGCAGCACAAATGTTTGACTTTTTATGTGTCAAAAACTGTTGAAAGGTATTTAACCTTTTTTTTTACACTTTACGCTAATGTACTACTTCGTTGCTCTACCACAATATTATGTGAAATCGAGAGTATCCCTACCACGCAACTCAATCCACTCTGCTCCTTCAGACTAGTCAGCAGCAACTAGCAAACACCTGGAGGAGCTGCACATCTGCTGAACTCTTAATGCAAGCTATATTTATCAATGCAACGCTGGTAAAAAACTTTGTAAAAGGTTTAGCAGAGGAACGACGTTGTGATAACGTCCCGAAGGCGTTTGAAAAGTTTCAGAAGACGCGGGCGTCTTTAAAGAGACAGAGCTCCAGATCCACGGCATTAAATTACAAAATCTAATTTCTTTTGATATATATACACAACATCACACAAAAATACTGAATACTGCTCCTTTAAAATGCATTCGGTTGTGTGATCCAGCAAAACAAAACGTGGAATGTTTCAAAGGGTATGAATATTTTTGCGGGGCACCGTGTTATTCCAGTACCATTCGATGTATTCAGCCGTCCCCATCCACCCCTGATGCATTTCTATTCATTGACTTTTAGCAAAGCGATGAGGTCGTATTTAATTCTCCTGTCATGAAGAAGACAAATTGATGGCTCTGAGTAGTGTTTGTTAATGGTTTCACGCTGTCCGAAGCACAAACAATTAGCAGGGGACGTATTCATTGTCTCCAATTATCCTTTCTGCTCGCAGATTAAACGTTTTCATAAGTCTGGCGGCTAAACGAGCCAAATCCTCATAACACAGAGGCATGGCATCTGTCTGTATTTTTCTTTTCTTTTTTTCTTTTAAACCCAAGTCTCTTTGCCGCCATTGTCGTCAGCTTTTTGCACCACGCCGTGAGCGATAGCCATCAATATTATTTAACTAGGGCAGTTAGGGGCTCATCTAATCGCCTTTTAGTGCCATTTTCCACTGAACTTGACCTTTCGCTCAGTACCCTCACTGCGGCCGCGTGTGGTCAGAGCGCATTTAACGGCAATTTGTCAATGAAATGACTTAAAACGTGTGCAGTTTGAGTAAAGATCCCCTCCTCACTGCCTGCCCTGAGCACACAGTACAAGGGGGATAATTTTCAAAGGGGTCTTGATTGTGCGGAGTCTACGGTAATGAAAAACCGCCGCCTCTGATAGGGTTGGCACTTAATGAAGACAGTAATGTGGGCGCAGATGCCTTTAAAGAACTAGCGTCAAATTAGAGCCGGAATCGTCAATCTGGTGTAATACCTTGAAGAGTAATTTAAAGATAAGACAATTTCTCATTTGGCAAATAAAGTTATTAATTATGGCTTTTTGGTAAGAATCTTAACAAGGTCCTTAGTATGCATGTGAAATGTGGGACTGTAAAATAAAATTGACATCATTAAGTTATTATGTGGTAGATTACATCTATCTGCTCTCAAAAGGTCCCAGAGAGTTGAGCCGATGATTAAGTAGCGAAATGAAAATGCGAGATTGAATCGGTGACAGCAGACACTGCAGCAGCCACTCTGCAGGCTTTACCAGGTGTGGAGCTGCAGGGTCTCCAGATGAACGCCCCCCACCCCCCGAACCCAGTTACAAATATGGTTTGTATTTGGACTGAAATCAGTTTTGAAGCCTGGAAACAGAGACGTTTTTTAGTCGTTCTCAAAACTAAAGCAGTCAGTTTTGAGAATAGAGATTTTGTTTGAGGAATGCCACAGCTTCTCAGAGGTAAATATATATATAAAAAAATTCACATTAAGAAATATGTACACTTGATGTGTACATATACAGTAGACAGTTTTTTTTTAACTGTCCACAAATTTGAGACTGACGGCCCTCAGTTTTGTAAACTGCACACAGTGACGTACAAATTTTTCTTTTTACCTTATTTAATCCTTATTATCAATTTGATTAATTGTTACAAGGGTAAATATCTTTCATTCAGTCCGCAATGAATCTTGGGATGGAGTGGACGGGAATGGACACTATAGAAATCCAGGGGAAAAGAAGGATGCATTTATTAATAATAATAATAATAATAATCTTTATTGAACAGATAAAAACCTCACTGAGACCTACAATCTCTCCTTCATGAGGAACCTTGCAAGGTAACACCACCATTTACTACTGTCATCATTTACATTCCTGCAGTGACATATATGTATTTGTGTATGGAGAACTTTTTCATCCTAACTTAAACAAATAAGTAAATCAAAACAGTCATTCATAAATATTACCGTTGAAGCCAGATATTTGCACATACCAATTTAAAAAATTGCACACTTTTCTTTTCTTCTCACAGAAGAAAAGAGGATGGTTGAAATAAAAGCTGTTTTTGAAAATATTTTCTGTCATTTGTCATTTCTATTTTAACAAAGTAACGGGAAAAATAGTTGGAAGTTGGATTTAGTGTAGAAAATAAAGTTTGCAACTGAACATGGCAAAGAGTTTATGATGCAAGAATACCTTTGAGAGGCACTGAATAAGTTTGATGTTTTGGTGACTTCTCTCTGTCTTTTCATGCACATTTAGTTCATATATAAAAAAAAAGTTTATAGCGATAGGAAGCAGGTGTATATTTTATCAATGGCAAGATCTGCCCACAAAGGTAGACACCTGGCCGTTACCGTCGAGGGAAAATGTCTCTTCTGCCTTAAACTTTAAGGGGTTGTCTTTAGGGAGTTTAGGTGAAAGGTTTTTATTTACATGGTTTCTTTAAAACAGGCTTGTCAAAACATGTTTGCCCTTCTATAAAATCAACTGAAAAACTTTTGTTACCATAAAAGGGATCAAACTTGTCTTATAACACATCTGGAAAGATGTACAAATCTGGTTTGTACATCTTCCCTGATGTACCAACCTTTCCATAGGAAAGAAACTGATAGTCAGTGGGAAATTTCAGCTTCCACTAATATCTTTATGGTTTTGGTGATGAGCTCCAAGTCTTTCACTGTCTAGACTGTTTTTCAGATTCAGACCTTATTCAAGATCGTTCTAAAACTTTTGTAAACTTTCCAGTAAGAAGAAACATCTGGTAAAATTAAAAGGTAGACCAAATTCTGTCAGCCTACCAGCAAGCCGGCGCTCATTTGAAAAGGTTTGTGCCCTCAAGTACCAAGTACAGAGAGGTTTTTGTTAGTTTGTCCTCTGGGGAGCACGGAAAATTACACAAACTCTATTGCGCCCTGCTAAAGTGGATCTTGACTACTTTTGTGTCTCGACAAAAAGGCTGACTTTGGCACACCTGGAGCCGTGCAGGTACTGTGGCGGAAACCTTCAACCTGACACAGCAAGGCAAAGCAAAGCGTCGTTTAAAACAATCTAAAATGCAGAGCTCCTTTGTTGGCACTTATTTTACAATGAAACAAAGATGAATGTCTCCCTCGCCGGTAGTGGTTTTGTCAATACGTTTTCAAATTTGGCCTGATGCAAGGCAACACAGTGGCATTAAAAAAGAATGCCAAAGAAAAAAGAACAATGCTTCAGCTCCACTGCCTCATGGCGGGTTAAATGGAGCGGAGGGCAACTAGCAATTCTCCAGCAATCCCTCTCCTCTGTGCTGCCGCAGGTTGTACTCCCCCCCCTCCATCTAAAACCTATCGCTTCCCGGTGTTCCGGCTTAAAGATTTACCCTGTGGGGTCCCGACAGGCTGGAATAAAACACAAGTGGATGCGGCAAGTTGCCATGGAAACTTAATAAACCAGCAGTTGTAGTGAGCGACGGAGTCGACTAGAGTACCCAACGAAGCGTGTGCCTGAAGGAAATAAATTGAATGCCGTGGAGGGGAAGGGGACAGACGGGGGAAAAAAAGAGCCAAGAGGGACTGCGTGTTATTGTGAAATAACCTTTTAAGTCAGAATTAAATATTTTGTCAGAGAGTGTTCGTCTCTGAGGTCCCCGCCGGTCCCTTCCCGCCTCCCTCTCTGATGTGCCTCAGGAGGTCTCGAGGTTAAACGACTGTCTGTCTCGTCACGAGGTCGCTCCTGGTTGACTGGGCCGCCTTCTGCCGCGTGTCGCAACAGGGTGACCGGGGGACGCGCGGACACCTCGTCTCTCCTTCCTTCATAAAAATCACCCGCAGCTGTCATTGCTTTTTGACCAGCAGGCTGTTACGGCACACTTGTCTCCGGGGTGCGATTGATGCAACTTCGCCTGTCAAACCGCCGAAGACTCGAACACACCATCTGATTGCCTAGGATCACTTATGCCGCCTTCATTAACCGCCGATCTATCATTAATTATCGGCTCCTGGCATTTATGTAGCGGTGGGGAGATAGATAGCGGGTGGTTTGGGTGAGGGGTTGCTGATTGAGCCAATCTATAATGACTCACAACAAAGAAGGTCCCTCTTAACTTTTTATTTATAAGCTGAGCCCTGTATGCCACTCGCCAGAGGTGTTGTTCATTTGTCTAGCTAACCCGATAATACGAGTCTTCAGAGCAGCTGGAAAACAGCTTTATCTTCATTCTGCAGGTCTCTCAGGGTCCTTCTCCATATGTTTCTGGACAGCCCGATGATCATCTCTCTAACTCCACAGGCTTCTGTTTTTCTCTCTCTCTCTCTCCTTTTAAAGAAACAAATTAATTCCCCTTTGAGGGCTTAAGGCTGCAACTAACCAATGCATGCTTATCTGAATGTGTGTCTAACCTGAAGTTGAACTTTAGGTTTTAAACACAGTAGGTTAGCTATACGGTCTGGAAATGCCTGGAATTTGACTTGGGTATTTCCAAGATCTGGATAAGTATGGAAACATGGTTTTATTGACCCATCTATTAGTCCATCAGTCACTTGTTTTACACTTGCAAATCACAATTTGATTGTCCATCCATCCATCCGTTAATGTTACTGCCTATCCTTCATCCATCCAGCCATCAAATCTATCTACCTGCCATAAACTTCAGGTGAACCTTTGCATTTATACTAAATTATCTGAAGTTTGGCAATTTCACAAGGAAAATATTTACTCTAAAATAAGAAAAGAGTCATGGCTAGGCTTACCCTAACCTCTTAGGATTACTATGTTAGAAACCCTAATGTAGTAAGGTCAACCGTAGGGTTAAGTTTTAGGGTTACGGGTAATGAAATAGTGATGAATTACCCTCTGGTAAGCACCCTCTGGTGAACTATTTGGTTATCTGGTTTTTACATTACATGACGAAGATGCTGCCAAAACAAAGAAGGAAACGTTTGAACCCAGTTTTAAGGACAATTTCTTAGACATACTTACAGTGACAGTGCCTCCCATAAAACTGCGACTTCTTCTGGTCAATAAATCATCAGAAATCCTTGGCCTACATGTGCCAAGAAAGGGCAGTGTAACATCTTGCTTTTCTCTTTATGCCATTCCCATCTCCCCCTGGACCTGACACTATTTACAGCTTTTAAGATGCTCAAGCCACCAAAATATAGCGTTGTTTTATCTTTAGACAAGTCGATAAGACAGCATATTGGTTTTCTGCTAAAAGCTACGGATTCTGCTGCCTGTATTGACTCATCAGTCGGGGCAGTTCAGACTACAGCCCAGGGAGGCACACACACACACGCCCACCCCCCCACGCACACACACACACACACACACCGTCTTCAGCTTGCTCACAGCATTTCATTTTCTGTGACTCACCTGGCAGAGAGAAAGATATTAAAAGTACGAACAGGGATCAGACCTTGGATAACACGGTGTAACAAGAAAGGGTCGCGAGCAAGACTGAGAGAAGTGAGACGCGGGATCAGAGAAAGAGAGAGAGTAAGAGCAAGGCAGGGGAAGCGGAGCAAGCCGTGCAATGAACAGCCCTCTGGTGCGCTTTATTCTGCATTGTCACACCCCGTTATCCCTGCTGTCTTCTTGATATTTAGTGACAAAGCCAAGATTAGGGCTGCCTACCTATCACTGCTCTCCTCGTTCAACCCCGCCGAGCACAAGCAGCCACAGTCAGGAACCTTCTGCTGAGAGCTTGATGAAAGCAAGCACAAGAGTTGGAATCTGCAGGGTTTCTGGGCTGAGATGGGGGGTCACCGTCAAGGCCATAGACAACCTCGTTACGATTTTTTTTTTTTTTTTCCCTACCCGGGTCACAGCGGAAATGGGAGCTGGGCGGGTTTCATTGAAACCTCGGAGCAGGGTTGTGTCCGGTTGTTTGGTGGTTGACAGAAAATGACCTCTGTGTATTTTAGCCCTCAGAGGTTATTACAGTTTCAGTCACTGGGAATTTGCAAAACACTGCCCTCCACTGGATCTCGGTTGGGCAGTTTATTATGAACGAGAATGACATAAACAGAGACATCCGAATTCTCAGGAAATCACAGAATACGGCCAGATGGAAGGCTGTAACAAGATTTATGACATGAGATCTCGCAATATTAAAACGCCACCGCTTGTTAGCAAATTCTTTCTTGGAAAGCAATATTCAGTTGCTGTCAGGATGTGACTTTGTCTGGTGAAGTAAGCCATTATTGCGTGCCCAGGATATGAAGTTGAGTGCTATAAGCTCGACTTCCTGCTGTATCTGTGCTAAGGCTCTTATCTTGAAGTGGGAAGGAAGACGTTATTGAGGTGCTCTGTCGTAAAGCAAAGTCAACTAAAAGCGAATGCAAACTAGGATCACCACAGCGTGCAAGAAAGAGGTGCTATGACGTACAGTATATCATAGCTGTGTTTCCATTACAAATGGACAAACTTTGTTGATATTTCGCTAATGTCGAAAAAACACAACTTTGCAATTGCGGTTACTTAATGGAAACATATGTTTCCATTAAGTAACATATGTAGCTAAAATCACATGTGAATAAGTTTGTTCACTTCAAAAGTCATTAACAAACATGCCACACCATCATCCTGCTAACACTTTGTGTCATCTTCGTTATTTTTTCCAATAGTGGTCCAATTGTTGATCATGTGACCTGTGTGATCCGTTGCAGTTAGGCGAAATACATTATTTTCTATGCGACCAAAAAAAGCACTTAATTCTAGCACAAAAAAAACTTTTTTTTTGAAAAATGTGTTGTGACAAAATTGCTGTGATCCCATTAAGCAAATTTATTTTCCCAATTTCAATTTGTGCAGTTTTAAGGTAAATGGGAACGAAGCTTGTTACCTCCAGTCCTCATGGAAATCTAAAACAACTTTGCAAAATTTGGCTTCGCATCATAGTCTTATGTGACGCCTTGAAATTGGCCTCTGCCTCTTTAAGGACCTCCTACCTTTTAAAATGCATCTCCTTCACCATGTCATCACATTAATAGCGGTTCCCCTTGCCGTCCATTGATGCTGTTTGCACCTCTGTTCCACCAGGCGTTTGCCAATTGCTCCTGCTGCTAGTCTGGTGGAGCTACGTGGGGAACGGGCGGTGGGGCGCGGGGGCTGCTCTGGCTGGAGCTCGGCTTTGGGTAAATACGCGGCACATTGCAGGAACAGGCATTAAGGCACCCCTGAATGGCCGCCATGAGAGATTCAAGCATTTCTCAAACATTCATGAATGAATGAAAGCAAGCCTCCAGATATGTTTTTGATGAGGGAATAACATTATAACATGACACAAAGCTCAAAAAAGTCAGTTTTGCCTCTATTCCCTCTTTAAATATTTACATGAGTCAAGTGGAGCCTTTGACACACATTGGTTCATGTTGCTTAAATGTGGTGAACTGAACAATTTGCTAGGTTTCAGAAAAAAATACTTTGCCTTGAATTTTTTGAATAGAACAAGCTTGTAAAGGACTCCTGAGTGACGTGTCTTAAAACATTTATTGCCACTTTTATTGAGTTTTTTTTTTTATATAGAAAATTGGAGGGGTGTAATTTTTGATGCCAATGTAAGTTCCCATTAACAATACTTGGCAGAATATCCAATTACAGCCTCAGCCACTTCATTGGTATAGTGGCATTTTGGGTTCTTGCTAGAAGACACGAGACACAAATGATTTATAAGCAGTAGGCGAAAACAGTTGGCCAACCATTATCCACTAATGATGTTAACATCTCCACAGAGTTTACTACTGGTGGCAACACTAAAGGTAAATTTTAGAGATCCTGTAGAACCAGAACCCTTTTCTAGTTAGAATCTGACTTATGCTGACCAAATCTGAGACAGATGTTTCTGAGAGCAACAAAAATACTTTAAATGTGAAAAGGGAATCTAACTGACCAACGGAACTAGACAACACATGCATATTATCTTACTGCAAATAAATATACCTTTGAAAAAGAAATTTATTGTGTGTTTAGTTTGATACTGATACTAGTGATGGTAATTTAAGATGCAATCCCTGAAAATGGGATTACAGAAACAGACACTTTGCATTTGAATTTAGTTATAATAAATTTATACAGCTGTATAAAAGTAGCGGAGAATACTCAGAAACAGAATTTTTGTTATTGTTCTAAATGCATATGTTGTTGGTCACTGTGGTTTCTCTGCTCGTTTTTCTCTCTTTCTGCAGGTGTAGAAGCAGACGTCTGGGATGCTGTCTTGTAACGTCTTTTTCCTTCTTCTCCTCTATTCTTACCGCAGTTTGATCTTTTTATCTTTTTCCCCCAATCTCTTTTTTTCATTTTTCCCTGTCTTGTCCATCCTCATGTTTCATTTAAAGTAAACCCCCCCCCCCAAAAATCAAAAATCAACTATGGCAATTCAAACCTTCTGGCAATGCGATAGTATTGGTACATTGGTGTGCACACAAGGGCGCTAACGTAGCAACCCAAAAGGAGGAACTCCTGCAGTTGCCTTTCCATAAACCCCCCCAAATATCCCTTAAACCCCGTCTTATTCTTGTGGACCCAACGGTCGTTGTCTGAATGCACCGGTACACCTCTAGTCAGACAAGATAATGCTTCTATAACGTTCTCCGGAAAACTGTTTGCTTCTCGTGAATTATTTAAAAGAAAATATTTGCTGTAAAGCACAATCCAGCAGCAACACACACACACACACCCACACACACTCCCACACACAAAAGATGGGTCTCCAAAGACTTTATTCCATGTCAGTGTGAAGGCATAACACTCCTGCAGTGCTCACTGTGGAGTGCTCCTGTGTTAACCCAGGCAAGAAAGCTATTGAGCTTTCACCACAAGCACGCACAACAGCAGAATTAGGATTCACAGAGCGTGGCTTTACAGGTACTCTTCCAAATGACTCCACAGAGCCCTTCAGGCTACTGTCAGCTAAAACCCTCGCAGGAGACAAACAACTAATATGCTTTTGGTGTTTTACAGCACTGGAGCAGATGGATAAGATATGGATTACGCCGACAGTAAGTCAATAAGACCCAACACCTGGGTTTGCACCGGATTAGTCAATTGTTTCTTGGCTCCTTTTAATAATTTTGCTTTGTGATCCCTCACGAATCTGTTTTCCTGCAGAGCTGCAGACCAGACTATGAAATGGCGTGGGGATGTGATTGCCTGTCAAGCCACGGTAAACAGAGGATGCTCTTTGGAAAGCCGAAGCACCTTCTACCACACAAATCTTCTTTATTGCCAACCCCCTGCCACATGTCCGACGTCCTCTTTGCTTTAAGCTGATATACGCGCCCACGTCGAGCTCGCCGGGCCGGCTTTGGCTACAACGAACCAACGGCTCCGTCCGAACCAGAGTTCGGCGATTAAACGCCGTCCAGTCAAATTTGCGTGACGAGCAGATGCCTTTCATCGCAGCGGGGGATCCGGGGTGGCCCCCTCGCATGCCCACCTGCCCGGAGCGCCGTCTCCGATGTGGCCTGGAATAGCTAATTAGGCGGCGCTGCTTCCAGGCATCCAGCGCGGGACCCTCGACGCCCATCCCGGGACGTTCAAAGATTCCACTTGATCTCGTCATCAAGCCTCGTCGTGTTCGTGGGTTTGTTTTGTTCCGAGTCAGCATTCTTGCGTTTGATCCCTCGCCAGCGCAGACAGAGGAGAGAAGGGAGCTGTTCTGGTGTGTTTAACTGAGTTTCAGTCGGGTTTGCGGGCACCTGCTGTGCGCATCACCCCCCGTGCTGCACAACTGCAGTCCCAATGAGGAGGGGGAGGAGGAGAAACTGAGACAACAAAACATCTTTTTTTATTATTATTTTTTGTTAAATGGTGGACTTGTCGCTGCTCATCTGTGTTTAAGCGGCTTGTCATGTTGTTGAGAGAATATTCAGGAGGTGACGGGCTGCACCTCCATCTCTCGGAGCTGCAGGAAGCGCGCGCTTCAAAGAGCGTGTCTGCGCTGCGAGGCTCTCTGGGTGCGCATTTTGTTAAAAGCAATCCATTTTTAGCTGTTATTCCAGGTTTAGTTAATAAAAAATAAAAATAAAAAAAAAGAGAGAGTAAAAAAAAACATAATAAACGAGGTGGGTGTTTCTTTTACCGCTCTTTTGATAAATATTTCAATACTGAAACAAAGGCAGTCGCCTCTTGTTCACCTGCAAACATGTAAAACGCCTCTTTGTCTCCGTGTCTCCGGAGGTGAGGTGGCGAGTATAATATACGCTCACGGCTGAGGGGGAAAAAAAAAAAAAATACCAAAACAAATACGGTGCCTTGAAAATGTATTCATTCCCCTTGAACTTTGTCACATGAACTCACAGTAGAATAACAAACTTCAGCACGTTTGGATTTTGTGTAAGTACAACAGCTTTCTCCGCAATTGTGAAGTAAAAAACAAAGGGCTACGTTGCTTTTAAATGTTTCTATTAAAAATATACAAAACTGCGGCGTGCATTTGTAATGTACCCTTAAATAAAATCCCGTGCAGTGACGTGTCTTTACGGATTGGAGCTGCAGGGAACGTTAAGGCTGTGCGGAACAAAGTTTCGCAAGAATACAAACACTTGAAATGTCCTGTAAAAATGCCTGCGACGGCCTCTTAGCAGTTTAAACACCAAATATATCTCAATAGTATGCGGTAACACGCACAGTGGAAACCATCTTAGCACTACGGGAGAAGCTAATAGTCATTTTCACTTGTGGCGGCACAGCCAATCAACGCCACGGAAAGGAAATGGCGCTGCTGCATCGACGACGGCTTGTCAACGAGCATGGCAACCCCGGTGACTCAACTTCCAAAACTGCGTTTTCTTTCAAATATTTCAGATATGTGGTACGAAAAACAAAACAAAAAATCCACGACTGGTTTTTTAAATAAATAATCAAGAGTTACATTCCACAGAAAAACTCGCAAATAGGTCAGTCCCGTGAATATAAAGCGAAAACCATGAATCATTTTCCCCCTCTGCTGTACCACTATCAACTATGTACTGGACTATCGCATAAAGTTCCAACAAAATACTTTGAAGTTTAATGTAAAAGAAAGAAGAAAGAAACTCATGCGGCATGAATAGTTTAGCAAAGCACTAATATATATAAGGGGTAGGCAGACGGGGAGCACACAGCAGTCAACACAAATGGGAATTATTAGTTATTCGTGGTGCATTCGGCGGGCATGTCTGCGAGCTGAGGTTGGTTAATATACAGC
Organism: Xiphophorus hellerii; assembly: GCF_003331165.1. NCBI lineage: Eukaryota > Metazoa > Chordata > Actinopteri > Cyprinodontiformes > Poeciliidae > Xiphophorus > Xiphophorus hellerii. The sequence goes on from NC_045692.1 coordinate 6,129,431, forward strand.
GCTTTCCATAAGTCAGGCAGGGCACCTCACCCTTGATGCCTGTGAACCCGCCTCTCTGTTCAGCTTTCCCCTTCTGACTTTACCCTCAACTTACCCGCAACTTTCCATTTTAACACCAAATAGATGGAGGGAAGGGAAAAAAAAGGTATTTTTATCAAGAGAATACAAATGAGTCAGTAATGACGAGGAATCTGCTCGTCGTCAGCAAGCTGAAACGTCTCCCCCCCCCCCGCCACCACCCGTCCGCTCTCTTTAATGTCTACCCGCGTTTGGCAAAAAGCATATGTCGGACCTCAAAACTGGGGGTGGTTGGTGGGGGTCGGAGGGGGAATCATCAGTCGTGACATGCCATTAGTGCTCAAAAGGCCAATTAGGAAAAACCTACGAGGCACTCAAGAGTCACTAAACGACAGACTTCGATTGGAGTTTGACCTCGGCGCGATTTGCGTGCACAGCTAAGCATCAAATAATAGATAGAGGATCTTTAACGTAATTACGCCTTAATGGACGGCGAAGCCACGCTGTCAAAACATTCATATGCGGGGCCGAGGCGGCGTTCAAGCAGACATGGCAGGACGCATTTATTTCCACGTCAAAAGAAAGACCGAGAGAGGGGAGGACAGATGGAGGAGTGACCGCTCTGGGATGTGAACGGCTCCCCTCTTTGAAAGACCATCCCTCATAAAGCAATTGTGGACCGAGTGCTATCTTAGACTAATTGCTGTGAAAATACTCCCCCTCCCCCCTTCCCCGCACCCCAGCCCTCTTATATTTAATCATATCCTTGATATTCTGTTGACAAAGCCGGATGAAGATCATTTCCACCACCGTCGCTTCTACCGGTCATATTGGCTCCAGTGTTGACCGAATCCTGCAAGGTGACCCCCAGTAACCGTGGTCAGCTCCAGTCGACTGCATTTAGCAAAGACTTCTTTTTTTTTTTTTTTTTTGTGAAGTCAGCCCCCATTAAGTCAGGAATAATTGTGTGTGTGTTCTCCATGGTGAATATTTGATCTGCTGTTTGCCCTTTGCCGGCCACACGGTGCAGAATAATGGCTCTCTTTGAGCTGCACCAGGCAAAAACCGTCGCCTCCTTCAGCCTCAGTGAGAGGCCAACCCAATTACTCTATCAATTATTAATTCATCATAAAGGTCGTCCCTCCGCTCCATTATCCGCAGCAGTCTGGGCATGCCAATGTCATGAGTGTCAACGGGGCCTTCGGGGTCACAAACCACCCAGACAGAGAACTCCACAGACACTTCAGAGGAGTTCTCTGGCTGTCAGAAACACTGACGATTCCGAAGTGTATAATTCATGCAGATTCTGCAATTTTAATAGAAGAAAACGGGGCAATTCGGGATATTAATCTATCGCAATTAGCATATCGCTAGTGGTTATTTTAAAAAGTCATCAAGCCCTAGAAAGAAAAGCTAACTAAAAGCTTTAAGATAGCTTGATGGCAGGTACCAACAATAAAAAAACACATTTATTGGTCAATAAATATGTTACCAACTCTGTAAAATATGATGTGTGTTCTACCTGTTTAAATTTATGTATAACCCATAGAGCTAATATAGCTAAAAAAAAATGGCTCTTAAAAGTATTTTTATCACATTTTGCCACAATCCAACTATTTACATTAACTGATTTCATTAATATTTTATTCATAGACCAACACAAATGACTAGTTGTACTTATTTGTAGCAGAATAGCTCAAGGCACTGGGATGGACAGCTTCAGCAAGCCATAATTTTAAAGCTTTGCCACAAATTCTAGAATTAATCTAGGTCTGGGCTTTGACTAGGTCATTCTAACACATAAAGCTTTGCATGCTTTGCTCTAAATCATTCTAGAGTTGCGCTCGCTGTATGTTTACGGTCTTGCTGGGAGGCGTCCCTGCCACAGTCCCACGTCTTTTGCGGCCTCTTTCGGCTAGTCGTGCCTTTAACTAGCTCCATCCATCCTCCCATCAACTCTGACTTCAGCACCGCCTTCCTCATAATTGCTCTGCATAACTTCCTGGAACAGAGCATAATTCATGCTTTCATCAATTACAAAATCATTTAAAAGATTTGTAGCGACACAGAAGGAAGTTATCGTTTAAGGGGTGAAATATAATTGGAGACTTTAGAAGACAGACGTTACACAGAGAACTTTGTTCATATCTGTATCTGGAGAGAAGCTGTGAAATAATTAAAAAGTGGGGCGTACATCAGGTCACGAAGAAATGTAAATAATTTATATTTCAAATATTAGGAAAAGGTTCCTGATCATCGGGTGAGTCAAGGATTCCTCAAACCCACATGAAAGAGTCAAAGCAACACTCTAGGGCAGTTTCTTCTTGTGTAGGTCAGTTCTCCAGAGCCTTGCTATTGACCTAATTATTCTATTCAGGTGTGGTGCAGCAGAGGCACATCTAAAAGTTGCAGGGCAGTGGCCCTCCAGGACTGGAGTTTGACACCGGTGCTCTAGGGAATAACATTGTAACAATGTAAAGCTAAAATAAAAGTCCTTTTTACATCATACTTCCCCTTTAATGAACATTAAATACATGAGACAATGACCAAGTGGCTAATTTCCATCTGCGATACCATTGGCAGGTTGACCAATTACGTTGTTTCACATGTGATCAGTGTTGGTTTTTAAAAACCTTTTACTATACTTCAGGTTGTCAGAAAGGTTTTGTTTAAGCGATTCACCGATGGATTTCTTGGGTGAAACTTTCCAAAAATACGTTTAATCGTAGTTACTCATAGCTTAGCAACAAGTTTAGCAACTACTTTTTCGCGTCGTCTCAAGTTGGTTGGGATAGCTTCTTTCCCTGAATACACAACATTTACGCAGCTCTAATATTGGGCTGATATATGTATGGCGGCGAATGCCTTTTCTGAGCATTGTAGAGCAGCTGATGTGCTTCATTAAACTGCACAATAAGTCGCCCACATGGCTTACAGGCCTCCAGCCCTGCCAGGTCTCCTCACTGAGGGGGAAGCACATGGAAGACGAATCCACTTGCGGCATGACCGGTGGCAGGTTTTGTTGTCCTGAATGGCTACGTGTCGGCGCCGGCGGAGCGGTGGCCGGTGTTAGATGTGTTGTCTGCTCTGACCTTTAGTTAATGGTGCTGGTTCTCCTTTCGGAAAGGTCGCATTTTACATTTCTACCAATCACCGCTCATTGCATTAACCGTCCGCCCGCTGGTGACAAAACGAAACGGGCCCCCGTGGAAGATCAGACGCCGGCGCGTGGCATCCGGAGGGGGGGCCGTCCCGCACATAATGATGTGTTCGACATGTGACGAGGTGCCGGTGATAATCGGTTTCATTCTGGACTTGATAGTGTGGTGCGATGTGACCTTTTGCGATGCTGAAATGTATGTGGGTTATACCGCAACATCAATATTTATGGTAATAACATATAAGTGTGTTATTACCCTCTCCGTCACCTGTATTTACATGGCGCCGTCTACCAGCTCCATGGGAAATCCTCAGCAGGGTTTTTTTTTTCTTTTCCCACTTTCAACGTTAAGCTGAAATTTTAATTGCAAAGTAAAAAAAAAAAGTGGCCTACTTCGGTAAATTGTAAATTGTGAAGGCTGTCTTCATTAAACTGCATTATTAGTCACATTAGCATTCATTGCATAATTGAATGCGATTATCGGTAATTATTCACATAAATTAAATTTTAGGCCACAGATCACTGAAAAAAATGTTTAAAAAAAAAAAAAAACTAAGAGGAGTCTGTGGTGAATTTGATCTGCTTTCAATTTGTGTTTCCACTTAATTTGTGTGTTTTGTGCTGTTTATTTTTCACAGTCCTGCTGTGACAAAATATTTGCATGAACTCGCTCAAAAATGTTCTTGCCTTCGGTGTTTACGGGCGGCTCGATGTCGTGGCTTTGTGGTGGAAAATGCTCGTGATTTGAACAAACGGGAACATGTTGCTGTTGTAGCCTTAAAGATTGTGTTTGTCCCTTTAACAAAAAAAATGATGTCAGCGGCATCGTCTGGTCACAACACAATAGAGAATGTACATTAATGGGAACTAGACACGCTGATATTTTTTTACGTTTATTTCCTCTTACTGCGCCAACAGGGGTATTTAGATTTGGTGAGGCAATGTTGGAGAAAGACAAATAAAACAGCAGACATTTTACCGAGATGGGTGAGATAGTGAAGCACACAATGCCAGAATAACGCACAACTTTGTATTATTCTATTTATGGCCGGGACTTGAACATGTTAATTTTGATTAATTAATAACATAGATTTTAAAGCACTAAAAAATGTAATTTAATTAATCGGGTTTTTTTTGGTTTTTTCCATACAAACGTCCCAAGCCAGAACCTTTGTTTGCACATGTTTCTGGTACGCACGTAAAGCAGGCACACAAGAAACATCCACAAACAGCGAGGGCCAACAAAGCCGCCTCTCGTGGCTCACTGTCGATTCAGTTTTGCTTCAGAAAATGATCTGAAGGGACGCTGGACCAGACTATTGTTGTGTGTAAGTTGCGCTACAGGAAGTTAGCCTGTCACTGAAGCTATTCAGGCCTAAAATAGCCTCTCAATGCTAAACATGTTGCATCAGCACAGACGTCCCCAACGCCAACGTCAGTCCAAGAAGAGTCTTTTTCAAAGAAGTTCCACGAATGATTGGGTTTGGTTCCTGACACACTCGGTATAATAGCACGTTGCATAACCAAAAAAGGAGATTCAAAGCAATAAATATCTGTTTTTGAGTTCATATGCCTATTTATTCAATAATTTAGCAGCAAAAAGGATTTTTGAGATGAACATTTTTCACACTGGTACATGGTTTTCGATTGAAATGCGATTAATTTTGATTGATCAATTACAGACCCTGCAATTAACTTGATGAAACGTTTTGATTGAGTGCCACCGCTAATTCTGTTACGTAATAGAAAAACAGAAAGTAGTGCAAGATGTGAAGAGATGAATAAAATCAATCTGAAAAGTGCGGTGTACATTTCTATCCAGCCACCCTTTAAAGCAAATGCAACATCAGTTTCCAATTCTTTCCACAGGTTTACAGTTGAATTGAAGTCTGGACTTTGACTAGGCCAACCCAACTTATGAACATTCTTCGATCTGAGCTATGTCAGTGTCCCTCTGGCCATCTGTCTAACGTTGCTGACTTGCTGGAAGGTGAACATCAATTTCTTCTTGTAAATCTGCATAGTGATAAGTTCTATTGGCAACAAGTTCTCCCGCCTGAGATGTGGATCTTTGATCTTCCACCAGAGTGACACTTTCTTTGCAAATATCAAACCTCTGAGGCCTTCGCAGAAAAAAAAAAAATTTAGACAGATTAAATTACACACCGGTCGACTCCGTTTAACTAATCAGGTAAACTTCTGAAGGCATCTGGCAGCATTGGATTTTAATCAGGAGTATCAGAGTAAAGGGGTGCGTTCACTGCGGTGAAACACACACGCAATTCCATCTGTGAGCCGCCTTAATCAAAACGAAGCACGCACAAGTCGGTGCGAGTGCGGGCTAGAAAATGCTGACTGGAAGAACTGTGGGTTTCTACAGGAGCTCACAAAGCCATGAAAGCATGCGATGACAGACTGTGGCGAGCGCGCTCCATTGCCTGTGCAGGAATATAAGCCAACACACACATGCACACGCCCACACACAGAGTCACCTCCACATTCACATGTTCACGCCGACTTAAGGCCTGTCACAGCAAATAGAGCCACTTACATTTTGGCTACAAGTACCTGCCTGGAATAGGAGAAGTGTTTCAAATCTGTCTGAGCCAATAAAAGGTGCTACAGGATCACTTGCATCCTTAGCGGATTAAATTGCAGTTACAATCTACCGAAGGACACAGTTACACACAAAAGGAGAATGCTTATCATTTGGCTATTACTTCGGTCAAGACAAAAAATCGAAACCCTGTGACTGAGTTAGTTCCTTTTTTTGTCATGTTACAACAGAGAGCTACAGCACGTGGGTTGTCACCTGTGCTGTAGGCTATCATTTAAAGTAGTACCTGCAGCGAACCCACAAACTCCATGCAAAAAAAACCTCTGGCTGGGCTGCAAGCCCGGCCCAGAAGCGGCCGAGGGGCCTCTGGTAACTCTGGAGGAGCTGCAGCTCCTGTCAGCAGGACAATTGCAAGTCTTGTACTCCACCCGCCCCACCTTTGCAGAAGAATGTCGAGAACGGAGTCATTGTTATAAATAAAAATCAAGCTTGGAGTAAGCTACACGGGAATACAGCAAGAATATGGCTGAGCAGAACAAAACGTTTTGACCTTTTCGAGAACTACAGGCCCTCTCATCCTCAGGCATATTTCACTCCGCGAAGGTCCACTCCTACTCAAGGTGGACTCAAAGCAGACGTCCATCGGACACGTCTGTGCAAAGGAAAATCTTTATCTGCATGCATATCTGTTGTGCAGTAACCGGTTCGGCAGGAAACAGTGTTCCCATCGACCTATTTGTATGAGCTGATAATGTTGTGAGTTGGCGCAAACAGTTGCCAGGTCACGGCCAGACTGCCACTCTATACCACACTAACAGGTGTGTGATGGCTGCCCCGGTGGAGAAGAAATGGTGTAAGGTGTCTAACTTGCTCATCAACTTGATAGTATCCATTCAGATTGTGGGAAAATGAAGCAATTTCTCATGAGAAATGCAGGCGACCAATATGCTTGACTATGAAATCTCAACTGTCTGCAGACGGTGTGCGCGGAGTTCGCGTGGATACAAAAATATGTACAGCATATGAGTATTTTGGATTTCAAACACCACTGATAACCGTACCATTTCACTCTTCTTTAGCAGGGATGGGGGATCTGGTCAGAGATGAGGAGAAGAGTGAGTTATTTACTGACCAATTCTGGATGGGTATGTGGTAGAGGCTTCAAAAGACTTGAGCACGGGATGAAGCATCACCTTGCAACACGACAGCAAACCCACTTGCATATCCAGACCCTAAACACGCTATAACCACAGTAAAACATGAGTAGCACCATCATGCTACTACCATGCACAGAGCTCAACTCTTTTGTAAAGGAAATTTGATAAGAAATGCAAACCTGCTAGAGACATACCTCAAGAGGCTTGCAGCAGTTTGAACACTTTTGCAAGGCACTGTACATTCAGAAGGCGGGTTGAGAGTAGAACTTAACATAAAAACCCCAGAAAATCAAAGGATGTCGCTGCACCACCACCGTTTTTAAGAATCTAATTCCTCCAAGAAAGAAATATGCTTGCCTCTGTCTGTCTATGCCTGTCTGTGGGTGTGTGTGTGTGCGTGTGTGTAGGGGTGTTTGTTCCTGTTCTCATTAGGATCCACACTGCAGGGCGCTGCTTCAATGTTGTTTCCTGTATAGCCCATTACAGCTACCTGCCCCGGGGTTGGAAGTTGAAGCCCGAGACAAACAACGAGCCGTGTGCAGTAAAATGCACCCGAGAGATTAGTGTGGCGAGGAAATCGCGCTGTGTAAAGAGGGGTGAACTTAAGGTTGAGTCAACCTGAGGCCACAATAAGCTGGCGTGGAGATTTCAAGCAAAGCGTTTTGTTTTGTTTTTTTATTATAAATATATATATTGAGCGGGGCAGGTGACAACAGGCAGGCCTTGAGATGTGTAATTCAATTCAGAAAATAGAGAAATACATTATTAAAATATCACAGCAGGAAAAAAAAAGCAACCTTGCAAAAGGTTCACATGTGGCGCATAGATGTGATTACAAGCTAAAGTAGCAGCATTTCGAGTTTTACCAAAACTGAATGACTTTCAAGATATATAAAGCTTAAAGTAGATGGTTGTTTTCTATGTGAATCTATTTCAAATGTAGTGATTTGATGTCCTTACAGCCAAACCTACTTTCATTCTCACTGTTTCCCCTTCCAATACTCTTAAACTACACAACTATCACAGGTTTTGTATGGACTATGTGGTTACATTAACACAGTGGTGCCACAAATGAAAGCCTGCAGAGGTTTCACAGACTGCAGGGTTTCTCAGACCAACTGAAACCAAATGAGCGCATCCTTGTTGTTAGTTTGCTTGCCAGGTTGAAGGAACATCCACAACACTAGGTGGGGGTAATGGACGATATTCTCTGAATTCAGAGGGGCTCGAGTCTGTTACACGCACTCATAAAGTGAAGAAGGGCGTTTTCACACCTGATACTGCATTAGACTCAGTTTGATTGGGGACCAAACCACCAGTTACATTTTCAGCTAGTGCGGTTCGCTTTCTCACTGCAATTTGTCAAACGATCCAAACCCTTTGGAAAAACCTGACCCTACCTGCCCTCGCCTGTGGTGGCGCTGCACCAAGAACTACTGAAGGAAACAACATGAAAACCTCTGAAGACCAGAGCGCAACTTACTTCTTCACAAAATGTAAATGAATATGGAGTGGCGTTGGATTTATCTTTTGTCTTTTTCAAAACACCACCAGCCATTTCTCCTGCTAGCGCCAGACCGCTAGACTCATATAGATTCTCTAGGTTGTATTTACCCAGAGTGCCCTGCGCCGCAGTCAGCTCCCTGCTTTTGGAGCGGTCTCCGGTCCGCTTGGCCGTCACATATGGATTCGAACAGCAGCAGAATTCACTTCGACCAAAACCTAGGTTTGTAGGTGGACAACAGCTCCATTGTGAACTCACACCTCCCCCAACCAACCAGACTTTCTAGGCAAACGAAAGTGGACTAAACAGGCCTGGTGTAAATTCACCCTAACAGGCAACTTGAAACATTTTAAGTATATCTCATAAGAGAATACTATTTGCATAGTGTTGTTATTCTTTGTTATAATCATGGTGAGAGTTTGGAACAATGGCTGTAATCTAGACGGCTCTAACTGTGGTTTACCAGAAACTTAACACTTTAGAAATGACTGTCACCATTTCCATATCGACGGAGCATGATGTGTTGCTTTTAGAGATTTTCCAGTCTAATTCATGTTGTCAGACAGGTTATATCTAAGTACTTCATTTCATTGTATGTTTTTGACATGCATGAAATAACGATTAATTATTTGTTTCCTATTTATCCTGAATGCTTCTTTGCTCCAAACTCATCAGGTCATCGCTAAAGCTTCATCACTTAGATGGTGTCGGCCCACTGTAGGTATAAAGCTAGCTCAGAGGCTAGTGATAGCCACTATAAGCCACTAAATTATTAATTTTGGGAAATTTAATACTAAGGCCAGAACATGAATCCTAAAAAAATAACTCCAGGAAGGACGAGGCATTACAGCAAAACACCCTGTATCTGAACAGGAGATCCTCTACTAAACATTAGTTGTATTTATAGCAGTGGTCAGATCAATAGAGAGTGATATTTGCTCATGTTTCCTACTTCACTCCCCCAAGTGCTTTGTTGTGCTATTTTCCTGAATGTGCCGGCTGGAAGAGACTACGTGAAGATGCACAGAGTCTTTATATTATCTGCCAAGGTATTTCAATAAAACATAAGGTTACAAATGTGCGTCAGTTCAAGGCGGCAGCACACTTTGAGATGACATACTCCAGTTTAAGGGATGCAGAGGGAAAAATTAGCTCTTCTCTTTAAATGCAATTTTCTTTTAAGACAGCAGCTTTTTGCTTTTTCCCTGCTTCCTCAAAGAATGGATTTGAAGAGACCATGACTAATAGTTGAGACCATAAGATGTTCAAAATATAGTGCGCAGTTTTATACCCCGACCCCGGTTTGACTTTCTCCATAACTTTATCTCCGACTGCTCTCCTTGGTCTTCATTTTTGCGGTCTGTTCAGCAATGTTCTCCAACAAACTTCTGAGGTCTTTAAGGACGGAAAACTAATGCTGCACCCTGAACACACCATTCCTACAGAGAAAAAAACGCTGGTGGCAACAGCTACGAATGCGTCTTCATGAAGGATCAGAATGCAAACAGCCAGCAGGCCTTTCATATTTATTTTGTAAATAATTTTGAATGCTATGAATCATTTCCCCAAGTCCCAATAAAACCCATTAAAGCTTGCGGTTGTGACATGGCAAAATGTGGATATTATTGCATTTCAAGGCAATGTTTTTCTAAAATAGTGATTAAATAAATGGAGAAAAAAAAATCCCCTCAGAACTGTTTTAATCATCACTGTAATAAAAAAAGGGAACTGCTTTAAAGCCAATGATTTTGTTGTGTGATTTAAAAAAGAAACAGAAAAAAAAAAGACGCTGCCAACAACCGTATTCCTTTAATTTCCCCCCAAATAGTATGATGATTTAGGAAGTCTTTTTATATGACTTATTACTCTGGGTAACTGAGAAAAATAACAGACCCCGCTTAATATGCAAGTTTCCAACTCAGACTCATTAAAAAGTCTTCAAACCTTAAAACCAATACATGTTCTACTGCGGCAGTAAAACCTCACAGCAAAATCTGGAGTGAAATCCATCCTTTAGTTTGAGCATATTGATGAAGAGGAGAAAACCTCAAACATCAACAAGAAAAACCTTTATTAGTACCCTTCACAATGCCTGTAAAATAAAAGGAAAATGAAGCCGCATTTTATTTATACGTAACATTTCGGAGGCTGAAGGAACTTTTAGTTTGGAATCAACGACTCGTTTCCCTTTGCATATCCTAGGTGAATGTTTAAGAGATAGTAAATGTGTAGAGTTTGCCAAATATGACTTGAACTTCCCACATTCGGACAATTGAGTATGATTGTGGATTTGTGACGCTGTGGGCCTGCTCTCCTTCTAAAGGGGATAAGAACCTTGTTAGAGTGCTTGAAATCATTAAGCCTTGAAAAAACTGAAGAGAAAAAAAATAAAAATAAAAATGCAGCCTCAACTACTAAATTTAAAATGATGCATCATTGGGTCTTTTGGTAGAATGATCTGAAGTGTATGGCCAAAACAACAGACACAAAATCAACCTTCTTCCATGCCCATCTTAGTGTCCACATCTAAATCACATAGAAAACCAGCAGCCAGAGGTGGCAGGAAGAAGTGTGACTCTGGTGTGCAAGATTTATTTATTTTTTTTCGATCACGTGCAGCAGTAGTCGTGTTTCCATGAACGTATTTTTACGCGTATTTTGAAGTATTGCGTTAGAAAACATTGATGGAAATGCCAAAACTTCAAAAGAACTTCTTCATTTTTGCAAAAACCATTTTCATGCCCGCTCGGGGCGGATTTGGGCTTTTACCGAAAACGAGATGATGCCGCTGAGGGGAGATGGAAAAACATTTGCCCAATAAGTTACTGACGTAGCAAACGTTCCCGTCCACTGGTGGGTCTGTGTGCCTCATCAGAGTCTCAAAACTCAAACAAAATGTTGAAGTCTAAACTTCCAGTTTGGAGGCAACGAGTCTCCCCATTTTTCTGAGATATGTGGTCCATGTTAGTTTTACAACCTTTACTTCCTGTTAATTACAGCCATACGTAGCGTCGACATCTGACTAAATAACACTCTTGGGTGATTTGCTCCAGACCAGTAGACAGAAACACGGCTAATTCACTTTTTTGTGACATTTTAAAAGTTTATGTTACACATAACATAAAGTTTGGACTTTTGAGGATGAGATTTATTTATTTATTTTTTTACAATATTTTATTGTAAAAAAAAAAAAATTCTACCGAACTTTACATGTAGGGGCAATGAACACAGATACTTTGCACATTTACTCTGATTTCCATTTAGCTCTTAATTTTAGCCAATTCTAGATGCATCGAGAACGCAAGTTGCAGCATTTTTTTAAAAAATGTTTGCGTTATTAGTCAGATTTTACATTTCTGTGAAATGGCAGCTTTCATACATTAATCTCAGTTTTGAGTAATAAACTGTCACAAGTTTAAGGGAACTGACTCAAAACTGATGATTATGTTAATTCGGACATTTTGGGTTTGGTTGCTTTAAATAGTCAAAAGGGAACCGACATAGCTCGTCAGTGCACTCAAGACAGGAAGTGGAAGTGACACTAGAGAAACAGTGGCATCACACTAACAAAACAGATGTAAACCGTGCAGCACAAAAGGGGAACTAAAACAAAACAAAGTCTGAAAGTGAAATCAGAGCAAGATCTCCTGATGACGAAGACTTGGTTAATTATAGTCCCATAATCTGCCCTGGCTCTGAGCAACAGAGATATGCCAATCAACTGAATATGAAAGAAAAAAAACCCCATCAATACTAAGAATTCCCAACATTTTCTGCCCTTAAACACATCAAAGAGCAGCATTTACCGAGTGTGAAGGTGAGGCCCAACAGATTTACGTTCACAAGTGGAGCACTACGGCTTTCACCAGGACGCTCCACATGGGACTTTATTAGAGATTGCTTCGGGTTTATTTAAAATGGAATGGAGGCAGAGATGAAAAAGAAAGGAGAAGAGAAAGGGAGAAAAATGGTGTGTAAAAGCAAAGGAAATAAGAGTAGAGGAGATTTTAAAAAAGCGTAGATGGAAGTCAAGTCAACACCTTATTAGTCTGCTTCTACACCTCCAGAAAGAGAGAGAGACCGCAGCAACAAACATCTACAATTCAAACCTTCTACCTCCTTTGTTCCCTATATATGGAGCACTAAGGCTGCGTTCACACAGCAGCCTGAAGTGACACAATTCCGATTTTTTTTTTTTGACGTAATGCGAATCCGATTTTTTTTACGACAGTCTGAACAGCACAGGTCGGATTCTTTTAGAATGCGACCCATATCCGATGCGTATCCGATTCAAATGCGACCTAACGTCCAGGTCGCTTTCATCCAAACTGAACGTCAATGATACTAAACAAATGTCACTACTCTGCGTCCTGACGCGCAAGTGGGAAGAAAAACAACAACTATGATGGACTATATTTAAGGATTAAGTTGTTAATGTGCTGCTCCGGTCGGACAACAACTTCAAATGTGTAAGCGATGCTCCACCGTTAGCCTCCATGTTTACTTCCACAAACACCGAGCACTTCTTCTTTTTATGGCTGTTGGCAGAACACTGAGAACGCTGACGTTACTGCGCCCCCTACTGCGCATGCGGGACACTTTCAGGTCGTTGCCCGTTCACACTGCAGAACACATACAGGTCGCATATGTTTGGAAGTGTGAACGGCCCCAGCAAAAAAAAAAATCCAATTTCACAAAAAATGGGAATTGGATCACTTCAGGATGCAATGTGAACGCAGCCTGCGAGTCCAATCAGCGCATTTCTATCTACAAATTATCACCTGTTATAGTAGTTCAATTATTATTTTTTTTTTCCTCAGTGTCAAATATTCCAGCGGGTGGAGACTCTGAACCATGCTTCAAGGGTTTGCCAGAGACAGTACCAGCTTTGAGACAAATGATGTCAAGGCAGCAACAACGGACCCATCTGTTAGAAGCAGATGCATCAAACTGCTGCGGGGTTAATACACCTGGGATGTCGGTGTCAGATGGCTCAACTGCAGGCATGTTTCCCTGGTTTTAAACCTTCTTTTATGCATCCGAATAGATGGAACAAACACAGACGCGCGGACGGCTCGCAACTCTCACGTCCTGCGGCAGCGTCAGGAGCTTCAAATCAAAGAGAAGATCCTCGCGTCTCCGCGGCAACCCCTGACTCAACACTCTGTTCAAAGGCGGGCCGGCTCCGGAGACCGTCCCGAGGAAGCAGGCTGGCCGCTTTTGCTCGGCGTGTTCGCGAAGCGGCTCGTCCATCTGCCTCTCTCTCGTGACTCAACGCCGTCCTCTTGTCTGCGCCGCCGCGCCAGCCGCGGTTTAGCAGGTGTTGGTGGGGACGGCTCGCACTGATACTGTCAGTCACCATGTTTTCCAATTACCATAGCGCCCGCGCACCAACACGATTGCCTGATTGGCAGCGTTATTTCCGTGGCAATTATTATGATTCTGATTATGTCAATCATTTCGCTCTCTGCTCCATGTGCCATCAAATAGCAGTAGCTTCGGCTTACCAGCGCCTTCCCTCCCCTCACCCCACCCAACTCACGTGTCTTGATGGCTGTTTGAGGTATAGTCTCTGTTTTTTACAGTAGAAAACTTTTTAAAAATTCATGTTCTGCTTGCTGCGAGCGCTATTACCTTTGAGCGCGGTAGCTCATTCCAGATTACTAACGGTCTGTATATGGTCCCCATAATGATCATTTTCACTCTGTGTCAGTAATAATTGCGAGGTTAGTTCTATTTTAGTGCAAGCTCAGGGCTTCTGGTTTTATCTCGCTACTTCTTGTATTATTCATGTCATCCTTGTGTCTTTGACTTTTTCCACAGCGCCCCTCCACTCAAAACGGCAATTACTACTATTACCTCTTCCGCAACGCGTCTGGAGGAGGAAAAGCCATTTTCTTTATTATCCTCGTCATCTGCAGCCACGACTATCATCATCTATTTACTACCTGATTCAATTAGTGAGCCATCAGATGAAAGGTCAGAGCTGTAATCAGTCCTTTGAGAACATGTTTTTCTGCGCATCGAGCCTTCCACTGGGCCTGGCTTTACATCTAAGGACAACTAATGACCTTTCTTTCGCATCCTGCGACCAGAACTCGAACACTTGTTCGGCCGCTCTAATGCTGCATCCGCTCCATCAAACGTGTCCGGCAGGCCGAAAATATTCAAACCTGTTGGAACTTTTTGACATTTTGTTTCACGTTTTCCTTTTTTGTAGTGCAGAAACACCCTTTGCTATACGTATGACTTCATGTGGTTTGTGCTGCGTTCGTTTCCTGCAACATCTAGCAACGCTAACCAGTTGCATTTCGGCTTCATCTGATCAGATGACCTTCTTTGACATGACTGCGGCGTCCCGTACTAAGCTTTGTGGCTTTATTCTAGCAGTGGCTCTCTCCTTCTTAACATGTTTTTCCTACTTAAGCTGTGAATCTCTGCAGCTCCTCCAGAGTTCCCATGGGGATTAAAACGTATCTGCTTCTCCTGAAAGAACTGCCTTGCTGATGAAATTTTCTGATTGTTTACTCTCATCTAAGCAAAAATGACAACATATTTATTACTATGTAAGTAGTGTGTTATATAAGAACATAAACAAATAAGAGAGCAGTGTGAATTTTAAACGTTTTAAGGATATGTGGACACTCTAAACTATTGTGTTCTAACTAACGGACCAGATGGATTTATATTCAAATTAAATTAAACACTATCTACTAATTAGATGACAGGCAGTTTGTTGCACTGAATATTACCTGGAGGGACTGGAGTTAAGGGGTCTGAATACAAATAATTCTGCTTCACGTTTATGTGCCTGCTTGTGTTGATTTATTCCATAAAACAATGCAAATTAACACAGTGAAGACTGTAGTTGTGATGTGGCAAAGTATATATATATATATATATATATATATATATATATATATATATATATATATATATATAAGTTCATGGGGTATGAATTCTTTTGCAAGCCACTGCAAGTCATACAGAATCAGCAGAAAACGTTGAGATTGACACGCTTTATGCATGAAGTCCTCAGATAATGCCTTGTTTATTAAGAACCAGCTTCCTGATTTAATTTTCCCCACCAAATTTTTTTGCAATGGATGGAAACCGACTCAGGCCTAATGTGCATTTTTCCTGCTCGCGTCAGCTCTACACGTGCAGAAGTGAATTAGGTGTAAATCTACCTGTGGACAGTTGTGTACATATGTATATATATTTTCATTATATGTACCGCATCTGCAATTTGCGCAGACTTAAATATGGCACGTTGCTGACAGCTTGCCGGCTCACACGCAAGCAAGCTGTCCCTTCGACTTTTGATTTATGTACTGAAACATTCATATCCGTGTTTGACTGCGTTTTATTACTGAAAGGTAACTAGGGAGTTTCCGATTTTTTTTTATTTAGCAGCACCCTCGGCTGACCCTTGTTGCGAGGTCGCTACGCTCTGTGCAAAAATGCAGCCAAATTTGGTGCAGACCTTTGTGTTCTCTACAGGATCAATCTGACTGCTTTTCCCCTGACCTTTCCTCTGCAGCCAGCAATGAACTGAATGTTCTCATTTTCTCCAAACTCACAAAGAGGTTACCATAAAGTTTAGCACGGAGGGTTATTCCTAAAGTTAATCTGCTAGTCTGCTTACATTTTGTCAAGTAATACCAGCGGACCGAAGTTTCCACTCGTTCTGTTTACAGTGCCTTGCCAAGTAATCATAACCCCCTTTTGAGCCCTTTTAGCGTTTAATAAAATGTATTTGACTGTGATTTTATGTGGAGGATCAACGTAAACCAACAGTAGAGAGAAACATGGTTTTGGTTTCAGTTACAACTGAAATCCTGAAAAGTGGGAATCAGCATTCTGCCTCCTTCTCTGTGATTCTCCTAAACAAAATTCAATATAAGCAATACCTTCAGACGTCATTTAATTAGCAAACTGGGGTCTATTTATCTACCGTCTTCCCATTTTTATGGAAACATTTCCACATTTTCAGGTACTTTCTGGTTTGATTCTCATCTCCCTTCAGTGTTCTGGTCTTCCTCTCATTGAAGTGGATTCCTCTGCTTGAGTTTTATCCGGACCAAGCAGCAAAGAGAAGGAAAAATTGAGAACAATGACATTGATTTTCGGCGCTGCTTTAGAATCGTAGTCTGCCTGTAGTTTTATCAACGCATCAGAGGAAGTGAACAAAGTTATTCAGTCCGTGTTGGCCTCACTTCCAAATATTGACTTAATATCAGCAGTCGACTGGTTCAACTTGGCACATCTCTCTTCACAGCGCAGGCGAGTTTCGGTAAGCTTCATATCGTCAAACTATCACTTTACTTACGTCATGGAAGAATGTTAGTGATATGGGGTAAAATTTTAAACTTTAAGAGAGTCCAGACTCCAGCAAGCAATCGTTTCTCTATAGTCGAGACCCTTTGTACAAAGCGAAGCATAGAACGAAGTGCTGTTTATTACCAGGCTAATTCCAAGGTGTTCCCGTGGTTAAATGGAAATACAGTCTACTCAACATGTTCTGGATCTCCAGGGTCTCTTTTCAAATGGGATGTTCCTGATCAGACGCTCCGCCGAATTGTGTTTCGATGTAGAGGCGCAGTTGCTCTGCTGCTAAACCTTTGACCCCGATCCTGATTGTCAACCCTCACTAAAGGTGAGAGACCAGATCTGAACACATACTGTAACTTTTCTGAAGTTTTTAAAAAAATTATTTTTACTATATGCTAATAGGCTAGAGTTTATCTGCCAAATGCCCATATTTGAAGTTGAATAAAACTGACACCTCCGCTACGACTGACCTATATCCGAATGTCAGCTGACAGACGTCTGGCTCTAACACGCGTCCATAATCACCTCTAAACATCAACAGCTTCTGCCGTCGACTAAACTCTCTGCAGTACGCCTGCCAGATCAAAGAAGGAAAAGGCAACCTTCAGTGCATGTGTGTGTGTGAGTCCATTTCAGCAGCTGCTCTGTCAGCATACTCCCAGTCCATGGGGGTTTTGGGCTGGTGGGGTGCAGGGGTGTGTGTGTGTGTGTGTGTGTGTGTGTAAGGCTGGGGGGCGTTTGAGGGGGGAGATGTCCACACAGCATGCCTAAAGAACTCATCTACAACCTCAGGCGCTGTGCTTGGTGTGTGGGATGATGTGCTGCAGACTCAGCCTCTCAGCTCACTGAAACCCGAACACACAAACACCTCCTCATCACTGACCCGCCTGTACACACATTAACATGCCCGCCGTCTGCATTCATCCAGCAAATACGCCTGTTACCCACGACGACGGGCATTTTTCATCGGGATGTGGGTGCGAGGGGGCAGGGGGGGAGAGCAGAAGCCTGTTATGAGAAACTTCCATTTGATTTGTTATGAATGCAAAGCACAAAGCTAAAAGCTCTTGGGATATTTAGCGTCTGGCTATGAGCTTAATAAGTTTGTGTGTGCTGCATTAATGTGTGTGTGGGTGTGTGTGCGTGTGTGTGTGCGTGTGTGCGTGTGTGACGCGCCCGTGCGAGATGCAAATGTGTGTTTGTTTTGCACTTGGAAAGATGGGAGAGCTCTTTTCTGGTGTAATGCACTCATCTGATGGCTAGTGGCTGGAGGCGCATCCTCTAATTCACTCTCGGAGGCTAATTCCATGCTAACAAGTCAGCGATGCCACATGCTTGTCCTTGCCCACAGCCTGGTAGGCCAGCCTCAAAGCAAACCAATTACCCAGCCTCACTCTGGGTCTGTCAGCCCCCCTCCTCCCCCCCGCAACCCCCAGTAAAGTCACTCTAAACTTTTTTTCCCCCCCCTCAGAGGCTTTTGAATGGAAGAGGTCTGTGAGGGGTGTGAAGGCACGTCGCATTAATAAGCCTGTATTGCTGACATGAAAGACGCCTGGCGAGTGACATGAAGCAGACAAGGCTGAGCTGCGTCGCCTATTAGCCAAAACAGCCATTTAGTGACGAAACCGTCCAACAAATTGAATCGCTACATATTTAAAAAGGAGATGAATGCAATTTTTTTTTTCTTTTGTACATACTTTGAACTTTTTTTATTTCTTTATTTTTTATTTCCATTTTTTTTCAGCTTCCAACAACAAACATCAGTGCAACTAAACCACCTTCAGGAGCCACTTAATTAGAAAATAGAGATGTTTAATTTAAACACACAACATGAAAACAAAAATACATTTTTGTAAGCGATAAAGAAAAAACATGCGTCCACGTGAGAGGATGCAGAGCCACTGGAAATGCTGCAGTAGGTACGCCAGACCAATCGGTGGCACTGTGACACTGCCACAGAATGACGCAAAGGTCATAGAACACTGGACGGCGCCATGTTTGTTTTTGCGTGAGTGAGGCGCATGCAGGATAGCAAGAGAGATGGGGCTTAAAAAACCCCAAACAAACATGCGGTTCACAGTAGACATACTGGTGCGTCACATGGGGTGTTCAAGAGTGTGACGCAACAGGTAGTTGAGTTTAACCTCATTTTTCCTGTGATATTCCAACTGGCGGTAGTTGGAAAATCACTGGGATATTAAAACATCCCACTGCCACCCAGTGGAAATGACGCATCTGTGTCGTGATCCTCTGTTAATGCTGTGGTAATTCTCTCCTAGAGACCTTCTTAGCAAATATTCCTACCTCCTAGCTGTTGCTAACCCCTGGTGTCGCTTTGTGCCTGGATCTTTCTGGAACCCCACTTGAATAGTAACCTGTGTCACCACATAAATGTCTGGCTTCCTTTAAAAAAAAAAACCCTCCCATGGATGAAAATCTACCTGCAAAACGAACTTCAGAAGAGAAACGCCCAACTTGTCGCCCCGCTCATTCATCCACCTGGAGTACCTGCAGGAGAAAATGAAGATTAACACACCTGTGATTCATGCCTGTGTGCGCTCCAGCTGCCATACTCTCATCTATCAAAACACTCACCTGGAGCTCTGTTCCCAGTTGATGTCTCCACCCTGGGGGTCTCCCACTAAATTCCCTGCCATTCCTCTAACCTACAATAAAAAGAAGAAACCCAAACATTCAATCAACCTCCAGGTCCCACCTGAGCTGCACTATTCTGTTCCTCCCTCCCAGGTTCCATTGCCAATCTGAAGCGTTGGAGCCCTAAGCCTTTATGATTTGAACTTTTATTCTAAAAGTCCCATGTTTCCCCTTGTTTCAGTCACAATTCATCTCAGACGTGATGGTTAGAGGCTCCGAAAGACTTGAGATTCATGCAGAGGTTCACCTTCCGGCAAGACAGCGATCCTAAAAACAGCCGGGGCTACAAATAAGTAGCTTAGATCAAATGATGTTAGAATGGCTCTGTCAAAGTCCAGACTCCAATGGAGGATCCATAACGAGGCTTGAACTGATGTTCTCCATCCAATGTAAGTAAGCTTGAGCTGCTTGGTAAAGACAAACGTGCAAAACTTCTAGTCTCTAGTTGAGCAAAGCTGTACAGATATCCCCCAAAATACTTGGTTCTACCAAGTATTGACTCAAGGGGGGGCTGAGTAAAGGGGGCTATGAATACTTTTGTAAGGCACTGTAAATGAACATATCACCACTATGACGGATCCTTTGAGAAAATATTCTGCCCTTAACCAGTTTGAGTGTGGAAAGAGCAGCGAACACAAAGGTGTCAGGATATGCTAAGTGGACTGACTTGACGCTGTGCACGACTGCTGCAGTTCCACTGTGGGAGCAGCTAATTGGATGGTAATTAACAGAGCGAAGGCCGATAAATACCTTTGTGAGCAGGCTTGCCAAGGACACGGAGGTGATGGGACGGTGTTTGTGAACCAGAGCGAGAGACGAGGCTTTTTTTTTTTCCTCCCTTGCCATCCCCTTCCTCCAGCTCCTCTGAAAGATGCTCTTCTCCCTTATCACACCTCCCGCCTATTCTCTCCTGCCCCAGCCTCCTTCGTTTCCATGGAAACACAGGATAAAAAGAGTTACTTCCCGATTAAATCAAAGATTTTCCAAGTGCCAAAAATATTACCGGCTGAGCCGTGTTCCTCGAGTTCAGGATGACGCTCCGTTTTCTTCTTCCAGGTAACGCCTGCGTGCTCCGTGTCTCCGCCGTATGATAACAGACGCGGCCTATTCATACACCCAGGCAAAACTGTTAGGCAGTTCTGTCTCCGAGGGACCAATGAATGGCTTGAGTGCTGACAGTATTTCTTTCTCGCTGTCTTTTCTTTCTTCCAAGGCCTTCTAAATGTCCCACAGAACTGCCTAACCAATCTGTCAGCTGCCATGGTGAAGGTCCAGAGGAGAATTGTATGCATAATTGAGCATCTAGGATAGAAGAAGAACAAACCCTGAAAATCATTCATGTGATTTTTTTTTTTTTTTTTTTGCCACAGGACGCTGCAGTCTGATGTGGTTGCTCCGTCTCCAGATACACTCCAGCTTTACCTGACAGTAAACGGTGCTGTCTCTGTTGTCATCTCTTTGATCCCGATCACCTTCAGAGCTTTGCAAAGAGTAGCTGGCTCCCACAGCCTGAACAAATATTGACGTTGAGGATTTGTGCTGTGCCGGTGGTGGCTTGCAAGAGTGCAAAACCGACGGGTAATAAAGACGTAGGTGTGTCGACCTTCTTTTAGGTGCACAAATTGGAGTTGCAACGTTAAATAGTGGCATAATAATTTCAGTTCCAGCTCAAAGCTGCCATCAAACTACTACCTGTGGGGATCAACAAGACCCTCTTTATTCATTTTAGTTGCTAAACCTTTACAAACTCTAATCCATGGTGATATAAAAGGGCAGTACTATGAGACATTGACTGAGCTTTATATATTATAAAGTTATTCCCTCATCAAAAACATACCTGGAGTGCTGCTGTGATTCTTTCATGCATGTCTGAGAAATACTTTAATCTCCTGTGGAAACCCTTGGAGGGCACCTGAACACTCGCTCTAACGAATCGCCTTGGAGCTGCAGAGTCCAGCCGAGCTTCGCCTGCTCCACTCAGCTCCTCCAGACTAGCGGCAGCAGCAATTAGCTAACACCTGGTGGAACTGTGCATCTGCTGAGCTTCTCATGTACACGACTTTTCATGTGGATGCTCCTAACAACAATGTCAAAGGCTTAATGGAGGAAAGTTGTTGTGTTGTCGTGCTGAAGAGGAATGCCAGAAAGAGTTAGGAGCTTCTTAAACTAAGAGGCAGATTTCAATTGTGAAGTCAAATTCCTTTTCAGTCATGTTTGATATATACAGCATTTTTATAAAACCTGAAGGTAACAGTTGATTGTGATATAAAATGGCCCAAGGCACCTGGAAGATGCATCATACTAACCATTAAAGCTTCACATCTGCCCAACATGGGAGAGATTTGTCTGTCTTCAGTTCTAAGGATAAAGACGTTGACATGGAAGAACAAGCTTAAGTTATGAGATCATAATAAGGTTGGCAACTTATTTTTCTGAAAAGTTCCTTGAAATTCACTTCAAAGCACATTTTCTCTTGACCTTTACACAAGTCTTGTTGGCAAGCGGTGCGTTGCAGCGTAATAATCCATCGCTAACTTTAAATGAAATTATACACACTGACAAATTTGGAGCTACGCTGTAGAAAAATCCAGAGAATAACTACAGGAAAGCACGACAGCGACTTTCGTCTGGCCTCGGAGTAAAAACCGCTGTCACTTGTCCAGCTGCTCAGGGCCCCATGAGTGACGGGAGATCTGCAGCGACGCGGCGTGTAAAGCTTTTATCTGCAGCCTGCTGGGCATGTTCCTCCTTCACACATGGCCGAGTCCTGAAGGGTGATGAAAGTGTGAGGTACCTGACGGGGCGGGCAGCCGGACGGGCACATCCGCAAGTGCGACCAACACAAACGCGCTCTTACGAAAGCAAGTAACTCGGAGTGCGGACGCCAGGTCTTTCCGCTGGCCTCCGAGGGACACGTCTCATCGGAGACGGCCCTCCTTCCTTCACACTGCACTGATGGAACTTCTCATTCCTGGAGCGTCCATTTTATGTGTGCTAGACTGTAACCCACCTCCAAGTGAGGAGCTACAGCAGTGTGCAATATTTACAGTAAGGGCGCCTTTAACTGCTGCGGGACACATGCATTTTTTAATGCACACACTCTTTATGCATATTAACAGGGCCGTATATCTTGCATTGTCCCTTTTTTGTGGCTTTATTGTGCAGCAGTCTCTGAGAGCAATAGCCTGCTTCAGGGGAAAAGAAAGAAAAAAGGGGATTCTTTTGCAGATTGTGTCTGTGCCGCCTTGTACAGTACAGCGGCGCAGATCTACCACCCGGCAGAAGATGATTTATGAGGTACACAGCCACCAAATTACACTTAAATTCAGTGAGGAGCAATACAATTCATTAACACCCCTTTCATTCTGCTGCCTTTGTTAAACACGGGTTAACTGCCACAGGAATCCCAATCGATGCTGAAATGGTTAATGAGTAAACGGCGAGAAACAGAGAATATTAGGGATTGATTTGCTTTGGGGCTATAAAAGGAATTTATAGCGTGCGCTACCAAAAGGAGCCTTAAGTTAAGATGAACCCCGTGATCCTGGCAGCTGTTTTCCTGAAGGCCTGGAGTCCGTCTCACCGTATCCAGATGTTCAGTTTGTGGCATGCACTTTTAATGGTAAAAATTTACAACAACAAAAAAAAAGATTTAAAATGTATCTAATAGTGTAATCTCACACTGGAAGAAAAGAAAATGCTAATTGGAGTACATTAATTCAGTGGAAAATCTCCGGTTTAAAATGATTTTTTTTTTTTTTTTATAAAATCGTTATTGGCAACTACCTTGCGAATCCTGAAAATTAAATTTAACCAGTGCATCTTAGTGTTTTATGCTTTACTTTTATGGGTTTATCAGAGTCCCAAAGTACCTTTAATCTTTAATCCATATCTTCTTGGATTAACGTTTCTTGGTGTAAGAATAACAGGAGACAGAGCGCCGTTTCTCTTAAGTCTGTCACATCATAATGGGAAACGCTGGAGGACACGGTGATTCAAATAACGCGGACGTGAGTTGGCATTCATAAGTCTGAAACGGATACAAGAAAATACCTAAGGCCGGACAAGAACCCAATTTGATTTTGTTCACCTGCGCTTCAAAACGACCATAAGACAAGACGGTATTATCCATTAATGTCAACTTTAGATTTACCTGTATAGCACATTTACAATAACAGAAAAGACCTTATACAAATACATTCTATAGTAGCTAAAACAAATAATTTAAGACAAAGAAGAAGAAAAACAGCATTTAAAGAAAGCGTTCTCAGTAAGTCTGATTGTAATGTTTCAGTTGAAAGAATAAAAAAAAAATGTCATAGCAGTATGTTTCACGCTAGTTGTGCTTTAAATCATAATATCTCCATGCCAATTGGTTGTTGGGAAGGTCCATCAATAAAACCCTTTTCTTGTTATCAGTATGAAAATTAGTGCTATTTAAGCTTCTCATCTGTATAATCTGTTTTATGTGACTTTTCTTTGCTGCCATTGAGCATCTTAACCTGAGACATAGCTAAAGTAGATCAGTGATCATATCTTAAAGGTCTTGAGAAGAAGTTCTTTGGTCAGATGAGACTAAGAGAGTTTTTCCCTCATACTAGGTGGGTTTGGAATGAAGAGGATGGATATGATGTACACAAGGATCTGGAGTTCTGGGAAGTTACAGTGGGCGACGGCATCGTGAGCGATTTGAAATATCCGATTTTAAAGTATTTCAAAAAGCACTGTATTTTTTTACAGAAACCTGAAAGTGGAAAATGATTTGACCTTTCAGTTGGTCAAATAATTACAAAAAAATGGCTCAACAGACTCAAAGTTCCCCTGTTATTATTATACAAGGCAGGTTGCTGTCCTGTTGTAAAGAGGGCAGCATTGACTGCGGATTATTTCACCTCAATGGAAGATAAACTCACTTAAAAACTTTTGAAACATCTTTTAGCAGGTATGCTAACAAATGTGTCTGAGTTTGCACACAGCCTTCACTGATCAGGGGAAACACATTTACCTGGATTCAGCCGCGCCGGAGGTCAGCGCTCCGTAAATATCCTGGCGCTCCGGTTACATGTCACCGCATTTAATTGGGTCGACAAACGGCCCACCTGGGACTCGTGGGAAAGAGAAAGGGGGGTGGCGGCTGGGTGATGAGCTCAAAAAACGGGAACGAGGCCCCCTTTTTCGTTCGCGTCGTTATTTTTCCAAAGTCTTTACGACTCAATTTAGCGGAGTGGGAAATAAAACAAGCGGGGCGTCGGCGCTCCGGGGGCCTGAGATGAGTTAGTGGGGCTCCCCGAGCTGTCAGGGAGCTTGGCGTAGCGGGGTGGGGGTGAGGGGAGGCGGCAGGCAGAGCCACCCTAATCAAGCAAGTTTATTCAGATCAATGTCAGCCTTTAGCTTCGCTTCAAATCCCAGCAACTTGAACTCTCGAGCTGTTGGCTTGCTTTCTCATTCTTCTTCTTCTTCTTCCTGGCTCTCACTCTGGCTCCTTTCAGCACGCTCTGATAGCGCCGTGTGCTAATGGCCCCGTCTGCCTCCTCTTCCTTCATTTCTGCTGTTTTATTCCTCCCCACTGTTATTTTAGACCAAGTGGGAGCGCTCACGCCGGCAGAGGGAGGAGTGGGGCCTGTAATTAAAATTCTGTTCAGCATGACAACGCCGTTTCATGCCTCATTTTGCCGTGCGCGCGCGCGGGACGAATGCGGGATGAGCTCGGCTTTTAATAGGCGAACGAGCTCGCTCCTGGAGCCCCGGGTTGGGCGCGCGCAGGTAGGGCGGACGGCAGGGGGGAGCTGATGCACGCGCGCTACACGCACACCCTGCCAGCCTATGCTTGTGCTCGTGCTGCGGTGTTTTTCGTGTATGTTTTAGGGGAGGAGGAAGAAAAAAAAACTGCTGTGAACTTGTATCTGAGCGCGCGGGCTTACTAGTGCAACACGGCTCTGCATGCTCGCTTGCATGTGCTGACTCTGTGATGTGTTTACTCATTGAAAGGAAGATGTCGAGGGGAAGTAGAGGGGGGCGACCGAGAGCCTCCTGGGATTCCATCCATGGGGCTTGTCAGCTTCTGTCACTCAGTCATCAACCGGCAATATCCCATGCTTCCCTGCTCCGTTGCCCTCTCTCTCTCTCTCTCTCTCTCTCCTCCGACTGCAAAACAAAGACAGCGGCAGGGGCCACAGCTGCTGCATCCAAAGGGACCATCCCTCTCCCAGTCTTTAACCTCTGCTCCCTCCTCTTCCTCCTCATCCTCTCTCCTGCTTCTCCTTCATCAAAGCATTTCTGGCTATTTTGTTTCGCGGCTCTGCCGAGAGTTATTGCTCATGACAACGATCACGGTCGTTTATTTTCTCTCCGCAGCTCGGGCCCCTGCATGCACGCCCGGCTAGCGTTACCCTATGATATTCAAGCGCTCTCTTATTAAATATGCATGAACCCTGGAGATGAAAATTAATTTTGGGAATGTCGCCTCCCCACGAGCACCCCCACCACCCCACCCCACCCACCCCGGTTTTCTCTCCCTTCGCTCTCCCGTCCTTTGAATGCTCAAAATATGCCTTCGTCTGCCTTTGTGTCGAACCGTGAATTCATTATTTCATTCGCCGGTGATGGTGTAACACAACACCATGTGCTCGGAGGTGGAGGGGTGGATGGGTGGCGTTGTAGTTGTACAGATGGATGTTGCGATACCGATCCCCGCTCAAGCAGGAGGCGACGACAGAGAAACAAGGCCCAGTTGGAGAAAAAAACACACAAACACGAGAAAGAAGCCGGGAGTTTTCACGAAATCTCCCAAGTTTCGGGGAAAGTTTGCCCTGAGCTCTTACCGCTCATGAATATTTAGGGGCGGTAAAAATGGGAAAATATTACTTTGAATTATGCATGGAAGAAAACGATGGAAATCTGCAGTAGGACACTGCACGGCTGTTCCCCCCCGCCCCCGCCGTCTGCTTTTCTTCGCCACGCGATCATCTGAGGGCGACGCCGGTCCTCCTCGCTCAACCCCGGCGACCTCCAGGATGTGGGCGCGCGGGAAGGGGCCGAGACCAGCTGAGCTGCTCCATGAATGGCAGGATTTCTCTGTAAGGAGAGTGAGAACTTCAAAACGACGCCTGACAAACACTCGCCTTGAGCAGGGGGCTTGTGTAGGAGGTGACGCCGACTCTAGGATGAAGGATGAAACAAGAACTCCTCAGAGTGGAGGAACGGAGCTCGGGGAAAGCTTTTGAGTTATAGACGTGCTGCTGGAGTCAGACTGCCTCACCATTGTCATAATCAAAAACAACAACAAAAAAACTTAGTTGTTGCTGTATTCTTCTGTATTCATTGACAGAAGATTGTTGACAAGTGAACGTTTTTAGGCCGCCTCAAACTCCATTGGTTTGTTGGAAAGGTCAGAAATACGTTTTCACAGTGCTGTGAAGTAGTGATGTACTTCACTAGTGTCAACTAGTTGATACATGGAATCTCTGAATGAAATGCCTTTTTGAAAACAAGGCAGGGTTATAAAACCAGCTGCGTTCTGCATAGTCTTCTGTTTTACAGATGATTTTAGTGGCTACTTAGCTTGGTCATTACCTTCCAATACAACTCCACTCGATTCTAATCTCCCTTTGGGAGTTCTCCCATTGAGCTGTATTTCTTCAGTAGAATTTGAATATATATACTTGCTGTAACAGTAATTGCCCGTTGGGACCTTGAATCTGAACCTGAAGCAGGCCAATCAGCGAATCGAAGGAGCAGTTGTGAACGATGACGTTTTTCTGGGCCGTTTTGGAATCATAGTCTGCCTGTAGTTTTAGCAACTACAACACAGGAAGAGACGCGAACATTGAATTGTCATTAATAGTCACTTTCTTCGGCTCTGCACTTCTCTCTACGCAGTGGGGGACGGTTGTTTACAGCACAGATCATTTCCGGTAAGCTTCATAGCGTCAAACTGTCATGGACAAATGTTAGCAACGGGCTAAAATTTCAAACTTGGCGACTTTCATTACATTTTAATTGTATGTGTTCCTCTTGGCCAGGTCTACCTTGAAAAGGAGATTTTATCTCACGAGACTCTCATAAAATAAAGGTAGGAAAAGACATGAGAACTGTCTATTTATAATTTCTGTGGAACATTGAGTCAAATTATTTGCAGGAATTCCTGGTATTTTTGTATGGAGCAATGTCTAAAAGCAGCTTCTGAAGCTGAAAGCATAGGCACAATGTTACGTGAGATACTATTGGCTGCTGTTTCCAAAGGAGGCAATCCAAGAGTAGACCGCAAATACTAGCTTCTGCGGTAGTGCTACAATGCTTCAAACTGTACATATTAATGGGTATTAAGGTATGTTAGGTACTTGAACCATTAAAATAGGCATTTCTAAGCCTTTTTAGAGACAGTCTCAAGTATTCGTGGATTTCAGCTATTGGCTTTGGTCTCTAACCCTCGCCAATATCAAGGGTCGTCTGCAGACTGTAGTGCACTGCAGACTACAGTCTGCAGTGCACTACAGTCACTCTTGTCACTCCCTAGTGCCAGAGTGACGCATATTTGCAAGTACTGTAAGAATGCTAGTAGAGGCTAATGGCTAGCTCCTGAGAAACACCATCTGCTACATGGCTTCCTGTCAGTGCTGAAGGCCTTTTACAGTTTTGAATGGCTGAAATTATATTTAATCATCACATGTTCAGAAATTACACACGCTGATCAAAATGGATCATTCCACGCTGAACAAAAACTCTTTAAAACCGAAAATGAGACGTGAGATCTTCCCCAAAAGCTCAGCTAAATTCTTAATCTCGTCTAACTAGGATAGTTTTACCGTCAAATCCCAACATTTCTCTCGTCGGCATTTAAAAAAAAAAAAATATCTTTTTGCTCATGATTTATCTTTTGAGCAAGAGACTTTAAAGAAGAAATCTAAATGTGAAACTGCCTCAAGGTGTTGAAACAGCGCTCTACAGATACGAATGTTGAATAATGTAACTGTAAGGTGGGTGTCAAACACACAGGGTACAGTTACTGGTGTTTGATTGGCACACTCTCTGACTAATGCAATGAACTGCTGCTGATGTAAGATGGTCTTGAGAAAACAGTTTTTATTTACATTAGTGTACTTAGAATCAGGATTTGGTTCAAATTTCCATGAGAAACTAGCAACCTGTCCAAAGTGTCCCAAATCTCTTGAAAAGATGGATAAGCACACAACAAAGTCCCAAAGGAGGGGTGCATAGTTAAAGTGATAGAAGTGCCCCAGATACAGACATATCTCTAGAAGTGATTATCAAGATTCCAACTGGATTAACTCTGATTTTCTTCTGTAGCAATCCTGAACTGCAGTAATTTAGATTTTTAGCTCAAAGATAGCCAAGATGATGAATAACTGAGCTCTCTTAGCTGGTTTTTTTTTTTGGTTCATTAAAGCTGATCAGAAATTATTATTAGTTTTAAAATCCAATTTGAAACATTAGATAATTATATTTATATGCAAAGGGTTGTAAAAAAAAATATTTTTTCCCCGTAATGAAATCAGAATGCATCGTTTTTCTTTCCAGGTCCAAACCTTGAAGAAGGAGCTCGAGGTTTATCGACACCTTTTAACAGTTTTAAACGCTCAGGCCAATAAAGAATTTGTAGGATATTTGTAGCGAATTAGGGCCATTATAGAAAAAAAAAAAAAACATTTCCAGAAAAAAAAAAAAAGAGAGAGAGAAATTTTCAGATCCCAGAAATATTCTAGAGAAAGACATGGATATTTCTAAGCTTGAAAATTAGAAAATTTCCTTAAAAAACCCCCCAAAAAAACAAAAAAAAAAAACCTTGGAAGTTTCAAAAGCTTAAAATTTGACACGGAAATTATCTCAGTTTCAACTGACTTGAAACTCAGAAATTTTGAGATAAATCTCGGAACAAAAATATAGAAAAAAAAAAAGTCTAGCAGAAATTTGACATTTTTTTCTAGAAAACAATTCTCAACATTTTAGTTTTGTAAGTGCGGCAAGCTCTCACTAGTCTAGCCCCTTAAAGCTCTTTCATACGCGACACGTTTCTTCCAGAAAAGGAGGTCTTGAATCCGACGGTCATCTTTAGGTCTTTACTGAGCTTAAAAGAAAATCAAAATAACAAACACATTCAAAACAAATAGAAAGTGACGGTCAAAAGACTGTGTTACTCTCAAGGTGCCAGACTTCTACAAAGAGCAGGTACTTTCATCTTTCATAAACTAATTAGTCACTAACCAATCAAAAGGCACCATGTCATAAGCTCCAACACAATACAATTACAGACGCTTATCTTTTTCAAATAACAGAGTAAAAAATTTAACTCGCATGAACACAAAATAACATTTTGTATTAAGCTCCAAAAATGTATATATGGCTCCTACAAGTTTGTAGGCAGAAATTTTCTATTTACAAAGAATTTTTCCATCCACAATGGCCCTAATACACTGTGCCCCCAGCATGAGTATGAATATATTACACTGAACAGATATTCCAGGGTACCATTTGTGTAAGACATTGGTGCACAAATGGATCCGTCCACCAGCATGTCCTCTCTACCTAGTTACTTCCTTTGTAGCAGTTATGCAAAAGAGTTCCCCCCCATCAGATAGCCACCTGCAAGCGACTGAACAGCAGATAATCATCTCCTTCTCCCAAAGTTCTTTTCTTTCTGGCAAATCTTTGCGATTTTCATCCCCAAAGGAGCCCTGGATAGGCTTTCCGAGATGAACAGCACCCATGCCAGTTCTTACACATTTCTGAAATGTAGACTTCTATTTGGGTTTCCAACTCATGTGCCACAGAAGGAGGGCAGAGATAGAAAAGCAACCAAGAGTTTCATTAACCTGAAACCATGTGGGTTGTTGACCCTGGACAGACCTATGGCCGCTCACAGAGGCCAAAAGTAGAACACCCACATAGGTGTGAGTCAGAGCCGTAAAGTTAGACAACGGGTGTTAATCATTGGCAGGCCTTCCACATACAAGGAGTTTGTGATCGGCAGGTTTTGAGCACATATTAATATTCTTAGAGGTTCTGCTGAATGCCCAGCGTTTCTCTCAGTTTCCCAGGAGTCAGACTTCCTCGTGTTTTAAATTGAGCTTTGTCGACAGCAACATCCAGAAACTTTGGCTGTTTCTCCACACATTTCGTGGTAGTGTGAAGGCATTCTGTGAAGCATGAGTTTTAAAAAAATAAATAAATAAATAAAGTAAAATAAGACTCGTCAGTTTATCAACACTGGCTTAAGAGATCACAAGACGCACGGACTCTTTAGAGGCAAAGTGTTTCAAAGATGACGGATGATGCAGGATCTTGGCACAAAGGCAGAAAAATATGATTATGCACCAGAAAGGAGCCGCCCACTGAACTGAATAGCTTTAACTTTAAAATGGAAATAGGGCGTCAGCATTGAACCATGGTGGGGCTCCTTGATTCCAAATGTATGGGGATTTTTTTTTTTTTTTTTTGTGGAATATTTTCAAACAAAACTAGCACTGTGCATTATTGTATTTCTGTGACTTTGTGTGACACCAGAAGGTTTGTGTCTGCCTGTTCAGCAGAGGGGGAAGCTTTCAGCTGCCCCACTCCAGCCCCCTGTGGCCTTTATTCAGTCACCCCAAATCCATCTGCATAACTGCATCTTTCATGAGCGCTGGTCAATGCCCGATCCATACTGCATGGCACCGCGTATGCGTGTGTGTGTGTGTTCCGAAAGAGTGTGTGAAAGCCCGCACTTTATTTTTCCTCTCCATTTTTTTTTTTTATTTTTATTTTTTAGCTCTTCCACACCTCACAGTGTTTTCTCTTTTTTTTTCTTTTACGTGTGTAAGATGCTGCACAATTGAGCCCCAGTCCTGGTGCTTGTCCTTTGTTTCGGATTACGGTGTTTTTGAGTCCGTCGTCGACTAATTGCTCGGGTCAGCGGATGAATGGTCCCCGTTTCGATTTGCTACAAATTAGCACTCTCACCTGTATCTCTTCATCACGTTCATGGTTCCTACTAGTGGCACCTTGTTTAAGCCCAGTCAATAGTAGCAAAGAGGAATGCAGGGTGCCAGTGGCTGGAAGACGACCCCTGTAGTTCTTATCAGGTAAAGTGGTTTTTGATTAGTGTTAATGGCTCGGACTAAATAGCCTTCAGCTTTTCCACTGGCTACACTTGTTATTATGTGTGCGTGTTGCTGCTCTGCTCAAGGGCATGCCAGCGATTCATCAGGTTGAAAAAGCTGCATCTGCTTTGTAAGGATGGGGGGGGGGGGGGGGGGGGGTGATCTCGCCAGTGCTTTGAAAAAAACTACGTGTAGCAATTGAGCTTTCACATTTAGTCATTCCCCGACCAAAAACGTCCGCGGTTTTGTCGACTAACGTCAAATAGTTTGTTCATTGTATAGCGGAAGAAAAGTGATTCATGGTTTTTCCATTTTTCTAATAAATGTAACTGCACTGGAGCTCTGGATGTGTTTTTTAAAGTCCTGCTGGAAGGTCAACCTCAACCCCTGTCACAGCACTGTAAAAAAAAAAAAAAAAAAAAACATTCTCAAGATGAGTCAAAAAACAGAGAAAATTAAGAGTTGTTCTTCTGACAGATTCTTCACAACCATATTCCCAACCAGTGTCATGTGTTCCTTGGTCCTCATGACAGTGTCTCTTCAGTGATGTTCTCTTGCAAGCCTCTTTTTATTTTATTTAGAGGCATCACAGTAAAGTAAGCAAGTAGCACAAATGCCAAAAAATTTAAAAACCATTTGTCCTTAATATTTTACAGGATTCAAAAGGTCTGAAGCACCGTAATGGGCTGGACACACGGTGAGCGACGAAGTACAGCAACAGGCCAAAGTTTCGTTGTCGCACCTGGGGGGAAACCCAGCACATGGGATGCGACAGCAACAGCCGTGGCAGCAACAAAAGTTGATGGGTTTTCAACTTTCTTGTTGGTTCGCCAGCAGCCTGTGTGTGCACGTCTACGTGTGTGTGGCTTCAACGCACAATGAGCGACAAACGACAGTGACAGGCCAAAGTTTCCACCGCTCGGGCTGAACCCCAACACAACGGGATACAATAGTGATGACAGTGGCCAAAGTTGTACATCTAAAAGCACCTTCACTTCACTTCCCTTCAATTGTCGCCTCATTCTCCATGTAGAAAGTTGAAAGCAGCGGCTTTCAACTTTCTAGTGTTGCGTCGCAAGCCTGCATGTGCACGTCTTCGTGTGCTGGTGTTGACACACGGTGGAACGGCGGACCATAGTGTCGGGCTAAAGCTTACGCCACCTGGAGTGAAACCCAACCCGTGCGATGCAATAGCAACGGCAGGTATTTAGCATTTTTCGCCTTTCTTGTGTTGCGTCGCTAGCCCCCATGTGTACATCTGTGTCTACATGCATGAATTTCGCTCGTCGCTTGGCTAGCAGAGGGGAAGCAATTGTCGCCTTGTGGCCCAACATCCAAAGGAAATATTTGGAGAGGAATCGACATTGCTTCCTGTTTGTCAAGCCCTCAACAACACTGCTCCTTCGACTTCAACCAAACCCCCACACCCAGCATCTTCTTGCCTTTCCCCTCGTTCAAGAAAGCTGCATGGTCTCCCCACAGCCACGACGACAGGGGATTCTTAGTGTCAGCAAGCACACAGACATTAGCAAAGAGGCTTTTCTTGCTCTGCATACATCCAACCCTCATCTAGTTGTGGCCCAGAAAGACAGACTGCAGCACCCGCTCTCCAAAACGCTCGGCATCTGGTGCAACAGACAGCCTTGCATGTTAATGCAGAGTTAATATTATTCTTATGAACTGCGAGTGACTTCGCATGTTAGTGAGCGCTCTGTCAAATTAATGTCACTTCCATTAATGCCGCCGTCTATTTCGTGTCATGGGCACGCTCGCGCCAGGCACCACAGTGGATACACACACACACACACACACACACGCACACACACATAGTTGCAGAAGCTCAGGCAGAGATTTACACCCCTGCATCTCAACAGTGGACAGACACGGTATTTACACACGCACTTGCGCGCACGCCGTTCCTCTACAGATGCAACAGAGGAGAGGAAAATGAATGTCCCGACTCATTTATCACATAGCCTCAAAAGTACAAATGAATCCTGTGATGAAAATCTGTCCTGAGAAATGTCAGGAAGATATTAACTCCAATACATCAAAGTGGAGCTGCAGTCTCTAAGCTGACTGCCAGCCCCTACCGCCCGCCTTTGGTTAAAGAGGGGGAAGCGCACCGGCGCCAATGTAATTTTTGCCAACTCTGACCATTTGTCACACAGAAACGAGTAAATAAAGACACAAGTCACTTCCATCCCAAGATTAACATCCGAAATGGTGCAGAGAGAATTTCATTAGCGCGCAAATGCCATTCTTTAGATCTGTCCGATCTCACCGAAGTGTGAGGGAGCGAAGAAGAAGAAAGGATGGAAGGGGGGATTGCCTTTTCATGTAGATTCCACTAAATGCTTCCCTAACAAAATATGGCAGACTTGTACTAATAAGTAAGTTAAGGCTCAGTGGACAGAGAGAGTGAAACAGCACAGAGGCTAATGGAACTGAGAGCTTTCCATGCCTCCATGGGTGTCTTAATTGTCGAAAGGAGATTCTCAGAAAGATGAGCGTTTCGGCGAGCTGCTCGGGCCGCTGGATTTCGGGAGGGCCTTAAATTGGGAGAGCGGACTCACTGGAGTTGTTTTAAGTCTAAGCCTCTCTCGTGTGCGCGGGCGGCTGGATCAAATCCCTCAATCCCAAGTCTGCAAACAGGTCGAGTAATTAACGCCTGTTTGTGCGCGTCTTTCAATGCGGCCGATGGGGGACTGCAGTCGGCTCGCATCAAAAATCCAGAACTTCTGCTGTTCTGTGCTTCCTCATCCTGCGGTATATGCGTCATGCGCTTGTTTATTCTCGCATAGCTTCGCCCTAGCATTAATTTTCATCACATATGCAAGTAATCTGAGCTTGTTTTTTGTTTTTTCCCCGCCCCCCAATCACAGTCAGTCTGGATTTATTGGCTCTCATTGCTATTGTTAACAGGCTACCTTTATGGTGATCTATGCTAGCACTGCTGGCTCCTAACTAGTTATTACAGCTCTAAGAATCCCAACCAGCGCGGTTCATTAGGGGGGAAATTAGAGTGCAGCGGAGTCCATGAGAGATACACAATGCGCTTTTAATCTAAAAAGGTCAATGTGCACAAGCCATTTTAGAGATTCACTGCGCGCTTGTAATTGGGGGGCCTTGTCGGAAGACGGCGAAGAATTAAATGAAGACAAAGTTGCCGAGCGCGGGGTTGGCCTTTGATGAGAATCAGGAGGTGAGGATGCTTCATTTGCAACCTTTAATCAGTCCAGCGAGATCCGATTCATGTGTGATTGTAGAAGAAGAGAAAGTGTGTGGGGCGGGTGTGGAGAGAAATGAAATGGTAATTAGTATTGATTACCTATGTGCATATGACCCCGTGCTCTCCCCTTGCATTCCTAAATCAACCCAAATTATTGAATTTTCTAATTTCATGCTCAGGGAGAGGGAGCCAGCAACACAAAACTGCCTACACGATGAACCAAGTAGTCATGGAGGAGGAGCGGCGGTGGTGGTGGTGGGGGGGGGGTCTCAAGAAATGCAAGTGAAGAGAGACCAGTCTCCTTTCCAGCGTCGAGCCGTGTGAGTGAACCTGCATTAACCATACAGGGTCTAAGTCGGGGATGATAATTATTCTTGGACAGTCTGTAGGGAGCAAAGGTGATTCGGGTAGCTTTTTCTTCAAATTACATTTCACGTCACTCCACTGTCGCTAAGCGATGGCCTCAGCACAGCCATATATGTATGTAATTACTCCCAGTTAGCACAGGCAAAAAAAAAAAAAAGTCAATTTAAGCAGTTAAAAAAAAGGGGAGCCCAATTACATGTATACACAATTAATACACCCATGGGAAATTGAAATTTTCTTTCAAATGATCAGATTAATTCCTAATTATGGCAACACACACACACACACACACACATAGTTAATCTACTTTAGTAATAAGCCACCATACAGTGGAATTGTGAGAAAAGGTGGACAGCCAGTGATGGGAGGGAATCCGTGTCACAGTGGACCCGGTGAACCGGGGGGACTGCTGCACCTGACGGCGCTCTGCCGCCATCTACTGGATGGTCTGGGTTCACAACTAACTCGGTTAATCACTGCCCTTCTCAGTCCTCTCCCTTCACGACGGTTCAGGACGGAGGGAGAGGGTGACCTTCTGTTTCGGGCGAAAATTCCCAAGGTTAGCACTAAAATGGCTGATTGATTATGTAAGGATGAAATTAAGCCGATGTTGTTTGTGTAATGATCCAAAAAGGGGCCTGGAGCATCTATCCTCACTGAAGGATTGTGAGACAGCAGAAATCTGGGCAGAGAGAGAGAGAGAGAGAGAGAGCCAAAGCAAACCCCTCCCTCCCTCCCACCACCTCTACTCAGTGGGAAAACAACTGAAAGACTCCCAGAATGGTGACTACACACAGAGCAGCATTCTCCTGTTAGTTTTCATATTGTTTTTGTTGTAACCGTTTCCAAATCTGTGTTCGCTACTTTACTGATCATTTAAAACGTTGTTCTGCATATTTTTCGGGCGCCTCTACAATTTGTAGAGTGCAAAGTGATGCGATTTTGACTTGTTCAGTAAAATTGCATCTCTTTGTCAGTGATTTTCTTGTTGTCTCGGCTCTTTTTGTTGACATTTGAAATCTTTTTTTAGTCATCATTGACCATAATTGTACTTGTTTGCTTCTTGTTCATCTGATATTGTGTTTCAGTTTATTTTTGATTGAAATTCCTTTTAGTTTTCCCTTCCCTAGGTCCATAGTAGGTTGTTCTCTTCTGTTTTCTAATTTTCAGACTGTATTTGTGTGTGAGTGTTCATAATTTTATGGTTGTGGCAGCCATTTTGAATCTGTCTTTCTTTTTTTTTGTAACAAACTGGTTCATAGTTCTGGCTGCTCTGCCTGAAATCCTTGTTCGCTCTGCATCTTTCTAACAGCTTTATGAATATTTGCGACCCCTTTCATATGAAGCAGGGTGTTTTTTTTTGTAAATGCTAACAACATATTTGATTTATTTCGCAGCAAATTAAAATAGTAAATGAACAAAATAAAAAGAAACAATCAATAGGCTACACTTGTCAAGTTTGATTTTATTTTGTGGTAAACCTTACTCTCGTACACATCTAACTCGCTGGATCAATGATGGACAACTATTCATTACAGCATCGCCTACAGTACAATGATTAATATTACTATGCTTACAAGCAAAATAAACAATGTTAAATATATAAATATTAGTTCTCTGTGTAAAGCACGGCACACAGTTGACTTGCAGCAGTAGAATGTCGTTGCATCAGTCGTCACAAATATGCTGGACCCGCACGTTTGTGCTGGTCAGAAACACGCTCTGGTTTTTCCTTTTCTTTTCTTTTTCTTTTTTTCTACTGCAGATAAAGTGTCTACTCTGTCCTCTTGCAGCTCTGCAATCAGAGCCTGTCTACGCAACCGGGGACAGAGAAAAGTGCAATTAAAAAAAAAAAAACAAAGAAAAAAGAAAAAAAACACAACAACACTAAACAACCAGGGCAACGGGAACACGCATATGCATGGCAAGACTGTTGTGTTGCGCAACATCGGGAGTACTGGAAGGCTCGGTTAAAATTCATCAGTTGTGATCTGAGGGGGGGATGACGGTAACGGGTGAGAAGCGGAGGAAACGAACACGACGCGCGGCCAAACAGAAGTCAGCTGTTTCGCTGAGCCTCCGTTACAACATCTGGACTATCAGCACCAGAACTTACTAGTCTCTGTCTCACACACACACACACACAGAGAGAGGCTGGACTTCACGGGACAGCGGACAGCGAAGCGGCTTCACATGGCGACCGAAGCGTCCGAGTCTTTGGGTCGGCTGTGTATGACGTGCTCCACCTGTCCCGAGTCGGACACGTCGTAGCTCGTCTTGTACTTGGCCAAGATCTTCATCAGGGGACGCAGCTTCAGCCACCACTGCTCTTTGGGGATCCTGTGGCTGAACAGAAGATCGCAAAAATATTCACCCAGCTCGCTACTGCTGCGCTTTTAGATTTGTTTCTTATCTTCACTTTTAATTGACTCAAGTGTTGATTAATGGTTAGATTAAAAGCAGTTTCTATCGATTGACTAACAACGTCCGCATTAGACCTTCTTTTAATGTTGCAGTTTGCCTGTCATCCAGCAGAGGGCACCGCTGGTCATTCTTAAGCAGAGACAGTTGATACAGAAATAAAGATGACGGGACCATACCAGAGCGGAAAAGAGAACAGGTCCAAACAGAGTGCGGTGTGGGATGCAAATTGAACTTTATGTAGTTCTGATTTGAAATATAAACAAGTTCCTTAAGCTTCACCTTAAAGCTGCAGTATGTAAATTTTATAAAGGATATGTTTTTATATGCTTGTTAAAACTGTCACTGTGTTGTGATGGTGTAATATGAGACAGATAATCTATGGGGGGGAAAAAAATCCTTGCCTTCTGCTAGTGCTAACTAAAACTAACCAATCAGAGCCAGGAGGCGGGGTTTAGCACTGCCAAACATGCCTATTTGGACGCCACAAACATCTCTCTGTTCATGGGGAATTTCTTTTTCTCTTATTTTACATCTTTCAATTCAGCTAAATAATGTTAAAATGTTTAGATTTTTTTTTTTAAATTCAACATATGAAAAAACGTGCCCTTTATGTCATGGAAAGACGGTCGACGCTCTTCATACAAGAGACAAATCTCCGTTTTTTTAGAGAATTGTCGCGTGTCAATCACCACGATCAATCACTGACGCATTAATTGACATCTTGCATCCCTGATACTCACACAAAATCGGTGTGATCCTTGAGCTGCACGACAGGCTGGAAGACCAGAGCCCTGGCGTGCATCCCCAGCAGACAGCAGGTGTCCTCGGTGTTGGCAAACACTCGGCCTGCGGGGGAAACGTCACGGCAATTACAGGACTCACACGAAGGAGCTCTAGCTTCATCCTCGGCGTACGAGGTGCCTTAACGAGAAATGACGGGGCTTCCTCTACCAGCAACTAAGACCAAACACTAACGAAATCTAAACAAAAAGAGGTGATCACGCAGAAATCAGAATTAACTTAAAAGGCTACAGACAGACACGGTACAGAAGAAGATTAGGACCACTGGAAAATACAGGAGAATTCTCACTTTACTCTCTAAATTCTGACTTTTTTCTTACAATTCTGACTTTTAATATTCAGACATTAAAAGTCAAAATTCTGAGATTAAAATCAGAATTCAGATTAAAGTCATAATTGAGGTTAAACTCTGAATTCTGAGAAAAAGTCAGAATTTTACCCAAAAAAAAAAGTTGGAATTTTGATTGTGAAGAATTGTGATTTAAAAAAAAATCTGAATTCAAAGTTTAAAGTCAGAATTCTGAGAAAAAAAGTCTGTTTTTTTTTTTTTGCCAATGGCCCTAAACCTCTTCTGTAACAATGAGAGGCAGGGGGTAGAGGAGAGAAATCCAGCCCATGGTTTCACACATTTCCAGCTCGCTTTCAGATGAGTCATAATCTGGAAATGGAACTGCATGGCAGCAGCTGATAAACATGAAAGACATGAACACAAATGTGTGTCTGCACAGGAAGTGTGCATTTCTAAGCTACATGGCCACTAAATGGCAACACAGGAACACAAAGATGGTCATGGAGCCGGCATGAAAAGCAAGATTTACCTTCATCTTAAGTCATCCGTGTGTAAGAGGGAAACAAAACATAAAAAAAGAAAACCAGCTTTAATTGTAACGGCACTTTGTAATGATTCACTTCAAACATGTTTTGCCTCGATAAACGGCAGCAGTTGGAAGAATAAACGCCTGAGAGATTCCATGACAGATCTGCGTCACAACGGTCATGTCTCTGCAGGGAGGGAGGATCCTCTAGGGGTCAACAGCTCGGGTTTTCATCTACCGGCAAACACAGCGACTGGGACGCCTTACCTTTTCTGTATGACTCCACCAGCTTCTGGGAAAGCCACTGCATGGCCTTGGCGGAGATCTTGGTCCCGAAGTTGCGGTCGAACGGCGACGGCGCTCCTCCCTTTCAAAGCAATTCTCAAGTTTAAACACTTTTCTTTCTCCTTTTCCATAAAGGTTTATTATTCATATTTGCTGGTGCAGTTGACGTTTTTGCGTTTTGTCATTTTACAAGCGCAACCTTCATCGTATTTTGTAGGGGTTTCTATGTGATAGGCTGACACAAAGTCGTTTAGAATTCTGAAAAAGAAAGAGAATTCTTTCTTTTTTCAGAATTCTCACATTTCAGAATGTGAGAGAAACACATTCTCATGTGGAATGTGTTTCTCATTCTACATGAGAAACACAACACAAAATTCAAATTTTTTGAATTTTTGGGGTGTATTTCCATCATCTTTATACACTGGAATAATTTTGTTATCACATTGTTCTTTTCAATGAGGTTTTTTTTTTACTTGGTCAGATCAGTGGAGGAGATTGAACAATAAAAATGCTGATATATATAATTTTAGGGCCAAGAAGTCTTGGTTAAATTTAGGTCTGGGATTTGACTAGGGCATTCTAACAAATAATTGAGCTTTAAACCAGAGGTGCATCGATTGCGTTTTCTTGGCCAATCACGATCTCTCAAAAAACCTGCCCTGCACATTTTGGCCAATGCAGATTTTCTTTTTCTTCTGAAAAGTCGCTAAACATTGTAACGGAGTTGCTAAAGCAGAGGAAATGTGGTCAGTGGATCATTTTCAGACATTTGCAGCGGAGGATAAGATCAGTTTCAAGTTTCGGCCGATCACAAAGCAGAGTTTTGCATTTAGGTGAGACATTAAAAATGTACTTTTTCATAAGCTTTCCCTTTTTTAATCTTAAACACATCTTGACCTCTGACCGGTCTGTTGTGTTGCTTGTTCTTAGTGACCCTGTTTGTTCATCAATGTTCTCTAGAAACAGTTGGATTTTATATTGTTACTACATTACACATAGATGAACTGTATTTATTAGGTAAAAGCAACTCATTCCACTTGTTTGTCTTTAGGGCTATCCAGCTTATAGGGTCTAAATAAAAATGCACTCCGCACTTTACAGGTAGTAATACTGCCAAGCAGGCTTCCTCTTCATTCCACTTAACAATTATGTGCTATTTTAATTTGGACTGTCTCATTAAAATACATTAAAGGTTGTAGCTTTAAGATAATAAAATGTAAAAAAGTTCAAGAACCCCCCCCCCTCAATTTTCTGGTTTTGTTTGTTCTGCATATTATTAATTCTCTTATTAAAAGTTCTGTTTGATCCTGCTTTATCTGTGCTAATCTCCAGACGCAGACAAAACAAAAGACCTCATTTGCAAACAAGGGATATGCATGCTTCCAACACAAAAACAAATCTTCCCCGGTCTGCTCCCCCCCCCCCCCGACTTCTAGAATAATCCACTTTGCGGCAGCAGAGCATGCAGGACGGGGCCCGGCGGTACCTGCTGCATGTGTCCCAGCACGTTCTTCCTGCAGTCGAACACTCCTCTGCCTTCTTCCGTGTACAGCTGGTAGATGAAGTCCGTGGTGTAGTTCACGTTGGAGTTCTCGTTCCTAAACGGACCGAAGGAGGTGTTGTTATGGGTGTTACATAATGCGAGCTTATGAGCTGTGGACAGCAACACGCGCTCTGTTTAGTGTATAAGCAGCAGATTCAAAAACCGAGGGACAGAAACGCAGATTTATTCTCTAGTACCAGCGAACAACAAACAAAAGTCACAATGAAATAAAACTAAACCACCAGAACCCTGGTTCTCACCTGAGCACCAGTCCTCTTTGGATGCTGGTCTTCATTTTCTCTGTCAGATGTTCAACATTAGCCTAAAGGAAGAAACATTGACCAGCGTTGACTCCCTTATCAAGGGGTTAAAACGACAAAGCGGCCAGTCGGGCGACTCGGCCTCGTCTTTACCTGTAGATCTCTGATGTCGAATGGCTCCTCGTAGATGTAAGCGGCGTCGGCACCCGCCGCCAGCCCCCCCACGGTGGCCAGGTAGCCGCAGTAGCCCCCCATGGTCTCGATGATGAACACGCGCCTCTTGGTCCCGCTGGCTGACTGCTTGATGCGGTCGCAAGTCTGACACATGCACACCAAGCTCGCAGAGTGAGTACGTTAAAACATGGACGCAGGCTAACGCAATCCCTTTAGTTCACAAGTCTGATCCTCTGACTGAGAAATGCATTAAAGTGGATTTTTAGAACTCAAACCAGCAAGTATACAAGAGGCAGTAATTAGGCACCGAAACTGTTAGCATACTGGAAGACATTCCACATGAGAAACACAACGTCAAAACTGCATGCTGGTCATTCAAAATGTTTCACAATTTCATCAGGCTAGATGCTGTTTTTACCAGACTGACTGGAGTCCTGCAAAAGAATGAGAGCACATTGCATGTAAAAACATCAGAGGGGTGTTTTTGGTTTGTTTACCCTTTGCTGGTGTGAACTTCCTGTTTAATGGCCCAGTGCTGATAATCAAGTATCTAGTCAGGTAATGGGGCTGTTCGCACCAAC
Source organism: Xiphophorus hellerii (assembly GCF_003331165.1). Classification (NCBI taxonomy): domain Eukaryota; kingdom Metazoa; phylum Chordata; class Actinopteri; order Cyprinodontiformes; family Poeciliidae; genus Xiphophorus; species Xiphophorus hellerii. The sequence continues at coordinate 6,171,392 of NC_045692.1, forward strand.
ACGCATTAGTTTGAAGGATTTTTGAGAAACTCTGATTGTGGGGACATTATTTACACATTTCATCCTCTTCTTTCTTACTTGCTCTAAATGTTTCTGACCGAAAGAGTAAAACGGGTAAAAGAGAAAAAGGATTCAAATGTTTTGGAGGAATCTTTAGCCTAGCAATGCTCTAGTCGTGCTTACAATCTTGTTTTAAACTTTTGTCATGCTGCACACCCCCAACTTTATAACTGTGCAGACAGCATTTTTAATTCAATTGTATCACAAGCAGGAGAAAGAAATTTAAAATTAGTTTGAGAAAAATAATTGGTGATATGCAATATTCACACATTTTACTTTCGCTAATCTTGCAACCTGATATTTTGCTAATTATTAGGACTGGACCATTAGTTCTACTGATGTCTCGGGTCTTTTTCCCCCCCAACAAATCAGTTTAAACAAAGTAATCAAAGCTTCATTGGCGGTGCTGGCGGCTCAAACTGCCTTACCTCCACGATAGCGTTCAGGGCCGTGTCTGCCCCGATAGACAGCTCTGTGCCCGGTACATTGTTACTTATGGTGGCAGGCAGCATACACATTGGGATGCAAAACTCCTCAAAGGTAGAACGGGCGTCACACAGCTGCAGCAGACACTCAAGCGCCTGAAGCGGCAGCATATAGAAAACTTGTTAGAGCCACTAAGAGAGGGCCGGCCGCTGAGAGAGCGATAAAAACCCTCTCAGCCAGTGAGAGCGTATCCTGCCATTCCGGCTTTTCCCGTGTGATAGCTGCAGTGGCTTCCCTTTGGCAAACAGAGGAGTGTGGCGGGATAGCAGAGAAGGTAAAATGAAGAGGTGTGGATGGAAGGGAGGGGAAGAAGAGAGGGGTTCTGGGAGGCTGAGGGGGGGGGGCAAAGGGTGAGAGGACAGAAAGAAGAGAAAGAATGACAGACAGGGAGTGTGTGTTTGGCGCGCCTCAGCGGTGATACGGCGTATAGCGACCATAAAACTGCCAAGTCGGCTATGGAGGTTTTATACACTGCAAGCCAAACAAGCAGCACTGGTCAAACCCACGAACACAGGGTGGTGGGGGGGGACCAGCATCATTGTGTTTAAAATGCATGGCGCTTCTTTCACATCTAGCTCATTAGTTTATACATTTCAAAGCCTAAATACGTGTTAAGAATATCTGAGAAATGCAAATAAAAAAACAGAGCTTGTTTCCATATTTTACTCTGACTTTCACTTATTTCCATACAATATGAATACAGTAGAATATGTGATTCATTGTCAACTATTGGAGCCCGTTTCTGCCTCCCAAAGGCTTGTTGCAACTTAATGTCAGTTCATAAGATCCTACATTAAAATATTTTTAATACAAATTGGAAATGTGTGTCAAAAAGTTAGCTTCAGAGTCTACATTAAGGCACAAAATAATAATTGGCTTAGTAACAAAATATTGCTGAAAACCACTAATGATGGTTAAGTGAGTTAAAAGTCCTAATTACGAGTCATTGCAATAATTCACATCATTGTGAAAACTTACAGTAGAAATTTGATAAATTCCCATTATTGATGTTTGAAAATCCTCAAAACTCACTGTATTGTTGAAATGTGTTAGTTTTTTTTATTATTAACACATTTTTCCACTGAAATTTGTAAATTTCAGTTACCTTATTGAATCTCAGCAGAGATAATATGATTTAATGCAGTTACTGTGGGCTGTTGTTGTTTTTTGTTTGGAAAAGAATCAAACAAGCAACTGGTGCCCTGAAGAAGCCAAATTCTTAAGACTTGTAACTTTAATTGTTACCGCAATAAGTGAGACTTTTTAAGGTCCTACCTTATAAAAGCATGAATTTAAGACTTTTTAAGGATGTGATGGGTTTCTTTTTTGAACTCTGCAAGACGCAAAATGTCCGACAAAAGCCAGAAGTGCTGTATTTGCATATTGTCTGTAAGAAAATAAAAGCCATAAAAGCAAGCTTAAGAGACAAGCTTTCTTTTTATATTTGTATTTCTCCATCTGTCTAACAAGCCAGCACCGCTGCACTCTGTTCGCATTTCATCTTCATGCTAAGAAGAAGGGAGGGGGGGGGGCAAACACAGAGAGGGGGGCAGGCAGAGCAAACATGGCGGTCACGACGCTTGTGCAGCTCAAAGCATGCCTCCATGTTCTCACTCACTTACTTACCTGTTAATGAAGGGAGGGATGCTGCTGTACACTGTAACTTTCACCAGTCTGGCCTCTCGGACGCGCGCGCACACACGCGCGCCGAGTGGCTGAATTTCCAGCGCTCCGAGTGGAGCGCCGCTGTAGGCCAGATGTGGCTTACAGACGCTGACCACGACAAGAATTTCTGCCAAATAATTCCCAGACAGGGAGGCAGGAATACAAAGTCACTGGTGAAAAGACCGAGTGAGCGATCTCTCCCTTCTTGTAACAACTGGCTTTCGCTGCGTCAGCATGTTTGTGGATTTCATGCTCGAGTGCGTGTGGGTGTTTTGTTTGTCTTTTTTTTTTTTTTTTTTTTTTTCCCCCCCCATCTGTTGGTGTGTTGCTGAGGTCATCTAAAAATCTTGTCGCCAGGCCCCCGCCCCCCCATCACTTACAGTAGTGATGGCGTTCAGAGCCGTGTCAGCGCCAATGCTGAGGTCTGAGCCAGGCACATTGTTGGAGACCGTGGCCGGGACCATGACCATGGGCACACAGAACTCGTCATATTTCCCACGAGCCGCTGACAATTCCAGCAGTGACAGGAAGGCCTGCAGGGCAGAGCCAAGGGCTTTAGTAGTGCGAGGGTGCAACTGTGGCAGGTGGGTTTTGGTTTTGAGAGAGGCGCTACTTGCCACAAGAACAAAAAAAAAAAAGGAGAGGAAGGAAAAGGACACAAGTGGACGGTGCCAAGGGGAGGAGCCAGGTCTATCACAACGGACAGCAGCGAAACAGACAGGTACCACTCCACATTCAGCCCCACGAAACACTCATATTCACAAAGGAAGACTCTTCTACTTCCATACATCACAGGAAAGTCGAAGCTGGTGAGCGTCTAAACGGGATTTGCGTGAAATGACTGGAGAGAAGCAGATGTTCACCGTTTCCTAATCAAATCTGTCTCAGTAGGAGAATTATCTATTAAAAATATCTAAATGCTTCAAGTTATTCTCACAGAGCTTCTGCATTTACAGCAAAAATCGAGGAAAAAAAAAAAAAGTCAGCTAATTTGTGCGTCTACTAAAGTCATCAGCGCTCTATTTGCGGTTTTAGGCAGAGAAATGACTTTGAAGCATTGATATGAACACATGGAGCATATGGTGACGTGCTGGCATGAAAGGAATAGGGCTAATGGAATACATCAACGCTAAACAAGATTCAGAACATAAGCACATCTGATATTAGGAGTAAAGAACAACAGCTGTCTGCTTTAATTTGATGAGGAATAACGCTGCAGCTGAAGTCATAAATATACATCTCTAAAGAGCTTACGAGCTTGTAGCCAAAACGAAAGATAGACCTCAGGAGCAAAACGTAAGCTAATAAACAGGCAGCGACAGAAAAGGATTTCAACGTACCTCAAATCCGCCAATTACCAGCAGAGCGTTTATGTTGTACTTTCGCATCTGCTCGGCAATTTTGTCGACATGCTTCGCAGGAAGCGTCCTGAGGAGGAGGAGGCGAATAAAAAAAAAGCTGGTTTTGTATTTATAGTCATTCGATGAGATTTCTAAGAATAATGCTAAAAATCCTCGCAAAAATGATAAAGTCACCAGAATACTAGGAGGATATTCAGGCTCTTGTTTTTTCTTTGGAGCGAAGAGGATGGATTACAGATGTGACACGAAACCCCTTCAGGTCACAGCTGAACACTGTCGCTTTGTAAAACATACCTCAATATAGTTCATTTCCAATAATGTAATGTAACTGATAAAATACTAATTATCCAACAAAAAAAAAAGAAAGAAAAACACCAACCAAGCAATTCAAAAATATTTGCCAAACTGTCAAATTACAGCAAATAATAAAAAAAAATCTAATTATAGTAAATAAAAAAACAATATTTGATTGATAAATAAAACACAAGCTAATAAAAATTAATAGAAAAAAAACAACTAATTTAACTAATAAATTTCACCAAAAAAAACTAGGCAATAAATGAAAAACAACTTACCAATATAAAAAAGATAATAAACAAAAAATAGCCAACAACTGTCAAGATAGATAATTAATTTTAAACAAATGTTAGGTCAAATAAAAAATGGCACGAGATGAAAAACGCAAAAATTAAATATACATGAAACAAATACTACATGTAGCTAACAGAAAAATGACATAAGTAGCTAGCGAACAAGCTAATTGTTTCATTAAACTATAGAAAATAAGACTAATTTACTAAATAAAAACTGAAAGTAAAAATAAGCAACTAATAAAAACATTAACAAACTCTCTTTAGCTCAATAAGTGGAACCTTATTTCTTTCTGAAAAGGTGTTCATGACTTTTTTTCCCTTACATAAATCACAGTCATTGACCTCCACTCCTCTTTCTGTCTGTTTTTAATCTGTGACTAGCTGTACGCCTCATTTTAACAGTTCGATTTCGTCTGAACTTTCTCCAGGCTTTAGTCGCAGCTGCCTAGCAACAACAAACATCTCTCGCCTCACTCAGTGCTGATTTACCAACTTCAAGGAGTTTTATAATCCTTCCCATTTTTTCAACTGATCGCTCTCTGGTTGGAGCCATGTTTTCTTTCCTTGAAGGAGCTCCAACAGCACATTAAGCGCCGAGTTCTCTTAACTGCACCATTGTTTGAATAATTAGACTTGTGCAGGCATTAGTTATAGAAATGTGAATTATGCTTGGATTCTAGCATAATTCACATTTTCTACTTGATCTGGAAAAAATAATGCCCCATTCGTTACACGTAGCATGATTTTTTTAATAGGCGCGTTCTACATAGGGAGAATAGTCAGCTTTTAGATAAAATAGTTTCGTTTCATTAGAACATCAGATGTTTTTCCATATTTTATGTTGCTTTGTTTTCCGCCTTTATAACCTCTAATCTGAACAACAATCATTACAAGAAAAAAAACAACAACTGAGATTTATAGATTTGAGCTTTTTTTGGGGAGATTTTCACCTTTTAGTTCCCAACAGGGAGCCACCCTGTCCAGTCCAGCCTCCAACATCCCCCCATTTAATCTCCTTAATCTGAAAAAAGGACAACAGACACACACGTCTTATTAAACACTGGAAAGTTTCACATTACAAAATGCCTGAAAAAAAGAGAAGTACAGAGCAATCGCGTGATATTATCCAAGTCTGGCAAATGTCAAAGCTACTCGAGATGGTTTAAATTTCTCTACTTTTACGGACGCCCACGTTTAAAATATGAATGGGTCAGAATTATAGTAATTTACTGGCAAAAGCCGAACGCATTCTGTAACACGGAGAGGATGAGTAATGAGTTCTGTGGATTCCAGGCAAAAAAAAAAAAGGAAAAAAGCCCGGCAGTGTTCTGAGCCAACTCCCTCTCATGACCTGAAGCCCTCTGAGGTTTTCTCAGGGGGGGAAAGGACAAAACTAGATCAGTGGGAGGAGTGTGAACCCAGTTCTATCAGTAACAGAACAAAGAATGACAGTCTGGTTTTGGATCAGATTCCCCCCTGCAGGTTTCACAGGCATCTACACTTCATTCACAACTAAATCCCTGCTTGTTTTGCTGAAAAACTGAAGTGGAAATCATCTGCAATTCTACAGAGACGACATTCTGAGTCAGATCACAACTCTCCTGTTGCCATCTGGTGGTGTCCTGTGGTACTGCGTCGGCTCAGGCTAATGGAGGGAAGTCGGTGCTGGAAATTGGTTTACATTAATCTGTGCGGATTATCCCCCGATTATTCTTCAGTGAGAAGAACAAGCAGTGAGAGTGCAATATCTGAGTCATCAAGCCAAAGCAGCACTCCAGATTTCATTCCAATAGGAAATCTTTTTTTCAAGTTATATGATTTCCTCCTTTCGGTCCAGGAGCTCACCTGCCCTTTGTAGAATCCTTCAAAGCCGTCGCTGACGGCAAACATCTTGTGTCCCTCTGAAATCCCCACCCTGACGGCCGACCGGACGGCGGCATTCATGCCCGCCGCGGGCGCTCCCACGTTCAGCACCGCCACGTTGAAGTTGCTCTGCGGGAGGAACACGCGGAGCAACGGGTCAACTCAAGTCAAGTTTAATCTTGTAACACATTTAAGCAACAAGACACTTCATAGCGCTGCAAACAAGCAATAATCATAACATTTTGTGTTCAAAATCAAATACGCTGATCGATATTCCACTAACTACCATTCAAAGGCAGCTCTAAACACACTTTTTTTTTCTTGCTTTAAAAGGAACTTGGTGTTACCCGCTGGGCGTTATTGCCAAAAATTATGTCATGGCATTATTTTGTTTTTGAATGTCTCGATAACAATGTCACAGACAAACACCCACAAGAATATTTAAAAAAAAAACATACAGAAATGTATGCAAGAATCACACAACGCATTTAGTGCGTCTAAGAGAATATAAAATAGATAAATAAATATAAATGCCAACTAAATTTGGCCAACAAAAAAAAAAAATGTCTGAAATCAGCAACCAAGTGCAAATAAAAATGCTTAATGAAACAAACTGTTCAACAGAACATGAGCTTTACGAGACGTTAAAGCTCATGTTCTGTTGAACAGTTTGTTCATGCGCAACTAAAACTAGGAATCTTATTTTAATATAGAGAGAAATCTTCCTTTTAAAAATGCTGAATACTAAAATATAAAGTAAATGCCTGAGCTTACTTCCTAATGACCAGGAACTTTGTTCATTTTCATGTTTTTCCACCTCTCTTTTGTTCCACTGTAGTAATGACTGTCAGTGTTCTGGTTTTTAGCATTCTGGACACCATTGCATTAATCAATGCGACTAAAGATAAACGCATGGGTGAGCTTCTCCAGATCTTTCTGCGACATTAGTCCTTTAATCCTGGAAATGTTCTTCAGGTGATAGAAGACTGAATTTGTAACTGTCTTTATGCGTCTCAGAAGGTGCAGGTCTGGTTTCCAGCTGTAAGAACCGAAGCTGCGTGCCGACTCCGGGTCGTTTCTGCGCTGGAAACAAAGCAGCCGTCAACGCTCACTCACTCACTCTGCAGCTTTGCTAAGTGACACGCCGCACGACGGGGAGGATAGCTGTTGATGTTCCAACAGAGGAAGTCGATGCGTAGCTTCTGGCGTGCTCCCGGGAGCACGTCACAGCTGTCGTTACGGATGGAGAGCGAGTCGGGCTGCTGCTGCCTCCACGCCTCGCTCGGTGTGAGCCGCCGCCCCTCCTGGCTGGGTTGACCGGGTCGGCTCTCAGAGGGAGGCCGAGGCGTCGTCTCGTGTCACATCAACCCAGCTCTGAGCCTCCGGAAGGCCTATTATGCTCACTACAGTTAGAGCTGTTTAGCAAGCAGGTGGATAGTAGCTGTCGGGATTACGTTATTTAATGAACGGCTGCTGAAAACCTGCATCACATGGGTCTAGGCCTGTCGCAATAAGCAGTAGATCAATTCATCGCACGATTAATTAAAACAAGCTTAATAACTGCCATTGGCATAATTTATCATCTGTCCTCCATTTTCTCTCGTTCTACCAAAATCTGGATGATAAAAGTCTCCAGTCTGGTGTTTTGGTCTCAACCAGCCCCCCTTTTTTGAAGGACAGTTTTGTTTACAGACTTCATAATTCATTTTATTTGCTGTTTGTATTGTTTGGTTTACTTATTTAGGGTATTTAAAATGACACCCAGCTCCTGTGTTAAATGTTCAATAGAATTTAAAGTTTATCTTTATCGTGATAAACTTTATTTATGATAAACAGCGGGGATGTGAGCGCCAGTCATCTATCTTTTCCTTCCTTTTGAAATTATTATCAATATTTTCTTTTCTTTCTCTCGCTCTTTTTTTTTTTTTTTTTACAGTGAATTGTGTAGCCCAAATTAGTATTTCTGGATTTAAAAGTATATTATTACCATATTTTTGTTATTCAGCTCAACATGATAACTGTTAAACTTATAAAAAAAAATTTTTTTTTTTAGCTATTTGTTAACTCACTTTGTGGCTAAAGTTAAAAACTTTAGCATAAGACAAATAATCTGTGAAAATAATTGACCTCCTCTGCCATCTTCCATCCCTTCCAGTACTAACAGAAGTACACAGCTCAGTCAAAAACAACCAATCAGAGCCAAGAGAAGGGTCATAGTGCTGCTCACATACCCCCCCCGGACTCTGCAGTATCTTCCAGACATCATGAATGCTAAAGTTGGTTAGCATGGTCACCAATGATGGCAGATAAACGTTTTTTCTGGAAAGGTAAGTTGTTTCTCCATTAGTACATTTAGCAGTGTGTACATGAGCCTGATTGACAGCGTTTATACACACTTCCTGGCTCTGACTGGTTGTTTTTGACCAGGAGGGGATCATTTCTGGAGATCTGTAGTAGCTCAGGGAGAAGACGGAGGAAGTTCAGTTGTCTTGCATCTGATCACATGTTGGTTGTGACCCCTAAATGGCTAAAGCTACATATTTAGAGAATTGCTTTGCTTTTTTATTGCTTCTTGTTTTGCCAAGAATCCAGCAGCAGCAGCACGGTGTGTGAGGCCTGTACTATCTGAGTCATTCTTTGTAGCTAGAACCTTAGGACAGTAATAAATAATTTAGCTTATCAAAGGGTTGGGGGAGGCTGTTTCGGCTCTCGGGCAGCAACCTGCTCCTTTGGTTGTGTGTGAAAGTCGTGCGCGCTGCGTTTTCAACTCACAACTGGCAGCTCAGACTCGGGTTTGCGGTGAGCCAGCAGTTTGTACGTCCTCAGGTTGTTTTCGAAACTCCTGTAAAACACGGCGAAAGACAGTCAGCTCTCCTGTTCGATTCGAGGAACGCGTCAAGACATTTTTGCTTCCATTTAAACTCTTCTTCTCCTGCTTATGAGCTATAGCAACACACACCAGCTGTCCAGACTGATGTTAACCAACCAAATCGTCACATCTTCTTTTCTACTAATGCTTTATTTGGAGCTGAGATTTCTACGTCAGCCATACCTGCCCCGAAGTTTGACGGCCTCCTCAAACCGTTTCTGGTCCATGGCTTTCTGGACCTCTTGAGTCTGAGGAAAAGAGAGAAAAAATAATAATGTTTGCATTCAGTTTCATACATTTAAAGCATATGAAACAAAAGTTAACCGCAATCCATTTCTCTCTTGTGGCCGAGAGCCACAATGTCAGATTAAAATGCATTTTAGTTGCATATAAACTTACTTTGGAGACACATTCTAATCTGAGACACTTTTACCATGAACTGATGATAATGGAGCACATATAAAGACCAAAACTTGAATGCCTGTTGTTCTATAAACAAAACAAGGTTGTTCTGGCGTATATAATACCTTCCTTTCAAGAAGAGGTCAAATGAACGTGTGGCCAATTACGGCATATAGAGAACATGGGCTTCTCCTCACAGATCACAAATATTGTGTCTGTTTTGTTATCAAAACAAATAAGGAAGTGGACAAGGACACAGCACAGCTGATGTCAAGGTAACAATAGATAGTATCACAATCAGCAGCCAGGCAGTTGCAGGTGTTGTTTGTGAGCATAAAGTGTTTTTCCTACTGTTACAACACATCCTTAATACTGATTTTAAAAAGTACTTGCTCCATTTGCAGATTTTACTTATGACATGTGAAAAATGTCTTGTTATAAGTGAAGCAATCTGCCAATGGAACTAGTACTTTTTCCATTAATATTAAGGAATTATTGACTTGAAACAAGCTTCTATATCCTGCTAAAAAGTTACTTTCAAGTTAGTCTTTGTCTTATTTCAAGTGTACTAAGATATTTGCACAAGAAACTAGACCAAAGATTTTGTGTTTCTGCAACGTAGGCAGAAATGAAAATACATTTAAGCCTAAACACAAAGAAAAGAAAGAACAATGATATTTGTCATATTACCTGACTGTGATCTATGATTGAAAGAAATCACTTATGAAAGACATAACGAACGGAAAAGTAAGATTTTCCTGTTTTTATTGAAATAAAAAATATTCAGATAAGAGCAGAAATCTTCCCAGGGACATCTGCCAAATTCCAAACACGACTGGCCAACAGAACAACAAAGCTCTTTTCTGTTCCTGTGGAGATGATTAGCTGTTACATCATCACTCTGGCAGTCATCGCCAGAACGCTTCAAAAGATCATTAACCATCAACGCCTCTTTCTCAGACAACATTTTAGACGTTACAGCCCTTCTGAGCCCAGTTGGCTCCTTCTCAGCTCCTGTGCGTTGAAAACTTAAGGGGTGTGGGGATGTCTTGGACCGTTTCCAGCTCAGCGCTACACTCACCGTCTGAACACACTCCATCAGAGGCACGCGCACCGACTGGTTCCCGCAGAGAGAGACCACACAGGCCGGCGTGTTGGCGGTGGTCTCCAGGAGAGCCAGGATGGCCTCCACTCCCATACGACTGGCCTTTTACGGGTGGACAGGAACAGACAACAGTGCGTTATTATCGCTTTATTTTTGCATGCACGTGTTTATTAAAACATTTAAATCCTGTTCTGTTTGCTCCTTTCCGGTTCATTTTCCCTTCTTGACCTATTTTTGGTAGGCTTGTAGTACGGGCGTAGAAACGCGTCTGCACGAGTCGTGCCCTCAGCCTCGAATCTCATCATGTGCTTAACTCAAATCCCCGACACCATTTCCTTTAAGACAAACACACTGAGGCTTTACCATGAAATACTCTACCGCTACCATTACAACTCCAAATGTTTACATATTCCTGTGTAGAGCTTCCACTTAAAGTGTTACAGTTTCCTACAATGTCACTGATTCTTGTTTAGTATTTAGTCAATATGGGAACGAAATTAAGGACGGAATTTTTTTTTAATTAGGGCTGGATAAAAAGGCTGAAAAATGTATCGCGATATAAGCGTTTCAGTCGATATCGATGATTGTTTAGTTGTTTTTGTTTTAAATATCTGAACTACAGCCAAACTAGTGACTTTTTCTGTTTTATCCAGTTTTCACTTCATGACCTTATTTTTTATTTTTAAGCACTTATTGAAAAGGTTGTTGCTAGGCAACCACAAAGTAAGCGAGTTAGTTACCAAATTTGCTTAGCTGGCTGTGAGAGGTTGAGCGACTAAAACCTTTCCTCTGCCTACATCTCCCAGAATGCCATGCACTACTGAATCGGGGTTCAGTTAAGTTATTGAAAAGTCTATCGCAGGTATTATCTATTGATATTGATCACATGTATATCTATATCATGATATATATTGTTATTGATTTATTGCCCAACCCTATTTAAAATCTATTAAAAATCCTAAAGTGAGGATTTTTTTTATTCCACTGTTTTTCCAGAATTATTGTTTTTAAAATGTGTCAGATTTATTACATTTGTAAAGCAAATTGTCTGAAGCTCTTTGGCTCTTTAATTGGTATACTCCAAACTAGAAGTAAAAAACTGAACGGTTCAGTAAGAGCTTTAGTTGTTTAATCACAGCATCCCTGGTGAAGATGTGTAAAGTTTCTTAAAATAAATTAAATTATGCATTACTAATAGCATAATTTCACACAGAAAATCTTTGACAAATCAAGCCTTATAATTGAGTACAAGTATTCAATGTGGGGGGAAAAAGCAGCATTAATAGGTACATAATTCCTATTAAATAAAATTCCTGAATCGTGTTTGTATGGAGGGCCAAAAGGGGCCAAATTAAATCATAAAAAAATATGTATTCCAGCCCACAGTCAAAGCCAGAACACAGTTGATTAAAACCTTTTAAATGCTTTGGATTGACAATGATTTGCAAATCCAAAAAAAAAAAGACTTGTACAAAAGTCTTTCTTGTTCTTTGAAATCTTGCACATTTTGTTTAATATTGAGCAGAAAAAAAAATATGTTCAAGAAATGTATTTGTGAAGTTTTAAAAAAATAATAATTTTTTGTGCTTCCATGTTAAAGATTTTGGTCATCACAGCCAAAAGACACCACTGAAATACATAATTCATTATCTGAATCAGCTATAATAGGTTTGCATTTTAATGATTTAATGACATAGTTCATCAATTAATTGCCTGTCAAATAAATTAAACATGTATTTCATGGTACATTTAATTATTTATGTATTTAATTTTGTCACTTTTCGCCCTGCATATTTTTGTAGTTTGTATTTTATCAGAGCGACTTCTGATTAGTAATTTGTGACTTCCTGTTTAATCTGGGATGTTATTGCCCCATTCTTCCTAGTTTAAATTCAAATAATAAAGATTTTATTATTTGCCTTACACACAAGTTAGGCAAATGTGTGCAACTTCATTGGCATGACCGTGAGAAAATAGCTGAATAACATCAATGTGCCCACGTTTACAGTCAGTGCAACAAATGAAGTTGAATGAGGATGCATTTAAAAAAAGATCACTACTAGATAACTGCAGCAAACATTTTAGTATGCAATGATGCAACAGCAATTAAAGATTAAACAGTTCTACTTTATAAACACTTTTTTTTTTTTTTACCAGGGATTCTAATAATCGTGCAATTGGCGCTAGTGTAGCTTTAGAAATGACTTTAAGGAAGAATGTGAAATAATTTATCCATAGCCCTGCTTTCAGAGCTAGCTTTTAATAACGTTGGCATAACAGAAATGTGGACTGGTTTGTTCTGGACCCTTAAGGTAAATTCAAGGCCATGATTGTTTATGCTTTCTTTTTTTTTTTAATAAATTGGTTTTGTGTGAAACTATAAAGTGTAGTATTTACGGGTCATTAAAAAATTTTTTTTTTTTATGGTAATGCACTGACTATTTCAAACTGCAGTAACTCAGCCTGTACTTCAAATATTATGAATAATCTCAAACTTTCTATCTGTTCAGCCTGATGTTGAAGAAACAAAAAACGAGAAACCATGGTGACAATGGATATCTTTCACATCATGTCCCGAATACTTCATTTGATTAACAATAAGAAATGAAAGCAATGTGCTAGGTTGTTTTTTTTTTTTGTCTCATTCCTCCTTGTGAACCTACCAAGATGCGGTCAAAAGCAGACGGCGTCCCTCCTCTCTGCACATGGCCCAAGATGGTGACCCGTGTGTCAAAGCCCAAGTTTTTGACAACAAGCTTTTGATGACAACACACAAAAGGATTTAGCAGCAGGTATTGTTGCGGAAAACCATCAAAAACCACTTTGTATATGCAGAAACATTCAAAAATAACTGGGCACATCACACACTAAAAACACAGGCACAATATAAAAGCTAAAGAGAAGGGGAAACTGCAAAGCACAAGCAAGCCATTCTAATTTTTCAGTCATGTTAGCTAAATAGCTTGTAGCCCATAGAGGAACCCAGGCAGGATGTGAACCATTAAAAAGAAAAGAAAAACCCAAGAACTGATAAAACAATAAAACTTTAGACTTTATCACCAGTTAGTTGAATGAATGAGAAAACTAATGTGTGAAAGCAGGTGTAAATCATAGAGATGCACCGAGAACGAGGACTTGATGGAAACAAAAATCAACAAGTTAACAGCAACACGTTTGCGCTAACAACTTCCACTTGTTGGGAGTGGAAGTTGTTACGATGGGAAATAGACTCAAAGATACCGGTTTTATATCAGTTGGGATGTTCAAAATAAAGCCTGGGAATCCACAACACAAACGCCAGCCTCGCTAATTACAAAATATTTTACATGCTGAAGGCAATTTGCTAAATGCTAAAGCCAGTTTAAAATGTCACCGCAAAGGTAATTTTGTCTCTGTTTTCAAATAATATGAAATTGCTGTTTTACAGATACTGCCGTTTAAAACTTGTTAACCACAGTGGGAGCAGATTTGAACTTTTTTTTTTTCTTACACTCATTACTTCACCTCCCTTCAGCTAAACATGGACATATTTGGTATTCATGGAGACATGAAGACTCTTGGCTAGAAGCTGATAAAAAGGATTTGGACGTTTGAGTTGAGCAGGAAGCATTTGAGTTGGACAGATGTCAGTGATCAAGAACATTCTGCAAAAAGACATCGTATGGAGCTCCGGTAGTGCCAAAAAGTATATATTTTTGTGGTTTTATTTTTTCAATAAAACATTTGTTTTTTTTACTCAAGATTTCCAAAGAATACGCTTGAATTAAAGTCAAATATAACAGTTTGTTATTGTTTTATTATGTGATAAAAAAAATTAATGTGTGCGTTAAAAAATATATATATATCAAAAACAAAAAAATGTACACATGTAATATTAAGTTTAGTAAATTTAGTAAGTAAAAATGCAGGAAGTCCCAAGTTTTGTACTTGTTTATGTATTTTTCACTAAAACTTCTGTAAATATGCTTCAGTTTACCTCAGGTGCATCAGTCTTTGCACGGTCAGGTTTCCAAAAGTTCAGTCTCATTTATGATACTTCTAGAAGGTTTTTATACTATGTAATGACAAAAGATTTCTGACAAGAAAACATCCAAATTATTATACTTTCCATCCTAATTCTCTCTGAAACAATAGCAGCTATTGTGGTACTTAGACGTGTGATGGAGTCCTGTAAGAGTTTATTTCGATACCAAGATTATTGAAATAGAGTTAGTAATTGCTGAGACAAACGAAGTTGGATTTGGGCGTGTTATTTTAAACACAAACTTCCGAAAACCCTGCGGGGCTCAAGTTTTAACATGCATGACATAATGTTTCAATTTAATTCAAACAACGAGTTACACAACAACAAGCAGGCTAGCATGTTTAAAATGCTATTCTTTAACTTGAAATTTAGCTTTGAAAAGAAGCAGAATAGAAGCAGATGAAAAAGTTTCTTAAAATATGAAGATATTACATTGACAAAAAAATAAATAAATTCTGATCGGTGCATCTCTACTAAACAAGTGGCAGCTGGTTTGGGAAAATGTGTGTTTGGTTTAATGAGTGTCCTGCTGTCGTTAAGAGTACAGAACCGTGAAAGCCTTCTTACCAAACTAGCAAGTGTGCCTGATAGAGCATTCCAGAAACACAGCAACAGAGTCAAAAGCCACACCGGGGCAGAGGGTCAGAGTCATACAGGAGGCTGGAGGCTCGCTGCACACAGCTCTGTACTTACATTCTTAATATAGTCAGTTGTAATGGCTTTGTTGTTACGGTCAATCGCCCCTTCGGCGACAATTATGATATTCAGCCTTTTCATCCCTGCGCGGTTCTACAAAAGGAGGGCGTGGTGGAGAGACAACATGACAGAAAAACTGAGTGTGTGGCTGTGACGTGGGCTTTCAGAAGCACGGGAGCCAAAAACAGAGAAAGAACAGCTTCCTTCATGATATAATCAGCGGTGTCCTGCTTCTATCGCTGCTTGTCAACACTTTTGCTGCGTGAGATTTAAACGCTGTTGCTAAACAGCAGCAGTGAACGTTCGGGTCAGATCTGGTGGCATCGGCTGGGTCGCCGTGCTTCTGGCTTCCCCTTCTTCTTTCCACACTCGTGTACTCACATCCTTGACAATACTAGAAGTTATAGGCTTCCCGTGCCTGTCAATGGCTCCCTCTGCTACTATGATTATGTTCAGCCTTGTGCCCCTGGAACGGGTCTGGATTACAAAACATTGTGAGGTTTTCAAACAGGAAAAACACTGAAACTTCCACACTCGTGGATCTGAAACATCAGATAACTTATGTATTAATGTTTTGGGGGGGGGGGTTTGTGGAGAAATAAAACTAGTCATTCAAATGGCTGGTATATTGGTTCATTTTTGCTGCTGTGGGAATGCGACGGAGTTACCGCAGATAGTTTCTGGCACATCTTCTCCTCCCAGCCGTCCTCTGGAGGCATTTCAGGAATCAGAACCCAGTCGGCGCCACAAGCCAGAGCGCTCACCAAGGCCAGGTAGCTGCCGTGTTCCACACAGATACGTCAGCTTCATGCGAGTACCGCTGGCACACCCACTGAGTCTGCTGTTTATTTTTCTTACCCACAGTGTCTGCCCATGACCTCCAACACAAACGTCCTCTGGTGGCTGAAAAGGCCGGATGATGAATGTGGAATCAGTGCAGGATTGGTGTTGGAAACTAAAGAGATGCAGCATTTTTTGGCTCTCACCTCTGTGCGGTGGTCATGATGGCGTCTACCACCTCGATGATTCTGTGCAGGGCCGAGTCGGTGCCGATTGTCATGTCGGTTCCACAGAAGTCGTTGTCGATGGAGCCCACCATCCCCACGATGTGCAGGGCCGAGTACTTCTGCACGGCGTCGGCTTCGATCAGACCTGAAGGGACCAGGAGGGTCTTAGAAACTCGTTCAACTCTTTGGTTTCATCACATGTTTCTTTCTGGCCCCTTGAAGCCAGAAACAAACTGTTTCAGCATTCCTTTGGGTGGCAGTATCATGTACCTTCCAGTAACAAAGGGCCATTTTATACGACAGTCATGTGACTGTGTTACCTTCAGTTGTTATAAAAATACTACATAGAACAAATATGACTCTAAAGAAATTTGAGTTAAAAATTTGAAATTGGGCCTCTGTCTCTTTAAGCTCTTCCTGTAATTCAACTTTCAGAAAGCTGTCACAACATGGTTCTACTATTAACCCTTTACCAGAGTTTTACTGAGAAGTAGCTCCTATAACGAGCTCAGCTAATGCTCAGTTCCACCAGGTGTTTGCTAATTGCTGCTGACTAGTCTGCAGGAGCTGCCCTGGAGAATAAAACTTCTTATGGCTTTGTTTTATAGCCACTGTTCCATAGAGTCAACAAACTACAGATTGTTGCCATGGAGAGGGATGTATCGGTTTCCCTCCTGGTCCTGTTACTTCACAGCTCGATGTCAGATAAGAGGAAGACAAAGATCAAATGTATGGATGATATGTGGGTAACTTAACAGATTTGGTTGCAATTTATTTAACGGATTTCTGCGTAAAAGAGGTTACATACAAATGCGTGCCTCACCTTTGAGAATTGTTTGCACAAACACATTTTAAAACGATGTGGACTTCTCAAATATCCACCGTTTCCTGTTGGTTAAAGTAAAAACGGCTGATATTTTCGGTTGTGTTCCACTACCTTGCTGCACCAGCTCAGAGAGCAGGCCGCTCCATTCCTCCCTGAACAGGTTGGCCCCCGTCAGACTGCCGTCGCCGCCGATCACGCACAGGTTGGTGATGCCGCGCTCCACCAGGTTGTGAGCCGCCTTCAGGCGGCCCTCGTGGCTGCGGAAGTCTTTGCAGCGGGCGCTGCCGATCACAGTCCCACCCTGAAGGCAGCGGAGAAGAAGGCAGGGGAAGCATTTCTGGTCTAAATCAAAAGGTGTTGACGGAGAACTCTGGTTTCTCTCAGTCCTACTAACAAACGATAAAAACAACATTTTTTTGTGTTTTCTCTTTTAAAACAGTTCATTCTAAGCAGATGCATGTTTATTACCACTTGTAACATGCTGGAGACACTCTCCCAGGTGGCTTCTCTTATGTTGTCCCCTCCGTCCACCATCCCCTGATACCCCTGAGCGGAAAACATGACAGGAAATATGTCAGGACCTGTTTGTCTCCGTAATTCATGAAAAGGCAAGATGCAAACCAGTTAGTGCAGGTGACAGGAAACAAACAGCAATACTGAAAGAGTTGCGGGAATTTTTGGTAAATACGGGTTGTCTTCTACAGTGATGATATAGCAGAAGGTTGCTTTCACATAAAAATCATTTCGGGATGACTAAAATCTCCCAAAACCTTTTTAGTTACAGTACAACTGAAAATGTTAAGTCAAAATCTTAAAATATATGTTCAGCATAGACTTTGCACATTGCCATGCCAACGGTGAAACATGGTAGTGGCAGTAGGTCTGCAACCATAGCCAATTTTGCTAGACGATAAATTGTCCCAGAAGTTATTGTGATAAATGATAATATTGTCATTTTGAGATCTTTTTCAACTGGTATAACAACAAAAGCATAATAATGCAAGTAAACCTCAGAGATCAACAAACTTTCATTTCCAAAAAACTTTTCACAATTTTAATGAGAAAAATGGTTGGATAATTATTAATTATTTTTGTGTTGGTGTTTATATTGCCTCTTCATTTCCCTAATATTACGACTTTATTCAGGTTTCCTCGTCAGCCACATAATTCAAACAGAGTCTCTAGACCTGTTAGAAACATTCTGTTTCTGAATCGAATTGTGACCCTGCAAAATCGGAGTCAAATTGTTAGACACTGAAAGACTTGCATCTCTACTGACCCTTATAGAGTTGGCCTGAATTCAAAGTTCAAATAAATAGGAAAAATAGAAAAGAAGAAAAAGAAGCGCCTGTCAGACAAGATAGCGGCATTGGGCGTGCTGACATCACTGGGAACTCTGGAAACCCAAGGAGTGCATAGGTGGGGGAAAAAAAACTGATTTTCCAATAATATGATTAATGGATTCAATCAATTCATCACCCAGCTCTACCATGATGTCATTATTTTTAACATCACAATGAACT
This sequence comes from Xiphophorus hellerii, assembly GCF_003331165.1. Classification (NCBI taxonomy): domain Eukaryota; kingdom Metazoa; phylum Chordata; class Actinopteri; order Cyprinodontiformes; family Poeciliidae; genus Xiphophorus; species Xiphophorus hellerii. Next base: position 6,189,872 of record NC_045692.1, read on the forward strand.
AGAATTTTAACAGGGGTGTGTACACTTTCTAGATTCACCATTTTAGCGCTACTCTCCTTCATATGTAAGGTTTGTCCCTCGTCACTTTGTGAGCTGCAGGAACAGTACGGCGTTCCCGTCAGCCACCCGCTGAAGCCTTAAGTCCGTTATGTAACGGCATGCGGCGTGAGCTGGGACAGATGAACTGGGATCACGGTTCGAGCAGCAGAGCACGGCTGTTGCTTCCTAAATCCTCTCCCTTTGGTACTGATCCGTACCTGCGCAAACGCTGGTCGCATTCATGTGAGATCAATCCACTTCACGCTTAAAAACCAACACCTCCTCATGAGCGAGAGCAGTCATAACTAATTTCACACGACAGCATTTTGTGCAGAGTCATGCTTTCTGTTGGACCTGTGAAGCGGACGGGCTCACCTCATGAATAAAATAAACTTTAGCTCCCACGTACAGCCCCATTCGGACCACGGCGCGGACTGCCGCATTCATTCCTGCAGGAGGAGAGGAGGGAAGTGACACAATGCTCATAATAATTGACAACAGAGGAGCTTTGCTGTAATGCAGTGCAGCTATAGTGTAGGAGAGGGAATGCATGCTTAAGTGTAAGCTCAGAAAATTTCTGTTTTGTAGACTTCTGTGGTTTAGGTCAGTCTGTTTCTTATTGCAGAGTTGAAAGCCTTTTATGGGCACAATGTCTTCCAGCTCGTCCCTACCCTCTCTCTGTTACAGTGCGGTTTGTACAAAGTGCGCTCATTAACGAAGAAACTCTGCTACGCGATCTGAGAGTAAATGTAGGGTCAGGAGACCGGAACGGTTAACGCTTCGCTCGCTGGGGGACGGACAGAACCCGGCCGACTGGATCAGCTCTAAATCAACAAATTTCTCAAAAACCGGTGGGCTGCCGGAGGGTTGTTGCTTAGCAACGCAAAAGTTGAGGCTGTTGGACAGCAGGGGAGAGCATTTACGAAAACAGTCTGTGCATCTGCTGGGATTTTTATTTATTTTTTTGTACTCAAACGCTCCTTGGTATTTATTTGATAAATAGTGCGTTTAACTTCAAAGGAGGTAAAGTTTTTGCAATGTCCTGGGGAAAAACAAAAAGTTAGAAAAAGGATTGTTCCGAAGGGTATCTTGAAGAACTCATTCACAGTCGAGTCAAACGACCTGTTGAGCGGTTACATAACGGTGCACACTAACGCCTATTGAGGAGTCTCTCCCACTCGTCTCCTCTGAGGTTTTCGAGGCCCGGATCCAAGCACCCGATCTCTCGTTCTGCATGACTGGCGCTTTCTCCAGCGCGCCGCGCACAAAGCCTGGAGCAAAAAAGGCCTGAACAGTGCCCCGACGACTCCTGTCACGCATACGCAACGTTACTTTGCTCTGGGATCCGCTCAGGGTGGGCTTAAGATCAAAACCAACACACAAAAATCTATTCTTAGAGTTTTTGGTTTTTTCTTTCTAATTAACTACTTTGAAGTTTTCAAACTCTATATTAAGAATTGAATTAATTGCATCTGGAAAAGAAAAGTAAACTTTGATCTTCCCTATATCAGATACTTAAAAACATACACGTTTTTTTTAAATTATTATTCCAAATTCATCATATGCACCAAAACAAAGAAAATATGCTATTTACGTTCTAAAAATGTAGCCATTTTAATTTGATGCACGGGTCTAAATGACTGATATTGCTTCACTGTCTGTGGAATTCAAAACTAAAGATATTTTCAATAGAACACGCATCACATCCTTCCTCTTTTCTACTGTTGTTCATCACTAATAACGCCAACATTGGCTGTACGCCATATTTGTATAGAAGGTCTTTATTTCGAGACAAAAAGTAGTTCAGACCATTTTTAAAAAAAAAATAAAACAAACCATCGACTAAAAAAGACAAACACATTTATGACGAAGCAGGCAGTTATTAAGATATTTTTAAAAAGCTCGAGGTATATTATGCTGCAGTTGACTGAGCTCCTACTATCCGAGTCCGACACGAGTTTAATAATTAGACATGGAAACGGTGCGTCTGAATAAACATATGCTGATGAATAGTGAGGGCTGACTAGAGTAGAATTAATAAATTTGTCTAATTATTAAGTTCAAAATGCACTCCTTAGAACAGGGGTGGGCAATCCTGGTCCTCGAGGGCCGGTGTCCTGCAACTCTTAGATGTCTCCCTGGTCCAACACACCTGAATCCAACAGCTGAATCACCTCCTACGTGCAGTCAAGTTCTCCAGAGTCCTGCTAACGACCTCATTATTTGACTCAGGTGTGTTGAAGTAGAGATGCATCTAAAAGTTGCAGGACACCGGCCCTCGAGGACCAGGAGTGCCCACCCCTGCCTTAGAGGCTGAGCGCGTTCGCGTTTTTGATCAATAAGAGATGAGCCGGTGGAGCACGTGACTAAGAGTTTCCTCTGTGACGCAGAAGCGGCCGGGTGCAGCTCATCACGTACACAGGATGGAGGCTTCCCGCCGCTGGCCCGCACTCTGCTGCCTAAACCTCAGCTCTCACCTCCCTCAACATTAGCTCAGCCTTCCAGGGCTGCTGGCCCTGAAAGGCGAGCAAGCCGCTGCCGTGACGAGCAGCGCGCCCGCGACTTTCACTTCCTCGTTCCCATTAAATGCACCACAAGATAACTGACGACCTTCCAGCACCTGGTGGAAAACGCAGCACGCAGCTCGACCTTGGCATCTCTCTGGGCTGCTCGGTTTCGGAGAGTTTGAGGATGCGGACGCCAGAGTCGTCACGTTGCGTCATGTTAGCATCTCAGCTAACAGCTGCCTCTTCCTGGATGATTCAACATCACGCTTTTAGTTTGCTGGAGACTGAAGGGCCCACTGCGCAAAGCTTTACAGACATATTGTTGCATAAACACGGTCTTTCTTACCACTGACAACACAGCATCACTGCCGAGGGGGTGTTATGTTCGCCCTCTACGGGCATGTCTGCATTAATGCATAGTAACCTCGAAAAACCCCTGTGTCCGTGCATGCGACAAGTTACCTTGAGCATCTCCTCCGCTTGTGAGCACTGCGATGGCTTTCCCCGCTCCCGACAGGTTCTCAAAGAATATCTTCTTGCTGTCCGGCTGCGCCATTTTCTCGACTGGTTAGTATTTGTTTCGGGTCAGAGTAGTTAAAAGTCTCCTAACAATTCTGTCCAGGTTGCGGCGAAAAGTGATGAAGGGCAGCAGTCTTCACAGCCCCATCTGCCGATAGTATGGCCGTTGTGCTTCTCGTGTCTCTGTTCCGCGTCTAAGCCGGCGAAGACGAGTCGTCGCGTTGATTGGCTGACCGACGCACTAATCACGTTCTTACTCTATGGGCCTCAGCTTGGTGATGAACCAATAAGACGAGACGTAGCTGGCAATGTGGGCGGGCTGAGCAGTGCAAGGTGCGTGATTCGATGTGGCTGTGGCGTAAACCCAACTTTAAAACTAGGTTTATGCCGCTTTGAGTCACCAATTCTGAAACTCTTAATCCGTGAAAACTTCCCACACGTTTTCAGACGTATTTTATTACATTTTCTTTGGAAACTATCCACTTTCTACCCATTTTCTGTCAATTATCTAACCCTTTTTTTTTTTCATTAATGTTTCTATTTTCGTTATATTTGTTTTATATGCCGCTGCTCTGACCCAGTGCCGTCCCAAGGCTTCACAGGGCCCTAAACGTGAAGATTTTACGACCTTCCCACAACAATTGTTTACTACGGTTCAACAGGTCCTCTTATGTAATCTATATGTTTCTGCATTATACATTTAACTTGCATAGTTAAATGTGCAAAAATGTGTATTTTTATTTATTTTTGTGTTTGTGGTGCAACAAATTAGTGTTTGCTCAGTTTAAATCCCACGACTCGTGTAATATATGTTTGACTCGATAGCATACAGAATGTGACATGTTCAAAAATGTAAGTTGTCCAATAAAACACTTTTTGCAATAAGACTAATGCCCCCATCCTGGTGTGGGGGGGCATACCAGCTGCTTAGTCTGCACTCTCCTTTGAAAGGTTAATTATTCAAAGTCTAGGCTAAAAAGTTTTCTAAATTTAAGGGATGACCCAGTATCTACACATAACAGATGGTATAGAAGATAAATAACTCTTAAATTAGATCTTGGAGTATTTGTTATTTTCAGATTTTAATTTTTTTTAAAAAAAATCCAATTTCTTTAGTCAAATTAATTTAATAACCAATATAAAAGACAAAAGTTTGAAGGACAGAAAGTAGAATTTTGGCCAAAACAACATAACTCCCAATAAGCCAACTATAAAAAAAACTTTATTAGGTACACCTGTTGAATTTCTTGTTAGCAAAAAAGGTGAATTGGCCCATCACATACCAGCACATATGAATCTATAAATATAATAAACGCGTGGAACCTTGAAGCAGATGGACTACAGCAGCAGAAGACCAGATCTGAACATAAAACTGAGACTACAGTTCGCACATAACAAAATTGGACAATGACAGACTGCAAGAGTCACAATTTCAGTCAGAAATGGCTGATTTGGTTTGAACAGCAGATGTGGGGCCATTATTGCTGATCATGTCCATCCCTTTTTGACCCCAGAGTGCCAATTCTATGATAGCTTCCAGCATGTTACTGCACTGTACATAACAAAGCTCCAATAATCTAAAACCGGTTTCTTGAACAGAACTCCAATGTGGCCTAAAGTCATTGAGGTCTTTTTTTTTTTTCTTTTTCCTGAACTGGAGATTCACATATGAGTATCCATTTGTCAAATCTAGCAAGTGTGTGATGCTTTCATGACAATATAGACTCAAATTCCTCAGAAATGCTGAGCAAAAAAACCGAGACAGTTGTCAAAGGAATATGGGGTGGAAACCAGCGGCAAAGTGAGGACATTGTAGAAAACCTAGTCCACAAAAAAACAAAACAAAACAACAACAAAAAAAAGTAGCAAAGGTTCAAAAACTCCAGAAGACCTGAAGCCCAGAAAATCACAAATGTAGACCACTTAAAAATAGTCCCAGGTGAAGGTATTGGAAGTGAAACAAATGAGAAAATGTGGTTGCACAACAGAATATTGTATATAACTTGAAAACAGATAGAAAGAAGATGGCTGAGCAGTTACAATAGGGGTAATATGATTATTATTATTGGTGGTGTTGTTGCTGCAGCATTGTAGTTATGTGCTATTAGGCCATATGCATTTGAATCACCACTTATTCCACTAAGTACTAAAACTCCTAGACCAGGAGAATTAGAGCTATTTTTATTAACTATCCACATATTGAACTGGTTTGAATTACTAAACAACATTGATCACTTTTCAGATCTTTCTCTCTTTGGTTGTCTTCTCTTTCTTTTTACACATAACTCAGGTAACTCCTCCATAAACATGACTTATTCCCTATGAAATTCAAAGCCATTTTTCCAGACCTGCACCAAGGTTGCAATGTTTAGTTATTAGTGGTTCTTTTATGCTTCCTTTAATAATCCAATTTGATTTGTGCTTGCTGCAGAGGTTCATTTCATAGCAGACTCCCAGTGTGAGTCATGCAGTTTGCTCTGCCATACTTACTATAAAGCACTCCATGCTGAATTTTCCAGGAAGTCCTCTCAGTTTAACATAAAAATGTGCAATTAGCGGCCTCGGATTGTGGCTCAGTGTCTCCACCGTGTGGCTGTTAGCGCAAACTACATGTATTTTGTTCCTCTGCCATATATGATGGAAAACTAATTATTGTGCCGGCTCAGAAAAACTCACATAAAATGTGCTTCGCTTTCAAATTCATAGGAAAGGACGTTGGTTGGCCAACAAATGTGGGAGGCTGGGTCAATGTCGTAATCACCCACTAGAACAAGAGTCCAATGGCAAATCTGTGACTGATTTTTGGAGAAGTACATCAATTATTGCACACACTTTCCATCTAACTCAGACATTTTTTTGAACTTACAATACTGTGTCTTTTTCTACTTTGTTTCAATAAAAATATTCCATGTCTAATTAATTGCAGGACCGCTGGAAAGAAAAATAATGCACAATAAAAAAAACCCCAAAACCACTTATTTGACATGTATTTACTTCAATAAAAGGTACTAAACATTGCCTTTTCGGGGCAGTTGTAGGAGCAAGAGTCTGTGAGAATAAATTATCTTTTTTAACTACATCTAATTTCACCAAAAGGCCTTTTGTAAAGTCTCGGTCAAAATAGTGACGTTTTTACGTTTGTGAAGAAAGAAATATGCTCAAGGCTTTAAAAAAAAAAAAAAAAAAAGCAGCTTTCGCAGTAGAGAGTTGACACCAGAAAAAAAAAAAAACAACTACATCCACAAAGTTTGTTTCAATCAGAAACAGTGGTTAGAACGGCCTGATTTCACATTAAAGTGACGAGAGTTCTGGTACAATAGTCTACATTAGTAAAAATGTGTCTGACAGTAAAATGCAGCTGACATATCTACAAGTTAAGTAATACGCTCTTCCAGCACATATGACAACGTGCCACAGTCATTTCCCCTGAAAGGCTGTGTGCCATTTCAGATGTGGGCCACGACTGTTTGGGGACAGGAAGGGGGGGACGCCGCACGCACGTCACTACAGATTCTGTGTTCCTGCTTGAATACATCAGTTTTCATCTGCGTCTGTGAATCTCGCGAAGACAGCGATCTCTGCCCTCGCGATCGATTCAGACGTTTTGGTGTCCGAGGGAAAATTCAGTTTGAAAATGTCTCACACGGCATGTAAAATCCCGAAGAAGTTTGTTTAGTTTTTGTCAAATGCATTCTGTTGGGGGTTTGAATGGTTGGATCTTGGCAAAAAATATTTTTTTTAAAAGTGCATAATTGTGAGGTGGAAGGAAACGTTAAAAAAAAAAAGAATTTCCACGCCGAAAACGTTTTGCAAGAAAGAATTAGCTTGCATTTTTATTTAGCGCCGTGTACCTTTAAATTGAAGCAGACAGATCTGCGTTTCCATTGACCACATAAATTATGCAAACTGGAAAATACATTTGCTTAGTGGAAACACAGCAATTGTGAAAAAAACCCAACATGTTTTTCGATAAAACTTTTTGCGCTTGAGGAGGGTTTTTTGGGGGTCTCGAAATGTGATCAACAACCGGATGTTACCACTGGCAGAAACGACAAAGAAGACGACCAGAATGGTAGAAGGTTGATGGTACAGCAGTCTTTGTTTTCGTTTTAATAATTGCGTGAACTAACTTATTCACGTGCGATCGTGATTGCATTTCTTATTTAATGGAACAAAACAATTACCGAATTGTAAACATTTCGCTAATTTAATTGACTAAATTCGTAATGGAAACGCAAATGTGCACAAATGGGGGGATGAGGGAGGATTGCAGAAGGTGCAAAAGGTGATCCTGGCACAGTGGTACTTAGATTTACCATTCCTCAGAACAATTTCCAGAATCCACAAAAGGTATTATATGCATGAAAAGTTTCTCATAACAGAATAATGCAAAGCGTTTAAATATTTGTGTTTACAGACAAACCAGGCTGCATGTAGACATGTATTTAATACCAGACTGACATCTGAGAGAATATTCCGATGTTGACATTATTATAAAAAGATCTTTTTTGTATGTTTTTTTTTTCCAGTCATCGAGGGGGGGGGGGGGTACCGTGTTTCCTTTACATTAGCTTGTCTCCGCTCCCTTCAGGCGTTTCCGGGGATCAGATGCTCACACTCAACACGGCTGCTGAGAAGATGGCTTTGGTGGAATCTGCAGAGATGATGACGCTGGCAGCTTGACGCACGGCCTCTTCATCTGTCTGTTATCTGCACTCATCTGTCATGTTTTTTCCCCCATTGGTGTTTTTTTTTTTTGTTTTCTTTTGCTTTGTACAACACTAAGCCGTCAAAAGATATCATCTGCCAAGGTACATCATTTAGAACCAGTGGCAACACATCTGGCTGACAGAAAAGATTCCATCCATGCTACAAATCAGTGTGTATTAAATACGCGGCAAGTTTTAGTTTGTACTTTCACTGCATTGACGTTCAGCGTTTTAGGACTACATTATAGCCTGCTGTAGCTAAGCATCCATTAAGACTTTTAAGTGGCAGGATGGGTCTCTGAGCATCCAATTAAACTAATGACGTTCTGGAGCCTAAAACATACAGTAGTCTGTCAACTGTGGTCTTAAAGAGACAGGAACTCTTTATTTTATCCTAGAGCCCGGTGACAGAAATAATAAGGAAGGGAAAGGGATGCTAAAATATAATAATAAAATCAAGGGGAAAATATATGTTGATATATTTGTAATGTTTGAGGTGATTTGCTGAATTTAAAGGAGCAGTACTATGTTTTTTCCAGGCACATATAGTGCGATTTCATAACATAATCATGTAACTATGTTAACTTCAGTTGTTATGAGAATGCTTTTTATATCAAATATGACCAACCTAAAAGAAACGTTAATTCCTAATTTAGTGCCATGAAATTGGGCCTCTGTCTCTTTAAAAGCTCCTGCACTAAAAACTCAAAGCCGTCTCAAAGGCGGGGCTTGGTCCACCCAGGCGTCTTTCACAGCTGAATGGTTGCCACGGGAGATTCAAGGGTCTCTCAAACATGCATGAATGAATAAAGGCAGCACTCCAGGTATGTTTTTGATGAGGGAATAACATTACAACATGATAGAAAGCTCAGCAAAGTCAATATTACAGAATGCTACCCCTTTAAGGGGGAGAGGCTGCTTTCTCACAGCACTACTGAAAACCAGTGAAAAGCAACAGCAGCAATCACCCTTCTCTATCGGGCTCTACTCGCTACGTTATTTTTAAAAATACATGTGTGAAATCTTTGTTCAATTACAGGGTTTACACTTGTTAAGCAGTTTCCTCTATAGTGTTCTTCCTTTAAGCTGTTTGGCTCAGAACTGTGTAGCATATGCCACTTCATGTGAAACAAGTGTCCATAACCATATAGCACATTCATATAAAAGTGGAAGAAACACTTCTAGTTCCCTAAAAAAATTAAAAAAAAATCAGTGGATTAGATTACTCTTCTACTTGCATCATAATATTCAAGGTTTATGTGGTAACAACTTCCCATTTCGCTATACAGCACAGGTCTGGGATGGTTAAATTCACAGAGTGTAGGTGGTTTAAAAATATTTAGAAATGTAAGCTTTTTAATTTTATATAAGATAGAGATACAGTCAATGATATTGCTGTCAATCAAAATGCTAAAAACATGATTGTCAGTCATGTTTTCCACAGTAATTAGCATGCTGCTAACTTTCTTGTTAGCAGTAAAATATCAATTAAAGGATTCTAAAACTGTCAAAACACGTGTACCTGTATGGCATGTTTAACTATGTTAAGATTAGCAAAGGCTGGTTGCAACATTGTGCAAAAATGCTAACAGTCTGATTACTGGCCACATTTACAAGTGCACTTAGTAGGCTTACCAGTCCAGACGAAGTTTTCTTAAAAGGACTGTGGGCAGAGCTGAAGTATTTTATGACATAAATAAAAAAAAACCTCAGCAGCCTGGATGGGTCAAAATGAAGTTGAAGCTAACCGAAACAATCCTCCAACTGGAAGCTAAGAAGCTAACATTAGCTGAGACTGTTTTGACAAAATTTCACTTACAAACGTTGCATCGATGCCTCATGCCTGTAGCGTCATTTCATGTTGTTGATGTTGACAAAAATAAATAAATACAAATAAATTTCAGGATGTTGAATGTCAGTCTCAGTGTAAAAAAAAAGAAAAAGAAGTTACATTCAGATTGCTTGCCATAATCTTAGGAATTTTAGATTTACAAATATCTGATTAAATAGAAATTACTACGGTGGCGGCTAAGTTTCTGCACACCCGACCAACAAAAAACCCGAGTTAGGAAGTAATAATTTTATGGGCATTAGTGGGCTGAGGCTGATTGTTACTATTAAGTCCTGGTGGAGGTTACTCACGACGCAGCCTCACATCCCAGCAGCCATCTGTCCATTAAGGAAAGACTCTGCCTGTCAGATTACATTTCCTGTTCTTGGTCATTTTACACCTCACACCTTATCGCATTGCTCATTGCTACTTTGTGTCCTGGGGGAAATCAGCTGCCAGTTTGAGGCTCGTATTGATTGGATGCTTATTGGCTGCATGTTGTCATTCAGATTGGTTGTTTTTGTCCAGATTAGGCTTTAGCAGATATTGTGACCCAAAGGGACAGAGCCCAATCTTATATTGAGCTCTGTCAATATATGCTGCCTCTCTCATGGGAGGAACAAGGGCAGGATGCTGGAAAGCATTGCTTTCCTTTATACCCCCACAGGGAAACAACTGCAAAATGTGTACAACAAGTTTCCTTGTATTATTGGCTTGTTTTGTGGTTGTTGTTGTTGTTGTTGTTTGGCAGTGCTGGGATCACACACTATTTGTGGTTGAGATGAGTTGTAAATTTAAGTTAATCTGGAAGATACAGGACTTATGGCCCTTGAGATCTTAAACCTACACATATACAAACTTCAATGTACTTACTTTGTGTTTTACACATGTACCCTATAAGATCAACATGTTACTTCAAAAGGGTTAGTTAACACAGAAAGATTTTTATGCCTATTTATGTCTGGATTGGAGGAATATCAGGGGACTGCGCCGATCTAAAATTGCAGCTATTCAACATGTTGGATTGTCTTGGCACGATATCGCAAGGATGTCTTTAAAGTCCCTAAGGAGAAACGACATGTTTAATGTGACTGGTAGCCAATCAGAACGCGAGGTGACGTAAATATGGAAGCGAATCTGTCCTACTTAGAAGACAAAACAAACTACCATGCCGCACCAGAAAGTTCTGGTGGAAACATATTTTTATTGTTGTTGTTTTTTTTCTCTGAAACTATCACAATTGCTTCTTCCCAGTAACATTTTTTATGAAATATGTTGTCTTGACCAAAGCATTAAAATGTAACTTGGGTCTATATGTTTGGAAGCCCGTTTCCAAACCATGAAAGGAAAAACTATAACAAGCCCAACAGGAAAACATCATTTCGAGTTTTAAAGGACATAATTATGAGATTGAAAGTTATAATTTTGAGATACCAGGCCATAATTTTGACTTTCAGGGTCACAAGTTTTAGGTACGAGGTCACAAATATTAGCTCCAGTCATAATTCTACATTATAAATTATTATTACAATATTCAATTTCATAATTATGAGCTTTAAAGTCATTTTGCGGCACAAACTTTTCCAAGACGTTTGTGGACTTCTGAGAAAAAACATTGTGACTTATCACGACTTTGAAAGTCGACAATATGTGTATCTCAATATTATGACATTTATTCTCGTAATTATGACTTCCTCTCGGACTTTAATTTTTTCCTCTCGTGGCAGAAATGGGCTCCCATAGCCGTGCAGATTTACGTTTTGATGTAATATATTTACAGACTATTTTGTTCAGTTATTCCAGTCGACAGTAGCTTTTTTTCTTTCATTCGGTATCCTCAGTTATTGATGCGATTTACCACCGAAACGTCATTTTTAAGTTGAAACATTGGCCTTTTAAACAACAGCAACACAGCGGAAAATGAAATGCATTAAAGTACGCAATGTTCCTTTTACTTTGGCGCCTAAGGGACTCAGTTCAGCTTTACGGACACGTGCAAAGCGATTCGTGTGTCTGCGCTTCTTATCCTCCTCGTCGCAGGAGCTCATTTCCAGTTTATTTCTATTTTTCCACATTAAGGAGGGATCAAGAGACGGACATTGTGAGCAAATGGTGTGTGAAAGGTGCAGAGTAGCGCGCAATGTCCTCCAAGAGCTGAGGATTGCTGCACTTCCCGTCCCCGTCTGCTGACGGGACGCATCGTTTGGGCCGACACGGGAGGGTTGCTTAAAGTAAGCAGAGAAAAATCGGTGTATTTTTGCATGCTGAATAGAAAAAAAAGCAGGACTTTATTAATAATAGGAGTAATTCTTGTTTTTTTCTTTTATAAAGAAAGAATTTAATTGAGGGTATTGTTAGCATCTGAGGTAGAAAACTGGGACTAATGGAGGTCAGACCTGGCGTCGGGATTTAGCGGAGGAAAAAAAAAAAAAGGAGGAAACGCTGGGCAAAAAAGTAACAAAAAGAACACAAAGAGATGGTTTATAGTGCCAGGTAATAGCGTAAAGGTTGTGAACTGATTTCTTTTCCTGCGCGCTGATTGCCACGTGGGAACAAATGAGCGAGCTGCCAATCTGCTGAACTGATTTCTGGGGGGGCCCTCAGGTTGCTGATTAATGAAATGTGGGAGGACAAAAAGACGACAGCAATCCCTCGCTGCTTTTTTTCTGATTGGGCTAATCACCCAATTCACACACACCCTCCCCCACCATCACCACCTCCACCACTCCCAGTCTGGGATTCTTTAACACCAAGAATAAAACTGCATTTCTCTCTCTCTCGCTCTCTTATTTATGTATTATCTTTAATTCACCCTCCCATCATCTCCCGTTTTTAAATATTGCACCATTACCTCCAGTTTTTCCACAGCCCCTCATGTGTCATCTATCTGGCTCAATTTAATGGCAGCCTCATAATTATTTAGATGATTATGTGTTGCAAGCCATTTAGCATGCTCAATGACACATGTGGAGTTTATGTGCTGCCGCAGCTATACTTCCATAAGAACGGAGGCGAGAGGCTAAAGATGGCGGATGTTGGCCCCAACGTCGCCGCCGCCTCCGCCGCCATGGTACTGTCAAGCGAAGCACGTCCGAGCCAAAATTGTTTGATAAATTGCAGCTGTTTACGTGATATGCTATGCCACATCAAAGAGCTAATGCCATACAAATAAGGTACGCTTCCTGCCGCAGCACTGCGAGGCGACGTTCGGCCGGACTAATGGCGTGTGTCTCGGTTGACCACTGAACCCACATAACAAAATCGCGCCATTGAACAAGCTATTAGGACGGGATAATGGGCAGAGCAGCCTGGGTGCTGAATACAACCGCGCGACTCCTTCCAGCCTTCCTGAAACAAAACGGGAAGAATGCAAATGAAATCCGGTTTGTGTTGTGATTTCAAGAAAAAAACATTAAAAGAAAATGTATTTTAGACCTCGTGTATATTTTAAAATGTACGTTCTTATGTTCCGGGTAAATATATTTCAGAGAAGTGTACGGTCGCGCGCATAAAGACAAAGAAACGGCCCTGCCTGGCCTTTAGTGGCTGCAATCATGTCAGGCGACCACTAGAGGGAAGCACAGGCTCAGTAAAAGGTGAACGGAGGCTCCGAGTCCCGCTAAACCCAGCAGTATTTGTGGGTTTTAAAAGCTACAAAGCTGCATGTCAGACAGCTGTCATGTTGCTTGTCAGTGTATTTTTTTTTTTTTTTTTTGTTGCTACGAAGCCGTTTACTCCTGAGAGGTTTTCGTTTTTCCTTTTACTTTCCGTGAACATCAACAGGAATCTGTGGCAACTGTCACTATAAAGCACACATTTAGCTTTTACTCTGTTTCTAAAAGAAAGAAAACATTTGTGTTCGGCGTAACATCGACTGAATGTCGGATCTTTCCAGAATACTTTTTTTTCCCTCTTTTTTCAAATTTTATTTTTGCATATTGTTTGGGTAGGAAACTGTATCTTTAGAGCATGCTCTGCAAGATTACTCATGCTCCTCGAACTTTCACGCATGTTGTCAGTTTACAACAAAGTACTTTATTAGGACTTCATAGGACAAATCATGATTGTTGAGGAAGCATCCCACCTCCCAAACCCTCCCCCACCCCTTCAAAAAAAAAAAGAAAAAAAAGATAAGTGTGGTGTGAATGTAAAATAGATAGATACGACTGAAAATTTATTTTGTAATGATTGAGAATGGTGTGCAAGATTTTTTTCATCTTCCTACTCCCTTTTCACAAGTATGTGTTGTAAGAGAAAGTGTTTGTGAATTTGTTAAACTGAGCGAATAAACTGATTGATTGATTGATTGACTTATTGATTGAAAAGGCCAGAGAGCACAATTAGCAGCTCTGCAAAGACATCCTCCAACCTGAGCAGCGGATATCTGCAGCTCCTCCAGAGTTATCCCAGTCTTCTTTGCTGCTTCTCTAACCAACTTAAGGGTATCAGAGTAGAATTTTTTTTTTTAAACTTTGTTGTTCTTCAACATTACAACTCAATGGCCTCGGTTCTGAAGGTTATCCTTTTAATGTGACAGATTATGGAAAAGCTCCAGCATAAATACTTTGTAAGGCATTGTAATAATAATAATAATAATAATAATAATAATAATAATTCCAATTGATAATTTACTGGTGCCAAAACTTCTTTTCTCCGCCGAGCCCAGATTGTTCCCCCCGCCGCCCAGCTTGCAGAGGAGACGTCGGGCGCGGCGTGGTGCAGCTGGGTCTCGACGTGCGCCGAGAGTCTGTCACCGCCGCTCGAGGACCCCTCTGTCATCTCGAGCATCTGCCGTGACTCCTCGGTTGGAGAAGCTCCTGGAACAATCACAGTTCTCTGCTCGTCAGCACCTGGCGCTCCTGCCTGCTTCCGCCCACAGCGTGTCAGCCTCTCTGAAAAAAAAAAAACGTTTAACCGCTTTGTGTCCCGGCAAAGCGACGTTGTCCCGTTTCAGAGCCATATACAGTATATATATATATATATATATATATATATATATATATATATATATATATATATATATATATATATATATATATATATATATATATATATATATATACACACTGTATATATATATAAAAAATTAGTCATGGAAGACGTTGGAAAAAACTGTCCTGTTTGTTAACATTTTTCAAGGTGAGATTCTCCCGTGACCCAAGTAAAAAATCATTATAATTAAAGAAAGCTTTTTATTTTTGAACAAGCGAATCTGAAATGTGTTTGCATTCTCAACTCACTTAATTAATTTTTATTTTTTTTTTATTCATTTGACCTTTGGTTATAGGTTGTCTTACTGAGATCCGGGTTTTTCATTCATAAGACAGACCAGTTTTGGTGCAACAAAACCAACAAAACAAGTAACGAAGAAGTTTGATTCAATGAAATAATCTAATGAAATATGAGCTAAAGCAAGATGGAGACAAAACATTTTAAAACTTGATGTCTTCTGTTTCTGCAGCAACATTTATGCCATAATATATAATTGGACTTGACTCATTTTTTCCAAGCCACTTTTCATAATAGGAATACGGTAAAATGTGGTAAGTGTATGTTTATCCTTCTAAGTCTACAAACTGCTCCCAGAAATTAGTTTTTTTATCCAACTCTTAACACCAAATCGGTTATTTTAAAAATGAAAACTGTTGTAAACGCGGCAAAAAATAAAACAAAAAACAATAAAATAAATAAATAAAAGTCCAGATGAGGTTCTAAGTTTATCCTGCTGGATGATTAAAGGTGATGTTTGTGAGACAGCCGAAAGACTGGAGGTCACACATGCTTAACAACGGCAGCAAGCTGGTGAGAGATCACAGCCTACGAGACTTGTCAAACCGAATGACAAGAAACTCCTGTGCACCCGGGTGACAATTTGACTCAAACAAAATATAGCCGTTTCCTAACCGACAATAAAAGTTTAAGAAGAAGAACGAAGGCGCGAGGGTCAGCTTCCCCAAATTTGCTACTAGCAAGGATTTTATGGAAGAGACTTCAACAAAAATGACCATCATACATTAAATAAAAAGAGAAATTAAATAATAATAAAAAAAACCTAAAGATTTACGAATAACTGACTAGTATTATGCAGATTTTTTTTAAAGGGGCAGTATGATGCGTTTTCCAGGCACATGGTGCCACTTCATGGCACAATCAAGCAACTACGTTACCTTCAGTTGCTATAAAAATTCTATGTATATCAAATATGACTTAAAAGAAATGGTACTTCATAATTTAACGCCTTAAAATTGGGCCTCTGTCTCTATAAAAACTCCTGCTCTTTCTGAAGCTCCTCCTTCAGGAAGTCACCACGACAGCTCTTTTACTGTCACTTTGACAACGTTTTTACCGCCGTTGCATCGAGAAGCAGCTCGTGTAATGAGCTCAGCAGGTGTGCAGTTCTACCAGGTGTTTGCTAATTGCTGCTGGCTAGTCAGAAGGAACTGAGTGGGGGAAAAATGTGGGGCAAGGGTCCTCTTGTAGCTCGGAAACCACGGCTCTGAGGAGGAGCTTCGTCTCGAAGGCGGGGCTAGGTCCACCCACGCGTTTTGCACAGCTGACTGGTTGCCATGGAAGATTTAAGGATTTCTCAAACATGCATGAAAGAATCAAGGCAACGCTCCAGGTATGTTTTTGATGACCGAATAACATTATAACAAGTTACAAAGCTCAGAAAAGTCAATGTTACACAATGCTACCCCTTTACATTTATTTAACTTCCTTATTATCTTCTGTACACTCCTAACTTGTGCCTTTATTTTTATCTGTATCATTGTGTTTACTATAAATTTCTATTTACTTATTTTCTGCTGCATATTCAAATTCCCAACTTTTGTTGTTTTTTTTTTAATTAAAAGAACACAATGGGCTCCCTTTTATATTTCATTGGCTGTTGGCACCTCACACTTTCCCACTGTCCCTATATAGTGCAGACCAGGGGTGTCAAACAAGGGCCCGTGTCCTGCAACTTTTAGATGTGCCTCTGCTGCACCACCTGAATAGAATAATTAGGTCATTAGCAAGGCTCTGGAGAACTGATCTACACAAGGAGGAGGTCATTAAGCCATTTCATTCCAGTGTTTTGTGCCTGTAGCACATCTAAAAACTGCAGGACAGCGGCCCTGGAGGACTGGAGTTTGACAAACTTTGTCTAAATGGGAACCGTGGGTAAAATCAAGAATAATAATAAAAAAAAGAAAATCTCTTGCAGTGTGTCATCAGCTTTATGGGAGCAAGGGGAGGCGTCTTGGCGTCACTCGGTCTCCATAACGACCATTTATTTTGAGGCACACATCTTCAGATGTGCTCTACAATTCAGGCAAATTGAGTTATTGAATATTTTTGCTAAAATGATTTACGCGCACAGGACACAGGTGGAGGCTGACGGTGTGTAATGCTGGGAACAAGACGAATAGCAACTCTTAACAGAGTAAGAACATAACGTGAGATTACAAACTAAGATTGAATAAAAGGGAACGCCGGTGAAAAAGCCACTTTCACGAAAATATAGTATTACTCTAACGGCAGCGTCTTATTGTTGGAGCAGGGTAAAGTGGAAAAAACATATTTGGAGTCTTGCTGAAATGAAAGGATGTGAGAGCTTTAAAAGGGAGATATTGCTTCTTTTCTCTCTCTCTCTCTCTCTCTGTCTACACACCTGAGGCCAGGAGCAGGACCCTGACTGGAGCTGTGCTTTCTTCTGAGGAGGTAATTTGAGTCCATGTGATTCAATATGTTGTCAAGTTAAAATAGACTGAAGTTGCAGATGTTTTCAGACAGGTATTAACAGGAGCAAACTGAAAAATAGCTTATTATTAGAGAAACAACATGTTCCTAATGAGGATATATAGCTAACTGCTTGCCAGCTGTGATACTGTATTGGTTACTTCGTTGAAGTTGTTCAAACTGGAAACTGTTGCTAACATTGCATTGACGTAACCGCTGTGTATCCACACAAATTGGGTCTTTTTGACTATAAATAAGATCATAATGGTGTTTAATGCTTTATGTCTTCAGTCTTCTCCCCCATTTTGTTTCTAATGTTTGTTTTGCGCCTCCACATGTCAGTTTCTTTTTGGGGGTTGTTTTTGCTGCTGAGACACGAACTTCCACCTTCGCCCCTGAATTAAATGGGTTTTTTTTGTTCCTTTTTTCCAGCCACAAACAGCCGGAGTCGCTCTGTGTTTAGCTCCGTCCATTTTGTCGCTCACACCAGCTGCGTTTCCGTTAACCATGGAATTGCGCAAATCGGAATTACAAAGATAAATTCGCTTAATGGAAAGCCGCAGCAATTTTGAAAAAAATTCATGTTTTTTTGTTTGTTTTTTTTTTAAAGAAAAAAAAAAGTCCATTTTTGCGCTGGGATGAGGTGTTTTTTCAGCCGGATCAAAATAGACGTATTTCACAAAACTCCAACAGAGATGCTTTTTTTTTTTTCTTTCTTTCTTTTTTTTCTTTTTGCAGTCACGTGATCAACAGCCGGATGTTGCTACTGGAGTAAACCATGAAGAAGCCAACAGAAGGTGGTGGTGGAGGATGATGGTTTGTTTTCGCTCCACCAGAGCTCTCAGGCGTCGCACGGTTCATCTAAAGGTGTGTGTCCTTTCAACGTGTTGTTTTGTAAAATTCCCAACTACAAATTCCCCAAAACGCCGCATAGTGTATGTAGCTGCTTCTAATTATAAGGGGCTCATCACTCCAACGCCTGACTTAGACGCTGATAGGTGAGGGGTGAAGCATTAGCGTCATGGATAAGTTATATCTCATATATACTTTTTTTTTTTTTACATCCGTTGCTCGTGTGATTTTTAATGACGTTTCACGTGAGCCAAGTTTATTCGTGTGTGATGTTAATTTTGTTTCTTCTTTAGTGGAAACACAGCAATTGTGGGGGGGTTTTCTTCGACATTAGAAGAATATCGACAAAGATCTGCACACATTTGTAGTGGAAATGCTGCTCCTGACCAGTTTCCTTGCCAATGCTAACAAAAAAGAAAAAACGCTGTAGTGCGATGTTGGGATGGGATGGGATTCAGCTGTTTAGCTTTCCACCACAGAAAAGTTTTAGTGAAGTCTTTTTGCTTTTTAAAATAGTCTCTGGAATACAGGAATTTAATTTGGGCTACTGGAGAAAAGGGGAGTAGATATATATATATACAGTATACATACCTCACATTTTCAGTTTTTATATTGAAAAAGAAATCGTCATAATTATGCGCTGCCAGTCTGTCATATAAAAAGCCAATTAAACACATTAATGTCTGCATGAGTGGCCTGACCAAATGTCAGAAAAACAAAAATCGTCAGAGGGATGTAAATATTACATTGTGACAGTATAAATTTAACCCTAAATCTAGAAAATGGAAATGATTTGTGACGGAAACATGAAAAAGGAAAAACTGTCGCGAAGGAACGGAAATAGCTCCGAGGGTGGAAAAAAAAGACTTGGATCCCAACAAATATGTTTATTCTTTGGGTTCAAGTCTGACTGTGACACGCCCTCAATTACCATCAAAGTGAATTCACACTGTTGATGAAACACACCCGCCTCCAACTCAGCAGCACACGAGTTTACTAAACTCAGTATATTTTTTCAGTTTCTTCAAAAGGTTCACCCTTGTCTTGCGCCTTTTATTTTTACGAAGCATCTACGGCTCCACACTGTGGGACTGCATCTCTTTCTCGTCACTATTAACGATTCAAATGATGATTGAACGTTCCTTCACCTGACTGCTTATGGTTATGTATTTAGGCTGCTGATTGAAGCCTCTCAATCAGCAGCCAGGTCTGTAATCAAAACGCTGATTATAACCTGATAAAAATACACTGTCTCCCCACTCAGCCAGCCTGAAGCTCATCTCTCCATTTATTTCAATTAATCCCTTAATGATGTTCAAGACAAGCTATATTTCCACTTTCTTTTTCTCTTAACTAAATCAGCGCGTAAGTGAGGGAAAGGGCGATCTTCTCTGGCATCTTGTTTTCTCTCAGATTGATTGCCGGGCCAGGAGTCACGAAAACCTGTTTGCAGAGCAAATGAACTGACGCGGCGCGAGAGAAAAATCCTCTCACCCTCAGTGACGACGCTTCCACGGAAGACGTGAAATCAGACAGTTTCCGTTCATAAGTTATTCAAAACGATGGAGCAAAACTAGGATTTAAGTTGTTAAAATGAAAAACATCTAGACTTAGGACGCCAAGGTTTTTTTAAAAAAAAACCTGTTAAAGTCACTTGAGTGTAACTATAAAGTTATTAAATCAACATAAGGAGCAGATGGACATCATTGGGGTCCTCCAAGGAACCAGTTCAGGAGCTCTGTCACTTTATAAAATGTTATTGGCTGCATTTCCGTTGACCATGTCATTGGGCAATTTGACATTTCTGTAAGTGCGGCAAGCTCTCACATAAACACAAAATAACATTTTGTATTAAGCTCCAAAAATGTATATATGGCTCCTACAGTTTCGAAAAGAAATGTCAATGCAAATACGATCAATTAATAAAAAAAATCAAGTTTTTCGTGTTCCAGTACGTCACTCATCAGCTCAGAACCTCTACCGACGCGTCTTGACTCCGATAATCGATAATCGTTCAAGCGGAAGTGGGTGGATCAGCGTGCGTGCAGCGACGGCAAACACAGATCCGGGGCTGTGCTTTTCTCGCAGGTGAACAAACGTAATGTTGAACAGACCTGATGAATTGTCAGCGCACAACCCAACTGCTGCTGCCAAGCCCAGGAAAATAAAACCGGCAGCCATGTTAATGCCAAATGAATATCCTTATCAGTGTTGCGTCTGCGTCATTAACGGGGAGGTAGATGAAAATTAAATTACTTGGGTTTTTTTTTGTTTGTTTGTTTTTAATAAATTAAGACTTCTGCCTGAGAACTTTTTGTGACTTTCAGGATAACACTGGACTCTTCTGTCTGCTTTATTTTCGGATCCTGGCGATAAATTAAAAGAAAAAATGATACCCATTTATTCTTGAATGCAGATGACGTCTTTATTAGCAGGGTGTTATAGAATGTGATATTGGGGGAAAAAAACAACTAGTGGGACAAGAATAAAAATTGTAATAAAATGAATTGGAGCGTCTGTAATTAATTAATTGCGATTAATCACGCATTAACTCAAGATAATCAACATTTTCAATTCAAAACCCCTTTTTGTTGCTAAATTATTTATTACATAGACGTATGAGCTCAACAAGGAAGATATTTATTGTTTTCAATCTCTCACGTCTTTGAGCCATAAAATTGGTGAAAAGTTCTATTATACCATTCAGCTTTCAAGTGTTTAAGGAACCCGTGATGATTCGTGGAACTTACTTTAAAAAAACAAATGCTTTTGAAATGTGGACTCTGGACGCTGACATTAGTGTTAGGGAAGTCTGTGCAGCAGCAACATGTTTAGCATTGACATGCTATTTTAGACTTGATTAGCTACGCTGATAGGCCAACTCCTTTTTGCCCAACTTGAACACAACAGTAGTCTTTTCCAAAGTCCCTTCAGATCGTTTCTGTTTGCAGCCAAAGCGAATCCCCAAGTGGGCCAAAAGAGACGGCGTTGTTGTGCACGACTTTTGTTTGTGGGTGTCGCGTGTGCGACACATTCATGGGCGCGTCAGAAACGCACAATTACAAAGGTTCCGATCGGAAAAATTGGACCTGTTGGAGCCTTTGCATCGGTCCAATCTGTTTCAACGGGAACCTTTGTATGGATAAAAAAAAAAGAATGTGATTAATTGCATTAAAATGTTTGATGATGATACTTGGGACATCACCATGGTGTTGCATAAAACCGTCTGAACAGATGAACAATGCACCATTAGGCAATTGAAAATTTTAACTAAGGTCTTGTGGAGATTAACAGCTCAAAAGCATAAGGAGCCATGACTGCATCACCTGGGCTTCCTAAAGTTGACTAACAGAATGGCTACCTTATCTTTTGACTTTGAAGTAAGTAGTAGTTTGGTCTCCTGATGCATGTTTTCTCCTGGAACAATCAAGGAAATAAAGGATTCTTCAGAAAATATATTTGCAGCGTGCAATAAAATAGTTGGTCTGCGGCGCAATCAGTTTGTGCATATAAATCAGACTTCGTTTTAATGAAGCAATGGTGTTTTTTTTTTTTTTTTAATCAAGGTGATGACATGACTGCATGCATAATTGTACTGATTATTAATGTGCAGACGCTGAAAGTCAGAGGACGCAACATTACCTGTTGCACAGCGTTTGAAACTTTTGACTCACTAAACCCTCAACAAACTGAGATTAATAGGAGAGTGACCTCGACTGATGTCCAGCGTATGTTGACTTCTGTCGCTGAAAAATAAGCCCTGGCTCGAATCCTTAGAAAAACAAGAATGTATTCCCCCAAACCCGTTGATTATGATGGAAAGTCCTTGTTCTTTCAAAGACCAGACAGACACATGGTCCAATTTTGAGATGAGGATTTAAACTTCAGTTTAACATCAACTTGTAGTTGGAGTATCTTTGGTTACCCTGAGGTATCTTTGCAGTCCCATTGCTATGTAGGGTGCTGAGGCTACTGACCACTTTTTCACTCTGGTTTCCTTCTCATAATGTTCTTTGTCCATCACTTGGTCATCATTTCTTCCATTAACTTTGTTCTCTCACTGGCTTTTTATTCCTCCATAGAAAGGATCCCTGAGCCAGTGCATAGTTGGGTTTATTTCCTGGTTGGAGTCATTAACTCAGCTATTGCTGACTTTACTGTACGTCACACACTACCTTTGTTTTTCCTGCTCAGACATAGCACTGCGAGTCCATTTCTTACCTGTTTTGCTGCGCCTCTCTCTCGAGGGAAAAAGTTGCTGACTGAACTGTTGCTGCCATTAACGTTGCCTTTTTTTAAAAGTCGTAAATAAATGACAGCTAAATCTAACGGTACTGTGCCCAAAACTGGGATTGAAATCGATTGGGTCGGCGGTGGATCATTAAAGATTTAACCAAGATTTATTAAATGCCTGCTACAGACAAGCGTTCAGATTTTTTTTTTAAAGACATGTTTTGGTTGTTGTTTGAAGGCTGCATCTGCTTAAACCGATTATACGGCATTGGAATACTCCCGAGGATTGCAAAGTCACCAAAGAGCAAATATTTGGAGGTTTTCTAGACACCCTTGCTGGTCTTTCCGGGGTTGAAATTCCCATCTAGGCTCTGAAACCGCGCACAGACCATTTCTGATTTGTGATTTGCTTCCTTAAATAGGCTTAAAGTGAGATACTGATTGCCTGACAGAGGGAAATGAGTCTACAGCCGGTGTTAGTGGGGGCTTTTTCAAATGTGAATTGACAGGGCGGAGGTGGGTGGTTAGGTTCAATCCACTATTGCTGATGAGCAGGTTGATTTCTATTAACCTGCAGCCTGCAGATCAAACACGCCGTTCCGTGCCGCTGCCGCCTCCGAGAGGGAGAGAGGAAGCCGAGACTCGGCCGCCAAACTTTTATGACAGAAAGTCTGCTTAATGGGCTGGAAGATTCTACCCATTTAGCCCTGAAATAAAAGGAATCTGGTCGGCGTTCAGGAAAAAAATGGCCGCTTCCAGTTAAAGTCCCCTAGTGTATTGGAAATTAGGGAATTACAAGCACAGTGATCAATCTTTGAGGAGTGTGTCCTCTCGCATGAAACCCTCCAGTGTTTCCCGAGATGTGAGGAAGTAGAGCGAGGCGACACTCCATCCACCCCCACGTCGGATGCATCGCCACCGCTTCTGCTCGCGTGACCAAACGGGACTTGTGGGCAAAACTTAAAAGCTTGCACAGACTTTTTTTTTTCCCACAAGCTGACACTGTTATATTTAAATTGTGAATCTTACACCGGAGAAAAAAACAAAACAAAACATGGAAACAACAGAATAAATTGAATTTGTACTGTTTTTTGACCTCCACACACATCCAGGAAATCTTGGGACTACACAAAACACACACACATTTCGTCCTTTCAGAACGAGCAATCGAACTCTGATGCGGACCAAAAAGGCAAACTGCTGTACGCCTACACACCTAGGTTTCACATGAATGCCACGCAGAAGCAGGAAGTGAAGTGTAGCGCGGGGCCTTCTGGGTAAATGCATCCAAAACAAACGTGTGTGTCTAGCGCTAGTAGGAGAAATGACTTGTTGTCTTTTACCAAACGCAAAAGAGAAATACTACAACTGCTAAAATCTGACACTACTACATTTTTGTTTACAGTTCGCGACAAAGGAAGTTAATAAGTCAGTGACTTATTCTGAGGTTTTTGTGCCGTTTCCTTCAGTTGTTCTTGGTTCAGCGCCACCACAGGCGAGGAGGGGAATAGGTTCTTTCAAGGGTTTTGGTTCGTTGGACGCATTGCATTATGAAAGAGAACCGCACCAGCTAAAAATGTAACAAACGCTAAAATTTTGTTATCATTCTACTGGGCGTGAAAACACCCTAAAAATCAAATACCACTGCAGGACGTGCTACAAGAGCTGCTCTTTAGTTTGGCGTTTTAATAGCGCGCCAACTTAAATGTATTCAAGTCGCAGATTTCTGATCACGTTGTCTGACAATGTGCTCTGCTCCTTAAAAACCCAGGCACGCCCCTTTTCTAAACAATTGTTGACATTTTTTTTTAGACATTTCCGCTTACATGGTTTACTTTAGAAACTCGATGCTTTTCACCCTTTCGAAGCCCTTCAGGTCTTCACAGCCCCCCCTCCCCCCCCCCGAGTGACTTAGGTCAGGGTAAAATACGGCGTCCCCCCCCTCCTGTCTTTGGGTTTGATGTAAATCCTCCGTCCCATCCTCTGATGGGTGTCACCCACGTAAATGGTTAATAAATTAATGTTTTCATGGTTTTTTGGTCAGAAAGGAACAGTGGATTAACGTTGTGAAATAGCCACCGTGATAAAAATAGGCTCTGTGATGAAAGGGGTAAGCAAGAAAATCCTTTTCATATATATAAATTGTCTGTATGGGGTGAAGATGAGAGGTGAGGAAGACACAGGGGGAGTAATAGCCAGAGAGCGGAAAGATGTCAGTGATAGTTATAGGATCAGAGAAAGGACTGTGTGTGTGTGGGGGGGGTGCATGTGTGTGTGCGTTTCAGAAAGAGAGGAGGGGTGTGTGTGTGTGTGTGTGTGTGTGCTGCAGCCTGCACAGGGAGCTGCCTGTGTGCTGATCACTCATGATGGCACCTTAGAGGCCATTCTGTAAGGAAGAAAAATGAAAACTATTAAAGGCTCACTGGGCTATGTTGGCTTTGGTGTGTCAGCAATTATTAGCCAGGGACAGCAGTCTTTAGGTCCTCATATATGGAGGAGTGGGAGGGAAGGCCACTACACTGTGCTGCTTCTGACTGAAGAACTTTCCTCAGAGTGTGGAAACGGCAGCGCTGAGAGTTTCCGTTTGCCTGCAGTTGGTGGTTGGTTACATGTTGGAGTGGTGGGTGATCTACTTTCCTCAGTGCGCTTCTCCGTCTTTAGCTCAGCAACCAAAGGTGTTGTGGTGTTTTCACGCTCCGAGATCAGACGTCAGTCAAACTGCGTAGTTGGGGGGAATGAGACCTCTTTCCCCGTGTGTCTCTTCATTCAGCTTGCTGGCCTTGTTGCACGACGAGCTGCCGGTTAAAGGCTTCCAACCCAAATGTCAGCTCTGCTTAAAGTTTTTTGTCTCTGGTTTTTGTCAAATGTTTATTTAACACCAGCCTGGTCATTTCCTTTCTGTGAAATTCCACTCTGAAAAACAATTCTCGCTTCCACCACAGCCCGGGCTTTCTCCCCTTGACTCGGATTGTCGATTTTTGACCGGGCCACTCGGCGAGCGGACAGAGAAGTTGTGAAGCATAATGACGATTTTCTGAGCTCTTTTAGAATTGTAGCCTGCCAGAAGTTTTAGCAACGCTAGCGGAGGAAATGAACAAAGCTGTCAGTCCGTGTTGCTTCCAAATATTGAAATGAACATTAACAGCGGCCTCGTTTGGCTCTTGTCTTTTTGCAGTGGAGGACCTTTCGCAGTGGCAACTTCTGGTAAGCTATCTCGGCGTCAAACTGGCGCATTGCATACGTTTACGGCCAAACGTTATCGATTGGGTAAGATGTAAAACCACACCAGAACCAAATCGTTCCTCAACACCCGAGAGTCCAGACCCTCTGTGCAAAGCATATAGTGTAGGACAAATTACAGGTTTTTACCCGGCTTATTTAACACCAAACCAATTGACAGGCGAGTTAGTCTAAGTGTTCTAAGCTGTAAACATAGAAAATCCACCAACTATTGATTTCATTTATGAGGACATGTCAACCTTCTGGAAATTAGGTCTGATTTTCTCCCTGAGATTGGGAGTTTTTCCAGACGGCTCCTCATTTGAAGTTTCAGTAAATTAAAACTGTGTGTGAGGATTCAGGACACTACGTCTTGCGGTTGCTTCAATGATTCCTCCTCTTGTTAAAGGGTGAAGCCGTTTCATGAATCACAAATCTTTGCAGTCATTGTTGAAGTTTGGTTACTATGCTGAAGCACACTGTGCTCGCATTTTTTTCTGGGGTGTTTTTCAGATTTTTTTTGCACTCTGTGTCTTGTTCACGGGTTTTCATGTTGGCCAGTGGTTCTTGGTGCAGCGCCACCTCAAGGCCAGGAGGTAAGCAAGTCACTCAAAGGGTTTGGGGTTTTTTGACATTCGAAATGCACCAGCTGAAAACGTGACAAATTTTTGCAATTTCTGGTCCCAAATCGAAACGAGTCCACCGGACTGTCGGGTGTTGTTTTTGGAAAACAACCAAAGTCAAGGTTGCCACACCCAGATTTTTGGAGAGCAAAAAAAAAATGCCCCTGTGGACACCCAGATTCTTCACAATGTAAGCCTGTAATGCTGAGGCAGAACACCTGAAAGCAAACAGAAAAAAAAAAGTATATTGAGTTTTAGAGCTATGCATGTGGAAACCACACTAAACATCTGACGGAGCGTGTCAAACGGATGTCTAACCACGTTAACATTCCGAAAATACTCAAGACACCTCAAAGTAGAACAAATAACGACATGAGGAGTAAAAAAATCACAAGTCGGTCAAAGCATTCTCTTATTTATCCAGACAGAAATTGAAAAACACAAAGCAAGTTGTAGCAATCAGCAACAAATACAATTTTTAAAATTATTGTTTAGGTATCTATAATGATTGGAGTCAAACAGCGCGCCTCTGCTTACTGATTATTTGAAGGACGCGATCCCCATTAATGCATGCTTTCGTGGCATTAGTCACATAACACATTATGAAACTTCTACCTGGTGGCGAATTTGGTGTCCTTGCGTTCGCAGCCCCTGCTGGAAGACTGATCCTCGGCGGACCAACCTTCATTACTCATTACTGCGTTTTGAGGACGTGGGGGACCACCTGTGACACTTATAAATGACTTGCTTTTACAGTTTGCCTACGGCGGAGCTGTTTCTGGGCCCGACCAGATGGCCTGTGATCGACTCTCACGCGGTGCAGCATGACGATCGCCCAAGGGCCCTGTTTACTTTTCATATGAATTACAAGGGGAGGGAAATGCGGCATTACACAGTCTGCATCCAGGAACATACAGAATGTGTGGATGTGTGCGGTAAACATGCCCGCTTTAGATCCTTTATGTTCTTCCGGACCAAGAGCGCTAAGCGGTTTCACTCAAGAAACAATAGATCTAAACCAAAACACATCTTAAATAAATCCACCAAATCCTCCGTTGTGTTCTCTGAATGGAGAACAAAGGTGGACAACGAACAAGAATAGCAAGGTAATCCACGCTGTAGAGGGAGGGTGATGCAAGAGGTCACTGAATGTAAACGCTCCTGTTATTCAGGTAGTGGTAATCCTCCGGCTATGGCAACCGAGCATGCATCAATCACAGCCTTGTGTATCGAGAGGTGAGCCAACAAGCATTAACCTTGAACCAGAAGTCATTGTCTGGGTGTTCTGCCCCCTCCACTACGCAAGAAAACAAACATCCTGGTTATTTGCAGAATGCAAGTCGGCGCTTGGACGTGTCGCGCTAAGACCTGTGCTGGGAAGCAGACTTTGAAGGAAGGTTTTAAATTTCAACGAGGAAGAGCGACGACAACTTTGAAACCTGAAGTTACATCTTAGGAATTCAGAACTAGAAATGTGACTGGAAATCACTCAGAAAGGCAAACTGGGCAGAATGTAATTTACTTTTTTTTTTTTTTAAATAAATACACGATATACGAAGATTGTAGTCACTTCATTCGATTATTTAACACTATTCATATAGGAACCAAACAATGTTTTTGCTTCTCTATGGTTCTAATTCGGAAGACGACGGACTATCTTTAGAACTTTATTCAACATTCGCAAAAGTATGTTGCTATATTATAATTACAATGAAATGTCCTTAGATGCCAAGGAAAAGCATGTAGGCAACAAACCTACGTCTGCTAGGTTTGTTGCCTAGCAACTACACATTTTTCCGATGCGACTTGTGCTTCCCGTGCGACAAAAGACAAACTGCCTGGAAAGAACCCGCCTTCATTTGGTGATCATGACAGACTCGGCGATGTACAGATGTTGTTCGACCGTTTTGTCCTGCAGATTACGTTTTCCCAGCGAAAGAACTTTTGCCTTCTGGCGGTCTCAGAAAGCCTAAAGTGACTTTATAGCTTAGATCTAATCGCGCTTCCTCAGCAAGCAGCATCAGATAGGCTTCCACGCCTTATCAGTGTAGGCAGGCAGAGAAATCAGTTCAAACATCTGCAGCCAAGAGGGAGGAAAAGAGGGCAATTCGTGACGGAAGGAGCCAGGCTTTACCAATTAGAGGAAGGCTTAACAAAAAAAATATTCCTCGGGGGGGTTGTTTTGATCGGGAAAAGAGATGGAAGAAGAAATCCAAAAACACGAAAAGACTCCTACGTTTCAAGAACAGATGCGAATGATAAGTCGGTGTAGCACTGTTTGATTTCTTTGATTGCCAAAGTGCTCAGGTATATAAATAGGAAATGTAATAACTTTTATCCAAATGCTTTTTCTGTTGATATTTTTATATCGAGAGGAAATTTCTCAAAGAAAACTCTGAAAAGCGTGATGCTGATTTGCATTCAGCCCACTGACTTCATATCACCACTCACTGCAATTGCAGCAGCAAGTCTTCAAGTTTATGTCTCTACCAGCTTTAGACCATCTAACAATGACTAGAATTGTTAGTCATTGTTCTTTGCAAGAAATATCTCAAGCTCAGATTAGATGGAGACCATCTACAAAGAATCATTTTCAAGTCTCGGCACAGATTCCTGTTTGGATTTGTGTCTAGACTTTGAGTGGGCCATTCTAACACAAGAACATGATGTTTAGGCCTTTCGCAATTTCCAATACATTAATTGATCGCATGATAAATTAAAACATACTCAATAATTTCCATTGGCCTGATTTATCATTTATTTCTTTTTTTCTCTCTTTCTACCAAAAACTGCATGATAAAAAGTCTTCAGTTGGATGTTTTGGTCTCAACTCGCACTTTTTTGTTTGCAAATTCAACTTATTTGTTGTTTTGTTTATTTATTTTGTATATTTAAAATGTCTTCCAGTTACAGTGTTAAATGTTCATTGTAATCTAAACTGATCTCTTAGAATGTGCTCTTCCATTACCGTTTTGCCATTGCATTATATCACTTAAAACAACAACATTATCGTTTATCGCAATAACCTCTGGAACAATTTATCATCCAGCAAAATTTGTTATCGTGACAGGCCTAATGATGTTATCATTCTTGTAGGTTCTGGTTAAAATATCGGACCGTCTAGTCAAGTCTTTTGCAGCTAACAACATGCCTCCACATTTTTTAGTTTTTATTCAAAAACATTTCACACATTTTTGGTTATTTCTTAAAGCTGAAGGTGCATAGTTGAAAGCATAAAAATAAAAATTTGGACATGCATTTCCTTTGTATACAGTACAAAGGAAATTCAGCTCGAAGTTCAGTAAAAGAGATGTACGGAGCCTCGTGCCGGAAGCCCGTTAAAATGCTGTTTACATCGTTTTAAACTGTGTGATTGTGAGCGTGAGTGGGAATAAAAACAGCAACAGGTATTTTGTTCCATATAACACAGTAGGAGTGCAACCGGTAAACCTTTTATGGATGCAAACTCAACTAATAACCCGCCTGTTTAGGATTGTATTAGAAATGCAACCTGACTTAATGTCGTGTTTTGATTGTTGATTCTATGTTGCATTGTGTTTCTGTGTTTGATATGACGTGAAGCACTTTGAAATTTGAAATGCCTTGCTGCTGAAACATGCTATACAAATAAAATTTGATTGATTGATTGATTGATTGATTGATTGATACAATTACCTTTTAAACCAGACGACTTGGTCAAAACTTTGGAAGTGGAACCAAGTCAGGTTTGCGACACATTTTATGAGAGCCACTTTGAGTCGTTGACTGTGTTGTCCTAATTTGACTGTAAATATAGTCGATTGTGTCCAAGGTTTAACTTTCTGGCTGATCCCTGGGGATGTTGCTTCAATATGTTGTTTGCTGATAACGCCATCTTATTTGTGAAGTGCACCAGTCCCTTCGGCAGTGAAACACCCTTGTACTTCACAGCTGGGATGCAAAAAAACCTAAATAAAACACACAAATTCATCTCTGGTCTGGACACAGAGCCAGTCTCCTTCCTGAACAATATGACGGATGGAGATTAAAGCGCTGATTCCACCTGTGTATAACTGTTTGAACAGAGCCACGAGGCACCTTTAGTCATCTGGAAATTGCACCAAAGAAGGGTACACCCACCCGTACTCTCAAGTTCTTTTCTTCTGTTCATCTCACTGTTCCCCCTTGCCCGTCTTGTCACTATGGGGAGCAGAGCATTTAGCCGAATACACTCTTGAACTCACTCCCATCTGATCTCCGTAGCATCGACTCTTTGCCGCACTTCAAGTCCAAACTCAAAACCCATCAGTTTCAAGTCTTCTGTCTTCGATTGCAATTGCATTGTCTTTTTTAATCTTGTTTTGTACTTAATTTTTATTATGTATTTCAATGTTGTGTTTGTTTTTATGTTAAATTATGAAAGGTGACGTTGAGTGTCAAGAAAGGCGCCTACAAAAAAAACTTATTATTATTAAATGTCTTCCTGACATGTTGCCTGGTATGATTTTAGTTTTTTTGTTTTCAGTGGTTCTACATAAGGAAATGTGTTTGAGGTTATCGGCCTCATTTGGACTCAAATGATGTGAATTAATCTATAAAAAAGCTCATTCATCTGAGCTATGGCAAACTGCTTAAAGTTACTTCAGCTACATTTGTATAAGTAAATTTATTATTGTGGCATTTAAAAATTTGAGATGATCTAAAATGCAGAAAAAAAATAAGCATGATTCCAGGTACTTCAAACACAATTAGCAGGGCCGGCCCAAGCCTCCATGGGGCCCTAAGCAAAATTTGGTTTTGGGGCCCTCTAGTTCTGCTAACAATGTGGACTGACTGCAGTCAACAGTTAGACGATTAGATCATTCACCCACCTGGTATAAACTTATTGCATCCATGGCGGTGCTGTTTACATTATATACAGTATATGTATAATAAAATACACTGATTTATCAACCAGTTGATTTCTGGGCGCCAATTTCCTTCATTTTGGGGTATCGTGATCTGCTGATACTTGCGTATGAAGCTGATCTTATCCCCCAATCTTGTCGTCGTCAGCAAAGGTTTAAAAATCAGCCTCTGTCCTCTTCTGCTCTACAGTGAGAGGTTTGACTGACGGACCGGCCCACCAGGTCAGGTCTGCACGTTTGCAGTTAACAACATTCATCCCAATGTTGCCAACTCACCAACTTTCTTGCTATATTTAGCGACATTTCAGACAAAAAAAAGTCATATCAGCCAAAATCAAAATCGGCAGGTCAGGCTCTTTAAAGATACGGGGATCGGCCAGAAAACTGCAATCGGTGCAGCCCAACTTAAGATGGAATACATACACACATATTCATGACATTCTTTGATTAAATAAATCTCCCTTAGCGTTACTCCAATAGCTAAAAATGTCATTTGTACCAGGTCTTTCTCCCCTGAGAATGTGGATCGGTACCGGTACTGGACTGATTCTATGCATTCAAATGATTTTAACAGAAGTTTCACAAAACTTAGAAGTTGATGTAAAAATAATGTTTGTTTGAGCCACAAAATGATTTTGCTCGGCAGCAAACAAACAACATATCCCCCACTACAGCAAAGAGTAGCTCATCGATGTAGCAGCCATGTAGCCTGACGTAAAAACATTTTGCTAGACAATGTCACGCATTGACAACTTTTAATTATTGTTATCAAACACGCAGTTTTGAAGCCAAAAATATCTCAGAAATATACAGAGCCAACCATGAATATCGACTCATTTAAAGTTTAAACTCAGTTTCATACCCTAGCATAAATGTTTGGCTGTTGAACTGGACCGTTCAAGCTAATTTTCTATTAGCAGCTTTACAAATCTGTTACATTACATTACCAAGACACATTAAAATAAACTTTATCTTGGCTTTTTTCTATTCTTTCTCTTTCTTTTCTCCTTCCCTGAAGGATAAGTACTTTTTGAGACATTGTTTTTGCTTAACTTCTGACCAGAACTTTTGACGTCACGTTGCACGGCAGCTCATGTTACCGGCAAAGCGTGCGGTACCTACTGCGACCACCAGGGGCCCCCAAGAGCAATTTGTTTGTTTTCTTTTTATCAATAAAATAACCATTTCTACATACATTATCAAATATATATTATTGTTCAAACAAATCCAAGCAAACCAACAAAGCCACAGAAAACTCCTGGAGCTGATATAACAAACACTCCAAATGAGCTGCAGAATGAGTTTGAGCTGTTAAAAACCAAACAGAGTGTAATGATAACGAGCGTTAAATCAATGCAGAGTGCTAAAAGAGAAATGTTTACGTAAATCCCTCGTTTACAAGACAGAAAAAGAAAGTCAAAGTGACAATCTGCACTTTCATGAGGAGGTTAATAAACCTTAGCCATGAGCGTCAAAGCTCGACTTTTGGGGAATAACGGAAACATTACGCACTCAATCTGAAACATTCCCCATCAGAGGGCTAAGATAATATAGCTCATGATTAAGAGACAGGTTTGTGTTTGCCGATGTGGCCTGCCTCTGTTGCTTCGGCGTTTGGGTTATTAAATTTCAAACTTTCCGTATCGACGCGACAGAGAGGCGGCGGAGATTATTGCTCCAGGAGTCGGGGATGTCTAATAAAGGTGGCGCGAACGATTTGCTACTTTGAAATGCAAAACGGGACGGTGGCGCAAATTAGCCCGGTGCATGTCATTAAAGGCCCCAACGAATTCCAATAATCAAATAGGCCATCTTCTGAGAAAACTATTACAGGAGGATTACTTCTGTAGCAGGTTTCACTGATCACTCACTGACAGGCCGGCTCTTTGGCAGCCTCACACACACTGGTGTGTTCTAATGTTTACAGTGCAGCGGGAAAACCATTTGCCACCTTATAGATTCCTTCTTTTTTGTAATTTTGTTTTTAAATGACAATGATTTCACTTAAGCAAACGCAACTTGGCGTTATGTGAGAACTATTTGCCTCCTGTACATTAAAATAGTTGGTTGAAATGTTGACCGTCTCTCCTTTGCAGAATTGTTTTAACACAATCGCATTGAGTGTTTAAAGTCATGCCACCGCGTTTCCATTGGACTAGGCCTTTCCAAAAGCTTCGTTTGAAGTTATTTTGAGCCATTCAGAGTTGACTACCCTTCACTATGTTTTAATACATTGTTCATTCAATGAGTGTTTTGAAGTTGCAATCTTTGAAGATCAGGAGCATATATACATATATATATATATAGATTCTGTCAATGCATACTACTGGATAGGATAGCCCCTGGTAGCTGCAATCGCTAGCGACGTTCACGGGCAGGCGCCATCATGCACTGAGTCACGTCCACGAAAACGGACTGTGCCGAAGTGTGATGAGCGGGAATCTGTCACAGAAAAGTTCATAGTGCCCTTATTTCTTATCTGATTTCAATAAAATATGGCTTAACTTAAAACTGGACTAAAATCGCTGATGTTTTGATGTGCAAAGCGGGTATTCTCCTTGTGTGACTCATAAACAGCTTAGCTTCTGCCAAGATGCAAGAGAGGACTAAGGCAAATTTCTCTTTTATGTTGTGCAATTAGCTTTACATTGAGACGTAGCTTGTTGCATCCTTTACAAAATATCTTCTATTTGATGACTATATGAATATTGCAACGCTCTACAAATGAACAAAACCATCACTCCACTTTTTACACGTTAGTATTGTCGAAGTCAAGCCAGCGTCGCTGACGTACTTCCGTCTTCCTCGCGATTTAAAAAAAGAAAGAAATACTGTAATGCTGTAAACTTTTCTAGCCAAAACCCAGAAAAACGTGTTTCTTTGCCCGTGTATCTTGGTATTTGTAGTCCTTAAAGCACTAAGCAAATACTGTACCACTTAGCGCTGAATTCATAATGTAATCTGCCAAAACTTTGTTGTATTTTTCTTTCTTTCTGATTGCAATCTTTGTTTCCTTGCCTCCCTCGAGCCTCGACATGTTCATTTGTGTTGTACATGATTTCTATAAATGTATATATATAAAAATATATATATATATATATATTCTGTGCATAGGAGTGGCGCACGAACGTCACGCGACGGCCAATCGAGTAGTAATATGTCGACACTAGAAGCAGCCCAGGCAAAATACATTTGCAAGGGAGCAAATATTTTCCCCACAAAACTGTGTATGCAGATCTGAACTCATCGCACTCATGTATAATCACACACCCCACAAACAGGACTATATGCATGTAGACAGAATAGTCCACACATAGTGACACACGAACACACACCCACACACACACGGAAAGCAGAGACAGTCAGTCAGACCTATTGATGTCAACCTTTAGCTCTCAGTTATCATCCGCACACAGGCAGGCTTCATATTGAATCAGAAGGGGAGGGCGGAACAAAACTGGAAGGCTTTCGCTTTCAATCTCATCCGGAGTCCAACTTGCTTCGCCTCCACACCGCCAGACGCAGGAGACGGAGGGCCGCCGGACGTCGGCGACGCGCCGAGAAAACATATAGAGGCGTTCCGTTCGCCGTGTGCGAAGAAAGAAACAAGCAAACAACCAACAACAACAACAACGCATGGGGGGGGAAAAGGAGCTGGGAGGCCGGTTTTCTCACGTTCGCATTCGCACAGCCTCGATGTGCCCCGTAATCACACGTTGTAATGAGGAAAGTGATAGAAAAGCTGATAATGCGATACCCACTGGTGCTTGCTGTTTTGCAGCAGTGAGGTATTTACCACGATATGTTAGCTGTCAGCCCCCCTCCAGCCCCCCGAGCAGAACCGGAGACCCCGCTGGAATTAATCAGTGACATTAAAATCCAGGCCGAAATGTGTCACGCTTTGATGCAAGCCAATGTGTTTATTGATTAATAAACAGAGGATTCCATTCCCCAGATATACTGGCTCTGCCGGCCCGACGCCGCTATTTGGTGCCGAAGAGGCTTTTTTTTTTCTTCTTCTTCTTTTTTCTCTCTCTTCCCACCCTCTCCCCCCTCGGGACAAATGTGTTTCAGCTGAGCTGATCCAATCCCTTCTCCATTGTTTTTATGTACTTCTGTTTAGCGCTCCCCGGGCTCCAATGACTACCTGTCTGTTTAGAGGCCCATAAACATAAATCAGACTTGTTAGAGACGGCTTTTTTTCCCCTCCTCCTCCCAAGTTCTTCCACAGAGAGAGCGCCTCGAACCGATGAATCAAACACCAACCCAGGCTCTTTCCTTTCTCCGTCTCCGAAATGAATTTTGGCCCCCGCTACTGTTCGGAACATTATTGCCATCGTTAAAAAAAAAAAAAATGCTGTCGAATGGGCTACAGCGCCACGCCATTGTTTTATGTCCATATGAGCGTATTGAAATTATTGGATCAGATAGGAACCAGAACTTTTTTTTGTTTTACAGCAGTATATGATATTGACATTCTGCTGAATCTGGTGTCTGGGGGGGAAATTATGTGGCAGTCAAGCAGGCCTTTTGACTTTTAGA
The DNA here is from genome assembly GCF_003331165.1 of Xiphophorus hellerii. Classification (NCBI taxonomy): domain Eukaryota; kingdom Metazoa; phylum Chordata; class Actinopteri; order Cyprinodontiformes; family Poeciliidae; genus Xiphophorus; species Xiphophorus hellerii. The sequence goes on from NC_045692.1 coordinate 6,225,554, forward strand.
TCAGGATAAAAGACAGCAAAACACACCTCCTTCATATTTATATATATGAAGGTGGCATATAAATGAAATATATTCATTTGTACTGTTCAACCACCGGCAGGTTTTCTTCCCTGATCATAAGGGGGAAAAAATCCCAACGAAATAATGCTGCCACCGCCATGCTTGGCCGTGGGGGACGGTGTGTTCCAGGTTATGTGCAGTTTTACAGGGTCAAGTCAAATGTTCATACTATTCCAGACTCACGCCTGGAAAATGTAAGGGAGGGAGGGATGCAATTGCATCGAAAATTGCAATTTCGATGCAATTTTTCACCTTCCATGTTTTACACTACATGTGTGTTAGGCACACTTTTACGAACCACTAATGTTCTAGAAACAAAGCTACTCATTTGTTTCCTGTTTTGTTCCCTGCTCATCGCCAAGGTTACTGTGTTTAACCTTGGCCTGACATGCAGCTTTTGTCGCACGAGGTTTGGGTTTTGCAAGTACATCAGAAGGTTCACTTTTCCACAGCCACTTCCTGATCTGACTCTCTTGGTTGACAAATTTATTTCCGGAGTGTTACAGTACAGGGAGGTGAATATGAATATGGGCATTTGTTGTATTGGTTATCACTTATCGTGATTAAATTGTTCAATGAAAGTATCAGTAAACGTCATCATATTTGAAAATATGTGTGGGGGTCATGATTGTCGTGTCACGCAGTCAGACATCCGGTTGCCTAAAACAGAGGCAGCAACTAGCCCTTATTGTCTCTTATACCGTTAACACATTACAGCACCACAAAATATCGTTTTAAAACTTGAAGTCCATATCGCCTACACTGTATTCGTAAAAAAATACATTGTAAAATGACGTATGTTTTTTTTCCTTCCAGTTCACTGTTATGCTGCTTTGTGTTGGCCTGTCACGTAAATACAATGAAGTTTGTGGTTGTAACATGGCAAAATGCGAAAAACGTCATGAAGGATGAATACGTCTGCGCGGCACTGTGGATGACCTCTGTGCTTTTGGTTCCTTAAAGGCATTTTATCTATGCTTCCATCTGTCTGGTTTCATATTTAGCCTCAGCTGCGCTTGCTAGTCATCACAGCTCTCGGTTTCCTCACCCGCTGGCTTTAGCTCGGAGGCTTGACCTCTGGAGTCCACCAGTAAAGAGTCCGTGTCTCCTCTGGCGCGCCCATTTGTTCCCTCACTGCACTTCAGTGGGAAAGATAATTACACTTCAAATGAAGCTCCTTCCTTTTGTATCGGCTAATGTTTAAAGCTGCCTGCCTCCGTCCCTCTTCCTCTCCCTGATCGTGCAACAGGGAGGGGAGGGTCAATGAATCCAGACTCGCCTCTTATTTACAAGATTCATGTTTACCTAATGCAAAATCAATAGCTCAGCACCGGGGAAAAGGTAGGCCTCCACCAGCAGTCATTGGGAGCCACTTAACGACACATCTGCTGCTCTTTAGTGGGACATAAAGGAGAGGAACTGTCACCGAGCAACCGCAGCGATGCGGCAGACACGCACGCAAGGGTTCCCTCAATTTACCCCAAAAATCTAGTTATGATAATAATAATCAAAAGATGGATTTTGTTTTGTTTTTTTACAGTCCTTTTTGATCCAAATAAAAATGCAACAAATTCCTTGGCTTGTGTTCTTCCAGTTGCTTGTGAGTGAATTCCCGAGCCCAAACAACTGGATGTAGTCACTGACTTTGCAACAATGAACCAATCATGAGCCAGCATGTGGCGACAGTGAAGAGGAGCAACTCAAATTTAACAGGAAGAGACTTCCAGCAGACCCAGGCTCAGATCAGTTCAGGTAGTTCAATCCACACATTAGATCATTTTCAACACAAACAAGCTTAAGCAGTTTTGTTTGTTTGTTTGGTTCTTTTACAATGCTTTATTGATCCGCTCCAACTGACTGCAATGTGCAACTTCACAAAACACACCAGGCCCAGAGCATCACACATCCTCGCCTGTACTTAACAGCAGGAACAAGGTGCCTTTCCCCTCGTTCATCCTTTGTTTGATACCAGACCCACGTTGACAACTCGTAATGGCAAGAAATCCAAAAGTAGGATTCTGATAAAACTACAGAGGTCCAAATTGAAAACTAACGCTGGTGTATCTTTTCATCTTTGATTCCCGAAACCTTTGCTGCGGTGAACTATTTGGAAAGTTGGTTTGGAAAATAGTGCATGCTGAAAAATGCACTTGTTAAGAAATGCTTCATGTTGTCTGTCTTCTATCAGAGTGGCATTCGTCTGACTACTTTTAGTCAAACATAAGCCAAAGCCATTACATCCTGGACTGTTGACAGCTTTCGGCACAGAGTAAAACCAAAAAATTGTGATTTTTAATCTATATCTCTTTATCACTTCAAAAAGGCCCTTGACACAGCGAGATATCACCCAACAGACCCGAAGAGACAACGCCGCCTTATTTCCTGCTGCCTTGCACTTCCAGCGGATCGGCACTTCGAAACTTGCCTCACCGGCGGGTACCATTTGACCCTCAAAAATGTGCTTTTACCCAACGGTAAGCACTATCCGTCTCAACCCCGACAAAGACCTTACCATCTGTCAGTGTCGCTCCCTGCAAAGTGGCTGCGATTAATTGAAAAACAATCTTTCAGCGGTGGGGGTGGGGAGGGGAGCAACTAAACGGGTCAAGGCAATATTCAATGAGGCCTCTCGAGGTCAGCTCCTCGTTGCCGAAGCCGTCTCCTCCTGACATTAGCCGCGGCGATGTCGGAACACATCGTGCCTGTTTGGCTTCCCCCGTCTTCCCTTTGTTTGGCAGCCGACGTTATCAGTTGGACAGATCCAGGAGACTCTATTTGTCTCTGTCCATGTCAGGGCAACACACTGCTAATCAATGCTGCGGGGGATTACTCGTTGATCCCAGAGGACAGGAGGCTTCTTCTGTGACTACATGAGGCAAGACCACCCACAAGAACTATTTAGAGTGATGGACACCCTGGTGCGAGAGGTGAGAATAAAAGATGCATTGGAGATAGATTGAATGCGAGCGCCCGGCGTGACGTGATACCTCTTCCTCGCTGCGGAGAGTTATTTTTAATCCCGAATGAGTTTCAAGCACCTCATTCTCCAGGTTTCGACCATCCTGCGTCTTGAATAGATCCCTCCTCTCAGGGATGGGGTTTTTTTTTTTTTTTTTTTTTTGCTCTCCTCTGCCGCCTCAGCAGATCGAATCAACCCCACTCACACACTTTCAAGGTTGACCGAGCAGCTTCTGGCCCTCGGTAACCAGGCGGAGTGACATTGTCTGTATGCAGGCCTACGCCGTGTGCAGCCACTCAGTTCATTTTTGCTGACAGCTAGGCGCAAGCACCAAAGCGACTAAGTATCTTCAACACTGCCAAGCTGGAGTTGGTCTTCTTTACGCCTGTCTGCCGACTTGAGCAATGCGTCTCTGCCACCAGTGACAAAAATAAGAAAGTCTAAAAGATGTAAAACACATCACTGGGTCAGTGAAGTCACAGATTTCACGTGTTCACTTTACTTTTTCCTTTCTGTGCTACTATTCCACTGCAGGTCTTTATAAGTATAAGTGCAGAGCATAAATGATTTCTTCACTTCTTGAATGAGAGCTGGAGGTGGGCGGATCGAGCCAAAAACATCGACGCCAAGCCGGTATCAGTATCGGCTCGACATTAACGTGGTGAGATCGATACTTTTGTTTTAAATTTTTAAAATTTCATCTTGAAATGTAGCTTGTTTTTGTATTGTAGTTTGCTCTCAAATGATAATGTTTTTGCACTTTATTTAGAAAACATGTACACAAATTTCTTCTGTTTTTCTATTGGCAGTTATGATTATTATTATTATTATTTTTAAGAGTTTTCAAGGATTCAGTTCGTAAGCTCCTGCAAATACTAAATTGTACATATATAAATACATATTTTAAGACAGTGCAGTAAATTTAAAATGAACAAAAATCTGACTTTCTGATCAGTGTACCGTGGTCCAAAAGTATTCGTACCCCTGGCAGATTTGAAATTTTAAGTAATTAAAAAAATATATTTTTTTTTACTTCCAGTTTCTTGTGACTGGAAGCTTTTTATAATCAGCAATTCGCTGCTTTTTTTCCACCCCAGTAAAAGCTTTTCCATTGATTATTTATCAGCTCCTTCTTCACCGCCTTATTCATCCAGCTGCTCCAATTCCGATTCTCGCAACTTTTCTGTGAAACATCTGCCTCGCTTGAACGCCATGTTCTCTTGCCTCTCCCATTTCAAAAAGTGCCTAATAGGAGTCGGCTGTTGTAGGACACTAATTGAAAGTTCTTCCAAACTCTCGCTTAACATTAAAAAAAATGAAGGAAAATTGGAAAAACTTTAGTGTTAGGATTATTTTATAGAAAATAGTTTGGGGATGAAACCGATCCAAACTATTGGAGGCAAAGAGGATTTGGTTAGAAATAATTATTTCTCTGGCCTCTAAACAAACAGTTGGATTTTGTTCAGATGTTCAGTAATAGATTCTGAAACTTCAGTGAAAGATGAATTCATATTAAGGGTGTTTACTATGACTTTACCAATGGTGACGTCCTTAGTTTGAGCTTTGAAGACTACAGTGAATCAGTATGTCTTCTGCTTTTTGTTCTTTCTTTTTTTTTTTTTGTAAATTATGTTTTAAATGTGAAATATTTGAAACCTTAGCCTCTATTCAGACCTTCAAGGTAGTTCAATCCACACATTGCATCATTTTCAACACGCTTTAGCTGTTTTTTTTTTTTTTTTTTTTTTTTCACGATCTTTTATAATTTACGGTTTTTAAATGCCCCACGTTATAAAGCATTTTATGCACTTTCACAAACAGCTCCGCGGTCTCCTGGTTTTACCGTCGCCATGGCGAGCTTCAGATGTAATCACAGCTGTTCCAGAATACACAGTTAAGCAACATTATGTTGCAAGGCTAGATGTGCAGTTAAATATTATCTATAATATAAAATTTAATGGTGTTTTAAATGAGTTTTCTTTTTTTCTTTTTTTTCCTGAAGCGTTGTAATTTTACCCCAGCAGATGGAGAGAACGCGCTCTGCCAGAACTGGTTAAATTCAGACACCTTAATGACTTTTGCTTCGTCGTGTTGCTAACTCTGCACCCATTACTGACTGGAGTCTTATATTTAGCTCTTTTTTTTATATAGATATCTATATATAAAATCTCATAACTCTGGTCTGCAGAGAAAGTTGGCATTTAAAGTTCCTGCCAGAAGTTGACACGCACTCATTATGTGCAGTAATGTTATATTAAACTGGAGACTTTATTAACTTTTTTTAATTTATATTATTATTATTCTTAGATTGATAATGTAACCTTTTCCGGATTTTAGAAAGAAATGGTGAGAAAGTTCTACTGTATCTACACCGTGTTCCAAATTATTATGCAAGTGATGTTTTCTCAGATTTTCTTAAATGGTCAATGCAAATGGTGGTCCGTATAATTTTCAATTCATGAACTATTACAGTATAAATCAAATTTTACTGAACAAAGCTCCCCATGAGAACAGTATTTTTTTTTTCAAAATAAGAAAGCTCAAAATGCAAAATGTTCCAAATGATTATGCACAGCAGATTTTCTAAACATTTTATGGATTATAAAGAACTGCAAACGGTCATTCTTTGAATGTGCAGCATTAAGTGGTCACATGTACTAAAATCAAAAGCTACTTAAATCAAAAACATCTTAACAGACCAAGTTACATGTTAACATAGGAGACCTTCTTTGATATCACCTGCATAATTCTTGCATCCATTGAACTTGTGAGTTTGTGGAAAGTTTCTGCTTGAATTTCTTTGCAGGATGTCAGAAAACCTTCCCAGAGCTGCTGGTTTGATATGAACTGCATTCCACCCTCAGATTTTCTGCTTGGGGAAACTCCAAAGGTTCTCAATAGGGTTGAGGTCAGAGGAGGATGGTGACCACACCATGAGTTTCTCCCCTTTTATGCCCATAGCAGCCAATGACACCAGTGGTATTCCTTGCAGCATGAGATGGTGCATTGACGTGGTGGCCATCCACCACCAATCCACCACTGCGTCCATCTGGACCATCCAGGGCTGCACAGCAGTCATCAGTGAACAAGTCTGTTTGAAAATGAATCTTCATGTACGGCTGGGCCCACTGCCACCGTTTCTGCTTGTGAGCTCTGGTTAGGGGCCCAATAGTAGGTTCATGCACCTCAAGCCTCTGGAGGATCCTCCACCTTGAGCTTCCAGAGGCTCCAGCATCTTCAAATACCTGTTTGCTGCTTTGTAAGGACATTTTAACAGCTGCTCTCTTAATGCGATGAATGTGTCTAACAGAAACCTTCCTCATTCTGCCTTTATCTGTACAAACCCATCTTTGTTCTGAATCAGCCACAAATCTCTTCACAGTACGATGATAACACTGCAGTTTTTGTTAAATATCTAATGTTTTCATACCTTGTCATACGGCACTACACTATCTGATGATTTTCGTCAGCAGAGATCCTTTCTCTTTCCCATATAGCTTGAAACATGTGGCCTGCTTAATAATGTGGAACATCCTTCTTGAGTAGATTTCCTTTAATTGAGCTCACCAGACAAACTAATCACCCAGCTTTCTGAAATGAATTATAGTGATTCAAAGAGCCCTGACACACAATACCATCTATAAATTTTATAGCACAACAAAAACTTTTATCTTTATGACACCTAAATCCAATTTGCATAATAATTTGGAACACGGTGTGCCTGAGGTCAAAATTACCAGCAGGTGCAATTACACAAATATTATATAAAAATGTCCTTTAGCAAGTCTAAGAGAAACGCTGCGATTTTTGAAGCTATCTATAAAATTCTGGATTGATTCTAGATTAGTATTTCTTCACCCTTATGATCAGAAATTGAAGGGATTTTTTATATTGGTTGATTTCCTGTCACGCCTCGATGCATAATCAATAAATATTGAACAGGGTTGAGGTCGGCCTTATTTGTGTAGCATTAATATCTAGCAGTTTGATCCGTTCTAAAACTAGTTTTGACATGTTCGGGATTGTTGTCATGTTTTAAAGCAGCAGTATCATGTAAAATCAACCTCTTTTTTTTAGCTTTACATCATATCATGATGTTATTTACTCATTGACAACATACTTGGAGTGTTACCTTGAATCTTTCATGCATGTTTGAGAAATTCTTGAATCTCCATGGCAACCATTCAGTCGTTCAAAACACCTGGGTGTACCGAGCATTGCCTTCAAGGACAAAGCTCCTCCTTTGGGCTGCAGTTTCCAAGCTTCCGTCTCACGGTGCTCCGCTCCCCCACTCAGCTCCTTCAGACTAGCCAGCAGCAATTAGTAAACACGTGGTGGAACTTAGACGAGCTACTTCTCAGTGCCACGGTGGTAAAAATGTTGTTGAGGGGTTAATAGAGGAGCATTGTTGTGATGACTTCCTGACGACGAAGTTTTAGAAAGAGACTGAGAGCCAATTTCAAGGCTTTAAGTTTCTTTTAAGTCATGTTTGACATATGCATGTATGACAACTGCAGCCAACTTGATTGCACTATAAAATGGAACAATGTGCCTGGAAAACACATAAGACGACTTAATGCATTTCACACTAAATTGCGTCAAAAGTTGACAGCTGATTTAAGTTGAAGTTGAAGAAATTGGAGATACTCCCCAGTGTAAGTAAAACAAATCCTCAGCGCGATTGTGCCACTACCATTTTCGACAGTTGGTACCTTCAAATTTACTCCTAAAGAGCTCAATCTTTGCCTTCTCTGACAACAACCGTCTTCTCCAAAACACATTTGGTTTGTCCATGTGGGCGCCTTTCCAAAGACCTTCAAGGAGCAGACGCTTCCTTGTTGGTCGACGCCCTCTCCGACCACAAAACTGGCTTCACTGTGGGCAGTAAGAATGGTGTTCCAGTAGCTCCCACTTCATAGACGTGAGTCTAAGTTGCTCTTAAGACATCATAAACAATTTTCTTTCATTAGATGGCGTGTGTTCCAATGGGACAATTCAAACATAGCCGTTTGGAAAGGATGAGGGCAGAGCCGGACTAACTTTCCCAAAGCCGTGATTTGCATCTTAATGGAAATGTAAATATTCGCTTAAAACTCCAGTCAACAAACCAACCAGTTAAAGAATTCAATCCATTCTGATGGGAAGACTGGTCAAACATCCAGCCAGAAGAGTTCAGATGTTGTTGGATAATGGAAAGCCGATGTGTTTTGTTTCATATTATTTTTCGATTTCACAATGTTACATATTTCTTTATATTTTGTACTACAATACGAAGTGCTTGTGATTCGAAATGTTCAAAGAAGAAATGTTTAAAAAAAAATTCCATGTCACCTCCCCTTGGATTTTTCCCAAATCAATATTTTCATTCAATTTAAGGCTTCAGCATGTTAAAAATTGTAAAAAAGAAACTTGACCTTCAGCTATTATGTAAATAAGATTTCTTCAGGCTAGCATGGAAATCAATATCTAATATTCAGCAAATTAAGCATATCTGTGGAGAAACGTAACAGTATTTCTGCATCAGTGCTGACAAAAATTACATCGTTGTGTAGCTGAGTTAATTTTATTTATTTATTTATTATTTTATGAACCTTCTGAAAACATTTTTATTTCTATTTTGTCGAATTAACATGTCTGCTGACATGGCTTTTTCTGTTTTAACTGCTTTTATTTTTGGTTCCTAATGTAAATATTGTTTTTGGGGGAACGTTATTAGTGTTGCACAAAGCAACGTTCAGTGACGTAGCTGCAGCAGCCAGGCAGAAACTGCCTAACGGAGCTGCTGGTAAGACGCGCGCTAAAGCTACCTCTCACTTTTAATAATGTTTATATTGCTAAAAATAGTTTTCACAGCTTTTGTTCTGCAAAAATATAATGTTGCAAATGTTTTAAAAAAAACTTTGCTGTTGGTTAAAGTTAATTTGTTACGTTTATTAAGTTTGTATAAAGTTTCCCTCCAAAATGTGTTTGTTGGGCCGCAGGACTGTGACGGTGATCGTGTGCATCATACCTGGTGCTGAGTGTGTCCCACTGTTTTATAGGTATGTAATGGATACACAGATTTATTTTGTGGTTTGATGTTGATTTGTACAAGATTTTACTTTTCTTTAGTCCATTTGTTGTTAATATATATATATAAAGAAGGCAGAAGCTGCCTAACTGAGCTGCTGGACTGTGACGGTGATTGTGTGCATCATACCTGGTGCTGAGTGTGTCCCACTGTTTTATAGGAATAAACCCACGCAGAGTACTATTCCTGTGTGATCCTTTCCACATCTGTTACAGTTGCACTAAACAAAATGGCTGCCTCACACCTGAATTTATTGGTGCTGCATTATTTTAGTTAACGTGAACGCTTGACTGTGCTCATTCGCCTCCACTGGAATCTTTAAACCTAAATAAACGGACGGAGAAGCTAAAACTGGAACCAAACTAAACTTAAAATGTAACTAAAAGAATAAAACAGTTCTGTTTAACCCTGATCTGGAAACTAATTTTTAAAAAAAGACAGCTATTTGTGCTTGCATGTACTCTCTTTCTAGAAGTACCACCAAGGGGAATGCTTTTAATGACATCTTTAACTTCCCCTCGTCGCCTGTCATGAAAGGGTTTTCTAATGCAGGTCTGCTGCTATGTAATTAGCATTAAAAATGATTCATCTGATACTTCTCAGACTCTCGACAACCTGTGGTTATGCCGGGTTCTGTTCTAAAAAAAAAAGATGGCAGAAGGGCTCAATTACTTCAGACTGAACAAAACCACTGTCTGCGGCGCCCGACGCGCGGCCTAATGCCGCATGATTTGATTATTCTGCACAAGCAAACACATGCAAATTGCACTCCAGTTTGAAGTTCGTCATTTCTCTGCATGTTGATTAAATGTGAGAACATGTCAGAGACACCTTGTCAGGTATTAGAGTGTTTAAAAATAGAGTAAAAGTTTGAACTCATTCACCAGATGCAGAAAGTAGGTTCAAAATACCTGCTGGGTCCCTCCTCCCGTTTTCTCTTAAATGAAAGCAGCTCGGGGTTAACCTTGGAGGCCGTTTTACAGAGTGAAGGAGGGGGATAAAACATGGGCCGACCTGGTTGTTCACTCTGCCATCCAGGCCTTTGTTTTTCTCACAGTATGGATGGCCATCTGTCAGCCTTACCCACAGAGAGGCAATGATTTTCGCTCGCCTGAGTGAACACCCAGGAAAGCAATATTTCACATGTTAGCACCGGGGAAAAAAAAAAAAAAAAAGGCCCGTCTCAGGGGATTTTGCTTACTGGAGTGATGTGGTGGTGTACATCAAGAGTGATAGTGCTGCCTCAGAGATGGAACAGCTGCGGTAAGCCTGCTTTAACCAGCAGCACCAAATATCTTGGGGCGGGGGGAGAAAAAAAAACTCAATTTACTCTTTTGCTTTCTTTGTGTGCACACTGGACTTACTACTGACTCGCATTCTTTAAAATATATTTATAAATTCACACATTTGTGATGGTGAATTAAAGTAGAGAAAGTCAGGTAAAATGTCTGAAAGGAAGTAGTATGGAGACGTATCAAACTGGAACATGACGCAGGGGTTTAAGAGCACTCGCTTCGATGGACAATTACGGCTTGTGACAACATTTCTAATTAAAACGACAAAAATCTTGGCATTATGGAGGTCAGATTTAATTTGTGCTTTGTTTCCTGGCATCTATGGAAGACAGCAATGAATATAGAAACAAATGGCTTGTAAAGTAATTATTGTGTCAAATATTTCATCAATAAAATAAAAAAAAAAAACAGGAACTTTCCCAACGTATTTGATGATGAATAGTGACATAGATTAATATTTGTTCATCATTTTAAATAAACATTATTGCTATCATTTCATTTTTTTATGTTACTTTCAATTTTATTGCTTTATTACTGTATATTTCTTCCCTTGTATTTTTATATCTTTTTTCACATTTTATTTCATTATTTACTCTGTCTATTTTTTGTATTCTGTAATTATTTAACAACTTTTTATTTACCGTCACTTTTTTAAAATCATTCATTGATTCTTTTCAAATATTTTCTCTTTGCATTTTCTTCCCTCCTGTTTTATTCTTTGTCTATTTATTTACAGATTTCTTTTTTTAAAATTATTTTTCTCTATCGGTGAGAAGCTAACTTTGAAGTCCCGCCCACTTACTTAAGCCCCTCCCCTGGCAAATCAGCCGTCTTTCCTATTCATCCAGATTGAGACAGTTTAAAGACTTATTAAAACTTTGCAGGGGTTTTGAGTTAATTAGCTAATTACATTGCCAATTACATGCGTTCCATCAACGACATTTTTTTTTTCCAGTATTCTAAATGTCTTAAACACTAAAATTTGGGTTTTTATAAACAGCACATTCTAGAATATGCCTCTTGTTTTACAGTACAGACCAAAAGTTTGGACACACCTTCTAATTAAAATGGGTTTTCTTTATTTTCATGACTATTTATAAGACGATAAATCCCACTTATTAACCTGACAGGGCTCACCTATGAAGTGAAAACCATTTCAGGTGACTACCTCTTGAAGCTCATCAAGAAAATGCAGAGTGTGTGCAAAGCAGTAATCACAGCAAAAGGTTGCTACTTTGAAGAAACTAGAATATAAGGGGTATTTTCAGTTGTTTTACACTTTTTTGTTGAGTGCATATTTCCACATGTGTTATTCATAGTTTTGATGCCTTCAGTGTGATTCTACAATGTCAATAGTCATGAAAATAAAGGAAACTCATTGAATTAAAAGGTGTGTCCAAACTTTTGGTCTGTACTGTATGTAAGCGGGAGAAAATCGGAGTAAGAGGATCAAAACCAGAAATGTGCTTTTCTTATCGATTGAGGAAAGTTGAACTAAACTCTAAAACATTGCAACAATGCAAACGACACATTCAGGAGTTTAATGGGAAAAACGTTCATTATCAAGCCTAATAATTTGGAGGGGAAATCTATAACAACACTTCTGTTTGACAAAGGAGAAACCACAAAAGTGGGGCGTTGAGATGTCCGATCTCTCGCCCGACTGCTTCTGGAGACCAGATTAACGCAGAATCAGGACAAACGTTCTCTTTCGGCCACAAGCTTCACTCGCCGTGGTTATCATTTGTCAGATCTCGACTTGTTCTCAAGGTCGCAGTCTACAGCGGGGCTATAACTCAACTATCATGTAATTAAAAAGGCCAAATGATCATTTGAACGGAGTAATGAAGTAGAGAAAATGCCTACGTCAGACCTTATTAGTGCCAAGCAGGACACTTTAAGAAGCGATGAGCCATTGGCCGAGAGGATCCAACTAAACGAGTGCCTAATTAGCATCAAAAGAAAACTTAAAGAGAAAATTGGTGAATAATTATTGTAATATCTCCAGAAATAAATATTGTCACCCATTCAGTCATGCAATCGACCAGTCTGACATGATTTCAAGAGGATTTATTCATGTTGGTAATGAAAAGCACTAATACACTTTCAGATGAGTTACAATTAAGGGGAGGATTTTGTAAATGTATGATAATGACACGTAATAAATATTTATACAAACAAAACCACAGCTCACACAAAGTTGGGAGTTGATAGAAGCACTAAGTTCTAGTTGTTGAACCTTGTCAAATTGCCTCCATTTAGCCTCCATTCCTTCCACGGGCGTGTAATTTTGCTCCTCATAAACATTTCCTCCCCCCACCCCCGTATGAAGCTGTGGATTTGGACTCCTTATCTAATTTATGCATCTTGTGAAAGTACGAGTCTGAATTTAGTGGCGCTGGGCTAATAGTATTCATTAACCTTTGCGACAGTGAAATGTTTGATTGGAATGTGGCATTTCCTCCTTCAAAGCCGTGTGCCGTTCCCTTTGCAATTCAGACACTTCAAATGAGTCATTAAACGCTATTTTAGTTCTAAAGTCCAGTTTGCTCATGGTAATAGCTGCACCTCGTCTCGATTAGCATTTGTGCACGCTCACATGGAGACGGACGTCGCAATGGCGTTTCGGAGGGGCCGCCGCATAAAGCAAAAATTTAGATGACAGACATCTTACCCTCACTGAGCTGCATTGGAATATCAGCGCGTTGTTAGGAACAATGCATTCAGAGACATAATTGTGTCTTATATCATTAGGCTGATCTCCAGCTAATTATAGATGGTAATTAATGATCTGTGATTATGAGACTAAGTATGAATTCTGTTCATAAGATTTTAAAAACAAGAAGGAGACGCTGTTTTCCATCTTTTGTTCATGGATCAAACGCTACAGTGACGCATATGTAAACGGCTCATTTCTTGTAATTTGTGTCCAAAATATTTTTTCATATCTGTAAAAATAATTATTATGCAAGAAACAATGGCAGAACTCGTAAAAGGGTTTAAGCAAATGTACAAAGTTTTCCTCTCTGGAACAGTTCACAATTATGTCTGACCTATAATGCTTAGGACAATAAAGAAATAATAGCAGTATAGTGGTAGAGCATCCCTCCACATACAGTGACTATTACTCTTTGATGCAGCCATCCAGGGTTCCAGTCTCCATAATGTTTTGTTGTAGATCTGTCTTTCTCTCTCTATTTCCTGTCTGATTACTTCCAAAGAAGGTAATTACAAGGACAGACACGTACGTGTGTGTGTCCTTATTTTTGATAAATTGCAAGGAACATATTCCTCATACATACCATGTTGTGGGGACCAACAACATGGTAAAGGTTAGACTTAGAACTAAGGTATGAATTGTTAGGAATGGACTAGTGATGGTTAAGGGCATAAATGTAGTTACTAAAATGAATAGACGTCAATACAAAGTCTTAATATGGGTAGAAATGATAACTTGTGTGTGGGGGTGTACTTGTTTATATGCCTAGACAAGACCTCTTCCAGTTTGCCAGTCTTCTGAAGACCGATGAGCCGTATGGGGACCAAAGCCCAGTTCGGATGCGGTGGATCACCGTTTTAAGGTTTAGGGGCAAGTTTGATGGAAATGGAGCCATTTTCCATAATTAGGATCACATCATCAAAGCAACCTTAGTTTGGTCACTGACTTATATAGCTGCATATATACTGTATTTCTCCACAAACAATCAGAACAACTGTTACCATAACTGTTTCAATGATGTAGCATTTCCAAAAAAGTGTCTTATGGCTCAACTTTCTCTATGTACGGGGTACGTTGAACCATATCCCTAACCCTCCCCCGTATTTCAAGTGTACTTATTTGAAGTATGCTTCAAATAACACAAAACTAACTTTCAAGAAATAGGAGCTTGCTTTAAGTCAATAATTCGTTAATATTGACTGGCAAATTATTTCACTTATTACATTGGAAAATGTTTTAAGTGAAATAATCTGCCAATGGAATCTCCTATTTCTTGCTGAAAAAGTTGCTTGCAGTTAGTTTGGTCTTCGTCTCATGTGCACTAAGATATTTGCACTAGGAACTAGACCCAAATTACTCTGTAAGATTTAGGTTTTTTTGCAGTGTAACTGGAACTTTGTTTATTAACTTCATTACATGAAGTGTTAGCTTAGTGCAACTCCTTTTTTAGAACAAGGATTTGAAACACCCTAAACAGCAAATCTGAGTTTTGAAAAGCAGACATCGCTTAACGTGACTGCTGTACAGGTTGCAGTTCTTAAAGCGCATGACACATATTGTTCTGAAAGTCATAAGCTCATCATGGGCTGCTCTCCTATCAACCGTCAATCTGTAGCTTAGACTGCTGACCGATGAGATGAGGAAGTGTTTAATTCAAGGACGTTTTGGTCACACAGTGTCCCGAGCAGCCGACTGCCTCTAAAGTTATCCAAAATATCTTCCCCTGTGAAATGATTTTTTTTTTTCTCTTTTTAGACAGCTGACTGGCCCTGTTCTCTCATGTCGCTCGACAGATTTCACCTGATAATGCGCTTAGACACACTCGCTGATCACATTCACCTGACCTTGCTGCACCAGCTAAACTCAGGAGGAGACCGTGTTGTCACTTATCTGTTCTGTTGACTGAAAGAGGACAGATTCTGCAGCTCCAAACGCTTCCCAAACTTCGAAGCGTTCAGGTTTTTTTCAGCTCCGAAGGTGTGAGCACTGGCCCTCCAGATGCAACAATTGGATTTGCAGAACAGCAAATCTTTAAAGAGACAGACTTATTTGGCACGGTGTGGTTACATTTTTGTTGTTTGGGTGGCGCTAATTGCATTTGTCATTGACAGCTGACTAAATCATGCAGTTTCGTAGCATAATAAAGAACTGATTAGAGATTCTGAAATTCACCCACTACTAATTTGCTGTTATTTTAGCTGAAAAATGAAGATAATTTCCCTTAATGCCACTGGTTAAGGTAATTACTCCATAATTGCCTTATCAAAGTGTCAAAGAAGAGTTGAGGGAAAAAAAAAATATCACCACTCATCTGGCCCATTTTGTCACTGTGTGTTTAGGTTTTATTCACTAAAATGCAGGACTACTTTTGCAGACCACACAGGTAAAACTCTTTGTGCAGCAGCTGTGATTGTGACATGTCCATATCCACTGGCTGCACACGCAAACACAAAACCTCCTTCATATGAATAAACAATTAACATAAAAGGACAATTGCAATCAGGGAGAAAGTTCTCATTTGAATCTTGACTATGGTAATGCTGCGTGATATAAAGCTGTGCATTTTACACAGCTTAGGTCAAGATGTATCAATTATTGCCTCACTGAACAGTGTCTCTAAATAAAAGCCATGATTGCTGATAATTATAGCTGTAAGAATATCCACATTGACCATGTCAATAGTAAAAAATGTTTCCTTATTGCTACGCTTTTAGGGAATGTAGTCCATATATTGGAACATATAAAGTTTACAATTATATTAGTTGAACCAGAAACCAGAAAGAGATTGTTAAATGTAATAAAAACAAAGCCATTTCTGTTCAGGAATAAATTAGAACAACCCACATACTTCAAACAGCCACAGCTACACAGTAATTACCAGATAAAAGGTATTAACATACATTTCCCAGAGAAAGTTTATGTTGTCAGGCTAGATATTTATTTTCCGATTATTAAGTGATCATCTGAAAACAGCGGTGGTTGATTGGCTAATTTTGTCAAAGTCAAGCTAGCATAACTAACCTACCTGCTATTTTTATTTCTTAAATGTTTTTCCTGACCTTTTGATCTAGCTAGTCATTACTAGATAACATAGTGTTGACAAATGGCAACAAAGCACTGCGTCCCTTTTTCTTTTATATATCACTCAGACATTTAAGATTTATCGCATTATATTGACAACTTGACAGCTAAAACCAAAAGTAGTCATTGTCAGCGAACAGTTTTTTGGGATCTTGTGTGCATCATTGCAAGGTTTCTATAAGTTTATAAGACTTAGTCTATTAGAACCATATTTATGGAGTTTGTATGTTTATTTTTTTGTATGGTGTAATACCTGAAAATCACAGTGGGTGACATCATACGTTTAAAAACAGGTTTTTAGGCAATCCTAGAAATCCAGAACACCCAGAAAAATCCCACGCATGCATGAGAAGAACGGTAAGTCCAAGTTTTTTGAGGTGTCGCAACTGTGTATTGCAGTCAAATTATTCCTCAATATATATTCTAAAAGCTTAATAATTGTGACAACAGATTGGATATAGCTTTTTAAGGCATGTTAACCTATGTTTAAGTCAGTGATCTACATAAGTTGAAACTCATAGTGCTACATTTCTTCTACAAAACAGCAAACCCTATCTGATAATCTATCTACTTATCTCTTTGATCCAAAGAAGGTAATTACAAAACATTCGAGTAAATATTTATGTTTTTCCATCTTTATTTTCTCTAAAACTTTCTTTTTCCTTGTTATGTTTTTAATTTTTAATGCATGGCCCATCTAAGAAAACAATCGGTGTCCACTGTGATTTTGCCATTGGACCTCTCTAGCCTACTTTCACACAAGCAAAGCCCCGTATGTCATAATGCGCTACATTGAATAATGGCTTCTGTTCTTATGGAACTATATTAAATATTTTTTTTGTCTCTCTTCATGTGACAAGGACAGAAAAGATGTGCATTTACACCACAACACTCAATCAGCAATGCAGATTTCCTCTGTTTCTGTCTGCTATAAATAACCAAAATTTTGCCTAATGGAGTAATTTACACACACCCCGCCAGAGCCATTGACAGGACTCTTTCCTATGGCAAATGTCTGGCATTTAGCAAATCAATGACATGAGTTATGAAGAGGATCTGGGACTCCATTCTTCTCTATAACAAAAGAGGAAGTGCATTAAAAACTAGCATTGATGGGTTGTTGGGAGTTGGAGTCGATGCTTTCGCAGAGTTTAAAATTAAAAGGCTGTTGGGGTGAAAATTGTTTTCTCTAGTAATCCGTCTTGTCAAGATGGGTCTTTTTCATATTGATTAATTAAAAAACCGAAAGGGTAGAAGGAGGAGTAGAGGGGGAGGGTTAGAAATGCAGCTGTTTAAAAATCTCGGAGCACTTATCCCGCCTAGTCGTGAGTTAATGACACCAGCTTTTCGCCTTGACTAAGTGTTATTGCTGCAGTCTATAATTTCATCTTGAAAATGGGCAAGGGAGTGGATCTTCTTTATAGTAATTGAGTATCGATTTGAAAATAAACAGCAGTGAGACTCCCACCGAACTGACGGAGCCGTCTTTCGGATGGAATCGAACAATAAATGGGCCCTGGTTGGGAGGAAAAGTTATGGATCAGGATGAAACAGTCAAGCGCGCCTTTTCCCCTGCAATCTCTCTTCCAATATATATTGGATTTTAGATAACCCATTTATGAGCCCTGTCATCTAAAACCTATAGTTTTGAGCAGGGTGATGATAAGTCAAAGCAGGGACTTTGCACACTCTTGCATCCCCTGAAGTTTTTTTTTGGGGGGGGGGGAGGTTTCCTGGTTAATTCATGTATCATCCAAAAACATGTACAAAATAGTGAGGAAATGATGACCCGACTAAAACGTAATGAGATTCGGAAGCCATGTTAAGCAAATATTTGATGTCAAATGTAATGTATGCGCTCATAAATGCAAAGTACCATCTACCCAGCTGTGGGCAAATACCTTTATCTGAGCGTTGGGGTGAGCGGTAATGGCTCAACGGCTCTGTAAATCGACATAATACGAGGAGGCGAACACTTAAGTCAGACCTCCCGTTAACCTCCGCGTAATCACCGCTGAACCGTGCTCACATGTCCAGCGGTCTGCCTCCCGAGACCTCGCGCCGCGCTAACGACGTACAAATGCGCGATCTGTTTTCATTAGCCGCCACTTCACTTTTGATCCAGTGGAAACCGGCGGAGCCATGTAGGAGGAGGACGAGCGAGGAGTCAATGTTGGGGAGTGAAAGCTGTGCACGGCCAAATGACCTTTAGGTTCCTATCAGGCAGCAGAGCAGATTAACAGAGAGATACCGGGGCTCGGCGTGCCGGCCGGGTAATGTCAAAATGTGGTGGGCGCAGCGCTTTTGTACTGTCATTCACACCTATTTAATGATTCCTGATTATCATTCACATGGTAATGGTCCATTTGTTATCGCTGTGACCTGCGTCAGGAGCATTAAGAACCTTTATCTATATTTATCTTGTCAATTATTGATTGCCTTTTCCCTCAGCATGTCATTATTAATTTGGCATGCTGTGTCAAGCTCACTGTTAATCATATTTAAACAGATATGGGGAGATAGAAATCAATTTTCCATTATCCTTGAGGGTTTTTTTCCCCCTCTCACCCCATATTCACTCACTACTGTGGTGGGGGACTCCAGAGATCGGCTATGCATCACTGAGCAGAACCACAGCCATCCAGAGTAAATAATCATCTAATGCGTGTTTAATGGAAGCACTGCCTTGAGTTTTTTCTCAATACAGGACCTTGAGAATGTATTTGCCTCCTTAAAGATTTATTCAGTTTTTATTTTATTTCAAAAAAATTCTAATGTCAGGCGGTCTGAGTAAATACACTGTTCAGCAGGGATGGAGGGCTTGAGACTGGTCTTGGTCTCAACCAGTTTTTTTTGTCTTGGTCTCTGGAGGTCTGGTCTTGGCCTTTGAGGATGCAGTCTTGATCTTAGTCTTGGCTGAGGAGGATGTGGTCTTAGTCTTACGTCTTGGTCTTGGAGGATGCAGTCTTGGTCTTAGTCTTGGTCTCAGCTGTAGAGGATGGGGTCTTAGTCTTAGTCTTGGGGAATGAGGTCTTGGTCTTGGAGGATGTGGTCTTGGTCTTGGAGGATGCAGTCTTGGCCTTAGTCTTGGTCTCAGCTGTAGAGGATGGGCTCTTAGTCTTGGGGAATGAGGTCTTGGTCTTGGAGGATGTGGTCTTGGTCTTAGTCTTGGTCTTGGAGGATGAAGTCTTGGTCTTAGTCTTGGTCTCAGCTGTAGAGGATGGGGTCTTAGTCTTACGTCTTGGTCTTGGAGGATGCAGTCTTGGTCTCAGCTGTAGAGGATGGGGTCTTAGTCTTAGGGAATGAGGTCTTGGTCTTGGAGGATGTGATCTTGGTCTTAGTCTTGGTCTTGGAGGATGTGATCTTGTTCTTGGTCTCAGAGGTTGCTGTCTTTTTTTAATCAAAACAAAAGACAGCTTTTTCGAAACTGGCATATTTCCATTCACCATGTTTATTTACGTAATTTCAATTTGCCCAATTTTAAGGTCAATTCAAACACAGCTATTGATATTAGAGCTATAAGACAAATACTTCACATTATTGGAAGATCATAAACCAAAGCTCTTTTCAAGTGTTTCACATGGCAACTATTCTGACTTGCTAGGACTCAGAAATTCTCACTTCATGAATATTCCTTGTCAATCAGGGTAATAAACAAACAATATACGAGACGTTTTGCATATATCCAGCATCAACACTCTTTGTAAGACAATTTCCAAAGTGGTCTTGTATCTTATCCTGACGCATGGAAACAAAACTCATTTGGTTAAGCTCTTTTTCTTTGAACAAAAGCAGAACACAAAGAAAGGCCTGAGGAGCGATTCCCCATTGGAAGGTAATGGTGCGAAGCACGGCAGGCTAGGACTAGCGAAGGAAGGGCACTTCACTCAGATAATGGGGTTGAAGGATTCTTCCACGGTGAGATTCATGTACAGACAAGGCTCCTTTGATGCGGTGACATTGGCGAGCCCATAAAAGCAGCTGAATAAAATACAGAGGTGTTACTCAGAGCTAATAGGATCCCTGGCTTTTTGGGGGGCAGATTTAGCATAGCCTGACACGGCAGACGCAGGAACACTAATTGGACACACTTACCTGGGTTCAATAAATGGACACGCAGGGATACATCAGAGGGGATAAGAGTTCAGTCTGGGAGGCAGTAACACTGAATGTTTCTCACTCGTTAACGGCAATAAGCTAAGAATATTTGTATGGATTTCATACAACTATAATGAGTTTTACAAAAGATGACAATAAAGGGACAAAGATACAAAACGCCCAGATGCTAATCTAGGTAAATAAAAAAATATTAAAAATAATAATTTAGTATATATTTTGGAATTGAGGGACCCTAGTATTTTTATTGAGAAAACACAAGACAAAATCATAAGAGATTCTTAGCAAATATACTAAAACAAAGAAAGAATCTAGAAAAATGCAGAATTTTTTTTAATAACCTGAAATAGAAGTAAAAGTTAACAAACAAAAGAGTACACCACACATTTTCCCAGATCTTAAATTGTTGATTTTTATTTTTTCATAAAAACTGTTTCAGTACAAGAGTTGAATAAAACCAAACACGTATTTTGTTCAGCAGACAAAAGACATTACTTAAGTTTACTTAAAAGTTTGACTACAAAGTGTTCAGTTTGTAAAACCAGTAAAATATGTATTTGCCATTTCGCAAGTTAAAAAATATGTGAAATTAAGTTGTGTTATTTTGTGATAAGAATATTAAATAAAATATTCTTCCTTCAGGTTTTGGCAATCAAACAGCCCATGAATTGCTACAGGCAACTGTCACATCTGCACAAATAGCTGGTCAGCAGTGTTTCTACTCCAGCCTTCGTCCAGAGTCTCCGTGGTAACCATCTGTTGTACTGGCTAATAGATTTGCTTTGTGCGTAATTGCAGCTTTTTAGTAAACTGCTTTAAACTGACAACAATAGTGTAGCCTAGTGTTTTTTTCCCCTTCAGGTCACCTTTATGTCGTTCTTAGCTAACCGCTTTGCTACTTCAAGTGCATTGTGTTTGATGCATCCTCACTTGGCTAGCTCAATCACTTGACAGAAAACTAGTCATCTATTATATTTCATACATCATCGAAGGTCTTCAACATCAAATGCCAACATCTTGAACTCATGCATTTCGGCACATGGAGGCAAAACAAACCTTTCCTGAAGCCACAGAGCCTATTGCGAAGAACTCAGCAGCCTTTTTAATGTTTGTTGAAAGAGGCACATTGCAGGTTAGATAGTTCCAGCACTAATTACTGGTTGGTTATGATTAGTAATGGTTAATAATGTTAGACCCAACAACCTATAGATGTTGCAGGCTTTGAAAAATACATTGTATTCCGTCATATGCAATAGTTTTCCTTTCTTTTGGAAATATATTTGCACTTTATGTTAAATAGGCGGCTTATTTGTACAAAATACTTCATTTTCCCAGCGTCTTGATATAAGCTAAAATCCCAGACATTTGGATGATTTTGCAGCTTGTAAACTAAATTAATGTGTTACATAAAAATACAAGGACCTGTATAAAGTTGCAAGGATTTGCTGGGCCTATTTTTTTTAAATACTTTCTTTTGTTATTTTTTCCACTGCCTGCGACCCCGGCACATGGCACACGTTTGACTGACGGCGGATGTAAAAAAAATATTGAGAAGAGCGGCTTAAAGGTCAAAGTCTTAAATCCTTCCTTTGTGATTTAAATCTGATATTAGTTCCAAGGCTCAGACCTACTTTATCTTCCGCTGGCATTCCTCCAGCCAGCGAGCTCGATTCTTCTTGCGTTGATCACAACAGAAACGATGTGAAGTCGAAGAAACTCGTGTTTGTCAGCGGCAGAAGGATTAAAGACGTCGAAACCCAGATACGTAAAGTTTTTCACAGCGCATTTTGGTGAAAGGTTTGCCCTGTGGTCAGCGAAGAAAGCACGTCTAACGTTGCTTGTATTGGGGCGGGGGGAGTGAATGATTCATATATGATTTATTTCACACACTGACAAACTGAAGTTTGATTCCCCCTGTCTGTATTCAGACAGAAGGTGTTTACCGGTACTGCCAGGAAGACTCGTTTAGACGGACTAATCTTTGGCTTGCTGACAGCTCTGTCCGCTCGCAAAATGAACACAGATTCCCTCAGACCAGCCTCTCCTCAGGCTCGGATCAATATGGTTCTGATAAGGCAGGACACCTTCCTGAAACCGCAGGGCCCGATGTCGGGCTCTGGCATACCATCACTTGGTCTTAATTACCTGGCTCAAACTGAAACCTCTGATGCATACTTAAATAAGTGTGTGTGTGTGTGGGGGGGGGTGTTGGTGTGTGTGTGGGTGTGTGTGTGTGGGTGTGTGTGTGTGTGTGTGCCTGAGGTAAGACTGATTACATGACACACTTGAGCCCTTTTCTGATTTAATTCGACGGCAAGCGTTGTGTATAAAAATCAACAGCTCGTTACGGTAAGAAGCAAATTAGAATCCTTTAGAGCATTGATTGTTAAATATGTTTAAACATGTAGGCTAATCAGGTGATCCCACACACGGCTGACGTGTTTTTACGCGAGCGCGGTGCCCTCGCTCCGTTTTGTTTCCTGTTCGCCTGACCGGATGCAAACGCGGGCCGCAAATGCAGCAGATACGTTTCCGTTGCAAATGTACGCGGACCTTTGTCGATGTAATTTGTTGGGGTGGGGGGAAACACAATTTTGCAACTGTGGTGTTTTCAATAAATATGAAATACAATTCAAATCACACATGGATAAGTTCGTTCATCAAATAAGTCATTAAACAAACAACAACACCAACAAAAAAAAAAAGGTGGCAGTGACCAGGGCCGGCTCAAGCCTTTTCGGGGCCCTAAGCAGATTTTCATTTGCCCCCCCCCTTGTACCACCATGCCAGCACTAATTCAGTTTGTATGACTGAATGATTGAAAATACTCAACCTCACTGTTTGGACTCACTAATAATGTGCTAAATCAATACTAATGTAAACACGCAAATCAACAAAATGTAAAAAATCTAACAAAACAAAAAAACTGGCGTAGTGCATTTAGACAAGTTATATTGAACATTTTCTTGTGCTTGGTGGCACAATTTACCCATCTAGATCAACATGTAGCTGTATGGCTACCAACAGCCATGTAGCTACATACTGCTGAAATACTGACTGCTCACTATTGACTGCCAAAAGAAACCAATTATTTTTGGCTTTCAGGGTATTGAGCCGTTTAATCGACATTAAGCTACGAATAACTGATTATTTTAAAAGCACATCAGGTCTCATCCCACTTTTCATAATATTCACCATCAATCAGGACGTCTGACTCGTAGGTAATTGTCTTTACGTAGTAAAGCCTTAAGAGAGACTGCCTTAGCAGTTTTATCATTTAGCTTTCATTAACATCTGTTCCATTTATTAAATACGGAGCTGTGTGTTTAAGCAAGGGCCCACTCCATCTACCCCGGCTCCGTCATGTATGGTCCTCCTCAGCAGACAACCAATTCATTTGTTATCTCTGCCGCATGCTGCAGGCGTCTGGCTGGCACGGCAGAGTGGGAAATAAATGACACAGATGGGAGTGTGCGCGCTTTCCTGGCAGCCCACAGGCCTTCACATAAATAGCTTTTAACATGGGGATCAATAATGTTAACTTGTGATTAAATAGATAATTACATTCAAAATTAGCTGCCCCAGGGGCTAACATGTGTTCATGGATTAGCAAGGGGAGGGCCGCTGAGCTGTCTTAGCCTCTAAGAAAAGGCAATAGACATTTGAAATTCGTCTTGTTTCGCTTTTCTACCTTTAAGTCATACTTAACGTGGCATGTGTTCAGAGATCTTGTGGAAACATGGACTGGACTGAACAACGGCAGTTTACTGTCGTATTATGTTAACGCTATTTCTCTCCCTGTTGGATTTTATTGAGCCATCCAATTTGGTTCCATTGAGGGATGGAGGAAGAGGGACCGTTTTTCATCTTGGTTGCCTTTTGGATTAGCTCTGTTCCAGAACTATCTAGAGTTTAAGCGCCAACATTTCAAGTCGTTGGTTCTTGTTTCAGAGGAAACATATTAAATAACTGGCTCTGTAATCATAAAAGAAAGAAACCTGGTCTGTTCAAACGATGGTCTTCCCTTGGGTTGGCATCTTGGAGTGGGAGTTTGACAATAATGGTTCACCTGTGGGTTTGACTTCACATCACATTGTTTTTCAAGCAAGTTCATTAATACCTAGAGCTATTATTACATCTAGGATAAAAATGTATCTTTCAAGGTAACACAGCAGGAAAAATATAACCGTACTTCAATACACAAGGAGGAAAAATAGCATGCAGTAAAATACAATGTTTTTTACGCTCAATAATTTTTCTTTACTGTGGAAAACAATAAGTGAAAGTTGAGACATAAACTGAAATACTCAGGAAAAATGCAATAAAACAATTGCAAACAAACTTGCAGCACATTGCAAAGACAGAGAGATAGACGTAGACTTACCGTGTCGCTCCTAGTGAAACATTCCTGGTTCGTTCTGGAATATGTGGATATGACTGAAACATTGTGCCTGTATTACGAACTTCCAAGTTGGACACGAACAGTAAGCCGAGCTTCCTCTGCTTTATCATCTCAGTCGGCGCTTCCTCATCAAGGTCTTCACCAATCACATTTTTGACAGAGTTGACATGGACACACAGTGGCTTCCATCGACCATGCAGTTGCGCAAATTAGAATCAAGAACAGAAATTCACTTAGTGGAAACATGGCAATTTGGGGAAAAAAACCCTCATGTTTTTTGATAAAAGGTTTTTTTCACTTGGATGAGGTGTGTTATTTTGGCTGTGTTGAAATTGGTGTATGTTTGCAAAACTGCAATGGAAAGGCTTTTTTCTCATCACGGGAGTCACATGGTCAACAACCGGATGTTACCACTGGTGGAAAAGACAAAGAAGACGACAGGAATTAGTAGGAGGACGATGGCACGCGTTTTTATAATAACTTATTACATTAACAAACTGATTCACATGTAATTTTAATTGCATTTCTTAACGGAAGCACCGCCGTTGCAAAACTGACAAAAGTTTTGGGTTCATTTGTAACAACTGAGCCACTTGTGTACTTGCATGGTGAAAATCAACCTGATTGCTGCAATCATCTCTATCACGATTAACTTTATTTGAAATACAACTCTTTTTAAGACATGAGGACTGGAGTTTGACTTCAGAAAAATGTTGCAGTTGCATGAGGTATGTTTGCCAAAACACTGGCCTGGGTAAGACACTTCTGTCGTGGATTTCCAAAGGTTTGACTTGAAACTCGGGCTTCCGATGGCTACGTTGCTCTCTTTAAGATCATAGGTGATTTGATGAGGGTAGAAATGGACTTTCTAATAATTGTAAAAAAAAGAAAAAAAGAATAAAACAAACATCATTTGTGGTTCCTCCTGGATCTGTAAGGCTCTTATACCACTCCTGAAGGCAAACTCTTAACGATAGTCCCAGCCTTTTCTTCGTTTTAAGAGTTAGGGAAATCAGGCATTTAGGGGTTAAATCTGGCTTTGTGGGTGAAGAAGGAAGATTGAGAAGGCAAAAGTGTTGGTTTGTGGTGCTAAAGGAATTGTGGTTGGTCTCATGTGCTTTTAAGGCTGAACTATTGTCGACCTATCACCATGAGCAAGAGCAAAAAACCCCCGAAAAAAACCTGAATGCCTCCATCCATCACAGCCAGGGATGTAACTGTGATTTATGAAACACCGAAAAGGGGATAGAAATACTAATAATTACACTTAGTGGGTGGCAAAATTATAGTCATTCAATCAATTATAACACCTTGAATATTGGAAGAGAGCAAAAAGAAAAACACTCTTGCTAAGTTTTCAGGCATTTAGCAAGAAGAGATTTTTTTTTTTTTTACTATTTCTGACTGACATGAAACTAGAAACGTTTGGTCTAATTTGACGTTAGTAATTTAAAAAAAAAATTCTCTTTTTATTCTGTTCTCAGAATAAAAGGTTTTCGATGGACAACCATCGAAAATTACAAGGAAACATCAACAAATGCAGAATTGACACAGTATTTAGTATAAAGCAGAATAAGAATATCCCAAAATTTCTTGAAAAATTTCACATACAGTCAATAAACTATAATAAAGACGCTTCACTTCCTCCTTTACTCATTCTGTGCCAAAGGGCCATCACTCATCACGTCACTCAGGGTTTTTTTTTTTTGTTTTAAAGCATTTTACTCTTTCTTGTGCTAACGTATCCCATGTTAAGCACATCGCTTTTCTTTCAAAAACTGAAACCATATTTGTTTTACAAGGCTAATCCATTTCTGATGGCTGTTCTTATTCTATGCTAACATAATAGGACCCCGAGTCCCTTTTCTTCCCATGTGTGTGGGTGTGGGTGTGTGTGTGTGTGTGTCTGTGAACTGAGAGAATGAGAGAGAGCTTTTTACCCCACAGCATTTGCCAAATTCATTTGAGTTCTCTCGCAAGTTAAATTTTTTTTTATCCTTAATTGGTCTTTTTTATTTCTCCTTTGTAATCCGTGCTCAAAAAGATGCGAACAGAGATGAAAAAAAAAAAATAATAATAATTCTTGCTCTGCTAGAATTTCTATAACTCTCGCTTGTTCTAAGAATGAAGAAATGCAGCTCAGGTCGAGCCTGATGTTTAATTCAGAGAAAAATGTTCGCGCAGTATAATTAGCAAAGCTCTCGTCGGGATGATAAAGCGTCTTTAACTGGCTCGTTGTGGACTCATCAATAAAAATAAAATAAAACGCTCTTCTCTGTGCATATTCCCCACATTTCATGGAGGAAATCTACTCTTACTTTGATAAGTGATGAAAGTTTTCTCCTCAGACGACCAAAATAGCAAAATCACGTGTTGCTGGTACAGGAGGCGCATGTGTGGCTTGATGGGAAGTTCTTTTTTCTCTTTTTTTCTGTACAGAAGGGAGTCTGATAAGTGGCAGATAGAGGCTTTACACTTGGCCGGAGCATATCGGTAATAGCTCCAGGAGCAGCGCGTGCATTAACTCCAGTAGAGGAGACGGAGGAGCGAGGATGGGCGGGGAGGGAGAGGAGAAGGTAACATCTCAGAGTGCGGTCTGAGGAGGGCCGCGCTCCTCTCCGGAAGAGTGCGGGTCTTCGAAGTGGCGTATCTGCTGCGGAGCAGATGTTGGAGTCACACAGGCCGGCGACGCAATCGCACATCTCGCTCGTCTGGTTTCTGCGGGCAGCTGGAGGAAGCCGAGGGGGTTGGAGACGATACCCCGCCGTACTTGCTCAAGTTTTGTTCCGAGCAAAAGAACACGAAGGTGGGCAGGTAGACGGAGCCGAACGTCTGTTGGTCCGTCTGGGAATTTGGGTTTGACTTGGTCCAGGTTGTAGAACAGCTCACCGAAAAGATAAAATCTTGTTAAACCTCGTGGACCTTTGAGTTGATTTTTGGCATTTGCACCCAAAACATTGACCTATTCTCACCTTTTTTTTGAAAGGAAAACAGTAAAAGAGACCATCACAGGAGGTTTATATACTTATTTCAAAAGACACTGGATTTAATTAAAACAAGTTAAAAACAAATTCAAAACTTTTGATAATGGAGTGGATATAAAGTGTTTACTTTCACTTTAAATTTACAGTTTGCCACACTTATAGGGAAGAGCCAGTATAACATTCTCATCACATGATAATGTCTTGATTTCTCTGTTTTAACACAACGATTTAAAATAAGAGCAAAACGTGAGCTGAGCACTTTTATTTTGAAAATAAAATCATTTATTTTATCATGTAACATTATAAGAATGTCATCACAACCATTGTTGATTATTATGGTGGTGATAAGGCTACATGATTTATTATTTTGATGTTCAGACTGAAGCAAAAACTAAAACTAACTGAAGTATTTTATGGTTGTGCAAAACGTTATTTGTGCACAGTTCTGATCTTTATCCACTCAATTCCAACTGAGCTTTGAAATTGAGTGTTTTCACAGAGGACAGTCTGGTAGGCTCGGTTTGATCGGGAACCAAAGTGGCATCATTTGTTCCATTTCCAGCTGCTGTGGTTCACTTTCACACTGTACTGTGTCAAACCATCCGAACACTTTGAAAAACCTGTTCACCCCACTCCTCGCCTGCGGTGGCGCTGCACCACCGAAGGAAACGGCACAAAAACGTCTGAAGAAGACGCTGAGCGCACCTTCCTTCTTTATGACATGTGAACAAAGATTTTGATTTTAGTGGTTGTAGTATTTCTCCTTTGTCAACGGTAAAAGACCACAAACCATTTCTCCCCGCTACCACTAGACATGCAGGTTTGTTCTGGTTGTATTTACCCAGAATGCCCTGCGGAGTAATCCCCTTCTTGCTTTTGTTACAACACTGGAGTTCACTTCAGTTGAACTGAGTCCTAGGTTTTTAGGCGGACCGGACTTTGCTTTTTTTTAGTCCACATTCACACCTTCACCGAACGAGTCAGACTTTCTAGGCAAACGAACTGAAGTACGACTAAAGCTGACTAAGCAAGGTTGACGTGAATGCACCCAGACATGTTAAAGTATGGGTGCATTTACCCATACTTTTAGACTAAAGGAGCGCTTTAAAGATGCCCATATAACCATAGCTACTCCCTCATCTTTCAGACAGTCAGGAGATGACCTGTGAAAGGGACTCTTATATTATATACCAGCATATATTTCTGCCTCCTCGGTTTACCTGGAGGTAAAAATATATATAATTTGATCATAATCTGTCGTTTTCTATGCTTTTAAAAAACTGAGATCACTTTTGTTGCGTAATTGACCTTTTTTTTTTTTTTTAGAGCGGTAATTATGTGCTATAGGTGGCAAACGCAGTCAGGGATGTGAAACACCAGGATGGCATGCACTGATGAATTATTACCAATGAATTATGAAAGGACACAATTATGTAACCAGTAAGGTGGTAGACTATAATAATAGCCAATTGACAAATCAGTTTCTGGGGGGAGGTCTCAGTGTCCCACAATGCAGGTTTTCATGTTTTTAACAGACAACATGGTGTATGGAAGACAGTGGCAGGAATCAGTCCCTCAGCAACACTGCAAGGACAATTGGGTTTAGATAAACTCCCTCTGATATTCTATCTGGGACCTTCTCTGGCATATCTACTAACATTTTAAAGGCCAAAGCACCTTATGTGGGCCAGATTCTTGTCCTAATGTGGAGGGCCCCCTCTTTTACAGAGGTGAGGTGTGAAACCTAAACTACTTAGGTTTAGTTAGGCATGTAATGGTTAGATGTAGGGTAAGGGTCGGGGTTAGCTCATAGAAATGAATAAAAAATGAATGGAAGTTAATGCAAAGTCCTTGTGAAGATGGGAAGACATGCAGTGTGTGTCCTTGTATTTGATGCAGTGTAAAGACCATTTTCCCAACAAATACGACGTAGACCGACTGTTCTTAACGGGGCACAAAGCCTGGGCCCCATAAGAAGAAGTGCTGTTTTTGGTTTAGGTTCAGAACTAAGGTGTGAATTGAGTTTAGGGTAAGGCTATACAAATAAATTAAGGATGAATGGAAATCAATTCAAAGTCCATGTGATAGTAGACGCTCAGTGTGTGTGTGTGTACTTGTCTAGCTATCCTATTTAGTCAATATGCCAGAAACGATCCTAACCTTCTACATACCAATTGGTATTATGGGGACCAAAACCTGGTCCTAATACGATGGACCACCTTGTTTATAGGGGTTAGGTTTAGAGACATGGTGTGAATTAACTTTTGGTTAAGGTTAAGAGTAGATAATAGGTATTTTTCCTTTCGAACCTATATAAAATAAAGAACCACAGACAACGTATTATGAATTTTATAGCCAAGCTTTTGCAAAAGGAGAAAACACAGAGAACTGCTCCTCTGACCAGTTCACCATGTGTTCTGAAACTCTGCAGTAGAGCTTGTCTTTTTATTAACACAAAACAAAAGCAAAGGGGGCTGGTGCTGATAAGATTAGGAGCCCCCTAAACGAACACAATCAAACACAGTTTTACGACTAAGGAATTTCTACCTAGGGGACAGTCAGGAAAAACAACAAAGGTCGTAAAACTTCTGATACAATCAACTAGCAACCCAGTTCCTAGGTGTGATAACTAATCAAAGGTCTGAGAAACACATTGTTAACTGTTTCACATGAAGATAAACAGACAGTAGTGACTTCCAGGTCAGTTCATACACACATAAGGAAGAGAATCACTTTAAAAGAAAATCACAATGTTCTTTAGACTGAATGTAATCTAAAGGAATAATAAAATGATAATACCAAAAAATCTCTAACAGTAGACTAGTAAATGGTTAGAGAAAATCTCTGGGTTAAGCATAAATGCAGTTCCTAAAATGAATGGAAGTCACTACAAAGTCCTAATATGGGTAGAAATACAAACTTGTGTGTGTGGATTTGGAGTTTGAACCTGGACCTAAACAGAGTATGGAGAACTATAAAGTTTAATGAAAACTAGAGTGAAAGTAAGAATACCCTCTAAAAGGAAGTCCTTTCCAGTGCCCTATAATTTAAAACAAACGGCGTGATTGAATCACACAACTCGCGAACGCAACCAAAAAAGTAACCAACTTGAATTGAGATTTGTTTCTATTCTCTATATAGACCTGATTTGACTCTTTTTGAAGTGTACGCGTTCCCTTGTAGCACAACGGATCATGCAATTTCTACTTGGGGAAAAAACAACAAAAATACTGTAAAAAAAAAAAAAAAGAACAATAAATGTAGATGAAGAAAGCAGATATTAGAGTCCCATCACTGAGTCACATGAAGACATTAAGTGAGAGTACTTTACTCTCTGTGTGAAACAGACATTCATTAGTCCCACACCAGAGCTTAGGTCCTGTATGAGTCCTGGTTCCTTGAGGCTGTTGTACGACGCTTCCTGTCTTGACGCAAAGCTCATGATCTCATATTTAACATTTGCTCGTCTCAGCTATGATACGACAAAAAAGCATAGCTGAAGTGAATTCGTGTTTTTTTTGCCTTAATACAAAACCGTTTTCATATTTCAAAATAGTGCTTCAGCTTCAGTTTGAGTTTGTTTTTTTTTTAGGATTAACAGGCATAAATTAGTTGATCAAAAGTTGTTTTTTTTTCTACCTTCCCTCCCTCTTCTAAACTCCAAACATTACAGTCAGCATTTCATCTTGGGGCCTTAAGCGTAGCGTCCAGAAGTGCAGCCATTTGCACTTTTTATAAGCTTTATCCCCACCTTAGTTATTCTAAGATCTGCTACCAAATTTGTCCCTCATTCACTCTCCCTAAGCTTAAGCCGTCAGCCCAGTAATACGGCTTCGAGAGGCACATCTCTGAGCAACTTATTTATTTATATGCGCGTCTGCCTTCGGTTGAGGCCGCCATGCCGCTGGGGCGCAGCTCGGCGCGAGACGAGGAGGGAGGAACTCTGCTTTGGCTCACACTGTTTAAGTCCCTGCGCTGCAGATTAGCTGTAAAGCACTCTGTTTGATGCCGGCCAAGGTCATTAGGAGACGCAACGATCACCGGAAAGTTTCCCAGACTAAAAGAAAACAAATGTTCATGAAAATAGGAGAAGACTTCTTAAGAGGGTTCAAATTCTGAGTGACAACAACTCTTCTGCGTCACTCGAGACTCTGAAGAGTCTCATGCAGTTCCGTCTTTTTTTTTTTCTTCTTCTTTCAGATTTATTTTGAGGAAACGCAATTTACAAAGTTCAACAGGAACTGAAATAACACAACTGCCTCATACGCTTCCTCCGTGCTTTTCGATATTTCCGTTAGCGGAAAGGAATCCGGAGTTTGCAACCCCGGCGACACCGTGCAGCGTTCTGTCCCCGCTATCTGCAACAGCTCCGTGCAAGAGATACCTGCAGAGTCGGAGCTCTTTCATTGCTAGGCCTGACGCCGGATGATTGTGTCTTTGCGTGTGTATGGGTGTGTGTGTGTCTCACTTCCAAGTTTTTCCTTCCGCTGTCAGAAAGGCGGCGAGGTGATATCTGGGTGACTGCAGGCTGCGAGGTAGAGCACCAGGCTCCACCAGAGCGCCCGCAGTCAGCGAAGAGAGGGTGATGGGGGTTGGGGCGGGGGGAGGCCTGTCACGACGTGTCGGCCGGCATCACGTCATGCCGGGGCTCCGAGCGAGCCGAAGGGCTCCGACCAGATCAGGTCATGTAATGGATGTGATGAAAAGCAGCAAGTTCAGTCTGATGCGTCCTGCGCACAAAGACACAATGAGGGCTCGGACATCTGCGCGGTCACTTCGGAGATGATTTGAAACGAGTCAACAAAAAGGCGGTCTAGACACTCCAGAGAGTTTCAGCCGTACGGAGATCAACAAGGATTTGTTTAAAGGGGCAGTGGTACATAAGATTGACTTTTTTTTAGCTTTAGATCATGTCATAATAGTATTCCCTCATCAGAATATACCTGGAGTGTTGCCTTGATGCTTTCATGCAGGCTTAAGAAATCCTCTAATCTCCATGGCAACCATTTAGGTGTGCAAAACGCCTGGGTGGCCCTAGTCCCGCCTTCGAGGCAGAGCTCCTCCTCCAACCTGCAGTTTCCAAGTTTCTGCCTCACAGAGCAGCCCTTCCCCACTCAGCTCCTTCAGACTAGCCAGTAGCAATTAGCAAACACCTGGTGGAGCTGAGCTTCTGCTAAGCGTATTATACAAGCTACATTTCAGTGCAATGCTGGTAAAAATTTTGTTATAGGGTTAATAGAGGAGCCATGTTGTGATGACTTCAAGAAGGCAAAGTTTCAAAAAGAACAGGAGTTTCTTAAAGAGACAGAGGCCCAATTTCAACACATTGAATGAGGAAGACAAATGTCACTCTGAAACATTGCCATCTTTAATAAAACTAAACACAAGACTTTAGCAACGTATTAATTAGAAGGTACAGTGGGGGAGGAGTGATTGTTAGGGTATGTTTGAAGCTGAAGAACACGGGGGCCTATGAGCCATTGAAACATGAAAGTGTTTAAAAGTCAAATATGACAGAAAAGTCTATATGTACCACATGTGAAGATAACACACGTTCTTCCTCCCTTTCTATTGCTCTTAGTTTCCTTCCCCTCTTGTTTCCAACCTCCATACCTTCCTCCCATTTAGTCCTCTCATCTTTCTTCCTTCCTCTTGTTCTTCACTTCTTTCAGCTTGGGGCCTAAAGCAAGATGAAGGCCCCAACTTGCTTACAAATCTGTCACACATTCTTCCTTCCTCTTTATCCCTACACCATTTCTTTTGTACTTCCTTCCTTCATTGGTCCTAGCTTTCTTCTCTACATCCTTCTGTTTTGCACCCGATTTGTTTCCTCCCTCCCCTCCTTTCTTGTATCCTTTCTTTCGTTGGTTCTCCTTCCTTTCCTCTGTCAGTTGAGTTTCTTATTTTTTGGAGATTGCATATCTGGGGATGTAGAAATATTTGCATAAATTTATCATGTAGGCACACTGCCATCTTTTGTTTTGCTTTTAAATCAAAGTCTGAATTTAATTACTGCTAAAACCTTGCTGTTTTTTTGTCCTGGTAAGTTTTTATACTTTAAATATCTCGTCCCTTGTGATAGCTACATTTGATTTAAATGCAGGCATCCAGCTTGGACTGCGAGTTATGTTATTGTGTTAACGTGCCACCAAAACTGGATTTGAGTTGACTAGTTGCAGTACCAAGTTGCTTAAATTCACAAATGACGTTGCTAACTGGCTACAGAAAGACAGGACAGCCAGGAGAGGAGCCACTGCGCCACCACTTTCAGATAAAAGTGACCTTTATGCTTATTCCCCTTTCATTTAATATGTAACGCCACAATTAAAATGTTTACTCGTCAACCGTTTCCCCGTTCCGAGGCCGCTGCCGTTTTTGTTTTCCATTCGTCTTCCGCACAAAAGCCACTAATTAAAGATCCTCTGATATAGCAATCATCAATACAGGCCGGGCTATAAAACAGAAAGCGACACAAATGAATGATGATGGGTCCTTTTGAGGATCTTGCTCTCAAATGACATGAATCAATCAGCATACAAAGCAGGCTGGCGGGCCCCGCCAACAATGAGGCCGATTGAGGCGAGCTGTGATTGTGAGTCGCTGAACAGCGTGAATCGGCGGCGCTCGGGGGTCCCGGGGGGGGCGGGGGGAGCTGATCAGGCTTTCTTCGGAGAGGAGCGCTCCGTCGCCTGGGACCCCAAAAAAATAAAAAAAATCAGCCAGTTGTGTCACTGATGATGCTGGAAGTGGCACTCAGTGGGATAACTTTCAAGTGATTGAGGAGGAAAATGAGATTTTTGTTTATTCATAAGCCAGGTGCAGATAACGGGGGCCATTAATGACTGGGGGTTGATTACGAGTCACTTCTGCCGAGCACAGTGTGATGCGCCGCCATTTAATCAAGATTAAAAAGTTAATGGGTGCAGTTTCACGTTTGTTATGAGAGTCGACATTTAGGTGGTTGTTCAGCGATGCCCTTTTTTTGTGTGAAAATTCATATTTATTGAATTTTTTTTGTCTACATGCTTTTCATTTATTTGCATTTGATTTTTTTGGATTTTTTTGCAATGTAATATAATTTCCCGTTTGAGAACTGGGGACGTTATCGATCGAGGAAGATTGGTTTTGTTCAGGCAACACAGAACAGGAGCGTAATGCCAAAACAACGAACCTAAAGATGATCAATGAAGACATTTTGAACACTTTTTCACTTCACATCATATTGAGCCAATTGTTTCTTGTATTGACCACTTGCCTTTTTCCCCCCCCCCTGAGATCTTTTGACTAAAAATGAGGACCCAGAAGTGCTTACAAGCACTTTTTAAATCCTGACAGAGAATTAAAAATGTCTGTGAAATCAAAACACAAAAATTCATCAGTTTTTTTTTTCCTAGAAATACACTGGACTCCCAGTATTTGTTGTAGCTGGGGACCACAACTGCTTGGAAATGGCTGAAGTCAACAAATACTTGAGACCCCCTTTTTAAAATTCTCATATTTGCCCATTTTAATACTTCAGTCACCAAATATACCTTAATATACATTATTACACTCAGTGGAAACTGTCTTGGCACTACCGCAAAAGCCAACATCCGAAGTGTGTTTGGGTACAGCCTGTCGGTGCAAAGGAAAAAGATTAATGGCACTTATGGTTGACTTTAGCATGATAAATTAAAGAGACGTTGATTTAACTGCTTCTTGCTAACGTGGCGCTAATTTCATTACCTGGAACTGACTGAAGCACCCAGCTTTGGGTTTTTACACATTTTTGAGTACAATTCAATCGCGTGTTGAAGATGAGGAGCATCACCCCGGTTTTTCCTCCACCGCTTGGCTCAGTCCTGTTGCCGGGATCGGTCGGTGTCGTCAACGAGTCCGTCAGGCGCGCGCTCCATCAGGACCCGCGCGTAATCATTCCCCGCCAATATGCCGTAATGAAGTATGAAGGGTAATTGTTCAACAAGGGGCCCCGGTGGGGGTGGGGGGTGCGGGGAATCTGCTCAAGATTGTACCTGACGTGCGTCAAGGCGGCGTGGCGTCAGCTCGCGCTGAGACACGCGCTCTCGCAGATTAACCGCCCCCTTCCACTTCCCCGGCAGCACCCCCCCCCCACTTTAATGCAAATTCAAAGCCCGAGTGACATCTCCAGCGGCGTAATGAGAAATTTAGCAGGAATATGAGGCTGATTATCAACTGCAAATTTGCCGTAATGCCAGTAATCAGAGGAGATGGCGGAGAGAGGGGAAGTGAAGGGAAGCCAACAGCGAGCCGGAGCACTAATTAAACTGTTCCTCCAATTTGTTTGCTGCCATCCCTCTGACATGATAATGCTGTGATGACCCAGACGATTCATTTCACCGAGGTTTCGGTCAAATAACATTCAATTTTGTCGTCGAGGCCAGCAGACGAACGAATAAACAGAAGCATGTTTTTGTGTTTTTTCTCTCTTTTTTTGGCTTTTAAAGAAACTCCGTGTCGTGCTTTTTAAGTGACGGTTCCGTTGTCGCGCCCAAGCTGAAATAACAATTCCCTCGTGATATTCTTGTCTGCTCAGGTGTCAGAGGGTTAATCACAAAATTAACTTATCATCTTCCTGGACGAAGTAATTAAGTAGCGCAGGACAAACTCTTCATATAATTGAAGGTGAATAATGAGGCACGGGAGGGAGAAAGATCACATTTTGATAATTAGGAAACAGGCCCGCTAATAAAGTCAGTAGGAGAAATGTTGTTATGTCACTTATGGCATAGTTCTATCGCTGTGATATAAGAGCAGCCTTTGTAATGAGAAGCAAATTCTGTGTTGGGTTTTTTTTTTTACCTCCTTGCTCATAATAAACTACCTCCGCGTTACTAAACCAGGCCAGAGGAGATTAATTAACGCGGAAATGGAACGGACAATGCATTAGCCGTACAATAGCGGTTGTGCATTTGCATGCGGTGTTTTGTGTTACAGACGAGGTGTCCGGCTAAAGGTCAAACGCCACCCTATTTGTCTTGTCGCAGCAGAAAGTTATTTTTGTATTTAAAATGAGAGCTGACACAGCTGGTTGTGGGAAAACGGAAGCCCAGGGTGATGCAAAAAATAATAATAAATAAAATAAAAAATAAGCTGAGATGCTAATAATAATAATATTTCAATGCAAACATGTCCAAGTAGATGTTCACATTTTGCTTAAAATAAAGAATGAGAACTTTTTTTTTTATGTAGATCTAATAAAATACAGGTGTTGGGATCTTGGGTTGTTTTTGTGTTTTGATTTCTTTCTGTGTTCCTTAGTCTCTTTCTTTGATAGGGTCAGTCTTGTTTCTGCTTTACATTAGTTCAGTCCTTAGTGTTTCTAGTTATGTTTATTTCTTGTGTCTAGTTATTCTTTGTTAGTCTAGTTTAGTTAGGTTTCTTAGATCTAATTATTCTTTAGTCTTAAATTAATTTCCAAGTCCCTTGTGTACTCTCTCTCTATCTCTCTCCCCTCACACCTGCAACCTGTTTCTAATCAGGCATCTGTTCATTCTTCAGTAATCAACCTCCCCATTTTGTATACAACTCATTCTCAGTTCCTCCTTGCTGGTTCCTCCTGTTAAATCTTGCTAAATCCCATTACTTTCCTGTTGCCCCTGGTTCCTGCGATTGTTTTTTTCCCCCTCTTCTTCTTTTTTTTGCTGTGCGAGCTCCTGCCGTGGGGTCCTTCTTTAAAACCACACGTCATGGCAGTAGGTGGTGCTGTGTCGGGCCGCCTTCTTTCAAATTGTAACACAAGTACCAAATTTGACACGAAAGTCCAGTTTCAGCCCAATGAAATGAAAGGGTTAAATCGAGCCTAGCTAAGATAAAGCCAGTTATTTTAAACCAACATTAAAAGAGTTCATATGAATACCACACACATTTGTTTTGACCACCAATTGGTTGCAGAACTCTCTCCAAAACTCTATGAATTGATGTTTGAAATGATGGCAAGCCATAGAGGCCAAAACCTTCACAGACCACCATCCCTCAAAGTTCTTTGGGAGAAGGGTTTGTTGTTATTGTTGTTGTTTTTTTGCAGGGCTGAATCATCACTGAGAAGTCTAACATGAAATTAACAACACAACTCTAAAACACACTCTAAGAAACCGTTTGGACTGCTAGCCGTATCCACCCCAAACTAAGTTGTTCACAGCACAAAAAGACAGCTAAAGTGAACGCTTTCAGTAGCGAATAACAGTCTTACCAGGGTGCAGGAATTGTTAATCACGCTACGCTTCTTCTGCAAGAGATGATGTAACAGTCTTACAGTGGGGCATGCAAATAAAGCAGACATGAAGCCCGACCCAAAGTCAATACGAGACCTTACGAAGCTCAAGCGTAGACGTATAAATGTCCGCTCAACAGGAATTCAATTTCCACCGCCGCCGTCAGCACTAATGTTAGTTTAATGTGCAGGACTGGAGCACCAGAGGTATTATTAGGAGCATAATGCATCCCGAAAAGACAGCGACTGTCTCCTCTGCATTTTCTGCACGGTGAGCACGTGAATACAGCAAATCAATGCTGGGAATCGCAATCATGGGAAACTGCTGGAGCATCGGTGAAAAGTGCGACACGCCAAGCGGCACTCTGTTTAACGGGACATCCACGGTCTGCTTAGGCTTTGCTCAATTTATCGACCGCTGCAAGAAATCAACAGCAGCAAGCGGCTTAGCTGCTCTCTCTTCAGATAATAGACTCCATCCATAGCGGCCTTTTATACGCCACGCAGCGCGAGGTGACAAATGGACGTAATGTCTGCCAGGCTGTCTCTGAATTTATTTGACTTTTTTTCCCCCTGTCTTCTTTCTTTTACCCCCCCGCCCTCCCATTGTCCTTTCACTTGTGATCCTCTCAGCTGTATCCCGATGCACTGAAGTACCAAGAGTAAATTTACTGTTTCTGCTGCTGCTTATAACCTTCAACCTGCCAAGAACAATCAGTGTATGCTCGCCACAACATTCGCTGCGTCTCTGGAAAAACTTGATAACGATACAATGGGGGGAAAAGAGGGCTTTAAAAAGCTATTCTGAAATTACAGATTAATTTTTGTACTAAAAAGATAATGCAGCAACATGGTGATACATTTTTTTTAATCCATTTTTGTTCATTTCTCAGGTGGTAAAATTGAAACTAAAGCGCAAAGTAACTGTATTCTCTCTAGAGAGTGCATTTCCTTTACAAATGTGAGCAAATGTTTGTTAATATTCTGCCAATGTCGAAAATCACAATTTTGGAAATTGCGGCGTTTCCATTAAATAAGAAACGAAATAAATGAGCTTGAATAAATTAGCGTGAATTAGCTTGTTCACGCAATTCTTCTTAATTCTTTTCCTTTCGCCTTCTTCCCTTTAGGGGAATCCGTCATCCGTCTCCACATAACCCCATCTTCCGCATCGTCTTCTCTCACACCAACCACCTTCATGCCCTCTTTCAATCCATCCATGAATCTCCTCTGTGGTCTTCCTCTAGGTCACTTGCCTTGCAGGTTCCATCCTCAGCCTCCTTCTACCTATTCACTCAGTGTCTCTCCTCTGTACATGTCCAAACCGTCTCAGTCTGGCTTCTCTGACTTTATCTTCAAGACGTCTGACATCGGCTGTTCCTCTGATGTATTCATTTCTGATTTTATCCGTCCTTGTCACTCCCAAAGAGAACCTCAACATCTTCTCTGCCTCTTCGTCATTGCCACTGTCTCTAAACCAAACAGCATTGCTAGTCTCACCACTGTTTCGTGCACCTTTCCTTTCATTGTTGCCGATGCGCTTTTATCACACATCACACCTGACACTTTTCTCCTCCTCCCACTTCCGGTCATCGTCTCCTTCAACATTTTCGCCTGTAGTAGCATCCGGCTGTTGGTTACGGGCCTCGTGTGATGCGACAGGCGCTTAGATACCGCTGGAAGGCCACCTCGCCCCAACACAAAAACTTTTTCATCAAAAAACTTGAGTTGTTTTCAAAATTGCCGCGTTTCCACTAAGCAAATCTACTTTCATAATTTCTATCTGAGCAATTTTATGCCTACTGTGACATAATCGAAACGCATGCGCGTCTCTTGCT
The DNA here is from genome assembly GCF_003331165.1 of Xiphophorus hellerii. Taxonomy (NCBI): domain Eukaryota; kingdom Metazoa; phylum Chordata; class Actinopteri; order Cyprinodontiformes; family Poeciliidae; genus Xiphophorus; species Xiphophorus hellerii. The sequence continues at coordinate 6,265,309 of NC_045692.1, forward strand.
TTTGTGAGGTTCCAGCAAAATACAATCGCATACCACTTCTTGTTTATGCCATTGTCTAATCGGACTTATCACAATTCTACACCGAAAAGTGCGGCGTTAATAACGAAAGCATTTGTACTCGGGCGTAAATAAATATTTCAGTCCGAGAAGCCTCGTTGCTTTGATTTGTCGCCGCGCTCCTAATGATGGGATGCTCCCTTTTGGAGAATAATTCAGCAGTTGTGGGTCCGCAGCAGCAGATGAATTATGCGGTTGTGGAAAAGGGCTTATTTATCGCCTCCATAATTAAATTTAGTATCTTGGCAGAGGGGCTGTCACGCTTTGATGGATCAAGTTCCACCGTCCTGAGCTGGAGAGGACAGAGGAAGCAGGAGTTGCTCATTCTGGTCTGAGAAGGCGCGTCCATCTTTAGTAGACACTAACGTTTGATTTTTAACGAAAGAAGCCGGGAAAGAAGATGAGTTATAATATACGTTTGGCAGAACTATTTTTGTTTTAAGGAAAGCAATTATTTCTTAAGGTTGTACCTTTTTTCACGGCTAAATACATTTACAAAAGAAGTCAAAGTTAAATTTTCAGTTTGAAGGAAGGCCACTGCTTTTAGCTGATGGCTTCTCAGACGCCATTAAACATGGATTGTTGTTTTAGACACATTATTTGTTCCGCTACTAGCACAGTTAACTTCGTTTAAAGGCTAAACAATGACTTTAGATTAGATTCATGAAAAAATGGGAAACGTTTTTGTAGGTGTAAACCATTAAAAGCCATTTGTTGATGTACTGCACACATTGCTTGTTTACCACATACACATTATAAACCATTGTCCCTCAAAGAAGAATAATACTACATCAGTTAAATGCCCTGTAAGCTTGTTTCTTTCAGGAAAGAGTGTCAGAATGATAGACATTCATTTACACATATTGATTAAATGCCGCTTTTTGGACAAAAGCAGCACAAAGACGAGCATGACTGGACTCTGTTTATGGCGTCAAGGAGCCGCGTAAACACAATAGTCCAGGTAATGAATATGAATGGGAGAGACCGGAGGACGAAGTAATTAAACAAGGCGCTCTTTAAGGTGTTTAGCCCTGGCTGGTCGCCACGTTGGCGCCCCTGCATTGCTTAGCGCTGTGAGTTGCCATGTCAACCATGTGGAGAGGGGGATAGAATGAGCACATAGGACAGCAGACTGTCAACATCAGTGTTGAGCACAAAATGAACAAGGTATTTAATCCGCTCTCTGCAACAATACTTTCCTCCCCTCTGCTTCAGCCGGGATGCTGTGTAATTTACCGTCCACTGCCAGCCTCCAGGCAAAACCAGCGCCAGGTTTATTAAACCCAGCTATATGTGCGTTTGTGCGTTTGTGGGGGCGTGGGTGTGTGTGGGTGTGTGTACGTGAGGGAAACGGAACATGTGATCTGGAAGTGTATGATTTACGCCATAAAGGACTTTTCTGAGACTTGGAGAAGTGACAGCTCTTGAGGCGCCTCGCTTTGACGATCGTCGCCTCTCTTCCCTGACAAATGCGATTAAACGCGACCGTTATTGTACAGAGTTGGGATTAGCGAGGTTTTTGACAAAACTCTCTTCGGAAATGGGACACATTCAGTCCCGGAGCCAAGTCCGGGACTGTTTATGTTAATTGACAGCGGTGGCGCGGCGCTACGCAGCTGTACGGGACCGGAGCGCCTTTTCATCTCCAGCTGATTGCTGCCATCAGCTTCTCAAGCAGAAAAGAGATACAGGCAACTGTAGATTTTTTTATTTTTAATTTTTTAAAATGGTTCTGTGCATGATTCATCATAACAGTTGCAACAGTTTAATAACCTGTCACCTGAATTGTGGCTGTTTGTAAGGCGACTGAATCTCCTTCAGCCCTTCGCTAAAAACTAAGGATATGTTCAGCAACCAACATGTCTAACACATCTAATTTTTTTTTTTGTTCTTAAGGAGTAGTCTTATGTATTTTCCAGACTAATAGTGTCATTTTATAGAACAATCAAGTAACTATGTGACCTTCAATTGTTCTAAAAATGCTCCATATATCAAAAATGACTTAAGAGAAATTTGACTTTGTAATTTAACGCCTTGAAATTGGGTCTCTGTCTCTTTAAGAAACTTCTGCTCTTTGTGAAACTCCGCCTTCAGGAAGTCATCACAACATCATCCCTCTATTAACCCTTTAATGTTTTCGCCAGCGTTTCACTGAGATGTAGCTCCTATAATGAGCTCAGCAGATGCTCGGTTCCACCAGGTATTTGCTAATTGCTGCTGGCTAGTCTGAAGGAGCTGGGAGGAAGAAACTGCAGCTCTGAGGAGGAGCTTCGTCTTTGGAGGCGGAGCTAGGGCCACCCAGGCGTTTTGCACAGCTGAATGGTTGCCATGGGAGATTAAAGGATTTCTGAAACATGCATGAAATAATCAAGGCAACACTCCAGGAATGGTTTTGATGAGGGAATAACATTATGACATGATGTAAAGCTCAAAATAAATTATTTCACATAATAATGCCCCTTTAATCTCTACAGCTGTCCAAGGTCAGATTTGAGCTGCCCTTATATCTGAGTTAGTAATTAATAATTAAAGAAACAGTTAATCTCACTACATAACTAGTAATTGATGTCACTGTATCAGTAATGTAACTTTTACAGAGCATAGATGCTAAAAAAAAACACATCAAAAGTACAATCTGTGCGCTATAAATCACAGAGCCTCTCTGCAATGTAAACCGACTTTGACCCGAATTTGAACTTTCTGTGAGCCGCTGTAGAGGTGGTGGACTGTGGTGGGGGGGAAAACTTCTGACATTCTGCTAAAAAAAAAGGGCGACTCTGCAGATCTGACATGGTGGGATCCTCTGGATCAATTTCCTCAAGTTAGAGGCTGAATTTTCAAAAATTATATGAAAAATGAAAGTATTTGAACTACACTGCACATGAGGGATACCAATAAATGACAAAGACATGGAAATAAATCCAGTTAATATTGTTGTATCTTTCTTTTTTTTGCCATATTTCTTCACTAGCAACAAAATAATTCAAGTTAGGTCTGTAATGTTTACATTTATTACATCTGCCTCTATCTGTCCAATTACAGTCTAATCCAGTATTATTTTGTCTGACGCCTGTACATTGAGCCTGACGTCCACCGACTGAGTGCAGAGTGTCGGCGCAGTAGGTTTTGCGTTCCTGTTTGTGTCGCTCTGCGGTTTCATCCATTTCCCGTCCTCACCTGGCTGCTGGCCTGTGAGCGGCCGGCTTCGGATGGTTAATTATCTCTCATCGGATTCCCGATCACATTCCCCCGGGTCTGACGGCCAAATGTTCTGTCAGAGGCAGCATATTGAACTTCCTCCCGGCCCATCGGGGGCGTCCAAACCGCCTGGCTAATAACAATTCATACAGCTGCCAATCTGTCCGGCCTGGCTCATCAATATTCCTGTCCGCAGCCTAGCATCAATTAAGAGACATTAGGGCACATAACAAACATCACTTTCTGGGTTTGATGTCTTAAACGGCAAGAACAGATGAGCCATTTCAGTGGCGATGGTGGGCCGGCTCTCAGCAAGGTTAAACTCGCGAGGCAAAGGGAGAAAAACGACCTGTTAAATATGGAGGACGCACACGTGCCTAATGTTTAGTTGGCATACAAGAAGCCAAGCGGTTTACCCAGAAATGAAACTCGATCAAAACACCTCCTTAAAGCAGCAGTTTGTAACTTTTACAAAAATACCTTTTTTCCATATTTGTTAAAACTGCCATCATGTCGTGACCACTGTGAAAAAAAGAAAGGAAAAAATCAAGCTCCATCTTCTCCCACAGTTGCTATGGCCATCTGAAGAAATGCACCGCTCCCGGCCAAAAACAACCAATTAGAGTCGAGGAAGGTCTTAGCGCTGTCAATCATCCTTTGGCACAAGTTGCTAATTGCGGAGAAACAACTTTCCATTCCAGAAGAACTGTTTTTTCCACCATCAACGATGAACATGCTAACTAGCCTTAGCATTCGTGTCAGGCTATGTTGTGGTGAACCAGCTGTAGCATGGCAGAGAGCAATGGGGAGGATGTGAACGGTGCGTATCCAAGGATGATTGACAGCGCTAAGACCCTCCTCCTGCCTCTGATTGGCTGTTTCTCACTGAATGGTGTATTTCTGCAGTTTGGAATGGGAACGACTCAATTTGATTTTATTTTCACAGAGTATTTGTCTCATATTACACTTTCACGACATAAAGATAATTTTAACAAATATGTAAGAAACTTTTATTTTTTTAATGGAAGTTGCATCCTGCAGCCTTAAGGTGACATTTAGCTTCACAATTTTGATAGACGTCACTTACATTGGCTACACTGTAAAAACAAGAACAACTAAAAATGTAGTCATCTTTTAAAGACTGCGAGCTCCTCTGTGGAAGATAACTGGTAAAATACCAAAGTATAAAACTTTACTAAAGAAAACAAAAGCAGTAGATGAGCAGGTCAGCATCGAGAAGTTTTTTATTTCTTTTCTTGGTTTTGTTTTTTACCCAACACTGATCTGAGTCATTGAAGAACAGGCTTTTGCTGAAAAGAAGTAGCATTAATAGATCAGATTTGTAGTATCAATCTTCCAGACCAGTCAGGTCTTCTGGTTCTGCTCTGCAAAACCAGAACCAGAACCAAACATGGAGAAGCAGCATTCAGCTTCTATGCACCACACATCTGGAACAAACTTCCAGAAAACTGCAAAACAGCCGAAACACTGAGTCCCTTTAAACCAAGTCTAAAAACCCACCAGTTTAGAGCTGCATTTGATTCATAATAACTGGAACATCGATCAAGATATTTGTGTATCTTTGGATGATTTTGACAAAGAGTAATGTTTATTGACTGTATCACAGCTGTTTACTGTTTTATTTGGTACTTTGATCTGCCTTGTTTCTGCGCAATACAAGCAAACTTGACTTGATAAACTGAATGCCACGCACATTTCATTGGGACCCGGTTGGTTTATGATTGAGTCCTAGCTAACTCACTCACCGATGATGTTCAGCTCCACAGCTCATTATTTTTCTAATCAGTAACAGACAGTTTCTTGCAACCGGCGATCCTGTCGTCGGCCCTCTCTCCCACGGCTGCGAGAACAAGCCCATGTCATACTGTTCTTGCAGCGGGGGGTTCTTGCGCGGTGTCCGACTGCTAAAGTGGGACTAACAAGAGATTCACGGTGGGCCGGGCTCCTCCTTTGATATCTGCTGGGGCCCTGCGAGGACTTCCCAGGAGGTTTCCACTTGAGTTTACTCTGGCAAAGAATAAAATGTTATGGTCAGGGAGAACTTCTTGTTCTTGTTCTTCCCGTCTCGAGGAAAAGAACAATTTGCTCTGTTCTCGCAGAGTATGTGCTGACCTTAAATAAGCTGCTCCTGCATGAGGTCAGCTGCTTCTTGATTGCCTATCACCGAAACCTCTGTGTACGGGTCAGGTCAAAACTCTTCATACACCTCGTAATTTACATTTAAGTTAGTTTTTTTTTTTCAACCAAAAAATATGTTTATTATTGGAAACGAGGCAGGAATCTCTCAAAAGACGTTTAAACAATGTACAATAGGTAATAATAATAAATGTAAAAACTTGTTATTGGTTTCTTTACATTTTAACCAAAACATAAAGGCTAAAATTATTCATCCAGTTCGTAGTTATCGTTGGGAAACTCTTTATTAGCATATTAGCATTACGAAAATCAAACCCTTGACCAACCTGGCCAGGATTCTTCAGAAGAACCTGGGTCCTTCTGGAGTCTAGATGTAGCGCCAGGTTGAAGCGCTAGGCTAATGCTAGCGTGCTTGTTCTCCGTTTTGATATGATATTGATACGGTTGTATCAACGTCGTCTAAAGATATAGCTCATTCAGCAGCTACAGTCTAGAGTAGATTTGCTCACATTTCACGAGATCTCTGACTTCTTTGACTCATACATATCAGTACTCCGCAACTCGCAAACAAATTTGGTTGAAATTCACGACGCACGCTTGGAGAACGGCTATCCAGCGCGGCGCGTTAAGAATCAAAGGCCGTGGCAATCATGCCGAACAGCAGGGGCCACCGCTTCGTTAAGAAGAGCCGTCGATGCGACAGGAGGGGCCCGCTGGAACCCGCGACCCCACGGCGCAGGCCGGGGTTATTATCTGCAATTACCCTGATTACTGAGCCCTTCATCGGAATGACTAAGGTGAAATGAACTTATTCCTCCATTAAACAGACGTTCTTCAAACAGTCTGAGAACAATCGGTGAATGTAGTCGATTCTGGTTAAGACCCAGCACACCCATGATATGCTTTGCTGTTCTTTGTTCTACTTTAGCTATTTCGCTAAAATAGAGCAAAAGCCTCTGTGCGTTTTAATATAAGCAATTATATCGTCCCAGTTATGCCATCTCTGAAAGTCAAATTCCCAAATACATAGTTATTGCTAATTCTCTCTGCGTCCTCAGACTAATACTCCTGCTAGGGAGCTCCACATCCAGTGATCAATCATATCACCTCTCTGAACCCGCCGCGCAATTTATTAAGTGCTGAACAAATGGGCCGGAGCAAGCGAGCGTCTGTTCCCAGGGCCAGGGAATGTAAATCTGAGCAGAGTAACAAATTAGTTGGACATTGCTCCCCCTTTTCCCTGCTTGCATACTTCAAAAAAAAAAAAAGAAGCTGATTCTGATGCAAAAAAACAACAACTTAAAAACCCAACAATAACAAAGCAGAAAGGAAAATTTGAGGGAGGAATTTGCAGTTATTGACCAACAGGAGTTGTTAAAACCAATCGTTAATAAAATGTATAAATGGGTTTATTGATTTCGGTATTTTAAATTTCAAAAGTAAACGAATACATCGTTTATTTATTTGATTTGTTGCACACACTGATGCTTTTTTATCATTTTTAATTGTACTGATTGTCGCACAACTAAAAACAAAAAGGATATCGTCCGGCCTAAGAAGCCGGCTCTTCAGAATACTGCTGTGTCCGAGCAAACCTACTGGAAGTTGAGTGGAAGGAAAAAAAACTGCAGTACAAAAAAAAAGAGTGCACCAACAAGTTCATTGGATGTGTGTGATCATCAGCTTTTTGAAGACAATGAGTTTCAAGTTTTCATAAGCTATTAACCGTATCCATTAAAATGATCAAAAAGAAACTCTTCAAAACATAACTCGGTATGTCATGAATGTAGATGAGATGAGTTTCACTTTTTGATTTGATTTGCTGATGTAGACTGACTTTTTGATGATGTTTCAGCCTCTAAATGTTTGCGTTAAACATATGGTGCAAACACACAGCTGCAGGAAAAAGCAGGGAGAGAGATGGAACAGTTGCATTCCTGTGGTCCCCAAAACGCCAGGATGGGGAGCTGCTCCTGTCTTCTAAGTACAAACATCCAGAATGTTCAGAGACGATTCTGGCTAAAATAAAACAGATTACAAACATCGCACAATGGACGCCTCACGCGCTGAGTTGAATGTATTGATCCCAAGTACGTCACCTTTATGAAGAAGATCCGTCTGTATCAGGCAACTTAAGCAGGACACACTGAGGACATTTTGTCCCTCTGACTCATGAGGGAGAGACAGAGTGGAGGTGAAGGTGGGGGCTCAGGGTGGGAGGTGGATTGCTGATTGCTCGTTTCCATGAAGCCCGCTGGAAATCACATGATATATATACTGTATATATATATATATATATATAATTCACTAATGGAAAGTTAAAGATCACATTTGCACATAATCTAGAAGAAATCCTTCTGAAACCCGTGTTTTGGAACGATTGCATGTAACAATGTTAAACTCTGACTCGTTTTTACCTTCAGTTAATTGAATTCATACAAACTAATTTAAGTTTTATTCTCCAAATGTTGGATTTTTTTTCTTCATGTGTGCCATTATTGCATTTGTTTAGGAGTGCATATATACACCAGTTATTGGTGATTTATTTTTTTAAAAACACTTTAAACGTCTGTTTTGTATGTACATGTATCAATTCTTTGATAATAATAATAATAATAATAATAATAATAATAATAGTGTATTAAAAACTGGATTTCCGATGCAGAAAGGACGCGTGCTGCTGGAAGATTTAAGGTGAATTTAAATTCTCCACAAGCTGGCTGAACTGTATGCTATTTGATTCAAGACTAACAATATCAAAAAATAAAATGAAAACGCCACAAAAATATGCTGAGGGACACTGCAATTTTAATTAACTAAGTATAAAATATTTATTTATTTATTTTTGCAAATTCTATGTCTGAGTGTGGCTGGGGAAAAAAAAGAGAAAAATTTAAATATTGGTCCCATATAGTTGAACTGACTGGTGGGTCAGCTCCTCTGTGAATTCAGTGCACAAATAAAGCAAAAAGTAGGAATGATACAGCTGAAGGGGGGAAAAAAAACCCATCCGTTTCCTGCATATTCAGTGGCTATTAATCATTTTTACAATATTTACTGCAGCAATATGTGATAAAAAAGATAGAATTTTCAAATGTAATGTAAACATTTGTGTCATCAGTCCAGACGTTACAACAAAAAAACACCTTTTTGGGAAGCAGTCTGTGGCGCCATTCAGAAATAACTACTGCAGTTTAATTGTAGACAAGCGCGCGGTTCATCTATTTTTTCCCCTCTACCTGTGCGTCGTGGGTGAAAATGGCCTCTTTTAACCCGGACATCACAGCGACGCAACACAGTCCGACCCGTTCGTGAACTTCCCGGTATCTTTGGCAAGCAGACATGAGCCCAAAGAGTTGCGGAAATATTTGAAATTCCTCCCCTTGCAAGATTCCATCGATGCAATACAAAAATTATTTATCTATTTCTTTTTTGGTCTCAGACTTTCACCTTTTTATCTGGTCATTAAAAATGCATGCAGTGTTGTTCCATGATTAGTTTAACACACAGTGCCTTTGACCTCCTGTCGCTTAATTATCATAAACCTATGTAGAGGAAAGCGCATCATCGGCTCCTCTTTTGTGCCACTGTAATTGCATCCTTAATGTTATGTGGTGAGGAATACTGATACAGTCGAATGGAGCCGGTTTAGCCGGGGTTAGGGTGGGAGCAACGTAAAACAAAGTCTGAATATATACAGTATAACATTTAGTAGTCAAGGTAAATGTTGCATTTTGTCATATCAAACAGGAAATTAACCTCAAGTAGACAGGAAACATGGTAAACCAAGTCTGGAAAACAAGAAGAAATATTCATGCTCATGGCTACATGCTAGCATGTAGCTAACAGGTGGCCACCAACATGGCTACATGTTGGATAAAATCCAGCAGGAGTGAATGTGGGAGTGACATAATTATGTTATAACGTTAAATTTACGCTAAAATGCTAACTAAGGCTAATATGTTAGCACGGTGGGATAGAGGAGTTAAATATGGTTGTTTCCCAGCCAAAACGGGAGACTTGACATGTTTGTGATACTGAAATCTACGCTAGTGCTTCTATTTCAGCAAATATAACTGCTCTTGCAAGATTTAAAAAAAAAAAATAGTTTCTGTCAAACTTTGCACCGTCTCATTTTTGCCAATTTCAAATTCAGAGTAGCTCTCCTAGCTTTCGTGTTTCTAATGGTCAATACTTTTGTTAATATTAAGGGCAGAGAAATGTTAAGCTGCGTACACGAGACAGCGGTTGTAAGAGACTGCTTTCTTTTTGTAAAACAAAGGCCAAATAAGTTGGAATTAGTATTTACACCTGTCTCTAGAAAACCATGTTAGCGGTTAGCATGGTTAGCATTTCAAAAACAGCAGGTCTATTCCATAGAAAATGACTACTGGTTATGGAAAAAGTGAGTTTTTCTACTCAATTTGGTAACCATAGCATCAAATGATTATACTGGCTGTCCCTTTTGCAGAACAACTCAGATCAACTCTGGAGTTCAGGTCTCAACAACATGTTTTGTCAAGATTTGTTTATTAAATCTCTTCCAATAAAACATCCAGTAATGCTATATGCACAACTAAGTACCATGGTAACTCTTTATCCTTTTCTTTGTTTTTTTTACCTGATTTTTAGTTTCATTCGACATGCCCTCATGTCAGGGATTTCATCGTCAGGGCAGCTCTAAAGAGCTGGGTTTCAGCCTTGATTTGAACAAACTCAGGTTTTTGGCAGTTTTCCGATTTTCTAGACGTTTGTACCAGATTTGTGGTGCATAAAAACTGAATGTTTCTTTGTCATGTTTGGTTCTGACTCTGGGGATGAAGAGTAAACTTGGTAAGAAATCTAAATCCGTACGACCATGTTTACACTCCTTTCTTTTGTTCACCTTTCCTCATTTTTTGTCTTACCTTCTGGTATTTATTCCTTCTTTCTCTACTTTCTTGTGTCTTTGTGCCTCATGTCTACTGTTCCTTCATTTAATTATATATACATATATAAAAAAGTTATGCTTTTCTTTGTCCCAAATTTCTTGGATTCGTTAAGAGACAGTCGTCCCTTCTTTCCGCTCACATTTTCCCGGGAACTGGAAAGTGTTGCTCGCGGCGATCCTCTGTAAATCCCATGTGACCTTCTCAAGGTTGCAACTGTGAAGATAACAAGATCATGGTGTGGTAGTCAAAACAGAGATAAGAAATGTACATTTAATAATCAAGTATTGATTTTTTATTTTTTTTTGTTATCTCATTTCCATGAAGAGTAAAAACCGGAATAAGTTGAACGCTGGAAAATATTTGTAGAGCTGGCTTCAATAAATTCTTAAATTCAAAATACTATTTGATCTACATATTTAGTTGGTATTTAATGGTTTGCTTATGCAACAAATCAATGTGATATTTACGTGGGAATTGCATATTGATTGGCAAGGATATTAAATTAAAGTTAGAAGTTGGGTTTGCTAAAGGTCTTTGGGAGTTACTGATAAATAACTTATTGACTTTTATGATAACAAAGATCAATTTCATAATGACTGAGAAGCTCTCAACCTTTTCTTTATTTACACCAACTGGCATTCCTGGTCATTTGGAAATAAACCAGTTGACAGATGAAACCTTCTTGGCCTTTATTTGCTCCTGTAGTGCCTCTCCGTGTCATGTTAGGGCCATTGAATCAAAGACTTAAAGCTATAAAACTAAACCCAACAACTGCAGATTACAAAGTGCGATTTTACAGAAGTGATCAGAAACACCTTATTTAACTGCTTTTTTTTTTTTTTTTAGGTCATTTCAAAATGTCCTGCTGGAATTTACCACCAAACACCTTCTTTATCCGGTGGCATTTGTCATCGGTTTTAATTTATACTACTATCAATGATGATTAATAATTCAATCTTGAATGTGAACACAACTTTTTATGTTTGAAACCTTTAAACTGGAAACATCTGTTTCTAATTTAGACAGATGTTTAAACTGTTTATACAGACAGTATGTTTGTTACTGCGTGGATAAACTTATTCACGTGGACAAACTTATTCACGTGGACAAACTTATTCACGTGTGAGTTTAATTGCGTTCCTTGTTTAATGGAAACACCATGATTCCAAAATTGAGTTTTTCCTTTTCAACAAAGTTTTGCTTACAGTCGTAATGGAAACGCAGCCAGTTTTTGACCGTTCTTGCGGAAAATTTTCAATGAACTCACAATTGTTCACTTGCGTAAAAAAAACAACAACACACGGCTGATTTTGATCGAAAAAATGAAAACCGGATGGAACGACTAACGTGATGTGGCAGTGAGCGGATTAGATTTAAAAAAAAAAACAAAAAAACCCCAGCTGTGATTTGATTGATAAAATAATATTTAATCATGCAACAGATTAAAAAGCTGGGGCACATGAGAGATTTGTTCATGTCAGCTGGGAGGTACGAAACCTGAACGGCTGCAAGCCTGTAAGTGTATTTTAGCTGCGTGGAGTTCAGGGAGCGGAAAAACGAAGGAACGCAGCTTTCAGGGATTTAGCTCAGATCATCAGGCAGACATAGAAGACCAGAGAAAGCCTCCCTCTAGGTGGGCTTTATGTGGGAACAAGACTGTAATCAAACACAAGGACAGGGTCTAATTACACCCCTCGCTCCGCTTCCTGCTGAGATCTCGTCTTTGTCCCTGAATGTCGGACTTCAGGACGGGTGACCTGTCCGAGCAACACCATCACAAGCACACACACACACACACACTCACGGTGTGTTTGAGCTGTAATAAGCTAAAGGATGCAGCAACGTGTAAAATGAATCCAACTTTAGCCCATATTCCCCCGTGTTTGGTAAATTTAAATAAATGTGTGACGTAAGTAAATTAAAAGATAAAATTAGACAAATAATAACAGGAGGTACTACTTTTTCTTCTTCTTGCTGTGAGCAAAAAAAAAAAAGATAATTTCAAGGCTGAAAAACATTTATTTTTGTTTTTTCAGCTTTTCTGGTCACACTGTATCCAGGGAACAAAGCGAGTCTAAATATAGTTCCAAAAATAAAACAACTGGCTTAATTAACTCTGACTGCTGAAGCTCTATAAATGAACCAAATAAAGATAATGAATATATTTGTTTTGTTGATTTAATCCCACCATTACTTGCAGTGAAAGAGACCACAGTCTGTTTAACCTTTCACTTTTTCTCTGTGTGTTTTTTTGTTTGTTTTATGTATGTATGGCAACGGACAATACCGTTAAATGCATTTCCGGCGTGAAGATTATGATTGCTTAAAAGAAACAAAGAAAAGAGTTTGGGAAGACAATTCAGTACAATGAAGATACAGAAAATGTTTAGAAAACGGTTCAGCTCCCAGGTTTGGTCCATGAAGGAAACTAAGGTACCATTTTAAACCATTTAACTCAGAAAGCTGATATTTTACCTTCCATCGCCTAAAACGCACAATTTATTTCTATCTCATTTGTGAGTTTCTAAAGATTCATGGAGATACGATAGATGAACCTAAATAAACGTTTATGACGAGATTGATAACCTTAGCGTGTTTAATCTCTGTTTTTATATGACTTGTTGATATTTGTGGTTCCAGTTAACTGATTTTGAAACTTGTCGTGAAAGTTCAATTTGTAGTGTTGTATGCACACCTACAATTATGCTATTTTCAAGCAGAAAAACACAACAGAGCAGATTAAAAACCTTTTGATTGTTGTTTATATAGATAGAGGTTTTTTACAGAAATGTAGAGACTGTATATTCGGCTGTTTTCGCCGCATCATTTGTACATCCAGAACCACAAGGTTTACAAAAACTGCTGTGATTTCTTAGGAAATGACTATTTGTTCTCTCCTTCTTCTAAAAAGCAGACAGTGGCTGTGTTTACAAATGTCCACAAACCTTTATTGATATTCCATTGATGTCAAAGTAACACAATTTCGTAATTGCGGTGTTTCCGTTGAATAACTAACACGGTTAAAATCTTTGCAACAAGTTTGTTCACGCAATAAGTCTTTAAAAAACACACCGCGCCAACGTCCTCCTACCACTTCCTGTCCTCCTCTTTGTCTTTTTCACCACTAGTTGTTCGTCTTTTTCATCTGGTTGTTGATCACATGATTCGTGTGATGCCAAAAAAAGTGTTTCCATTGCAGTTTTGAGAATTACATTTATTTTGACATCTGAAAAACCACCTAATCTAAGTGGCAAAAGTTTTTAGGGAAAACTTAGTTTCTTTGAAATCGGTGCGTTTCCATTAAGAAACTTTATTTTTGTGATTCCAATTTCCACAATGTTAAGGTCAGTGGAAACCCAGCTTACAACAACCACTCTTATTATTTCAACTTAAGAGTTTCTGCAAACATTACGCCATTGCAGACAATATTATTTTGGAAAATAATTTTCCAAATGTCCCCTGCTATGTATCATAGGAGCGGACATGTTTACCATCCAGGCTAGGGTTATGAGGTCTTTGTGCTAAAACGGTTTCAAAACAGTTTGTTTGAAATTAGACACAAACAGAGCTTTCTGTGGAGGTGATTCATCCGGCCTTGCATATCATGTAGATATTTGAACCGACTTGTATCAGCACCGTCAGCTGATACAAGAAAGAAGGAACGTGCCAATCCTGGGAATGAGTCCTCGTGCTTATCCCTTTGCTGAGATTGATTTACCTCTGCGTCCCGGGTCTGTCGTTACGGTGGGCCTCTCACGCGGGCCCGTTACGACAGCTCAGGGAACACGGGGCGGAGGTGGCAGGAAGCACATGATGGAGAAGTGTTTCTTATCACCGAATGAGAGATCAATCATTGTTATACTGAGGGAAGGAAGGGAAGAAGGACTAAGGCGAAGAGAGTTAATTTCGCTTCCTTTCTCTCTGAAGTGAAACAGGTATGCTCACCAAAAAACATCTCAGGAGTTTTCATTGCCTTATTGTTTTATAACTAAAAACTTTGTTACAACACAAAATCTTACCAAAGATATTTGGTCTGTTTCCTGGTGCAAATATCTGGAAAACCCTGTTTTGTTGGGACAATTGTATCTGATTGGCTGTATAAAAATTGGCTAGGTATCACACTAAAACGCAGAATCAAAAAAATTTATTTTGTTATTAAAACGTTTCTTCAAGCGATCAAGAAAGTGTTGAGTCAACTGATATTGAAAAAAACTCTGGGACTGTGACAAAATGGGAATACAACTGCAAAAAACCCCCCCAAAAATTCAAGTACTCACGTTGTCCATGATGTTGGGACCACAAAGTCATTCTGCAATGTCTCATTCAACAAAGGCCAAGTCCAAAGAGTGCAAACAGTGTTCAGCGTCTGCTACTACATTGTTGCTTTGCAACAAATGAAAATCACCACTTCTCTCAACACAACGAGTTCAAGTCCTAACTTTTTCTTTGTACTACAACCAGTTTCACTTTCAGCGGAAATTGCTTCAGTAAATGTTCCATAAAGTCTACAAGCAATTACTTAAGGAAGGTGTGACTATTCAAATAACTTAAATTCGGGTGATAGTCCAGTTAGACTTGGTTTGATTGGTGACCAAAGTGCCAACTGAGAATTAGGTTTTTGTTTTTTGGTCCGCATCAGAGTTCGATTATGCATCGACACCTCCTCAAATGAACCGGACTTTTTAGGCAAACAGACTAGAGCTTGATTAAAGTGGACTAAACAAGGCTGGTGTGAATGCACCCTTAGAGTTAGGCACTGTCCCAGCTGACTTATAAATACAGTGAGGACCAAAGTAGATCCCTCGGGTTTTCTGCAATAGGTTAATGAGTTCTGCCACATAAGTCATCAACTACTTCAGAGCCAATTTACTAAGATTTTAAGATCTACAAAATCAAATACCATGTCTAGAGATATTGTTTCAGAGAACACGAACAGACTGGCGTTTGGCAACCAGAGCTGACGTCCATAAACTTGAAGTGAGTCAAGTTTCAAAGTTGAGTCAACAACAAGCAGGGATGCACCTTTATACTTGAGCTTGTGTGTATAATATTCAACAAGAGTGGATAATAAAAGAAAAAAACACACAAAAAAACGTATAATAAATTTTAAATCGACTTATATTTAGTACGTGGAGTTCAGACCGGAGCTGTACACCAGATTTAAAATGTGACATTAATGCACATTTACTTGTAATTTTTAATAATGCATTCAACACGAGCCACGCATTAAGTGGTCACACTAACAGTCTGGCAACCATTAGCCTCATATAAATCTCTAGCGTTTATCTCCTCATCAGAGGATCAGCTCTGCCCCGTCTGAAAAAGAAACGTCAGAATAACGTCTTCATGGCAGCTTCGCCGCTGTACCTTAGGAAAAAAAACAAAAAAAACAACCTTTTGTCTGAAATAACTGCTCTGAGGGCTTCTGGAGCTATTAACTAAGGTGCTGTTAGACATAAGTATCCTCATTCAGTCTAATGATCACTCGGAGCATGTGGATCTAGCAATTTCATTGATTCACTGTGGCATATGATTTATTACTGCATGAGCTCCAGGCTTCATTTCAGTTGTTTAAGGCTAAAGTGAAAGTGGTATTGATCCTGTAATTTCTACTCAATGGATGTGGCGCGGCTGATTGCTGTGTACTTTCCTCTGGAAAAAGAAGATAGAAAAAGATACGCTACAGACGGCGCGGTGCATTCAAATTCTACAATTGATAGTGTTTGAGTTTTTATGTGTGTGTGTGTGTGTGTGTGTGTTTTTATGTGAGCCAACATCTGCTGCACAAAAAACATCTGTTAGTTCATCCTGCCCACATTTTACCTGACGGGTTGGTAATTAGCATTTTTATTTTTTTTGCTTCGATGTAAAAAGTGCACTAACTTATTTTAATTTTTCCGTTTCAGTTCGATGACTCACTCTCCGCCTACATGATGCTGCAAACCGTAAAAAACCCACCGGTGGCACGTTTTGCGACTCACACCAGCGAGGCAGATGGCTGCTACTTGTGGCCTCGATGTGCAGGTTTTTCAGGATTCTAAACAACTTTTCCAAAAAAAAAAAAAAAAATCCATAAAACTTGTGATTTCTTAAGTTTTTCCTTTTCTTGAAGCTTAACTGGGCTTCCTTGAACTCGAAATATGAAATACGTTGCGCACTAGCAGTAGATTTTATCTTGAAGTGAGCTTTAAAGTTGAGTTGTATGTAATTATATGTGTGCGTATTAATGCCGGCCAAATTTATTGGTGATGCAACATCACTGCATGCATTCACAAAATCAAAACGGCTTGGACTCCAACGAATAACAGCTAATTAAACACTGTGATGCATTCAGGCTACTTAAGGCAGTACTGTATTTAATTCCCCCCTAAAACATTTTCAAATAAGATTGTCTGATCATGCCGTTAAGAATATAACAACCAAGTTGTTTCACTGCAAAATAAGCAGCTGCAACTTATTAAATATGCCATGCTGCTGATTTGGAAATAATGCATTTAGCTACTTAATAATACTCACCTCTATCTGGAGTCTGCAGTGAATCAACACCAGAGCTGAAAGAACTGGTGTTGACTGGTGAAGGATTGTGTTGCATGTTGTTCAGTTTCATCGTGTAGCTATGACAACGAACCCTGCTGTATGTACCATATACAATATGACTTTCGAATTTGACTTTGCAGTTTAACGCCTTGAAATTGGGTCACTGTCTCTTTAAGAAATTCCTGCTCTTTCTGAAACTCCGTCTTCAGGAAGTCATCATAACATCGCTCCTCCCTTGCCCCTTTAATAACTTTTTACCAACGTTGCACTGAGAAGTAGCTCGTTGTACAACGAGCTCAGCTCACGCCCAGTTCCACCAGGTGTTTGCTAATTGCTGCCGGCTAGTCTGAAGGAGCTGAGTGAGGGAGTTGCGGATGAGAGTTGCTCTTTATTGCGGAAGTTGGGAAGCCTGGAAACTGCGGCTGCGTCACGAAGACGGTGCTAGGTCGACCGAGGCGTTTTGCACAGCTGAGTGGTTGCCACGGGAGACTAAAAAGACTTCTCAAACATTCCAGGTATGTTTCTGATGAGGGAATAACGTCATAGCGTGACAAAAAGCTCAAAAAAGTGGACTTTACGTAACAACAACAATGTTGTTCATGGCAGAAAGGAACAAGAAAACTTCACGTCAAGGGTGTTCACTTATTGCCCGACAACGTTTTTCACTTTGCAGCGCGCTGCTCCGCCGCTCAGGCGGTCTCCTCATATTTCTCTGTTCTTAGAGTCGAAGCCAAATGTGAAAGGACAACACTCCCCGAGGGGGCGATTTGTTTAACTTTGAGAGGTTCTTTGATTTGTGTTAGATTTGCTTGGAGGAATGCGGCGGTCCTTTCTCCCGAGTGGGTACAGCAGCAGCCACCAGCACGCGCACCGCCACAGAGAAGATGTCCCCACCAGGGACCAAACGACAGTCCTCATTTAGGCAGCCGCAGCCCGGCCAGCACCTCAGCAATGCAGAAACAAGAACTCCATTAAATAATGTAGTTTTTTATTTCTCTCTCTCTCACTCTTTGAGACTCTCTCGGGAAGCACGGTGTTATTCTCCAACCAGCAGGGGACGAGTTCGATATATCTCATGAATCACATTAGAGCTGTTTTAATCCTCTAATGGGAGGCTCTCGGGAGGGCGAGGCTGCAAATGAAGTAGCACAAACTCAAGAAATACAGTCGATGATGAAGGGGGAAAAAACACAAAACAAATGGAGGGGAGGGAAAGGAGGAAACACATTTAACCAGATAGTAGACGAGATTAATCTTTGGCGTTAGTGCGCTGTGCTGTTAGCTGTTAGTTGTCAGTCCGCGCGGCCAGGTGTTGCCTTTTCCCTCCATGGTGCATTATTCCAGGGAGCATGGATGGCGGCCGTGTCCCACCATCGCTTATCCATTCCTCCTAATCCAGCCTAAGCACTTAACCAACGCGGCGGAGATCACCGGGGTCCGCGGAGGATCAAAGCTGCTTCAGCAAAAATAAGAGAAGTGTTGAGAGGGGAAAAGCTGATGTAACAAGAAGAGGTAGATTAGCATTAAGACCTGATAGATACAGGGTGGGTCGGGGAATAACTTCATTAGTCTCTGCAGCAGTTTATTTTTTCCTTTTACTATAGGTCATGATGATTTTCTGTTAGCGAATCCATCTTCCCTGTTTGGCTAGCTGGAAAGAGTTTATTTAGTTCTTCGAAAAGCACGTGAGGTGACGAAGTTAGGAGAGCTCAAAGTAGGATAAGAAGGAGCCTGGGAAATGCACTGATTTCAGTGGCCCAGTTTTCTGGTGTCCTTTCTGTCCTGAGGCGGCTTTCTTCTTCTTTTACAGAGCTGTGAACAAGTATTTACCACCCGCCCACTCCACTACCATCTACAATACCGTTTTTTGCTTTTTAACACATTTACATTTCAGATCATCAAAACATGATTAGACCTGCTGTATGTAACTATTATAAAGAATGTGGGTTTTTTTTTTAAACTCTTGTCATGATAGTAAGTTGAGACGGATAATCTGTGAAAAGATCAATCTTCTCCACCTCCTTCCTGAGCTATTATTGTCATCTGAAGAAAGACACCACTCCCGTTCAAAAACAACCAATCAGAGCCAGGAGGAGGGGCTTAGCGCTGTCAATCAAACTCATGTACTCCTTACTCAATGTGATTTAAAAAAAAAAAAACGTATCATTACAGGAAAACCATCACCAGTGGCCTCACTAACTAGCCTGAGCAAGTAGCCACACAATTGTGATTAGCAGCGCTAAGACCCACCTCCAAGCGCTGATTGGTTGTTTCTACTAGGCTACTAGTTTGCTTTCCAAAGTTTTTGCTCCACCTCAAAAGCTGCCTTTCTGTTATCAGTTTAATTCTCCATATAAATCAGTTTTTTTTTTTTCGTTCTGCTCTTACCTGTGCTTCCTCGCGTTCCGGTTTGGACTTCATCCTCAGACCAACATTCATAATTTAGCAGATGGTTCCTTCTCCTTTCCTCGCTCAGCCCGGGCCTGAGCTCCCACAAGTCATTTTTCAGACCATACAGGCAGCGTATTTTGACAAGTAAATTGCTCGGCTCATTGCTGATAGCTATTCACTTAAATAATAAATTTATAGTAATAGCTGCAGGAACAGAGCAATCCCACTGGGTGGGAGGGATGAAAGAGTTGTTACTGACTGAGGACGTGTTTCTGAGATTTTTTTTTTTCTTTCCTCCAGCAATTACAGATGAGCGAATATACAGAGAGAGGGTCTTGGAACCTAAAACATAAATGAGCATTCCTGAAAAGGCAGCATGTGGAAAGAAAAAAGCTTTCAGAACAAAATTTTAATTTTGAACTTGATCCATAAACTTGTTTTAACAGTTTTTTTAAGAAAGGACTTACTCGAGGATCCATTTTTTCTATTTAACAAATCAAAATAATCATATTTACCATAGCAGTCCTTTTTATTTTTATTTTCATATGACTTTAAATGTAGGTGATAGATGTGAATAACATACAGTCACTCAGAGGTCGCTCAAGGCTCATGCTGGCATATTAGAAAAATGTGATTTGTAAATGTCTCACTAGCACTGACTATATAACTGTGCAAATTGTTCGAAAGTACAATTTCGTCCAAAAATAAAACTGCTTAATGATAACGTGGCAATATCAGAAAAAAGTTTTTCGATAAAATGTTTTTGTGCTCGGATGAGGTGGCTTTTCAGCTGTCAAAATTAAGTGTTTTTCGCAAAACTGCAATAGAAACACTTTTATGACATCAGACGAGTCACGTGACCAACAGCCGGGTGTTACTACTGGCGGAAAAGACGAAGAAGACTACAGGAAATGTTTGGGGAATGAACTTTTTCACATGTGATTTAAGATTGTTTCTTCTTTAAAGCCAACACTGCAATTGCAAAATTGAGTTTTTCCGACATTAGCGGAATCTCAAAAAAGTTTTAATTTTTAATCATAGTTATCAGTTGGTTGGTTCTGTTACCCTGTGAACTCAAAATATGACATTTGATGCTTTCATGGGAAATATGGGAAAATGTCTTAGAAGTGAAATAATTTGCCAATGGAACTAGAACTCAATAAGGAATTATTGACTTAAAACAAGCTCCTATTTCTTGTTGAAAAGTTACTTGTAATAGTTTTGGCTTATTTGCAGTGTACTGAGATATTTCCTCTAGAAACCAGACCAAAAATATTTAATTATTTTTGTGTGTTTGCAAATAGAAGGTCATTGTCAGTAAAGGAAGAAGCTGGAATAAGCCTCATTAAATGTTTTTGTTTTTTTTATGTCTTCAGAATATGGCTTTTTCAGAACTGACGATGCTCACAACCCTGCATCAAGCACAGCCGTCCATAAATAAAATCTTTTTTATCAGCTTTGTGAATGACCGAAGGTGTCCAGATGCCACCAATTTGTCCACCACAGTCCACTTTGATGCCGTTTCAGATGTCTCCATCTTCAAAGACTCCCCAGCAAAAAAAAAAAAAACAAGGACAGAAGCAGGGTGACAAAATTGCTTTATATTACCCAACATGAAACAAGAGGGAAGGGTTAGACATCATCCACATAATGTCATAATGAGCCCACTCTTACTTCCTGGGGCTTTTGGGTGTCTGGTGGTGATGATGATGATCATGTTGTTTGTTGTCCCTTCAAACTAGGTACAAAGTCACCCCGAATGTAAGAACACGCCAATTTCTGGTTGGTTACTTTAATCTTCTGCCGTTCTGATGGCGTGACAGATGTGCAAAGCATCCCATGCTTTCAAGGCTATGTGAGTTTTTGTGGCAAAGGGAATTGGGGCTGCTGCAGATTGGCGTGTTCAAGGTGGTGATTTAGATTTGAAGCTAATGCACTCAGTAAATGTACTAGCATTGATTTAAGGATTGGCTTATCAAGGAATTTGCATACCTCTACCTTAAGCCTAATATTTAAATTAATTTTGATGTTTTTACCAAAGTTTTTCCAAACTTCAGACGTAAAGTATGGGTGTTTCTATGAGACAGAGAGGTATTTCTCATGGCCCGACAGAATTACCTTCCAGGACTTGTACGATTTCCACACTAGATGCAACCTGAAGCCTTTCCATCAATGAGACTAGAAATCATTGTTATTAGAGAAGTTCTATTAATTTTATTATTGAACAGCTAAAGTCCTCTGAGTCAATCCTTAACATACACAAATCTCAGGACGAAATATTTCAAGTAAAAAGGAAGTTTATGGCTTTCATAGAGAAAATCTATAACAAATCAGCAACCAAATCTAGCCAGTCTTCTGTTTCTGTAAGTCTTAAGGTTTCTTGTTCTGTTGACCTTCACATTTTTGTGTAGCAGCAACTAAAGCCTCCCAGATACTGTTCAGAGAGATTAACTGTCTTCTTTTACAGTAAATCTCTTGTTCAATGAGGATCCCCATGTACCCAGTAAGGTGTAGGTCCAGTAAGGAAGGAGGCCATGTCAGTATTCTTTCATCTTCAAGGTCATTACTGCCTAGCCATGCAGTGGAGGACTTGAAGTCATGCTTTTGAACAGACATTTACCAAATTATTTCTGTAAGGAGACTGCCATGAGTATTACACAGTTTAATGTTTAGTCTTTATTTTTGATCAAATATTACTTATGCTATCAAGTAACTAGCTTAATATCTTTTAATACTGGTCACTGAAATTGCCCATTGGTTTTCAAGGGATTGAGATCGCCTGCCGTACCAGGAAAAGTTCTAGTGAGCCGCAGCTTTTACTTCTTGATCCCGAAGGACCAAACCTGAGTCTTTATCCCAATGAGCTGCGAGGGGAATCTTTGGTTTGAGCTGCATGGTCGGTGGAAACAAAAGGAAAGTCATTAAGCGTGATCCTTTTGTTCAGAGTAGCCTGATCATTTTCAGGCCTTCTATCCACCAACGTTCCCCTTAACGAGGCCGGCCTAAGCCTGGGTCTGTAACATTGTCATGGGTTACTTTGTTAATGAGAGAAACGCTGCCAGAAAGTTCAGGTGGCTCGGCTGATTAACGCCAAGATGTACCGCGGCTTTCGGAAACTTTCGATAGCTTTGACTGTTGGGATGATGAACCAAGAGTTGCTCTGAATTAAAGAAAACGGATACAAAATTACATCATGTGTTGCTTTGAGTAACACGTGTCACTGAATGAAAAATATTATCCCATTTTTACTTGCATTTATTTAGTTCACTTAAGACGTTTTGCAGTTCATCCAAGATTTTTTTTATTTAATTTTTTATTATTATTACTTAACAAATCCTGTGCAACAGTGTTTATTTTCACAAGTGACGCTTTACAGCAAGGTGCAAAACTCATTTTTATTTTGGGTCACATCAAAATTGTGAATGTTTTCAAAGGGCCGGTCGTGGGGGGAATGTATTTATTGATAAAACTACCCGTTTACACACTGTTAAACAATATATATAAAAAGAATAGCGCTGTCTGCATTTGATGAGTACTGTATAAATAGAAAAGATTTTTTTTTTTTCACACTGATTCCAGATTTGACCCGCCGTAGCCTCGAGTTTGGCATGTTCATTACAGCTTTCGCTACAGTGCTCCTCCTGATTAATATCACTGTGATTATATATGCATTAAAAAAAGGGTCAAAACAGAAAACACAACAGAAGGGGGGAGGGGCTAAAAGTTGAAATGGAAAGAGGGAGGCAGATGTAGAGTTGATGAAGGATAAAGAGAATACAGGAAAACTTCTGCTCCTACACCGACAGAAAGAGAGAAAGCGACAGGAAACTACAGCAATAACATATTAGTATATAACAACGTCACTGAAAAGCGTAATTATAGTACTAATGAATACATGACGCATTATAGTCACACCTGCAGCTCTAGATGGTGTGCCTGTAAACACCTGAATCCAAACACCTGTGTCTGTGTGTTTATTTTATATTTTGTTTCACCAGGTTAGTGTTTAAGTTGATTTGAAATGGCTTTGGCAAAAAAGGTGATTCAAAAGGATACCGTTCCCTAGACATGGATCATAACACCAGTTCCTGCTACTTGCTCGCGCTCATGCAGTAATCTATATTTACCTTCTTCCTCCTGCGCCCGGTGAAACGGCTTCAGGGCCTTCCTCTGTCTCTCTCGTCTCCCTGAAGAACGAAAGACGGATAATGTCTTCCTTCTCCCGCGCTACCCGCGCCACATTCATAGTCGTCGTGGCCTCAGTTAGCTCCCCAAAGGAGCCGGCGGGTAGAAAGAGAGGTGAGGAGGCGTCAAAGACGAGCGTAATGATGTCGAGGTTAAAAAAGAAGCGGGTTGCGGAACAGACGTACGGGTAAACACGCTGCATTTGATTGTTTGATGTCGGAAAAAGACGAAACCCCCCCCCTACAAATGCTATATGGAGTTCACATGGGTGCGCGGCGCTCCGACATAACACGGAAACCTCCAAAACACTTAAAACGGCTACACAGTCAAAAGGCAAGCTTGGTAAAACATTGAGGGTGGAGATGATCAGGGAGGAATATTTCTGTCTTGCCTGGTTTCAAATGCGCGAGGAGCTCAAGGAGAGGGGGGGAGAAACAAACAGAGCAAGTAGAACATGCTGGATGTTTACACTGTAACTAGAACGAGTAATTACTCACCAGTCTGTTTAACTAAATGTTACAGCGCTGCCTCCTTCCTTTAAATGTCTTCACAAGGACGACAGTAGCCGGCTCGGCTTTGCGCGTTGATTAAAGTGAAGTGAGCGCGCGCTGTAATCCCTGGATCCTTTTTAGCCTCGCTGGGACTTAGGTGAGAATGATTTCCCTCTCCGGAGCCAGATTTGTGACTTGCCGCCGCTTTGTTTGGGATGAAAGCTCAATGTTTACCCAGTCTATCCTCCCAACCTTGGCAAGCCAGCATTCGGAGTGTGTTGGAGCCCCAGAAAATCTCCACATTTTAGCTACACTTACAGAAGCTGCAGTGTCATGAAAGAGTATTACTAATTTTAGGGGGGGTTTTTTGTTTGTTTGTTTCAGACCGTCAAAGAAATGCTAAAATATCCTAAATCACGTCAAAATGCAGTTTTCGAATTGGAGAAAAAAGATCGTCTTAACCAACCAGGTCATGAGTGAAGATGTAATTGTCCCCTAAAGCTACTAACTGCGCCTCCATTGGCAGGAGAAACTCCCATTCAGAGTTTGTGAAAACGGGCAGTTATTCTTTTGCACCACTATGGAGGAATTTTCACTCAAGAGAAATTTCAAGCATTAACAACCTCGCTGCGAAAATATTATAAAGTATTTCTTTCTTGTCTAGTTTCTAGTGCAAACATCTTGGCACAGTTGAAATAACACAAACTAACTTTCAACTAATATTTCAACAAGATATAGGGGCTTGTTTAAAGTCATTAATTCCTTAATATTTATGAAAACGTCCTATGTCGACTGGCAGATTATTTCACTTATAATGAGACATTTTCCTACTAGTTACAAGTGAAATGAGAGGAGAAGTTACTTGTAAGTTAGTTTTGTCTTATTTCAAGTGTACCAAGATATTTGCACTAGAAGATAGACAGAAAAAATACTTGGTAAGATTTTGCATTTTTGCACTTCCACTATGAAGCAAGGGAAACCTGCACTGTTAACGGTTCCGTTATAGTTGGGTACCGTTCACTCGAAAATGGTTCGCTTGTACTCGGAACATGCGGACGTCCGCCAGAGTCGTAAATATTTATGCCACAAACATTCGTGAAGACATGCAGGAGCTAGCAGGTAGCGAGAGAACAGGCGGACGTCCACCAGACATGTCCACACAAAGGCACATTTATACGGTCATTTATCCTCGGAAACTTGCTAGGCAGAAAACGGTTTTCACATTAAACTGTTTTGTAAGTGAGCTGACGAGGTTTAGGTTTGGCGCTACCCGTCGTAAAGACGCACAGGAACTAACAGGTGTATGGTGGCTGCTCTGAAGGAGAGGAACCAGGGCTAGGCGCCCAGCTAGCTCATCAAACTTGCTAGTATCTATTTGGATTGGAGAAAATTAAGAAGTTTGTCATAAGAAATGTAGGCAATCGGTACGGTTGGCTATATAATCGCAACCGACCGCGGACGGTGCATGTGGGGTCAGCGCAGCTCACCGAATGCGTACAGTACACTACGCTGTGCTTCATGATTTGATTTGTCACGTTGCATTCCTTCAAAACTCCTCTCAAAATCTGAGCATCTTGTTAATCACTCCAAGGTGCCACATAACATTGGAAGGTCCAGATGTCTAAGCAACGAGAGGTTCATTGGCTCAGAAGCCTGATTTATAAAACCTCATAGGGCGGACTAAATCGTCTGTGTTTGTCAGAGCCACAGGAGAGCCGCAGAGGCGACAGCTGACTGAAGTCTTGAAATATTTGGCAGCAATAAATAAGCCTGACTCCTTGACACTCTCCAAAACGCCAGCCATTTAGCTGGGCAATGAGAGTGCTGTGATTAATTAGGACGTGTGCAGCCAACAAACCAGGGATTCATTTCCCCGACAGATTGAACAGCATGAGCGCTCACGCCGCGCCGTCGCGTCTCCAGTTCAGACTGTTGTGCCTTGCCGAGTCTCTTCTCAGGGAAAGGGTCGGCCTCCGCTAGAGGCGAGCGCTGCGAAACATCCTGCGGGAGACGATTTGTGTCGCTGAGTTGCTGTTAAGCGTGGTTAAAATGAATCCAGTGACGGCAGGTTGTTTTCCCTCTTGCATGATGTGAAAAGAAAAGTGGCCTTGGCCACTCAACATGGAGCTAAGGACCAGTTCTTCCAGCATCACTGTGGATATTAATTACAAGTAATTGCCAATTACCATTTACTTTTTTTATTTATGTCAAATAATAATGACATAGTGATCATATGCCTTAAAGTAGTCAGATTTTTTTTTCCTATTTTACCATGTCACCAGAGGGCCACAAAGAGGTGCTAGGCAAGCCTCAAAATTATAAACCTTAATCTACTACATTTTTGAAACAGAAAACATTGATTTATCATAAAATTTTATCTATATTTCAATTATTTCTATGTAAACTAAGTTAAAATATTTTGTTGAAATGTTATTTGAAATGCTCAATTTATCAAGCAGTGTTGCTCCTCAAGCTAGCATGGCAACTAAATTCTAAACTACAGCAACTAAAAAAAGGTATGAGGCAGCATTTGTGCTAAATGAATGCAATAATTATCGAGGATAGAGAATAAGACATTCTAAAAGTTTTTTTCTGTACATATTTTGTAACATTGTCTAGTGGTTTTGCCAAGGGGGCTCACCGGCCTGAAGCTAAAGCTGTTAGGGGGCCGTGGCATGGAAAAGTTTGGTAAGCCTTGATCTAAAACACACAAATTAAGAGCAAAAACAGAAGAAATTTGTTAGGAGTTCTGTAATGATACTGTCCTTGACAATTATAGAGGAAGATAAAGCGTGACCCAGGGGACCTTCGGTCAAACACAAATGTCCGACGTCACAAGGGGCCATTTTTCTCTGGAAAATCGTGGAACGAAATTGAACCGAGGACAGCTCCTCAAACTTTGGATAAGGAATGAATAATTTAAGGCGCGATGATTAATCCAGTGGCGAAACACCTTCCTGAAATATAGAACCTCTGAAGGTAACTTTAGCCCTCAAGAAAGACTGATGTGAAGTTTTGTCACGCAATTTTCAAAGGCAAATTTCTTCTCAGGCATGACATAAATCATACTGACAGGAGTGGAAAGTCCATGTTTCCTCCTCCCCTCCCCCCGAACGTGTCCACATAACGCACATTTACAATTCAACTGTCCAAACGAGCAACGGCGAACTAATACCAAATCACCTCAGAAGTTTGATGCTTAATCCTGTTGTTGATACAGACTTTCAAACTACTTTGCAGATGAGCTTACAGGGTTCGCAAAGGACTTTCATACTGTCATTCATACGTTCAGCTTACTGAAAAACTTCTTCAACATTTCTGAAGAGTTGCGGGATTACGGCATTAAACGCCCTAAACTGTCGGTGTGCGTGCGGCAGTGTGTGTGTGTGTGTGTGTGTGTGTGTGCTACAGCTCCCTCCAAGAATTAGAAAAAGAAAGACAGGCCAGAGAGTGTGTGCAAGCTGCTTTACTCTCCCTGATAAATACAGATAGCACCGAGGGCGCCAGCATATTGCTCCACACAGTGAAAAACGCCAACCTGAATCAATTTCACAATTAGCCAGTTCACTGTTTTAATTAAAAAAACAACGGTCGTCTTTGAAGAAATCAATGCCGTCTAATGAGACCAAAAAAAGAAGAAAAAAAGATTTCCCCCGCTGGTTCGCCGTCCCCGAGCGCCGACAAATCAAAGGCAGAGCAGGAAACACTTCCGATCCTGTCTTTCTATGCTTACAGCATGTAGCTGAAAATCTGGAATCAGTGGCGGTGTTTGTTGGGACCATTTGGATGATGCGTATCTCCTTGGAGAATTTAAAGCAAAGCCTTCTTTAGATTGTTGTGCAGCAAGCAGGTTTTGGGAAGTGTCGATAAGAAATCTCCTTTTCTTTAGCTACATGCTATTTGGGAGTCTGTACAGGTGCAACGGCTTTAGAAAAAAATATTTCTCTATAAAAAAATTTAAAATTTATTTGAAAATATTTTTGATAATATTTCATTTTTTTAATTGTAATTCTCTCTGTAGCTTTAATTTAGACTTTTTGACAAGGCTAACAACCAACCTGCCAAATAGAGTGTTAAGGAGTTTCTCCACTTGAATTGAATGGAGATGCTAGCTACCTTGACCGCTAACAACTCATTTACAAAATCAAACACTTGATAATATAATCATTATTTTATCATACACCAGTCCACTATAATCACCAACTAAGATAGCTAGCTTTTAATTTAGCTCTTGACAGGTCCTAGCGAAACGGCGCTGTAAGAGAATGGAGCTAACGCATTAGCTAGTTAGTTCATTTGCTACTTCTTGCTAGTACAGAGTGATATTTTTGAATACTTTTGCTACATTCAGTGTTTATGCTGGAAAACTAAATGAGACTTGTAAATACAGCTGAACCCTTTGGTTTTTTAACATTTAACTTTATGTCATATTATTCCTAAAGTTAACCACTAGGACCCTGTTTAAAAGGAACTGGGTTTCAGTGAAACGTTGTTGTTGCAATTGAGACGCACGTTTAATTGTCTGCAGCGGTGGGAGTCTGTGTACTATTTTAGCAGCCTGAGAAATAATTAATGCTTTTAAATTAAGTCAGTTACATCAGGTACATCAATGTTTCTGTAAAAACTGTGATAGCATAAAGCTGCAGTAGGCTTTGTTCCAGGTTACCCAGCGAGGATCACAGTGTTGCTACTTTGTTGCTACATTTAGCAACTTTTCAGAACCTTGTGTGACGCTTTTAAAAAAAATTGTGTCTTAGCAACTGCTGTAACCACTGTTTTAGGAGTTATTTGAGTCTTAGAATCAGGAAAGCACGTTCTGTTCTCTCTCTCCTCAACATGCAGCAGGTGCTGCTGTGGGTCCCAATCTCAAAGCTCTTACAGGGTGGGGTGGATCCTTCCACAGCAGCCCCAGATCAGCTGAAGCTAAACCCTGACCCTTCACATCCGGACTGTTAGTGAATCTCTATGCACAAAGCAAAGAACTTCTTGTCTTTGTCAAAAAATAGAGCGCTGCAGTAAAATGAATCACTTATCTTTTTGGTGAGTTTAAGGTTGTTCATGTAGATAATGTAAGAAATAAATCAAAACACACTTGTTAGACTTGTGTGTTCCTAAGCCAAACCAGAGTAAGAGGGGCAGTATTAAGTAAAGTTGCCTTTTTTGAGCTTTTCGTCATGTGTTGCCCAGATTCTGTCATGCATGACTTCCTCCAATCAGTTCCTTCAGACTAGCCAGCAGCAATTAGCAAACATATGGTGGACCCGGGCATCTGCTAAGCTCATTATATGAGATATTACTCAGTGGTAAAATTGCCGTTAAAGGATTAGTAGGGGAGCCAAGTTGAGATGACTTCCTGAATGCAGTTTCAGAAAGAGCAAGAGTTTCTTAAACAGACAGAGACCCAATTTCAAGGCATTAAATTACGTAGTGAAATTTCTTTTAAGTCATATTATATATATAGCATCTTATATCAACTAAAGGTAATAAAGTTACTTGATTGTGTTGTAAAAAATACATAGTACTGCCCCTTTAAAAAAATGTACTTTAAAAATATATCTTTTTGGGACAGCCAATAGCTGCTTTCCTTTCTGCGGCGTCGGCAACAGCGATGCCACACACCCCTACTGACTACTTATTCCGCAGTCAGAAACCTGTTGTGAAAGCATCATTATCTCCAGAAATAATCCTATTTATTTATTACATTTAGTGCTGAACTTTCAGTCTTTGCTACGTTTCGCGTTTGAGGCATATTGCCGCTGACAGGCCTTTCGGTTCCCCACTTTTATTGATCTGCCAGCTTTAATTCCCATCGACATTCCTTTTATCCCTTCGGCAGCTCTCCCCACAAATACACTGTCTGTTTCCAACTGTATGATGCTGCTTTTTGTCAGGCTTTTTTTTTTTTCTGTTTTTGAAATTCCTGCCAGAAAAAAAAGAAAGAAAGAAAGAAAGAAACCCCAACTCCACCCATGTGCCTGCATGCCTGGCATGTCAAACGACACCCAAGCCGAATCCTGCTCCTCTCTTCCTGCTCTCACGGGCCCATTCGCCCGGTTTGATGGGGATCTAATCTCAGCCGCTGCCTCACCTCAATGTGTGGTTTAGTGAGTGAGGGGGATGGGTGGATGGGGGGCAGGGAGAGGAGAGAAGAGACTCGAAACTTCAAACACTGTCTGTCTCTGACGCGGTGATAAACCCTGCCTGATGAAAGACGGGAGCCTTCAGAGAAGGAGGAGGTGATGAGCTTAACTTGAGGGATTTAGCAGCTCTGTCTCTCACTTCCTGCGTTTTGTCAAACACTGTGTAGACCTCGTGTTGTACTTTTTATCCAGAGCTGATGGAAAGTAAAGACACTTTGTCTTTTGATATGTGAGAAATGTGAACATGGAAGTGAAAGGAGACTTCGGGCGGCAGGGGGGGATGTATTTCTTTACCTCTTTCTTAAACGTGCAGAAATAAAAATTACGTGCTGTTGAACAATTTGAAAGATTTGAGAAGCTGGTGTTTGAGACTCAACCGTATGTAAAAATGTTTACTACCACCATCTACTGTTCGTTTAGGGGAGCTGACGTCAAGCCACGCTTCACTCGTGTGAGTTTGTGGGAATGAAACGTGGCAGAACGATCGTGATTGGAGCAAAACAGACAAAACGGATCTCAAATTAAAACACACAGGTATAATAAGGGAAAACCTTTTTTTTCTGCTTTTCAGATTTCATTTTTCACATTTTTCACATTTTGAATGCCTTTTGGTCAGGCGAGTCATTCTCAGCAAGACGGGCCTGAATTCGCTTCGGATCGAACGACGTTTGTTATTGGGGAACTCAAGGTTTTCCTTGAAACGCTGAAGGTTTCCAGTATGAACATAATGCCCAGGCCTATTCAAAAATAAAAAATAAAAAAATAATAATAACTTTGCACCTTCAGCTGAATGCAGATACATCCCAGATATGCAACAATGTTCATACTTCTCTGAACTTTTCCATAATTTATCGGTAAAATATCAAGAGGTTTGTCGTCATAACAGGACAAAAGTTTTTAAAAGAAAAAAAGGTCCAAAGGAGTGCGAATACATTTGCAAGGCTCCATATTTTTTTTGTTTGAGATGAATAAACCTTTCATTTGTATTACACGCTGGATTTACATTTACTGTTTGCCTTTAGTACATAGTACATTTGCTTTCCGGCGTTGCTTGGTCGCAACCAAGATATCATCCTCAGGCTTTACTGTAGGTGTGGATGATGCATATAGCAAAACCGATAAATATATTCATTTCGAAAAGCAGCAGGTCTTACATTAAAACTAATTTTTACGTCTTTCTAAAAAGGTACTTGGCGGTATAAAGTAAGGCTGCTGAAAACTGAAAAATATTGTAACATCGGTTGCTTCCTACCTAGGTCAGTTCATGTTTTTTTGTTGTTGTTTTTTTTTTTCAATAAAAGACCACAACAGGTGTGAGCCTGTAAGACATTCAGTCATTACCGCAACCCTGAGTAAAAATACCAGTGACATCCCCAGGTCCAAGTCCTGAGTTTAGGACTTTTCTATGTGTAGTTTGAATGTTCTCCGTAGAAAAGCATCAGTTCTCCCTGGGTGCTTATTCTTTCCCCATACAGGCCCAAAACATTCGCGTTAGCTTAATAAGTTTCTTGTGAAATGTTTGTCTTTCTCTTGCCCCCCACACTGATGGAATGGCAAAACATGGAGAAACGGGCAGTGCAGCATTTCTCTATGCGGCTGGAAAAACCTCGTCATCCTCTGGACCAACTGCAGTAGCATGACAGAATTTGTTTTTAGCAGTTTTGAAAGCATACTTTTTTAAAACCCATCAACCGCATCAAGAGATATGAACCTAGCTGTTGAATTTACGGACTCGGTTAAGGAGTCTTTTCTTGTTGTACTGTGATGGTTCTGCTGTTGGAACCTGAAGAATCAAGTTCTAACTTCTTCTTTTTATTATTCTGCCTCTATCTTGCAACTAACAATTATTGCAGAACACTCTTCTTTTAGACTCCCGTAACTGCAATAGATTTTTAATCAAAGTTAGGCTTAAACGCTGTTCTGAATGCTTAATTTTTTTAGCTTTAAGGGGCAGTAATTGAGTTTATTTTCTAATTTATTTGGTTTCTTCAGTCAGTCAACTACTTTTGATTTAGCCCGTCAAAGATATACTTTTTAACACTGAAGTATGGAGTCGTCACTACATTCATGTCAGTGAGTTGCTGCTGTTCGTCGGCTGTCTTTGTCATGGCTGCCCGTCCCCTGGGAGCCCTTTAACTCTGGCCTCATCAGAGGCCCACAGAGACCCCCCTGTCAGTCAACCAGACATCAGCCTCTGATTGGCTCCGGGACTGATTACACTCTATTCATGCCTCGCCGTTTTCGGAGGACGGAAACACATGCAGGGCCATGTAATAAGCGTCCATACGGCGGGAACATGATGCCCTATTGGGAGAGGGGAGGGGGAAAAAAATCACTGACTGCATTCTAGTGCCGAGTAATCTCAGTTCAAATCAAAATCCAACACACACGCACAAAGTTGACTGTCGCGCGAGGGTTGGGTGGACGAAGCGCTACGTGACGATGCTGTGGAAAAGAATTTGCACTTTTACAGATTTTTTTTCTGAATTTCTTTCTTTGTCACACTTGAATGTAATGTTATACATAATATTAGACACTAAATAAACACAAAATGATGGTTTCATTTATTAAGGGGGAAAAAAGTCTATTCAGTCCAACCAGGTTTTCACCTTGAGACATTGGCTTGGTTTTTCCAGAGTCTATTTCTCGTAGCTGGATTTTGAAGACTGATCTTATTATCAGAGCCAAGTGAGGTCTGTAGTGCTTTAGGGTGCATTCACACCAGCCCTGTTTACTCCACTTTAACTCTAGCTCATTTACCTAGAAAGTCCAGTTCATTTGATGAGCTGAGAATGGGTAATCCAACTGTGATGCGGACCAAAAAACAAACTGGTCAACCTACAAACCTTGGTCTTGGTTTGGTTGAAGTGAACTCTAGTCCAGTTCAAATGCATATGTGAACAACAAGCGGACCCGAGACCGCTTTAAAAACAAGAAGTGGAAGACGGTGCAAGGAATTCTGGGTAAATACAACATCCCAATCTAGCACTAGTGGGAGTAATGAACCATGGTCTTTTTACCAAAGACAACCGCTAAAATGTGATGCCACTCTATTTTTGATCATATTTCATGAGTAAGGAAATTGCGCTCATGTCTTCTGAGGATTTTAAATGCATTTAAATCCATTACAGAGGATCAACAACTGGACTATGATGTGTCAAAACAACCTTAGAAGTGGTTCTTGGTTGATCTGCGGCCTCTTGATTGCAGACACCTTCAATGGTTTCTTCATTTGTGGACTATGGTTTTCACTGCCCCAAAGCCTGACTTTGACTCCTGTACGTTTCTGAATAGTTTTAGATGACGTGTTGCTTTCTTTGACCTTTTAGCCTTCTTCTTGTCAGCAGGTTCTGTTCAAGTGATTTCTTGGTCTGGCGCTAAACAAGCCTGGATGTGGATATAATGAGAATCACAGTTAATTAAACTCTTTACAAGAGGGGTAATATTTTCACACTAGGCCAGGTAGGTTTAACATGTTAATGATATAAAAACATTGTTTTTATCTGTGTACTGATGGGATACACTGTTTTTTTTTTTACATCGCTGTATGTTGAAGGGCATCCTAAAACACTAATCCTTGGTAATCTGAAGACACCGAATATTTCAGCCACAAGCGTGACACGGAGTCGGTCGACAGTTGGGAGTGATGAAGAGATCCATTAAAATCATTTCCAAGAGGAAAACGTGTTAAATGTCACCCCAATCTGTGTCAGTTTGATAACTCTCATGATATGAGAAATATTCAACAGAAGGATGTTTTAATGATAAAATCCCCGCAGCCATCTGGTGGCGTAATGAAATGGCCAGCGCTGGCAGAAGATCTGGATGACCTCTCCGTATCCACCGGCGGCATATGCCCGGCCACGCCGAGTCGAAGGCTCAAGCTTTCCAAGCGCCGACAGCCATCAGCAGCACACTCATAATCATCAAGCCCTCATCTGCTGTTGTTCACAAATCCCACGCAGGGCCGGATTTTAAAAAAAAAATATATTTTTTTGAGGATTTGCGAAAACAGGGCGTGCCATATGTTACAGCGCGAGCCGTCGCGTGAACAAAGACCGGGGGGGGGGCATTAATTAAAACCCGCAACTCGCCGCTTTGATTATTTCAACACCTGCGAGTGTCAACAAGCACACACCCTCTCTGATCTGCTCTTTATTCTGAGAGGTATTAAGAGAGTTGGAGCGGCGGGGTCTTGGCGGGGTCTTGGCTCTCCGTGCCCAAGCTGGCTCATCTGCTTTCATTGTGAGATGAATCCATTCAAGCCACTCGCTTCAGCCGGCCGTCTGAAAGACTTCTAGCGCGTGTGAGCCCCGCGTTAATGTTAGATGTTCTGCCTTTATGTGCTAATGGGCAGATTAATACTGTTGGAGGATACTTGTGTGTATTTCGTCAGGACTGGTTTGACTTCACGAGGCTGCGTGAGATGAGAGGTTTGCGGGCGCAGAAACGCTGCAGTGCCGAAGCGAAAGGCGGTTTCAAGGATTACTGTTGGGGCGGAAAAGAGGCAATTAATCTCCATCTTCAAAATGGGATACAGCTGAGCTTCAAGGCCTTTGGGATCTTCTGAAAAGATGATAAGCTTCTGTTTACTAATTTCCCCTTTTAGATGTATTGATGCTTTGTGCAAATATGTGGCAGATATCCAAATCTGGATGTGCGAGTGTGTAGTTGTGGACGAGCTAAGGGCAGGTTTAGTGATTCACCCCCTCCACCACACACACCCTCTATCCCAGGTGTGTGATTGCAACAGTGTTTGTTTGATTTTGCTTTTTGCTCATTTTCAATTACAACCAGCTCCCGAGCGAGTGGGTCGAGCGTTCCAGTTTCTATCAGTTCGAACAGGGTGTTTGATCAGAACTAAGCCCTGCTGGTATTAGATTTATTTTTTCCCGTTTTACTCATGTCCTTGCCCCCCCCTCCCCCCTGTTTGTTCTGAGGTCACAACCAGAAGAGCAAAACGAAAACAAAACAGCTGGGTTCTGTCTTTTAGCCAGATGCTGGGTTTGTGCTGTTAGGGTCATTTTGCTGTGATTCAGACTCATCTGATGAGTATCTTTAAAAAAGACCAGTAATAAATTACCATTGCTTTTCTACTCTATTCCACTCGATTCTCATCTCCCTTCAATGGTCCACCTGGGCTTTCTCCCACTGAAGTGGATTTCTCCAGTAGAATTTCCAACTTGTGAACAGAAGGAGAGGTTGTGAATGAAGACGTTGATTTTCTGTGCTGTTTTAGAAGCGAATGAAGTCATTCAGTCCATGTTGGTCACACTTCCAAGTAATAAATTAACGTTAACAGCCATATTGTTCGGCTCAATACTCCTCTCTTCACAGTGGAGGATGGTTGTTAATAATGCAGGTAAGCTTCATAGCATCAACCTGGCGCATCACATATCATCACAGGCAAAAGTTAGCGACTTGGTAAAATTCAAAACTTCAACAGAGTCCACACCTCCAGGAAGCAATTATTTCTCAATAGCCGAGGGTTCAGACTCTGTACAAAGTGAAGCGTAGAGCAAGGGGTTGATTTTTACCAGGCTAGGTTTGTGCAGTTTTGATCGAATAGTGGGTCAAAAATGCAACAAATTGACTTTATTTTGTTAAAGATGAGACCGGAAGGAACCTCCAGTGTTACTAGGATAGACTGCATTCACACTGCAGTCTTTAGTGACCCAATTCTGATGTTTTTGGTGAATGCGACCCAGGCCACTTAGATATCCGATACGTATCCGATTCAGAAGTGACTTAACGTCCTAGTCGCATCCAACCGACTTGAACGTCATTGATACTTTACAAATGTCCCTATTCTGCGCCCTGACATGCTGAAGCAGGAAGAAAAACAACAACCATGGCGGACTATAATGAGGATTAAGTTGTTAATGCTCCAGCTCATTGACAACAACTTCAAAATCGGAAGATATGCCCCACCGTTAGCATCCATGTTTATTTCGGCAAACACTTAGCACGCTCTATATGTGTGACATTATTGCTCCCTGGGGCGTGCTGTGGTGTCGCAGGGGGTTAGCACGCCCCACGTTTGGAGGCCTTAGTCCTCGACGCGGACGTCGCGGGTTCGACTCCCGACGACCTTTGCCGCATGTCCTCCCCCCTCTCCTCTCCCTCCTTCCTGTCTGCCTACTGTCGAAAAAATATACGAGCCACTAGCACCGCAAAAGCTCTTCGGAGAAAAAAAAAAAAAATAAAAAAATTATTGCTCCCTCTACTGCGCATGCGGGACACTTTCAGGTCGTTTCCAGTTCACACTGGAGATCACATACAGGTCACATTTATTTGGAAGTGTAAACGACCATAGCAAAAAAGATCAGATTTGACAAAAAAAATTCTGAATTGGATCACTTCAGGCTGCAGTGTGAACATAGCTTTAGTAGCGTAGCTGATTCAGACCACTTTAGATTAGTGATTATCTTCCAAATATTAAATTAACATGCATCTCGTTCGGCTCGGCACATCTCTAGGCAGTGGAGGACGGTTGTTTGCATCACAGGAAATTTCCAGTAAGCTTCATTTCCTCTAATATTTTTGATGCACTCTACGAAAAACTCAGAGAAGTGGTGGGCTACGTGTCACCCGATCCACGAACACATGAGGTGTACAGTAAAT
This sequence comes from Xiphophorus hellerii, assembly GCF_003331165.1. Lineage (NCBI taxonomy): Eukaryota > Metazoa > Chordata > Actinopteri > Cyprinodontiformes > Poeciliidae > Xiphophorus > Xiphophorus hellerii. The sequence goes on from NC_045692.1 coordinate 6,302,020, forward strand.
CCATGGGCAGAAAAACATTACATTACATTAAGATTATCCATGAGAGAGACAGAGAGAGCTCTGTTTTTGAATTTCAAAGGTTTTCCGTTTGTACTTGAAACTTGCTCTCGGCGAGGTTGGGGGAGTTTCACCGCCACTGTACCTGCTTGATACTGATGAGCAAAGCTAAAGCAAAACGTTGCTGTGCATCAGTTCCCCTCTGGCTGCAGAATTCATCCTGATCAGACCTGGCACAACAAGCTTCTTTACCTTCAGGAGCTTCACAGCGCCTTCCTCCGTCTGTCGGCGCAGATATATCTCGCTGTCTGTCCAAGAACACAAACTTATCTCGGGAGGTGCAGAAAAATCTGAAGCCTGAGCTTGACACAAGGTTTTATATATATATATATGCTATATATATATATATATATATATATATATATATATATATATATATATATTTTTTTTTTTTTTTTTTTTGTTCCAGCGAGAATGAAGACAGTAGGAAATGTAAAAAGAAAAAAACTATTTTTTTTTTATCTCAATCAAGAACAGAAGATCATTGGAATTTCTTCAAATTAAAATAATTATTATGCATCCTTTGACATTTTATACAGGAAGGATAACACCTGTGAAAACACCACCTGAGATTTAAAATGGAGATGTTTTTAATTAACCCTTTACCAATAATATAATAATGCTGATTTTAGACCTTCTGCTAACGTCTACTTCCATTCCATTTTCTCTTTCATTATCATATACAGTATGTCACAGTGCTGAAGCTGGATACAATCTGTCATTAAAACTCAAAACGTTCACGCAGCAGAATCAGACAAATAAATGAACATCTGCTACCCCTCAATCCCAAACAAATTAACACAAAGCTGCCTAAGCCTGGCAGTGACACGTAAACCTCTCGCTCTTTCGCTCTATAGCAACACAAATCAAATCTGCTGCGTTTTAAGTCCCAAACCTTTTCACCAGTAAGCTGGGGGGGGGGGGGGGGGGGGGGGGGGTTCCTCCTGTGAACAACCAACAATTGGTTTTCCCAATCTGAGGATGGAAATACTGTAGGAACAGCGATCAAATAGAAAAAGAAACACAGTACATCCCATGTTGTGAAGACAGTATGACACGGTAGAAAAAGTTTTTCTGTTGCAAAAGAAAAAAGACTAGCTACAAAGTTTCTTTTGTAACTCCGGCTATGAGCAAATGGCTCGTTCAGTAGCTCATTCTGATGAGTTAAATGGAGCTCCGATTTCCCCAGATTTAAACTTTCTTTCTTAAATACCTACAAAATAAAAAAATACAACCCCATGTTCCTTGGATCAAGCTCCATCTTATATTAATGTGGTCACAGCTTTGTCCATTCCTTTATTTGTGCTTTTTTTAAAAAGGACATTCAATTTTGAGTTTGCATACTTCATATTCTTATTTGTTGAAGTGACTTTGAATTGTTTAAACCTTTTCATACGGTACTGGCTTTGACTTCAGGTGAATCACGGGGGTGTTGGTCTCGAACTTGTTTGTATTCAAAGGTGCGTTCCGTTTTTAGTCGGAACTTTTCCGACTTCCCATCCAAAAAAATCAACTGGAACGTCCTCCGAAGTTGGACTTCCCATTTGGAAAGTGGGAAATCTTTGGAATTAGTAAAAATCCTACTCCCTGTTAGGATTTTTAAGGCTGACTTGACGATTCAACATGGCCGCTCCTCGCATCAACAGCAGTAAGCTGTGGTGGAAACAATTCGCAAAACAATCATTTTCAAAACACACGTCAACGTTTGCCTAAACTCAGTGCTACATGTGGCCCCTAAAACTCCAAAGTGAACAAATTCAAAGTGGTGTTTGCGTATGTAAAGTGAAGCTTAAAATAATGTGAATGAGAGGTATTGCGAACAATGTCTCCTTGGGCGTTGCCATCTTGAAATCCCGGCTTCTTGACTTTCTAAACTGGAACGCTGTCGCCTCGGGTGTGATGTCAAACGCTCCAACTTCCAAGGTAAATGGAACGTATGCTAAATCAGTAATAAATAATTGGAAGAAAAAACTAGACTTAAGGACTAAAGAATATGACGAGTCTATTGTCTATAGACATCATCAGTTTGTCTTTTTTTGTATATCTCAACCTAACCCCGTATCTCATTACATCACTCACTTGAAGCTTGAATGATAACACAATTTGATTGTAAAATTGTCCTTAGCAAAAAAAAAAAAAAAAAACGAGCGCTATGCTTAACAATCAGAACAAACACCAACAATCTGTTTTTATTATCAATTGAGTTTGAATAAGGTTTTTCTGAATGCAGCTCTGTGCGAAAGGCTCTGTTGCAAAACAGAGATCAAATTTACTTTTATTCTATTCATTTTCTCCTTCGCTTTCCCCTTTCCTGTCTTTCACTGATAAGCTCTCCTCACCGCACAGCACAATGGCTCCATTGTACCAAACCACAGAGCTGATAATGTTACGTGACATTAAGGGCAATGATGTTAGCTCCTATTCAGAGAGACATTTTGATTGGAATGTAGACTCACAAAGAGAGCCATAATATTCAATGCTTTCTGAAATTAAGGATTCCAATATTAAACCAAATTATTACTGGGTTTCAGACTATTTTATTATCCGGCATGTCAGAAGATGTTTGGTTTCCTGATAAAGAAGACCAAAGACTACGGTACATTATAAAGCAATATAAAGTTCGGAAGATAGAATTTAATTATTATTACCTTTATTGTCCTTTGTGCCTCCACATATTGATTTGTTTAACCAGGTTTCACCCACTGAGATCCCAGATCTCTTTTGGAAGGGAAACCTGACCAAGACAACAACACAGTTCAATTTGAAGGAACTCACATCAGAGCAGGGAATAAATACAAAGAAACACACAGTTGACGTAGACTCAATAGACGGATGTTTAACTCTAGTCCTCAAGAAATGATCTCCTGTTTCAACAAAGCTGGACTAATAGGTCACTTACCTCTTCAGCATGTCGTCATGTTCTGCAAAGGCCTGAAATAAACCATTTACTTGATTCAGGTGTGCAGAACTTGTGGAACATCTACTATAACATGCAGGAAAATTGCACTTAAGAACTCGATTCGGGCACCTCTGACGCAGAGTTTTGACGGAAATTATGGATTTATTCAGAAACTGTAATGAATTGTAGCTTGGCATGGCCAAGATGCTGAGAGGCACAAGAAAGTGGCGTGTTGATGACTTAAATTAAAACAATAACTTGATAGATAAGAGGCGAGGAGCCTGAACAGATAGTCACAGGTATTGGAATGCAACAGATGTCAGGCATAGAAACGGAACGATCCAGCACCGAACAATGAAAAGTCCAAAGCTCAAATACTGACGCAGAGTTTTAAAGTGACAATAGGACCAGATAAAATAATCCAGAAATATTATACACCTGAGGCCAGGAAAAACAGGAAAACTGAGACCTAATCCACAGGTAGCCGGATATCTGAAAACAAACGTTTTGGCTTTTCATCCACACAAAAACTCAGTTTAATATCACTGAAAACGATTATTTTTAAAAACTCCAACCAAAGTGGAGATCTGAGACACCTCAGTATTTGTGTTTGTGTGTTTACATGGGGAAACAGAAGTTTTGTCTGCGACAAATAATGCGCCATGATGTCCACATACTTGCTTTAACGCAATTCCCAGGTGACATTCTATTGTGTTTTAATAACCTTATATTCTGATACGCTATTTAAAAGTAGTTTAACCTATATATCTGTCCACAAAAATGAACCTTCTGGCGTCATGTTTTATTCCTGATAGGAATTCGTCGTTGTTTCGAAGCTGCCTGATTGGCTGACATAGGTTTCATCGTTGTGCTACACTGCCCCCTAGGGGTTTGGCATGTTTAAAACAGCACTCTGGCATATTTGTGTGGGTTTATGTAGATGAAAACTTCCCTGAGACTGATTTTGTGTGAATGATGTTAACAAAAAGGGAAAGGGAGGAATCTAAAGGATACATAAAAACTACGAGAAGTGGAACAAAAGAACTTGGCTTGAAACGTATGACTGTAATAAACATTTTCTCGTCTGCTTAAACCCTACTTTCTGTAGCAAACCAAGCAACTGCCGTTCCTGTTCCACTCTTCTAAAGTAAGAACTCAATTGTTTTCACTCTCTTTTTGTGGATAATAATATTCATATTCCCCTGAATGCTGACCCAAGAAAAAAGAGGCTATTTCATAGCTGTCAGTGCAACGTCTTTATCTTCACTCTCCAAATGTTGGGGTCAGCCAAGGCTTGACGCTCGGCAGACAATTCTCCCAAAGAACTAATGTGATTAATGGGTGTCACTTAAGAGGGGTGGGCTGAGGTTGAAAATGGGGGGTGTAGGGAGAGAAAAAAAAAGTCATTCAAAGGAGATTGTTGCTGAAGAAAAGGTGCATTGGTGGACGTTCCTCTGCAAGAATTAAGAATTTACCCCCCCCTGGCTGTAGATACGTGTTGCAAAAATGAAATGTTGAAAGTCACTTTCAAAGTTAAGACTCAGTTGGGGAATTCAACCTTGTACTGAGGTGTGAGCCAAGAGTTTTTAGGTAGCAATTAGGGTTCTTTGTGTTCGTAATTATACACAGTACATTAAGGCAAATATTCAAGTGCATTCATCAGAGCAAGTCCACTTTTACAATATTGCCTTAATTTACTTGCGTCATTCCCTCTGGTAAAAGTCGATCCAAAAAAAAAAAAAAAAAATCCAGTGCCTTGCAACAGTTTTAGAAATGTAACTTTTTTTTTTTACATTATTGTCAAGTTACGACCACAGACTTTAGTGTTATTTATGCGACAACCAACACAAAAATGCGAATAGTTGGAAAGCGGAGAGAAAAAGGAGACATAGTAACGATGTTTCCAAAAATTGGAAACATTTTTGGAACGTTTCCAAAAATGGAAACAAAATTAGATGGATTTTGTTTCGTCATAATTTTGTTGTCGCATGTATTCGGCTAGAACAGCCGAATAAATGTGGCTGTTGTGTGAAGGCATCAGAGGTTAAGTGAGCATCAGTGAACAAACAGCGTCATGGAGACCAAGGAGCACAGAAGATAAAGCAGGGATATGTTATGAACAATATCCCAATCTTTGAACATATCACAGAGCTCCGTTCAAACAACTGTACAAGAATGGGGAGAATGGGGAGAAAGTTAACCGACATCAAAATTTATGACAATGAACAACGTCATTTACTACGTTGGTGTTTTCAGTGTTCTTATAAAAGAAGAAGAAAAAGTTGCTTGTACTGGCATATGCTGCCACTCCTGAAATATCTTTGCCCCCCTTCTTGCCACTCCACAGATATTTTTCTAGATCCGCCCCTGCCACATTTTTCATAATGTGTTATTAAAGAAGCTGAGACTAAGTTTGCAGTCACAGGAAAATTATAAATTGTGTGTGTGTGTGTTTTTGTTTTTTTTTACCTCTACTTTATGTGAAAGTTATTGAACGTCTTTCAACTGGGCCATGCTCTGATGATCAGTTGTTAAAAGTTTGATGCCCATGTAATGAGCTGCCTTCTGGTTGGTGCAAGGTTTTGAGTAAAATATAATCACTAGTGCTTAGTTACAGCTAATTTACAAACATATCTGAATTCAATTTTTTTTTAATAGTACATATTGTTTTATGACATCTGCAAAAAAAGAGGCAATAGATGTTTTTTTTTAATTATTTTTAGCTAAACGTAACTCAGACGATCACTATTACTACACCAGACTTCACAATTATATATATATATATATATATATATATATATATATATATATAATGTGAACCGGTCTTTAATAAGTTTTTTGATTACAGTGGCAAAAGGTTGGAAAATGTGACAAAATTTAGCTTTAATTTGAGTAAATTTCAGTTCACTTCAAGAAGGACAACGCAACAATACATACTAGAAATACATCAGGAAAAGGTTCAAATGAAAGCACCTAAAATTGTCTACAAAGTGGCATCTTTATGTTTTTGCCAAAAAAACTTAAAAAAAAAAAAAGTTATATTAATAAAACCACAAGCAGGTAGAGAGTTGAGTTGTGTTGCTGTGGATCATACCTGTCTCCGTAAACCGACCGACCTATTTTTACCTTCTGGCTCAAAAAGCTACTAAAGGATGACAGTGCTTTGAATCCACAGCGTGAAACAATCCCGCTTTTCTAAAATGTGCAACGACTGTCAGCGTAAAAGAAGGAACAGCAGTTGTAACACATCATGGGCTGGTTCCTGCTTGTTACTTGCACGGGGTGTGTGTGTGTGTGTGTGTGTGTGCGACACACACTGCGCCAGTGCGCCCCAGACTCACTGCAGCAGAGTGCCGCCGCTCCCCGTGGATTAGAGGCTGAGGAGCGAACCGGCTGTGGAGGGAAGATGAAGGTTGCGTGTGAGTCTCCCAGCCGCCCGCCTCGTGAGCAGCCTGTGCACCTGATAAGGCCACCGCCACTTAATCCGTCCCACCACCACCCAGCCACTTAAAAAAAAAAAAGGGAAAAAAAATACTTAAAGTCAGCACTCACCCGGAGACTGATGAGGGCGGCCTCTGAAGCCTCCATCACTACATTTACCTGGCTGGGAGGGTCGATAAGCAGCAGACCCGCTTTCCCTCTGCACGGTATTTCCATCAAGGAGTGACAACTTCATTCTGAGATTTGACCGTTTTCAGACTAATTTTCGGTGTCATAATTGGTTAGTTCTCTCAACTCTTCTTTCTTTGGTAGAGCTGATAAAGGAGGATTCATTGAGAAAAAACTTAGTCACAAATTTGAGATCGGTGGACTTTATTCGAGATGGCTGCCATTTTTGAGCTTTTTAAGCCAGTTATCACTATAAAATGGTACCCATTTTTGTGACTTGGATGAACCTTATGTCACATATGTTTTCGTCTTTGGTCGCCCTATTCATAGAACTTTTAACAGTAATAATATGTAGCAAAAACAGAAACTGTGAACTTTGCTGTTTCTCATACCAGTCATGTACTGGAAGGAGATACAGATGTGTGTCACAGACAAAGTGTCGACTTTATGGTTAGCATTAGCATCTGCTATTTTTTTGTGTTTTGCAGTTTGTTAGCTTCTACTAATGTTATAGGTGCTTAGCGGTTTAGTGTTAGCTCCTCCTAATTTTTATGTGACTAGCTGTTTAGTGTTAACTTAAGATCTCCGTCTTTGGGGTTCCTCTCCAAGATGTCACCAACACAATTAAATGCAATAGCTTTTGCGCTGAAACTAGGACTCGGAGTGAAACTTTTGTGTAACCGCGGAGTTTCTTACCTGCAAAACGCACGCTTGTAAAGTTTATTCTATTCATGAACCAGGGAAATCAATGGTGGATTTTCTTGTGCCACGTTGTGCGCTAACCCGTTCAGCTCAGTACAATAACCGATAAGTAGTGAATGTGTTACGTCTTCATTCAGAGGAGACTGAGATGGGTTACTGGTTACAATGAGGTGGAATTTAAGGGTCAAAAAAGTGCGTGCACGTCTGATGGCATGCTGACGTCACAGCGTCATCTAGTGGCCCGGCATGATAACTACAGCTGACTCGAGGCACCTCGGCCATGCCATCTAAACATGGACATTTTCTGAGAATAGTGGCAGTTTCCATTCAGCGGTCTCATTTAACCGCAGCCGTATTATTCTTCAGTGGAAATCAGCCAAACCTCCTTCTGTTAACTGGTTAAATAAATGCTTTCAATGTTGAAAATTGAGAGAGCAAAGCCTATCGGCATGAAGACTAGAATGTTAAATGTAAAATAGAAATTCACAGGCTACTTGTTCAATCTGTTCTTTATTGGTCATTGTGAACTACTCTTACATGCATAGCTTATAGTGTGAATTCCCTTTTGCTATTGGATGTAACTTACAGGATTTTCTCTTGATTAATTCTTATTTGTATGTTGGTGTTTCATTTTTGTTTTTTGTTTGTTTTTGGTTTTTTGCTTGTTTTTGTGCCATTACTACATATATTATTTATTGTCTTATGTGTCTTGGAGTTGTTAACTGTTTTTGTATATAGCTGAAAATGTACAAGTAAAGCATTTTTAAAAGGAAGCGTTTCATTATATATTATTTTCAAGCAAAGTTATTGTGGAACTATTAAAGAGCCACAGACTTCAGACTCTGTCCTTACTGCTACTCTGATTAGCACTGTCCTAACAACATATAGATTTAGATAAACAGCCGTGCCCTCAGGTGGATTCTGTTTACTGATTTTTTTTTAATTCATTTTTTTATCTGTACATTAATGGAGTTGTTCTTTCATTTAAGGCCCAGATAAAATACATTAAATTTTGTGGTTGCGACTGCATGCTGAATATAAGCTAAAACTCAGAGAGTTGTTGTAGTAACTAGATATCTCTCAGGGGTCCAAATGCCATGCTTTGAATGTTAACACATGCTGTTTCTCAACAGCGAGTTTTTTCTTTTTTTAAAGCTGTTAATTACTGCGTTCTGATTAGAGCAACACATGTATTACCATGGAGACGGTGCTACCTGAGCTCCGACAAGGTGTTAAAATATTTATTTTTGGTCATTTTGAATGCCACTGAAAAAGAAAGCAACAAGAGAGAGCGAGAGAGAGAAAAGCAAACTTTTTATTTCTCCATTCCAGAACACCTTCCATAAATATATATTTAAGAAAATCTTAATCAGGAGTGCAGGAAATGAACGTGTTTGAGAGGTGTTCTGATTGAACTCCTTATCTTAGATTGCAGGTGTCTGATTTGATGACGGAGGGGCGGGGGGAAAAAAAAGAGAAGTTGTTGCCACGTGTTTGCTGTAATCACAATTTTAATCTAACTCTTTAATCCACAGATATGACATCAAACTAATGCCAAGTGTTTGACTACATAAGAAAACATGAGAGAGAAAAAAACAGTGTTGCTTTCAGAAGAGTTTTCACACGCAGGTTCGATGCCTTTGGCTGACTTTTGGCTAGCCTGCAGTTTTAAAAACACATGCTAGGCTCCAACAGGGGCTCTAGGATGAGTGGGGCCCTGGGCCCCACTCCTTCTTCTGCAACCCATACCAACACTCACCCCACCCACTCAATTTATTTTGGATCATTTTCAACAGTTTTCCTTTTAAATAACTTTCATTTCATCAACATTTGCTTTTTATTCTGTATTTTTATCCTTTTCTGACTCTATTATATGTAACCCAGGGCTTCTGCAGGTTTCACCAACTCAAATTGAAGACTTTTCAAGACCTTCTTAAAGGCAAAGGCAATTTTATTTATATAGCACATTTTCAGCAACAAGGCAATACAACGTGCTTTGAATTAAAAGGAAAATACAAGCAAAATAACAAACCAAAGGAAAGAGCAAAGGAAGAAAAATAATCTAATGTTGATCTAAAGCAGGGGTCTCAAACTCGTGGCCCGCGGGCCAACTGCGGCCCTCGGGACGATAGTTTGTGGCCCCCGCCTTAATATGAAAGTTTAATGTTAGTGCGGCCCGCGAGTTTGATATAATTGGCACTTTTCAGTGTTTTGTGCGGAGCTCAACGAACTTACCAATCACGGTGGAGTATATTGCTCTCGGGGGCGGGACATCGGCCGGGCCTATTTGCATTTTCTATTTGTCATTATTTGCATGCGGTACATGCGCAATTTCCGGGGCCGCTCCCGCTTCACGTGCTTCAGCATCCAGTCTAGACCCGGAAGTTGCTGATCAGTGTAACGTAATTAAGGTTAGGCGCTGTAACGCTTGGGTTGTGTTTAAGGGAGGAGAAGAGGCGGCAGATTCGTCAGGACGGTCAAAAACTCACAACCACACTGGTACTGGGAATTCCACAGTGTTGTCCTTTAATAAATACACTCTTCACCAACCTTACAAAGCCCGGTTGAACGGCTGCTATATTATCAGACATGAAAATTGAGCAGCGTCCAAGCAACCCGTAACATTACTAAAAAGTTAGGGAGCTAACATGTCCGTCTAGCACATTTCTCCCACGCTCTCTACAGAGAAGCCGTGGCGCATACTTCTGACATCATTAGCAATACTAGAGTATCTTAAAGAGACACTACACAATTATGGCTGTTACAGCGCCTGACTACGGCCAAATAAGGTAATAGGCAATCAGAAAGGTTCGGCTGAGGAGACCGTGTGTGTGAATGCGGCCCAGCCTCACCCAGACTCTACCTCCAGTGGCCCCCGGGTAAACTGAGTTTGAGACCCCTGATCTAAAGTATGTAAGCTAGGTGCTCCTGTTAAGACCTTTATGAATGAAATGTCAGACCTGTGTCACAACAAAAATGTAGAAAAATTGCATATTTTACGTAGTAGTAGTGCCAATCTTTTTTGTGCAGAATGGGTTGGCAACAAAAGTGAGCCAGCGGTGAAGACAAATGACGTGCAGCCTACTGGCGATAAATTTGCACCTAACCATGATAGGCACAGAAAGATAGCACGATGGCTAGGACATGTTAGCAGCTTGTTAGCGGTAGCTTCAGAACGCAGCGACGATGTCGGTGTGCGACTCAAATGTTTGCCTGACAGAAAAATCCCATGGGAAAATTAAATTATATAGACTGTACAAGATGAAATAGTCCTGCCACCACAAAATGTTACACTAGTGGTTAACGTATTTAACACCAACTTGTTGTTTTTTTTCTAATAAATTGAAAACATTTTAAGGCCCTTATTTAGATACATGAATTTAAGACTTTTAAAGGATGCACAGACTAAAGTAGACTAAACTTCTCGTAGACTAAAGTCATGCAGCAAGTGTCACACAGTGGATATTATTTTAAGTTCAGTTTTGGCTTTGTTGTATGATTTTCATGCCAGGTTTGTTTTTATTTTAGCATGATTTTACTCTGATTTTGATGTTTTTGCCATTACAAAAATGGCAAAAACATTTGTGTGTGCTTTTGCGTAGCCTTGCTTTAATTTGCTGACTTGATGCATATGAGTAATCTGGTTAACCTGTTGAGGTGTGGCTGTCGTGTCTGGGCGAACTGTTAAAATGGGCACCGACTGAAACCAGTAAGTCAGTTTTAGTAAATTTGGAAGACATAAAACTCTTCTCACCAAACCTCTCTGCCCATCTACAGCGACAAGAGAGTGTCCTGCAGAACCTGCGGCAACACGGGCTGAAGGTAGACGCAAGCCGTTCCATCGTTTGGAGAAGCTTCTTGGATATCATGTCAACCAACAAGTACCAAAACGGATCCTGTGAAATTGACCAGAACCGCCCCGCTCCATCTACTGCCAGAAGGTCAGAGTCTTCCCAAACCTTCTAACAGGAAGTGCTAGTCATACACGAGGTCACGCAGACCGACGTGACTGCTTTACACGGGTATTGAAAATCTGCTTTCTTTGTGTTTTTATGATTGCAGTAGGGGCATCGTAAATGTCAAATTAAGCCATTAAAGGTCTCATATATGAATATGCATATGAATAGGTGTAAATGCACATGTATTTTAAATTTAACTACAGATCATAAAATGGGTTTTAGATTTTTAAAGAAACAGTGTGTCCTCCTATGGTTTTCTTTGTGGTTTGTGCCTGTGGCAACATCTGGTTGATGATCACATGACTCATGTGGTGTGAAAAAAGTGTTTCTACATTGCAGTGTTGCGAAATAAACTAAATTGAATATGGCCAGAAATCCCCGCCTCATCCTAGCGCCAAAACGTACAGGTGTAAGCAAACTTATGTTCAAAATGTCAAATTTGCACAGTTGTAATATCAATGGAAACGCAGCCAGTGTCGAACTCCTTAAGGAGTGAACAAGTGCACACATACATACAGTACATGTAGCAGATGACAACCGGGATCAACTGGGACAGACTCTATGCTTCTGCTGGGAGGCGACAACAATCTGTCTACAGTGACCTTCCAACGTCGGTGTGTTTGTGTTCCTTCTGCAACCTGTACCTCCAAACCACTTCACCCGTTCACTGTTATCCATGGACGCAACCCGAGCCCCTCCATCCCCCTCGCACAATTCCCGCACAAACAGCTCACCTTCATTACAGCCCTGATAGTGGAATTGGCAACTTGTCACTTTTATTGATTTGTCCTAAACTGCAATTTACATGGATATTTGTGGGTGTCCTGAGGGCAGACTGCAGCTTGGCCGACCGCCCAGCCACCCCTTCCCCACCGCCCTCTCTGCCTTTTGTTTCCTCAGTCTGAGAGGAAGTTTTTCTCCCCGCTGAGCTGCCAGGGCCTCAAAGTGACTTTTTCAGCCTGACTTCAGCAAACATGTCATGCTTTTTAGAGCGGAGACATTTTCCCCCCCTCCCCCTTTTCATCATGCAAATTGAAAGAGCTGGAATGGTGTTAGGATAAAGAGACTGGTCGCGGTGCATGAATGGCTCCCTGGGTGAGCCCTCTCCCAGTGAAGCCCATTCTGCAGACGAATGCTTAATACGCAACTTAAAATGTGTTTTACTCCCAGATAAATCTTGAAACTCTGTTCAGTGCATAATTTACAAGCCTTTGTATGAACAATCCTAATTGTTTCATATTTTGTATTAGAGATGATAAAATGAAAAGAAATGCATTTTATTATCTGTAAATGCTATAAAATGTGTTTCTATTAGAAATGCAATAAACTTCATTCTATTAGAGATAATAAATGCTAGATAATGTAACTTAGCTTAGTTACCTAAGCTAAATTGGATAAATAACTTACCTTAGGTAACTACATAGTCAGGTAAGTTACCTTAGCTATGTAACTCTCTAGCTAAATTACCTAGGTAATGTAGTTAGGAAATTAACTAGATAAACTTGCAAGATAACTAAGCTAAGTTACCTAGCTTAGGCAACTAAGCAACTTAGTATAGTTTCCGAGGTAACTAAGCTTAGGTAACTTTACTTGGTTACCTAAGATAATTAGGTAACTATTACCTAAGGTAATAGTAACTATCCTATACCTAGGATATAGTAACTAAAAACTAAACCAGCTATTAGCTTAGTTACATAAGCTAATAGGTAACTAAGCTAATACATACCTTTGGTAGCTAAACTACCTATTAGGTAACTAAGCTAATGAGTAATCTCATTGGCTTAGGAAACTAAGGTATTAGCTTTTATCTAAGCTAATAGTTATCTAATTGTCTTGTGTAACAATTAGCTTATCTGCCTAAGCTAAAAGTTAGCTTATGTAGCTCAGTCAGTAAGGCAACTTGATGCATTAGATGGTTTGCTTAAGGTGCCAGGATAGGACACACACACAAAGAAAGAAAAAAAGTCTAGTTGAGGGTCAGCTTTTTTTTTTATTGATTGCTTTTGCCACCCTCTAAGTCATGCCACCCTGCTTGGTGAGCCTTATTAGGCTCAACAGAAACAAACACAGAAATGGAATGAAGGAAACAGCAAGTCAGTTTTTGTCAGGTTGTAAAAATACACACAATCTGCCTGAAGATCTGCGTGTATTCACGTACCTGCATGTGCATGTAGCGCCCCCACATCCCCCCACACCCCCCACCTCAAACACCGACGCTGACCTTCAGCCGCAGAGGCCAGGCAAACAGCACAACAACCCGCAGCGACGGAAAACACAAATGCTTTGTGAAAGCTTTCGACACGGCGCGTTCGCACAAAAATGCCAAAATGTCACAATCTTCAAACTTTGCGTCCACAACACAGTTTTTCTTTTTACCGTTGTGCGGCTGCTGAAGGTTACCTGCAAAAAAAAAATTCCAAGAGGGTGTCAAAGCTGGAAGTGGTTTCTCAAGAGGGAACTGATTTCAGCTTGTACTGTCTTCATTGCCCTTGAAGTTTTCCATGTTTTTTTGTTGTTGTTTTTTCTTGTCAACAGCAAGAATGAGGTGTGTGCATAAATATAGGAAAAGGAAATTAATTGTGTTTTTGTTTCTTGAGGAGCACACAGAGCGCCCATTACTGAAGGCAACAAAATGAAATTCTTACTGAAATTACAGCTGTTGTGTGAAGACTTCAGAGGTTCGTTAGAGAACAAACCACCAACAGGGAAGTTTGGTTATAAATCGACATCCAAAGCCTTGAACCTTCTAAGGATTACCGGTGATTTATCTTTCTGAGAACTTGAAAGTGTCACGTCGTCGCTGATTAAAAACCATAATCAGCGAGCACGCGAAACCTGACTGAAACATTGCGCACGGTAAGCCAAACTATATTAATAAACTACATTCAAATGCAGCGTATGCTGACATTAGGGTCGTTTTCACAGGCTTGCACAAAAAAAAAAAATTCATTCAGCTTAACTTCCCTGGTGATAGTTTTTCCAAAATAAACTAAACTTTAACGTTTCATGATATTTACGTTGATTTCAAAGTCTGATAACGGTTTGTGTAAGTGTGCAAATATAGGCTGTATATGTAATATACCTTACATTATTTTAATATATATTTTAAAAAAAGGAACCACATTCGCATTCTTTACTTTGACGTGGTGGCGCGCCACGATCAATTACACATAAAGGAAACAAAACCCACAACAGATGATTTCCTATAACAAACTCAGGTCAGTGGTGGCAGTATCATGCTGAGGGGGGGGGGGGATGCATTTTTTCCAGCACAAACTGAAAGTGAAATTAACATCGGACTGTTTAAAAGACACATAAGACACAGTCATTGTAAGAAAAGGCGCTTCTGTAGCGCGTTATATTTAAAGGGGCTAAATAAATAAGCATGCCACACTTTTCAGATTGTTAGTTCTAAAACAGTTCCTGTTTTTTCCCCGACTTTTTGAAAGAGAGGGTGTTCATTTTGCAAAAACTAAAGAATCCAAAAATCCTCGAGCAGGCAAACCAATTTTTTTTTTTTTTTTTTTAAAGCAGAGACAGCAGGACGTTAGGAAAAGAAAGAGGGGAAAGGCCCGCGGAGAGTTTTTGTGTTTCTTCCTCTCATCTGCATTCAGATCCGCTTTTTTTTTTTTTTTTTTAGCCCTGCAGTGAAGTTTCCTCTGCAGGGTGGCACGCAGGGGGAGAAGTTCTAGAGCACAGATGCTAGACATCACCAAACTTGGAAGCTCCGAACACGAGAAAAGATTAAAAAAAATAAAAAAAAAGTGAGTCAAAAACCCGCGGTGGGTGTGTGTGGTGTTGGTTGGGTGTCGCTGCTGATGTCACGCCCACTCGAACAGCCGCGATTGGACCCTAATTAGAAATCTCGGCAGCAAATAGATAAGCGTCCTGCATGATTGAGCCCAAAGTGGCTGATGCCAAAAAAAAAAAAAAAATTCTGCAGGGGCGGAGAGGAGCGGAGAGGAGCGGAGCAGACAGAGAGCTGCCAGGCTGCGCTGACAGCACAGAGGTTTCACATCCGACGGGCTCGAGGCTGGAGCTGGACTTTCTTACAGCGACACCTCCGCGGCGATAATATCCATCCAGAAAAAAAAGAAAGAAAAGAGAGAGAGAGAGAGATATCTGTGCACATACAGAGAGAGGGAGAGAGTAGAAGAAGAAAAGGAGGAGGAGGAGGAGAAGGAGGACGCGGCGTTGTTCGGAGAGGCTGAACGAGACAAGTAGGAAGGAGAGTCGGCTCCAAGTTGCTCGCGCGCTCCGCTCCTGAGCTGATGGCATCCGTACTTGGAAGCGGCAGCCGCGCGTCGGGCGCTCCGAGCGGCCAGGTCCGGTGCAAGCTGAAGCGACGGAGGAGGAGGCGATCCAAGAGAAAAGGTACGGCAACTTTTTAGTTCCCCCCCCCCCACCCAGTCCCTCTTTTTTTCTTTTCTTTCTTCCCCCAACATTTAGCTTGAATGGGCGCGCGGCGTCGTTCGCTCGCGCGCTGCGCTTTGTAACTCTCCGCGCGGTGAAATTCTCTGTTGAAACGCCGATTAGCGAACAAATAACCGGCCGCCTTGTTAAGGTCTCTGGGTTTCAGCGACGCGTACAGTCTCTCTGCTCTAAAGTTTACTTTGGACTGCATTTATTATTACTGCTCGTTCAAACAAGATGTACAAATTCCAAGAGATTTTATCATATAACCCCCCCCCCCAAAAAAAACCAAACAATATATACATATTATACTAATTTACATGGATGCATCTAACGTCCTCATTTCTATTTTTTTTAATTGTTTAATTTAATCGGTTTCTTTGAGGCAGATCTAATTTTTAAACTCTTATTTCATACCTAATGCCCTCTGTTAAAGAGGGGGGGAAAAAATCAACATTTGTGCAAACTATATTTAGATCTCTCCGAAAGATTGCAGGGATAATCCTGATAATTTTCCTAATGGGTGCCCTTTTGCCCCCCTCTCTTCCATAAAATGCATTCCTCCTCATGTCTTTATAAGTCCGGCACTCTGGGGAAAAAGTCACATGTTGGACCAGCAATCAAGGCCCTCTGCATGTCAAAAAGAAAATGGGGGGGAAAAAAGAGGTTTAAAAAAAAGAAGAAATTTCTCCCTGAGCCCCATTTTAATTTTTATATATATATATATATAGTTTTAAAACTCAGTTTAAATTTTTCAAATCAGTTTCAGTGAATTCCAACGAGTCCCGATCGAGTACATTAGTATAGAGTGTAAAACAATCAGCTGGATCCATAATGGGAACAGAAAATCATGCTGATTTCACTGACTTTTCCCTCCCAGCGCCGCAGCCAGCTCTGTAATGGATTCTGATGGGGGGGCTTCATGGTAAACAATTCCCCCCCCCCCTCCTCACACCGCCATGCGGTTTTATATCGTCTTTACCAATGATGTTACATCAGACTAATGCATGCTATCAAAAATAATAAAAACAACCTCATTTCACCGAGAGACGCCACACAGTTCTGCGTTTGCAGAACTGACCACACTTTGCCGGCCGTCGTTCGACCCGATCTGTGACTGCTGGGTAATTTCACTCGTTTTATGTTGCACTTCAAAAAAAAATAAATAAATAAAAAAAAAAGGCAGAAGAAAAGCAACAGAATGACATTTTGGAAAGAAGAATTGGTGGAAGCTTCGACCCTGCGGCACATTGAAGGTTATTTCCTAAAGCATTTCAGCAATTACCATTAAGATGTCAAAAGCAAATTCGTGCTGTTGCATCACGATGAATGATTGTATCTTTTCGCCCGTTTTTTGTCTTAAGCTCCTCTGTTAAGACCAGCTGCAGCACGTTTACTCTGTGTGTCCGCGACGCCGCGACAACGGTGCAGTCCGTGCTGCCGAGACGCTGATGCGAACGTGGACGGAAGCCGACGCATCCGGCTTGCGAGCGAACGCACAGCGAGCTCCAGTAAACACTTTTTTTTTTTTTTTTCCCCCGCCTGTCATCAAAGCGCAAAACAGTCGACCACAAACTTAATTTCCATAACCTCTTGATTTTTAATAGCCCAAGTAATTGAGACAACGGAGACAATACATAAAATATAGTGCCGAGGCAAATGTATTTACATAATGGAAACGACAGAATTGGTTCCACAACATTAAGCATTGCATATGAGCGCCGCACAAACGCCGGCGCGCACATTAGCCGACGGGGCCTTTTGGGGGACGCGGGAAATGGGGGGCTGGGGGCTTGTGTGTGTGTTTGCGAGGTGGGGGCTAATTTATCAGCGCTGCTGATTCACTCTGATAACACGGGACATTAAGGGGCCCCGGCTCAGGGGCCCGTTTGGAAATGAACTGTGGCCGTGGCCGGAGCTTTTCTCCCTGTTTTCATGTGTTTCCAAAAGCGTCTTGTTATTATTATTATTATTATTATTATTATTATTATTATTATTTTATTTTTTGTATTTTATTCTTTTTTCCCCTCACTTCAGACTTCAGCACAGATTATCCATAAGCCTGACCAAATTTTCATTTTCCTCCTCCTGGTGTCAAATCTTTTCCTCGGAAATGCCAAACGATTGTCATCTCCCGATTTTCACACAATTATTTTAAAGCTAAAAGAAGGAGTGAAAAAAAAGTCAGCGGGATTACTGCATGGCATTTAGGGCTTAATCTCTTGAAAAGGCTGCAGATTATTTGTAGATGGACTCGCTAAAACCTTTGTGTGCATTCAAAAGGCTGCAGCTTCTATTAATTTCACCGTCTTTTTTTTATTTTTTTAAAGTTGCTCATTTTTTGATGGGCAAAACAAATAACCCCAGAGTGAAGATTAGGGATTTATCTCTCTCTTTTTTTTTTTGGCAGTCTGACACCATTTGGTTAATGCTTTGAATTCCTAGAAATCACTGTGTTCCCCCAGCTTTACCTTTTAAAATTTCCAACGGCCCTCTCTTCCTTTCCTCAGACCTCTCTCCGTATCGGTTTAGCGTTTATTTATGACCGTGCTTGACCGGCTTTTTAATCAATCACAGCCTTTTAGCATCTCCAAAGGGATGCCGGTAACAGAAATAAAATCCGGCGCAGTAACACCTGAGTGGGTGTCCAGTTGTGATTCCCCATGAAGGCACTCTGTGGTTTAATAGCTGTCAATCATCTGCATACGGTTTGACCGTGGCGTACACACGAGGCAGTCCTTCCTCTTTATCCACAAAAATAAAGCAACGCAGAGATTTATGTACCAGCATTGCTTTTTTATTTATTCTTCTTATAGCCACACTTATCAGCATGTAGTCGCAGTACAGTATATCAGCATGTCATCAAGAGTGCCAGGGGGGGGGGAAACGTGAAAAACACACTGTGTGTAACATAATTTATGTCGCAATTACCGTTTACGCCCTCAGTCGCAGCGAGGCGGCAGCAGAGGAGTCCGGTTTGGGTTTTAAGAGGAGAGGAGGGGTAAGGATGGGAAGGATGAGGGTCGGGTCACGCGGGATGATGGGGGGGTCCTCCCACATCCGATCCCCCCACTCCTCTCTTCCCCAGGAAGACAGGTCCCTTATTGTGTGACATCCAGAGTGGAATAATGGAGCATGAACTGCAGGCGGTTCAGTTTTCAGCACCGCCGGCAGTGATAGAGGGGGGCGTCGAGTCGAGGTCAGAGGTCAGGCAGGAGAGCGCTTTTTAACATCCACACATCCGTATTTGGTCTAAGAGATTTATTACTATGTCTAAGGAGCTGTTTCTGGCAATCAAATTGGGTTTCTTTGTATAGATTTTTCAGATTTTTTTGCACCGGAATATTCTAAGCAAACCTCATTTCTTTTAAAGATGAAGCTTGGCAACTTTTGGAAGCTCTCAATGTCATGAAAATTGGAATTTAAAATGACAAAGTATGACTCTGCTTCATCCTAACCACTAAAACTTTGGATTTTTCCAAATGTTTTAGACATCTTCCGCCTTGGCAAGCATTGGTCGGCTACTGGTATGAAGGTATATCGAGGTTTTAAAAAGTTACTTTAGACTGTCGGGACTAAACCAGGCACTTTAAACCCGTGTGTGTTATGGAACTGTGTTGGGAATATCCATGTTGACAGCCAAACGATAACTTCATATAGGTGAAACAAAAAGCCTGCAATCATATTTGGGCGAGGTACAGTAGTCAGAGTATATTAAAGCTGTAAAAGGTTATGGTTTCAAAACACAAAAAAGCATTTTATCCTTTTAAAGTGGTGTAAAAGTCATCTTTAAGGGTAATTTCTTAGTTTCTTTTGGAGCAGAGCAGTTCAATGTGTGTAAAAATTAAGATGTACAAACGACTTGTATCGCTGTAGCACCTTTTTTAAAAGTACAGATGGATAATCTGTTAATCAACAGAACGCATGCCTGAGGACTCTGATTATAGCCTGATTTAGTAACAAGCTAATCTCAGTATGCACTCAAACTAACGCTACATTTATTAAATGTTTATTTTGCCTTTCTGTTTTACATAGCTGTTATGATTAAAGCTGTAACAAGCAGAGTTATATTTGTTAAGCAGTAGTAGCTTTTCATGGTGTGCACCGATCCACTTTTTCCACTTCCAACACCGAACCAGATATGAGGTTAAGTATCGGTCGATACCGATCCGATACAGAGAA
This sequence comes from Xiphophorus hellerii, assembly GCF_003331165.1. Lineage (NCBI taxonomy): Eukaryota > Metazoa > Chordata > Actinopteri > Cyprinodontiformes > Poeciliidae > Xiphophorus > Xiphophorus hellerii. The sequence goes on from NC_045692.1 coordinate 6,321,841, forward strand.
ACAGTGAGGAATTCAATTAAAAAGTTTCCCTTTTTAAACAGACATAAATGTACTGAGTTACACATTTATTTGATAACTCTGCACCAGTACCGAACACTTAAGTATTAAGGATCGTTCACATTGTCACAGACACCAATCTAGAAATTTTTTTCAAAATGGAGACCAGTATAGATATTAATATCAGATTGGTGCATCTCTAGTGAACTCCACTTCTTGCCCAATTACCATTGGAGATACGCAAACCTCCCTGACCCCTGTGACCCTGAGAGGATACCTGGGTACTGACAATAGATGGACAAATGGGTGTTGTTTTTATTGTCTTTTTCTCTCTTTTTTTTGGTTAATACCATAAAACTGCGGTATATTTATGCATTTTTAAGTTATTGCACCATGAGAATCTCGTATCGCCACATACTTAGTTTCACAAGCAGAAAAGAGAACGTCATGTAAACAGGAGTCAAGATGCTTCCCTAAAAAGACAATAAAACAAGTCTCATGTTTGAATTTAAAGCGCAAGCTTGTGTTTGACTTCTTTTAAACCGCTCTGACGTTATTCAAACGACGCTGAAATTCTTTTTACTGGAAAGGTTTGACAAAAATCCATTTTTCATGTCTCGTTTCGCGTCTTGCAACGTGAAGCAACAGCCCCGCTCCCATTCCAGCAGCTGCGTGCACATACGTTCGGTGTCAAGCCTGTTTTTTTTTTTCTCCAGTCGTTTTCCTGCCTGCCTCCCCGCCATCATCTGTCAAATTGTGAGAGTTGGGGGGGGGGAGAGGGAAGGAAACAACAAAACAATATTTCAGTGGAAATGCTGTAACCGCTACAGCAATTTTTAAGCAACGGCACAAAGCACAGTGACAAACGCATGCAAATTGAGAACACAAGTCTTTGTAATGTGGAGCACAATGAGCACATGGAGGCTGAATGATAGCAGCAATAAAACGCTAGCTGTGAGGAATAAATGAAAATATATATATAAAAAAAGAAAAGTCAGGAATGTGCTCATTGCCAAAGCTCTTTGGAAAATGATCAGTGGAAGAAAAAAAGGAAGAAAAAAAAGAAAGATTTCTGCTTTTTGGAGCTGCGAGTGCTATTCTTAATCAAACTTGTTCAGTTTGCCTGGATAAAAAACAACTTTGACGGTCTCTGTGAACATGTACAGCGTTACGATTCCGGCGTAGGCCCAATCAGACTCGCATCAAGGTACACGCGTGTAGAGCTTCGTGCGGGTTCCGCGCTCCAGCGGTTTACCGATGTAGGTTCAATCGCAGCAGGGACGGAAGCCGGGCGGAAGGGGGCGGGACTGCTTCCGTGTTGGGACGCCCCAATGTCACAGCGAGTGTCATGAGAGGACGGTGGGGAAGAGATACTTTGCAGATGTGGAGCGCCATTTTTTTTTTTTTTTAGCCCCCTGAAACTCTTCTGCCACATTTGTTTGTGCCTGTGTTGATAATGGCATTAGGAGCTGTGGCGGGAACACCGCTGGCATTTATGAGGTTAATGAAGGTCGGCGCCGGCGGGAAACAGCGCGGCGCTCCGCTGTGTGCGCTCGCATGGCTCTGTGAATTTACAGGGCGCTTCCTGATTAAGAGGGTATGGGGGCAGGGAGGGTAGCGGCGGAGAGGTCGGTCCACTCAGGACGCCGCGTCCTCCAAGTGACCGCGCGTTTAGCTGACTGGAGGGAGGGAAAAAAAAGAAAGAAGGAGGTTAGCACTCCTGACTGTGGTCTCATGAGGACAGCAGATAAAATGACCAAAGAAAGGGAATAGCACAACTTTGGTGCATTTGCATAATTAGTAATTATCTTGTAATAGTCCCTCCTGGCTTTATTCAGCTCCGTGGTAAAAAAAAAAAGAAAAGAGAGAAAAAAATGTGCTTAAAGTTCAGGAGCAACAAATAACTTGAGGAGAAAAATGACTCACTGGTGCAAACGTTTGGACTCTTCGTGGGCCGCCTCGGCCACGTCTGCTAAGAATAAAACAAAAGTATCAAAAGAACAGATGCAGATTTTGAGAAAAAAAAATCAAAAGGTGACACTTAAGTTAATTAGTCTGTTGTTTCGTGACTCCCACAGTTGGAAAGATAACGGTATTACTCACGCCGCAAATAACTTGTTGCGCTTCTCGTCATGACGACCAAACGCAAACAGTTTAATTGAGTTAGTCATGTGTTGCGCTCCATCAATCTGTCCGCAACAGCTTTCGAAAAACGACGACTACTTCAGGGGAAGACGCGCCGCGCTGCTAATGTGTGCGCTCCTTCGTTGGGAAATAAAACTCTGGAGTGTATCAGATGCTGCCTCCGTATGGTAATTTGTTTGCGTGTCTGTTGGTGTGTGTTTGTGTGTGTGTGTGCGCGTGTGCCACTCCTGAGTATTTGTGTACGGTGTGTAAGGGTGTGCAGCCGTCTGCAGGGGAGCTGCCAGTCCTCATAAACAGAGTGAAAGACATTATTGCTTCCTGTCGGTGTTTGCGCGTCCGCAGTCCACTAGAAGGGGCCCGACAATGTAAAAGATGGAGCGGAGCCGCCTGGGAGTGAGTGCCAGGTGATTCCGGGGTCGGACGCGAGCGGCGCAGTGGGTTGTCGCTGTTGGAAACGCAGCTCTGGAACTGCTCAGCACACACACCAAAGCAGCTTGGAAAGGAGCCTTTTTGGAGAGTAAAGCTTGTGGTCTGTAAATATTCAAACAGCATTTCTAGGCTACATCAGCAGGTCCAAATCTTTTTTTTTTTACTGTCTTTATTATAGTTGCTGTTAAAACCCTTTTTTAAAAAGGTGAAGCTACTTTATGGTGCACCAAATATGGTCTGGTGCACCACAACATTTACAAAACTTGATGTACCTCAATGCTAAAAAGCCCGTCTGATGCATGAGGGCTTCAATAAGTTGTTCAAGAGACAGCAGTCAAAAGGCACATGTCTGTTTTTCAGAGCTTGGAAGTTACTGTATTGGACATAGAGCCACAATCCCTTGTGTAGAAGTCTCCATTGTAGGGATAACTACACTAGCTCAAATTGTATTAATTTCAGATTTGTTTATTTTGAGCATGTAAATAACTTTGAATTAAGAGCATCGTAATCCAACAATTCAATTTTACAGAACAAAGCAACATAAACATAAGTTCCAGATTCAAAAGGAAAGGACAGGAGTGTAATCTTATTTTGCTTTTCATCTCCATGTGGGGAAAAAAAGTCTCAGTCCACATGAAATGCTAGCTAAAATACCTATGTAGGGTAGATGCGTCAAAGCCAAGTTTGTAAAAAACCTCTACTTGGACTGTCTTTGTCTCCATGTGGACAGGAGGTGCTAACAAAATAGAAAACTTTTTTTTATTTTTTAAATATCCGGACAAACTTTATCAGTTTACTTCTTTCAAAAGAGTAGGGAAATATGTACACTACATCACCAATATTTGACAACTAACAAGTTATCAAATATTGCATTTGACAATCTAATCTCATTCTACACTATGCACATTCTCAATCTGCATTGATGAAGTTTCACTCACATCAGGGTGCTGGATGCTAGAAACTGATGGTATGACAAACTTTTGTGAGTACTTAGTGGAACAATTATCTGACCAATTCGAAGTGCTCATAGAAACTTCAGATATTTCCTCTTTTGTTTTCTCGACAAAGGTCTGTACCTGCACAGTGGAACAGTGTGCATTCCACGTTCTTGATCCCAATAAACATGCACTATTCAAACTGGGAACACATAAAAAAAGATGTGACAAATGTTGTTGCATAAAATTTGCGTCATGTCGTCAACTTTAGACTTTCATTGCACGTTTCTCAATACTACAACATAAATAGTAACATAGTAGTCGGTGTGACAGCAGCGTAAATCAATGTATGGTAATAATAAGCGAGACATTGAAACGTGTCTTGTGTATAATGTATATATGCATCAAGAGCATGCATATGCAAACATTTTCAAGCATGCCAAAAAATTAATGCCTTGAATGTTGTGTTTTAATGTAACAGCAAATTTAGCAGCATTCCTGCAACCTCTACTGGGATTTCTCTATTTTGAGAGTTAGAACTCTACAATAAGCAACAGAAAAACAATTTTAAAAAAACATGGACGAATTGAAAGAGAAACAGATTCTGTCAAATTAAAACAGTCTTAAATTTTCATGGCGGTAAGTCCAGTTAGGGCATCTGATCTTTTATTTAATGCACTGTACCTAGACAAGCTCTTGTGTCTAATGTGAAGTCCTGCCAGTAGCAGGCAAGCGCCCCACACATCACAGTGGCAAAACATTCCTCCCGTTTATGATCCTAATTAGCTCTAACTGTGCCATCATCCCTGAGTCATCATGCCTGGAGAGAGGCCAGATCGTTTGAGGGTCGGTAGTTTCACTATTTCTTCAAACCTCTCCTCTCTTTCTATCTCTCTCCTCCACCTCTAATCCCACATCCATCCTTCCTTTCTCCCACTTTAGCAGCATTGCACAATGCTATTGTTGTCTCCTGGCTCACTCGGTCGTACTCGCAGCACGGTAGCTGCTACCATGAACAGCCACATATTTCATCAGCCACAAATAGCCAAAGAAGGTGTATTGAATTTGGGCACTGAGAAGCGGGCATTCTTTTTTTTTTTTTTTTTTTGCATACAGTGAGTTAGCCAGGAATTAAGCTGCCGTTTGAAAAGCGCTTGGAAGTGTGTGTGGGGGGGAATAAAAATCCCGACCGCGTGATCGGCATCTGAAGAGCCTTAGACTCCACCTGACTTAAATGTTTTAAACTTACGTCATGCCTCAGCCAGAGCCCAGTACAAGAGCAGTGTGTGTCGTGCTGACATTGCAAAGTTAGCACTGACACTCCGCCTCATATGGAATAATGAAATTGGATGAAGCAGCTTAAACGCTCACCGTACCCTCCTCTCGCCATCAGACTCTGTGCCTATTAGAGATAACATTAATGAAGGGGACTTTGGTTGAGAATAGACGAGTCTTTCTCCAGGGTGGGGCGGTGAAGGTGTAGGCCGCAAACGGCATTTATTTCCATTAATAAGGAAGAGTGTTTTACAAGAGGACCTCTCCAGAGGTTCTCTCTCTAGAGGTTCTGGAAAAGTCCTACACCTTTTTGTTACCAGGCGGGCACGGGGAGAGTACTGCGGCAGGGTCCATTTGTCTAAAAAAAACTTGTTTTAACCTTCATTTACTCAACTTGGGCAGAGGAAGACACTCAATCACAATAATCACCACTGTCCATCTTTTGTAGATTATTAATGAGAATGAGAGGAGAAGAGTAATTAGCTGGTCCTTTTTGCTGTTCAGCATGTTTTCTTTCTTCCCCTGGAGGGCTAAAAAGTGGTTTTAATCTGTTGTACAGTGGGTCAAAAAGTTGATGTTCTGCCCATTTAAATGCCAGCTTTTTGTTGTATAAAACGACACCATGACAAATAGTTTCAATTTTTTTTCACCTGTGCAATTCATCAGTCATTTCCTGACACTAGCTAATTTGAAAAAATGCTGGAAAAGATAAAAAGCATCTTATAGTGTCAGTCAGGGCCAGGGTGCAACAAAAAAATGGTTTGTATTTGCTTTCAAGTTATGTTTAAAAAATAAACAGCAGGAAGTAGTCAGGGATGCTCCTAAGGGGCCAATGGTCATACTAGAGGAGCAGCAGGAAGTTACTTCTATCAAGGGGTTTCGAAAATTGTTCTGCTATTCCATTTTTGGTTTAAAGTCCTTGTGATAAAATGCCACACAATGTTCAAGAGTTCAATTACCAGACAGAAAATCTGCTCTTCATCTTAGATGATGGCCTGGAAACTGAAGGAACACCGCTCACTAGAAACATCCCTGACAAGCAGCAGAGTAGAGGCTAGTTAACCAATAGCCTGGTAGATTAATTGGCTAATAACTTGTTAGACTCAAAGTGTTACTTTATTAATACCAGACTGGCAAGAAGTGATAGTACACTGCACAGATTTGTATTTGGGTTTTGCTTTTGTTACCTATCATACACCTAGGAAATCTTTTGAAAATACTAGGCATTTTAGCTATAACTGATTAATTTTATCTTACCACTTGTTACTGAAGGAGAAACTGATCCCTTTTTTTTTTTCTCAAAATGACTTTCATGAAAGCCATTTTATTTGTGAAAATGGAAGTTGTTTTTTTTTTTGCCTTTGGACCTTCTTAAATTTAGGCAAGCAGCAATATCCCAATACTAAAAATGAACTGGTCAAATCTTTATGACAATATTCTATATTGAGCCTTGTGCACTAGGAACAAGATTGCAAGTAATTTCTGGATGGTAAATCTACAACAAGACACTTTTCTTTGCCAGCAGTCATTGTACAACACATACAGTAGTAAAACCAGCTGACTAAACGAGCTGGAGCTCAGCTTGGGTTGCTGGGTAACGAGCTGGGGTTGCTAGGTGAGGGACAGTGCCTGCTGATTTGTGACGATATATTCTGAATGATTTTGAAATGATTTTCCAGACACCAAAAAACATTAACTTTTTGCCAAAAAACAGCTGGGTGTTTTTTCTGTTTGTTTGTTTGTTTTGTTTTTTTAAATGCTTGGTCTGATTTTAGAACCAGTAGAAACCCAAATGGAAGCACAGAAACGTTCGAAATGTGAATTTGGCATAATACATCCCTTTGTAAGTCTAAGTGACAAGTATCAAGCATATTCTCCCACTGATTCACTCTGTGACGCCGGCTAATTGTAGCGAGATGGAAATCACATTAAGTTAATTCGAGAATTGGCAGATAGATTTGCTAAATGGCAGATTAGCACATATTGATGAGGGGATAAATGTAAACTTCTGCCTCATTATTCTGCCCTAACACCAGCATAAAATCCCCTCTCCACCCCTCAGTAAATCCCTTCCTCATCCATCGATCCTATCATCCGTTTGGGTCTTCTTCTTTGAGAGGCCAACAGGCTTATCTCTCAAGTCTATGAAAAGATACTTAAAAAGAAAAAAATATATAATCTTTGACTGCATTAACTGTGCGGATCAGCACTTTGTTGGCTGGCATTGGTCAAGCTTTGAGTTTTTATTTACCTCTGCGCCAAACTTCGCGATAACATCCTGCGTCCCAACTTTTTTCCGCAGTCGCACGCCGCGGTATTTGTTTTTCTCCCCGCTGCCGTGATTTTGATTTGTACAGCTTGAAGTGCTGGAGCGCAGTAGATGTGTTTGCGTTTGCCCGAAAAAAACTAAGAGTTCCAATCAGCCATCCATTGCCTCCGATAGCTCCGAGTGTATTTGGCTTCCCCCAGATAAGGCCTGAGCATACATCCAGTCGGATTCAGCTGAATTGTTTGAACACACACAAGCACGTGCGTGCGCGCACACAGGCTGCTTTGGCAGAGGTCTGCTTGGATGGGCTGTGTCAAAACGGAGAATTTCATCCTCACCCCTCGCAGTCAGCGGCGCTTCAGGGCTGTAGCTGTTTGCAAAGGGTGAAGGGTGTGTAGAACCAGGGGCTACAAATGTTGCCTTGCATAAAGGACAAAGACAGGATATCTTGAGGCTGAAAGCGTCCCTGAGATGCTGGAACAGATGGACCTACATATCCACCATTCCATATTTAGACCCGAGGTAGCTATTGGGGGGAAAAAATCCTATACAGTACATCTACGTTTCTGAACTACCTGTCTGTTTGTTCTGCTTTTCTTATCCAGAGTTCTCTCTCTGGTGAGACCTGACACGGCTACAAACTTTAATTTTACCGAATTTTTTTTGAAGAGTCATTTAGACAGAGCTGAAGATTAAATTTCCTGAAAGATTACATTGCGCTCTCGAATTATACCTGCACAAACAGACGAGAATGAAGGCGAAATAGACTGGATATGTAGATGATATTTGAAGCTGTTCTCTTTTACTGCTTCAAATGTTTCTGGCATTTCTTTGGGTCAAAAGTATGCGGTGGTATTTTGGTTAAGAAGAAGAGACGTAAGGAAATCTTTTTTTATTCAGAGTCAGAGTTAAATATGTGAGAAAAAGACCCTTCTCTTTGTCACAATATGCATGGACTGGTAAAAGAATTTCATGATGCAGCGGCGTTGAGGGAGAAATGCAGTGGTTCCATAATATTAACACACATATATATAAAAAAAAAAATCATGGCATTGTCTAGCAGCTTTCCTTTAAAGCACTGCTTTAATAAAAAATAGTGGGTTTAGATTCTATGGCGTGTGTTTTTTGTGACTGGACCATATTTCCAAACGGCCAAGTAGATCTGTTCGTATGAGAAATATGTAATAACATTCTTTCAGCAAAGAGGCATGGAGAATCATTCCTTGCCTCTTCCAGCAAGTTTTTCCTTAAACTGAAAATTATACAACTTCTAAAACCTTAGTATACCTTCATAGCCATGTCTATGCAGCAAGCAACTCATACTGTATATGCTTGCTCATTTTATCAAATGTTAGTTTGCCAAGGTATGTGTACAATTATGTTGTCTACACACACTTGACTTAGCTTCGTGGAGAGGGTCTGGACTCTCGGCTATTGCGATAAGACTGCTTACTAGAGGTGTAGACTCTGTTGAAGTCTTAAATTTTACCCAGTTGCTAACATATGTCCAGGACGTATGTAGTCAATGCTGCAAAGCTTACCTGAAATTGCCTGCACTGTAAACAACCATCTCCCTCTGCGACGAGAGAACAAGATGCTGATAATATTAACTTAATATCTGGAAGTGTGGCCGCCACGGACCCAACCACTTGATTAACTTCCTCCACCGCCATCGCTACAGGCAGACTGCAATTCTAAAACAGTTCAGAAAATCGACATCATCGTTCACAACACCTCCTTCTGTTTGCTGATTGGTCCATTTGAAATTTTGCTGCAGGAATCCAAGTCAATGGGAGAAAGCCGACACTGCCTGTGTAGCAAGATTAGAATCGAGTTGGATTACTCAGGATGGCAATGATCAGGCTATTGTCATGTTACAAAGAACAAAAAGTATGACTTGTTTTGTGAGTAAAACTATATAAAAAAAATTAATTCTTTTTTTACCATATGGACTATTTTTGCTGAAAGATGTCACCTGGTTTCTGCATTTTTAGGTGGACAACACACTGGTCACTCTGACATTTCATCTTTAATTTGTAGGAATTTCCCAGTAATATTTTTAGTTGTTTTGAAATTTTTAAAGCTTTGACATACGCTCATGCCTAAAAGCAACCTACACCTAGTTGAGAAAAAAATCTCAATTAAATTTTTCATTCTTATCAGAAAACAATGCATGTTTCTTAAAGCTACTTAACATCCAGTTGCATTTAAAAAAGGTATAGAAGAAATCCCACAGAAAACAAAATACTGTACAGAAATCCCAGCTAATCATGTGTTGTACTTTTCCAGAGTTACATGCTTTTGAAGCATCACCTAAACTAATTTGAAGCTTTGCTGCAGAAAACTTAGCATGCCCTGTTGGTTTGCTGCAGGGCGGGAGAGTGGCAACACGGTTTAATGATAATAGCTCTGACGATTGCAGAGATAATCCTCCTGGTATTCCTGCTGACTGCGGAGAGCCTGGGCTTTGTTCTCCACTCCACCTATTAGCGTGATGGAAGTTCATTTTAATTTGAATGGACCATCAGTGCTCTAAGAGGGTGCTTGTGCGAGTGCGTATGAGAAACCGAGCGTCGTGGAGCGTTCAAACGGGTGCGGCGCCATGCCGGCGTGTACGCGCTGCGATGCTAACCAGAGACACTAACACAGAGACACTAACACAGAGACACTAACACAGAGAAGTGGCTGCGGGTTGAGTGTGGTGACATCTCTGGGCTGCGGATGCTCTTATCGTTTTGGCAACTGTTTGAGCAAAGTTTCTCTTCCCTGGCAGCCACAGCTGAGACTCAAAGCAAAAAGATAGTCAGCAAAAAATATGGAAATGGTCTCATTTCAAAGATGGTCTCGTTTAAGAATGCAAAACCAAGGCGTCACGTAGCAAGGGTTGAACTTATGTTCAGTCGGTTTAATTACATGATGCGACATTATGCACAGCAATTTATGATGCTAAAACATTGCCATGTAGATAAAGTCATACCTGTTTGCTTACTACAGCCAATAAACTAATGGCTTCTTGTTTTGAAACAATAAAACATTTGCTTGGATCCGTCACAAGATTGAGCATCGGCGAGCGATTCAGTGCGTCACATTGCATTTGACCTAATTACGGCCTCAAACTTCAATGATTCTTTGCTGGATTTTTATGTGTCTGATGAAGGTGTCGACCTCCATCCAGACGTTTGGGGCCAGCGTCCTGCTACTTGTAGATCTGTCCCTCGTCCAACACCCCTGAATCAAATGACTGAACTGCGTCTGTTGCATGCTAATGATCCAGTTACTTCGTTCGGATGTGCCGACACAGAGACACAACTAAAAGTTGCAGAACGAGAGTTTGACACCTATGTGTTAGACCAACACTTAAAAATGCCTAATTGGAAAGTACTTTACTCACGTCTTTGATCACGGCTGACTAAAGCACCTGCTTCTGCACGATTAATGATCCCATTCATGCCTTGTGCCAGACAAGCCATGCGGCTTTCTTTCAACAATTATATTCTTCTTGCAGCCCTTCAATAAATTGGTCAGTTCTTAATTCTGGCCTGCTTATGCTTCACGTATTGGTATGTACAGCAAAAGTGCAAGCTAGCAGTATCACTGGGACAGGTGGCTGTTCTGAGGTGACCCTCTGGTTCTCCGTGGCACAGTTTGAGTTTTTACAGTGCTATCCTGCTGTTGAATTGGCAGACAGAGTAAACAAGGTTCGCTGTGTCTGGGTAGTTTGTCACCGCTGCGACTTCAGGGCTATCTAAATGGCAGCGAGTGAGAGCGTTCATCACCGCGTTCATCCTTTGCAGCGTGAGAGATGAATAGCCTACCAGTCCACCAGGTCATGAGTTATCACTCACCAGGGGCTGCTGGTTCATATCGAGGTCAAAGGACTATTAGTCTTCAGGCAAATGTGCCTTCCTGGTGCTGGGATACACACAGATAGACATCCTTTTGCTCGCAGCCTCAAACACACACCCGGGGTGTTCCTGTGAATGTTTTGCTAGCAGTCGAGTCTAGCTGGTCTTACCCCTCACCCTGTGGTTGTTTAATCGCTGCTTTGCTTTTCTATCGATGTTGAAGGGATGAAATAAGTGATGTGGAGATTGTTTTCCTGCTTTTATTAGTACCTTATAGCTGTGATTTGTGTCCCTTTCTGACATTTGCAGTAATGTATAAATAAATTGCCTACCATCATGAAATAAAATAGAGAATTGGACATTTCTGACTTTCTTTGGTTGTAGCAAGAGAACAGAAATTTCCATGAATTACAGAAACCTCTGTGGTTTTCACATCAATATTGCAACAAGGAAAGGTAAAGGAAAGGGCTTCCTGTTTGCACCGTATTACAAATATCGTGAAACCATCAGAAAGGTGAGTTGAAAGCACAAAATTGAACATTGGTGTGGTTGTTTTGTAAAAGAACTCTACATTATCTTTTAAAAATGTCTTCCATATGTGAAACACAGTGATAGTGGTATCATAGTGTGAGTGCTGGATCTGGGCCAAAACACACATTTCTGAATATATTGAATGAACCGCCTGGCTGTGTGCTGAAACCCAACCAGAATGACACCTACACAAGAAATTCACATTTTATACCCAAATTCCAAATTCCAAATTTTAGTCTATACATGTTTGTTTTGATTATTTCCCTCCAGTGATTTATGTTTTCTCTTATGTTTATGTTTAAAGCTATTATTTAGAAGATCTGTAGAGCTGTAACAACTGTAGTCTATTATAAAATATTTAACTTATCTAGAATTCTAGGAAATGGTGAGTTCACAAATTTACTTTTTGTTTGAAATGTTAATATTTTTGGTGTTTCTAAAATATTTTTCATCTTTGACAAGAGATCAAAAGTAGAATCTGTACCACTGATCAAATCTACCTTTGAAACAAATCTATTCAGATTTATGTTTTGCTTTTTTAAAAGACAAAATCCTGTGTATGTTAGTCCTACTTAGTTTTAAGAACGTTGAATAATTTATTTTCAGTATTTCTCTATAACATTTTTATTTAAATTTACCAAACTGATAGAAATATGCCCTACAGAAAGAAAAAAAAAACAGTTGTAAGACTGTGTGAACATTTACCCATGTCGTTTTGCTAGTTTTGGCCTGAAAGCTAGGTTAGCCTGCTAGCATGATATTTATTTCACAAAATGGAGAGTCCATCTAATTTGTTAATCTAACTGGAGCGCAGTTGAAAGATTTGGATAAACAAAGTTGTTTGCTAATACTTGGTTTGCTAGCTTAAACCATAAAGCTAAACTGGGATAAGCTAGGCTAATCAGCTGTTAGCATTGTACATTCTGTACAAAAACAAGAGCAGAGCCAATTTGTTTATCTACCTCAGAGAACCATAAGCCCACGATAGTTTGTACAATGCTCTGTGTGTTTTCAGATATTTTAGCTTTCAGAGCAGACATAAAAAACAGGTGGCAGATTAACACCTTTTACTCTAAGCAAAGATTCTATAAGCAAAAGAACATTTTTAATTTGTCCAATTTTAGGATGTTCCAGTGAAGTCATAAAACTATTGAAATTTACAATGTATTCCTCTTCATTTTATGCATTCAAACCATGACGGGACAAGTAGATATTGTGCAGCATAATGTCTGCAACCGTTTTAATGAGATCCAAACCATCAGAAGTGCTAATAAACATTTTGTACGCTCAACTTTGGGGAATGTTTTATATTCACGGAGGTCTTGGGAGATAACCGGGCTGTTGGGCAATCTCTGACTTGTTATATGGCTGACTGGAAACTCGGGATGATCCAACTTCCCAGTACGAACAGAATACACAATTAGAGGACATTCACAGAGCGGTCGTCTGAGTGTTACCCCCCCCCCTCCCGGTATTTCTGAAAGCAGAACGAGGTGGAGAGCTCTGAAAGATTTCCACTAAATGAAGGGCATTTTCATGTATCAGGCTGGCTTTGTTAATTGCTTCATTTAAATGTTATTCCACCATCAAATGCCACTTATTCACAGACAGCATTGTTGCTTGTGAAAACAATTAGGCTATCAATGGACGCTGGAGTGCGGAGTCTAAATATGCAATAACAATAACTGTGCTTTTTTAACAGCGTTATTAACGGTTTCATTATAAAAGGCTGAAAGCTGGAATGAAAGTGTTATCTCCGGCACAAATTTGGAAAGGCATGAACACACCAGCAGATTAGCTTTTAACATCACCCACAGACCTCCTGGCTGTGAGTTGGAGTGTTGTTGTGCAATGTGAGTCAGAGGGTATATGAACTGAAGCTTTGTTAAAACCGGAGAATGCGTTATCATTATTTTGACTACAGGAAGGTAGGAAAAGCAAAGCTTGGATAGCAGAGTTTTACTCTCGTCTTTCGTTTGCCTGTCATTAGGATCCTGGAACGAAGGCAGCTTTGATCCCAGCGAGGATACGCAGGAGAACAGTTTTCCCAGCCACCCTCACCTCATCTGTTCAGATGAGGCCAAATAGGATGAGAGTTTAATGATGCCGCGGGAAAGCGGCAGTGTCACAACCACAGCCACTAATAACGGAGGCACTCCGACAAAAGAATAGGACCGTTGTGTGAATCTAGCAGATTGGGGAACTATTAGAGGAGCCCAGTATTGTTGATATGAAACATGCTTGGCACATGCAGCCTTGAACAAATAACAACACTGTTTGTGACTGTTTATTCCAGAGAGAGAAGCAGCACCTGAAGAATATAACAACCACAAAAAAAAAAGAAAGAGAGGAGAAGAATGGGACACGTTATGAGAACATTTGGCAGAAACGGAAATGCTCGCTTGATTGCACGAGTCAGTTTACAGAAAAATCTAGATTTAGATTTTTTTTCATGTATTACAAATACTATCATGTATCTGTATATAGAAAATGGAAAATAAACATCATAAATAACCTATGCATCCGCAAATACCTTTTGAAATTTTTAGTCTACTGTGCTAAAATCTCAACCCACATTAGTTAAAATATGTGGCTTTAAAGTCTGTCTGAAAGTATACACACTCCTTGAAGTTTTTCCTCATTTTATCATATTACAGTCACAAATTTGAGTTTCTGTTTTTTGGGGCTTTCGTATGAGAAATCAACACTAGATAATGCATAATTGTGTGGTTGAAGAAAAATGCTAACTTTTTGGTGTGTAGACAACAAATTCAACTGCTTTTACTCTGACATCCTTAAAGATCTCCTACCAAATGCCTTCTGAAGACATTAAAGGGGCAGTTGCTTTTATGAACAATATTTATTTTTTACATATTTATTTAAACTGTTTAAACTGTTTCATGACTTTATTGTATGAGACAGATACCATACTTTGGAAACAAATCAATCCCCACTGCCTTCTCCTAGTGCTAACTAGAAACAACCAATCAGAGTTAGGAGGCGGGTCTTAGCGTTCTCTGCTAAGCTACAGTACAGTTTTCCTGATAGCAGAGCCTGACATCAGTGCTAAGGCTACGTAGCATGGCCAGCAGATAAACAGTGTTTTTGGAATGGTAAGTTGTTTCTCTGCCATTAGCGCATTGAGCAGCACATACACATGATTGTCTGACATCGCTAAGACCCTCCTCCCGGCTCTGATTGGTTGTTTTTGACCTGGAGTAGTGCAATTCTTTGGCAATAGTGATTTTTTTTTTTTCACAGAAAAAAATCAAGCTCAAGGACATTGTGAAAGTTTTAACAAATAAAGTTAAAAATGACACAATTTTTAATAAACTACATACTGCAGTTTTACAGACCAAATGCATGCCGCACATTTTAGATTTTTATTAGTAAAAAAAACTTTTAAACCACCCAGCAGTTTCCTTCCACTTCACTATTATGGACTGATTTGTTGTGGTCTGTCACATAAACGCTAAACCTAACTGTTGATAGTAATAAAGCAAAGTAATTCAGAGGGTACGAATACTTCTTAAAGTATTTGAACTGTAAAACTGGGAGTCAGTGGGTCTAAACCAATAAACACTTCCTGTCCCTAGAGACAGAGTGTAATAATCAGGCTTGTTGGTTGGCAGGCCGTCCCTCTAGGTCTCCATCTCCCAGCCCCCAGGTCCTCCACACACCTGCCTGCCGCCGGCCGTCTCTCCTGCCAGGCCCGTAATCCGATCCTTATTGGCTGCGCGCTCAGCCAAACTGCCACGATGCCCATTATTGGGCCCTAAGCAGGTGCTGAGACATATCGCTCTTGATCACAATGCAGGATTTGCAGCATCCAGCAATCCATTTTTCAATTTGGTCTCCTGCCTGAGATAAATTAACAGATGTCGATTGATTTATTTATTTTTTTTCTTCCTGTGCAACTGTGAGCCTTGTTTACACCTGACAACTGAGGGCGTTATACCTGGGCGACTGTTTGAGACGAGCGCACGTTATAATTAGCTCTTTTTTTTAATTAAACAAATGCTTGACAGGAAACTTAGCAGGCAGTTACTTTGACACATTTTGCCTTCCTTTCCACTGTTGCGGTTAATCAACAGATTGCTTTTAGTAAGATGAGGTGTTGCAGCCAGCTGCACGGCCCGTGTCGTCATCTCTCAGTGATGTTCTGCTACTTTCTCATAGCGAGTTGCTTAAAAAAAACACGAATTAAGAACAGGATTCCTCATTGTTTTGGCTTAATCACACCAGGAAAGAGCACTGCAAAGTCAGCCCTTCCCGACTTAGAGACTCCAATTCAGGTTGGCACCATCATGAAGGGGCCCCCAGCGCTTTCACAGCCATCTCCCTTCACCAGCTGGTTATTATTGCTAAAAATACGCTAATAAAACTGGTGTAGCCTGGCACCATCGCACCCTAATGACGGGAGTCAAGTGGCGCGCGGCAGATAGCCCCTCACATGAGTGCTGTCACAAGCCATTTAATTGAAGTTGAGGAAATGGGAGCCGGCATTATTTTGCTCTAAACACCCCCTCCCTAACCTCACTTTCCACACTCCACCCCCTTAGCGCGCACACATACGCTGTTATTCACCAATATGCCATCTTTATTGCTTGTTGCTGTTATCTCTGCAATCACATGACATTTTCACATAGAGATTGTGTGACATTCATTCATATCTCTGGTTTCCTTTTCTCTTTGTTTTGTTCTGTTATTGATGAAGGCAAACACATTGTTTTGTGACATGTCTGATGTTTTTTAGTTGGATTGGTTTGCTTGGTTTTAGTCAGATCTGAACCATGAAATGTCAGACATGTGTGCAGGGCTGGTCCAGGCCTTTTTGGGGCCCTAAGCAGATTTTCATTTTGGGCACCCCCCTACCAATGGGTCCACACCAGATGGTTTATCATGCCTAAGCTAGTCTATGTGTGTAAGCGATAAGTAATATTTAAGTGTGCCATGTTTTAATTTTTTGACAGTAACGTCAGCACTAAATATACAGTAAGCATGTTAATAAGTTAGACATCTTATATTTCCCCAATAGTGGCAGCAACTAACAACAGGAAGAGATTAACCTATTATTTGTGTAAAAGCAATTTTAAGAATAGGAATTATTTTTCCATGTGTAATTGCATTTAGTTTGTATTATCCATGTTATTTTAAATATATATACATTTGCAGGGTGTGTGTGGTTTCGGGAACCAATGGTCTGCTGAAACAACCATTGGCCCTCCAACCCCCAGCTTCTGTGACATCTGCTACGCTCCTTTTGAGGGTCACACTAAGACCGCTGGAGGGCTAAAGGGCAATTTTCATGCCAGGAATCTCAATGAATCCTAACTAATTTGCCATTTAGAGCCATTCTGCTTTTTGTTTGAAGAGTCTCCTCTCCCAGTTTGGTCCAAATCTGTGAGGTGAGGTACGAGTACCTTATGAAGACCCCCAGTTTCTGGTTTGGATCCAGTGCTTTGTTGAAGGCCATTACATCTGTGTGATTTTTAATCTCAACCAGGACAGCCAGAAAGCCAACTTGTCACAGTCTCAAAATCCCCACGGATTTTTCAGTTCTTAGCCATTCATTCTTATGAACACACTCTTCTTCCTTCTTTGGGTGGCTGGGGGTTCTGCCTTCATGTTGGGCCTCGTATAAAAAGAATAAAGACAGAAAAGGTCTACAGGGAGACAGGAGGAAAAGTGGAGCAGAGTGAGGTCAGACATGGAGGTGGCAGTGCTTAGAGAGCGGGACCAGAAGATTGATGGAAAATGGAGGTGATTTCCAGGGAACCCTGTGTCTCTGTGTTCATTCGTCGTAAGTGAAAGGAAGTTAAATGAACTAGTGTGCCATTTGTAAGTGTATGTGTTCACGCTGCCGGTGCTATTGCCCCCCTTACTCGTATCTCAGTGGCAGGTACAACGCCTGAGGGCGAATGCCAGAAACCATCTAGGGCAGGTGCGAGAAAACTGTGGAAAGGGGTCGGATGATTGAGGAGAGGTAGAAAAAAAGGGGTTAAACATCAGGTCGACAAGATGTCCCAGTTCAGAGAGAGCACTGGTTTGATGGATGATTAAAGCGACAACAGAACAAGTGAAGGCAAGGGAACTAGCCGAGTACAGGAGGAGAGCACTAATTGCGAACACAGAAAAGCAATAAACCAACAGAGGTGGCTTGCTTTTGACGTCTCGCCCCCCTTTTAGAGTCCACAGGAGACGGCACCAACGTCTGCAGCCTGCGTACTTCTCAAGGTCCATTGAGTGCAATTACACAGAACAATAGAGCCAGCACGGGTGCTAGCTGACTGTGCTAAACACTGCTTCTTCCTGTCAAGAGAGGAGGGCAGAGTGACTGAGCCGGATCGAGATACGAAGCCTCTCCCAGCTACTTTGTTTCCTCCCCGCCGCCGTTGTCTCCCTTAAACGAGCAGAAGCTGCAGCCAGGAAGCAAGGCGGGGACGGCTGGATTAAGTTTGGCTGAGTGGAAGCCAATTGCTGGTTTCACCAGAGCATCAGATGAGTATGGAGGAGGAGGCGGCGGTGTCACAGAGATGTCAGTGATTATTAGAGAGTTGGGAGGGCATTAGGGCTAAAGGGTGTCCTCGCTGGGCCTCGGCATCAACACAATACAGGCAATCTCCCCCACATGCAATGCCTGCTAACTGGGCCTCAGAACCGGCCATTGGGTTCTGAAGATCAGTCAGGAATTACCATTTGGCTGCAGCTGTAACGACTGATCTTATGAAGGCGTAAACCACTTTTCTCAGTGCTCCTCACTGTCCTCGGTCACCTATGATGTCTCTAGATTCGTCTCATGCTGCTTCTTGTAGTTTTGCATCTTTGGGTGTATGAAAGACGAAACAGCAATCCCAAGCACACACACCGGTGGAGCAAGACTCAAAAGTGGGGCTTTACTGCCCTTTTCACGTGTTACTGACATGAAAGGAGTTGTGTGCTGCCAATAGTTATTTTAGTTTAAAGGCTTGAAAAGTCAAAATAAACCATTTCTCTGCAAGAATAAAACAAGGCTGAAAATGTCACTGCCTTCCTTTCCGTCCTGTCAATCATCTCCTGTCTCTTGATATTTACCATGTGACAGGATTAATGGATTGGCAGCCTCGAGCGTTTGCCCTTCTGCCATGAGAACAAATCGAGACCAGAAAAGGTCCTTTTGTTGAGGGTTTCATTCAGATCTGCTGCTTGGTTTGCCTGATTTCGATCCTGGGGAGACATACAGTTTCAGTCAGAAGTTTACATACACTCACGGTAAGCATGAGTTTAATATTAGGCTTCCTTCGAAGTGGAACAACTACACAACAAACTGTTTTTTGAACAACTAGGTGTACAAGTTTGGAATTTCTTGGAGATTTTATTTAATCCCCACAAAATCAGAAATATACATACATGCTTAAATATACACATGCAAATTCTTCAGCTTCCACACCTTTTGTGGCTATCAAAAAGCTTCAATGTAGTTAAAAAAAAAAAAAACGACTTTACATAATACTGCGCCATCAAAAGTACACATTTATGTACACAAAGGTAGCATAAATGACCCTGAAATGCCAGTTAGAAGTGCTTTTTAAAAGTGAATTGTATTTCCAGTACTATCATCGTCTCTTTTACACAGTTGTGTGTTCTCATTCTTAAGATTCATTTGGATTGACATTGTGTGGTACGATCTTGACATCAGCATGTTATGTGCAAAATCTCCTTTTCAAGGATGTTGTACTGTGACCAAACCCTGAACTTCCCCTTCAGGCACAATAAGGAATCCTTGTCTCCATTATAATTTCAAGCAGAGCACCGCCATGCCCTTCAGGCACCGACCCGCCACCGTTTCGCTTCTTCTCCGCTATCTTAAGTGAGCTGTTCTACCTGTAAACACCTTGCTGTTCGTGTCAGGTGGGCGCTCCCCTTCCTAAAGAGAGGGTACATCTCCTCTTTGTAGTATCAGACAGCGCCTGTCTGAAGCATATGCTGCTGTTTTTGGGTTTTTTTCTAAATTCAGCAAAGGAGTTTTGCACGCCTTGTAGCATGTCACACGCTAGCAGCTCGCGGTGGCGTTCCCCCGACGCTGACAGAGAAATCAAACGTAAAATGGAGCACCGGAGCGAGCGAACGAGCAGCGTTACAGAACAGATGTTCGCGGGAATGTTGACTCTTTGTTTGGCCCCTTATCTTTGACGCTGCCATCCTGCGGTAAAGTGAGTGACGGAAGAGGGGAGGATAAAGGCGGAGGGGGAGGAGGGAGAAACAACAGGGAGGAGAAGAGGGAAAGCTCTGTTGTCGGGAGAACTCCGTGGAAGAAGTGTTGGCAGGCGGGGTGTTCAATGACAGGAAAGTGGGACAGCCACACAGCTGTGTTTTGGCGTCGGGGGACCCCCGAGATTGGTGTCGGCGTATTTCATTGTCAGGGAGGAGAGTGGGAGAGGGAGACTTTAGAGGATGTGATGAGTGGAGAGACAGAGAAGATGGATTGGGATGCATCAAAGAAAAAAAAAAGATAATAAACGAAAGGAAAAAGTGAGGCACACCCTGGAGCGGCTACTCTTATATTAGCTGATGGTGTGTATATATATAAAAAAGTCTAGAAACAGGAAGTAGGAGTTGAGTAAGTAAACAGAGTCAGCCAATAAGAACTGATCTTTGGTTCAACTCGGGGCGGCTCGGTGACAGCACCTGCCTTTGAAACTTTGGTAGGCGGAAATATTTCCCATGATTCAGCAGCCACTCTCTCTCTCTTTTTCCAAGGCAGAGCTGACATCTGTAAGATCAGCTTGACAGTTCTGCTTGCCACCTCACAACAAACAGCCCCGCCGAGTTATATAACGGCGGCTGAGATCCGAAAGGATTTATGATCAGCTATTATTTCACCTTTACGGGGTGATAAAGAGGGCGATAAATCTCCGTGGCCGAAGTCGCCGCTGGGTTGGGCTCCTTTCCTGTTGGCCATTTTGTGTTTATTTTTGCTTGGAGCAGTCCTGCACGGTAAAGCATTTGAGTAATGCTTACCGAGGCAGTAACCACGGTCCCCAGATGGGGTTTTATTGTAAAGGATATTGTTTTATGGACCTACAACCTACTTTTAGGTAATATTTTATCTATCCAAGTTTTTTGGGGGGGTACATAAAGGTCCCCCATTTTCTACCTGCACTTTGTCCTTTTATGTCTTTCTACTTCTGTTTGGTGTCTGTGTCATTCATTCATTCCTTCACCACTTCATACACATTCAGTTTTTGTTGTTTTCTACCTGACATTTTTGGAAAGAAATTCAGCTGTCTTCTGTCTTTTTGCCTGTCGTGTGTCGCTTCGTACCCGCTATAAGGAGATGATGTCTCATGCAGGTGTTGACCACTGACTATTTAAAGGGATTTTCTTTATTCTTAAAGTCTATGGCAAGAAAATGTCCTTATAAGACTGAGGATATCTACAGGGTGTCACTAAAGAGTTATTTTGGTTTAACATGAGGTCCAAATATTTTACATTTGATAGGAGTCAGCTGGTGTCAGAGGCAAAATAAAGAGGGAACCAACATGAATGGGAAGAAAATTGGAAATATTAAACTGAATTAAATTGAAATTGAAGCATTTTATTTTTACTATGACAAAAAAAAACTTCTACACCAAGTACCAGTAGAAAATGAGGATACATATAAGTCAAAAACAGTCCATTGTACTAGTAACCAAATTAAATTGATATACATGTACTTAACCAACTTCCTCACAGTGTATTTCTCCTTCTAGTGATTATTTTATTAATTATGGAGATGAATAGTGAGTGAAACACTCAACTCTCATGTCTAATTCGGTGTAATTAAATTTTCTGAAACTTTTCATTAGATCCTATTAACCTGTTAACATATACTTTGGTTCTGATTTATGATTGTGCCGGATGACTTTAAGGGAGCACTCATACCCTTCCTCTTTGTACTGTTTGCCTAGAAAGTCCGGCGCGTTTGGGGAGGTGGGAATGCGTAATCAAACGCTAAGGCGGACCAAAAAAACGAACTCTGGTCCGCCTAAATACCTAGGTCTCGGTTCAGTTGAAGTGAACTCTACTGCCATTCGAATGCTAAGCGGACCGAACACTGCTCCAAAACTACAGCGCAGGGCATTCTGGGTAGAAAGAACCAAAACAAACAATCTAGAGCTAGCAGGATAAATTCTCGTGGTCTTTTTTACCAACAGCCAAAAGAAATCCTACGACCGCTAAAATCTGATGCCTCCCCATTGTTGTTTACAGTTTGTGAAGAAGGAAGTTTCTTCTTCAGAGGTTTTCATGACATTTTCTTCAGGGGTTCTTGGTGTAGCAATGAGGGCAGCATGTTTTTAAAGGGTTTGGTCCGTTTGACACAGTGCTGTATAAAAGTGACCTGCACCAGCTGAAAACGTAACAAATGTTGCAATTCTGGTACCCAATCGATTGGAGTCTACCGGACTATCAGGTGTGAAAACACCCAATAGAAACTAGCCAGCTCAACATGACCTCCTACAGGTAGATATTATTTACTAGAGTCATAATACAACACTTCCTGACACTAACCTATGAATTAATTGGTAAAAGGAGCTTCCTCTGTAGGGTGCCTTGCCTTACTTTTGAGATAGGTTGACGATTTCTGTCATCGACAGCTGAAGTGGTTTGTGTGACCGGCAAGGATTTTGTATTCTGGACTCATTTCCAGACCCAAAATGCAATTCTGAGTCAGAAAAATCATCCACAACAGATCATTGCCTTGTTACTGAAACGTCCAAGAACTGCAGATAGAGGGAGAAAATGCAAGCCATTGTGTGCATAGTTGCTTTGCTGCAGCTCTTGCGCAGCGGGGAAGATGTACGAAGATACTGGGACAGAATGAATGATGTCCAGCCTGGCTCGCACCGCCGGCCTCCGTGTGCATGGATGTTTAGGAAGGCAAAGGTTAGGACAGATAAACTAGACCCAGGAGGAGATGGAGAGAACCTCTTCATATCTCATCCCTGGATGATTCATCTTAAACCATCACTCTTGTTTAGGACCCTACAGCAGGATTACCTGCAGAGGGCTTTTACAGCTCGGCTTAGATGTGTATCTTCAGTTCCTTACGAAAAAAGACTGGGTAGAACAAAAAAAAAAGAAAAAAGAAAATAGTCCTCCACAATTTTTTAACTTTTTTTTATTCCAGGTTGCTACGATGCCGGTAAACAGTGCATAAAAAAAGCGGGACTGCAGTTTTGACTGCAGCTTTATTTTGTGCCGTTTATTTAGGCTCAAAATGGGTCCTGATGGAGTCATCAGGACCCACTTGCCAGCTAATGGTTTAATTAGGTCCATCTGGAGGAGGCAGGGAAGGGGAGCTTGTCTTACTCTCCAGTCATTCCTCTGGTAATTTGTCTTCCCCCGCACCCAGTGACTGTAGCACGGATGGCATGGAGATGCAGCAATGCATTCTGGTGGTGGAACAGCCTTCTTCCTCCCACCCAAACACTTCCTTTTTTCTTTGTGCTAAACAGGAGAACTTGCATTCTTTTAGATCTATGATCTTACTGACCCGGGGGTTCTCCAGTCAGAGCCAGGATGATCTCTTCTGTAAACTAAACTAAATTTTACCCTAACCCTAGAGCAATGTGATTATTTGTATATTTCACATTACAATACATATAAGCTTTCAGTTTCAATCATTGGGGCCTGCCATGCAAAGCAATGGCAGGAACCTATTGTTATTGTCGGAGAAAGTGTTTCTTTATTGGGGCCTGCCATGCAAAGCAATGGCAGGAACCTATTACTCTACACCCAACAAAGTGTCTCTTTAATATTATTGGGGCCTGCCATGCAAAGCAATGGCAGGAACCTATTACTCTACACCCAACAAAGTGTCTCTTTAATATTATTATAATAATTCTTTATTTTTCTTCCGTAACCGTTAATGCGGCTCATACCGCTGGGTGCACACCTACAAATGAGGTATCAAAACGTGCAGAAAATTCACGCCATTGGAGCTATTACTTCTGGTGGGATTTGGGCTTAACGTGGCGACATAATTCGCAAAAAACTACGAAAAAAACCCCATTATAACTCAATGGGAAAAATCCTAGAAATACCCTATTTTTGAGGATTTGCTGTGTCGTCACAAATTCACCTAGAAATGCCATTCAAATTTCATTTTGTAGATACGTCTGTGATCTCTTCGAAAGTGAAGACGGCTCGTCGATACCAGTTACGGTTTGTCCACAATTTGCCTCTAAGCGACCCAAAGTTTCTCATTTTTCCTAAAGTTAGAGGGCTTCTCTCGCTGATTAGAGTGAGAGATCAAGACAACTTTTTCAACCCAAATCATTTTTGAAATCGCCATCACGGCCACAAATATCGCACGATTAGTATCAAAATCGGTCCTGACATTGATACGCCTGTCTGCTCCGGTAAAATGTTTTCGAAATTTATCTAGACCGTACGGTTTTCTGTCACGGTGCTTCAGAGCAAAGTCATGCGACAGGATTTTCTGAGGCTCTCAGGCTGTCTCACTGACACTTCACACCTTGGTGTGAAACTTATTTAACATAGCAACGGATCTCAAGAGGCTATTGGCTGCTGATTTGGACTACAAATACGCATCATTGTAGTTCTATCTATCCTCAGTTGAAACAGATCAGGACTTAACTGGCCTTTATAACTACTTGCTGCTATGGGCTGTATATAACTGATTTAACTCAGTAACTGTTACACATGGGATTAGTTTGGCCCTTTGAAATGAAGCTTAACAAAAATTTCAAAATAAAAGCCTTGAATATTTTTACATCAGAAGATTGCTCTTTTGAGCTGTATATAACTGATTTAACCCAGCAATTGTTACACATGGGATTAGTGTGGCAATTTAAAATTAAGCTTGATGAAAATTTCAAAATAAAAGCCTTGAATATTTTTACATGACGTAATTGCTCTTTTTGGCTTTATTTGACTTTTTCATCCAAAGCACTGTTACACATGGTATTAGTTTGGCCCTTTGAAATGAAGCATACTGAAAATTTCAAAATAAAAGCCTTGAATATTTTTACATGACGTAATTGCTCTTTTTGGCTTTATTTGACTTTTTCATCCAAAGCACTGTTACACATGGTATTAGTTTGGCCCTTTGAAATGAAGCATACTGAAAATTTCAAAATAAAAGCCTTGAATATTTTTACATGACGTAATTGCTCTTTTTGGCTTTATTTGACTTTTTCATCCAAAGCACTGTTACACATGGTATTAGTTTGGCCCTTTGAAATGAAGCATACTGAAAATTTCAAAATAAAAGCCTTGAATATTTTTACATGACGTAACTGCTCTTTTTGGCTTTATTTGACGTTTTCATCCAAAGCACTGATAAACATAGGATTAGTTTGGCGCTTTGAAATGAAGCTTAACAAACATTTCAAAATAAAAGCCTTGAATATTTTTACATCAGCTACTTGTGTTTTGAGCATTATATAACTATTTTAACCCAATGACTGTTACGCATGGGATTAGTTTGGCCCTTTGAAATGAAGTTTAACAAAACTTCCAAAATAAAAGCCTTGACAACATTTTAAATCGTACTGAATGGTGCACGTCCGCCTCGCTTAACGTTCTTGCGGTTCTCCGCGTGCCACTGATTACGTCGCGGCGTTCTTTAGCGTCGACGCCGATTTGTGGCGTGACGACGCCGGGCCCAAGCCCGACGGGCGCGCCTTGGCAGGCCCCGGCTAAATTTCTTCCGAAATTTTCTAGTTATAATTCTTTATTTTTCTTCCGTCACCGTTAATGCGGCTCATACCGCTGGGTGCACACCTACAAATGAGGTATCAAAACGTGCAGAAAATTCACGCCATTGGAGCTATTATTTTTGGTGGGATTTGGGGTTAACGTGGCGACATAATTCGCAAAAAACTACGAAAAAAACCCCATTATAAGTCAATGGGAAAAATCCTGGAAATACCCTATTTTTGAGGATTTTCTGTGTCGTCACAAATTCACCTAGAAATGCCATTCAAATTTCATTTTGTAGATACGTCTGTGATCTCTTCGAAAGTGAAGACGGCTCGTCGATACCAGTTACGGTTTGTCCACAATTTGCCTCTAAGCGACCCAAAGTTTCTCATTTTTCCGAAAATTACAGTGCTTCTCTCGCTGATTAGAGTGAGAGATGAAGACAACTTTTTCAACCCAAATCATTTTTGAAATCGCCATCACGCCCACAAATATCGCACGATTAGTATCAAAATCGGTCCTGACATTGATACGCCTGTCTGCTCCGGTAAAATGTTTTCGAAATTTATCTAGACCGTACGGTTTTCTGTCACGGTGCTTCAGAGCAAAGTCATGCGACAGGATTTTCTGAGGCTGTCTGAGGCTCTCTCCCATGTATTTGAATAGAATTTCAGATCTGGGCACAACATTTCTTTCTCTCATCACTGTAAATGTTCTGAGTGAGGTACAGATATGAATCTCGGGACTATCGCAGAAGACACATAGGCCTGTCATACGCTCCAAACGCTTTTCGAATATGTATTACGGTTCCCGAACAGGAAGGATTTGTTTCCAATGCTTCTTTTCAGTAAAATGTGTTTGCTCAAACACACAATTGTGTGTTTGACAGCTCAGAGCTCAGAGCTCACACCCTGCTGAGACCATTATTTGCCATAGCAACGGATCTCAAGAGGCTATTGGCTGCTGGTTTGGACTACAGATACGCATCATTGTAGTTCTATCTATAGTGGAACCCTCAGTTGAAACAGATCAGGACTGAACTGGCCTTTAGAACTATTTGCTGCTATGGGCTGTATATAACTGATTTAACTCAGGAACTGTTACACATGGTATTAGTTTGGAACTTTAAAATTAAGCATAATAATAATTTCAAAATAAAAGCCTTGAATATTTTTACATCAGGTAATTGCTGTTTTTGGCTTTATTTGACTTTTTCATCCAAAGCACTGTTACACATGGTATTAGTTTGGCCCTTTGAAATGAAGCTTAACAAAAATTTCAAAATAAAAGCTTTGAATATTTTTACATCATGTAATTGCTCTTTTTGGCTTTATATGACTTTTTCATCCAAAGCACTGTTACACATGGGATTAGTTCGGAACTTTAAAATGGAGCATAATAATAATTTCAAAATAAAAGCCTTGAATATTTTTACATCAGGTAATTGCGCTTTTTGGCTTTATGTGACTTTTTTATCCAAAGCACTGTTACACAATGGAATAGTTTGGCCCTCTGAAATGAAGCATACTGAAAATTTCAAAATAAAAGCCTTGAATATTTTTACGTCATGTAATTGCTCTTTTTGGCTTTATTTGACTTTTTCATCCAAAGCACTGTTACACATGGTATTAGTTCGGAACTTTAAAATGGAGCATAATAATAATTTCAAAATAAAAGCCTTGAATATTTTTACGTCATGTAATTGCGCTTTTTGGCTTTATGTGACTTTTTTATCCAAAGCACTGTTACACATGGGATTCGTTCAGAACTTTAAAATGGAGCATACTGAAAATTTCAAAATAAAAGCCTTGAGAATTCTTACATGAGATTATTGCTGTTTTGAGCACTATATAACTGATTTTATCCAATGACTGTTATTCATGGGATTAGGTTGGCCCTTTGAAATGAAGTTTAACAAAACTTCCAAAATAAAAGCCTTGACAAAAATTTTAAATCGTACCGAATGGTGCACGTCCGCCTTGCTTAACGTTCTTGCGGTTCTCCGCGTGCCATTGATTACGTTGCGGCGTCCTTTAGCGTCGACGCCGATTTGTGGCGTGACGACGCCGGGCCCGAGCCCGACGGGCGCGCCTTGGCAGGCCCCGGCTAAATTTCTTCCGAAATTTTCTAGTTCTTCTTTATTTTTCTTCCGTAACCGTTAATGCGGCTCATACCGCTTGGTGCACACCTACAAATGAGGTATCAAAACCTGCAGAAAATTCACGCCATTCCAGCTATTACTTCTGGTGGGATTTGGGCTTAACGTGGCGACATAATTCGCAAAAAACTACGAAAAAAACCCCATTATAAGTCAATGGGAAAAATCCTAGAAATACCCTATTTTTGAGGATTTTCTGTGTCGTCACAAATTCACCTAGAAATGCCATTCAAATTTCATTTTGTAGATACGTCTGTGATCTCTTCGAAAGTGAAGACGGCTCGTCGATACCAGTTACGGTTTGTCCACAATTTGCCTCTAAGCGACCCAAAGTTTCTCATTTTTCTTCAAATTAGAGTGACAGCCCATCTCGGTTCATATCTGGGCACAACATTTCTTTCTCTCATCGCTGTAAATGCTCTGAGTGAGGTACAGATATGAATCTCGGGACTATCGCAGAAGACACATTGAACTGTCATACGCTTAAAACGCTTTTCGAATATGTATTACGGTTCCCGAACAAGAAGGATTTGTTTCCAATGCTTTTTTTCAGTAAAGTGTGTTTGCTCAAACACACAATTGTGTGTTTGAGCATGTATGACTCACAGCTCACACCTGCTGAGACCATTATTTACCATAGCAACGGAACTCAAGAGGCTATTGGCTGCTGATTTGTACTACAAATACGCATCACTGTAGTTCTATCTACCCTCAGTTGAAACAGATCAGGACTGAGAACTGGCCTTTAGAACTACCTGCTGCTATGGGCTGTATATAACTGATTTAACTCAGTAACTGTTACACATGGGATTAGTTTGGAACTTTAAAATTAAGCATACTGAAAATTTCAAAATAAAAGCCTTGAATATTTTACATGACGTAATTGCTCTTTTTGGCCGTATATGACTTTTTCATCCAAAGCAATGTTACACATGGGATTAGTTTGGAACTTTAAAATTAAGCATACTGAAAATTTCAAAATAAAAGCCTTGAATATTTTACATGACGTAATTGCTCTTTTTGGCCGTATATGACTTTTTCATCCAAAGCAATGTTACACATGGGATTAGTTCGGAACTTTAAAATGGAGCATAATAATAATTTCAAAATAAAAGCCTTGAATATTTTTACATCAGGCAATTGCTGTTTTTGGCTCTATGTGACTTTTTCATCCAAAGCACTGTTACACATGGGATTAGTTTGGAACTTTAAAATTAAGCATACTGAAAATTTCAAAATAAAAGCCTTGAATATTTTTACATGACGTAATTGCTCTTTTTGGCCGTATATGACTTTTTCATCCAAAGCAATGTTACACATGGGATTAGTTCGGAACTTTGAAAATGGAGCATAATAATAATTTCAAAATAAAAGCCTTGAATATTTTTACATCATGTAATTGCTCTTTTTGGCTTTATTTGACTTTTTCATCCAAAGCACTGTTACACATGGTATTAGTTCAGAACTTTAAAATGAAGCGTAATGAAAATTTCAAAATAAAAGCCTTGAATATTTTTAAATCATGTAATTGCTGTTTTTGGCTTTGTATGACTTTTTCATCCAAAGCACTGTTACACATGGGATTAGTTTGTTACACATGGGATTAGCTTAACAAAAATTTCAAAATAAAAGCCTTGAATATTTTTACATGACGTAATTGCTCTTTTTGGCTTTATTTGACTTTTTCATCCAAAGCACTGTTACACATGGTATTAGTTTGGCCCTTTGAAATGAAGCATCCTGCAAATTTCAAAATAAAAGCCTTGAATATTTTTACATGACGTAATTGCTCTTTTTGGCTTTATTTGACTTTTTCATCCAAAGCACTGTTACACATGGTATTAGTTTGGCCCTTTGAAATGAAGATTAACAAAAATTTCAAAATAAAAGCCTTGAATATTTTTACATCATGTAATTGCTCTTTTTGGCTTTATTTGACTTTTTCATCCAAAGCACTGTTACACATGGTATTAGTTTGGCCCTTTGAAATGAAGCTTAACAAAAGTTTCAAAATAAAAGCCTTGATTATTTTTACATCATGTAATTGCTCTTTTTGGCTTTATTTGACTTTTTCATCCAAAGCACTGTTACACATGGTATTAGTTTGGCCCTTTGAAATGAAGTTTAACAAAACTTCCAAAATAAAAGCCTTGACAACATTTTAAATCGTACCGAACGGTGCACGTCCGCCTCGCTTAACGTTCTTGCGGTTCTCCGCGTGCCACTGATCACGTCGCGGCGTTCTTTAGCGTCGACGCCGATTTGTGGCGTGACGACGCCGGGCCCATGCCCGACGGGCGCGCCTTGGCAGGCCCCGGCTAAATTTCTTCCGAAATTTTCTAGTTTCTATATAAACGTAGAGTCTTTGTACTTCTTTAGTCAGTAAATGGGTGGCAAAAGAGATCCAGCTTAGTGATGTTCAGAAGAACCCATATTCTCAGTAAAACGCTAGATAAAAACACTAGAATAAACCAAGTTCTCATCATAAGTGCTTCAGTTCTGTTTCTAACACTCCTCCTCTACCTGTTGCTGCATGCTGCCAGAAAGAAGGATCTTAATTTCAAGAAAAACTAATTAGGATAATGTTTGGACATTTAAACTACAAGTACACCACCTTTTTAAAGGGGCAGTATTATATATTTTCCAAGCACATACAGTAGTTGCTTGGTTATGCTATATATTGACATTATGTTACCTTCAGTTGTTATAAAAATGCTATGTATACCAAATATGACTTAAGAGAAATTTTACTTCCTGATTTAATGCCTTGAAATTTGACCTCTGTCTCTTTAAAAACTCCTACTGTTTCTGAACCTCCGCCTTCAGGAAGTCACAACGTCGCTTCTCTGTTAAGCCTTTAACAGCATTTGTACCAATGTTGCACTGAGAAGTAGGTCGTATAATGAGCTCAGCAGATACGCACCACCAGGTGTTTGCTAACTGCTTCCGGCTAGTCTGAAGGAGCCGAGTGGGGAAGTCGTGGGAGAGGGCTGCTCTGTGAGGCGGAAGCTTGGAGACTGCAGCTCCACGGAGGAGCTTCATCCTCAGAGCCGGCGCTCGGTCCACCCAGACGTTTTGCACAGCTGAGTGGTTGCCACGGGAGACGTACAAACACGTATGAAATAATCAAAGTAATACTCCATGTATGTGTTTAATGATCGACTAACATTACAACATGATGTAGAGCTCGAAAAAGTCGATTTTACATAGTACTACTCCTTTACATTGTTGTGTAAATACCTTGGTGTTGTGGCGTTAATCCTAATAGGTTACAGTGGAGAAATTATTCAGCCGCTCTTTCCTTCCCTTTAACGCCTCAAAGGGCTCGTCTTTTGTCTGACATCGTCGAGGATCAAAGGAGGGAAAAGAGTGTCGGGGCTCAATCTGAGCCTTTGAAAGTTCAAACCAGCTCCTCTCTCCCTTTCCAAACAGAAGCAAACAACTTTGAATCCAGGTGCAAATAGGGCCAAGCATTTTTTTTCCTTTTGCAATATCTTTACAAGGAAAGCCTTACTAATTTTATAACGGCGTCGGACATAATGGCACCAGCGGCCTATCCCCTGAAAATCAATTTCCTTGCTGTTGTGTTATACCAAACTGCGTCTATTCGCGTACTGTCCGTCAGAGCTAAAAGAGAGAGATTTTTCCTTCCAGGTTTTCTGCTACCGTAGAATTACTTTGAAACTTACAATAATCGTCAAGGTCCTGCCTTCGCCTCACCTGGCGTGGGAACGGGGAGTTCAGGGAATTTATAAGCTTCACAGGCAAACCTGCTGGAATGCGAGACGGAAAGGAGGTTGGTGTTGGGGGTGGGAGGAGGGAAATGTAAAATGGCCGCCACGGGGGAACAGTATCAGCTTCAATTATGACGGGCAGTGAAGCGCTGCTCAGAGGCAGATGAGCTGGGAGCCAGCCACTGTGGAGAAGTCAGGGGCTGATAGCTGATAATCCCTGGGATGAACTGGGACAAACCAGTCACCGATGGAACCCTCCCACCATGGTCAAGAGTTACTGGAACAGGAATATGAACGTGGATTCTTTCCTTACCTTCACGGCGAAGTTAGGAAGGGATCTTTCTTTCGATGAAAATGTAAAAACGTGTCTCAGTGAAATGGATTCTTAAAGCATAAAAAACCACAAAAAAACGCTTCTTTCCGGCTTTACCAAGTAAC
Source organism: Xiphophorus hellerii (assembly GCF_003331165.1). Lineage (NCBI taxonomy): Eukaryota > Metazoa > Chordata > Actinopteri > Cyprinodontiformes > Poeciliidae > Xiphophorus > Xiphophorus hellerii. The sequence goes on from NC_045692.1 coordinate 6,353,286, forward strand.
GATACATTATTTATTCTGAATGCCTCAACGGGCTTCCTGATAGTGAAATTCTTCTTTAACCTCAAAAACTTTCTAGAGTGGATGAGAAGAGAACAGCGTGGAGGTTGTGGAACTTAAAGTTAAAACCCAGTGGTGTTTTTTTTTTTGTTTTTTTGACTTTCACTAGCAGCTCCACAACGACAACAAAAGGCATCTGTGTTGGGAAATTCTGAATTTCTACTACAGGACTTCACAAAAATAGCTCTTAAAGAAGTGCACCTCCACTGTAAATTCCACAGGGTGTGTATTTGTGGCAGTGACATCACGAGAGGTATCAGACCCAACCGCCATGATGGATTGGAGGAAAGGTCTGAGCTCATCAGTTGGTGGTGCTGTGCGCTATGGATCACAAGTGATTTTTGAAGTATTCTGTCAGTGATTGAGAAACATCTTAATTTCTACCAATAAATGTCTTCGCTGAGAAACAACTAAAAAGCAGAAGACTGAGATGTGGAGCGAGAATTTAAATTTGAGAGAATATTTTGGGGGGTTTTTGTGAGCAAACTGACATTTTTTGGAGTCTGTATCCTCCACTTAACAATGAATTGATTACTATGTTAGTTGACAATTATTTTAACAATCGATTAATCATATTTAACCCGATTAATTGTTTCACTCTACATGTTTAGAGGTGTGTTCTTTAAAGCGGTTATTGCAAATAAGGATTTTAAACAGGACACACATGGGCCGGTTTTATATTGTCCCAGTATGATTACCTTATATGGAGTTATGATGTCATGCTTCTTACACAGAACCATATAACACAATCTAATTTACTTCATTCAATACAAAATATCCCCAAATATCAATTATTAATTTTTTTTTTTAATGTTAAATTTTCTCACCACGGTTGTTGTTTGTTGATACCAAAAATATTACTCTCTTGCTTCTCATTAAAATTACTTTAATCCATAAAATTTTAGCGATTTCAAAATTGTAATAAAAAAAACAAAAAACTTTGCGTACTGAGGTAGCCGGCTTCAGCTTACAGCAAAAGAGCAAAACAAACAAAATAATGGTGCTGCATGATTGTGGATTTGACACACTGTATCTAAAGTGAGTTGCATTGTGTTTTACCAAAAAGTCTGAGAAGAAACTTAAAGTGCAGAAAACAATCAGGTTGTGTGTGTGGAAGCAAAAACAGCGGAATTTATCGGCGCATTTTCAGTTCTTGATTAAAACAATTAACTTTGGTATGTTTATTCCAACAAGCCGAAATCAGAAATGCTAAATTGTGCAAAATGCAAAATATTTACAGTTGCATCATTACTTCTGAAGTGGATCAATTGACTTGGGTTCAGTTGATCTATCTTTGGAGAGCTCTCATAGCCTCACCGTCACTATATGGTTAATTTATTTCATTCCACTTTGGTGACCATTACATACGATGACGCGTGTTGTTTTTTTGGGAAGTTTCAGTTTGGATTTTGCCGTTTCTGTCCGTCCACGACGCCTCTGCACAGAACATTATTCAGGTTGCCTGTGTTTGGGCAGCGCTTGCTGAGCAGGGGAAAACATGTTTCAAATTTGCACAGTCGTCAGTGGTAATGCACTACGTTACCACCTTCTGTCGGTGAAAATGAAGGATATCCAGGTCACAACTGACAAGTCTGTCACCGAGGGGGGGAAAGAAAACAGGAAGTCGGATGCATCCGAAGCGGCTCTGCCTGCCTCTGCTGAGGCGTGTCTGTGCTGAGCGAAGACAGGACTCCTTGTTTCCATTAGCAAGCAGCAGGAAGCTGTTTTTTATTACCACGTTTGTTCCCATGGAACTGAAGGAACAAGTTTGATCAGGAATAAAATGAACACTCAGGCTGCCTGCGGCCACAAAATAAGAATAGTGTTTACCGTTTCTCCAAAAAACGAAAACCAAGTCCCACCAACCTGATGCCAAACATTGGCAGACAATGTCGTCGGACCGTAAGCGGTTTGTGATGAGAGCCGTTTCAACTCTCTGGCCAACAGTTGTGCACCTGATAAACAGAAAGGCTTTGAGCTTATTTGGGTTGGCTTGAGGTGATAATGGGAGGAGATGAAGGCAACAAAACCTACTCACAGAAACATGTCAATATTTCTGATGTGGCCACCCATGTAAGTTCACTTTAAATAAGGCGTGATTGTTAGTGGCAGAAGTGAACCTTTTAACAACTTGTAAAAACATGATGTAAGACAGAAAAGGTTCTAAAAACATGACGAAACATTTCATATTTCCTAAAACAACACTTTGTCCAATGTCATTAATTAATAGGACTGAAATGACATTTCTGGGTGTTCTGCTTATTGATTGGCTATAATTTATGATTATTATATGAATTTATTTTGTTAACATAATACAAAGTAAAAATGCACACCCACCTTTCTTTCTCGCTGTCTGAGGTTAAACCAGACCAAGCTTTTCTTGTTTTAGGTCAGTTTTAGAATTACCCAAAGGTTCTTCTATTCGCTAAATGCCACAATAATGAGAGAGAGAAACGCCAGACGTTTGCCCATTAATGTCATTTATTAGAACTTCCTACTCAAAGCTGATGCCTAAAACAGATTGAAAACGTGCTCTCGGACTTGAAACCCGGTGCTCATCCTGCAGCCTGATTCGGCTGAAGCTATTTTGCTTAAAATATTTAGAAAGAATGTTTCGTTTGTTCACGTGCAACATAACTGTAAAAATATAGAATCATTGTATCATAAAGTATCAACTGAAATCAAATGCGCTTCACGTTTTTCTTTTAGATTTTTGGCTGAAACGTATGCATCCATCTGCTTCTCCTTCATATTTCTGCACGATATTAAGTTGTCTGTCACACAGAATGAAATTTGTGTTTCAAATTTTCAATAAATCTATAAGTTTGCTTTTAAGACTCAGCTTAAAAGCAAACTTACGCTTGTTTCCATGTAAGAAAAATGTGACAAATTTCACAGGTTACGATGATCTTTGCAGTGCACTTGGAGAGAGCAATTCAGAGCTATGAAGGTTATTTTTAAAAATATGCTAATGTGTCATTTTAAATGAATATTGTATATTGTGTAATATACATATTGGGCAAACACACACGCACACAGACTGCTTTAACTACCTGCCAGTTTAAACTGTCATTTTACCGACAGTCCAATGCAAACCTCGGGGTTCTTTGGGACTTCTTTTTTGCATCATTTTGTGTGTGTGTGTGTGCGTGCACGACCGCGTGTGTGTATGCATCCTTTTGCAGGAGAGAGACCGAGCGCTGCACAGAGAGCGCGAGCATTATCGCCGAGAGCCGAGGCGCCTCATCAGAACACAGATGCGGCCTGATTAAGGGCGAGCTCGGCAATGACAGAACTGCATTAGTGTGATGTATGTGTTGTTAGCCAGCAAGCAGCTAATTCCAAATTTAACACCTGATTCACACAATGCAGTCACACCTGAGTGCGGGCCAAGATTTACTACCCTTGTCAGGCCGCTTGACGGCTTTTATAAGTAATTTTTTGGACTCCCCCGATTCATTCTCTCTCTGCGTCCGCAGTAATGGATTATGATTCCGGGTAAAGATTCAGCTTAAAAGCAAAATCATGCTCGTTTGCAAACTGGGTTGGTGTCAGAGAGTCACTTCGCTGGAGGAAAGCCCTTTCCCCGCTCCCCGGAGACCCGAGGCAGAGACCGATGCCTTAAAAAGACAAATTTCTCTCGGTTCTAGCAGATGCTGAATGCAGCAGGCCTCATTACACACTTTTTTTTTTTTGCACCTCCAGCGTAACCCACTGATGAAGTTTTTTTTTTATCTTTTTTTTTTTTTGAAAGTTGAGTCGTAAACTACTAATTGCAAAACAGCTTTATTCTGTTGAATAGCATCAACATGGATGGATTACAGATAAAAGCTCATTACCGGTGATTCATAACGACAGGCCGCCGAGAAGGCAGACATCTAAGATGCAACAGGCGCTCCTCAGGACATGTTGGGCTCTTGTTCCATCTGCCCTTCATACGCCTCCCGGTCTGCTCTGCGGCACGTTTTCTGCCCCCTCCATGTTGTCATAAACGCTCGTCTCTTCGCGTGACTTTATGTTGCCGTTTGCCTCTCGAAATGTTACGTCGCATCGATCGATACCTGCACTTGTTTGGTTCCGTTCAGATTTGACGAATGCAAAGGTCAAGTTTTTGTTAAGTGTTTTGATTTTGGGTCGCATGCAGATCATGAATGTATTCAATGTTTTGCTAAAACTACACATGAACAAACTGTTAAAATATATTATGTTTCTTTTTTTTTTTTTTATTACAATCGGCATATTTTCTTGATTGTAGAGTTGCAAAAAGTAAACCGATCTTTATAATCTGTTTAAATAGTTTTTTTTTCTTCAAAAGGCATAGCAGTAAGCCAGCTAGCAGAAACAAGAAATCCAGTTTTTTTCAGTCACTTCTTTCGTTTCTCCGGGTTCGTCTGGTCAAACAAAAAATAAGCAAGAATTTAAAAAAAGGAACAAAATTCATGTAGCAGGTACTATTTAAAGATATTGGTCATTTCCAGTCATCTGTTAAGCAATCGGTGCGTTCTCTTGGCCACCATCTGCACCGTGCCATCTACACAGATCAGCCATTTCAGCTACAGGCTCAACAAAGCCAACAGTTACAAAACAAGAACATTATCTGAACCAACAATAATTCATCTGACAGCTGTGATATCAGGTATAGGTATCGGCATTAAACACTGCATGTATGAGCATGCGCGTGTGCTTTCTGTGCCACCTTGATGTGTGTTTAGGTTGCACTGAGGCTGCTCTGATGGAGTGTGCAGCTGCATGTCATTTGATTGCCTTACCAAGCGAACACGCAAACGCACACGGGCAAACACCCGCGCCAACACACACACACACACACGCGCGCTCTCTCTCTCTCGAAAGTTAACGCATTTGCCTGTGCCTGCTTTTTGCGACGGAAGAGGTGGGGCTGCGGCCCCGCGCGAGCGTGAAGCAGAAGTGGCTGTGGGCGTGTGATTGCGCGAGCGTCTGTGTGCCTATTTGCCCGAGGACAGCAGTCATGCTCCATTAATTAGCACAGCAACCTGCTGACTTTCAAGTGGCGGCAGCAAAATTAACCCTGCTTCACTGAGAGACCCGAGGAAAAAAAAAAAAAAAGCCTCTGTTGTCCCAGCCTTGATTACCACTCACACCGCCGGCGCGCATACACGAGGACATTTCGACACGCAAGCTATACCGGCGCGCTTGCGTGCCTGGACATCTGCGTGAGTGCCATGCGATCAGATAGCCACCGCCAATGGGTGATCTTCTGCTGAAAGCCAGAAAACGCTGGAGAAAAAAAAAAAAAAAAAAAAAAAGTCCTTTTGTCATGAATCAAATCAGGTTGGAAGCTGCAATCATAAGAAAGTGGCAGCAAAATTGTGTTTGAAGCTCCTGGGAGAGGAGGAGAGCCACTGTGGCATGTGACTCTGCGAGCTGTGAATGCGAAATAAACAGATTTGGGGGGTGAATACTCTTAATTAACACCATTAAAATTTTAGATTCCGTGAAACTTTATTCATTTAGTCGCGTTTGAACTGCTAGCTTCGATGTGTTAATTTAATTGATGTGGTAGAACAGAACAAATGCTTTTGTAATTGTAAAATTCACACACTTGTACAAAAATGGTAAATAGCCTGTAACTTTATAGAACTTAATCCAGTCATATGAACTAGATAAACTGCTAACTCTACAGCACCAAACCAGCTCTTTAACGTCAATTTCCCTAACGTTAAAGACCTACACCAACACGGTGTTTAGAGGAAGCTAATGCTAAAACACTAATCCAAAAATTAACTTTGCTATTAGCACATTAGCCGATTAGCAGAGGCGTGGACACCACTTAAAGCAAATTCTCACAAACAAAGTAAATATAAATCTAATACCCCAAAAATATATCCTACTGCACCCAATTGCTCCCAGAAGTTGCTTTAATAGTCAGTTGATTCGGTGTGTGTATTTTCATCTTGGTATAAATACACCTGAAAAAGTTTCATAAGTTTGTTAGAAAATATGGGTATATAAACAACATCATGACAAACACATTAAACAACTCAGGGATCAGAGAAAGGTATTGATGCAATAGCTTTCTTTGCGACATGCTATGGGGAATTGTTTCTTGAGCAGGAGGGAAGCTGGTTTGGGTTGATGGATGGAGCTGAAGACCGAGTGAAGCTTGAAGAACACCAAAGCCTTGAGACTGGGTCGAAGGTTCACCGTCAAGTAGGACAACTCTTATCTTACTGTAAAAGCTAAAAGGGAAGGGCTCAGGTGAAAAGGAACCAAATCCAAGTGAGAATTTTACTTGAATGTTGATTTCTTTCTAGTCATATTCTTCCACTTCATAATTATACGCTACTACTATAAAACCTGACAATGTTCAACAGATTCAAATCCTCTAGCAATGCGCTGTGGAAAAGCGGCGTTCCAATTTGACGAAATTTCAACATTCTGGCCAGCTCAGACTCCCGGGCCCTCCAAGCTGTCGGTGGTCTTTTGAGGTGGAGCTTTCCGTTCCCCTTCTCCTTCCTCCCAGCATTTGGCTGCCTAAAAGTCTTGTGAGATGTCAACCTGCGTTATGGCACCCTCGCGCACCTCCCTCTGGTACAATTACTGACAGCCGGCACGGGGACTGACCTCGCAGTACGGAGTCGGACCCAGCGGCTCGCCCGCTGTGTGCCGCATGCGAGCGCGTACACAGGAGTTCATGCTTGCTTGGAGCGCTGCAGCTTCCTATGAGGGGAGAGGAAGAGAAAAAGGCCCAACGGCTGCAAAGGTAGAAATACAAAAAAAGAAAAAAGCCTGTGATGACTCCGTCAGACTGCTTTGAAAAAGTTTATTCTTTGGCCTTTGAGGTAAATGCTGGCGGGCATGTGGGGGTGTGTGAACCAACTTTCTCAACCTGTATTTTCACCTCAGTGACCCATAGAAAAGATTTAAAGCCACTTTTACTGGAAGTAATACATTTCGTATCGTCATACCTCCCAGTCTGTTTGACCAATCACTCAACAAACGTTTCTAGCTGCCCACTAGGGTTAGCACAGGGGCGTAATGTTGACATTTTGGCCAGATACTGATAAATTTGGTGTAAAAGAATAATAGCTGGAGACACCATTTCCAGTTTGCTCAAGAAATCAGCTACTGTATTTAATAACAGCATGTTTTATTTTCAAAGAAATGTAAACGACGGCCTACAAACCTGACTCGGTTACCCCAATTCTGTCATGGAAAACAGGACAAAATTCCAACAAACTGTGGTGGGAAGCTTGTAGAAAATCCAAAATGTTGATTGAAATAATACAGTTAGAAGGGCAGCTCTACCAAGTACTAGTGACATTTTTGTAAACTTCTGAATTTGAAAAAAGAAAAAACAAAATCTCTCATTATTCTGAGTTTATAAACCATAAATGATTTTGGTAATTGCACCAGACCTTGAACAAGAAAGGTTTAGACTGAGAGAAAGAAAGACTGTCTATTTATAAATCCCATTTTTAGGTCAGGTTTCATAGGTGCTGGATTACTTGAAACTTTGTAATCAGCCCAACATGTTTATCAGGATCCTTTTCTGGAGAACTTTATGTCCTCTCAAGGGTTGAGAAAAAGCACAGTACACAGCTTTTTGAGACCAATAAACCTTTGCTGTTTCTTTATTTTTTGGGGGCGGGGGTTTTGTGTAAGTTGAGTAAATCTGCTGTAAGGGACTCAATCTCCGAGTGAAAGAATCTGTGAAAGACTCTCATGAGTATGTGTATAAGGCACTGTTGCGTGATTCTGCCAATTGACAGTCGGCACCGGCAGTCGCTTTGAGTCTGTAAGATATTCTCATTTTCTGATGAGAGCTTCTGAGTATCCGAGCGTGCGCTTTCCTGAGAGACGGTGTTTGGCCGCTGTCTGCTGTCATCGGCGCGGCCCGTCACTGAGCGGCACTGACAGTCGAGTTGGCCTGGATGCTGTCACATGTCCTTGCCAGTCCACTCGGAGTTCGGGGACGCACCTCGCCGTTGTCAGCTCCTGTTACCTCCCCACATACGCACTCTCCAACTGAAACCCCCTCTCCTCGGGCTTCAAGCCAGTGGTTCCTCCTCTGTCTAGCTTCGCTTCACTCACAGCAGTGCAGACACAGTCACATTTCCAGGGGGACCTTGTGACCTTCCCTGTCTGCCTCGTTCCGGTCCTGTTCATGTTAAGTGTCAGATCTCCTATGCCACCTCGCCCTGAGCCTGAGGTCCCCAGAGGCTGGATCAAAACCTCTACGCTGGGCCAGGGAGAAATCCCTGCCAGTGCTTCCAGTGCCACAGCAAGCGGCGTCAGTGGGCTTCACGTACATCATCTCTACTTTCTAACACCAAGGAAGACGAGGCCTCGGAGAGACGAGAACATGCCCGGAACAGTGACTGAAAGAACCAGAGGGCGTGCTCGCTTGTCGCCTGAGCTCCCTTTCAAGATTTTTGGCATTCAGAATTAGCAGCACATATCAGGCTCGCCTACGGTGGAGAGTAAAATGTTGCCTTTTCCACAATGACAGAGGCATTGTCACAGTCAGTAAGGAGAAGTCGATAAATATGTCAAGTGTATTACATCTACCACTCATCAAATGCCAAAGAATCAGAGTTTCTCTACTTTTATATTCAGTTAATTTTATGTTTTGTGCTGCTTTGTTCTGGTAGTTTATTGATGTCTTCTTCTCAACAACTGACCATATGCTTTTTGCTGCATTTGCATCAAGTGGGTGCTGCCATGGTGAGGGTATCTCCAAAACTTGGCATCCAATTACATGCACATATGCTTGATATTCCTGCGAAAGGAAGACTTTTTTATAACTTTAACAATAGAGTATCACGTGTTCTTAAATGTCAGAAACAATGGATGCTTACTTTTTCTCACAAAACCGACATTAAAAATCAAAACAAAACTTGATAATGCCTTTCAATACAACTCATACTTCAGCATACGCTGTTCGACCTCCTAGCTAACCCTGTCTGCCATGGATTTTTTAACATGCCTAAAATATATCAATTATATGCAGCACTGCAATAAAACTACATATCCCATGAGCCGATCAAATGTTCTTTTAATGACCCACACTAATAATATTACTCAGTCTCATAGTACACTATGCAGGTGCTCCAGTTGTGCCGATGAAGGTTCACTTGCTGCTTGAAGTGGCTTCAAATGACAGGAGCCTGACTTATTCTCTGATCGAATTAGCAAATCATTATTTGACCGCTCAGGTCCACTTGCAAAGAATTTGTATAGATCACTTAACTTTTACCCCCAGATCATTTCAGTATGGAAATAAATTACATTGTTGTCATTGCAATCTTAACTTGCTCTAATCTGACTCAGTCCAACACTTTTTCAATATACAAGATGGCCTAAGAACCGCTGGAAGCAGCTTGAAGAGCTACTTTTTCTTAACTGGGCTTCTGTGAGGTCAGCAGTTCCTTTCCCTGTTGTAGAAAGATTTCATATCAACATGAGCTTGCCAGAAAGAAAAAAAAAAAGTCCTCAGAGAGGTGAAAACTAACGAGGTACACACACGTAGCTGTATCAGTCTGCCTCATCCACTGATTTAAACTATGAGCCTTGAGCACATGACTATTTCCAGTTTGCGTTGCTAAAGTTTAAGCTGATAAAAAATCAGCAAAAACATATGGTGTACATCTGATTAGCTTGTTAGCTACAACCACGCTGAGGATTTATTTATTTTCCAATAAGCACATGTTGACATGACATCTTCCTATTTCAGTACTTAAGGAATTACTAATGATGATAACTTCACAGGACCTCTGTTTAAAATAAATAAATAAATAAATAAACCTTTAATTTTGACTTCTTTTTTTTTTTAGTGAAAACTAATTTTGGCTGCATACAAAGCAAAAATTCTTACAGAAAACATTTTGTAGTTGCTTTGCATCATTTTAAAACAAGTGAAGACATTTTGTCAGCTGTCTAACTCAACAAGCCAAGCAAATAAAATATGGTTGTTTAATATAAGTAGCATTGACTCATATTTGGTTTGTAGTTGATGGCCAGCAGACATAAAAACACCAATATAACAGTTGTGCTGTTTTGCAGAACCTTACATTGTTGCTAAATAATATTTTATTTTAATTGTGCTTTCCACTTAACTCTGATTCCATTTTTTTTTTGTCTTTCGACATCTCCAAGATATTGAAAGAAAACGGTTCAAAACAGTTTAACTAAAAAGTGTTTTTGCCCCCAAAGCAAGTGTGTTATGGAATTATCAATATGTCGTAATTTAAAGATGTCTTTACAAACAATTCAGACAGCTCTTCCATTTTGTTTTCCTGGATCTCCTCTTGAACATAAAAAACAAAAATCAAGTAAAATCTGGAGAGATGCTGGAAGAACTCTTTAAAGGATTTGAGATTTTAGCTACTAATATCTACTTGTTGTCCCTTGTCAGTCATCAGTAATATTCACATAATCACCAGTGATTTATCTTGCAACAGTGAGTTTTAATGATTTGATAACAAATGATAGGCTATCAGATGGGAGCGGGGAGAAAGCGACTCGTGTTGACGAGCGATGTCAGTAGAGGGGGGAAGAAAAAAAAAAAAGTGGAGAGGAGAACTTCCCCTGCGAGCGAAACCACAATAATTAGCATAGCGGGAGAGAGAAGCGCAGTGCGGGAGAGATAATCATAGCGCCTTAATGTCTGCTGAATGCTATTAATCAGGAGCATTACCCAGAGTGCCCCGGCTTTTCTTCAGTTATCTCACTGCGCGGGGTGATGATGAGCCTCCCCTCTTGATCCACAGCCATGTCAGCATGATCTGTGTGTGTGTGTGTGTGTGTGGGGGCGTGTGGGTGTGGGGGTGTGTGTGTGTGTGTCAAAGAGCGTGTGGTCTGGATCATTATTCAAGTATTCAAGTATTATAAAACATTCCACTTTTTATCCTTCATTTCAATTTTTTGTTTTCACTTTGCACATGAACACATGAACCCAGAGGTCCAGAGTGTATTTATGTAGCAAACAAGCGGCGTTTCTGTCAGACTGCCCCGGGGCAGCCGTAGTAGCCGTGCTTTATACTATGTGAACGGCTTCAGCTAGTACTAGCCATTTACCATTTACAAGCATTATGTTCTGATCCAAACGAGTGACCCGGTGCTGCTGCAAATGTTGAGCTGTCCCCCCCCCCCCCCGTCGCTGGGGAGACCAGAGCTAATCCGGTGGATACATTTCGTGTCTGACGAACGCTCTCCATTTGTATTATTTTTTTTTTTTGTTTGTTTGTTTGTTTGACCTTCTGATGCCAATATGTGTTTTTGTTCATTTCAAGGTTGCATACTGTTCCACACTGAAATTGTCACATTTTCAGCACTTTTTTAAATAGAATTATTTACATTTAGATACCAACAAATTACCGTATACTAATAAAAAAAAACACAATGCTGACACTGGACTTTAAAATCAATAAGAGATCAATCACTGCTTTTTCAGGAACCTAAACTAATTTCGAGAAGGTTTATTTTAAATTTAGATTATCCAAATCAGGGCTGGATTATTCTACACAGAAGCTGAAGCACCGTTTATAATTTGTAATGGGTTTTTTTTGTTTGTTTGTACAAAATAAAATTATTGCCTAAATGCTTTGAACCATATGTTCAAGTTTAAAAATCAGTTCTAGAAGGTAAGAAGGCAAAAAGAAAAAAAAAACAGTTAAATTGCCCTTTTTAAATTCTGCATACTCAAAATATGCAATGATCAATGGACCTAATCGAAAACAATGATTGTGGCGATTCCAAGAGGAAGGACCGATGTTAAATATGAATTAGTCTGTTTTCTTTGACAGCAACAAGTACTACAGTCTTTAAATGTTACTTTCTTTTCATTATTTTGCTGACTTGAAAAGTGATACAAACATTTTAAAACTATGTAAGAATCATTTCAAAAAGGAAACAAACATTTCCAAATCCTCAGACAGAGATTGACGGCTTGAGTTGACACGACAAAGCAACTTCGCTGCACTTCGTTTAGCCTTTCTGTCCATCTGCTCTCATTCTTTCGCAGTCGGAAAGAAGCGCAGACATGTCTTAATGTGTAATATAAAACACGGTTTCGTTCTCCTTTGCCTTACCTCAGCAGCGGCAACAACACTAAAGAGTGTTAACCGACTGGTCACTGGTCAGGGTCGGTCAAGCTGACTGAGTTTTTACTATTAGAGTAGCATTCTTCATATATTTTCCTTCCTTTCTCAGATTCATTGTTCTGAGACAAGTACTCCTTGAAATGTCTGTTTAGTAAAATAAGAGACAAAGAGTGAAGAGATGTTGAGATGTTGTTTTTTAATATTCAGCATAAAAAAGAGGAACTCCAAGCACAGCCTGTTTTCACACTGCACTGATTTCCAGTCTGTGGAGGCTTCATCACTTGGAAACCTGACGTCCTCTTTTATAATGGATTGCCCCCACTGTCACTGTTTGTCAGTGCCAAACAGCGGAGGAGAAGTAAAAAAGCTTGTTTCTCTTTGATTTTTCAAGGGGAATGACATCGAAACCTGCCAGTCGAGGGAGGCGTTTTATAGTCTCGGAATCATTTTGGATATTAGACTCTGGGGGGATGTCATGTTTACCATGCCTGACCAAATATGAGCACAAAGAACAGAAGGAAAACACCAGGCTCTTCACTCAGGTGCTGTTGACTGCAACTTTCGATTCAGCCGTGCCGTTCCGCCGCGTTTTCACAAAACGGAGACAAGACCTCGAGTAAAATCAGAGACTTTCGAGAGGAAACAACAGTAAGTCCTCCTTTCTTAATCTATATTTTACATCCAACAAGTAAGACATTTATATATTTTACATTTGCTGGAGCAAGTTTTTTTTGTTTGTTTTTTACATACTGACATTTCAGCCTTTTGTCAAGGTACCGTTTATGCCTCACCTATGAATCATTCAAGCATAACAAATAACTGTAAAAGCAATCTAATTCAAGGAACATACCAGTATTTTCTTTGCCAGTACATTAAAAAAACTATATGTAGTGAATGAACAGAGTCTAGAAGTAATGTCCTTAAAAGAAACACACTCGGGGAATATGGCAACTCCATGTAAAAAGACCCCAGTCGGGTATTCAAACCTGGCTTTTTTACTGGATAGCAACAGTGATAACTACTGTTCTATATGCAGCCCACAAACACACAGTATGACTAATAAAAAAGCCAATACCAACTTGTTGTACTTGTTACTCTGTAAAGAGCAGAGCTCTAAAAGGAGATAAAACAGGTAAAACATTTTGCTTCAGTTTCTTCATCAAAAATAATGTTTATTATATGTTTTAGGAAGCTCTATTAATCTAATCTCCATATTGTCATAGCGGTAGTAGTTTTAGATAACAGCAATTAGAACATTTTGTACATTTCTTTTACTCGTGTTAATACCCTCTTGTGCAACTGTGATCATTTTGACTAAAGTTTGTCATGCCTTGAGAATCTTACATCAGTGCATGCAATCACTAATGGTCCTTAGACTCATCTAATTATGCCTAAAAACACTCCCAATCTGCGGTTCTTCATTTTACATGACTATGTAATCGCATCTCTTTGTAGCTAAAGGCTTTTCTATTTAAGATAATATTTCTGGTTTATTTTCAAAGTCCGTACGCTGTGATGTACTCTGAATGCAACATGGTATGAAAAGAGACACCTCAGCTTTCATTGTCTTTGGTAAAGTTAATATTTAAAGTGAAATAAAGTGAAACTCTACTGTCAATCCAACCAGGTTCTTACAAACACTTCATGTCCATCGACTGTTTCTGGTCAGCCAGTCTTTGTCTTAACAGTATTTTTGCTTGTGTTTGGTTTGTGTTGTAAAAATGATTAAAAACGTAACTTTTAGCCCATAAGTCTGTCACTGTATGTGGCAGGCGTCTGACCTAAAAGCCTGTAAAACTCTCAGTAAATAAGATAAAAGTTTACCAGGTTTATTAAAATACATGAAATAGTTTTAGATCCTTTAACAAAGGGGTAGAAATCACAATGAGGGAAAGGGAAGAAAGTATGCGGGATGAATAATAGGAATGTGTTTTTTGCTGGATGAGAGTAGTTGAGGATCTCACTGGTTGAGAGGATTTGTTTAGAGCCAGGAAGGAGTGAGCAGAGTCTGGCGTGTTGGTCCAAGTAGATGCTGGAGTGTCGGAGGGACGGACGGGTTAGGTTGGAGGATTCAAGGAAGAGAGGAGCCTTGTGTCCAGGAGTAACCATGGAAGCAGGGATTGAGAATAAGATTTACATGAGGCTAGGAACAGCATGTAGCACTAGAGATACCACCTGGGTTGGCAGTCAGGTCCTTATCAGCAAACACACAGATCCGTGACAAGTTCGGACTTGGTCGGTCCACTTGGTTGACTGCAACCATCTTTCAACCACATTGAGACGTTCAACAAACATCTTTATGATGACGTCCATTCAGCTTTAGATGAAAACCAGTGTCGCCCTTTTCATGTTTTGTCAATGAAATGTTGGCTAAAAGTTTCTCTTCTAGATGGGTCACAAAGACTCCAAATATTCGCATTGTACAAATCAGATAAGAGAAGATTGCAAGAAATATTTAATCTACCGAGGTCTCTTCTAAGTCGACTGCGTGAACTTTAAACTCACTGTGTTTTTCTGAGTGGAAGGAATCTACATAGTAGTCATGGAAACATATGGACTCTGCATCCTTTCAATCCCTCAAATGGCAAATAGCTAACCCTTTTACCTACACAGCACTTGCAATCTGCAATCCAGCTTACTCAAGTGGACTTACTGTTCCCTTTTTAAGGCAAATACATGAACGCTGGTTTGTGTTGTATAAAGTTTCTATTATTATGGTTTGTTGTGCAGTCATCATGTTTTGGCTCTATCTCACTCTCCACTCCCGTCTCCGTATTCTTACATTGCACGGCGTCCGATTCACCTCTTCACATCATTTATCACTATAAACATTGCTCATTGCTCCCAGCAAATATGTTTATTGTTGTCATTCACTCCTAGGCCATTTATTTAATGTGTTCTCTCTCTCTCTCTCTCTCTCTCCACACATCTCTCATCACTCCGTTCGCATCGAGGAGTGAGTGCATTGTGTGGAAATCAAACACGTATTTAATGATAATGGACCGATGTGCGGGTGAATGAAGGGAGATTGCGACAGAACGGCGTGCTGGAAAATCAGATCCAGGCATCTCCAAGGCACAAAACATAATAGGAAGTCAAAAGAATGCCTTTGCGCCTCCACTGTTGTGAATTCTCCTTTTGTCAGTCAGAGCCTGGCTATTTAAGTCATTGTTCTGCCTTATTGAGAAGGAATTGGATTTTTTTTTTCTTTACCCTCCTCCTCTCCTCTTGGCAATGGATGACTTTCCTCGCCCACCAATGGGTAGACCTAATTAGGACATTTTGGAGAGATAAATATGTATGTACAATAACTTTTTTTTTTTTGCAAAAACAAGAGCACAAAGGCATCCCCTAATAATGTACATCAACCTGCTGGCCAGTGTTTTATCAAAAAGAACTTCAGATGACGCCGGCCTGTTGGGTTGGATCTTTCTGCTTTCCCAATGTGCTCCGGTCGGATTTTATTAATGTTTGAAGTCTGTGTAAAAGCTGGAAATGAAGGAGCTGCCAACAGGGACAAAGAAAAGGTTGCTGTGAATCAGAGAGGCCTGTTTGCTCCAGAAGGTCTTTATATTAAACACTGAAATGATTGATACTGTGCAGGCGTGTGTGCCTGTGTGATACCATGCATGCTCACAGTTGTACTCATTCCCTAAAATGGCATATTGCCCTTTACCTAATCACGCTGCAAATCCTCAATCATGCTAACCAAGGTAAGTTTTTATGGCATTTTCCTCACACATACACACAATCGCGCGCGCCGACCTGCTTGGTTTTCTTCACACAAAGAGAAAAGGTCAGCATTTTAATGGCTTTGCGCCCCGTAGTAATCGCCTTTTTGGTAAGCTGTGCAAACTAAATGAAAAGATGTCGTCCCATGTGTGGGGTTAACCTATGCTGCTTCGTTTCAGTAAGCGAAGTGCCATTAGCTTCACCCTACACTGTGATGTGAGGGAAAACAGGGAATCTACCAGCAATTTTGCTCTGGAACAATTTGTTGATGAGCTCGAACTGCCCATGTCTATGGCACCTAGCTCACCGCAGTTGGTGTCAGCCATTTTGTAGTGGTCATCAAATTTGTCACCCAATGCAATAAATGTTCTCTACACAAGTTAACTACTTTGACCAAAAAAGACCATGATGCACAGCAGTCCGAGCTAACGCAGCATGCTAACATTAACATTTGATGTTACCATGTAATTTTGTAATGGTACAATCTTCAGTTAATCATTGCGTGTTGTCAGTACAGACTCTTGGGGGCAGTAATGAGCTGGAGTACATACCGTCTACTCAGAAGAGAAGAATAAAAGAAGCAACGATAAGGAATGGTTTTTTACCCCTAGAAATATATCTACGTTTTGTAATGTTGTGGTTCCAGAGAGTATTTATCCAATTGTCCTGTTAAAACAAGCCTCTTAATTTGAGTCGATTTTCTCATACGCATCGTTTTTGATGCCTCAGTCTGACTCTATGAGTATTGTCAATGGCAACACACACAGGTAAATTAGGTCATTAGTAACAATCTGGACTGCAAGTGAACATCGACAAAGACCGCTAGCAGAGAGAGCAGTACAAATTTAACCTTTGCTTTTGAGCGGACAGTCTTAGGAAAACAGGAAGTCATTGATTGCTAATTAAAACTTACTTGACTTTAAACACAAATTTGAACATGAACCAATTTTAAAATAGGACAGTTACATTTCCCTTACACGAGTGACTAAATGCAGTTCTCATAGTTAAATGTGCATGTGTTGAACCTTATGTTGTTACCTAATAATATTTTTACATCAGCATCAGAATACATTTTACATTCTAGAATAAAGTTTAATCTTACAATTCAAAAGGTAAAGATTTATAGTTTTTCTGTACTGACATAAACAGAGTAGGATTTAAGAAAAAAGCTTCACGAGTTTCATCAAATTAGTCCCCAGCTGTGTTTCCATCCAGAAAGGTTTTTCAGTATTCAAACAATGTCGAAAAAACACATTTTTGCAATTGCAATTTTTCCGTTAAGTAAGAAATACATCCGTGAGACGTTGGCGTCGTTGAAGCACGAAGCTCCTCTAGCTTGGTCACAGCTACACATGCAGTGTTTTGGGGAAATTGTTGTCGGCGGTTGTACAGAATAGCAAATAAGGGCGTTGCTCCTTTATGCAAACTAGTGTGATGCGAGAAAAGTGTTTCCATTGCAGTTTTGAAAAACACACCAGTTTGGAGACGGCTGAAAGACCACTTCATCCTGTCAATCAAATCATTAGTTTTTCGAAATTGCTGTTCAGCAAATTTATTTCTATAATTCCCATGTGCTCAATTATGTGGTCAATTGAAACACAGCTTTTGTTGTTTGAATTGGTTTTGTCAATGTTACAGAGACAATCACTGATCGTGTGACTTCAGTGAAACAAGCCAAATTTGCTATTTATCACCTTATGTAAACTGGGGTTTCCTACTTCTTCCTGTTGTGGTAATTCTTCTCATTTGTTTTACATTTAACGTCATCCAAAATTTTGAAAATGCATTGGTACCCAGAAGTCTTTCATCCAATAACACATACTGCAGAAATTGATATACATCCAAGGCTTACACTTGCACGTTACAATCAGCTAATGTAGGTTATTGCAATACGGATTTTTTTGATTCCCACTAAAAAGGCAGACCAATAAAAGGTAACCACAATGCCTTGAATTTGCATTTCAGTCTCTGCCGGTTACAGTGTTGAAAAGCGCTGCTGCCCTTCTGTTGCTGCAGCTCCAACCGTTCAGGACTGGTCTGAGGAAAGCACATCTGCACCCATGAGCAGCAAAAAAAATCCACTTAAAGCAACTCCATACAGTCAACAAGTGTGCCCTTCAGGGAGAAGAGAGGAAGAGACAAAGGGTTCCAGAGTCAGTGTTGTTTCCACACTAGCCAGAGCGCGTCACGTCTTAATCCTTCCCCCTGGAACCCAGTCAGCGTTAAACTAGCTGAAATGAGTGCCATGCAGGGAGTAAATGGAAGAAGACGACCGTCCACAATGGCTCTGGAAAGTGGCTGTTCTTGTAAATAGGAGGATTAGAGGGAAAGAAATCCTTCTCTCCTTGTGGAGGCGTGCCCATGGGGACAAAACCCAGTGTTTACACTCTTTCTCTGCACGTACAGGACTCCAAACTCAGGTTCACTGCGTGATCAACCAAGCGCAGAAAGAGTGGGGACTAGGTGATGCCTCTCATTCTTTTATGGATTAAACTGTACCCGAGCTGGTTATAACCATGTTAGGAGCATGACGGGGGTCATTCTGGAGGGCAGTCAGCTGGTTTAGCTCTCAGAAATTCAACAGATTGACATTTTAAGGTTCCTCATGCATTCAGCCTGCATAGAGGATAAATTGTGCTAACTAGGATAAAACTTGGACTTTCTTAAAGCTTTAGTAGGGGTTGTGAGATCTTTTTCCTGTTCATCAACATGTCAGACAGGGCAGTTCAAAATCTATGTGTAGTAGATGCATACTACTAGTAAAACTGATTTTTACAAACCTCCTTTATAGAACATTTCAGAAGGCATCTCTGTTGACCTAATGTAGACTTAACAGAGATCTATTCCCCAGGGAGTTATAGCCAAAACCAGTCTGACAGGTGAACTGATTTCAGGTTTGGACAAAAAAAAACACCATAAGGTTATATATTTTGCTTTGTAAGTTGAAGTCCAGCATAATCACTACAGTAAGGACCGTGGTGTTGCTTCAGGACGTCTTTGAAAGTCGTCTGAAGTGGAATTGTGAAGCTCTAAAGCATAAACAGAGATGAGATTAGATGTATCCACAAATGTTTTGTCGTTTAGGGTGTGCATCCAAATCCATTTGTCTAGTCTACAGTCTTCGGAGACTAAAAACAATCGTTTTTGAAGCCGAAATATGGAATAGATTCATTTCAAAACGCCAATTTCAGGCTTCTGTGTCACCATCCGAGCCGAGCCTTTTTTAAACAATATTGACGTCGCAGCTTCCCCCTCCCTCTCCATCCTGCACGCGCCTCACTGTCACTAAAAACAATCATGGTGCTGTTCGACGTTTTTTTTTTTTTTCTGCCATACTCTTGTCAGTCTTACAGCGCTGACCAAGTGGCCCGGCATACCTACTACATCATTTCCTGTGGTGCTGAAATGCGTCGTTTTTCGTAACCATTTACGCGCTGTCTTAGTCTTTGTGTGTACAAGGCCTAAGCTAGAAAGATCGTAGATCTTTGTCACCAACGTATGTGCTATTGTACTGATCAGGTCATATATTTTTGTTCTTGTCCAGATGGTGTACATTTCGGAGCGTCAATGGAGCGATGTCTGTCACTGTCACATTATCACCATCTGAGGGAAGAGTTCAAACCTGACAGCTGGAAAACAGGCTTTCTAGGGCTGCTGGCGGTCAGGCATGAAAGGAGAAAGCACATCAGCCCCACCACCTCCCTCCTTTCACCCGACACTTTATGTTGCTCAACTCTTTTCTGCTTTGCTTTGTTGCTCTCTTCATTCGCCTTCCACTTTTTGACTGTTTTTATATCAAAAGCAACATCCGTCGTTTTTGATTTTTGATATTTATTTTTTTGTTTTTACTTTCAAATGTATCAAAAGCAAATGACCCTGAACTTTCACCTGTACACGTTTCAGTAGTTGCATCTCTTTCAATCCATTTTTTTTTTTGAGATTAAGAGAGAAAGAGGAAAAAAAAACATAGACTGTAGAGGATCTACTCTTTTATTGGCCACTTCATGCTCAATTTAGCCAGCCATATAGCTAACAAGCAGATCATTTTTAGGCTTCACAAGGTCTGATGACAAATAAACAGTGCATATCATTATGCTAATATTTGGCAGGGAAAGGTGTGCGTTTATGCCGGCGTGTGTGTGTGTGTATCAGCCAGCAGACTGTGTTTGGTGGATGGAGACATTCGGCGTCGTCAACATGCCCTCTGGAAAACCCGTCTAGCGATGTCTGTGCTCCTCTAATGTGTCTGTATGCCGGAATGCCAAGTGGCATTTTTCCTCTTTCTCACTCATGGCCATGATCAGTGTCGTTCTCCAACCCAAAATATTACACGTGCACCAAACAAGTCTCTTTTTTTCTCATATGCGATTGCAAAAATATTCTTACACCCCCCAAAAAAAAATTTCCACATCCACACAGCAGATATCGTGTGACAGACTGAAACAAGCATAGTGCATAATTGTGAAGAGGAAGGAAATTGATTCCTGCATATTTTCTTTTTAAATCGTAGAAATCCGGCATAAATTTGCATCCTTCCCCCTTTATCTAATAGGTGAAATCCAGTGTGACCAAGGTCGGGTAATTAAACATTAATCAGCGATGCAGCCAAGACGCCGATGTTCACTCTAGAGGAGCTGCAGAGGTCCCAAACTCAGGCGTGAGAATCTGTCAACAGGACAACTGATGGTCCTTTTCCACTCACATCTCTACATCGCAGCTCAATCTACTTTACTCTATAGCTCTAGTGGTTGGAGAAATTGTTCTGGGGTAGCTCCAGAATCCAAAAAAGTAACTTGACATGATTGGTACACAACACTAATGTAACCCAACTCAACAATGGAGAGAATCACTCTTGCAGGGTGTCTGGGCATCCATAAAAAGGCAGAAAAATGTCTTAAATTCATTAAAATAATATAAGTTGGCCTTCACAGGTCTTAAATTTTGTCAGGGGATTAGATAAGAATCTAATCTTGTATATTCTCTCTCGCTGGACTTTTCTGTCAGGCAAATGCTTGAGTCGCACTCAGCCATTGTCACGGCGTTCAGTGACTTGAGGTGGTTGAGGCTAATGCTAACCAGCTCCTAATACACCCTTTCTAGCTTCTTTTCGTCTGTCATGGCTACGTGTAAATTTATCGCTGTTTGGCTGGACAGCGTTTTCGCTTCTGTTGTCAACCCATACGATGCTACGTGCATTCAGTCCCGAAAAAGCGTGGCACTGCCGGGGTTGAAACCGTATGGAGCCGTACGCGGCGTGAGAAGCACAAAGCTGCTGCCAAGACCCACAGCACAGACCTTAAAACGTTCACAGTTTTGATCCCCTGGTGAGGCTAAAGCTCCCCAGAAAGCGGCAGCCACTGCTACGACTAGCACTGCTCTCTAAGCAGCGTTTGGTGCGGCGCATAAGTCGGAGGTTTGGTGTATTTTAACCATGGTGGCCGAGCACCAGTCTTATCTACTGGAGAATTTTATTTAAGCAAAGTTGTTGCTATGGAGGGAATGAGGAGAAAAGGAAGAGAGCATGGAACCAAATGAGACTAGAGCAGCTATGATGACGAGAGAAAAAAAGATTAAAAGGAACTGTAATTAATTTTTCCAAGTCAAATAAGAGTCTGAAAATATCTCTTAGGCAATCTTGCATGGAGTACAATTTATTCCTCAATAGTTTTCCATTCTTAGTTTTCTTTTGTGTATTTCAGGACTTGGTGGGGGAAAAAAACTGTTTAATCTGACTGGCATTTTGCAACCAATTTCTCCAAGCTAGTCCAGACAACAGATTGCAGATTTTTATGTGTTGGTCCATCTTATATAACTGCAGTAAAATCCATTGAAGTTTGTGGCTATAATATTACTAACTGCGAAAAAGATTTAGGGGCGTGCAAACTTTTGCAATCCAATATTCAAACATCTCCACGGCGGCTTTGTTGCTCTTTATATTCTGCATCGCGTTTAATAAGGAAACTTCTTCTGCGTTTCCTTCTAAATGATCAGAAAGTCGCAAAGTGCGGCGTGGCGAGACGCCAAACACATGTTTCTTAATAACAAATCTTTGGTGTAAATATTGAAGCTAATCAAACAAAGCTAGCATTATGAGGTAATCAGCGCGTGTGTGTCTGTGTGCGCTCGTGATCGGGCTCCCAGGTAATTATAGCAGACAGCTGCCATGGCTTCCTGGATCAGTCCCACGTCAACAAGCTGCAAACATGCTGATGTGTATGAAGACTCACACACACACACACACACACAGAGAAGAAGAAGAGGTCCCTCATCAGCATGCAGTCATTATTAGGAGGCTGATGCCCAGATTTGTGTCATTTTACTTGGAGTCTCAGATAAGCCTGGGCAAATTGTGTCTGCCTCCACAGGGGCATGTAGAGAGATGAGCTGCACCTGCCACAGAGCCAAGCAGAGGGAGAAGGAGGTGGGGAAGTGGGGGCCGGGGGATGGACTGGTTCTAGTCTTGTCTCATGCTGGTTCTGGTCGTACTGGTCAGCCTCACCTGGCCAGATCTGATTCATCATCTGGGTTCAATCATTGCTGTACCCAGATCTGTCAGCTCCTTCCCCCACAGTCCTCCCTCTCTCCAGCCCATCTCTCTCTCTCTCTCTCTAGTAGTTTGTGCGCTCGCCAGGCATGCTGTGGTATCATGCCTGCATGCATCATGGACCTGCTAACAAATTACATAGAGTAGCCACTCTGCTTCCCCTCTCACTCAGCTGTCAAGTGGAGCCACTGAAGCATTCTCCCTCCTCTCCACATCCAACCCTTCCATCCATTTCCTCGTCTCGCCATCCAGCGTTCCCTCCCACCGCCTGCTGCACCCCCATCCCTCGGTCTGCTGTGCCTTTAGCCACATTTCAGCAACCAGGAGCAATCTCTCTCACCTTGTACCCATTCCATCCAGCCTCCTCCATTATCTTGTTTGTCAGTTTTCCAGATGGTTTTCAGAGGGAAAACACATTTTTACAACTGACATAACGACTACATTATGTGATCAAACCTGATTCTTATGCAGATGATACTTTCTGAGAAATGTGTTCATCACGTCTGGTTCAGACAGTCTTTCACAAAACAAATGTAGAGCTCTGCTCTTGCCGAGTTTGTTCAGACGTTTAGGCGGACTAAACCTGAGCTTCACTCCAAACACATCTTAATATTTAGGAAACCTCTTATTCTATTCATGAAAACACAAAAAGGGAGCATTTGAAATGCTTTCTTGGACATTAGAACCAGCCTAGGATCAAACGAGCAAAAAAACGGAACTAATCAAAGCTGGACTCATTTAGTCTGTGCTGATTACAGGTTCAAGCACAGATGTTTTGGAGGGCCGTAAAACCTTTACCTATCTCGCAAATGTTGTTAAAATCCCATCTTGTTCTCGTGGATTTAATTTCATACAACGCCTCATCTCATGGTTTACAAACCCTAGTTATAGAATAGCTCTCTTCTAAACCTTCACACAGCATGTGGGGAAAAAAAACAAAGTCGACTTTGCTGCTGATTATCTACTATTATAAGCTGAAACAGGTTACAGTGCCACTCAGCTGATTAGCTGCTGTGGGATTTGTTCTCTGTCTGAATGGTGGATGTTTAACCTGCCAGACAAACGTTAGCACTCTGCACCGCGGTCTCAGCCAGCGGAGGAGTCAGACGGCGCTGTGATTAATAGGCTAACGACCAAACGTCGACCTCTGAAGGGAGTCGGGTTGTTTCCCGTTTTACTAACCACACAACACTCTCGTTACCGTTTCCACACGTTCTGACAGTCAAATGCCCCACCGCCTTTGGACCCTTTCCACCAAGACGATGTTCGCTGAGGAGGATTGATTTTTTTTTTTTTTTTTTTTTTTTTCAAGAGTCTGCTTTATTGGCGTGAGGGCTTTTATTAATACAGCCCTTTCTACATGGCAGCTTCAACATAAATAACTTAAACGCAAGTATTTTGCTGTGAGAGTAAATGGACAAAATCAAGACTCTGTGTCTATAAGTTGTACCAAGGATACTATCTCTGTCCTTCCATTCATTGTCTACACCCCCAAGCTGGCGTCTATCTTCAGTGGTCACTGGGCAAGAGGAGGGGTAAGCCCTTACCAGTCCATCACAAGGCAAAACAGAGACACACAGGACATATAACCATTCACATACTTACACCCAAGGGCAATTTAGAGAAACCAATTAACCTATTACATTGTTTTATTATCTTTTGCGAGATGCCTGTTATCCGATCAGAGTTGAAGTTTTTTGTTGTTCAACATGTCCGCCAGGAGTATGAATAAGTTTGGACTGATTTTGGATTTGGCTCCACACACAACCCCATTTCTAATTACTTAATCACCGTTTCCAAAAGCCTGGCATAATCACCTTCAGGTGTTAGATGGAGCTCTTCGTTTTCACAGTATTTCATCAAAATTATTAACAGAGGAGCAAAAAAGACAATTTTGGGAAAAAATATATATATTACAAGCCTCAAAAAATATATTTTTTTAAATCCACAATGTCTTGTTGGGCGATTTCAAATTGTTTTCAGAGTACACTATGCAGCGATGCGTCTGAGGGCTTCCTCCAGTGTGGTTGCCTGGAAGGATAATGCAGTTCACCCACTAGCTAGCTGTTGGTAGCGTTGTTGTCATGAGAGCATGGTAGGTGGGCCATTGCTGCTCTGTCAGTTTTGTTAGTTTGTACATATCAACTTTTAGGAACAGATACTGTAAAGGATAAAGGATAGAAAATATATCCATGGAAACCAAAGGTAGCCTAACTTTAAAACTGTAGTATGTTGTCCACTGCAGTTCCTGTCATGTTCTCCCTCTTAATTAACAATGTTTGAATTGAGAAGCTAATGACATCACTGTCAAAGTACACAATATACAAGCTAACAAGCTGCTAACATTCATTCCTGGGTATAATTGGTAAATATATTAAAAAGTAGTTGCATTCTTTGTCCATATGGATATGAATATTTGTCAAGTTCTCTTCACGGCAACAGCTAAGGACACACTTGCTGCTTCCAGAGGATTTCATTGGAGAAGTAGCAGCCCAATCCAGATGAAGGTGCACATACCTGTTAAAGGAGATATGCTAGCATTTTGATGCTCTGGATCATTCGACTATGTCAACACAATGCTAATACACCAGGAATGATCTTAAAGAACCAGTTTAGAAAGCTATAAGGTCATTTCCCAACAATTTGGGATCTATCGGTCATATTACACATACGTTGGAACCATTTAGAGCAGTTGCGAATTTTCTTAAGAGTGGCTATCTTGGCACATTCACCCCAAAAAGCCATCTCACACTATCTCCATCTTGGAACCGCAGATATTCGTTGGCACGTACTTGTTAAAGTTCAAGACAGTGAACAAGTCTGCATCCAAGTCTTCTGTAAGAGATAAAGCGCCATAGAAAACATATCCATGGAAACAAAAGGCAGCCTATAAATACTGATAGATGTGGGCATTAACTTTAAAACTGTAATATGTTGTCCCTTATATTGTTTGTCATATTCTTTTTCTTAATTTACAGTATTTGAATTGAGAAGCTAATAACATCAACGTCGCTCATAGCATAGGAGATACAAGCTAACAACAAGTTGCTAGAATTAGCATCAGGATATGATCAATAATTATCTATTCTTGCGCAGTTTGGGTTTGCAAAGTTGCATCTGAATTAACTCGTACCATGACTTTTAGACAGCTGAGAGCAAAGTAGAAATATTTACCCATAATGCAATTAGGAGCAAATGGAAAAACAGCAAGCATGGTGGTGGAGGTGTGATGATTTGCGTGTTTTGCAGCTACACTGCTTGGATGCCTTTTATTTCTGTCACACTGACAGAATTAAGTGCTTGTGCTAAATGTGGCTCTACAAGCTACTGAATCAGTTGCTATGGTTCCATTTTCTCCATGAGATCAAATTGGTGGCATTTTTTTCTTCTCTCTCTCTCTCTAAATGTTTCTCTCCAAAGCCTCCCCTTCCAAATGATCCCTTCTGCTTCAGATCATCAAACTAATTTAGATATCATATAAAAAGCCTCTTATACTAAGCAATTTTGCTTAATGGCGGTTGTTGCTCACAAGCAGTTATGACATTTAGGGGGTAATTACTTTTCCCAAATAGAGCCAGGTTGGCTTGGATATCTTTTTTCCCCTCCTTTGGCAAATAAAGTCCTGATTTAAAAACAGTAATTTTTTTTGTTGTATTTCTTTAGTTTTCCTAAAATGTGTTTGATCTGGAATGTGTGACAGAAAAACAAAAAGACTTTTTTTAACAGCACTGTATGTAAATATGTTTAATTCAAGCGATTTACTTTTGTATGTATGCATCTATCTTAGTATTTTAAGAGACGCCTAACTTACTCTTATCATGAAATGTGTGTGTGATTGTGTCTCCTTGCATGAAGGGCTTAAAAAAACTTGTGGAGAACGAGTTTTGTAGTCTAACGTGACCGCGGCGCATCAACCTCCAACACAACTAGAGTCGGTTGGTGACGGGAGCGGGGTCGCTGCCCGGTGTTGTCCCCCGTTGCCCCGCGATGGGCCCGGCCTGTTCCGTTCCGAGCTGCAGCTGCAGGTAGTAATTACTGATTAGGCTGCTGGAAAGTGCGGACAAATGCACTGTATAATCAGAGACTCCGCCAACAGTAGGAGTCCTCCACAATGGCTTGTAATTAACAAGATAATTGGCGAGAGATAGCAAAGATTTCTGGAGTTCTTCCTTATTTGCATGTCATTTTGCGCTGAGTTCTTTATGACTTCTTCTCTCCTCTGCCAAGGTTGAGGCACTAATAACACCGTGTCCTACGGTGCGACTGTGCCTGTGCCGCGGCTTCCAACTGTGGCGCGTGCCGGAGAACCGAGAGGCAAAGCGCGCGCTCGCTCTCGCACGATCTGATATTTGTCTCGCGGACTCCCTTTGCTATTTACACTGCTTTGCGTTTATGTTCGCCGTGTAATCACGGGAGGCTTTCAGAGCCAGACTCTTTCTGCCGTGCGCCGGCGTCAGCAGTCTGTTTGGGCATGTAAATCCTTCCTTTAACCTCCGAGGTTGTTTCTCCACATGTGTTCATTAGCGTTATTCGTACAATAAGTTCAGTAACGAGTGCTGAGGCTGCTTCCTTTCAGATGTCGCTCAGTACATCACACGCCCAGACTAAAAAGATGTTTATCGCTCCTTTTCCAATTATATTTCTCCAGATTAAGGTGTCGCTGTGGCACTTGTTTCCTTGACAACGCCGTCGTTATGTTACCCTTCTTCCAAGTACCCTTAATCTAAGCGAATATAAAAACTCTTCATGTGCATTTCTTCTTTCTTTTTTCGTTCACAGTTTGACACTCTAGCACTTAGGGTCCAACCTCTCTAGCTCACCTCATGAGGCTATTTTACGAGCAACTTAAATGGGCAACATGCAAGATGCCTAATTTTTATTCCCGTGTGCTTGTCCTCAGGCTGCCAGGTCCTGGCAGATTGTTGGAATGAAGGGGGTCCCTGTTGAATTTGAGACGTGGTGCACAAGAGCATTTATAGGCCTTTGACCTGAAAAGGTTGAAGGAATATGAAGTTGAAGGAAAAATGACCCACAACTGTCAACTTTATGATTAAATAAAGTTTACACGTGTGGTGTACATTTTGGTAGTCAGCCCCTTTGTGAAACAACCTTTTAGTGCTATTAGAGCTGCAAGTCTTTCCGGGTACCAGCTTTAAACACCCAGCGGCTAAAATTAGGCCCCATTATTTGCTAAATTGCTCTAGCTCAGTCAGATTGGATGAATAGTATCAACGAACTTAAATTTTGAAGTCTTGTGACAAGTTCTTTTTGTTGTTCTGGCTGTATATTTAAGGTCATTGCCGTGCTGGAAGGTCAACTTCTGCCACACAATTAAGTGCGGCCTTACTTCTGGGATTGTCCTGTATTTAGCTCAAACTATCTTCCTATGGGCTCAAAATGGCAAAGCCTAATGCCACAAGCACTATGTTTTGCTTTGGGGATGGTGTGCTAATTTTTCCTTCACATGTAGCGTTTTTGCATGCAGACTATTTAGCGTACATTCACACCAGTCCTGTTTAGTTCACTTTAATTTCACTCTAGTTCGCTTTCCTAGAAAGTCGGTTCATCTGAGGAGGTGTGAATGCGCAGTCAAACATTTGGGCGAACCAAAAAAGCAAACCACCTGGTTTGCCTTAAAACCTTGTTCTCATTTAGGCCTGGAAACCGCCTCAAAAGTAGGAAGCGGACTACAGCACAGGGCATTCTGGGTAAATGGAACCAAAACAAACCCTTGTGTCTGAAATGACGCCCCAAAACAAAAGAGAAATCCTACAAATACTAAAATCCGACAACACTCCAGGTTTGTTTATATTTTATGAAGAAGGAAGTTGGCTCACGTCTTCTTCACAGGTTTTCATGTCGTTTCCTTCAGTGGTTCTTGGTGCAGGCGATTGGGTGAACTGCTTTTTCAAAGGGTTTAGTTTGTCTGACAGAGTGTGAAAGTGAACCTCACCAGCTGAAAATGGAACAAATGTTGCCAATTTTGGTCCCAAATCGACCCAAGTCTACCGGACTGTCAGATGTGAAAACTGCTTCTACGTCATCTAACCTTCCAGAATGTTTTTCTTGTTGTGTCCTTTATGTGACATGTGGTTAACTGTACTTCTTATAGTTGCTTGTAACATTGACTTTTTTCTTGCCACTCTTCCATATTTACGTAGAGGTAGTAAAGTAAAATAAAGGGAGAAAGCATATGCATTCATGAGTACGACTCCTTAAAGTCATGCTACATTTCACATTTCTGCGTCATTTGATTTGGTCTAGCACATAAAAGCCAAGTCAAACACATACTGTGAAAAACTTCAAGGGATGTGAAAAGGTCTTCTAGGTACTGAATATGGACAAACAAGAAAATCCTGTTGGACTTTATCTCACCCAAAACAGATGAACAAAGGAGTATGGGAAGGGCGTGTTTTTTTTTTTGGTTTTTTTTAGTAAAACTGACAAACTGTGAGGTTTGTCCAGTAATCGGGTTTTCTTTTTTTTGTTTGTTTTTTCATTCAAAGTTGAATCCTGAGCCGCGAGAAAACAAGATGCTAGGCCGAATGACAGAAAACGGAGTGTATATTTGATGGGTGACTTGATTCTTTTTCGTGTAATTGATTTGGTTTGCCAACTCCGTCTTTTGCTTCACATGGGAGTCGGCTCTTGTGATAGATGAACCTGATGGAGTTCATTCCCCCCCATCCCTCCACAGCAGCCGCAGGTGTAGTGAACAGGGGCGCGCTCCTGCGCAGGTCGTGGCAGAATAGTTATGAGTTCCTCTTACTGAGCATGCGTCATTCCACAATGTAGATTTTCTGTCAGCTTCATGTTTCACTATTATTTCAAGCAGGATGAAAGATTGTAGCTTCTTAGATGAAACCAATGCTGTTTCGTGATGATCCATTATGTATTTTTTACACTCTATATGTACCACAAAAGGACTCAGAAGTTCTAATTTGTCTCCCTTTGCTCTCTCTTTCACATGTATTCCTTGATGTTTCCTCTTTCAGGTAAGACTTGCTCATATTTCTTCGTCTGTTTTACCAAATCTGATGCCTGAAAGTCCTAAAAAACAAAGAGAGAGATACTAAAATCAAGACGGACAGAGCCTGTCCTGCTGGTCAGCCTCATTTTACCACGAGGAACATTCATGCATTCCAACGTTTTTTTTCTTAGCAGCTGAGAATCCTGTCATCATAAAATGTTAGGTGCATATAGTAGAATGCAAATCAGTGCATGAATAGCTACAGTAATTATAATGTCTTGAATGTATTAACTCAAATCAAGTTGATTTGTTTCGTACATTTCATCAACGAGGCAGTTCAGAATGCTTTACACGATAAAACTGTAACACAATAACCAATTATGAAACAGGAAGCAAACATTACATTTAACAACAACAACACAAATAACAATTACGTCATGTTGAACCACAAACTCTATTGTACATTTTTGTAATCTTGAGTAACTGAGGGGATAGTGAGGTGGAAGAAACATGGTTTTTGATGGAGCACTGTTATCCAGCCACATGGTGCCTTCAGTGGTTATAAAAATGCTGTATATATCAAATATGCTTTCACAATTTCACTTCTTGAAACTCTGCCTTCAAGAAGTCAGCACAACATGGCTCCTCCACCAGCCCTTTAACAGCGTTTTTACCATCGTTGCACTTCTCAGTGCAACGATGGTAAAAACGCTGTTAATGAGCTCAGGAGATCTTTGCTAATTGCTGCTGGCTAGTCTGAAGGAACTGGGTGGAGGCATTGCAGGGGAGGGTTGCTGTGTGAGGCGGAAACTCTGAAAACCGCAACCTCGAGGAGGAGCTTCATTCTCGAAGGCGGGGCTAGGTCCATTCAGGCATTTTGCACAGCTAAATGGTTTCCATGGGAGATGAAAGGATTTCTCAAACATGCATGAAAGAATCAAAGCAACACTCCATGTACGTTTTTGATGAAGGAATAATATTATATGACGACATAAAACTCAAATTAGTCGATGCCCTCCTGCCACTGCAGTTTTATCCGTTTCAAAACAGGCCATAGAAGTGCTACTGGACAACGGAGAGCTTTTTAGTTTAGTTGGCGATATATGGAAAAGTTAAAGGTTGTGACTGTTTTTGCGAGGAACTCCATGTAACGCATGTTTACCTTGCGCTCTCTGAGTGAAGCATCATCCCTAAAGGTGACTTCCCTCGATGTCGAATCATCCTCCGAGTGGTCAGTGCTTGATGTTGCCTCTCCTCTCTCTTTGCGATAAAAGTAAAAGTTTGTTCCAAAAGAAAAGAAAAGGAACAAAGTTTCTGCCTAGTGAAGCAGCCGAGGCTGCAGCACATACCCTGAGCTTTGAGCAAATTGAGCTCTTTGACAATTAAGGCTGGAATAGCACAACAGCAATTGTTCAGGGCCCATTGTAATTCCGTTTTGTCAAACCGTACGCCTGTAGGTGATAGCCTTGCTGCTTTTGATTGCTCCCTTTCAGTCTGTTTCTTTTTTTTCCCCCCTCTCTCTCCCTTCTTCTTGTTCCTCTCTTTCATTTGCTTTTTTATTTCCTCGAGAATACTTCTTTTTTTTTTTTCATCTTTTTTTTATTCCAGCGGTATGAGACTGTGAACAGCTTGCGGGGCGGCGGCGCAGTAATTACCACGGTTATAGCAGGCGGAGCCGAGAAACGTAGCCTGGGGAGGAGAAAGGCCACTGTGCGGTGATGGCCCCCCAAAATTAATGGAAAATTGGAAATGAATCAATAGCTAATGAAAATGTGTGTTCACTCTATTACTGCGTTTATGACGGCTGTGGCCTCAGGCGGGGCGCTTTGTCACCTGACTGCGGAGAGCGTGGCGGCGCTCTCTCTCTCTCTCTGTCTCTTTTTCTCTCTCATCATATCCATCTCTTCTCATTTCTCTGGGATGCTTTCTGCATCACTGAGTCTCTTTTTTTTCTCCTCCCATTTCCTTATTTTAGTGTCTTTGTTTCATTCCAGCAACCAAATTAAATGAGGTTGGGGGTTGGGGGTGGGGGGGAGAGAAGCGTCATTTCATTTGTTGAGGGAACAAATGATCACTTGGCGGAGCGATGGCACGTCTCTCAGCTCCAAATTATTTCTTATTGTGCGGTAACAGTAACTGACTGTAATCGTTAATTTTCAGCCGGGTTGACAAAAGTAGTTTTGTTTTGGTTTTTTTCTTCTTTTTTCCATGAGCCATTTGTTTTATTAGCTAAATCCTTAAAGAAATGTATTTCTTTGGCGCAATGCAACAACAACAAGGCGACATGAAAGCATCCGAACAAAATGTGTTCACGGTATATCTTTCTAAAATGAAAGGATGCAACAAATGCACGATGAAAGACACAGCATCCATTGTAAAGATGTGTAAAGAAGAACCTTGGAGTATTTAGCAGCAGAGCCATCAAGCTGTTTAGCTTACCACACAGTGGTTTCCTATAGGACTTAGGTCAACGCAAGGACACGGCCATGGAAAAACATTAAAAAAATGTTTTTATTGTCTTAAAATGTCACACCAAATCAACCAAGTGTTTTCTGTTTAGGTTTTTTTTTTGCTGGGAAGCTCAATTTTGGTGTCATCTGAGCAAATCAGTGAGTTAAAAAATATCTGTTGATCTTTGCAAATTCCACAAATTAAAGTTTGTAGAAGTTGAACAGAAAAGGAAAGATCCTTCTCCTTCTCTTCTAAACAGCCAGTCGGGCTCTGGGTTGTGTCTAGTGGTCGTCACGGAGACAGGATGACCTCAAGATGCCGCTGTCTGCTGCTGTGACATTTGGAAATTTCTTTAACCTTTCCTGCTTAGCTCCCTTTTTTAACTTGCCAAAAGATAAAACTCACCGTTCAGCAAACACCTGTCAAAGGAAATCACCTGGGCTGAAGCAAGAAAAAACGCCAGTTTTAAACTGATTCATTACTCTTCTGAGTTTAGATACGGGTAACCATGGTCTTTTAGCTTTTTTCACATCTGATAGCTCAGTAAACTGCACTGTGTCAAACAAACCAAACCCGTTCACCCAGCCGCCTGTGGTGGCGCTGCACCAAGAACCACTGAAGGAAACAACATGAAAACTGACGAAGAAACTTAGCACGATTTCCTTCTTCGTGAAGTGTAAACACAAGTAGAGAGATGTCAGATTGTAGCGGTTGTAGGATTTGAGCCATTTCTTCCTCTGGTCCTGGACTTGTGTGTTTGTTTTGGTGGTATTTACCCAGAATCCCCTGTGCTGCAGCCCACATCCTACTTGTGGAGCAGGCTCCAGTCCAGTCGTCATTCACAAATATATTCGAACCACATCAGAGTTCACTACAGTCGAACCCGGACCTCGGTTTTTAGGTGGATCAGAGATCAATTTATCGCGGAATAAGCTGTTCCACATGGCAGCTGAATTACCGCGAGAACGATAAGACAAAGAGTTTTCCACTGCCTACTGAAACCTCTTGGTGACTGTGATATGTTTGAGTCTGAACACTCAGGGAAGTAAAGCAGAACAAATACATGAAGTCATGCTAAAAAGTGCTGACGTTGCACATTAAATGCACACATGTTGGGGGGGGGGGGTCTCTGCTTGGCCCACCTCTCTTAGACAACTAAAAACATCTTTCTTCCAAAAAAAAAACCAAAAACCTTGAGAATACGAGAGGAAGAGGTGGAGATTTGCTGCAAAAAAACGAAGGCTGTTTGTTTCGGTCTGAAACCTTTTCTCTGGAGGGGGGGAGCTCATTGGTTCATCTTCATACGGCAGGAAAAAAAACAACCTCCTGTTGCAACAAATTCAGCCCAGGTATAGTTTATTTCTCTACCCCCTCCTTGTTTTACCTCGTGAGTTTTGTTTTGTTCTGTTTTACCTTTTTCTTTTTTTCTGCATTAACGTCTGACTTTCTCCCTGCAGAGTTTGTGAAACTTTTTGAAGTCTTTTTTACTTTTCATATCAAGCTAAAGATATTGTTTTCCTCAGACATCCAACGTTTTCCGACTTCAGAACAACTCGGATCACACTGCGACGTTGCTTGGAATGCGTCTGGGGTTGTTTTCGCTATATTTTTGGCCTAAACAACACCGATGCCTGAGCTTGAAAGACTACAACCTCACTACCTCAGTGGAAAACTCTTATTTCTGAAATATTGGGAAAGTTCTAATGTAGACATGAGAAGACCTAACATGTCACCCTACACAACGTCGTGGTAAAAGAAAGGCAAATATACCATACTATTACGTTTGACATTTTAACCGTTTTGAGGGGGAATCTGCTGCGAGAAAGACGCGGCATACCTCGCTTCATCGGACAGTGAGACTCATCCAGTAAAGAGGAAGAGATGTGAGACTTTTTTGCCACTTCTCCAGGTTCAAATTCAGAGTTCATCGCACATTAGCTGCTTTGCTCCCCCAGGATTCACAGATCATTTCTCGTCCCTGACGTGGTACATGCGGCGCTGCTGTGGGGCGGCTGACGGCGCGCAACATCGCCACTGTATGTGTTTGTTTGCTTATTTGTATTGGAAGGGGGCATCAAGCCTCCAGCCTTCAGCACCTCCTGCAGACTCCCGGCCCCTCGGGGCCCCGTCTTTCAACTCAGCCACCTCTTTGTGTTGCGGCTCTGCGGGAAGCTGAGGAAACACGCTTAACTGCATGCTCACCAGGCTGCGCAAGTCTACCAAGGTAGCAGACCTTGAAAAAGAAAATAAGACAATCAGCAGACTATGCCGTTGCCCTGTAGCTTTTACGATTAAACTTCTCTGCAGCCGAACATTGGATCATCAGGATCTCCTGTCGGATGATTCGTTCTGTGCACAGGAAATGAAAGAATAACGTTAGATCCAGCTCACTTGCACAAACCTCTTTAGTCTTCACATTTTCATTTAAGTTTTTTAACCAATTTTTCAAAAAAAAAAAGGGGGCTATAATTTTACCCTCATGCAGTTCTACAGCTCTCTTTTTATGCTGTCTGAGTTTAGTAGTCCTCTTTTCTTGTGTAGTACACCAGTTTCTCTTGCACTTCAATGGAAGTTACCCAACCTCAGGTACATCTGAAACCAGAAATGTACATACGCCATATAAAAAGACACTTGCCTTGATGCACATTCATCTCCGGGACACAGAACCCGTCTCCTTACTGAGCTCCATGACGGCTGGACATCTTGTTTGTACTCGCGTCTGTACGGATGAACGAGGCACATGAACCCAATTTAAGTCCTCAGTTCTGTGATTGTTTCTGTTAATGGAGAGTTGGAGCTGTTTTCTTGCTGTCAAGTCGACTACGTAGTATGTAAAGGGTTTTGTGTGGGACCGCACTGCGTGTAGATGACTTCCTTGATTTGGATAACTGCTTGGGTCGTTTTGATTATCTGCACAAACAGCTGTAAGCATTTCACTTCTCCTCTTATTAGAATCAGTTCTTTCTCTGTTAGTAGCTAATAAGAATCTAATCATCTTGTCATGCGTCATATTTCTTTTTAAAGTCCAGTATATGGACCCCAGGAAAGCCTGATTAGATCAGGGGTTCCTCCATACTTTTTTGTCTACAGGTCTCACTTTTCCACACTTGTGGTCCATTTTAAAACAATAAATACAGAACTTCACTAACCATATTTCTACATGGAATCTATTAAAAAAAACTAGAGTTAGATGAATGAATAGACTGGAATGTAAACAGATGAAACATTCAACATATACAGCAGTTTTGATTTTTTTTCTTGGACGTATGACGCACCTTCTGGTATTTCCATGTGAAAAGCGTAAATAAATAAATGTTACCTTCACAACGCAACAGAGAATCAAGCCTGGTCAATAAAATGGTTGATATTTGGAAATTCTGCACTTAGAAAATCCACAAATCAAATCTCAAGGCTTTTCCTGACTTTGTATGACCGCTCACCGTCAGACCACGTCTTTAGCTTTGCAAGAACGCTGCAGTTCCCAGGGTGGGGGTGGCAGGTCTGTGAAAGGGGCCGTTAAATCTAGAAATTTACCCAGGATAATGGTAGCTCTGGGGTCAAGAATTATGGGAAATGAACAGTTCGCTAATGTTCCTGGAGAGAAGCGGGACGACGAGGAGGAGGAAGGAGAGAAGAGGAAGGCCCTCTCTGCCTTATCACACCACAGAAAACCTGCAATCATCCTCAGAGGCAGATTAGTGGCCGGACCAATGAGCCTACCAATACCCTTCAACAGCCGAGCAGGTGACCTTCCATACCAAGTGCAGCACATTAATCCAGTCTGTTAACAAATAAGCAGCCTGGCTAATAGAGCTCTGCCAGAGGCTAATGCCTGTTTCTGCTTCCGGAGCTACAGAGGGGGACCGGAGATCCAATGAGGCGAGCAGAGGAGAGCAGAGGAGGCGAAAGCGTAGCAAACTGCCCATCTTAGATGGCCCTGAACGGCTGGCGAGGCGTCGTCAGCAAATATCCTGCCGTTTTCCAGGAGTTCCGACCCGGCTTGTTGTCAGTCACACACAACATTAAGCGAGCGGCCAGTGATGTGTTTGGAAAGAGACCAAAAGGCTTTGCGGCGATTACGTCACCCGAAAGTAATTCGAATGGTTCCCGTAGGTGTGCAGGTTTGACGAAGGCTCTCCATGCTCACACGATACGTTTCCCAGATCAAATGTACTTGTGCTGCATGTGCAATTGATGAAAAATACTCTTTAAACTAGAATATTACTGAGAAGGTAATAATGATGTAATAAAAACGTGTTCACATAGCACTCTGCTGAACATCTGCAACATGGATACTTCTCTTATTAACTTTATCTTGCCCACGTTTTTGTATTTGAGCTCCGTTCATAGAGTTAATAGTGAATAGTTGATTTGTCTCTGTACTTCTACTGGGTCCCCTTCCCCCCCCACCTCTGCCTGCCTTCGGTCCAGGGGCGGTCACGCTCCCTAATGGACCGGCTGACATGCGTTCAGCAGTAATGATCACCTTAAGGGATTTCTCCTCTGTTTGTCTGAATGACCGAGGCCCGTGTGGACAAATCAATAACCAGCCCGCCGCCGTCTCCCCGGCGACCGTTCTCATCTGAAATTTCCTCCGTCGTTTTGGGCGAACGCTTCCGGCTCAGGGCCGCTATTCCCTCCAGCTTTGATTCCTCGCCGCAACTAACCGTCTGAACTGACAGCAGCTTCCTTGGGTTCTTAATTTATTTATTTTTTTTATCTATAAAGCATCTAAAGAATCCAGCTAAACGCTGCATTGAAGAGAGCAAAATACACAAAAACAAAACAAAGCAAAGCA
This sequence comes from Xiphophorus hellerii, assembly GCF_003331165.1. Lineage (NCBI taxonomy): Eukaryota > Metazoa > Chordata > Actinopteri > Cyprinodontiformes > Poeciliidae > Xiphophorus > Xiphophorus hellerii. The sequence goes on from NC_045692.1 coordinate 6,389,921, forward strand.
GCGCGGTACAGACTCACAATACCATTCCTGCCTCGGGCAGGTTTTTGTCTCATGCAGCAATATTCCTCTTTTAATCACTTCAGCTCAATAGTAATGGTGTTTGAATTCCTTTTGATCGTTTCCAAAGGCGGTTTAAGTTCATTTGTTGAAAGTGCTGTTGGATTCGATTACTGTAAACCTCTTTAGCAAAGACCGAGACCAAAAACCGAATGCTGCAGCCATTGTGCTTCTCAGAGCAACTGTGAAAATCAAATTATTGTGAATATTTTAATTGCGCAGAGCAATAAATTCACCGTCAATGGAAGCAATTTTAGAGCCAAACGGAAAAAAAACTCCACCTTGGGAACGTCTGGCCAAACGTTTTGAGCCATTAGCTTGCCGCTGGTCATTGATTGGTAATTTCTTCAGGGTTAAAGCGGGGTGGTTAACAGGCGTCTCTTAAATCCCCTTGTCTTCATCAAGCCTTATTCCCTTCCTAATGAGGTTTATTAGATTACAACTCTACCTCACACGTTTAACAAAAAAGATTAAATTGCCAAGGCTCTGCTGGGAGCATGTGTTTTTTTTTCTTTTCTTTTCTTTCCTTTTTTTCTTTCTATAGTACTCCAGGAATGAGTGAAAGTTGGGGAAACGTGAAGCGCTAAGCAGGAATAAGTCATTGGACATGCCGAGTCGGGCCCCGGAGGTGCGCGGGGCGCTCGAAGAGGCGCGTGATGCCTGTCGGAAAAGGCTCCTAAATGGAAGTGACGTGACAGCGCTAATGAGACGGCCTCGCATTACGCGCGACTCCTGCCTGGGGAGCACATTACAGCTGACTTAATGAGAGGAGATATGGTACACAGACGCTTTTGTAGCTGAGCGATGAGAGCAGCGGCCGCGCCGCCGAGGAACAAGCTACCACCGCGAGCGAGCGCTTTGTTAAAGAGGCTGACAGGTCAAGCTACAGGAAGTGCCGCGGATAAATGCTTCACACGTCTGTGAGGCTGTGGCTCAGAGTGTTGGGCTACATTAGACTCTGCTAGAGCAACAAGAATAAATCCTTCTCTTATTTGTAGTTAGCATGGGTTTTCCTGTAACGTTAAGCTGTTTTAGTAACGCGTCCATGGTGTGATTGACAGCATTACGACCCTCCTCCTGGTTCTGATTGGTCGTTTTTGATCGGGAGCGTTTCTTCAGACGGCAATAGTAGCTCAAGGAGGAGGAGAAAGGGATTCATTTTTTTCACATATTATCTGTGTCATATCATACTGTCACGTTCTTTACATGGAGATCATGTAAAGAACTTATTTTTAAAAAATAAAAGTTACATACTGCAGCTTCGAATAAAGTAGCTTGGATAAATATACGAGAACATTGCAGTTCTTTTTCAAAGTATGTGATAATATAGCTTCTAACTAACTTTAGCATTCACAACAAACTACGCTAGCTGCAACATACCAGGGACAAGACTCAATCACACTAACTTTTGGTTGACAACACTAAGACCCGCCCCCTGTTGTTTCTAGCACTGAGAGATTCAGAAAGTGCTTGATTTTTTTTTTTTCTTCACAGATTACCTGTCTCATGCCATGCTGTCAGAATATAGTGACAGTTTCAACAAATGTGTAATTAAAATATTTTTTGGCAAAAGTTAAAATTCCCTCTAGGGCCATACCTTTTTAGAAAGAGATTGCGAAATAGTTTTTGTAAAAAAAACCCAATGAGATTGCCCACATTTTCCTCACTTCCTTTTCAGAAACCATGGGAACCCCCGCACCACTTTCCTTGGCCTCTAGGCTATAACTCTCCTAAGTCTGTACCAAGTGTGAACGTACAGTAAAGCTGAAAATTATTCATGCCCCTGGCAGATGTAGATTTCAAATTGTTTTCACTCTACCTGAGAAGCTCGTGAGACAGCAGGGCTCCCCCCAGGAAACTTCATCCCAGTGAATGCAGTGTTTTTAACCAATTGTCTGGATGACAAAGATCTGTCTGTGATCGACTGGTGGTGTGGTTCGTTTACATACACTATGAAGTTACAAGTGCAGACACAGAGTCAAGCGGGCGGTGGAACACGTACTGAGCGAACGCGTGTGTGAGGTGTAAACGCACACGCCGCATATTATTCTTTGTTCACAAAGACATAAGCGGTTGCATCAGTCCACTGTGCGCTCAATGCGCAGCCTGCTGTAAAAGTTGAGCTTTTACAGGGTCACTTTGAGCAAACCAAACAAGTGGTGAGGATTTTGTCTGTAAAATTCTAAAATAAATAAAAGAAATTGTCCGTCTGTATCAATCGCTGGTGCTTGCAGGTCAAATCTACCTCTAGAACTGTGGTCTGACCACACAAAATCATTCAGAGGGCCTCAACTGACACGGCTAATTTAGAATATATATGTCTACAACATGTTTTATATTATGCTTAAAAAGAGACTTTACCGTTCTTCTCAACATACTTGGTCAATTCCAAGATCTCTGTGTTTAGGGGGAGAGTTTTATTTGTGGCTAACAAATTTGTGGCCGGTCCAGTGTGTGGACAACCTGCTCTGGTCGGCTAGCGGCTGAGTGATGGATCTCTGACAGCTATTGACTGGGAGAGGAGAGCGGTGGGGAGTAAATCGAGGGTCACGGGAAGGTGTGTGTCAGAGGAGGGAGGTTGCAATTGTCGGTCCGGCTCTCCACAAGACACAAGTCACACCTCATTAGGTGGTAGTGGAAAAGGCAGCTCAGTCTGCCGAGAAGGCAGCGTCTTCTAGCCACAAACACATACACACGCCAACACACGTACACACTCTCCTGCCCCAATTACCCATATCCTGTCCCTTGAGCTGACTGGCTGAGTTATGCTGACAGGCGCCCCTCTGAAAAAGTGAGGGGAGAAAGTCAAAAGAAAGGGATGGAAGGAAAGGGAGGAAGAAGTGATGGAAGGGTGAAAGTTGGGGGAGGAGAACAGAGGAGAGAGAATAGACAGAGAGGGGGACAGGGGGAAGCGCATCACGCGGCACCAGGCAGAATGAATCATGTCCGCCTGTCACCTGCCACACACTGTAAATGGATGGGCCTGCAATCTCACCATCAGCGCCTTATCTGGGCAACATGGGAAAAAAAAAAGTTAGCAAAAATGAGAGACAGTAGCAAAAAATAAATAAATATTGAGGAGTTTCATCCGCTGCAAACTCACCATAATTTGTTACATTTTGTAAAGACAAATATGACAGGAGGGAATTACTCTGCCACTATGGTAGCAGCCATTTGCAAATGCCATAAAACGCAGGTATAAATCTCCTCTGCGGATCCACTTAATCTCCGACTCGGGGCTCTTCGGCGGCAGCTGTCTCCATCAAAGCTTGTGTTTACAGCAAGTCTTGAGTTTGGAAAGTATTGTGGAGCAGTGATAGAATTGGCTGGTACAGCTCGGGGACTGATGTTTGCTTTTGATAGTGACAAACGGCTGCCATGGGCGCGAGATGATTTTGACGCGTCTGCTACTGGTTTGTACAGCTGGCTGCGTGGCTAGTTCTGGAAAAACTCAAGAAAAGTTTTGGTGACGAGCTGTACTTTGTAAATGAAAAAAATGTGTTTCCTTTTCAACAATAGCATAAATATTTTTAAGAAAATTCAGCATTTTGGCAAAAATGTTTGGCTGCAGTAAACTTCCAGGTTACACAATGTCGTAGAGGATCATAGGCGCACATCGTAGATGGTCCAGGCCTTGAAGTCCAGTTTTCTAGCAATTAAAGTGAGTTCTCTTCAAGCTAAATATTCGGATTGCATGCTAGATAATTAGCTTCAAGCTAAATATTTACTTAGCAACTTTGACATTTAGCTTCAAACTACATATTTAGCTTCAATTTAAAAATTCAGGTAGTTAGCAGGCTTGCTAACTATTGCTTGCTAGCTAATAGTTGTCTAGCTTGCTTGCTAATTATTGAGTTTAAAGCAAAATATTTAGCTAGCAGGTTAAATATTTAACTTGCTAACTAAATATTTAGCTTCAAGCCATAGCTACTTATGTGTGTGGAGAATTGTTGGTTGGACATTTAGCTGCTTTGGCATTTTGTACCTTTTTAAGGCCAATACATTTCTCTCCCAGGGTTGATAGTCTCGCAACCCAACATTTTGTCTTATGTAGAATTTATTAGTCAAAAAAAATTATGTGGAATTGGCTCAAACAATAGAGTGCAAATATTGTCATTTAATTTTATCTTTAAAAAAGTTTAAAATTCCCCAGAAGCAACAAAATCTGTTCTTGATCATTTCTAAGTTATCAAGCATGGTTGTTTCATACCCAACGTCTTTGTGTGCAGAGAAGTTGGAGTCAATTAGTGTTAGTCATCATGTTAAAGTAATTTAAAAATGATAGCAGTTTTCTGCTGCAAGGAATTTATGGTTGGTTTAAATGTTTTTGGTCTGATCAGAATTTCAGTTCTGTAATATTTTGTGATAATATTTTTGCGGTTCAGAAAAACATAAATGGGGAAAAAAAACATGATGCAATGTTTTTAGGAAACAGTCAAATTCAACAAAATAAAATTGAACAGTTTGCAAGATTTGAACATTTTAAGACCATTTAATTCCTAGCGTGAGAGACGACCACCTTTATTAAGCAATTCTGTCAACACAACACATCAAGAAGAGACGCTAAAAACTACAAAACAAGCCTCAACTTCTCATCACAACTTTTTTTGCTTTCACCAGACAAAAATACATTAACTACATCTGGATTAATCAGACAGTGCTCACTTTGACGAGGTATATAGCGGCATTTTGATAATGGAAGATCTCGTGGCACATTGTTCGCCAACCAGTTGCAGCCTCACAGAACAGCTTTTACGAAGGAACAGAAGCACTTTCTCGCATAAAAGGTGAATGTGACATTTGCTGAAGGAAATAAAAACTGCCAGAATGAAGGCACTTTTTATCTCTCTCTCTCTCAATGGCTTTAATTTGTGCCTTCTTGTCATTTAGGCAGGAACCATTTTATGCAAAACGAGTACTACTTCGATAACTTAAATTCTTGTTTTTGAACAAAGACAACTTAAAACTCAACTTGATTAAGTACAGATAAAATTGTAAGGAGGAAACTTGCCCAAACTCGACACATAATGGGAATTTTTTTTTTTTTTGGAAGTTCCTGGGTTGTGTTTGGTTAACAAGTTGCTGTTTTCTTTCATCGATGTCAACCCGTTAGCTGTCTGCTAGCATTTCTTTTCCTCGCTGCTTCTAGACAAATGAAATGTGTAATGTATCTTCAATTTGAGGCATTAACAACAGCAATGAGAGATGATCACACAATGAGCAGCATTATTAGTGCCTCAGACGGTGAGTGATGAGTCCAGTCTCTGCCTTAATTTATGCGTCGCCACTTTGTCTTGTCACCGCTGTTCAGCTCGAAGGATTTTCCTCCCAGCTCAAGGAAGGCAGGTTAGAGCGAGGGAGTTGGGTAGGATGGTGGGGTGGAGAGGAGAAGAAAAAAAAAGAAATAAAACTGGAAATGTGACTGTAATGCAGCTTGCGAGTGCAAGCGTGGATTTTCTCCTTCCTCTCTGACCAAATCCCACCATTTCAGGAGATTAACCCCGGCATGCGATAAATGTTCGACTTCTTCTTCCCCTCCAATTTCCTTGGAGCTAGAAACTCCAGAAGCCAGCGCGGCATGTAAGATAAAAAATGATCACCTAATTCACTCAAGCACAAAATACAATTCTGGAGAGACGAGGGAGGGGGGGGAGCAGCAAAAGAGGGAAAAAGGGGGTGCACAACCTCATCCGCCCGTTCAGAAAATTTCCTCCATCAATTATTATTAAATGAAGCACTTATTCAGAGGGACCTGTGCATGGCAAATAGGTCGTGACTCTATGATTGTCTGTGGAAATTCTTCTTTTTCTCTTATCCTGTGGGATTAATCGTATTGTTCGTCTCTCGCCACGAGCCTCGGTGCACCTCGCGAGGCAGCTGCACTGAAATGCCGTTGATTGCTGAAGGTGCCCTCTGCTGCTACCATGCCATTTAAATGGAGTTGTTAATAAAAATGTAGCGATGATTGCCTTTCAGTCGTCACCCCCAATTTCTGCTTTGGCAGATGGCTGCTACAGGACAAATTCAGGATTTGGGCTAACCTTTAAGCTACACTCAAAAGTTAAAAGTTAAAGAGAATCGCTGCTCTTTCTCTGATTGTACTTCCTTGCTCTAAATTAAAATTACCACTAAGCGAGAAACGAAAGTGGACGTTAATGTCGCCTCTCAACTTCTAAGCATTTGCTTAAATCACCTAAGTTTAAAAAAATGGACCTGAAACGAACGATCTGTTTTATAAGAAGTGGAACTGGACTGATATTAGCAAGTTGCTAGCTAGAGAGCCACTGGTTTTGTTCCAGCTGTTGGCATTTGGGATGCCCACCTTTTCAGAAGTTTTCTTTTTATATTTTGATAAAAGTTAATGAAATGTGTCTATGTGAGTCTTGTGAATAATGTCAGGAAGTTACTCAGGGTTATTGTGGTTTGATAAAGTGGTTGTAAAGGTGGTTAAAAGGCCTATAATAGAGTTCTGAGATCTTCTTTGTTCCTGCTTCAATCAGCTTTTTGCAACTTAACAAGCCACATGAGTTAGCTAGTCCAGGTAAGCTATTAATCGCTCACAAGCTCTTAATAGAACCCCCCTTTAGACCTACACTTATTGGTCAATCAACCGATATAAAACAGATAACTTAACATTGACTACCACTGGTATGAAATTGCAATACTCTTTATGTATTGTGCAGTAAAATAAAAAAACCTCCTGCAAATTAAGATATGCTGCTACTTTTGAAAAACTTTACTTAGTCTGCTGTCAATCTTAATTTAAAGATATATAACGTATGGAGCGTCTCTTCTATCTTTTTTGTCAAAAAGTGAATTAGTACCATGTCTGTGTGGACAAGCAAAGATGGCGATTGAGTTACACTGTTTTTTGGGGGTTGGGGGAGCACAAAAACCATTGGAGACAGAAGCAAAGACATATTTAGATTAAAAAGAAACTGAAAGTGAAACGACAAGACTTCAACAAATAGATGAAGAACAATTGCACAGAGATAATTTGCTGAGTTTCTGAGCAGAAATTAAAAAGTACAAAAGCCCGAGACGCCAAACAAGACTTTAAGGATTATTTTTATTCGAGTTTCTTGCAAGAAAAGAGAGAAATACCGTCCGTCTGATGAACAAACTTTTAGAAATTTATTCAACACTTAACATGTAAAGCAGAGAAGTATTCTTGTAAATGTCTCTATGGAAAGCATATGCTTCTCATATTTACTTGACCTGATTGTTCCCGCTTGAACAGTTTGCTGCTACGGGAATCACAGCGATTCAAAGATCCCAGTTGTTGGATTTCCAGCTCATCCTTGTTTGTAGCAAACGTACCAACTGTCCCACACTGCTAGAAGTCATCCTCCACTCTTCATCCAAAATGTGCTGGAGCAGCTTTCTACATCCAGATGTCATCCCAGATATTTTTGGCAGCCAAAAGTCTGCCTCTTATGAAGTTTAAACAAAAGAATACTTATATTTTCTAATTTTATAGAAGTGATCGGGGTGCACTGCGATGACGATCGGTGTTGAAGACCAAAGTCACCATGTCCTTCCTCTGGTTTATGTTTGGCCATATTTTTCCTCCTACTCCGCTGATTAATGTTTGTGGACGTATTTGGGTCTAAGTTCGCTACTAACCAACCCTCACCACCAAACAGGCTTCGCTTTGATACTTTCACTTAATGAGCCCATCAGTGATACTGCCACCGCCGGCTATAGAAGAGGTGAGCAATAGTCAGTGGACGGATCATGACGATGAATACAACAGTAAGGTCAAGATAAGTTAAGATTTCCTGCTAAAGCAGACGCTCAAATGCCACAGGTACCGCCAGACATCCAGTGGGCAGAATGATGTGAATATATTAACAGGGAGGTGCTGGTGGTGGTGGTGTTGATGGGGGCAGTAAAGACTCCATCTCGCTGGCAGAGCTTGCTTTTGTGTTGTACATATGCCACAGCTGTGCCAGCCTGCATCCGTGTGATAAAACGAGAGAAAAATTAGGCACACTAGGCCAGACACCAACGTATTCATTAGTGAGGAATGACTGGTTGAAATGTCAGTGGGCCAGAAGGCCAGCACAACTGATGACCTCAATGCCTCCCTGAAAGGAGTCGGGCCCCAATCAAACTGCATTGTTAGTGTCCACACATAAACCGGCTATGTTAGTTGACTAAGGCAAAGAAACGATGCACCGATCCGAGTATATAGGCCGACATCTTGTATGTACAATTCCGATAATTTATATTTAGCTAAATAAGTGAATAACTTATATTAGGGCTGGGCGATGTATAGTATCTCAGTTTTTTTTTTCTTGTTTTCTTTTCTTAACAAGAAATTATAAATAACTGAAATAAATGCCAGTTTTTGAAAATATTCTCTATCACCTCTTCTGTGAGTTGACCAGAACTTAAAGTCCAAATAAAGGTTTAAATCTCGTTTGTCAAACAACTAGTGAAACCCACGGGGGAAAAAATCGTTCCTTGCTTTTTCTCCGTGGGTTTCACCATTGAAAAACCAAGAAATATGAATAATTTATCAAATCAATTCATAAATTTTGTCTATATACATATAGTACTACCCTTTGATACTTGTAAAAACAACCACGCCACTGACATTGCTGCTCTGAAGGAAACAGTTGTTGCCCACAACCAGAGTTAACTCTGCTGTCTGTTCCCGGCTATTTCCTCATAAGTGGAAGATGTTCTTATGTTTATGAATTATATCTACATATCCTACTTATTTCTTGAGGTTGACCTGGATGATTCCCCAGGTCCCAGCAGGTGTCTGGCTGGAGTATCTTCTGATCATTCACAGCATGGATCCCGTTGCTAGAAAGTCTGTTTTAAGGTTGCGGAAAAAGTTAATTAACTGATCTGAAGACTTCTTCAAGTCTGAGATGAAGAGCTACTTTAGTTGGTTACTTTTTTTCTTTTTTTTTTTTTTTAGTTACATAGTAGTTCCAGGAAAAAGGCGGGGGGGGGAATGTTAGCAGGTGTGATGAATAACTCTAATGATCAAGTGTGTTCTGGGTCACTCCGGTTAAAAGCAGTGACGGAAAAGCAAAATGCGACATGGCAACAGCTTGTTCCTGTAGACAGAGCGGTGAATGTGTAAAAGCAGCACGTGCCCTTTTTTTTTTTTGTTAATACACCTAACAAAACACTCAGTCGCAGTCGGAACGCTAAAAGCCCTTCGTGAAAAGCCAGACAGTTTTTTTTTGTTTTTTTACCTGGTGACCGCCTGCCGCCGCTGTCGGCTCCTATCACGTTGCCGCCCGTGCCACGCTGTTCCTCAAATCCTCAAACCGCGCGAGGCTTTTCTCTCGCCACAGCCCTCCTCCCCATGTTGTTTTATTCATGGGGCTCAGGGTTCATTTGCCAAAGTCCTCTGTTGTAGATTTAAGAAGACAAATAGTGCAGCAAATCCGGCAGAACGGCGTTCGACTAAATGACATTTTGCTCTGCCGCCTGGCTAATCGTAAAGAAAACAGCGGCGGATGAGTGCTTAAAACCTCGTGTCTTCGGGCAGATATCGCGCGCGGCATCACGGAGGGATCCTTTGATGTGTTCGCTCGTCTTCCACAGGGCCCTCGCGGGGAACGCTTCTGCGCGCAAACGCACCCCCCCCCCCCCCCCCCCCCCACACACACACACCTACACACACGCACACAGGCGCACAGCCTGAGAGGTAGTTAATGGTAGGAAAGGCGTTAAACAACCCGCTCCTCTGTGTATTAGCAGGAGCGGATCCGTGGCAGAGACGCTGAGAAGGATCCCTCCGCCGCTTTAGTGCTGCCGTGTTCATAGCTCAGCGGGGGGATTACCTGCCGGGGCAAATGCAGGCACATTAGGCACGCACACACACCGCTTTGCAACATGCATGTACACACACACAACCCCAGCAGGGGGCAGGGAGGCCGTGGCAGGACGCCGAGGTCTGGGTTCTACAGAAAACAGAGGAGGGAAAAATCTCCAGACTGAATCTTTCTCATTGTCTAAAGGTTGTCCATCCATCATCCATTGTTCCTTTTTTCATTTGTCTGTTTGCTCCATCATTTCTTTATTCCCATGCTCTTTCCATCACTTTTTTCTTTTGTCTATCCTTTTTTGTTGAGTGCTTTCTTTCCTTCTGTTCATCTATTATTTATTTCTTCATCTCTTCATTTCTTCCATGCCCTTCCTTCCTATGTGTTCCTTCCTGTCTCCTGTCCTTCCTTTCTTATTTCCTTCCTTCCTCTCCTCTTTCTTTCCTTCAAATCCTTTTTCATTTCTTCTTTTAGTTCCTTCTTCTGTACTTCCTTCCTTTCTGTCCTCTTTACTTCTTCCCATGCTTCCTTCCTTCCTTCCTTCCTTCTATGCCATTGTCTTTGCTTCCATTATTTCTTTCTTCTGTCTTTCGTTCATACCTTTTGTCCTTTCTTCTGTCCTTTCTGTCGTCCTCGCTTTTTCTTCCTGTCTCTAGTCTTTGCAGTTTCCACGTTTGAACTCTGACCTCTTTCAAAGTATCTGAGATACATTCATCATTTAAAAAAAAAACTTTTTTATTCATCCAAATTGGGCTTAACGGTCTGAGACTAAGTCTGGGCTCAAAGTCTGGAATTTGACATGAACAATGTGGAGGAACCCTGATTGTGTGTAGCTCCAGGCTTTAGGCCATGAAAACATATTAGGGAAGAAGAAGCCTGCCAACAAACAAAACAACAATGGTTGAACGGAGGAGAGTGTGGGATGGCCCGCTTATCAGAAGTTGAGTCTTAAGTCTGCAGATTTAGCTCAGGGTACTGCTCCAACAAGCCATCTCAGGAAAAAAAAGAAAAAATGTTTTAGTCGTGCTCGGCCAATTAGTTGTTTTATATTGAGTCACATTTGAATAAATGCCACGCGCCTACTCTTTGCCGCATATTTAGCATTAAAAAGCAGATCGTGCACAAAAGAAGGGGCTTGGGAATATCATCTGAAAGCCTACCTGTGCCAACATTATGTGAGTGCTCCGAGGCACTGGCAGCCACACTTCATCCAGTCATACTTTTAAATAGATTAACGTGAACCGCAACAGAACGTATGGAGGTAAACATGTATTAAAAGTGCTCCAACATATCCTGGCAGACAGCTGCTCCGACTTTGGACTCGATAAAGCTCAGTGAACTAAAGCAGCAGGTGACCTGGCTTCCTGTATCACTACGTCCTGTGGAAAGTTTACACTGAGGTTGACCGCTTAATGGAGCTGTCCCTTACCAGTGGAAATATTTCTAAACAATCATCTTTTTTTTTTGGTTGTAAGCTGAATAAAAGTGTCTTTCAGCCAGCTGAGTGGCAATGCCCAGAAACAGAGGACTTCTACTTAGATTTCATACCAAACATATGAATGTTTCTAGAAGCATCTTTTCAGAGTGTTCACCTTTGTAGCAAAATGTTATGAGAAATAAAAAACTGAACAGGAACTATTTACTTAAATATGGAACGTGCCGGAAGGAAGGAGACAAAAAAAGGAAAAACTGGAAAAGGAAGGAAGGAAAGAGACAAAGTGGAAAACAAGAAAAGGAAGGAAGGAGATAAGAAGAAAAATGATGAAAAGGAAACAAGGAAGGCTCTAAAAATGAAAAATCAAAAAAGGAAAAGAAAAAGAAGGAAGGAAGAAGGCAAAAAGAAAGATAAAGAAAAGAAAGAGGGCTAGAGTGGTACCCTTTTGTACCACTATACAAAAGGGTTAAAAAAGGAAATGGAAGGAAGGCTACAAAAATGACAAAAGAAAAACATAGAAAGGAAAAGGAAGGAATGAAGGAACGGGGGCTGGTAGATAAAATGATTTTCACTGATGGAATGAGCTTTTGGCTATTTTATCTTTCCCTACATATTTAGATTTCCAGACTATGTAGGAACCCCGTTAACAGGTAAGGGAGGGGCAGCCGCATGTTGCTCCATACTGCGTACAGTCACTGAAAATTACAATCACTCTGCCATTTTCTCTCACATCTCATTAAAACAACTGAAAGCATCATGAAGGAACTCTTTAAACCAGTAGCGTTTCAAGCCTTGATCTGTGTACATGTCCCATCATGCCTCCTCTCTTTTGATACCATCACTAATACCACCAATCAGGAGCTGCCTTTCCCCCCCGCCCCCGTCTCCTCGGAAAGCTGTCAGTCTCGTCTCCGTGAGGGACGGCGCCAGGCGACCGTCTTCTCGGTCCACCTCTGCCTTCGCTGACAGAAGCCACTTTCTCTCCTCTCCTGCTGTTTGTCTGTGGGCGCTCCAAACTTAGCAGCATCATGACAGTCACGCATGAAGTGTCCAATAAAGAGCTACAACGCTGGGCAGGCTGACACTCACTGTCAGTAGCCAGCTGTTGGCGAGGCTGCGTCTCCGAATTTCCATTCACGTTCGTCTCACGCTTGTTTTGACAGCAACATCGACCGCTCGCATAAATCCCAAAGTCTTCTGGTTCCCCCGTCTCTCTGTCCGCCTGTCCATCCAGCTATGTGATCATCACGTCATTTAATGAGATCAGCACATCGAGGTTCATTGATAGCGCGCAGATATGTCGAGGTTTTAATTAAGCCCCGACCACTGGAAGGCTTGCCCTCGCCGGCGAATGCACAGGGCTTCACTAAATAATGACACATTTACATTTAACCGTCTAACCTATATCTAATTAGTCAGTTGGGTATTGTTTTTAAATGATGGCAGAAAGTTCAGCCGAAATGACTAACAGATGTATTGCAAATTATCATGCATTCTGAGCAGCTCATTAGGCCTCCGTTTGTTTTCGCAGTCGTCTGCCCGCTTTTTGTCGGCTCTCTAATTTGAACAAGTGAGCTTGTGTGAGCGGGCTGAGGGTCCGGGCTGGCAGTAGCTGAATGCCCCTCCTTGTTTCTCGGCTCCGTTTGGTGGCATCACCTCCAGCCAATTGAAATCAATGGGGGCCACGGGCAACCGCGGCTCTGTGTGGAGCAGATGGCAGAAGAATGGCCCCTTCCTCTTACCGCGGCACACTCGGACTCATACAAATGGGTCAGTTCTCGTCATTGGACGCATAATATCGCCACTCTGCTGGGGTTTGGTCAGGCAAATTAGCAAAGATGAGGTCTCAAGAAACATATTTCACTCAGATCTTCTGCTGGATGACTGCTCTGTGGATGAAAACTTGAAATGGTGATTAGATGGACATTGAAGGCTCCCACATTTGCAGTGGTTGTAGACAGTTTGTTTTCGTGAACTCCTTCCATACAGCAGCGCAGACCACCAGGGCTCAATGCATTGTTCGTTTTGCTTTTACGAAAAGGTCACAGAGATGGCGATGGTGTCCTTCCTGGACAGAGACGTTCCAATTTCCACCCAGGAGTTTTTGGGGCATTTTCCAAACTCATTATTTAGCAAAGAACCGTCCAAATGTATGCGGTTCTTCAGAGAACGTACACGTTCTGATAAAAACTATCTATGTCTCCTGCTGATGTGTCCAGATAGTGGAGGCGGACTAGGCGAAGTAAAATATCAACACTGATGTGTCCGATAGCATTTCCGCATACAACATGGCAACAAACTTCTGACCAATCGCATAACACTTTGCACACACCTCTGTCGAAGTAGTTCAACCTGAGCCTGGTGTTGAGAAGTGGAGAGAAATGGCTCTTTGCGATTAAGTGATGCAATTTTCATCACGTGGCGACATGTACGTCAGTGAGAGCCAATTTCAACATTTCAACATGTATTTTGACTGGGAAAATTTAATACATGAATAAGCTCATTGCAATAGAATGCTCTGAACCACTCCATTGCATCCCTGGCAGTAGGTGTGTGGCCGTTGTTATGCTTGAAGTTGAACCTCAGTCTCAAGTCTTTTTACAGTCTTTAGCTGATTTTCTTCCAAAACTGCCATTAATCTTCATGTCAACTCTGACCAGCAGGATGCTACAACCACATAGTTTATGTACAAGGTTAATTTCATGCCACACAATGTTCTGCATGTTGGCCAGAAAGCTCAATTTAGGTCTCATGTGACGAGAGCACCTCCTTCCACATTTACCAGACCTGGAGTACTTCATTTGAATTTCTTTGTTATAAATGATTGAATCCGTCTGTCGTTTGCTTTCCAGTTCCATCTACTCCAGTCTACCACATAAACTCACAACAAAGTACGTTGATGTTTGTGGTTGTACGTGTCAAACCCAAATCACAGAAACGTGAGCAGTGTGAGTTAGTGACCTTTAATCGTTCTTCTTTTAATGAATCATTAGGGAAATGTAATTGTACTTAGGAGCTGAAGAGTGATTCCCCTTGTGTGTAGGTGTGGAAGGTGTGCAGGCAGACTGAGGAGGCAATTAGTCGAGCATAATGTCTACAGAAGAGGGAAGGAAACTCATCAAACATATCCAGAGCTCAGTGCCAACGACGTTGCTCGTTGTTCCTACACCCATTTATTCTAAGATAATCACCTCAGAGTCTGTGTACATTAGACAGTAAACAACTTTGAAAAATAAGTAGCAGTACTCATCTGCTGTACTTACTGTGAGAGGAGGGGTGATATACCGTTTTAGCTGAAAACAGTGGGTGTCAGTGTACAGGCATCACACAGTTCTCTTCAAATAAGGTTGTTCAGGCCTTGCATCTGATTTGACTCCTGGTTTAATCTAATTCAATTCAAAGCAAGTCAGTTTGTAACAAAAGGGAACTTTTAAAAAGGAAAATTTTCAAATGTTCAGGATGAAATTAAATACAGAAACTCATTATTTTAGTTTATTAAGCCTTTGTGATTGTTCTAAAAGTAAAGTACTTCTGCAGCAAATTATACCTGTCTATATATTTTGGTAAATGCCCCAACTTGTACCTCATGCTTCTGCTTTTTGTAGTCATCAACAAGCTTCCTTGCTGTATACTTGATCACTTTTCTTGGCAAAATTTGCAAGGTTGATTTTAATTGGTCATTTTCCTGACACAAATTTGACTATTGAGCATAGTACAAACATCTTCTATATGACAGAGGTTGGATTTCTGGTAAAGCACAAGCTTTACCTTTGCATGTCATGTCTTGACATTTCAGGTATACCATAGAGAAGCTGGTTGCTTACATGTACAATGGCAGATTTGCACCACAGATGGGACATAATTTGCACACTATCAATGAACCTTGATGTGCTGATCTCATTAAATGATGGCGATGATCAATTAGCTGGATAGGCAGGCAGATGGAAAGACTGGCACCTGAAAACTTCTGAATTTATGTGAGTGGTCGGTGTTGCTGTCAAAACAAGAATGGAATTATTGTTTTGTTGGGACACACAGCTGTGTCCAAATTTCGACCAACTACCTTAATTTCAACCAAACATTAAGGTAGTATTTACGTTTTCCACTCTTTTTGCTCAGTGCATCAATACCATTGGCAACAAAACAGCCAAAAACATAATCCTTCCACCATAATCCTATACTTACCAACCAAAACAAGGATATTATGGAAGCTTAATGTTACCTACTTTAATAATTTTATTCCAAACCTGTGGAAAACCTGTGGTGCTAGCTATTACTTTGAGATAAAGTAATCACTAGTATTTGGAAGCAGTCCTTCGACACTAGGTACTAATTTTTTGGGACGAAAGTGGCTCACGAGGTAAGAGTTTGTCCTGTAATCTCTGGGTTATCGTTTCAAACCCACACACTGCCAATTTCAGTCGTACCCTTGGGTAAGACATTTCCCCTGCCTTGCCTGCTGCTGGTGGTGGTCAAAGGGCCCGGTGGCACTGGTGCATGGCACCAGTGCTTCTGGTAGCTGTGGCTACCATATTGCTCACCACCATCAGTGTGTGAATGTGCATGTGACATGGTGAATGACTGATGGTGATGTGAAGTGCTTTGCGGTCCTCTGGACAAAATAAAGGGTCACGTCTTCGCGACTGGTTGAGGTTACTCTCAGCCCTTAAGCCTAGAATGTTTCTGTAGTGTTCCCAAACAGCACAATCCACAAGCCCCTTTATTCTCATTGACTGATTATAAATAGATAAACCTGATTCAGAATTTTGAAGTCTAGAAATGAATTTTTCAGGGAAACAACTCATTTCTGCTTTGCTTTGTGAATCTCCAAGAATGTTGAATAAAGAATCAAGTTTATGCATGTCTGCTGCTGATTTATGGCTCTTCTATGGAGACTGGGAC
The DNA here is from genome assembly GCF_003331165.1 of Xiphophorus hellerii. Lineage (NCBI taxonomy): Eukaryota > Metazoa > Chordata > Actinopteri > Cyprinodontiformes > Poeciliidae > Xiphophorus > Xiphophorus hellerii. The sequence continues at coordinate 6,406,109 of NC_045692.1, forward strand.
TTAATAGCTTGACATGTGTGTTAGTATTAGCCACACTGTAGTTGGATGGATGGCTGTCAGCATGGCTGTAACACACTTTCGCCCTTATGTGTTCCACTCTGCTTTTTAATGCATGCTAGGGAGTCGTCTGTATCAGATTCTCTTCGGCTTTGATTCTAGTGCCTTTGTTTCGTCATTTGGTGTTTCTCTTTTTCAGTCTGTCTGTCTTTTTCTTACATATTGCCTCAGTTTTTCATTCAGTGTGTATCTCTATGCTCCCTTACTTAGCTCCTACTGCTTCCTCCGCCCTCGCTTGTGCAGTCGAATGTCTATCGGAGCAACATGTGGCAGGTGGTGAAAGGAAGAGACGAAAACCAGAGAAGAACAACTGACAAAAGCTTCCCTTGGGCATACTTGTATCTGAAAAAAAAATACTTTTATCTCCATGATTGAGTAACGTTAGCACAACTCCAAAGACGTTGCTTTTGTTGAGATGAATGCAGTTCATCCTTTCAGCGCAGATTTCTATGTCAACTGGTGTTTGTTTTGCACGTACGGCCTCGCCGTCAGTAATTATAGCACCGTGCCACGCTCCGACTTGGCCTGCCAATTAAGTCATGAGAGAGTTATGTACTTCTACGCAACATCTGTGTGGTGCAATGATCTATATATTTGTCTCTCAATAGTGACTCCAGGAGCTCCAGTTTCAATACAGAAATACACTGGCAAATATGTCAGAGGAATTCAGGACAATGGCATCGAATTCTCGCTTTCACAACATGCGGCGGAAAAATTGGCACTAGAATGTCAGGAAACGGAAACTATAAGTTTCTAACTTTACTGTAAGTATTTTGAATTTATATGTAAAATATTGGTGATCTTAAAGATCCTATTTGTCACAAGTAAAATGGTTCCATTTTGTTCATAACCCGTTTTGACTTGTAGACATTTTAATTGGACATGTCTGGCTGGTTTGTGGACTGTTGTACCTGAACTCCAGATTTCAGTGTTCTCTCTACTTTTATGATGTTCAAGTGGATATTACATATTCCTGTCTGTCCACTCATCTGTCCAGTAATTCTTCCCATCCATCCATTTGACCGTCCATCCATTTGACCGTCCATCCATGGACGATCAAAATCAATATCAAAGGAGATGGTAGTGGATAGACGGAGCAGTAAATGTTTTAACGCCACAAATCGTTGGCGTGGCTTTGGTAGTCCAGATATAAATCTATCTTCTTACCATCACAGAGAAATATTGACTTTATGTAGAAGTTTTGCAACAAGAAAAATCAACAAAAAAATGGTGATTACTTGTGATTACTTAACATGAAAATCCTTTTTTTTAAAGCAGGCACAATAGTTTCAATGACTTGCTTGAGAAATGTCAGTTTTCAATTTTAACCAGAAAATAGTGCTTGCCTGAATTTACTTATTCAGCTTTTTGCATTTGTTATGACAACTTTAAAAGTGACAGTAAGGAACGGGCGGAAATATTTCTGGCAATACATCTGTCACTACATCAGCTGCTCTACAATAAAAATGCTCTTAAACCTAACATTCATGGCATCGGCCACTTCTCCAGTGGTATTAGGTTTTACAATTGGACTTCTGAACAGAAAACCATATTTACTGTCAGTTAAAAAGTCATTTTGGCGAGGTAAAAACAAAACTCAACTTACTTCTTTCCAGAAGATTTTTCAAGCAAAATAGTCACTTTTGGAATAAAATGACTTAGGATATTATTTTAGTAAGATGACAATATATTGATATTTAGTGATGCAAGCATCATCAGTCTATCATTAACATAATAAATTACAGTAACTTTTGTCACAGTATTGATAAATTATACAATAAAGACTAATACATCCATCTCATACACCCTGTGCTGTAGCCAGAGGAAATTTTTCCAAAAGCACATGCTAGCACAGATGTGATCAACATCTGGTGAGAGATGGGGGATCTGTGTAGTGAACAAAAACAGAAGCCTGCAAGCTTTAAAATTTTCACTATTTCTCGTCTTTACACATGTGAAGCTTTTTTTTTAGCTTGTTTGGGTCGTGTTAAATGTTCCTGTGACAACAACTTCTTTTCTCCTTTGTTTTCCTTCCAAGTTTCTTCCCTCCTCCCCTCTCACTCGTCTCTAATTTTCATGTATGTATCCAGAATCCTTGATTGAAGTCCAAATGATTCAAACATGACTTGCTCTGGGGGAGGTTAGATTAAGTTGCCAGTGTAATTTTGGCAGGTCAAAAAGCGCCCTCAACGTGGCTCGAGAAAATGTTCAAATTGAATATTACCTCGCTGTATTCTTCATCTTTTGGTGCTTCTTTTTTTAAGACTCATTATTTTTTTGTTTTTTTTGTCCAACAAAAAATAGACATTTGTAGAACATAATCAAAAGTATAAGAAAAAAAATCTTTGGGCTGACGATTCTCAAACCCTTACGTCCGTCATGTTGGGGTTTTGCATAGTTGTACCAGTTCAGTTAGAAGGCAGCCATTTTGATTCACAGCAAGGATGTCCATTTCTCTTTTTTTATAATTTTCTTCCAATTTTTCCATCCTTTGTTTTATTTTCAGCGACTCGTTTTCCCAACCACTTCTTTGTGATGGCTTTCTTCACAGCCACCATCAGTATTTTAAATATTCACAGTGGCTTGCAAAAGTATTCATACCCCTTGAACTTTCCCATATTTTGTCACATTAGAACCACAAACATAAATATGTTTCATCGGACTTTTAACACAAAGTGGTGCACAATTGTGAAGTAGAAAGAGGAAAATATACATAATTCAAACAATGTTTTACAAATAAAATAAAAAAGTTAGTAAAGAGAATATTGTTGAGCAAACAGCATCATGAAGCTCAAGGAACACAGCAGACATGTCAGGGATAAAGTTATGGAAAAGTTTGAAGCAAGATTAGGCTTTATAAACATTTCCCAATCAATCTCAGAGATATCCAATTGTATCTCTTCTTAGGGGGCATTTTTCCTCTATAATCCATAGTTAAGTTATGAGAGGTACAACAATCTCTACATTTGACAAAGTAGGGAAATTACCTCGCTCTTTAACTAGCATATCTCTGTAAGGTAAATCTCATTATTTCACAAACGGGAGCATTGTTTGCTACGAGCACATAGGCCTAAACCTAGCCTGAAAATGATGTTTGGCTGCTCTCTGGCATTATCCATGTGCAAAACGTTGATAAGGAAAACATGCATTAGGATGGCAGCTCACAAGGTGATGATAACCTATGCCAATCCTAATAGACTGTCAGAAATCTTGATTAAAATCTCCCGCCTTTTGCTCGCCCTATGAAGCCAATCAGCCTGGCTGAGGTTTCCTAACATCTCCTCTCCCCTCCTTCCTGCTGCTTTGTGGGAGCTTGGTATGATGAGCCAAGTAAATCCTTTAAGGGTGTGGGTGTTTGTTGAAGGGGTGGCCATAAAAAATCACTACCACCATATGGCTTCAAAGACGTTGGAGCTACGGGATTATCATAATCAGAATCACTTAAGTGTGTGTGATTTCTTTTGGCATAACCTTAAGATGTCAAAGCTTTGGTTTTAGCACTTGTCATTGTGAAATATATAGTTAAATGAGTTGACCGTCATTAATCATGTCCAACCAGTGAATCGTTATTAGATGATTAATACCATGCTGCATCCCTTTAGCTCAATCTGAACAGAAAAAAACATATCTAATGTGATATTTTTCACTGTTTCTGCCTATTATTGTGCAGAAATTGTGTGTATAGTGTGAAAATAAAGGTTAATTGTTTATTTGAAATTATGGGATGCTATTGTACAAAACAAGAGCATTATGACATGATGACAACTCTAACTCACAAATATTCAGAAGTTTATTAGTAATAGCCCCTTCACATTACAACATATTTACCTTGTTTTTTTGTGGCATAGGTACATCCTCTGTGGCAAATACAGCATTTTTTTTCAACACATCTGATACTATAGCAAGATTTTCGCTGAGTTAATGTGAATTTTTGGGGGGAAATGTCTAGATATTTATACAGCATTCAATTTTAGATATTTTGCACATGCAGTGCAGGAAGCTGGACAACATTATCTATATTTTAGGGTTAATTGCGTTTAAATAGCAACTTTTAAGCTATGAAGATGGCTTGTTTAGCCAAGCTTAGCCTAACTTAGAACAGACAAACTAATAGACATGATGTAAATGTCTCTTGTTTTAGTAATAAAGAAAGCAGTTAGGAATAGAAATAACTTTGGTTTGGCTAAGTTAAATTTCGCCACTGTGTTTACCTCTTAAGCTAACGTTTTTGTCTTGGTTTATTGTTATTGTTCTGCTGCACTGTCAACTCGCAGGAGCTCCAACCGAATTTTGTGATGAAGCATCTGAAATAAATAAAAAAATGTTCTGAACACTGAAACACTAAAAGATTTGTCGGCTGTGTGGAATATTACTGAACATCCTGCCCTTTTGATATAAAGTTAAAGGCTAGCCCCATTTTCTCTTAAAGTTGCCTGTAGGAGCTCAAACTCGGTTGCTTCATAATTAATATGCCTGAAAGAACTTCATGTACTGAATGCATTGCAAGTTGCACTCTTTTGGTTGGATTGTTCCCATTTATGAGCTAATACATTGTTTTTATAGCATAGCAACACCGTCTCATACATTTTTTTTTTTTGATGCTGTCAGTGATATCAGCTTTTCTTTTCTCACCCACGCTGCTGACTTTGCTGTTGGTCCTGGGAAGCAGGTAAGATTGTACTGAATGTGAAGGCGTGTGTGCGTGTGCATGCCTGTGTATTTCCTGCATGTGTGTCTGTGTTTTGTAGTGGTGTGTGTGGCAGGGACGGGCTTAGCTGAGATGAGCCAAGCCAGGTCACATGATCTCTGTGGTGTTGCTGATATTGCTCTGGCAGTATGGTGGTAGGGGGCTTACCGGGGGCAACGATGAAAGTGGACGAATTAAGACACACACGCCGTCGTGTCTTCATGACTTGTGGGGACTTTACACTGACTGTCCTTCATTTTCTATGGCGAAGCACTTACCCTACCTACCCCTAACCATCACATACCTAATCCTAAACCTAAACGTCACACACCTATCCCCTAACCCAAAAACAGCATTTCCAGAAAATGTCCCCACAAGGAGCAATGGTCCCCACAACCCCACATTGTAGACAGAAGTACGTCCCCACCAGGATAAAAAAAACCTGGTTCGTGAACCCCCGCACGCACACCCACACGCCCACACACCCCTGCACACCTCATAACAGAGACCGACCAACACCAACTTTACACCATCATCCTCAACTGGTCGATTCCTCAGGAACAAACCCAGAAATGAAAAAGAAATAAATCTATTCAAGGATTTCTATGGCTAACCAAGAGACAACAGAAATCACAATAACGCAGGGGTGTCAAACTCGGGGTCATTAGCAAGGCTCTGGAGAACTGATCTACACAAGGAGGAGGTAATTAAGCCATTTCATTCCAGTGTTTTGTAGCTGTGGCACAACTAAAAACCGCAGGACAGCGACCCTTGAGGGCTGGAGTTTGACAGCTGTGCAATAACGTATAGAAATATAACAGCAGGAAGCTCATTGATAAACCAAAGAAAAAGTCATTTTTATAAAACGGTGCAATGCTTTTCTGCTTGGCTGCCTTCTTTGGTTTTATTGATCTTGAAACAAGGTAGAAGTGGCTAATGGTTCTGAATGAAGACAGTATTTAATTTTTATGAGGCAGATTTTACACACTGCGTTTGTCTTCATGGTGCATTTAGATAATACAGAGCGTGCCCAGATGTGCACCTATTAGACACAAACTCATCGCCGCGATTGTTCTGCTAACCGCCTCATTCCTCTTTTTTCAAAAAAAGTAGTTGGACATACGCAAAAACCCAGCAGCAGTACTGTCCAAACTATTGTGAAAACCAGTTAATGATTGTACTGTTTCTTCTAGGCTGATAGAGTCTATACATTTATAATGAGATCCACCCCCTGTCAACTCAAACTAATTTGGTTCACAATAAATAAATGAAAAAGTACATTAATTATTAGCACATTAATGGAAGCTCCTAACGGAAAAGACACACATGGTTAAAAAAAATATAAATATGTAACTAATAGGTAAGAGATGTGTCTACAGTAAGTCGCCTGAAAAACTGAAAACTGCTTTTAGGCCTTAACAAAAACGCCATAGCAACTCTACCAGACTTTACAGCAGATAAACACCTGATATTACTAAGTGCCACGTAAAAGGCAAAAAAAAAAAAAGAAACGTAAAATAACTTTTATAAATATAAACACATTTCATACAACACAGTGCAAATAAAATGAAATAAGATATAGAGAATATGAATCAAATATGGAAGTAGATTGTTGGTAGCAGTGCAAATATACATGTGCCAGTTCTGTGTTGTAGCTGTTATGGATTCTGGAGGAATGGTCAAAAATGACCATGAACACATTCCTAAGTCCTGGGTGAAGTTACATTTTAAGGCTTGGGGAGCTGTAACATTATTTAGCGGCAAATTAAAAACGAACAAACTCTGAAATTAAAACTTAAATGTCACCAAAGTAGGAAAATCTTTGTTCCTGTTTTCTGAACAGTAAAGACATGATAACATTTTTCCCTATTATTTCTCAGTGTTTGTTGTGGTAACACTGTCTGAAGGTTGCACATTGAGAATGACTTTAATTAAGATTTTTTTTTTTTTTCCGCCTGGGGCTGCTTTCGCAAGCCGGTACACGGGCAGCTCTGGAGAGCCAGGTACAGATTGCAGTACAGACCACGGGTCACAATCACGTGATTAGAGGGAAACACTCTCACCATGGCGACCCTTTTGACTTAGCAGTCGAATTTATTCCAAGTCAGACAGAGAGGCGTGTCGAAACTAATTCATGAGCTGCCACCGGAGCTCCATTTTTTATTTTTTTTTTAGATAAAAGTGACCTTTAATTTGAAGAATGTGAAGCGGCTGCATTGTAGCCTTTCAGTGAAGTAAAAGAGTTGGGGTGGGGTAGAGACAGGTTCACAAAGAAAACTGAAAAATACCACTGCTCACATATTTATCGATTTATCCATTTGCTCTTGCTGTTACCGGAGCTTGACCACGTTGTTGCCTCACTTCCTGCCGGCGGTTCCTGGCTCGGATAAACGGATAAAACATTCACACCCTGCAGCTCCAGGTTGATGGAGTTCGTGATTGGCAGCTGGATCACAGTATTGATTGAATTCTCCGTCTCTTTGTCTTGCCGTACCTGCGTGTCACTCTCACACACTCATCCTTTCGCTCCCTCCCCCATCTGTGTGTTTGCGTTTTAAATTCAGGATTGTTATTACATGAAGGGGAGAGAAGGTTATTGCTTCGTTTTTGGGGCGGTGACTTCTGGTGGCCACCTTCAGAGGCACCCAGGTTTCCCTTTGCTTCGCGCTTCCTATGTGTCTGTAGGACCAATGAGCAGTACGACATCAGCTCTCTTCAGGGTTTGGTCCAAATAAATCCTCTTGAGTGATGAAACATTTCTGTTTTTGTCTCATTGAAAACACAAACACTAAGGTATTTTATTGGCCTTTTATGTGATGTGACGAACCAACATTAGAGAGGAAACGGACGAAGCATACCTGGCCATGCATCTGCAGCGGTGGTCTCCAATCTGGTGCTGCAGTGAGTAAAAACGCGTCCGACGCTTCAAGTCCGACATGCAGACACTTGACATTTCGCTCTACACCCTCGGGCCCTTCACGGGCCATCAACGCGCCTCCACATAGACTTTGAGTGTAAACCAGATGCGCCTGACGCTCAAAATGCGTTTGGTGTGAACGCACCATTATGAACCTTCAGATTTTCTCACAATAATTTGTTTAACTGACATAGAAATAACCTGGGTTTCTCTTAGTTTTTTAAAATATAAACTATGTCTTAACATGATTTCAATTAATTAAAAAAAATTTGAGGATGTAAAAAATTGTAACGCAACTGAAGTTGGGGTATTTAAGTCAAAACATTTTCGTCTACTAGAATTATTGCGAATCTGCAGCAAAATATTAATAACAATAGATGCTCTCCATAAGCCTGGAAGAACCATAAAACCCGACTTTTAGCTAAGTTGCAGTAAAATGTGGTATTACAAAGTACCGATCTAAAGGGGGCTGAATAAAAATCACACCTTTCAAATTTTATTCGTATCATTTTCTGCTCTACTTTGTGTTGGTCTGTCACACAAAGTACCAATATAAGACAAAATGGGAAAGTAGTTGTGTGTTTTCCCTCATGTAAATCTTTACGTTTTGTTCAACTTGTTGCTTTTCCATCTCTAGCTCACAAAGTCCATTGTACATTTAGACAAAAGCTATTAAATTCAATAAGCAGGAGCCGTGTGAGAGAATTAGCTTTCAATGCTTAAACGGCTCTGCCTTCATGCTTATGTATGTCATTTACGATAGCACGGTTTTGTGCTACATTGTTTAAATCTTCTGCTAATACAGATATTATGGGATGAGAGTAAAGGGGGTGGGGGGATAAAAAAAAAAAAAACAAGATGTGAGCGCGTGGAGGGAGGGGGCAGGGGAGCGGCTGGAGCTGAGAAGTGACTGCTATTAGCTGTTAATTCTGAAACAAATTATGCAATTAGCTCTGGCATCAGGATGTAGGCCATGAGAGAGGACGGCGTAACCTTCACTTGATCTGTTCTGCGGCGAGCCGGCGGGAACGAGAAAGAGAGACCCACTTAATGAGAGAATTTCTTTTCGCCTGAGCTAAACGCTAACAGTATCCATAAGTGCCACTTTAGCTTCCCTTTGAGCGTGCGCCACTTTTTATCGCCCCCCCACCCAAATCCCCATCCCCCGATTTGGGGAGGGATTTTCATGATGTGCAAATGTTTTATTTATTCATTTTTTTTTTTCCTGTTCCGTCTGGAGGAATACTCATGTCCCTAAAACAAAGAGGTAATTTGTCTGTGCACAGGAGATAATATTGACTCGGGAGCCGCGCGATCCGTTACCCCCCAGCAGACTGTGGAGCGGAGTGAAGGTGTTGATTTCAAGGTGTGAGTGTGTTCACGCGTTTCAGCACATAAAGGTCTCTAAATGTGGAAAAACGATAATGATAATAATAAAGCTGTGCAGCTGTTGCCCAAATATTCAACTTATATTTGTCGACATCGACTTAACTCGCCCAAAACGTCCACCCTGCCGGGACCAGACTTCAAGTGGAACCATGTTTAGGTCCAATATCACTTATAGCTTTGGTTTTTTTCATCTGTGAAATATTGATAAATGTAACAAATAGTGCAAACTGGAGCAAAAACAGAAATAATACAACTTGTTTCTATGTTCTTACACAGTAATATGAACTGTGTAAGAACCAGGTACACCTCTAAAGCTTTTAAAAAGTAAATCAAAGTAAGATAATGATAAATCATATCCAAAATGTTCCACCTTAGTATCTCTTAAATATATAATTCAATTGAAAAACAAAATGGTGGAATAATTATATAAAACATTTTTAAAAGTGCAATAACATGTTTATTAAACTCCTTCTTGAACCACTTTATAATTTAGCCTTTAAATCTTCTTGGTGACACATCTGCCATCAATCATAGACCAAGTCAGACATTTTTGCATCAGCTGAAGCTGTTTCTCATTGTTTAAAGGTACCAATAAGGACAACAGTACATAAAAAAAAATCCCCACCAGTGTTTATATGGAATGGCTCAGTGAAGACCGGAACAACAGTGAAACTGGACATTTCTCTAGAATCTCTTAAAACCATGTGTCCATCTGATGAAACCAGATGGACGCCGTTTTAAAAAAAATAAACTAAAAACAATGCAGAGGATCATCAGAAGAACACCAAGTCCTCAGAGGGACATGATGGTGGCAGAGTCATTCTGTGGGGTTACTTTTTTCCCGACTGAACTAGAGTTTCTGTCAAGGTGGATGAACTCAACCGGCTCAATAAATCAGTTGGTTTTGACCCAAAACATTCAGCATCACTGTGATAATTTACGGGCATCTGGTTTCTTCAAGAACCGAATTACGACTCAGTGACGTAAAAGACGCATGTTCTGACTGCAGACGCTTTGAAAACCATCGGATACGTATCAGATTTAGTACCACATATGGGAGTGGCACACATCAGTTTTTTTTGTGGGGTGAGATCGGAAATGGGCCGTTGCTGTGAAAAAGTCGCGTTTGCCTGGTGTGTGAATTTATCCATAGATACATTTAGCAGGGCAGCGATGGCTAATATTGTCAAGTGAAGACGTGGCATGCTGGTAGACGTCAATCGAAGAATGTCAACAAAAATGGAGTGTTGTCAGATTTTAGCAGCTACAGGATTTCTCTTTTGTCTTTGGTGAAAGGTCACCAGTCATTTCTTCCACCAACACTAAAATTCCTCATCTGTTTTGGTTGTACTTACCCAGAATGCCCCTGCGCTATAGTCCGCTTTCTGATTTTGGAGCGGTCTCCAGTCCACAAGGCATTCAAACCACGTCATAGTTCACTTCAACCAAACTAAGACTGAGGTTTTTAGGTGGACCAGAGTTCGATTTAAAAGGGGCCAAACTGGGTGTTGTGGTGCCTTAATCAAGTATTTACATTTGACCTCTGTCAGATTTCACTCAGTTAGATTGTGCAGAATTGTAACAACAAAGATGGAAAAAGGTTTTGGTTGGTTAGTCATGCTCTCATTAATTCATTAATTTACTTTTTTACATTCTGTGTTTCTTAACTTAAGTCAGCATCAGCAGATAGAAAATGACATACAAAATCAAGACTTTTTTGAGTATGTAACTCGATGACTGTACATGAAACCCATGTCCTAGTTTCGCACACTGAAACATGCTGCTGTCAGCTCTTACCTGTTTGCAGTGATGAAATCAAACTCCATTTTTTGATTTTCATATTTTTACCTAAGGCGGGCACTGATTTATGTCCATTTTTTTTTTTTTTTTGTACACTCTTAACAGCTTAGTGTGTTAAGCACATGTTCGGGGGAACGATTTGGGATGTTATCGGCGTTGTGCAGCAAAGTAAACAGCAGCGCTATCTCCAAAAGGTTAGCCATATGTTAAATCAGTGACATGGGAAGGGAGGGAGAACAGCTGTTCCCTCCCCCACCGCTGTGTGACGGCTCACACACACGTGTGCGCTGTCGCTGGAAAACACATTTATTCCCCCGTGTGCATGTGTGCTAACAGTTGTTAAAATATATATTTTTTTTTTATACAAATGTGTGTATGTTTCCAGCTCTCTAGGCGGGAGTTTAGCGGAGGCTCGCCCTGGCGAATTCGCGAGCCTAGAAATGGCAGCAGCACATGTGGGCGAGACATCTGGGAAGCTGAGCAGACCAGTGATCAAAATCAAGCTACAGTGTAAACAAACAAGGCGGCTATGCAGCGTAAGCTGGCCAGCTGTCAGGAGGAGACTGAGGAAATTAGTCTCTTTCTCGCAGTTTCCACTAATTTATTTCTTTTTGGAAGACAACACACTTTCACTGAAAGCAGTTTTCTGCCATGCCAGAGTTTCCATGTGGCGTAGTGAGAGTGTGTTCTGTGGATTCCTGCTATAAAGAGGGGGGAAAAAAGAAAAAAAAAGAAAGATGAATGGCATGCATAATTGCCATGATGTTACATGGGTGTATAATCGCGAAGTTATCATAGAATCTTCTTCATGCAAAAATGTTTTCACAGATGATTATCTAATTGGCATACAGTTTCACACACTGGAAGGCTCGAAGACATCTATTATATTTAATTAAAGTTGTTTTTCACACTTGTAAAAATCCTGCTGCAAAAAAAAAAGGGGGGGGGGGGGACAAAAACACCTTCTCTGTCCCCCCCTCATGCACGATTGCGTTATTGACTGTGTGAAATCGTCCCAGTTTATCTCACAGCCGTCAGGTTGCACACTGTGAAGAGTTGCTGTTTTTTAATCATCGCGTGGCGACGACGACGGTTTGGCTCGGTTGGCTGAAAACCCCATCCAGAGCTCCTGTTTGGTGAAAGTTGCCAGGCTTCAATTGTTCATTTTAAAGTATTGTCACCCTTCCCAGGGGTGACATTGTGCGGGTGAGAAGGGTGAACAAATGAACAAATCATTTGTGAACAAAAAGATTTGTTCACAAATCATTTTGTTCAACAGAACAAAGGAACAGACACTGAAGTTCCTTTTCGATACCTTCATAACATAAGTGGCTTTATTAAGAAGCTATATTGAATTCAGAAGCTAGCTTGAATATGTTCATATCCTTTCGAAGCTAGCTTGAATATCTTTAAAACGCTAGCTAGCTTCTTATATTTAAGAAGCTAGCTAGAATACTATATCCGTAAGAAGCTAGCTTGACCGTGTCCGTACCCTTAAGAAGCTGACTTGAATATCTGTATATCCTCCCTTTTTCATTAATTTTCCTCGTAAAAAATCATTACTACATAAATTAGTAAGATACCTATTACTTAGGTGTTAATTAATTATCAGTTATCAATTGCTACAGTTTGGAGCGGTGGTTTTTCTGGATTGGTTCCTAGCTTAGCAACTCCAGTTAGCGTATGTTACAAATGCAGAAATGTGCTGATGAAATCCTTTCACCACGCTTACAAAGCCAAGATGATGAATTGTTGGTATAAATATCAAGTCGTTCATCTTCCTGTGTCTGTTTTTTGACCCCCATCTCTACCCAAAGCTGCTGTCATCTTATAAAAATTTCATTTCAGCCTCATATAAATAGGTTGCAAATGTATTCACTCAGCTTTTCAGATTTTGTGATTTATGTGGCAGACCAGCACAGGGTGGCACATAATTTCCAAAATGGAAGTAGCATCATGATTTTTTTTTTTTACCATTTTTATAAATGAAAAAGCTAAAAAAAAAAACAAAAAAAACAAGCATGTTTAGTGTTGTTGTTTTTCTCCAGGTTCAAGTCTTTCCAGAACTGCCCTGTGATTAGCTCAACTCTGACCAGATTTCCTGTCCCAGATGAAGAAAACCATCACCATGGTGATGGCGCCGCCATGTTTCACTGTGCGTTCAGTGACAGACAATCCCATTTTTTAATCTCTACAGTTACTCCAGTGATACCATGGGGATCGTATCGGGGGAGTTGGTGGGATGAAGATGTGTTGCTAGGGTTGCAGTCGTGTCGTGGTCTTTCCAGCTCTTGATGATGGATTGAAACTAAAGAATGGACCTTACCACGTTAGTACTGACCTGATCCCGATACTGACTTGATATCGATAACATCGATATTTTAGATCAGTCCGCTCCCCTCTACTTTGTTCAGAGATTGAATTGTGATTGTAACGAGACAAATGCTGAAATGTTCAAGGGGTGTGATTACTTTTGCTATCCAAAGCACAGAACATAATCTGCTGCAGATCTATCGTAACCGAGGCTTCGGATTTGAACGTCTAGATACAAGATTTAAAGCCTTCATCACGGTTCCTACATCTTCCTACTGACTTTTTTACATATTTTTGGATGTTGACAAAAAGAGGAACAAAGTCTCTCCAGAGAGCCAAACTTCACCTCTTTGCCAATTATCCGTTCCTGTCTGTAGCACTCCTCCAGCGAGCGGCAGATAATGTAACAGCTTCGCTTCCGTGCGCCTGCTCCATCGCCACCGCCGACACCATCCTCTGCGAGGCGCGCATCTGGCACCTCCACATTCGCCACTTAGCTAAATTACATTACTTCTAGCCTAGCGCCTCTAACAAGGTGCTCCGAGTATTCCTGGCGGCTGGGAAAACAGAAAGTGAACACGGAAAGAGACAAAGAAGTAGGGGGGGAAGCTAACACGGTGTTAACAATTGCTCAGTGAGTTCCTCTGCTTCCCATTACACACACTTTGCACCTTTTAACCTTGTTAGCGGGGCCGCGGCGGCGGCGCCACCCCTGAATGCTTGTTCCATAATTAAGAGGGGGGCTCAGGTGCTAGATTTTATGGAGATTTCGGCGGGCCTGTGATTAAAATTGAAATTTAATTCTGGTAATCTGAAAGAGGAGAGGGAAGAAAAGCACAGGGGAGGAGGGGACGGACGGTCTGGTGCTGGCTAGCGAGCTAGCCGCATATCGGCGGGAGATACTTCACACAGGCTGTTCAAACATGGACTTAAAACAGGCTTATCTCCCGAAAGGTTAATGAGGAGCGGCTGGCTGCGCCGGTTACAAACGCGCAACAGAGGTCTCATCTTCCACTGCGGAAAGCGGCACGTCACTCACAGCTACACACACACACACACACACACATGCTGAAGCAGACTGGATAAGCTGCAGGCATCACAAGCCCACCGCCTCACTGACAGAATCCTCCTTCCCAATAACATCCTCAGACGACTTAATTACTTTTCCTTTTGATGCGATTCATGAGAATAATCGGACTCTAGATGGAATCTCACTTTTATCCCTCTCTCTCTGTGTTTTTTTCCCCCACTCCACTACAAGCCGTTGATAATTTAGTTGGGGGGGCAAATTAGATGACTCTGAAGTCCGTTCTGTTGAGGTGTGATACAGAATAACGGCTCGCTGTCGGTGTTGCCAGATCGGGGCAGGTTTCTGCCCAGTTGGGCTGGAGGAAAACAGTTTTGGGCTGGTTGTTAACGTTTGTGCTGCTTTTCACAGCATTTGGTGGGTTTTTAGAAAGTATTCACAGGAAAAAAATCTTTGAAATAGTTGCCATTGTATGCGTAGCAGAAAAGCACAAAACTTTTAGTAAAATGCAGCCTTCTTGCACTTATCTTTTTAGTTGATTTATTTTGAAATTTCAAGGATCTGTTGAACGTGACGTCATCCGTGCGTGGTTAGTCATTGGTTAGTCAAGTGTTAACGGGTCGTGATTTTAAAGGGAATATCAAAAAACTCAAAAACGGCAGTATTATGTTTTTTATGACAATATTTTTACATATATATTTTCACTCTATCTGACTATATTAACATGAGTTTCATTAGAGGTTGAGTTTTGTGCTGGTTTATTTGTAGCTGAGTGTTTTTTATGTTGTGTTGGCAGTCCTGCTCGTTGTGCCAGAATTTGCTATAATGCTTTATTTTTGAAATTACAAAAATAAAACACCGAAATAAAAGCATAAAAAATGCAACAACAACAAAAAAAAAGTCAAGCCAGGATTCAATCACAAAGGCACATGTTCACGTTTCTCCTCCCTCCTTCGTTTACGTACCTCCACTTTAAAAAACCAAAAACGGGCCAATTAGCATCCAGGTACTGCGTTCACGGCCTCAAAGTAACCCTTTTATTGCCAAAGCTCACGTGCGTTCCCCTCGGTCGGCGCTTCCAAACTGAATGGGCGCTCTAAATCATTCACGTTCCAGCTCTGCAGATTTATGTTGATGCCACTGAGGTGGATTGTAAATGCATGGCGCCGTGTGAGGCTCATTGTATGGATGCCCTCCTTGTTTTTCACCTGCAGGGTAGTGAGTGGTTGCTCTGTCTTATCAGCACATGGTGGTGTTTAGGCCTGGCAGGGGGGGTTGTTTACGACCGTGTGTGGGGGTGTGTGTGTGTGTGTGTGTGTTAATGTGCTGCACACTTGATCTAAGGAGCATTCTCGTCACATTTACTTGAATGCTATGAGCAGCTGCTTTTTATCTTTAGTGAGCGTTTGGGTATTTCAATTCACATGTATTCCTGTTCGGTGGAGATTGTTGCAACATTATACGGTTTAAAAGCATTTGTACCAGGTCAGGTGTTGTCACCGTAAACTTTACTGTATTTTATTGAGATTTTACCAACACGTAATAGCGAATGGCTGTTTTTTTTTTTTGTTTTTTTAAGTGTAATTTCCTCCATCAGCGGTATCCTGCTTGAATTTCTTGGAAAATGCTAAATGTGACGAAACATCGAGACTGCGAATCACCCTGAACATGGAGACGTGGCGGTGGCAGCATCATGCTGTAGGGAGGATTTTCTTTGGCAGGTATAGGAAAGCTGTTCAGTGTTTATGTGACTGTCTATCAAAATCCCAATATTGCATTATGATAATCAGAACAAATACATGGTATTTTTAATTGCCTTAAAACTAAAATGAAATGTTGTTGCTGTTTGTTCGATGTCTTGCCTTAATCTATTAATTTATTTACAAAAACATTCTTTTACACGTGACTTGCTGTCACTCTGGAGTTTGATCTTCTAATACTTTAAAAAGAATCTAACAGTTCAGTCGTGGAATCTGGTTTAGAGGTTCGATTACCTCTATCAAAATCTGTGTGACACGAGGAAGGCGGGTCATGACAGAAATAAAACCTGAGCTACTGCCATGTGGAACGCGGACAGTAACTCGGACTGATGACGGGATTTAATGAAGAAAACAGGAATAGGGCAAACAAGATTCAAAGCTACGACCGAGAAACGAGTTGGTATCAGACGTTTTAACAGGAGGATAAAACAAGAAGAAAAGTGGCAGAGAGAAGGTGAATTATAATGCTGGCGTAGAACTGAGACAAAAAAAAAAAGAAAACTATAAATCAAAAAGAAAAGAATAACACTGACCTAAGAGAACAAACTCCAAAGGCACAAGAAAGAGAGCTTAAGAAGGAATGAATACATTTAATTCAATAAAAATGTAACTAAATATGGCAAGACCAATTGAGCAATAATGAAGAGTACAAAGAAAAACGACAAGCAAGTGATCAAATACGGATAAATCCCAAACTTCAAACACCCAAAGATTATAAAAAAATATGGACTGAAGGTCTGAAATCCTGGAGAACAAATAACTAAACTACTGAAACACAATGACATAAATGACAAACGTCCCTTGATTGCAATCTAAAAGGTCTTTAGCCAGATGTAGACAGATCATGATAAAGTTTCTGTTCTCACATCTCTTCTTGTCGCTGTGACTGAGTGTTTCCGTGTGAATATGAGTCCGTCGTTGGGGCCGACCGCCTGAGCAGCGGCAGCTCGCCGTCTCCGTGGCCACGCCGGAGATGAATGGCCTCTGCTCTCAGCCCACTAAGTAATTCGGCCAATGATGAATCGCCGCTCTCAGTGACACCCGCACAGGAATCATTTGGCCCTGAAGCCAAAACTTAGACGAGGGAAAAAACAAACAAGAAAAAACCCCTGGCGGCGGCATCCAGTCATCTGTTACCGTGTTGCTATCCAACGTACCTCCAGACCCAACTCACCTCCTCCACAGAGTGAGGCCAAGGCCTTCAATAAGTAGAAAAGACAAAGGTCCGTTTAATCATCTCTGCCTATGATAATCAGTATTTGGACTTCCAGAACCCATTGGTTTACATGCTTTTCTGGATTATTACCAGTTAATATGTTATTTTCCAGCCAGAAAATCTCAGAAGCACAAAACATATCTAGAAATTTTTTTAAGCAAATTAGTGGACACTTTTTTGAAAACAGATTTTCTTTTTTGACAAAAAAAATATCTTTTTCAGAACGGGTCAAACGGTTGAGTTATGTGTGTAGTTTGTTCTGTCTTAAATTTAATTGAAGGTGACATTAAAAAGGGTCTTAAAAGCCTTAAATTTGACCCGCCAAGATAACAGTTAAATATTATTTTATCAGTCAAATCACCACGGTTTTTATCTATGTGCTGCCAAAATGTATCTGTGTGAAACATTTGTTCAATATCATTTAACTTTAAGTAGTACCCATCAATTTTAGAGACTGATATTTATTCATATTTTAACCATTTGTTTACACATAGTTTTAACCCTTTGAGAACATTCCTGATCTTAAAATGAAAATGAGTTTGACACTGCTGCTCTAGATTTTCCAGAGATATAAAGATATTGGACTTTAATATGCATTACTGTGGAAGGGGGTTAACCCTCAAGAGCAAAACAAAGTGATAATGTAGACAAAAGTGTGACTTTTAGCTGCTTCCATTCACTTACAATAGCGGTACACTTGTTGGGAACCGCTAGATTTTAGTACTTTCCGTCAACATTCCCTTTATTCCACTCTTTCTGTACAGATTTCTCAGTTGTGGAGAGCGAAATAAATGTACAAACCTATCATGCATGAAAATATCTTATTTCACGCATTCTTGTCCACTTCCTCTGTCTGTGTCATACCCGTAGTTTTCAGTCTCCCGGCGGCCGCCTCTATCAGCCCACATCCAGCTCGCCTCCCGCCCGGAGTTTGTTGCCGGCACATGTAAAACAAATCCCCCAACACAAGGAATGACTTAATGAACTTAATGAGGTTTTCTAATTACAGAGGGAAGTTAGCCCATGTCAAATGGGTCTTTTCCGCCTTCCTTTACATGGATTAAGAGGCAGCCTATTAAATCCAAGCCCATATTACAACAGAGGAACAAGGAGGTGGGGGGGGGGAAACAACATCAGTTATATCTGCTGTAATTCTCTTCTGCATTCAGAGGCTCACGGCTTCGCTTAAACTGAACGACGCCGGTGTTTTTACAGCGCAGCATGTGAGCGTTGACTTTACACTCACTCGGGAACGGCGAACGGAGCATAAAATCAGGACAGAAAACGTCCTGATGAATGAGTTTGATGCGACATCAATATTATTGGTGTGTTTTAAGTGGAACTTCAGCGGCTGGACCCTTGCCAGGTTTCCTACGTCTCTGTTTCTTGTCGTTATTTGCGCGTCTCATCCCCCGTCTCTTTCACTTCTCCATGGCAGGGAGGGATGATTTACTCTATCATCATTAACACATCAAAAGAGCCAACTGTGTATTTCAAAGTCATCTGATAACTGATACTCTTTAATGGCCCACTGGAACAGTAATTAATTTCAAAAACATCCCGTTTATTTGTTCTGGAAGTGAATAGCTCCCACCAAAGCGGCATAAATCCTGTCAGTTGCTGCGGCTCAAATTAATTTACGTGTTGCGTCTCCTTGCATCTTTTGAGAATTTAATTATCTCAGCAAACAGGCTCTGGGTGTGCTGAATGTACATTCTATCACTGGAGGACTGGCGCCAAAACAGCACTGGGGCTCCTTTGTCTCCCGCGCCTCCTATGCCTCTGCAACCGCGAACACGGAGGCTAAAGTTTAGTAGAAAAAGATGCGCAGATGATAGAAACAGTTGGGAGTACATATAGAGTTCACTAGTTGAACCTGTGGCATCCCGAGTTCGTGCTTGCTGTTAATGTAATATAGCTAGCTTAGTTGTATTAGCAGCTAGCTGCAACTGCCTTGAGTTACAGAACGCAATGATTAAGTTTACGAGAAAATAAAAAAAAACCTAGATATACGAGGTTAAATAATTTAAGATCTGTGGTTGATGAATTTAAGGCCAACTTAATTTTTTAAAATTACATTTAAGGCATTTTAAGCCTTGTGCGAAGTAGCCAAAAGAGATGAACATCATCCAGCCAACAGACTATAAATTTACATTTTACCAATGATGGAGACAGAAAAGCTAGCCAGTGAGCTAGTGTATATCAGCAGCTATTTTGTGTTAGCGGCTAATTTGTTTAAATATGTTAGAAGGCGATGTGGGAATGTTTATTTCATAAGATATCTTGTTGTCCTGAAGCTTTAAAGTAACAGACAAATACACAATACTGTGATAGGAGTGTTAATATCAATGTTTTAGACTATTCTTGAACAACCAGTAGGTTTCCTTCAGTCAATTAAGGTAAAGTGGTTGTATTTAGCTATGTGCTAGGTCTACATAAATATGGAAAAAGAAAATAAATGTGAGTATGAACAAGCACTAATTTTTTCCCACTTTGTTCTGTAACACATTGTCCACATGCTTTAGCCGTCTATTCATGTAAAAAATCCAGATATGTTTACATAAATTCATAGTAAAGTTTCAGAAATAAATGTTAAAATTTGGCTAAAACCTATCTGAGAATTAGGAAAATTTGAGCCATGAAAGGACAGCATTTTGATTTGAAGTCATTTCCCTGTGAATGCCAGTAGAAATCCGAATCTACGTGCAGCTTACTGCTGTCGCTGCCATTAGAGCGGAAAGTGACTCATGAAAATTTAGATCCACTGGCAATTTGCAAGCTTTAATTTGATTTCTTGTCATGTATTCTGGTGCTGTTTTTAGACTCGCATTTTGTATTTAAAGTTGTTTTATTTGAAGCTAATGCGTCAAGCTTGGGGAAAATTTATCCAAGATGATTAAATTAGGGGAGAACAGATACTCCCACACTGAGATACAGATTTCAAGCTGTTTCTCACTCCAAATCATTTTTTTCCCCCACTGGGTAATCTCTGTTGTTTTCAGCCACATTTTTTTCTAATTTGTTTCACTCATTTATCTTTTATTGTATCGTAACCTCTGCACCCACTTGTTGATTTAAAGCCACACCAAAGTGTTTTTTTTATATATTAGTTTTGTGGATAAAAACTTTTCTTGTTGTCATTCATTAAAGGACAAATCACACATTAAATCAGCCGTGAGTGATGGACCGGAGGTGAAATGTGGCAGTAAGAGTTACAGCTCCCCGTCAGCTTTGTTTTGACAGACCGTCCTGGCGCCACGCACACATGCAAACAAACAGACGCGCACAGAGTCAGCATGAGTCGTCGGGGATTTTCTCACAAATCGGCCCCCTAAAGGGAAAGGGGGCCAGCATAAATCAGCTGGTGTCAGGGCTACAGACACCCACGGCTCCTTATCGCCACGCGCAGGCGGGCACACTCACAGATTGATAGGTAGATAGTGGCTCTGAAAGGCCGGGTGACAGGCAGCCAGGTACAGAGGCTCAGAGAAGCAGGCAGAGGGAGGCAAAAAGGCACCGGGAATAGTTCAAGGACAACCGTCTCACACCTACCGACTTCATTTTTACTTAATGACCCTCGTTTGGGAAGTTTTACTTTGTCGTACACCGATAAAACGAGCTGTTTGAATTTAATCATTACATTTTTTTTTATTATTATTATTTGCATACGGTTATAAGAACTTAATTTGTTAAATAAATGATTTTTAATAGTATTTAGAATGTACGTTCTCAACCAACAAAATTAAAATTAAAATAATTCTGAAGGAAAAGTAACTATTGATTTGTAACCAAAACGAGACATTTCTGAAACTGTAACAAACTAATAATGTGGCAAGTGAATATTTCAGCTAAGATGGCTAATGATTCATGGCTAATGATTCATGGCTAATGATTCATGGCTAATGATCACCTCGGAGGTTAGAAGCTAATATTGCTAGCCAATTAGCTAGCAAGGTCGCCTTGCTAAATACTTTTCTAGAAAGCAACTTTAGCTGCTAAAGTTGGTTTCTAGCAGGCAAATTTGCTTAGCAACACTGCTAATGACTCTAGCACTAGCACTGTTGCTAAGCTAACTAAAACTGGATACAAACCTGCGACAGAAACTTTCTCATCTACTTGTCCAGTGGCAGGTTTTTACATTTACCGACATAGTGATGAAGTCATTACTAATACAACCTGCATAGTCAAATCAGCCTATCTGCTGACCTCCACAGATCATGAACAACGGCTAACAGAAGAAATTTTTTTCCATTAAATTTTAATCAAAATGTTGCACAAAATGCATACAATATGTTTTCCTACTGTCACATTCACAAACTGGAATGCTCAGTTAAAATTTACATAAGTTCATTGGGTAATGTGTAACTACCCCTCAACATTTCTTTTTTAGCAGAAAGCTAGTTCTAGAAACATCAGTTTGAAATTTGACGATCATATTTTGTGGCATTAATCACATGATAAAACACATTTTAAGATAATCTCTCTGTTTAGCTAACCAGAGCCGGTGTTAAAGTGGTTTTCTGTTAAGAAAACCACTCGTTCGTCGGGGCGTTCGTCGGGGCGTTCCAGAGAGTCGCCAGGGAGCGACATCATCATGACACATAAAAACATGTCTTTGAACAGACGTCTGTTCCTCCCTCTGGGCTCTTCTGAATTTCAGTAAAGGATCAGCGAGACGGAGACGGTTTATCCTTACGGATCATGATGTTTTTTTCTCTTTTTTTCCCCCTGAGAATTGATGTCTCAATGTACCCAATCTAGTTTATAAATGCTCTTTTGGGCAACAGTCAACGCTGGCTACTCTTTACAACGCTGACCTGTGTTAAGATTCCAGGCACATAAAAGTCCCCTGTTGTGAAAAGTAGTGGCTTTTCCCAGTGGCTGAACGGTATGTAGGACAGCACTGCAGATGGTAATTATACACAACGTCTCAGTCGAAAGAAAAGAAAAAAAACTAAAACGTTGCTGTTAAGCTACAGGCTCAGGATCCTCCCTGAAAACACTTTCTGGGGAAATATTTTGAGATCAACACTGCTGGATTTTTAAGCCACTGGTCTTAATTTTTGGTTGGTTTCCAGTTCACATGAATAAGTCATGACGTGGTCGAAGCCTCACAAAAGTATCGTATGGAAACCTAAAAAATCTTGCAAGTTTTTGCAGATTAGTCTCGCCTGGTAAAAACCAGCCTCTATCTCTACGCTTTGCTTCGTGTAGAGGGTCTGGGCTCTCGGCTATGTAGAAACGATTGCTTGCTGAACTGTGTTGAAGCTTTTAACTTTACTCACGTTTTCCCGTCACGTATGGAGTGCGTCAGTTCAACATCACCAGAAATGTAAAATTACAGGCAGACAATTCTAAAACAGCGCAGAAAATCTATGTCACCGTTCACAATTTGTCCTTCCATTTGCTGATTGGCCTTGTAGAAATTCTGCCAGAGAAATCCACTTCAATGGAAGAAAGCCCAGACGGAGCGGTGAAGGGAGATGAGAATCGAGAGGAATTACACCAGAAGGGAATCGGTAGGCTAAGATTAACGACAAAAGTAGTGTATGAAGATATTACCTAGAAAAACAAAAGGCACCACCATACATGTCTGCATATGCAGTTATGAGGTACAGTGGCAAAACTTTAATCTGTGGCTGCGCAAGTTACTCAACAGGTGGTTGCTAGGTAACCAAAGAGTGAGCGAATTAGTTGATGTCACCAACCTTGCTTAGCTCGCTGTGAAAGGCTGCACGGCCGAAGTCTTTCAGAGTCCAGTGAATATTTTATGTATTCAATATTGGAAATTCTAGAAGACATTTTATCTATTGGTATAAACACATAACATGCTTATCGCGATATATATTGTTACCAATTTAATGTAAAAATCCTATCTGGAACTACAGAATGTGATGACAAAAAAAAAACTAAAAATATCAAATGTGTGTGAAAACAATGCACGAGATTTTGTGAAGCTAGAGTGAGGAGTTTGATGTTGTCCGCATTAGTAAAGCTGACATCTTGAGGTCAAACGCATGAAGCAACCCTTCCATACAGACCGCAGCGCTGCAGGGCTCCCCTCCCTCCGATCTCCTCTGCCGTTTGGAGCTAAACAGACAGAGGCTTGTGTTACTGTCAGAGCGCATTTGATGCACACTGCGTTATAAAAAACTACACTGAGTGGCTCCTCACCCATCGGAGCCCACCTAGAACAAATCGAGGCCGTTGTTCCGTTTCATGGTCCTGTCTGCTGCGGGTCGTCCGCTGAAGGTAACTCTGTGCTTTCCTAACAGAGGACTCTCTCATCCGTTATTCACTTCCACAGTTCTCCTTTTGCTTTTATCCCGTTGTCTTCTCTATTTAATTTTTTTTTTTTTGTGTGTGTGTGTCTTTTTTACGTTTTCTTCTGACGTTGGATACTCTGGGTCAGATATCACAAAACTCTCTCTGTCCGGCAGCCGCGCACACAAGCCGAACCTGCCGATGACTAAATGCAATGTGTCATCTTGGAAAAAGGCAGCTATCCACTAGAGATCAAAGCAAGTGAAACTATGGAGTGACTCAGAGCAGACACGTCAGGGACCAAAGAGCAGCAGACACACACACACACACACACACGCACACACACCAACACACCCCGACACACACACGGCGCTGTGAGTTTGCCGACTCTGTGCAGACAATAAGAACCTACTGAGAATAATGACGATATTGTGATATGTTTTTAGAGCCTTTGGAGATGTGTCACGCGTCTCCTAGCAACTGATGGGTATCATGGAAGTCCACTGGAGATATTGCTGTCAATTAATATTTCTATATATAATAGTAATGACTAACCAAAACTTACTCTGGAAAACACACAGTGTGATCATTCTAAAGATCAATACAAAGCTGAGTATCGTATCAGATCGATAGCAGCGCAATGAGTTCAGTACTTCAGTTTATATTTTCTCCTCGGAATGCAGAAATTGAAATGTCCAATATCAAGTGCGTATGTTTTCAATGTTTGAATAGCATTTCATATATTTGTAATGTTTGCTCTGAAAATGTCTGCTTTCTTTCAGATACAGTTTGTTCATTTCCCTCATAAGCATAGTTTTTTATGACCTATTCGGTCAGCTTAAAAAAGTGTGACTGAAACTCTATAATATTCAAATCTGAAATATGAATTTGGCGGACTATTAACCATTGAAGGGAAGACAGTAGTCCTGTCTAGGTTATATACGGATTACAGTTATCCTATAAACAGTTGTGTGTGGTAGAAGGTAATAGGGGAATCATTTCATTTTTGTACTGCTACAATGTTTTCTGTTGTAGTTGGTCAATTCTAAAAAATAAAAAAAAACACTTGCATTTGTCTAAAATCTTTGATCTGTATTTTATCTCAATCACAATCAGCTGAAGTCCCAGTAAAAATTCCAGTAATGCACACCCCTACTTTGCAACAGTTCCTTACCCACGAACCTTCTCAGGTTTTGTCATCTTGGCTTTGTTAAAATTGAAGTTTACTGTGGAAATTCTCGACACAAAGGTTGCGGCATGTCTCGGACGCATCAATAAAATGAATGAGTGAAATTAATGTTATGCAATAGACCAGCAAAAAGTAGAGTCTTATTGTGATGGAGAAACAAATTTTTTTTTGGATTAAAAATACCATAGGGGTTGTGGAGTTTCACAGTTCAGTTGAGAGAATGTGTCAACAACACAACTCTGCAAATCTGGCCTTTATAGATGAGAGCTGAGAAGAAGGACATTGTGGAGAGTAATCTGTGAGAAGTCCTATCGGACATCTGACACGAGTCCTGTAGGACACGAAGTCAATATGTGGAAGAATGACCAGATACTTCATATCTGGCCAGATGAAGCCAAAATGGAACTTTTTGACCCACATTAAAAATGCTTCGTTTGGCAGAAAAGTTCAACATAACCCTTAATCCTCAGGAGGTTGGATTTTTACTGTCCAACCAGCCAATTTCAGATCAGACGGGATTGCGGTCATGAGCCAATATGTGAGGTCATTAACACTTTATTTTTTACTTTCATAATCGTTACTTTTGGAGTTCTATGATGCTTCTGACTGTCTCTCATGCTATAGCGATGCTTGTTGGTTCTAATTCTTGTTTTGTGTGGCAAATGGCCTCCTTCCTTGTTTGTCGTCCTTACTAAGGCCACAAATGCAGCATTGAGTTGCATCCTTGACGAGATTTACATCATATTCATTGCAATCTATTTTCGGTCTATTTTATTGCATTTCAAACTGTTGTTTTGTCAAGTTTAATCACAGGTTTTCTTTCTGAGAGAAACTCTGCGGGCAAAGAAATCTCTACTCACACATCCAGCATTTCGAGGAGCATTGAAGAGCTCCCTCTCCAAATTGTTCAGCCCTGCTCCTTCTTCAAAACGCCGAAGCGGAAACGAGCAGAAGCGCCAGTCGCCCTGTCTCCCCAGCCGCGAGTCAGGTGTGCACTTTCGTAGTCAAAGAGAGTCGTGAATGCGGAACAAATGAAGCCTCCGGTGCGCCGATTCAAACTTTCGCGTCTCGATAATGACCTCACTCTCCTACGCCATTACTCATCATTCATGGAGCCTCGGCTGAGGTGGGAAGCTGCTGCTGCTTTCTCCTGCATGAGACAGAAGGTGATTGGGAGGACTGGGGAGGGCTGACGGGTTTTGTGTGACTGAAATAAAGTCATTTGGAGTAGTTTGGGTTACGAATCCAAACTACTCCATATGAGTAGTTTGGAATAGCAGCCAAACTGGAATTGTAGCCGTATTTACCTTCGTGTGGCATTTGCCTGTGGTTTGAAAAGCCTATTTTTAGTCTAAACCTTAAACATGGATTGATTTCTGTAGGACTTGATGATGGATGGGTGGCGAAACAAAATCTCAACGCTTGATCTCTCTGTCTGTTGAGGCGTTCACAATCTTCACCATACTGTAGATCAGGGGTCTCAAACTCCAGGCCTCGAGGGCCGCAGTCCTGCAGTTTTTAGATGTGCAACAGGTACAAAACACTGGAATGAAGCGACTTAATGACCTCCTCCTTGTGTAGATCAGTTTTCCAGAGCCTTAATGACCTAATTATTCTGTTCAGGTGTGGTGCAGCAGAGGCACATCTAAAAGTTGCAGGACTGCGGCCCTCGAGGACTGGAGTTTGAGACCCCTGCTGTAGATGAACAGCAAAGAGAGGGTTTTTTTTCCATGAGACTCTTTAACAAAAGGGTGTAAACTGAAAATCAGGGAAAAAAAATTGTGCAGGAATGACGTTCTGTTTTTCTAATCTCACCAAAAAATGCATATTAGTTTCCAAGCCCATTGAAGCTGAGACCACACATAGCCACATATTTGCAGTTTTTGATGGTCAGGTGCAAAATGGTGTGTTTTTATCAGAAGGAACATAAACAAAATTACCTCAAAGATACAATCATCCAACAATCTAAGCGTTGTGAAAACAATTTCAAGTCCGTTATTACATCAAGAGAAGATTTCTGTCAGTATCTAGGACAGTTCTTAATCCTTCCCAATGAATTCACCCTCAGGTAAAGCCATGCAACATCCAGAGAGCACAAAGAAGTCAAAAGCTTAATTTCAGACAACCAGAATGCTAAATGTTGGAATTTATGACAGGACTTAAAGACTGAATAATACAGTAGAGGACAGAGAAATAGGTCAGTTATGCTAGCCTGACTTTGACAATCTTAGCATGTAGGTGTGCTGTGGAATGTGGTGACCTTCAGTTTAATTAAAACAAAAGGCGAACCATGCACCTATTTTCTGACAGACCATCAGTAGCGCAGGAGTTCAAGTTAGCTAATCAAACACAGCTATCTTCAGACGACCACTTATTAATTGCAAAGTGAACATCAAGCCAGGAAACATAATTTAATGGACTGAATTTTCTGTTCTTTGTGTGGAAAATGTTGGAGGGTCTCTTTTGGTGCTGTGTCCTGATAGATGTTAAGTAATCTCTGCTCTGACATCTAGTAGAGCTCTTGTCAGTCAGTTGCTATGGCAAAGGGTCTGTGAAGAGTACGAGTGGTTTCGAGTTGTTTTTCTGTATTCCCTATGTTAATTGATTTACCGCAGCAGTGCGGCTATGGATCTCAACCAAAAGAATCCTATTTTTGCCCTCCAGCATTGTGCACTTCCGCGAAATTTCTAGATGTAAACAATAACATGCAACATGCCTCTCTGATTATTTTTTGCCGCCCTCCCATCATTGAAAAAAAAAAAAAAAACTCTCAAGGGGATTACATTTGTGTTATTTGTAACATGTTTTGCATTCCTATCCTGCCACCCCTGATGATAAGAAGCTCTCCAGACTGTATGGCCTTTGACCTCTGGGCACGTTCCAGGTCCGATGGAACTTATTAGTAATCTGCAAGAGAACCGTCTTTGAAACCACCGTATTTGTGTGGATTCTGGGCTTAGTACGCGGGAACAGACAGCACCCGAGATTATTTTTTATGATGACACAAGACATACCATCATCCTGTTGGCGCCAAATCAGAGAAACGACAGCAAAACCCTTTTAGCTTGTCTACGATTGAGCGTTCTGCAGCTCTATTATTCAGTATGTTGGTGACAGTCTGAGAACTAAATATATCTGCTCTTGTTCCCTTTAGCTCTGCTTGACTGTACATTCATTTCAAGTGATTTTTTTTCCCCCTCACTTTCTTTCAAACGAGCAGGTGAACAATGGCAAAGCCTCAAAAAGGAGAAGTTTACTTGGCACCTCTGAATCAAATCAGTTACCGAAGTGACTGAGTGTGTATATTAGAAAGATCTGTCAGCTTTTGTTTTATTAATTCCATCTGTGGAGTTCCCCCCCCCCTTGGATTGAGTTTCTCCTCTGGTTGTGTTAGAACTGATCAAAACAAAAGTGCTTAACAGATAGATTAACTGTTTAATGTGAAAACTAATAACGTTGTCAAGCCTTTTCCGAGGCGGACGGAGCCTTTAGGGACCTGGATTGCACAACAGCAGGAAAAAATATATCAGAATCTTGTTTCCTCCTCACATTAAGTCAATTCTGATATTTTCATTTCCAAGACACTGAGAGCACAGGAATGCCTCCCCCCCAAACCCCCCATCCTTTCTGCAGGCAGTATTATCACAGCATCAACATTTACCGCAACATTAGTGTCACTCTTAAGTAGCCGAGGAAAGTGCTTGTCGTCCGATAAAAGTGCTTTTCTTCCCTCCATGAAAATAAATTTATGTACAAGCACAGAGCCATTTTCATTTCACTCCAAAGTCACTTTTTTTTTTAGTCCCCTTTCAGTCTTGTTTTGTATTTCATGTAAATTGTCAGCCAATGTTAACTTTTTTTTTTATTATTGAACTAAAAAACAGGGTTTTTTTCCCCCCCAGCACATAGATACTACGCATAAAATGTGTCTAAACATCAAAAACGTATTTTTAGCAAAATTGGTCAACGTCCTATAATGATGCTTTCACAGTATAGCGTACCATTAAAAAAAACACTTGCAGTTTTATTTGTTTGTTTTTCTTTTGTTACTTATAGATGTTTATAATTGTCAAACACATTTGAATTTCAGACAAAGAAATCCTGAGTCATTACACTCCAATTTGATCCTATTCTAAATCCTGAATTAAACCACTTTTAGTTCAGTTTTGCGAGACATAAAGAGAAATTTTAAGTCATGTTTTGACTACATGAAGTAGAGGCTGAAACATCTCAAGAAGTAACACATCTTGACCTGATCAAAGGGAATTTTGTCCTTGTGGCAAAAACCTGTGTTGAAAGTTAGAGTTGTATGTTGGGGGATGTCAGAAATGGTAATACACTGTCTAGAGGTGTATAAAAAAGGCTGTGTCTACAGATCAACAGGAATTCATCTACGATTTGGCCAATTTTCTCCATGATTTGTGTGTTATACAAGCTTGACTTTGAAATGAAACCCTTTTTCCCTGTTTAAAAGGCCATTCTACCAAATACTAGCAAAAGTCGACTTTTGGCTTTAAAGACGTTGATGCAAAGTCATAACTGAGCTAAGACTAAAGATATTTAGTCTGATTTAACTCTTCCAGACCGAACGTAGCAGCGACGATCCAGCCAAATTTGCAGTACGGTAACTCTGCCACACTTTGCGCTATCTGAAAACTTCCAACGGTTTCTTCAAGGGGAGGCATTGCGCTTTACAGCTAATATCGGGTTATTACGGTAATTTAATCTGAGGGGCATTCTTTTCATAGACAGTAAATTACAAAAAATAACTCTGTAGCTATCGAAAGTTCCGGTTGTTGTGGACAATTGGACAAATATATTTAATCACAGGACATTTAAAGAACTGCATACAATTAAAATAAGCAAAAATATCCAGGTGGAGATTTGAAACCTGAAACCTAGGGTTGATGTCTGTTTCCAATTCGCTTTGATCAATTAGGCTGATCATAACTGTAGCGCTGTTGCTGCATCAACAGAAATCAGAAACAATTTTCATTTCATCCCATATCGTAGAATTGGACTATAAATCTGACTCATCAGCTGCACAGACACTCTGCTTTTTTATATTTTGTTCTTAATACACAAATAGATTATCTTTCCTTCTCTCCCCGGAAACTGCGGGTTCAAAAGTATCTTTGTTAGGAATTTACACACTCCACATTCCCTTTCCTCTCCCCCCCTCCCTAGTCAGACGGCTCGTGTGCTTGACTCCCGAAACTTCTGACTAGCCATGTTCTTCAAACATCATGCCGCAACCAAAGCATGGCAGGAAGACAGATAGTCCCTTCAATGTATAGTGACAAACAAATTAGTGCAAAGATGCCGCTCGCTGCATACCAGATGTGTCGGGCTCCGTGGCACGGAACAGCCGATGAAAAACTGCCCGCGTCCCATCTGTGCCGTGCAGCCAGCGTCAGTGCAGCAATTTGCGTTGAACAAAGTAGTGCAAACGGTCCACCTGATTATATGTGTCACGACGTGAGGTGTGCAACACTGGTGGAGGAGAGCGCACAGGAGTTTTATTTGATTAGGGGTGTCATTTAAGTGGGACGGAAAAGATAAACGAGAGAAATACTGTTCGCCCTCTTGGTATCACATTTTCAAAAAGCTTTGTGTTTTTTGCCAGGCAAGGCGTGTTCACCAATCGGAAACGCCATGATATGCACCGTGAAATCATCCGATTTCAGTCTCCAGTAAATTTCTTGGTGCATCTTTTGGACATAGAAATTTTCCCCTAAGTAACAGTAAAATACCCCAAAACGTGTACTAGAGTAAGAGTAGCTCTACTTCAGTTTATATTTTACTCAAGTAAAAAGAAAAAGTATCCATCCAAGAAAATGCTCAAGTAAGAATAAAAAAGTAGTTGGTAAAAAAGGCTATGCGAAAAGGGGCATTATTATGTATTCTCCAGGCATATGGTGAAATTTTATAGCCAAATCAAGTAATTATGTTACTTTCAGTTGTTATAAAAATGCTATTTATATCAGGTATGACATTAAAAAAAAAAATTTTACTTCATGATCTAACTCCTTGAGATTGGGCCTCTGTCTCTTTAAGAAGCTCCTGCTCTTCCTGAAACTCCACCTCCAGGAAGCCATCATAGCATCGCTCTTCTATTAACTCTTTAACAGCATTTTTACCGGCGCTGCACTGAGGAGTAGCTCTGACTCATTAGCTGCACAGTCTGTTTTTTGAGTAGTAGTATTGCATCTGCTGTAATGAGCTCAGCAGATGTTCCACCGGGTGTTTGCTAATTGCTCCCGGCTAGTCTGAAGGAGCAGATTGGTGGAGACATGGGGGAGGGCTGTTCTGTGAGGTGGACGCTTGGAAAGACTCAAAGGCGGAGCTAGGCTCACCCAGGCGTTTTGAACAGCTGAATGGTTCCTACGGGAGATTAAAGGATTTCTCAAACATACATGAAAGAATCAAGGCAGCACTCCATGTATGTGTTTGATAAGCGACTTTTTGTAAAACTCAAAAAGTCGATTTTACAAAATACCGCCCCTTGAAGGCTACAAACACATCCCTAGCAGGAGTATCAACCAGCATGGATTTTGCTGTAGGTTACAATATGAAGCATTTGTTTTCTTTGAGACTGCCAGGTCTCTTGCACTGAAACGGCTCACATCTGAACTCACACCTACCGGTTGACTCCCACACGCTCTGAGATCCGAGACCACACGCAGGGGATGGGGGGGGGGAGGGATCACGTCACCATCTGAACACCGGGTCAGGTCGCTCATCTGCCTATTGCTGAGGCAGCCAACAAAGCGGAACATCGCTCACCCCCCCCACCCCCCTCACCCCCCCGTTTTGCCCGCGACTCAGCGGTGGGAAGCGATCCGCGCGCAAATCCGTTGAAAGTCGAGAGCAAAGGCCTCGCAAGGCAAACCCGAGCGTTTGAAATTCAAGCAGATGACAGCGCCACGCTCGATGACATAAACAGGGATAACCGTGGGAGGGGAGAGGGGCTTCGGCGGCGGCGGCGCTGCCGAGACGCTTCCTGAACCTGCTTAGTGTCATTACGCGGCGGACTTATCTCGCTCGCGCTGCCTTGTAAATACACTCGAGTGCTTGTTATCAAACGAGCAGCGCGACAAACCTCATCCGGGTTCGAGTCTTCGGCTTCCTCGGCGTGCTTGTAAATGAGTCATTCTCATGGATGACAACCAACATTAATATTCTGTTAAGCAGGGAAGCGGCTGCACATTAAATCCTCCTGTTATCAGGCTGCCATCATGGTCTACACACAAGTTGGCGGGGGTGGGGTTGTTTCTTTTTTCAGGGGGTTATGACCAGCGGAGAAAATCAGGCCTGTTTGCTTTTTATTGCCTAAAGGTATAGAGCAGAAGAAGGACTAGAGAGCATCTAGGTTAGCCTTTTTCTGCTCCTGCTCCTCAAGCAGACATGCCAATAGGGGTAAGTTAGCCTTTTGGGTCCGATGGCTCTGTGTTGCAGGTGTTTGGAGCACCCCGAGGCGCCATTGTTCAACCGTTGCTGCTCTGGTGCTAAAAGCTTTTGGAGTCAAGCTCAATGGCATTCACAGGTAGAAGACTTTTTTTGCGGAATGCCCGTTGGGAAAAAAAAAAAAAAAAGTTCCTTTTTTTTTCTTCGTTCCTACAAGAAAAAAACATTTTTATATCGCTCTTGCCTGGGATGTGGCATAAAAAGGCTTTTATCTGGGCTGCGCTCTCGAGCCTCGCTAGTGCCTGCATTGTGGCTGTAAGTGCGGCTCTCTGAGGTGAGTGCTCACAGAGATGTGAGGGGTGTTAGGCGGAGGTGCGGACGGAGAGAGAGCCCGAGCCTCGGTTTGATCGTAGGGGCGAGAGAGGCGGCCGTCATGCATGCTGGGCGCGTCCCCGCGGCGACGCGCCGGCTCCTCGCCTCAGCAGCTGGAGAGGGTTCCTCTGAGACTCGCTGTCAGGATGGAAGGGGGAAGCTGAGAGAAAAAGTGGTTTCAATTTCTTCCCTGAGCTACTGTATGATTAAGCGATTCACTGTCCGGTTTCTTTGTCCATTCTTCAGTGGAATTCGGTGCTGTAGTCTGTGGACATTGCAGTGTCACTTTCGGTGGAGTGGCCCCTCCTGCCACCCGTACCTGTACATGCAGACATGCCTGGTTGGATCTTGTCACCAGTCCTAATGTTTCTGCACAGTTGGAACATTAGGACTGGTGAGAGCAAGAAATACAAAAAGCATCCAGGTCAAAATCACTCTGCTTACAGTGGGGGAAACGAGTATTTAACATTTGTTCACTGCATTTTCATTGACCATATAGTTGCACAAATTGACATTTTGAAAATAAATTTGCCTAATGAAAGCACACCATTTAAAAAAAAACGTGTTTTTTGCATTTTTGGGGGTGATATTGAAACTGGAACACTTTTGTCGCGTTACACAAGTCACATGATCAACAACCGGACGTTGCCACTGGTTCAAACCACGAAGACGACAACAGGAAGTAGTTGGAGGATCATGGCTACACAATTTTTATTAATTGAACACGCTTATTCACATGTGACTTTAGTTGCATTTCTTATTAAATGGAAATGTCGTAATTGCAAACATTTTGAGGTTTTTTACATTAGCTGAATGTTGACAAAGTTTTACACACATTTATAATGGATACGCACGTGACTATATTTATAAAAGGGGTAACTGACATTAAATTCACAGAATACGTCAGTGTGATCTCAAGTCATCTGCGCCATAAAGAAATCATAACAATTAGGTCAGTAAATGAAATTACATGTAATTAAATAGAACGAAATGGAGAATAAATGAAGCTGAAGGAAGGTTACTGAAATCTTTATGTATTTTAAGCATAATTTGCTAACTGCTAGCTAAAATCAGATAGCAGTGCTATTAGCTGAACTAGACAAAGCTGGTTTATCATCATTTTTAAGGTATCACACAACAGCTATTTTATATTATAGATAAGAGAAGAGTAATCAAGATCCTGTTTACAAACGCATTTCTAAACCTCTCAATATGTAGCGGATCGATTATCAGTAAGTGAAAAGAACCTAATTTTACTCCTAGCTTATTCCGAGTGAGACTTCATGAAAAACTATGTGGAAGATTTCACATCTTCCACATCACATCATATTTTTATGCATCTTCTTGAATGAATGGTTCGTATTTCTCATTCCGCTCTCAATCTTTTCTAGTTGATCCTCTTTTTAGTCCCTATTGGTTTGTTTTTGGATATTTTTCTTTTTAAGCTCAACTTCCACATGCAGACTAAAACATCTGACTAAAAATGAGGAAAAAGACACTCTCTGGCTCAGATACTCTGACACCGGCTCTGACAGGTAGGTGATACTTGCATCCTGCAGAGAAAGCCAGCATCCTGTCTGTAACACTCACCAGGTGGTCTGTGTGAGCAGATTTCTTCAGCTGACAGTTTTTACTCTGCAGGAAATATCTACAGACCACAGAGACCGTTAAAAAATGTTCTAAAGAAAATAAATCACTGCTGCAGGAGATTTTTTTTTTTTTTAATTCCTCAGAAAGTTTAAATTATAAAACTTTTAAAAAATAAAGTTGCTTTTAGTATTTCACATACATTTATCATAACCTGGAATGTTTCAGCCTTAACCTAGAATGAGTTTGTTTTGAAATTTATGTAGGGAGCACATTGACACCTTCAGGTTTATCCTCTACTAGCTTAATGGACAGACAGACAGATGGACACAGACTCGAAACTACAAAACAACAGCTGCAACGCTTAACACCTTTTAAAAGGAATTAAAATGTGTAACAGTTTTTGTCCCTGCAAAACTTTTTAAATGTTAAACTACAAAGGAGATGCTAGTTTTAGGAAGATTAGCCAGCCGCAGCGTACGGCTAACACAGTGTTAGCAACGTTTTCTTGTCGCGCTAGTCGCTATTTCTATCAGGTACCCAAAATGATGCCACACAAACATTAAACAATTTATAAGAGACTCCTTCAATACTAATCTGGCCAAACAAGGTCATACTGACTGCAGCAAGATAGTAGTTGACAAGCCCGATCATATGTAGTGGTGCTAGCATCGTTCAAGGAAAGCTAGTTCACCCAAATTCTACCATTTTTGTTTTTGTGTTGCATGAGTTACACGACCCTAAGAGTATTTGGGAATATTTTTGGTGTCAGAATGTTTTACTAGCCAAAACTGAATAACGAATGACTTTTCAGCAAGTAGCCAGGCTAAGTACCAAAACCCAACTACTGAAATCTTGTTTTTACCATTGTGTGTTTGTAACTACACCTGAAATGCTCAGATAAGGACAGAACATGTTGGGTACCAGTGCCAGCCCAAGGTAAAATCAAGCTACGCAGCCGCTTAAGATCCAAAATAAACAATGGGCCCTAAATCACAAGTCAGTTTTATAAATGTATTTTGGTAATGTGATCGTTCATATGTAGGATGGTAAATCAGTGTACACTATGAAGACTCCTGAATAAAATAATTTGTTGTAAACAAAATGATGTCTTAGAAGCAGCCTAGCTCCTCTACTTCCTACAAAATACGGAAGTAAGAACAAACTTCTGAAATGTATGTCAGCAACAGAAAAACACATTGCTTTTCTCAAAGACAGCTTATTTGGTTATAAAACAAAATATATGTATACATACATATATTTTAATACTGCACTTTTTGGGGGCTTTTAACATGTTTAAAGCCCCCAAATGGGCAATTAATGCAGGAACATTAACGTAGCTGTGCTGCTTAATGGTAGTTTGATCCCTAAACAATCTTGGACCTGCACAGTTTGGTACCTTGTAGTATAGTTTAAGTGCCCAGTAGGTAACTAACAGGATGTAATTGTTGCATGCGCAAGCTTTCAAACTCCGGTTTAGATGTCATTGTATTCAAACAAAGGTTTGCAAGGACCCTTAGCCCAATACGTATTATTATGTGGAGGTTATTTTTATCACATAAGAGAATTGGCAGGAATCAGGTTTTAAGTGTGATGTGAGGGAGGGGGGGTGGAAAAAAACGCAGTCTCTCATTTACTGGCTCAGTAGCTTTCAGTCTCAGAAAGATACTGAGTGGAAAGTGAGACGGGCAGGTGTTAAACGGAGACAGAGCGAGTGAGTCTGTGATTTCCCCCGGCGCCTGTTTCAATAGTGTCTCCCGTCGCTCATCTGACCCATTCGTTATGCTGAGCCATGGGGAAATCTGATTGGGCTCATTACCCTCTGCTCAGAGCCGGCGTAGGAGGTGCAAGGAGAGAAGGAGCCTGCGCTCTGCGGCTCATTGTGAATGGACGCCGCGGCCGCTCCTTTCGCTATCAGGAGTTCACGGCCATCTGCCGAGGTTCTCCCGTATCTAGTCCCGCCTTGTCCTCCGTCTCGGCCTCTGTGCCGCGGAAACAAATGAGGACCGTCTCCTCTCACCGTGCCTTGGCGCGGCGCCGGTGGCGGGGAGGTCGGCAGTGGTGAGCCGAGGCTATCGGCATGAATTGGCTCCCATCTTTCAGGCCTGCTGCTGAACGAGAAGGAATGGCTGATGCATACCGTGAAGGACATGCAGAGTAACGGTGGAGGGAGGAGGGACATAAGCGGAGGTGATTGGTGGGATGTTTGATGAACTTCATAGCAGGCTGGATTTTTTTTTTTTTTTTTTTCCTACTTGACTTTGAAGTCATGCTTACATGGAGAGGATTTCACCTTAGGATGACCGCATCTCAAGAAGTGACAATATTTCCAACAGTTCTTTTTTCTATTAGACACTCTCTGCTTTCACTCATCAAGAGATATTTAGTAAGGATAAAGCTTTTACATGCCATCAGTTGGGACTCTGAACCGACTGATTTTAATTTGGAACCACATAGGATGAAGGACTGCTTTCAAAGTTATTTTCTTGGCTTTCTATGTCTGTTTGGTCCTTGCTTTCTTTATCTTTTCAATAATATTTGGACAGATTTGTGTTGATTTTTTTGCTTGTGTGGTTTACTTGGGTTGTTGCTAACATATATTGGGAATGTCGTGCCGTTAGCCTGGTAAGGGATATACTTAGTGACAAAAACATAGACGTGTACAAGGACTTCTCAAGTAGACGTGAACTCCAAGGAATGCTTCAACCGAACATGAAACTCCAAGTGGAATTAAGCCAATCAGTGGTGGAGAAAGTACTCAAAAAATGTACTTAAGTAAAAGTACAAATACACAGGCAAAAATGTACTCAAGTAAAAGTCAAAGTACCACATTAACATTTTACTTAAGTAAAAGTAAAAAAGTACTGGCTTTTAAAAATACTTAAGTATTAAAAGTAAAAGTACTTGCTGAATACATAACCTAATCGCTAATATCATTAAGTGTGCCGATAGTATTTAATTTGAATACATCATAAATGTGCCATTTTAATAAACAATGTCACAGATTAAACATGTTCTTATTGTGTTTATTCTCTGTAAGAGTTTAGACTTAGATATGTGATTCTATGCATCATAATTTCAGGGATGGAAACATCTTATTTCCTGTCCTAACGTAGCATGAACTTCATTAGTGACATTTATTTAAAAAGAAATCCAACTGAAAGGGGATGGAACGAAGGTGTGGGGGGGAAGACATGCAATCGAGGAGCCACGTAGCAGAGTTGTAGTCAAGACCACTGAACACGAGACCAAGACCAGCGCCCTGCGCTACATGACACAATAAAATGAAGTGCACCTATCAAAATTGGTTCTCAGATTGATCTGAAAGATCCACATTTCCATAAAAACACCTAGATATAAATACTTAGAGCTGAAATATATTTAACCAGCATCAGTTACAACTCATTTCATTCTGTTTTGCTTTCATCGCTGTGCTACAATCCGCAGAGGTCGCCTGCCATCCCTATTGAAATAACGCCCTGGGCGGTTGCCCATATTGCCCATGTCAGAAACCACAACTGTCTGCACCATTAAACCATGAAACATAGCAATTAACTGTAATTGCAACAACACTATGAACACTGTCCAACGGCGCAACAAGCAGAAGGAGCACCATGACTGTTCTCATCCTCCCTCCCACTGCATGTTTGCCACCATGACAGGAGACAAAATCAATCAATGAGCATGCTCTGTGTTCATACGTTCAACTTTTACTTATTCGGCAATTAAATAAATGTGTGTGTGTGTATATATATATATATATATATATATATATATATATATATATATATATATATATATATAGCTATTGTAGTGTATACAAGAACAAAGAACGGCTCTCAGTGAGGCTTCAGTCCCATCAACCTTAGTAAAGATCCGTCCAGAAGAATCGGATCGTTCCTGAATCCACACAATAATTCAGCGCATGAGTGACAACTTTTTTTCATCGCAGATGCAACATGTGTCTCAGTACAGCTAGCTTTGCTAGCATCACGTCCACAGATCTTACCTTTCTTTAAGCTTTCCTTCCAAGTGACGCTAAAAGTTGGACAAAATCCCACCGTCTGTGAAAGCGAAGCGCTGCTGGTTTTACATGTCGTCATATCTTATGATTTATGCAGCTATTATCGATTAGTTAGACATCTTCTCCCGCTCAGAGGAAACCAATGCGCATGTCTGGAGCTCCGCGTGCTAGTAAAGGGGGAGGCGATGGGTGACAACAGACACTAAGTCACGTTATTGCTTGGATTTTACGGCGCCACCTTAAAGTCCCTGAACTTCATATTTTAACGGACAAAAAGAGAGCAGTGCGAC
The DNA here is from genome assembly GCF_003331165.1 of Xiphophorus hellerii. NCBI lineage: Eukaryota > Metazoa > Chordata > Actinopteri > Cyprinodontiformes > Poeciliidae > Xiphophorus > Xiphophorus hellerii. The sequence continues at coordinate 6,444,408 of NC_045692.1, forward strand.
TTGGATGTAACGAGTAACGCGACACTTTTGTAGAAATGTAGTGAAGTAGAAAGTACAGATACTTACTGTAAAATGTAGTGGAGTAAAAGTAGAAAGTACCCATTATTAAATCTACTTAAGTAAAGTACAGATACATGAAAATTGTACTTAAGTACAGTAACGAAGTACTTGTACTTCGTTACTTCCCACCACTGAAGCCAATATTGGTATTCTTAGCTAGTCCAATATAATGATAAACCTACCAGGCGTTTTACCATTGGCATCTGTTTACTGATACATCATGCTCTAACTAAGATGCTACAAATATCCTACATGACTCTGGAAAAGCCAATTTTCTTCAAAAAAACCTGCCTGGGATGCAACTCGGACGTCTTTGAGACGGAAGCGTACTCAGTCAGCCCGCCTCACGAACCTCCACAAACGCCCTGCTAGCATTTCTACTGTGACCTCTTATTTTCTCCCCCATTTTCGTCCGCGCAACATCAGAGCTCTTGAAAACACCACGACATTTCGCACTCAATGGCTACTTCCTGAGGCGTTTGACGTGAACTGTGCTCCATTGAAAGCGGAGAAAAAGGGAGCGTCTCACAGGGTTGCATGAAATTACTCAGTCCTGAGGAGACAAAACCTCTGTTCCGACGGTGAATGCGAGTCTGGTTCAAATGAAAGTCCTTTGAATGGAGTATTAAAAGGGTCTGTTAAAGCTTTCATACAGCTCAGTGATGTGGCCAGCATATCATCAAGCAATGAGGATGTGCATTGAATCTCATTCCTCTTTATTACATTGTGTTCCTTTTATGTGTGTGTGTGATGATAGTTCATCAGTCAGCGCCGCTGGCTGTTCGGCGTTGATACGGTTCAAAATTTCATGACGCTTTGAATGATTTGTCATTAAACTTCTGCACAGAGCGCTACCCACCAGTGACCTGTTCTCCACTCTGTACTGGCACGCCACGGCGAACTATGAGGACCTGTTGGCATCTCAGTACACAGTGAATACTAGTGAGGTTGTGTATTTCCTCTAAAATATCCAAAAGCACATATCCTGTGCTTAGCTGAACTGCTCAGAACAAAACACGTTAGTGGGCCTGTCGAAACAAACAATAAATCAATTAATCACATAACAAATTAAAACAAGCTCAATAAATGAATGCTTTTCTCATGTCTCTGTCTATTCTTATGCTGCTTAGCAATACAGAACATTACCTTAGATCACGATTTAGATTTTGTTGCTGAAAATGTGCTACATAAATAAAATTACCTTACCTTACCTTATTTCTACCAAAAAATGGATGACAGAAGTCTTCAGCCTGGTGCTTTGGTCACAGAGACTTCATAATTAATTCAGTTTATTTGTCGTTTCTGTTGCTTTGTTGAATTATTTTGGATATTTAAAATGTCTTCCGGTTCCAGTTTTAAAGGTTCATTAGAATTTGAGAATGCGTTCTTGCGTTATTTTTTCCATTACCGTTATATTATTTGAAAATGGTCTCAAAACAACAAAATTATCATTTATCGCGATGACCTCTCTGATGTTGTGCGGATTTATTGTCGGAAAAAAACTTATCGTGTGACAGGCTTATCTCTAACCGTAAGCAAAGGCTTTGCATACTTATGTAAATGGTTTACTATTTTTAATACATCCCCCAAAAATCTTTAAAACTGTTTTCCACATTGTAATAATGGAGTATTTTTGTGTAGAATTTTGAGGGACTACATTAATTTAACACATTTTAGGATAAGGGCAATATAAAAGGCGGACAAAATCTGAATCACTGCATGTACTTGCACTGTATATCTCAGACATCAAGAAATGCGTTATCGATTTTAACTAAAAAAAAAAAAAAGAAGCTAATAGAAAATCACATCTAACTGCATTTTGTGCCTCGCCTGACATTTGTGTTTCACATGTTCGCGTGTAAAACAGATTAGGACGTTGATTTGGCTTATACCCTCAATTACTAAAATATGCGGCAGTGGCCTCTCACAGTAATCACCTAACTATTTAATGCAGCTCCAATTGTGTGAAGCTGTTGTGTCTGATTGCCAGCTAAGCGCTTTAGCTTGGCAGAAGCCGTTAAACGGTACGTTTGGACCGCTCTGCGGCGCGGAATTACCAAAATCTACAGTTGATTTCCGTGTTTTCGGGCTACACTGGGAAAGCTCAGCCATCCTCTGTGTTAATTGCCTCAGAGTGCGCTCTAATTTCATGGTTCATGTGAACTACTGTCTTTGCTGTCAAAACGCACATGGATAGACTTTGTAGGTTACAATCAAACCTGTATAAATCCTTAAATTTGACAGAGTAGTACGTCACATTTCATCCTTTTCTTTTTTTTTTTTTCTAAAAATGAGCCTTTAGAGGCTTTAGAAACAATACAGATTGGTTTGGAAATGGCCTCTGTGATGCCAAGGGAGTCATTAAGGGCCAAATTGCTGCTTGTGTTGAGCTGTAGTCCATAATTAGGTCAGAATGCAAGTGCTCGTATTGTGATGTTGGCCCACAAGGACTCGCCAGTGTTTGGAGTGCAACCATGTGTGTCACAGTGACTCATTGAGTCCCTCTAGTGCTGCTGCTCTGCTAATAGAGGAGGCCTCGCTCACAACCTCACGCTCTTATCAGAACGAGTTTACAGCCCCCGTAATGTGAGGCCCCCAATTTACGCAGCGTTTAGCTGTTTTGAACTCTCGCCCTCATGAGTCTTGGCTCTTGGAAAGTCGGGCGGAGGAGTTAAAGGGCGGCAGGGGGGTGTGTGCGCTAAAAGCTTCGAGAGTATAACGACACCTGGCTCCGACTCTGTAAACTCATTCTGGCTCTTTTTCAACATCCTACTTCATCACCTTGCTGTACAAGTCCATCTCAATCCCCCCCACCCTGCCTCCTCCTGCTCCTCCTCCTCCTCGCCTTTCTCTTTTATTGATCATCAGCTGGCATTGGGAGGAGAGAGGAGGTTTAATTAAGGAGCCAGACTGGTCTGTCAATTTTACTCAGCGCTGCGTGGAGAGCACCAAACCAAGCGATGGTCCTAATAGGGCTTCACACTGTAAACAACACGCACACCTGGACAGCGCGGGGCCTCGAGGGGGAAACAAGAAAAGAGGGGCTGTTGACAAGCCGGCTCTGAGGAGAAAAAGTTCAGCTCCTTTCTTTTTTTTTTGTTCGGGCACAATGCGAGAACACGAGTTTAAGTCTGTGTTACTTCCACAAAATGTTGAATCGATTTGCAGAAAGATTCAGAGCTGGTGGGCAAAACTTTAATCGTGTTGCAAAAAAAAAATCTGAATCAGTTAAAGTTTCAGCTACGTTTTGAAGACCTAAAAGATGCAATATGTACCTTTTTTTATAAATGTTTTTTTTACATTTGTTTTGTTAGTTAAAATTATCATTATGTTGACAGTATAAGACAGATCATCTGTGAAAAAATTGACCTCTTCACAGAAATACACCACTCAGTCAGAAACAACCAATCAGAGGCAGGAGGCGGGTCTTAGCACTGTCAATCACTCTCCTTCTCAGCCTCTCCCATTGGCTCTTTGCTAGGCTACAGCTGGTTCACCACAACATACCCTGCTACCAATGCTAAGGTTAATTAGCATAGAAGCCAATAACAACAGATTTAAGGTTTTCCTGTAATTGTAAGTTAGCACATTCAGCTATTAGCACATTCAGCAGAATACCGTATATTTATTGATTGACAGCTATTTATTGATATTTACTGTATATTACCAATATAAATATATTTGATATTTATTGACAGATATTTATTGATTAAGAACCTCCTCCTGGCTCTGATTGGGTGTTTTTGACCAGGAGTGGTGAGCTTTTGCAGCATTTTTAGCAGCACTGGGAGGAGGTGGAGGAGCTCATTTTTAGTTTTCCTGTTAGCTAGCTCACTTATGATCCCTGTAAACAGCACAGGACAACCCAGGAACCACTTCCTGGTTCCTGGGTTGGAACACTTCCTGTTATTCCATCAAAATAAGAGTCTGAAATCTTGCCAAGCTAATACCATTCACCTTCATATCAGCTAATCCTGCTATCAGAATAAATGTACTTCACCAGATTAAATCAGCTACTTTGAAAAGGAGCTCAATTTATATTGTGAATAATATCTCTACTGCGTTTTGTATGACGGTTTCTGTTTATGATGCTAAATGATCAAATTTCGAGACCAAGCGTGACTGTCTTTTTCACAACAAACCTTACAAAAGGTAAAAAAGAAAAACGTAGCAGCATCTTTGGAGGAAATTAAAATGCAGATAATTTCTATTAGTAGAGCAAACGCTTTGTATTTGACTCTGATTTCAGTGTTACGTTCCAGTGTAGGTTCAATGGGGGAACGGCCTCTGGAGAGCACCCCTCCTCTCATGCACGCATCATCTCTGCCTCGTTGTCGACTTGGGAGCCGACAACGATCCCTGGCTTTAATCGATAAAAACATCAAAGCAGCTCTACCTCTGCCCTCCTGTTGACTCTGCGTGTCTCTTGTCTCTCCTGCAGAGAAAGTCGGTATGCTGTCGGCATTGATCGCTCCCTTCAAGTACATAAGCCCTGGGACCAGCAGCACGGAGGACGAGGACAGTTTAAGTAAGCCGCTGCACACCTTCTCCGTCTCTCATTGGCAGACCGAGTGTGGAACTGAAATCTCTGTCACCTGCATAATTAACTATTTTTGGGAGGCAGGCGGGAGAAATGGGCTCTTTGATTACAAATGGGTCTTTTAAAAGTGAGCTAATAAATGTTAAATCTGAGTGTTCCCGATGAATAAGTCATCAAATCAAATGCCTGCCTGCATGCTCATCTTGAGCTACAATCTGCCCCACCAGTAAGTGACTCCCATCCCACCGTTGAAATTCCTCTGAACGCCCTGTTTTTGTTCGTCTGCCATCAGAAAGCCAATACACGCCGCCACTTCTCCGTAACGACGGTTGAAGAGCGTATCGCAGCTGTTTCAGGCTTTTGCTCTCGCAGAGGATAGAAGTGTGAAATAAAGCAGGCTCCAAACCCTTTTTTCTTGGAAAGTCTTAGCACTCACACACAACCCCCGCCTTTTCCTCCCCTCCCCATTACAAATAGGATTGATGCTCTGCGAGGGCCGCGGGGACCAATGTTTCCTTCTCCCCGACTCAGATTCCAAACCAATTTGGAGGCAGATTACAGGATGATTTGGCAGATAACATCACCATTTCAGAGGGATTTATATTTGGATTTTAAAATACTTAAATATTATAGAGCCCTGTGGTATGAAGTGGGCTCGGCTGCGGGTGTTGATTGTAGATGTGTTCATTACCATTTCATTGTGTATCAAGTGGCTCAATCTGCCTTGAGAGATTTTCCTTGATTCATTTTTGTTCAGCCAGGATAAATGAGAGTGTTGCACAGTAATAATTACTTTCTTTTCTTCTTTTTTTTCTTCAGTATTTTCCATCTCTTACTTTAAAATGGTTTCTGTTTTGTTTTTTCTTCTTCCGGTTGGCTCTTCAGGCACGAGCAGCACAGAGGTGAAGGAAAACCGCAACGTCGGGAACTTGGAGGATCTCTCCATCGGCTCTGGAGAATGCCAGTCGCTTTTCTGCTCGGAGTCGTCAAGAGCGGCCGGCTCTGGCCTGAAGAGGAAACGGCCACTGGAGGAAGACAACAACGGGCGCCTGTGTCAGCTCCGACTCATCTATAAGAAACTCTCCTGGTCTGAGGCTCCAAAGAACGCCTTAGTGCAGCTGAACGAGCTTCGGCCGGGGCTGCAGTACCGCATGGTGTCCCAGACCGGCCCCGTCCACGCTCCTGTCTTCTCCATTGCCGTGGAGGTTAACGGACTCACCTTTGAGGGTACCGGACCCACGAAGAAGAAAGCGAAGATGAGGGCCGCCGAACTCGCTCTCAAATCCTTCGTCCAGTTCCCCAATGCGCCGCAGGCCCACCTGGCCATGGGAAACATCTCCAACCCTTCGGCGGACTTCACGTCCGACCAGGCCGACTTCTCCGACACGCTCTTCAAAGAGTTTGAGGCGTCGCCGTGCTCCGACGGCCTCGTGCTCTGCGACCCGTCGAGCGAGAGCGATCTGCTGTCGAGCGAGCTGCTGAGGCATGGACGGCTGCTCCGCCACACGTTGGACCTCATGGTGCAGGCCCAGCAGAGGCTCGGTGGGATTGTCCCGGAGCCCGAGGAGCCGAAGAGTCCCGTGGCGTTGCTCAACGAGCTCCGGCCGGGCCTGCGCTACGCCTGTCTGTCGGAGCGAGCTGAGGGGAGGCGGCCGCGGAGCTTCGTGATGGCAGTGCGCGTGGACGGGCGGATATTCGAGGGCTGCGGTCGCAGCAAGAAACTTGCCAAGACGCAGGCGGCCCAGTGCGCTCTTCAGGCCCTCTTCAACATCAGGACAGTGCCAGAAGGGAGGACGGGCCTCAAAGCCAGCAGGAAGAGTTGTCCTCATTTACCCCAGGTGAGTGAAGTCACATCCCAAATGCCCGGGTTCCGCTAAGCGTCTTTGGCAAGCCACTCTATGTCCTACAGCGACCCGTAATGACCAAAACAGCAGGCATGCGGCAAACTCCCAAACACCTTCCAAAGAGTAATTAAGCTAGAAATTAGATTGAAGCTAGAGATAGCGGACTGGAGGAGGAAATCGCTGCAGGACAGATAGAGATATGAGTGAGCAAGCAGGGATTTTGTCTGGTTACAAATTTGTCCTCTTTTCATTGTGTAGGATCGGATATTGAGTAAACAACCTCTATTTGTCAGTCTGTTTTAATAGAATAGCATGTAAATGGAGCTAATTATTATCCTGGTGCCTCTGACACACGAGAAATCTCCATAACAACCCAAATGAGATTTTATTTTTTCTGTTTGTTTTTTTTGGGGGGGGGGTTCCACTGCCTTTGCCGAGCTGTAATTGGGAAGGTTTTGTAATTTTGCAAAATCTCCGATTTTCTCGTGTGTGGCATCACAGTGTCTACAAACATTAATTCAATTCCGTAGCCCAAAGGAAATCGAAAAGCAAAGAGCAAGTCGACAAACAAACCACTGAGACCAATCCCCTGCTCATTTAACCAAATATTTAAGTAGCAATCAGAGCAAGGAAACTAGAGGATTTTGTTTTGGTAGAAAACTTGGAAAAATTGAAAAGACAAAAGAGATTGTTCTTAGTTTTCCTTGCCCTTTGTTAACAGCAAGTCCAACTTTCTCGTAGCTTCTTGTAGCTGGGACACAAAACCTCTTGAGGTGTTTAATTCAACAGATTTAATTCTTTTTCATGTGTTTGCACGGACAAGAAATTATCAACGGCGTCCAGTTCGTGGGCATGCTGACAACCGATAGCAACACTTTTTAAATTCTCCTTTCTGTCTTATTTTATGCAAGGATGTGTAAGCCACCTGCCTCTCGAGAGTCTCGAATTGGAAAATGAAGCTGTTCACATCCAAAATGTCCTCACCCTTGCGTCTTCCCTCGAAGCCTTTGCTTTTCCTGCGCACCCCCCTGCACCCTGCCGAGTGCGTGTTGAAGTAGCGTTCTCTTTGAGCCTCGCAGAAATAAACTGGCGAGGGTGTCCTTCCCCAGAGCAAAACATCAACCCAACAGACCTGCACATGTTTGCCTGGGAGAAACTTCTTCTTTTTCCCCCCTGACTGCCACGGTGTCTAAAAGGATTTTAAAAGGATTTGCTGCACCCGTTTAGTTCCGGAGAGCAGTCGCTTGTGGAATTTCTTGAAAGTCAAGCGTGCTGTCTGCCAGCCTCCAGAAAACAATTTTTGGGGGGAGGGATTGCGGGGAAATGACATACATAATCCATATAATATTTATGCGTGTGTGGACGAACAAGGTGTAGGGGTGGTGGTAGGGGGTGTTGTACAATGTCAAAGCAAAGCCCCCCAGTTAACACAGCACACTCACATGTGAGTCAGTCCTGATGCCAGGCACCGATCGCGCGGATAGCGGCTGACTACCCTGCAGATGCGATGCGGAATTCGGGGGCGGCTGCCAGATGTAGCCTGGGGGGTAGTTCAAACGGTGTGGTGTCCTGCCAGCTTCTGTGTGCCAGCTCAGACTGTTCTCTTTCCTCCGAATTCCCTGCAGCGCTACCTGTTGCACAATGAAGCCGCGCTGGTGAAAATGTTCAACACGGCGAACGCTGGCAGGACTTCTCAAGGCGGCAGAAAAGGGTTCTGCCTTAAAAAGCTACAACAATTAAGATGCCAGAAGTCTATGGGAGAGCCGCTTGGTGCCAGTCATACGTCATGAGCTGCACGTGTGAAAATGTGAGAAACAATGTGAAAGCCACAGGCTCCAACCAGATGGTTAAAGTTGTTGACATTTTGTCTGCTGAGAGTTTTGTGTAACATTAAAGAGGCAGTACTAGTACGACCTTTACATCATGTTATAATATACCTGAAGCGTTGCTTTGACGCTTTCACACATTCTAGAAATTCTTTCATCTCCCGTGGAACCATTCAGGTATCCAAAACGCCTGGTTGTGATCTAGCGCCACCTTCAAGGACTAAGCCCCTCCTCGGAGCTGCGACCGCCACACAGAGCAGTTTTCCCCCCGCAACTCCTTTACTCAGCTCCTTCAGACTAGCCAGCAGCAATTAGTAAACACCTGCTGGAAATGCGCATCTGCTGAGTTCATTATATACTGCTCAAAAAAATAAAGGGAACACTTTAAGTGTTAAACACCTGTTTAAGTGTTCCCTTTATTTTTTTGAGCAGTGTATAAGCTACTTCTCAGTGCAACGCTGGTAAAAAACGTACTTAAAATGTAAAAAGAGGAGCCATATTGAGATGACTTACTCAATAAGCTTATTAAGTGCTTATGTTTTCAATTAGCCTGACAAGAACTCTTTATTGGCACTTTCCTCCTCACTTCAGGAACCTACATATGACAGGAAGTCAAGCATAACACATTCATCTTCATTACTTTGCCAACTTTCTCTGACAAAATCACATGTAGTATTGGTTAGAAGGGAAATATTTAATACCAATAATTAGGGCGGGATTTCTTCATAGAGAACACTATTCTAGAGATTTGTCCACACTAAAGGGGGGTTTTCCAGAAGTCTAATATTGACTCAGTTGAACTTGAAGGATTGCAACTAGTATCTGTTCCAACAGTGAAATATTTAGATGCAGCGCAACTTCACAGAGTTTTATTTTTCTCACTTCCTCCTGGTATCACATCCATACCAAAGAGAGGAGCAAGAGGGATCGACGAGACAAGCATACAAGCACGCTAGCAAAAGACTCTGCTGCAGTGATTTCAAGCTATAGTTTCGTCCTCCTACACTCGTGTCTCTGGGAATTAGCTTTAACAACCGGAGCAGAAGCGAAGCGTTGGACTGCAGTTTGCTTGGCATTAAGGACGTATTTATCTACAAGCGAAGGCTTTTGATTTTCTGGTTTTTCGTTTAACCCTTTTTTATGATCTGGGGAAATTAAACCGGGATCAGTTCTGCTGACGAAACCTCATTCGGATGTCAATCCAGTCATTCTCGGACTGAAAATGAGCTTAGTCACAAATCGGCTGCGGTATCTGAGGTATGGAAGTAAAAAAAAAACCAAAGTACTATTACTCTAATCTAGGACCCCTTTCTCTACTGTACATATCCTAAGCTCAGCCTCAAGGGTATGTCAGCTTGTAGACCTGCTTGACTTTATTATTAATCAGTCATTAGTGAGCAGTCCTTCAGTCCAAGCCTCAGCAATCCAGTTAGCAGTAAATGCCTTTGCTTTATTAAAGCCCGCAATGAAGTGAGAAAGCACTGGAATAATCCTGACACCCATTTTAACAAGTGGAATGATTACCCCACTGTTCGGGCCTTGATTGGCCACTTAATCTCCACTCGCCGTCACAGCGCGCGACGGTGTTGCCAAGTCAACGAAGTGTTTGGCCAGCACTGCGACTGTGGGAGGCCAGAGAAGTCAGCAGGTTCGCTTCGTGGAAAAATAGGAAGCCGAATTCTGCCACCTTGGACATAGGAAACGTGGTTGCTGGCAGAGCCGAAACAGTACAACTAAGGAAAGACTGCAGATGAGACAATAAGCGTTTCTCTCTGCTAATTCCTACATCACTAAAGATCAAATGCAGCCTCATGTTTGTCGGTTTCTTTATGTTTAAAATGATGCGATTTGCTTATCTTGAAACGCAAAGCACCAGCGATTGAGAGGGGATTCGGAGCGGTCAAGTGGAGTAATTTTTCCTGCCTCCGCCACAGCAAATTGAATATGATTTCAGACACGTGAAGGTGACCCCTGTCAGCGGCTGAGCCTCTCGCAGATTGTTTTCTTTGTCTAATCTCTCCCTCCTCTAATCTGTCTCAATATAAACAGCTGTGACAGGCTGATCATTAATTAATATTGCCACAACAAATTAGCGACAGCGATCGCCCGGCCAGGCACCCTGTCTAAGATAGAAATCCACCAGCTTGGGCGAAGGGAGGGGCTGGGAGCGGAGGGAGGTGTGAACAACACATTAGAGAGGAGTTGATTAACAGCTTTGGAGACCTTGCAGATAGCGTTGCACCCGCAGCATGTGGACAGTGATGGCAACAGATACACAAATAGTGACAGCTTTTTATGCGGCCGGGTATCTCACGGGATCGCCTGTGATTATAATTACAAATGGCGCGGCGCAAACAGGGCGATGAAACATCTGCATCCATCACCATCTGAAGACGCAGTCAGAGACAGTGGGAAATGGTTTAGGAAGTATAGAGATGTTGCCATGTGATGTCACGCAAGCAAGATCCCGCCCCCCAGGCCCCCTGCTGGACGGGAAAAAAACGACTAACTTTGGTTTTAGCTGTTAAGTTGTCAAGATTCCATTATAGTTTTGTTTGCTAGACCCAAAGAATGACCTTTATCCACGATGCTGTCTGAAATTAAAATACACACAGTGTGGCCATGCTGACTAATTAGGTGCCTTCTCTTGGTAATTGGTTGAACTCTGGCTTTTTAGTGGTATCAAAGAGGAGTCTGTAATATGTTTGTATGCCAGATTTTTCAGAGTGCTATTCATGAAATATCGAAAAACCAATTCATTTTCCTTCAGCTTCAAGACATCACCCCGTGTACATAAAATCTACATAAAACACATCAACGATTCTGGTTGTAATTTGTCAAAATGTGGGAGAATTTAGGCACAGTAGGTAAGACGTACGTCTAATCATGTCACCAGCACTCAGATCAGTTCTGTTTTTTGCAGCCTAAATAATGACCCAAAGTGAGAGTCCGTTGTATGAACCATATATCAGTTTCCAGAGAGCAGCGGCGGCGGGCCTTGTTTTTGTTTTCAAACTCACCCTGAGCTCTGACCTCCGCAAACGATGACCAAGATGGGAAATCCTGGCTCGCGTACATAAGCTATCTCATTACACTTTGTCACTTGTGTGCAAAAGTAATGTGAGCATAAAGCAGCTGTTTGCTTCAGGAGCGCCACTCTGCCCTTTTTCTTTTTTACCAGCCACTTAGCTCATCATTTGGTATTTAGTAAAAGAGCAGAGCAGGAGAGAGAGAGCAGATTTCTGTGTGAGATCACCAAACAATAATGTTTTTGTTTAGGTTTTTTTTCCTCCACCCCGTCTGAATGGGGGGAGCAGCCCCAACACGGAAAGGTTAAAATCATCCTCGTCTGTCTAATATGTATGCAAAATATGACCTATGAGGCTGCGGGCCCGCTCCGTCTAATGTACCGCGTCAGCATGCGGCTTTGTGGGGGGAAAATCCCTGAGCACGGAGGAATTGAAGTGGGGTTGGTTGGGTCATGTCACCTTGCACGTACACTATAACACCCCTGTAATCTATTCCAAAAGACGCGCGGTGCTGCCGTGTGCAACCCCTGCTCGCCCTGCAATATCCACAGTCGCAGCTACTAAGTCTTCATTCTTCATGACAGTCCTCCATTACTCCCTTCCACCCCCGTCCGCACCCTTCCTCCCTCCGCAAGCTGTGAGCCAAAGCACGGCTATAATCATTCCTGAAGAACCTCTCACACTTCATTAAAAGCATAATCAAGTTCATTACAATTTCATAGGCGTTCAGGTAGCAAATGGCTTCAGATAAATCATGACTATTGGTCCTGTGTGGCTGCCGTGTGTAGGTTTATCTCCGGCTCTCAGGCAGGGAGGCGAGGAGGAGGAAGGGGAGAAGAGAGGGGAGGGGGTCTGGATGTCTGGCCTTTAAATGACCTTCCAGCCCCGCAGCGGCGGTCCGCTTCGACGCACGTTCTGAGCGGGCAACCCGGCACCGGCGCGCGTCAACGCAGAGGGGCGCGATTGTTCGTGACTCCCCCTTGGGTCGCACACAGTGAAGAAATCAACAGATGTGGCACCGTAGGATTATTTTAGACTGGTCTCTGTGACAGTGGATGATTAATTTATCTTGAGCTGCTTTTGATGGTTATTTGTCTTAATCCACCGTGGCCCCTGTTATGGAGAAGACAGCTGTCAAAACATAAATTAAAGACTAGGAGAAGTCCTGGTTCAAAGGGGGATTTCCTTGAGTTTTTAGTCAAATGTGACAAACCTCATAACTGACCTAATAACAAGTCCTGCCCGTTTGGACAAAACGTGAGCAAATAAATGCTGCAGTAATGATCAGAGTATAATTACAGATTTTTTTTTTGGTTTCATTTTGAAGAATGTGGAGATCAAAAAGGGTTAAATGAAATTTGTTCTTACCCAGTTAAAAAAATTAAATGCTACCTCAAAATTTGAAATGCCCCCTCCGACATCAGATTTTTTGTTGTTGTTTTTGATACTGAGCAGTGATTAAAGGGAATCCAAATAAGTATTTTCCCAATCGGTGAACGAATATGTGAGCACAAACGGGTCATTGTGGAAGCAACACTCATTGGTGTTGAGGTTGTTACTGACCGAAGTAAGCTCAAAGTTAGCTAAATAAGAAGCTATTTTGAAACAGATGCTGAAATTTCTGCGACATGTCTTCAGATTGCGAGAGAGAACAGAACAGGAAGGCAAAATATACTACAGTAAAGATGTTCTATATTATCCTTTTGGGCTTTAAAAATCTATCATGGAGCAGGTTTGCTTTGAAAATGTTCCCAGCATTTTAAAACTCTCAGAGTTAAGGTAAGACTTCCCGTTCTCCAGGGAATACATAGATAGACTGGAATATCAATGCTAGCTGCACTAGCAACACTAATGATGAATATGGCTAAAACATAAAATGCTTTTTTTTTTCTTACACACAAATTCTTGCTTTTACTTTTTATAAATGACATTAAAAACATTTTTCAAAACAGAAACATCAATCCCTCCAATAAACATGCAGAACAACAAACCCGGACTGTGTCCTACTCCAACCAATCTCATTCATGGTTGAACACTGAGACCCCTTGGGCTTCCCAAATCTCTGCAGATGTTTCCCCGAGTGGATTCCTCTTCAGTTCTGTAGCCGAGGCAACATGTTGTCAGCTGTTGATATGCCCTGCTCCAGCGTGGGATAAAACATGAGCCGCGCTGCTTTTCCGTGGCTGTTTTGTTGGAATACCTTTGCATGATTCTAGAGTTTCATGAAGCAGATCTTGAGTAGTTTGTCTTCAAAATGAGGCAAAGAATGACCTATGTTATAATTACATATTTAAATAAACCCAACCGTTACTATCAGTGGTATTGTGCTCACATTAATCAAGTCTTTAAAAGTGCAATTCAAAGAATTTGTATAGCTTAGTTATTTATGCGCATTTATTTTAGCTTAATTAAGACCATTAGCATTGCAATAATTATGAGTGAATGGGATGTGTTCTTCTCACATTTACCCTCCCACACTTGAAATAAATTATTAATTACCCCAACGCTGTTTTTGTTGCTTCATGAAAGAGTCCATTCAACTTGATTGATGGAATACTTACCGCTAAAACTCCACTCCAGGTTTTCCTGGTTATCTACAATAACTCACCACAATGTATGAACCAGGCATAAGCAACACCAGTGGGCGGTGTTGCTTGCGTCCTCCGCCAATGACTGAACGTGATTGCATCATGAAGTATTAGAACTGTCTGGTTTACTGTGCTTGTGTTAATGGTTTAGTTGAAATAGCTACAATAGAGGTTATTGAACTTCAGACGGATGCATGAAGCGTCTTTGCTGGAAAGAAGTTGAATAGAAGCGAAAGTTTATATTTTTCAAAATAAAAGATTTTTCTAAAAAAAATACTCAGCAAACTGCAGCTAATGTGAGAACCTTGACAGACTAGTCAAGTCACTGAGAGCTGCAAGAGAAAGAGAGAAAGTCACGTACGACTCACAAACCGCGTTAGCCATTGTGCTAATTCCATTAAACTGTGATTAAGATTCTGTTTGTTTGATGCGTTTGCATCACAACCCAAACATTACACACATCACACCACCACATTTTCCAATGTGTTATTCTTGCTTTTGAATGCAAAAAATAAAGAGAAACACGTTCTCATTGGCTAGAATTGCTAATAAATGTTTTTAGCTTTGTTAGCAAGTGACCAAACCCTACTAGTGTTCTGACTAGCAACCAAACATAGCTTTATTTTAGTGTCTATTATTGTTAGTTCTATGTTGTGGCTTAAAAATCAAATTGAGCAATTTGGAAATTGGAAACTTAGAAATCTTGGTTCACAGATATACTGGAGTTTTTGCTAGTTATTTAGCACAGAGAAAAGTTTGTTAGAAGTTTAACACTCTTGTTAGAAGTGATGTTCTGTGAAGTTCCTATCGGTAGCTAACAGTTTCGTTACCTGTACCACAGAGACGCAACACAGCAAAGATAGTAGAAAAAGGAGAAAGTCTTCAGAATGACAAGACGCTAACAGATAATCAGACAGAAACCAGTTGTAGCTGATTTAAGCTAAAACACTGAAACTGAAAATGTTCATACCCGACCAGTGCAATGCCAGTAGTAGATATTAGATGTATGCATTTCCAGAAGAGACCATTGCTAGGTTTGGTGTATTTTTGTCACTCGAATAATGTCTACATAATTATGTCAAAGTTACTGGTGAACACTGCAAGCTTTATCAAGCTATTTGTCAGGTGTCGTGCTGGAGCTGTTTAGAAGTTTTACCAGTGGACTGACAAAATACCAAAACACTTAATACCCTTTTGAAAACGCAGATGTTTGATGTTACTTAATACAGTTTAAGTTGTTTTACTAAAATTAGCTAAAGTTGCTGGGTTTTGTGACTAGCAGTTAGCTTTAGAGTCGTCACTTTCTGCAAACTGCCCACAATGTGACATCTGTTTTTTACAGGTAGGGGAACTACTACTGCTCAAAGAACACAGCTTCCCGTGTGTGTATGGGTGTGTGTCTCTGTGTTGCCCTGTAATGTACTCACAAACTGTCCAGGGTCCAACTTGCCTCTCATCCAATGACCACTGGCACCAGAGCCCCACCACACATCCCCTTAGACTAGAGCCTGGAAGAAATAGTGTGTACAGATGATGAATTGATGTTTTTATATGGAAGAATTTGTGCCAACACAATGGGGGGATGTAGCAACCGACACTTTTTTTTTTTATATGTGGGGTTAAAGTGAAACATCTGCTACCTGTGTCCTGCTCTGTGGGACCGCGCTGTGCCTCTCCTGGGGGAGGGAGGCTTATTAAAAGAGGCCAGAATGAGGTGCATGTACGTCTGTTTGTGAATGTGACAAGAGTAGCGGGGGTACAAACCTGGCTGGCAGGGAAAAGGATGCGAGGTAGACCGTGGGGGGAGCAAGGGAGGTAAGGATGGATGGAGAGCAGAGGAGGGAAAGAGAGGGGAAAAAAGAAAACCCTCAGTGGAACAAAAGACCTTCAGGATTAATTAGGCGTCAGATTGGTTGCAGGGCACAGTGGGGGGCGGGGGGAGTTTAGCATTCTGGGAAGACCTCATGTCCTCAGCCCTCATAATTCAGCCTGCCTGCCCATGAGTATACAACAGCAAGCTAGTTAGGTCCTGTGCTGTGCCTGAAACCACTGTCTACTGGGTAATGGATGGAGTCCGCGCTTCATCTTTATGTATTTTTATGTTATCCCAGTGGGCAATAGGAGGAAACGCAGAGGTCATGTATGTAGCACATTGTGTTTACATGATGACTGTGTCAATACTCACTGGATAGAGGGAAATAGGTGAAATGATATTCTCTCCAGATAGCTGCGTCTCTCCCTGCTTGAGTTGTTCTTAGCAGTGCGCGAGCTCTGCCAAATAAGAAGAGAACGAATACACAAAATAAATGCACATGAACTCTCACTGAACTTCTCACTTTCCCCGCCATTATCGGCTGAATTTCTCCTCTCGTCGCTTCCAGAACAGCTGAATTGCTGATTCGGGTCACCGGCGCCACCTTTTATATTCAAAAGGCGGACGCGAAGATGCCTGTTAATGCCATCTCCCGTTGTCACTGTCACAGAAGGACGTTTCCGAGGCGACCTTTGGTGGCACCTCTCGCCCTCCGATACAGGAAGTGCGCTGAACTCTGCATACAGATGACGGGCAGGGTCTGCCGCGAGCCATAATATCCTCGCACGGTTCCATCTCCTGGCGAAGCACTTAGCGGGGATCCAATAAATGACTTCCCGGAGGCCCGGAGCAAATCATGTCCTTACAACATTCGCTCCAATCATCCAGATTCACAAAGGTAGATCATACACAGAGCTTTAAGAAGATGTCTTGGCGACATGAGCCACACGAGATGATTAGCTGTTCAGTTTTTTTTTCCCCCAACACAGAAACGTGATAAAGCTTTAGCAGACTGTGTTAAGGAAGAGAAGAAACCTCAGCAACTTGTGGTAAGAGGCCGGAAAGAAAACCTTTTCTTTTCATTGACTTAGAAAAGTTGGGCAATGCTTTTGTCCTTTCATTCTCTAGATTTGCTTAAAAAAAGATGATGAATTACTAAAAGCTCTTGCCGACTTGTCCTTCCAGTTGAATATGTAATTTCGGCCACCTGAGCTGAATGCAGCCGCCTAGACTTTTAGGACATACCTTGTCTTTTAGCACCTCGCTGTACGCCAGCAGGTACATGACAAATCCATTCCCTCTGTCCCATTTTTTTGCACGTAGGCCGAACTTTGGTGCCTGTGCAGCCTTTGCCTCTGCTGATACTGAAATGAAAGCAGTCGCAGGCAGGAGACTTTTTTTTATTTGTCCAAACAGAAGCTGACTTGCGTCATGGCAGCTATGTGTGATGTAACGCGATTCCTTGCTCGGCTTGTTAGATTGTGTGCAATGTGACCGAATGCAGGTGAATGCTGTGTGCCATACCCTCTAACAATGCTACAGTGTTGAATGGAGATCAGCTTTCAAGAAATGTCCAGAAGTCCATCAGCGGTTGTTGTTACAGCTGTTTGCATAAGCATTTATAAACCTTGAACTTTCCGGTTTCACATTTTGTCACATTACAGCCACAAGCCTCAATGGATTTCATGTGTTTATTGTGAAGGAAAAGGTAAAGGGTACATGTTTTTGGTCGACACCCTTAATGAAAGATGTAGGTCTTTGATTTATTTATTTTTTCTACACTGAAATGTTTTAGATCGTCAAATAAACCTTAATATCCAAATTCATTTCATTTATTAGGGAGGAAATGCTATCAAAACCAAACTGAATTGCTGTACTTGTTAACTAATGAATTAACACTAAATACCATTTCATATTTCCCTTACTTTTGGACTTTTGGAAGCATTTTCTGTTGATACATCTGGAGTAAAACTAAGACAAAGGTACATAAAAAGGTCTTCATACCAACACTCAAACGGTGTTTGGTGGTTGTTTGACATCTTGGGCTGCTTTTCTGTTTCACAATCTGGATCACCTGTGATAATTACTGGAACCACGAGTTCTGCTCTTGACCACAAAATCTTCAAAAATAAAAATATTAAAAAAGTAAATATTTATAAAACATAAGCCCTCCCACTGCATCACACCTCAACATTCACACTCGCATATGAAAAAAATCTGCTAACAGACGCGCAACTGTACAACTATAGAACTTTGAAAAGCAGAAGTGGAGGTTCCTGCGCAAACAATAAAGACTGCAGAAGTTGATTTCTGAAAGTCAACAACACTTGTCTTTTCCAACTGCCGTCATACATTGATAAAACCAGCTGACCAAACGTGTCGGAGCTTCGCATGGGTTGCTAGGTGACAGGCTGGGCTTTGTTTAGATTGCTAGGTAACGGTGCAGTGCCTTTTGACTGTGACTCATTAGTCAGGCTGTTTTTGAAACGGCTCCTTTTCCAAACACAGAAAAACATGAACTAAATCCCAAAAATTGCTGGGTGGTTTTTAGAAGCAGTAGAAACCCAAATGGAAGAACAAAAATGTGCAAAAAGTCAATTTTGCACAAGAGGTCCCCATTAAGCTCAAGCGCCCCTGGGCCATGCAGTGGAACAATAATTCAAAGCGCATCATCAACTTCACCTCGTATTGGCTCAGACAAAAAAAACAGAATGAAAAAAATCTGAATTTATCTAACCAAGATATGACCTTAAAGAGGCCAATGTGTCCAAAAAATTCTCCAGCGTTGTAAAATTAAAACAATTCAGCACAAAAGATTTGGATAGTAAGAATCCTCCACGGCAACACAAAAGAATCACGGCGAGTTATCACAAAACACCTGACGGCAGCTGTTGCCACCAAGCGCGACAAAAATGTTAAAGCAGAAGGAATCGGACGGAGAGCGACGCTGCGCTGTGCAGCTATGGCGATGAAAGATAAAGGAATCTGAATTGACTTTTTTTTCTTTTCCAGCGGTACATCAGCACTGCGTCTCTCTCACTGACAGAACACAGAACAAAGCCTTCACACATTATCCCTTCATTCAGGTGGAAATCAAAAAATGATTTACCTGTTCACAAGGTAAGTCCCGGGTGTCTGCTCAGACCTCATCAGCCTGCAGCGGTGACGGCGCCGGATGGTTCCGCTGCTGAGGACACACACATAAATACAAACACACACTCTGAAGCTCTGATCCGCCGGTCTGTCTGTCAAACCGATGCATCCCAGATACTTGGCAGCCATATTTAACAGGTGCAAAGAGACAGCGTTAACACTTAGCACCTCTGTTGATTATTGGTTAGACATTAGAGGGGTTTTATGAGGTCTTAGATGCAGGGATGTACATTTCATGCAGATGTAGTTGTATCTTCATTTATTTCATACGTTTTGTGAACAATCTCAATCTTTTCTGACTGTGCTTCCCTACCAACCTTGTTCTGACTTTCAGCCATAGCCTGTTGGTTTCCCAAATCACCGATTCATGAAGTGCCCCGATATTAAACATCAGTCAGATTACGGATGACCTCCGTTGGGTCTTCACGCTTCCAGAGTTCGCTTTTGAACTTGCAGAAACCTCCCATGGTGATTTCCCTGTGGATCAATAATATAGTGGCTGAACTGGCCACTTATCTGTGACATTTGACCCCCGCATGTCTGCGTGAATTGATGATCAGGCATGAACTGAAGCAGCAACTGTCCAAACTGGTCTCCCGCCAAGACTTCAGCACCATTAAGCTCCCACCAGACTTGCAGCTCTTCATATAATTTAATGTAAATTGTTGTTTTCAAGTAATATAGAGCTTAATGGAAGAGCACATCCCAAAGATCAATTAACTTTAAATTCTAATGAATATTTAACACTGGAACCAGAAAACATTTTAAATATCCAAAATAAATAAACAAAACAACAAATTAAATTAATTATGAAGTCTTTGTAAACAAAATCATCCTTCGAAAAAGGGGCTAATTGACACCAGACTGAAGATGTTTTGTCATCCAGTTTTTGGTAGAAAGAGAGAAAAGAGAAAAACGTCAAATTTTTGGTCGTGTTTTAATTTAACATGCGATTCATTGATTTATTGCGTCAGGTCTAATCCTACCACCGTTTACGGCCAAAAGAATTTTGGTGGAAGAGCTGAAACAAATAAAATCCACAAAATCCATACAAAATAAAGATCTCTAAGCGCCGTATTGTGAAGGGCACACATCTCCAAATTGGTCAGTATCAGGGATAAGGAAAATGACAAAAAAAATATTTTTGCAAAGTCTTCTGGCATTTAGGAAATAGAAATAATTTGAATAGCTGTAACCATAAAACCAGAGAGGTTGTAAAATTCAGCTTGATTTAAAGCAGAACTCACAATATACTCAAGGGGGATCTGTCACAGGAATCAGGTTAAATATGTTACACCATTTAATTTGATAAGAAAATAAATATCCAACCACTCAATATGAAATTTGTTGAATTTTAGCAATAATTATTTCTTAAAAAAAAAAACAAAAAACAATCACAATACTAAGAAATAGTAATAGTTATTCTCATAAATAGATCAGTAACCAAAATCCCTCAAAAATAATTATAGGTTAGATTTAAGTCACTCAGTTTATGTCAGCAAAAAAAAAAAACTAAATTATTAAATGTCCAAACATTCCCGTTCCTTTTTTTGAAGAGAATAATGTCTGCAAAGGAGTTCCATATACTCAAAAAACAAAACAAAGTCCTGGAAGTATTTTCCCCTTTTTAATCCAAAGTCCCAATGCCCCCCCCCCCCCCCCCCAAAAAAAAGGATAAGAAAAAAAGAGTGGTACCACCAAAAATCCCCAAAAAGAAAAGTAAAGTCCTGATCTCACCGGGCGGCGTTTCCTGGGTACAAGCTCCGATCCAGTTTCTAAAACGCACGATCTGCGGCTCTGGGGCGAACTTTGATTGCCGTTTTATGTCTTTTCTTTGATTTTTTTTTTTTTACTCGTTTTAAACATTCAATCAAGTCAAGTCTCAGATCTGACGGCGTGCGTCTCCCTCTCCAGTTGAGCCGCCCCGCTCCGACGCAACACGCCCCCTTTTCATTGACTCGTTTCAGCCACACCTAAAGCCAGCATGATGCTGCCCAAAATCAGTTTTAAACAGTGGAAATTTGGAATAATTTTAACAATGAAATAACAGCAACTGTTCTACAAAACAGTTTGATACATTTACTCAACGTATTTATTCAGAAAAACAAGCAAACACGGTGGTTATGTTACAAGGTTTCGTCTGATTTCATTTCAGACAGTGAGGAAACAAAACTGTGTACGTGTCTTTTTAGTCTCTGTATGTAAATATCTGGTTTCAGCAGTATGTTGTGCTGAATGCTATCTCGCAGAACTCGGCGACAAACAGCTTCCCTCTGCTTGTGGTTCAATTAATCGTTTTCAATGCGCCGAAATTCCCGTTTTGATTCACGACATCTCCAGTGCGCGGCATATTTACAGCCGGTTGCTTTTATTGGGCGCAGAGACGGTCAGAAGACCCCCCGTCCCCCCTCCTCCACTCCTCTCTGCTCTTTGTCAATTTCTTCCTCTTTACCTCCCTTTCTGTCACCTTTACAGCAGTGACTGTGTCAAGCCCCTCTTTATAGAAACACACTTAAAGCTTCGGCTTGTTAAGCCGTGGCAGCTCCTTCCCACAAACAGCCCGACTCTTCAGGGTAACGTACACTCAGCGCTCTCTCTCCCACAGCATTATTAGCCCTTTCTGGAGGTCGGAGTGGGAGGTTGGAGCGGTGATGGAGGTTTGGGGGGGATGCATTCGCGGTTGTTGTAGGTGGAGACATAACGATCTCGCTGTCATAAGATGACCGCTCATTTTGTTCCCGTTTCTCGCCTCACTGTACACAGTGGCAGCAGGAGTCGCTCCAGCGGCAGAGGAGAGTAAATAAAATATTCAAAGAAAGGCATAAAGAGAAAAAAAACAAACTTTGATGTCCTTTACAGCTTTTAGCAGCTTGACACACAGGCATCTGGGGAAAAAAAACCAACTCGTGCCCCCAAGGCGTACAAAGCAACGGGGTGTAATTTCACGTTTAAGGAGAAAAGCTTAGGCCTAAAAGCAGCGCATGCACAATGGGAATAGATCACTGCTCTTTCTGCTCGGGCCAATATTGACTCTGCTGTCACTGTATTTCCCTGCCTCACCCCTGTCCTGTGTGTGTGTGGGGGAGGGTGTGGGCGCGCATGACTTCAAAGATGTTCAGGTAAAAATAAAAGAGAGCATGTGTATTCGTTACAGTCCGTCTTGAGTTCTGCTTCCTCTGGATTTGTTTAAAGAAATGGTAAAAGAGGTTGGAGCACCAGAGCAATTTATTTGTCATATTCAAGATTCTCTTGTGTTGTTATTCGCGTCCATTGAAGTGCAGAGTGCAGCAAAGGCTGTGTGTTTGTTGGCGAGTGGGATCATGAACTCCAAACCTCCTTCTGTCAGTGGATGGTTGTTAGAAGATGCAGCAGAAACATGCTGAAGCATTGTGATGAAAAACTTTAATTGTCTATATAGAAAAACAACTTATAGACTTTTGTGCTTCCTGTTTTTCCAGACGGACCTGAGAGATTATAGAAAGGAGCACTGATGGGTCAAAGAGGTGATATGAGGAATTGTGGATTTTTCCTGTTTTTCTTTGTAGAGTTTATTGAAAACATGTGAGAGAAAGTTCAGCTTAGAAAGCTTAAATACCTAGACGCAGTGCTACTCACATGTCATTGGCTGGCATTATCAAATCAGCCAATCCTCGAGGACCATATATATTCCTTGGTTCTGATTGGCTGTTCCCCCAAGAGCAGAAATAAGGCAGACTCTTAATATTAGCTTCTGCTAAGATGATTTCCACTGTGTGTATTAATGCGTGTTACGGTATAATTGGTGTGAGCTATTGAAATAGGCCGTTTTAAGTGTCTTTAAAGGGTTCTCAAATATTCACAGATTTCAGTTATTCACTACTTAGAAAATAAAGAGTTATTTCAACATTTAATTGTCCTTGGTTCTAAATAAAGAAGTTTTGAGCTGAATTGAGCTCTAATCATTTTTAGTGTTCTTTGAACAGCATGACGTTTGCATCATTCTGCCTGTGAAAGCATGTAGAGATGCTCCCACTTACTACTATAGTCCAAATCGTTGCATGTTATTGTTGGGGACCGACGACGCACCGACCCAACTTGCTTAATCATCGCTCCAAGTTACTGCAACATGTGGGGAATCCAGTGGCAACTGGAGTCTCCAAGACAGCCTGGAAAAGTGCAAATCTGCCTCATGAAATCTTTAACGTCGCATTCTCTATGGACCTTCAGGATACGGAGGAAGTGATTTGATTCATGTTTATTAAAAATAAATGACAAGAGCGCGGAAAACCAGAACTGCCACACACTTGCTGGCTCCTCGAGATTCAGCTAGAGCTAGCACAGAGATCTTACTCTGTTGAAAACAAGAAATCCAATGTGTGTCACGATGGAGGATAGAGCTGAAGGCATGTTCTCATTTGAATAAGAGCATCTCCCTATGAGTTATTTCCAACCAGCACAATACCTGACTTTAGAAGAACTCGTACTGCGGCTCGGTGATTAGCTCGGCGCTAGCTGCACAGATCTAATCCCCAGCTCCAGCACCTGTTAACTCTTCTACCAATCTCAGCCGAACTTAGACATCTAAAAACCTAAACATTTACTGCACTTTCACTTCTGGTTTTAGATGTACAATCAACCAAATACAGCTCACTGGGAACCGGCTTGCCTGTGACATGCCTGCAGGAACAATTTGCAAGTCCCAGTTGCGGAAACTGATGTATGACTATTAAATTGGTTCAAGTTGAAGTTAACATTGTGTGTGCTGTGCAATAAAAGTCCACGTAAATGGAGAAATTACTGTTTTACCTCTTTTTTTTTTTGCAGACTGTCTCTTATTGTCCTCACTCACGTTGTATTCCTTCAGTCTTAAAATCTTATCTCGGCCTTTAACTGCTGTAAATGTATTAAGAGTAACTCGGCTTATATTAGTTTTCATTTCAAAGTGATTTATTTGTTTAATTTTACTCAGTTGTTAAAATTGTGCTTAAAGCTCTTTCCTGGGATGAGAAGCTTTAATGAGTAGATAATCTGAAGCTCTGATAAAAGGTTTGCATACAGAAACCTTAAAACATTCACCTATTATTGGAAAAGAGAGTTTTGACTCTACGTATTAAGCATACATAACTCTTTTGAATACAAATTTTAGTCAAGTTAATGGCAGAGTTTGCAGTTACAAGTTAATCGCATGTTGATCGAAAATCACGTATCGACAAAATAAACATTTTCCATTCAAAACCCTTTTTTGTTGCTAAATTATTGAACAAATAGACATCATGTGAGCTCATTCAGATATTTATCCTTTTTAATCTGTAATCCAGGTTATTCAGACATCAGATTGGTGAAAAGTGATTTTATATTCATTCAGCTTTCATGTGTTTCAGGAAGCCCTGATCATTCATGACACTTCTTTGGAAGAAAAATAAACTACTGTAGAAATTTGGACTGACATTAGTGTTGGATTTTTGCCGCATGCTTAGCATTGAGATGTTTCTTTTTTGGTTTGAATAGTTTCAGTGACAGGCCGACTCCGTTTTGCACAACATGAACACAACAATAGTCTTTTCCTCCGTCCCATCAGAAAGTTTTTGAAGCAAAAATTAACCCTCGTCATGCTGGTTTTAAACCAGCTCCAGCACCTCGCGTCGTCTAAAGCACATTTTAGCAGGTGACAACCAAAATGCTGCCTGGTGCTTTGATTAATCCACCAAAACTCCACTTTTACATCGTTAACATTGTTCAAGATTTTATTAATTTATTTTGTCTGAAAACAAACAAAGACTCAGAATCCTATTGGGTAAAATCCACAGCATCCCATTCGTACCAGTTAAAGAAAAGTTGGCCACCTGCCCCAATCTACCAATCTCCCTCATGTCAGTCAGGTGCCCCAAGCTAACACAGCATTGATATTTACCCATGATCCCCAGTTGACCGTTAGGAATACCAAAGGAGCACCTAGAGCTATGAATCAAATGTCAGCCTTGGTGCGGCGGTGGAAGCGTATCAATATCCGATGATGTATGGCTGGCCCCGGGGCCCTTCGGTCACTGCGGCACCCACAGATATGACACGGGCCCTGGTCCACACTTAGTCATCTGGAAAGCGAAAGCCTCCAGATGAATGACCGCCTTCACAAGAAAATGGGCTGACTGTGTTCCAAGAGGAAAGTAAAGTGAGCGGGGTGAGCATGTTGCACTTCATCATAGAAGATATTTTTGGTACATGGTTATTAAGCATAACAATTTTTCTGCAGTAAGATATAGTAATGTGAAAAAGTAACCTTAAAAACTTGAGTCTTTTTTTATCACTTCTGAACAAATTTGGCCTTCTTTTCTTTTCTTGTTTTATTTTACACATTCCGGTACAGGATACATTTTCCTTGTTATGTCCTGATCAATTGAAGTGAACTCCCTCAACCCGCAAAACCGGCTTGCCCTAGAAATGAACTGTGATTAGTCAAGAGGTAACAGAGGTGGTCTGACATCTACCCCTCATTTATCATCAGTCCTTTTACAAGACATAGTAAAACAACTAAGGGTGTGTTCATACCAACCATTTGTAGTCTGCTTTAATCAAACTCTGGTCTGTTTGCCTAGAAAGTCTGTTGTGAACTCAAACTCTGATGTAGTCCAAAAAAAATTAACTCTGGTCTGCCTAAAAACCTACGTCTCAATTGGATTGAAGTGAGACATCCACTTGCCAAGCGGACTGGAGAGCGCTCCAAAAGCAGGAAACGCACTACAGCGCAGGGCATTCTGGGTAGAAACAAAGGCGCTTGTCTATCACTAGTTGAAAAAATGGCTCATGAAAAGAAAAAAAGGAAAAAAGAAGAAAGAGCTTTTAAAAAGAAAAAAATCCACTCTCTTTTTGTTTATCTTTCGTGAAGAAGACAGTTGTGCCCAGTGTCTTCTTCAGAGGTTTTCCTGTCGTTTCCTTCGGTGGTTCTTGGTGCAGCGCCCCTACAGGCGATTGGGTGAACGGGTTTGTTAAAGGGTTTGGGTCGTTTGACACAGTGCAGCGTGAAAGTGAACCGCACCTGTTGAAAATGTAACAAATGTTGCAATTCTGGTCTTGTGTACAATTGCCAATGTTCATGAAGATGTCTTTTGGCAATTGTGAAATTGACCTTTACGGGTTTTTTGGTCTGCAGCAGTTTTGACCATTGAACTCTGTCATTGATGCTGTCTTTTGATTGCGTTTCAAAGTCATGGAAATGGTCCTGTAAAATTTTATAAAGTTTTTTGGGGGGGATGATGTGTTGCTTTTTGAGATCTTTTTGCCTACTTCACGTTGCCAAGCAGGTCCTTTCCAAGGAATTTCTTGATTTTACATGTCTGGCTCTCTGATTTGGATTTCTTTCTTCCTTTAACAATTGAAATCATTAATTTTGTATTCACCCAAACTGTCTTTTTCTGATATATAAAAAAAAATCTATGTTTGGTTATCTGAAATACGTGTGACAAAGAAGCAAAAGCAAAAGAAAAATATTTTTAGTCATATCATGAGCAAATAATACAGTTACCAGGACATTGCATTGGATACATTGCTTAACAGAGGGACAGAGAAGTGTCCAGAAACACCAGAGCGTCCCCTCGCATGCGTCCCTAATCTCCACGCCGAGAGGAAAGCAACGCTTGGCAGCAGACGTTCCCGGCCGTCGCTCAAAGACTGCCACCGGGGGTTTGTAGTGTTGCTGGTTGCCAGGTTCGAGCCCAACCAAAGAGCCACAGCAGTATCTTCAAGAGCAGCAGAGACGGAGTGGTGGCTGTCGGGTCTGGATGGAGGCACAGACGCAATCGCGCCCCTCTTCAGAGGAACCATTTGAATAACTCTGCGCCTTCATATCATGAAAGCCAACAGTAGATCCTCCCTGTGCCCTTAAACGCTTCCAGGCTGCTGCAACAGCTTGAGAATGTGTCTAAATTGTAAAAAGGGATCCCGCTGGTGGCTTTTTCTCTTTCCGCTAAAACATGACATTGGATTTGGCAAAAGATCCAAATCTCTATTACCAAGTGACCATCTTCTTACCATAATTACGTTATAAGTTGCTGATTTTCTTATTTCTGAATGTGTAACTTAGAGCAAACGTTTTTTATGTTTATGTCTTGGTGTGGGAGGCTATTTTTTTCTTTCCGTATTACAGTTTTGACCCTTAGCTTCATGATGTCGTAAATAATACCAAAATTTTGTCGGTATCATCTGAAGCAAAAGCCTTGGTAAAATGTTCCATTCACCCAAGTGGTAGGAAATCATTTTATTGAGCTCAATCTGGGGAAAACTTACAACATATGAAATTGTACAATACAAGGATTTAAATATCTTAAAATGTAAGGATGCATGATATTGGATTTTTTGGTTGATATACTGAAAATCATTTGGCCAATAACCGATACCAATACCAATATTTTTTTCCCTACTCCTACTTACTGAAACTATATGACTTTCTCTACTGTGGAATTAAAATACTGCCTTATCTTTGTCATCATTATCTATGCTTTGTCAATTTAGCCTGCTACAAAATGCAAATGCTAAAAAGGAGGCTGAAAATGATGCAACATTTTCAAATTGCATTATGTTTAATATCAAATGTATTGATGACATTTGCTCTCTCTAAGACAGTGAAAGTTTGACGTTGTGCTGCAGACATCACTGTCACCGGTTTATCATATAAAAACAATGTATTTTATATCAGTGAGTTATTTTGATGGAATGGCTGATGTCCGATATTAAATTTCACAGATAATATCATCCGATACCATGCCGATAATATCGTGCATCCCTATTAAAATGTTTTTGTGATACAGTGAAAACGTTACATCATTACTGAGGGCTATGTAAGTCTGAGAATCTCTTGCTGTCTAATTTTGACTTTATACATTTTGCTGTAATTACCTTCCAGAAGAAATTCTCAAGACCTTAAGCTTGTTGATTTGTGAAATCACAAGAGGTTATGGAGAAACTTTGGAAACCATTGCATACAGAGCCAAGATCTGCTTTCCAGGAACACAGTGGAATGTCTCCGTCTCCATTTCCAACATTAATGCTCCGCTAGTAAAAAAAAAAAAAAAAAATCTTCAGTTTCCTTTTGGAGTTTTTTTAAACATTTTTTATAACATCTAATCCTATCAGCAGCGATCCACCCAGAAGTCATTAACACATAAAATCCCCGAATACTTCAAAGAAGCTAATAAATCTCCGAGGGCGCTGTGTTCACTTTGACTACAACTCTTAAATTATTCCTTACTACATAAGATATAAAACTTCCCTACAGATGATCCAGTGAAGAGGCTGATCTCTCACAGTCTCTCTCTGTCTCTGCGCTGAATCATGAGCAAATTAATGGGAGTTGTGTGAACAGCCCTCAGGGGCCTCTAGAGTGGCCTCCTCCCTCCTCCTCCTCTTCCTCCTCCTCCATCATCTCTTAGTCAACTATGTACTGTAGATGATAGGCTCTTGATAAATTCTCACGACTGACCCTCTCATTTCCTCCTCTGTCTCCTTCCAGCCTCTTTTTCTCTTTAAGTGCCTGTCTGCTCGTCTTCTCTCGGCTCCCTTCCTCTCCTGGGGGTACGGTCATGTTATCTTTTTGCGGGAGTCCCTCTGCTGGCCTTTGGTGCATAATGTATAAAGCCGCCGGTGTGTGTTTTACGCTCTGCCTGACATTATTAAGTCGTTTCAGGCATATCGCTGCTTTTATCTCACACCGCGGAGGTTAATCAGAGGGGATTTACACTGAGACGACCACCTCCCTCCCTCCATTTCTTTTTTTGGCTTCTCCGTTCGGTGCATGTCGTCTGAACTAACCTTTTGTATATTTTCAACATATTTTATATATATAAAAAAAAAGGTTTTCCGTTAACTGTATCATGGATACAATGTTCAATAATCAGTGGCAGGAACGTCGAGTGTGAAGGCAATCTGCTGTGTTGTGTGACATTTAGACAACATAATTGCGTTTCCAATTTCTCCCTGAGGGTAATTACAGTAGTTGTTGCTTGGCGTGATTCGATCTAGAAATCTGACATATAAAATGGGAATGTGGGGTATGATACAAGAGTGCATCAAGCTGTGTCTTTTGACTACATGTTTACTGGAGCAAATAGAGAACACCTTCAGAAAGCACTTACACAATCTAACCTGCCTATTCCCCCCCAATTATTAAGCACACCTGCTTTGGCATTTGCATAGGATTCTGTGTACTTCTCGATTCAGGGAACTCTGGTATCAGTTTAAGCATGGTTCAGCATTACAGACAGATGCATGCTCAAGCAACAAGTCATTGGTAATTTCATATATGTCAAATGAAGCCGAACTAGTTTCGTGATTAGCCGCCACCACGTCCGTCACTACTTTGAGTTCTAGCTAGCATAGGACAATATGGCTCTCATATCAATTGATGTCATTATTGATTAGTTTTTTTGTTTTAAAATATCTGAAAGACTTCCAAACTTGGTAAGCAGCACAGTGCTGTTCCATTTACTCAACAAGTTGATGCTACGTAACCAATGAGTGAGTGAGTTAGTTGATGCCACCAACCTTGCTTATGATGCGTTCACACCAAACGCATTGTGAGTGTCAGGCGCGTCTGGTTTGCATTCAAAATCTATGTGGAGGCGTGTCGAGGACCCGTCAGATGCGTCAAAACTGCTCTAGCCATTGTTTTCCATTGCCGGCCTTTTTGTAGGACGTGCTTGACCTGTCAAACGCTCCAAACGGTTCAAATTGCGCCGCACTAGACGCTCGAAACGCGCCGCGATTGACCCTCAACACACCTCCACATAGACTTTGAATGTAAACCAGATGCACCAGACCCGTTGGGTGTGGAGGCGTCATTAGATGGTCATGAGAGGTTAAGTCTGAAGTCTTTCCTGTGCCTATAGGTACACAAACACAACGTCCAGTTGGATCCACAAAGATGTTACGAAGCTGATCAAAAGCAATGTCTTCCTTGCAAAAGAGAAGAACTGTGGCGTTCATCTTGGTCACTTTGTTTCCTTCAACAGTAACTCATGCAGCTTCTTTTCCACAACAAACAGCTGTTACATTTCGTTGACCATTTGGAATTGTCCTTATCTCCAATGAAAATCAGGAAGAACAAAACGACATTGTAAAACCTGGAAGCTAAAGTACCTTTCCTGGATCAAGAGAAACAGCCTCGGCTACAATCGAACACTAACAATGTCGAGTTTATTTGTTCTGTTTTGAGGTAAGCATTAAAAAGAATTCAAGACACTTTGAAGGCATTTTTAATGCAAAAAATATATGGTAAAACAATGTTGTTTTTTTTTTGTTTAGTTTAATTTCCTTGGATGCTGGACTTTTTTACATTACTTGGCTAGAGTTGATCTTTTTTGATAGTCTTACTGCTAAGCATAACTCATGGATTACAGTTTTAACTCACAATCCTGCAAACGTATGGCCCGTTTCCAGCTCTGTGGCATAAACACACGTATCCGCTGGTTTTGCCAAGAAGCCAGTTAAGCTGCACTGAACGCTTTTCCCAACAGGATCTGGTTGAAGTAACTCGGCAACCTGGCAAGCCCGGCTCCATGGTCACACCGGAGCCAAACGCAGCGCCGCAGAGGAATCAGGCTTTTCATGCTGATGGTTTTGTTTGATCAGATGAAGAGATTTTTAGATTGACTGTGAGTTTCAGAGTCAGTCATGTAGAACATCAGTTGTAAATGCTTCTGATGGTGTTGTTAATCCTCACATTGGCGGCTTCGATATTTGGGTTGTTTTTTTTCCCCCCAAACAAATTATTGTTTGGATTTCAGTTTAAAAGCAACAGTGACTTTGAACAGTTGGAATCGGTCTTGATAAAGTTCGTATTAAACTGTTGAATTTAGCTTTTTATGTCATCAAAGTTTCCATCGTCTATTCAAATCTGCTTTACTTTAATGACCTGATGGAGGAATTTTCATGTCCAAGTTATTATCCAGATATGACCCAATGACAAAGCCGGCTGCTACAGCACTGAAACCGCTTCAGTGCATCAGATTGTCTATTGCAAGTTGTTACTTAAAATAGTTTTATAACTTTATATCAAATTCCAGGAATCATTTCAGTATCAGTATTTGGCAGAATATCAATAACAAAGAAATTTTTGAAGGCAATATAATGTATTAGGTGAGGTGTATGAGGTGGACTTTGATTCCAACACCTGACACAACGCAGAGCAGTGGAAAGACTTAATTGGACTCACTGTCATTGTTGGTGTATACAGGGACAAACACATAGAAATGAACTTTCTGAGTCCACAAAATTCACCAGAGCAAGTTAGTTTGTTGATAAACCACTGCACGTACGAAAAATTCATTTCCTTGACTTCGTACTTTCAGCGGTTTATCATTAATAATGTTTTGCGAGATTTTCTTATTCCTTGCATGAAGGAAATCAGTTCCAGCCAAAATGTCAGACTGAATTTTTTTTTTTTTCAGGCAACAAAAAGTCAGACCTAGCGCGAATTTTAAAAAATTAAATATATTTGTTGGTACAAAATTTACTTAGTCTGGTAAAAACCAGCCCATTGTTCTACACTTTCCTTCGAACAGAGGGTCTGGACCCTCGACTATTAAGGAAAGATTGCTTTTTTTTAAGGTTACACGTTTGCCCGTGACTTATATAATGCGCCAGTTCAGCAGCATGAAGTTTACCAGAAATTGCCTGCGCTGTACACAACCATCTTCCACTGCGAAGACAGAAGTGCCGAGCCGAACCAGATGGCTGCTAATGTTAAGTTATTATTTGGAAACGTGACCAACGTGGACTCAACAGATTCATTCACCTCGTCCGCTGCCATTGCTAAAACTACAGGCAGACTGCAATTATAAAATTGTATCCTGCTTGAAGTTATTTACAAATTTCCTTCTGTTCGCCGATTGGCTCGGTTAAAATTCTACTGGAGAAATACCCTTCAAACAATCAAGCGTAGGTAGGTAGGCAATCACCACTAAAGCATTTTGGTCATATACCAAAATGTTTGTTGATTTTTTTTTTGCCGTTCAAAAGTCAAATTGTAAATTATTGAACCTCCAATGTCGAGATTGATTGCAGTCCCAGGTGAAGAACGTCGAGTTTATAACGATCCTGTTTCTATGTTTGCCGTCGTCTTTGGGTTTTGGATGAAGCCGTCATTCTTGTGCGAGCGTATGATCCTCGATTCTGATCCTTCCCTCGTGCGCCAGGCTTATCGTCTCGCTTTCCACCGTTTCAAGCCTAATGAGGACTCTCTGCTTGAGCTCTGCTTTGCTGCCAGAAACCCACGGCGAAGGCCTCTCGTCTCTCATCCACACTGTTGGGGAAGGGAGGGTGGGGTGAGCGGTGGCAACGGCAGATCAATAGAAGTATTTCCGTCACTGTGTCTCTGTCTGCTCCTTCATCCACCTTTGTGCTTACTCTCTAACACGATGGCCTGCGTGTCGATGTCCGGCTGCCTTATCTGACTAAAAAGACTCCCGTTGTCGGGTCAAAAAGATTGACTAATCCACGCGTGCTGCGTGAGCAGCAGGGCCATCTGGTCGGGGCGCAACAAAAACGTTGATTCGGGTTGGAGGCAGAGAGGGCGAGAGTGTTTAACACCACTCTGAAATTTATTTATTTATTTATTTTTTTGATTGTTGTCACGGGGGCACAACAACATCTATTACTGGGAACAGAAGGCGAGACAGCAGAGCAACGCGTTAAAAGTCCCGACACATTGTCTTTATTTATTTCTTTTGTGATACCAATCTGGCGGACGGCGACAGTCAAAGATTTAGGAGCGAGCGGGATGTTATGTGTCACATGGAGAACAAACAAGAAAGGAATCTGTCTCGCCGTGAGGAGTCTGGCTTTTTTTTTTTCGAAATCTAAAAATCCCCCGGAGGCGGCGTTTCTACCAAATGAATAGATATCCATTTTCAAAAGCGTCATGCCTGGCAGTAGGCGAGAGAGATGGGGAGAGGGAAGACTCGGCTGGAGGGTGTGGGGGTTGGATTTCGAGGCAGAGGGCAGACACTATTAAAACTGAGGAGAATGAATTGTTAAATACCCCTATAAAGAAATATAAGACATGGCCCAGTTTTTATACAGGCTGGGCGGCTCTGCAGGCAGGTGATAAGGGGGTGAGGGTGGAGGTGTGTGTTTTAGGGGGAAATCAGTGGAGTTCATAGATGACCGACACACACACACACACCCCCATCACATCTGCCTAAGGGCTTGGACTCTGCATTCCCACTGATTAACTAACGCACAATGTACCGAAACATATGGAGAACGTTAAGGAAGCCCTTAAAATGCAATCAGGGGATGGATCTGGATTCTTCTGTCTTTATTTCCCCTTTGGGGCAATACTAAACAATAAATTATACACTTGGGCACCTTTTTTTTTTTTTTTTTGCCTCGCAACACACAGGCAAACGTGCCGTCTCTAACCCCTCCTGCCGACGTTCCGCTGCCTTCTAGGTCAAGAGACAGTGGAGGAAATTTCCCTGCTGACATTTTGTGTTTCTGGCACAATATTGACTTCGGAGGAAAGGCAGCAGGAGGATTGTTGATGACATTCCACATTACCTTGGAGAAAGGTGTTGAACTGTTTACGTGCCCCTCAAACAGAGAGGGAGGAGGGGGGATGTGCTGGAAATGCCTGGAAGATTTTTAGGATTATTAGAAAGCTCTTTATGGCGCTCTGGGTCTTCAGTAATATTTAACGATATAGACAGGTTTCTGTCGCACAGCTGTGTGTAGCTGGGGGGGGAGGCAGTGCTCATAACTGTGTTGTGTGGAGAACGGCTCCTAAATAGAGATGACAAGGCATTGAGCTCCATCAGACGAACAGCTTTTCCAAAGATAAGGATTGTAGAAGCAACAAAAGGGGTTTCCCTGGATCTAGGGCCAGCAAAGAATCCAAGTGATGCTTATTTGTCACAATTTAATTTGTTTATATTGAGTATTTATTCTAATATTACAGTTTTATTAATTGGTACATTTCCTAGTCCACATTTTGCATCTAAACAAACCAGATTTTATTCCAACTGTTCCACGCTTGATAGAAAAAGCTGCCCTAAAATGTTTTGTTTTTATAAAAATTGAGCTTTTTTTCAGGTTGCTGTGGAGGAATTTCCCCCAGAATTGTTTCAATGACTATGTTTTTAAGCGTAGACGTACAGGTTTCCCCTCCAGTGCGTTATAAACCTGGTGGGCCACCAGGCTTCACTGGCCCCCACCAGACTGAGCATTTGTTTATTGGGGCCTGCCATGCAAAGCAATGGCAGGAACCTATTACTATTGTCGGAGAAAAGCGTCTCTTTAATCTTTATTTTTCTTCCGTAACCGTTAATGCGGCTCATACCGCTGCGTGCACACCTACAAATGAGGTATCAAAACGTGCAGAAAATTCACGCCATTGGAGCTATTACTTTTGGTGGGATTTGGGCTTAACGTGGCGACATAATTCGCAAAAAACTACGAAAAAAACCCCATTATAAGTCAATGGGAAAAATCCTAGAAATACCCTATTTTTGAGGATTTTCTGTGTCGTCACGAATTCACGTAGAAATGCCATTCAAATTTCATTTTGTAGATACGTCTGTGATCTCTTCGAAAGTGAAGACGGCTCGTCGATACCAGTTACGGTTTGTCCACAATTTGCCTCTAAGCGACCCAAAGTTTCTCATTTTTCCTAAAATTAGAGTGCGTCTCTCGCTGATTAGAGTGAGAAATCAAGAGACCTTTTTCACCCCAAAATAATTTTGAAATCGCCATCACGCCCACAAATATCGCACGATTGGTATCAAAATCGGTCCTCACATTGATACGCATGTCTGCTCCGGTAAAATGTTTTCGAAATTTATCTAGATCGTACGGTTTTCTGTCACGGTGCTTCAGAGCAAAGTCATGCGACAGGATTTTCTAGGCTGTCTGAGGCTCTGTCACTAACAGTTCACACCTTGGTGAGAAACTTATTTAACATAGCAACGGAACTCAAGAGGCTATTGGCTGCTGATTAGGACTACAAATACGCATCACTGTAGTTCTATCTATAGTGGAACCCTCAGTTGAAACAGATCAGGACTGAACTGGCCTTTAGAACTACTTGCTGCTATGGGCTGTATATAACTGATTTAACTCAGTAACTGTTACACATGGGATTAGTTTGGAACTTTAAAATGAAGCATAACAATAATTTCAAAATAAAAGCCTTTAATATTTTTACATCAACTACTTGCGTTTTCAGCATTATATAACTGATTTAACCCAATGACTATTACACATGGGATTAGGTTGACCCTTTGAAATGAAGTTTAACAAAAATTCCAAAATAAAAGCCGTTAATATTTTTACATCAACTACTTGTGTTTTGAGCATTATATAACTGATTTTATCCAATGACTGTTATTCATGGGATTAGGTTGGCCCTTTGAAATGAAGTTTAACAAAAATTTCAAAATAAAAGCCTTGAATATTTTTACATGACATAATTGCTCTTTTTGGCTTTATTTGACTTTTTCATCCAAAGCACTGTTACACATGGTATTAGTTTGGCCCTTTGAAATGAAGCATACTGAAAATTTCAAAATAAAAGCCTTGAATATTTTTACATGACGTAATTGCTCTTTTTGGCTTTATTTGACTTTCTCATCCAATGACTGTTACACATGGTATTAGTTTGGCCCTTTGAAATGAGGCATACTGAAAATTTCAAATTAAAAGCCTTGACGATTTTACATCAGGTATTTGCTCTTTTGGGCATTATGTGAATTTATTATCCAAAGCACTGATAAACATAGGATTAGTTTGGCGCTTTGAAATGAAGCTTAACAAACATTTCAAAATAAAAGCCTTGAATATTTTTACATCAACTACTTGTGTTTTCAGCATTATATAACTATTTTAACCCAATGACTATTACGCATGGGATTAGTTTGGCCCTTTGAAATGAAGTTTAACAAAACTTCCAAAATAAAAGCTTTGACAAAATTTTAAATCATACTGAATGGTGCACGTCCACCTTACTTAACGTTCTTGTGATTCTCCACATGCTATTGATTACGTTGCAGCGTTCTTTAGCATTGATGCTAATTTGTAGCATGACAACGCCGGGCCCAAACCGACGGGCACGCCTTGGCAGGCCCCGGCTAAATTTCTTCCGAAATTTTCTAGTTTTAAATAGAGCTTTTTATATACCAGTAACAACGATAAGAAAGACAGATTAAGCTCAGTTTATAGTTGGCGCATTGAACTAATAATAGTTTGATCTCACACGCTATTATTTTGAAATGATGCCTGCTCATGCACCTAAAAATGTTTGTAGCATTTAGCATTTTTAGCACGAAATCATGGTGGACTGCGTAGCGCTCCCGGCTTGGCAGGTTTTCTGGGTTTTATCATTCATAAAATGAAAACTTATTTTGAAATCTTTGGCAAAATGTGGAATAAAATGCACAGAGAGTGAGAACTCTGTGGTGACACTGTTGGTCATCGTACATGCGTTATGCAAATTGTAAATGTTTTCTCTGAATACGGTCGTGAAGAAACCCCCTTCTGTTTTTTGGATCCGTCTGTCTATATAGAGTTTCTCACTTTCTCATTGAATTCAATGAGAAAGTGTGTCCAAACTTTTGGTCTGTACTGTATATATATACATATATATATATACACTGCTCAAAAAAATAAAGGGAACACTCAAATAACACATCCTAGATCTGAATGAAAGAAATATTCTCATTGAATACTTTGTTCTGTACAAAGTTGAATGTGCTGACAACAAAATCACACAAAAATCATCAATGGAAATCAAATTTATTAACCAATGGAGGCCTGGATTTGGAGCCACACACAAAATTAAAGTGAAATAACACTACACGCTGATCCAACTCTAATGTAATGTCCTTAAAACAAGTCAAAATGAGGCTCAGTATTGTGTGTGGCCTCCACGTGCCTGTATGACCTCCCTACAACGCCTGGGCATGCTCCTGATGAGGTGGCGGATGGTCTCCTGAGGGATCTCCTCCCAGACCTGGACTAAAGCATCCGCCAACTCCTGGACAGTCTGTGGTGCAACGTGACGTTGGTGGATGGAGCGAGACATGATGTCCCAGATGTGCTCAATCGGATTCAGGTCTGGGGAACGGGCTGGCCAGTCCATAGCTTCAATGCCTTCATCTTGCAGGAACTGCTGACACACTCCAGCCACATGAGGTCTAGCATTGTCCTGCATTAGGAGGAACCCAGGGCCAACCGCACCAGCATAGGGTCTCACAAGGGGTCTGAGGATCTCATCTTGGTACCTAATGGCAGTCAGGCTACCTCTGGCGAGCACATGGAGGGCTGTGCGGCCCTCCAAAGAAATGCCACCCCACACCATTACTGACCCACTGCCAAACCGGTCATGCTGAAGGATGTTGCAGGCAGCAGACCGCTCTCCACGGCGTCTCCAGCCTCTGTCACGTCTGTCACATGTGCTCAGTGTGAACCTGCTTTCATCTGTGAAGAGCACAAGGCGCCAGTGGCGAATTTGCCAATCCTGGTGTTCTCTGGCAAATGCCAGGCGTCCTGCACGGTGTTGGGCTGTGAGCACAACCCCCATCTGTGGACGTCGGGCCCTCATACCATCCTCATGGAGTCGGTTTCTAACCGTTTGTGCAGACACATGCACATTTGTGGCCTGCTGGAGGTCATTTTGCAGGGCTCTGGCAGTGCCCCTCCTGTTTCTTCTTGCACAAAGGCGGAGGTAGCGGTCCTGCTGCTGGGTTGTTGCTCTCCTACGGCCTCCTCCACGTCTCCTGGTGTACTGGCCTGTCTCCTGGTAGCGCCTCCAGCCTCTGGACACTACGCTGACAGACACAGCAAACCTTCTTGCCACAGCTCGCATTGATGTGCCATCCTGGATGAGCTGCACTACCTGAGCCACTTGTGTGGGTTGTGGAGTCCGTCTCATGCTACCACGAGTGTGAAAGCACCACCAACATTCAAAACTGACCAAAACATCAGCCAGACAGCATAGGTACTGAGAAGTGGTCTGTGGTCCCAACTGCAGAACCACTCCTTTATTGAGTGTGTCTTGCTAATTGCCAATAATTTCCACCTGTTGTCTATTCCATTTGCACAACAGCAGGTGAAATTGATTGTCAATCAGTGTTGCTTCCTAAGTGGACAGTTTCATTTCACAGAAGTTTGATTTACTTGGAGTTATATTGTGTTGTTTAAGTGTTCCCTTTATTTTTTTGAGCAGTGTATATATATATATATAAATATATATATATATATATATATAAATATATATATATATATATATATATATATATATATATATATATATATATATATATATAGCGTACATGG
Organism: Xiphophorus hellerii; assembly: GCF_003331165.1. Lineage (NCBI taxonomy): Eukaryota > Metazoa > Chordata > Actinopteri > Cyprinodontiformes > Poeciliidae > Xiphophorus > Xiphophorus hellerii. The sequence continues at coordinate 6,482,560 of NC_045692.1, forward strand.
AACGACATAACCAAGTTACAGGCATAGTGTACAGAAACATCTGTGCAGAATATGGACTGGAAACCCCGAGATCAAAGTGGGAAACACCCCCAAAGGTGGCGGAGAACGCCAGAGCTAAGATCCTGTGGGACTTCCAGATCCAGACAGACAAAATGGTAATGGCGAACCAACCAGACATTGTCGTAGTGGATAAACAACAGAGGAAAGCCGTTGTGATAGATGTAGCAATACCAAGCGACTACAACATCAGGAAAAAGGAGCACGAGAAACTAGAGAAATACCAGGGCCTCAGGGAGGAACTGGAGAGGGCCTGGAAGGTGAAGACCACAGTGGTGCCTGTGGTCATCGGGGCCCTCGGGGCAGTCACCCCCAAACTGGACCAATGGCTACAACAGATCCCAGGAACAACATCAGACATCTCAGTCCAGAAATGTGCAATCCTTGGCACAGCCAAGATACTGCGCAGAACCCTCAAGCTCCCAGGCCTCTGGTAGAGGACCCGAGCTCAGAGGATAAGAACCACCCGCGGTGGGTGAGAAGGGAATTTTTTATAAATATATATATGAGATGTTTTCTGAAACATCCCCAAACGTGGCCACACCTTGATGCTCATCAGGGGGGAAGCCACCGGCCTGCTGGGTGACAGGTCACGCTGATGCTTTGACTGACGGAGGACTGAGATCCTTGGCCCCGTTTTTCTGCCACATTAGCTCCACGCCGAGGGTTGGCGCTCAGCTACCATTTTAGAGGAGAGAGCTGATGTGTGTGTACAAGGTGAGCTGCATTGAAGGAGGGTACAGAGAAACACAGCTGTGTAAACCACCAGCTTTTTTCACGTTGATATAGACTGTTGTTTTCTCATGATCATTTTCCCACGATGATGAGGAAAAACAGTCTCTGACTCAGTGGGGGGGCTTCTTGCTTTATTTGACGCGCTTTATTATTTTTTTTATCTTTATTTAACCTGTATTTATCCAGGTAAGTTGGTTGAGAAGAAAAATCTCATTTTCAACAATTAACATGTTCAGAACACATCAAGTCAAGTTTATTTGTAGCTCACATTTTTGCAGCAAGGCGGCTCAAAGTGCTTTTTACATCATAAAAACCTTATACAATCTAGAATTATAAAATAAGCAATAAACATTACATTTTGTAAAATGCCATCATCAAAATCGTCAATTCACATAAAATATGTTGGTCAATGTTTCACTTACCCGCAACTCTAACCACCTGGGTGCTTAGCCTTGATTTAAAGGACCTCAGTGTTTCAGCTGTTTTGCAGTTTTCTGGAAGTTTGTTCCAGATTTGTGGTGTATAGAAGCTGAATGATGCTCCTCCATGTTTGGTTCTGGAACCAGAAGAACTGATTGGTCTGGAAGGTTGATACAACAATAGATCTTTAATGATTTTTGGTGCTTTTCCATAGAGTGATTTATAAACAACAGTATTTTATGAGTCTATTCTCTGAGCTACAGGGAGCCAGTGGAGGGACTTGGGTCGAAGTGTTCTTCAGGTGATAGAAGACCGACTTTGTGATTGTCTTTATGTGTCTCTGAAGGTTCAGTTGTGTTTTTAGCTGCAACAGGTGAAGCTGCATATTTCGTTCCTCTTTGGATCCGAAGATGATGACTTCAGTTTTCGTCTTAGGACATCATACAACAGACATAATGACTCAACGCACTATAATACACATTTAAACTTTTTTAAAAGCAGGTACATCCATCATGTGTTTTGGTTTTTACCGAGTTGATAAATGTCAATTTTGGAAGTTAGTGTACTGAGATGTAATGTATTTTTCCAAGTTGTTTCAATCACTGGGTGATGCAAAATGAAATAAGGATTTATCTAATGATATACAAACTATTGAGAACACCATGGTGATGAATTTGAGTGTTGGTGGAAATATTGATGAATGAGCGAATGTATTGCCAATGACAGTCTTATAGACAAATGTGTACAAATGTATTAATCTGCACAAATGGAGAGATGGGCATTTTATAAGAGATAGATGACATCTGACTTATAGAGTTGAGTTTTAGATGCAGATTTGTGGATGATATCACCATCGACAAGGATAGGCAGGACTGTCATTTTGACCAAACCGTGCTTTGGTCAAAATGACATCAGAGGAGGAGACGTGGTAAAGGAGGGGGAAGAACAAGTGGCGTCAAAAAAAGAAAGAAGAGAAGTAACCCACAAAGGCTTAAAAATGATTGGAAAGAAACCAGAGAAACTGTGAAGTGACAGAGAGAGAGAGAGGTGAAGAGGAGGAGAGAATGAAAAGAAGGTGGAAGGAAGAAAAAGCCGGGCTGCTTGCCAGGCTCTATTCCACCTTTGCTCTCTGGGTCTTTCTGAGCTGCCACCTCCCCTGCTCTTCGTAACGTCCTGAATGAAAGGGCCTTTAAGGAGGGATGGAGGACTTGACTCTGGGTTCACGCTGTGACCGACACCAGCTGAAGCTGCCAAGCCAAGCAGCTTTCTGTTCAAATTAATTGGATGTCACTTTCAGGTGCAGGAAGCAGGGAGGAGTTTTTTTTCTCTCTGCCGTTTTTCTTTTTATCTCGTCTTTGTCCTTTTATGTGTTTCTTGTTGATTACCTTTTTTTTGTCTTTTGCAATTCAATTAATCAGGGCCAAAGTTTTGAAATCTCAAACAAAACGGCTTGTTTTGTTTTTTTTCTTCTCGCCTACCAGATAAAGAAAATGAAAGGAACACACACTTCCTGTCAGAACGCTACATACACAGTTTACAGATGTGGATGTCATATTATTTTAACTTTTTTTATTTTATTTTGTGAATTATTACTTTTCCTGGATAAACTGATTTGTGCTAAGTAGAGGAATGAAAATGTCATGGCGTAGCCATAAAAAAATCAACATTGCTTCCCACCTAAACAACATGAAGCAGATTAAGAAGTGAAATAAAATCCACCTAAAGACGTCTACCGCAGGGGCGTCCCTAAACGTGGGCAGGCGGGGCCATGGACCCCCAGAAAAATCATCTTCAGTTCATTAAAAATAAAAAATAAAAATGAATAGCATGTATAACATATGTTTGGATTTTTTTGTTGATTTTTTTTTTTTACATTTTTGCAAGCCTGACCTGGCCACCAATATAAAAATATAAAGGTGGTGCTACTGGTCTTCTGATATGACAGTGGCTGACATACGGGATCTGACCTGCAGGGTTTTCTACATATTTTTCTCTGCTAAATAAGTAAAACATACTTGAACTCAGGCTCGTCGCGGAAACTGTCCCCCATCCAGAACTATAGACTCGATTCAGAACTGTAGACTCTTGTCAAATCTTCCATAATAAAAAATCTTTCTGTGACGATTTTCTATTTTTTTTTTCTGTTTCTGGTTCAGATTTCTATTTTAAGCAAGTTACCATGCCTACCGTCGTCATACTTAAATTGACCATTTTCCTAATAAGTTTACGCGTCAGTTTGAAGCGAGGGTGGACTGACATCAGAGAGTTGGAGAAAAGATATAAAACTATTTTCCTTCTCACTTTCTTGCCATGGGTGTTTTTGTTTAAGACAATAAAAAGTGCTAATCTCACACGTAAGAAAGCGCTCGGGTGTTAGCTGAAGATCTTCGTTCTGAAGTAATTAACGGAGCAAACTTTTCGCCACTCTCTCTCTCTCTCTCTGTGTTGCACATAAAGCTTCGGGGCTGACATCAGTGTCAGAGCGGCAGTATGTGCTTATGCATACATACGCATGGCCCCGCGCGCCACCCACCACCACACCGCAAGCTGCGAGCACCTCAGCCTCCAGTTCTGGCTGTGAGAGTATTTCACAGCTCTGATGAGGGTTATAATGTGCAATATGTTCACTAATTCATTCGCATCCCCTCGTCTTCTTTCAGCCCTAATCTCTCTCCTCCCTCCCTCGGCCTGCGCGTCTGTCGCCGTGGCATCTGCCGACGTCCTCTTAGCCGCAGCGAGCCTCAATATGTCCAAAAGGGGCCCCTCCGCGGCGCCGCTCTGATGCCACCTCCCGGTGACGCGTTTTGGTGTGTTACAGTTGGCACGGCAGCGGCTCGTAGGCTGAGCCCTTAATTACGACCGGGACGAGGAGCGTGGGAGCTGTGGAGAGGGGGGTGTGAGTGCGAGTCGCGCGCTTTGGCAACATCGGCCAAACGGACTCGGCGGACGCGGCGCTGGGAGGACTTTTGAGGGAGAAGTGGAATTTGGAGGCTTTTCTAGAGTTGGTGGACGGGAACGAGCAGAAGAAATTTTAAAAAAAATATATCATTTTTGTTAGCTGGAAAGTAGGCCTAGAGAGTGCCACCAAGTGGCAGATGGTGGAGGAAATGAGGAGCTGATGTGTTTCGTTCACTCGAGTGAAGCCAGAGAGAAGGCAATGCACTCTGGGACGAGACCCAGCACCCTGTTTCATATTAGGAAATACTGGCTAAAAACAATTATGTTTCTAGCTGTTACACCATCCACTGCAGTGGACACAATCAGTCATTAGTAGACTGGAAAACCTCTTTAAATTAAGTGATTATTTTCTGCACATTATGCCCTAATGTATAAAAGTCTTTCAACCCTGTATATAATTAGATCAATAACAAGAAGAGCCTCGTTTTTTGTCTTTAGAGCTTCCTGAAATTCCCACATTAAATCTGTGTAGAAATTTTGTCTTGACATTTAGCTAGGCTCCTGTCAGCTAGTTATGATTACCACATTTATGTCTCTTTGCTAAATCTAGAATATTTGGGAGATTTTTCTCAGAATATTTAAAAGTCTTTGAAGTCTAAAGTTCACACAGGTTTACTTGGTATTTGGTATAATTGCGTATTAACCATATGTCTTACCATATGGTAGAAAAATCAATGTGGGTATCGTTTCACAAGCTTTTTCACCACAGTTTGCAGGAATTATGACCCATTACTCCTGCCTGAACCGCTGTAACTGAGTCGAGTTTGCAGGTTGCTAGTGTCATTCTTTTAGCTCTTTTCTAGAAACTTTGTAGCTAATTTTGCTTTGATTAGGAATACTTTAACATGATATCCATTTGAGCCGAAGCTTTAGCTCACAGGCTCAGGTCTCTACATGTTGACTTTTTCACATAAAGTGCTTTCCTGATGCCTTTTGTTTTGTTAAGGGCACCAGCTTAACCACACATCATGATGCTGCTAACCCCGTACTTCACAGTTGTGATGGTGCCATAAGGCTTGCAGTCTATGCCTCCAAAATAAAGTGTTCTTTGCTCAAGTAATGCAGAAGATACTGTAAGCATATTTGGGTTAAGGGTGAAAAAAAGATTCCTTTAGCAACAAAGGAGCTTCACTGATCACTGTTAGACATCATTGTGACCCCAATAATATAAAGATATTTTATCTAAAGTGCTTTTTTTCTGTTATGTCTCACCGACATGAGAGAGTAGTTCTGTGCTGATTTTTAAATACTGTTGAGGTAAGCGTTATCTGCTCTTCGAGACGTCATCAGAGTCCTGTTAAACCAAATGTTCTCCCCTTGTTGCTCGCGTTCTCGCCCGACACGTTCAAGAAGTCAAACATCACATGGCAAAATGTCACATGGGCGCCTCAGTCTGCACAGATCAATGTTAAAAATAAAATTAAGGCGGCGATTCTGTTTTTCCAGGACTTTGCCGATTCAATATTCCACTTGGTGAGGGAGAAGTACCGGTCGCTGGTGGGCGGCTGCAGTCCGGCGCACGCTCGACACAAATCCCTGGCAGGCATCGTAATGACCCGAGGTATGGCAAATTTCATTGACTTTTATATATGACTTTGAATTATTGAAGTAGCGCAATATAGACAGAGTGACAGTGTGTGTGGAGGGGAGCGCGACGGGGAGGGAGCAAAGAGGCACGGAGAGAACGAGGGTGGGGATGGGGGGAAGGAAATCTAGATAGAGAGAGAAATTATGAAGTGAGCGTGGGAAGACAGACAGAGTTTCCATTTCGTGCTGTTCCTTGAGCTCATGCTGGAGAATGCACCTCCTTGCTGAATTATTGACTGTTCGGAGTCTCCGAGGAGAATGAGACATAGTAAGGAGTGTCAGTCATCCCCGCTGCATGCTGGACTCGTAGCGTCGAGGCAGCCTTGACAGCAGTCCCAGATGCCACCGTGGGAATCCTAACTAGATCAGCCTAATCTAAAAACCTGACGGAGTGACAGCGAGGAGGAGGAGGAGGAGGAGGAAGTTCTGCACTGCTGCCCTGCTGCAGCATGAAACAATCACATGGCCATTTATCCCGCTAGGGATTTAGCTGCCGAGTTGTTACACCTGGAATTTTCATGCACGTACATTTCCTAGCATGTTCCTGTGTGAATTTTCGACTGTCTCAGACATCCAACATTCATACATGTGAAAAGTGTTTCTACAGCTCTCATATGTGCACTGCAGAATTTTGGTTTGTTCTTGTGCTTGGTTTTCCTATGCTGCCAAACCTTTCTGATCGTTGGATCCCAGTGAAAACTTTCAAGCTTATTCGATGAGCAACATTCCTTGAAAGCGCTCCCTTGCATTTGTTCCTCAACATAATAACCTTAAAAAAGATTGTATAACTGGAAAAAATATATATTTAAAGAGGACATATGTTTATGTTTTAAAATGTTTGAATCAAATCGCTCACCTAATCCAGAGAATAGGATGACATGTAAAAGAAAATCCATAGGTATCCCAGTACTGACACCAATATTGTACGAGGAACTGCTTTAATAGTTGGCCAAGCTGAGTGGCAGAAATACTCAAGAGTTACCAAAATTATCTGACTGAAAACATTGGTTTTCTAATATTTCCAGGTGCAATGTACACAAAAATAAGAATTGAACTTCTCAGTTTCTTCATCACTTCATTTGTCCGAGGAACTTGGCTGTTCTGGGTTACAACTTGTAAAAATCAAATAGAATAGTCACGGTTTCTTTTGAAACCACTGGGAAAGTGGTGGATCTCTGCCCACTGAATTGGGGAACCCAGTCAACCGTCTTTTTGTGTGATGGAAAATGTCCCCCAAGCTACACTGTGAACCCGATCCTGCCAGCAACGCCAAATGAGACCAAATAAACCTGGAGCTGTTGACAGCCTCTTAAATATGGAGAAGTAGGCAACATGTTAGCCAAGGAGCGACACTGTGTCTTCAATGCATTTCACATAAAAGTGCTTGAAAGAAAAAAAACAGAGTAAAATATAAAAATAAAGCCATGTCAAGTCTGGATTATTTTAGTGGGAACCTTATAAACAAAGCAATATGCAGGATAGTATCTTCACTACTTGTAAAATAAATTTTAAAAAAATGTTGATAAAATGATGCATCTGTTTACCTGGATGTGTCCCTCCAACCCTAGTGTATGCTGTCCAGACAGACTTTTAGCACACAAATGCAGACAATTTTGCTTCCAACAATTGCGAACCCGCGCGCGCCCACCCACACGCACACCCATCCACACACACACACACAGAGGAGTATTATCTCTGAGCCACTGCAGGCAGCAGGGCTATGGGGGGGTCAGTGAGAAGGGATCGGTATCTCAGCTGTCTTTGGAGTGCTGGAGCTCATCAGTTTGGACTTCAGTGAGATCGGCGCTCATCCCGAGCTAATCCAATCCCTCTCCTCTCCTCTGCCTCCCAGTAATTGCTTCTGTTTGTTTATTAATAGCAAATGTTATCTTCAAATATCCAGACCACGGGCTGCCAAGCATTCGCAGCGAGGTGGCCAACAGCAGACACCAAAACTTGACAGGAACTCTGGGGAGTCCTGTTCAGCCTCCCCCCTCTCTCTCTCTCTCTCTCTCTCTCTCTATTTCTCTCTCTCTGTCCCCATGCGTCTCATACTCCTGCTTTTGCCACAACAACATGAATCAGGGATCTTTTTTTGAACTGTGGACACACAGCAAGCACCCCCACACCCTTTGCCTTGGTCCCGCCAAGACAGCTGAGCTCCGTCCTGAACGAGATTAGCCCCACCGCCAGGCTGAGGCTGCAAGACGAATGCCAAAGTAAACTGGAAGCGCATGGCGTCAAATAGTGTGGAAAATCTCTTCTTTCTTTTTTTTACTTATCCGAGATAACACAGGGCATCTGGAGATGGTAAACAGTGTTCAGATGTGTTCAAAGAGCTACAAAAATCCGGATCATACATATGGAAGAGTGGTAAAAGACACGCAGGCATCCATTCCCCGACTTAAATGTCTTTACAGAGATGAGAGAACCTTCCTAAGTTTTTTTTTTTGTTGTTGTTGTTTTGTTTTCTCCCATCGAGCGCGTTGATGCGAGAGACGACGGCGAAGGAGGAACACCACGGGGACTCAAAGGAAAAGATGAGAGTAAAGGTTTTCAAACAAGTTGATTACAAATGACAGTTAAGCCTCGGTTCTTACTCGGCATATCCGTTTTCAAATGGGGATTTTTCTCCGCTCTTTATCTGGTTTTCCAGCCGTCGCAAACTGTAACGTTCAAGTAATCACATAAGGCAACGAAACAGCTTGTCAGAGGACGGGGGGAATGAGGAAAGAAAGAATAAGCAGAATGTGTGGCAGCAGAGAGAATCTCACAAAGACGCCCTTATGTGTCGCCTGTTAAAGCTGATAGAGATTCAACAGGGTGCCTCTTCTGCTGACTCCAAGTCGCTTTTTAACCCCCTACGCGTCAGAGTTTTTCCAACGACTCGGATGACAGGGCGCCGGATGACATTCGGCGCAATCGCGGAACATCTCCAAGACACGAACGCAACGAGGAGGTCTCCACCCAAGCGACTTTTAAACGAGCCGGCACACGAGCGCTGACCTTGAGAGCTCATTCCGCCTCGGAAGAAAATGTTTTAACGTCCGCTTTATGGTTCCCAGAGATAATGGTTGGCTTATTAGGAAATATTTTCCCCTGTTTTTGAGCCATTGAAGAATAAAGGGATTCCGGTAATAGCTTCCCGGCGCCCGTCACTGGCGGCTGACAGCCGTATAATAGCGCATCATTTCAAAGCTCGCGGCCATTTCGTTTATTTGGATTCTGTTTTACTTTTAGTGTTTGTATGTATTTCTTTTTCGCTGAAATAAACCTTTTCTTCTTCAGCTTATTTAAGTTTTGGCCTCGGAACTCTCAAATGTTTGTTTCCTGCCAGTCTGTGGAGTTTTAGACTCCACAGTTTTATCGGTTCTTCTCCTGGGCATGTCGTTCGTCCTCTTGTGTAGCTTTTTATTCGGTACCAACGCCATAGAAGGAGCTTTGCAACCTTTCCAACAAGATGAGGAAAGATGTCAGTGGCATTATTTCTCATCTGCTCTTGAACTTCTTTAGATCGGGGCACAATGTTTATCTTCAGTGTGTTAAAAGTTTTTGACAACTTTTAACCTATTTGCTAGACAGGTTCTCTTTAACATAAAAATAGCCAAGGAATCAAATTTACTTCTTCAGCGTGTTTAACTGAGGTTTCACTCTCTAACTGGAACAGAAAATATCAAAGTTACGACCATTTATGGCTGGATCTCCTCATTTTGACCTAACAGAGACAATAGACACTCAGCTGCCCCATTGCCATCGGACATCACCATGACAACCAGATTGTAGTCAAGTTAAGTCAATGAAAAGTTGCAATCCAGACCAAAATGAATACTTTACAGTTAATCAAAATGCAACTGTCAGCTGATGGGGGTTTTGTCCTTGGTCTAAAGGAACTCAGAGTTTCAGCAGTTTTACAGTTTTCTAGAAGTTTGTTCCAGATTAGAGGAGCATAGAAGCTGAATGCAGCTTCTCCTTTTCTGGTTCTGATCCTGGGGATGCAGAGTAGACTTGTACCTGCAGCGGTTACAGCTGACTGCTGTGTTGGTTTGTCATCTGAGTGACGCTAACGGATGCTAATATGGCATGATTTGATGGGATCACTCCTGAAAACCGATCCGACAGAGGAAAACCAGCGTAGGCAAACGAGTCTGTTCAAATCGCAGTAATCTGTAAACTCCAGTTTATGGTCTGAAACGATGAGGAAGAATGAAAACACGAACGTAATATAATCCAGGGCATCACTGCAGAACGTTGATGCCCTGGATTGGATTGGCAAGAACCCAAATATTCTTGTGCAAGACGAAAAGCAAGACTACGATAACCTTAAAATTAAAGAGGAAGAAATATTGCAGCAGAACCGAGGATGCCCTCAAAACTAAACCGTCCCCATAAAAATAAAAATAAAAGACCCCGGTGATAAGCAAAAAAAAAAAAGACACAAAGAACATTCAGGACTGTCGGGTTGAATGGCAAATGCGAGAGATATTAAAAGCACACATGCGACGCATGGGCAGCCGTGCAGAGGAAGTGAGCTCGTCAGTCGGCCCTGGGAGGGCGTGGGGATTTATTCAAATGTTTTGTCAGTAAATACACACCTATCTGTTTACAGTGCTGTTCGTCGTAATTGGTGCTTCCTGCTCTCGGCTAAAACAACTAAAACGTGACGCGGCACGCTCAGGAATAATTTTTTTTATCTGTCCTGTTTAGACTCATTCCAGTGAATGTGTCATTTGCTGATACGCGCAAATAGAATTTTACGGCCGAATTGCAGCCAAGTGGTGGCAGAAAGAAAACACAGAGCTGCTGTAGTTGCTTCACTGATTTGATGCAGGTTGCATTTATGAAAGGTGTTTGTTTTCAATGGTTTTATGGGCGGATATCGGATTTTTGATCTGCGTAGGTCGTTTAAGTATCTTTATTTCTGTAAATGTTTTGTGCTAATAACATACAGCTCTGGAAAAAATTAAGACCACTGTACTGGACCCCATTGAAAAACCTCCTGGTTATTCCACCAAATATTGATTTCTGAACTCTTCCTGAGTTAAAACATCAATATTGTTGCTTCTAAATGAATGTGAACTTGTTTTATTTGCATTATTTGAGGTCTGAAAGCATCTTTTTTTCATTATTTTGACCATTTCTCATTTTCTGCAAATAGATCCCACATTTTTGCTTGGCATTTCAGAGACATGTTGTCTGCAGTTCATAGAATAAAAGAACAATGTTCATGTTACTCAAACATGAACCTATAAAGAGTAAAATAAGAGAAACTGATCATTTTAAGTGCTCTTTTTCCAGAGCTTCATACTTAGCGCATTAATGAAGTTTAGGTCAGAGTGACTAGTTGATTTGATTATATAAATCAACTAGTACAAGTTGAAAATTACCTTTGAACTGCAGTGCCTAAAATAATATCCATCCCCTTTGACGTTTTAGCCTTTTTATTGCTTTTACAAATCAGTCATGATCAACAGAATTTGGTTTTCATTAAAAAAAGAAAAACTGTTGATGTCACAGTGGACACTAATTTCTACAAAATATTGACCATAAAAGAAGTGATTGCATAAATATTCAGGTTATCTTCGTCAGGTCTGAAGATTTTATTGGATCTGGAACATACAATAGCAACAAGAAAAACGAAAGAAATGCATATTAAGGATGATTTTAGACAGAACAAATGTGCTGCTGGACTCCAAGATATAAAAAAAAAAATCCACCTTTGTTTAAACTTTAATGTTATGAATTTGCCTAAATGTTCTGGATGATTTGGTTTGTAAAACATTTGCAGCATTGATTTGTTCCACTAGACACAGTCTCAGCGGTCCCGCCCACCTCCACAAACAGGCCAGATGATGACTTCATTCCTTACATTTAATAACGACGGCGGCTCCGTTTGGTAGACGAAAAAGCCATTTCTTCTGGAACAACGTGAGAACTGCGGCGGGAATCCCGACATCTTTATTTGACTGCGGTGTTAACGGATTAGGAAGAAGTTGGCCCAAAACACTATGTGACAAATTAAAAGAGGCAGCTGGGGGGATGACAAACGCCACACAGTTTCCTTGTAGGACATCTGCATGTTTTTCAAACGTCTGACATAATTAAGTCGTTTCAGTGGAGCTCAGTGTTCTTATTCTGAGCTCTCCTGGTCGACGTTAGCTGCGTCCTGTTTGGACTCGGGAGTCTGAAATCTAGACCCGGAAACTCAACGTTGGGCGCGACGCGAGAAGCCCGAACAAATGGGGTTCACAGTCTGCTGCGGCTCTGTGTAATGTAGTGTGATGCAGCCTGGTGGCGGGAGGCCAATTTGCCAACATGCAGACAGAGCGAGTTAAGTGGACCGGCGTTGCAGTGTGAAAGCAACGTGACATTAAGCAGAGGCACAGAGGAAATGCGTACGCCCGAGCTGTTTGATTAATGTGTTGACTTCCACCCTGATGGAAAAAAACAAAAAAAGAGATACAAACCAGCTGGTTCAGCAAAAACCGGATCCGGCTCTCTGATTGTCCTTACTGCTGAGGGGGGAACTGTTGGGTCTTTACAGCCCAGGAGCTCTTTTGTTCCCACTGTACCTCCATGTTAGATCAATAAGAATGCATCATCAGCAAATATCCACAATAATTCATCGACCTCAATGTGAAACCTAGCGGTGGCATCATGCTGTGGGAGTCAGAAGCTGTTCTGAGTAGAGACGCACCGATCCGATATTAATGTCTGCATCGGGTATCAGCGGCAATGTGGCCGATCCATGAGGGCAGATCTATTCAGTCTACGTCTATGCTTTGTGCTCTGACTGACATCGTGCTTTATCGGAGCCCGATCCGACCCGACGAAACAGTTTTGATTATAGGAACAAGCCCAAAGTAAAAACGATATGTTTACTGCTTTCAGTTTCAATGAATCAGTCGAGTTATTTTGTGTAACATGTTTCAGCAACATGGCACTTCCAAGTGCTTCACATCTGAAAACAAACAAACAAAAAAAACCATCATAAACACATCGTATCGTCAACAGTTGTGAAAACCAAAAACAGGCTTTACATTTTGTGACGTGGCGTCGTTAAAATCATCAATACACATTGAATCTGTCGATCAATGTTCCATTTGTTTTGCTTCTGAAGCACCTGGGTTTTTAGTCTAGATTTAAAGGAACTCAATGTTTTGGCTGTTTTGCAGTTTTCTGGAAGTTTGTTCCAGATTTATGGAGCATAGAAGCCGAATTCTGCTTCTCCGTGTTTTTAGGTCATAATTTGAGTAAGCAGTGTAACGTTTCCTGTCTTTAGCTTTTCTTCAACAAATTCCAGCTTCATTTTGTGGCTTGTTGTAACCGCAGGGTTACAGTCAAATGCAGATCTTCTGGGATGTGATTGACAGGAGCGGAACGGGGCGGGGCTGCGTGCGGGTTTATTCTTACAATTCAACAAACTTTGTCACCTTATTTTCTTTCTCTCCTCAACAGCATGAGCTACCTATATTTAAACTGTTGTAAGTATGATCTACACAACTTTATGTGGCGCATCATAGTTTGGTTTTCTCTGTCCTGCCTGTGTTATAGGCTTATTAAACGCGCCACAGAAGTAAATCATTTTGGGTCTGGTTCGGGCCGTAAATCTAAACTCTAACCGACAGGGAAATGACGCATCGTTGCCCGATTGTTACGGAACCCATCCCCTCACTTTTCATGTCCAATTTGGTTATCAGGAACAGCAATCAGAACCCTGATGGAGCAAAGCGCCTGGCAGGAACTAAGACGCTTTAATTCTGTCTGATGTCAGAGAGTTAGTTTATCTCCTGAGTGTTTTTTTGTTTTTTTTTGTCTTCTCATTAAAGGTTTCTGTCAGTCCAGTTGCCATAGCGAGCGGTTCCAGGTCTAAGCCTGTGATGTACGCGCTTTCTGACAGAGCTGCTATCCTCGGGTGTGACATCTCTGAATCACCAGCGATCAACAGATGTATTTGTGTGTGAAGAGCGCTTCGGGCCTTCCACTTTACTCCACCTTGTTCCTTCTGAGCGTCCCCTCCCCCTTCTTCTTCTTCTTATTTTTCCTTCTTCTTCTTTGATGCAGCTGATTATTCTTCCTTTTAAAACGGCGCGCCGCCCGCGGGGCTCTGTCCCTTCCTCTCTCCGTCTCTGTCTTTCATTTATCTCTCCTCTCTCCTGCAAACTGGAGGCAACCTCGGTGCCAATTTCATGGCAGGCTAGCGAGCAGCGCGGCAGAAATTATCCACTGCAAAATTGATCTAAACAATCGCAAAGTGGAACGGCAAGGAAAAGCAGGAGAATGAAATTGGGAGAGTCTGTTACCTTTTTCAACTCGCTTTATCACCAAAAGCGGGTTGGCGGCTTTTTGCTTACAGGGAATGCTAATATCTGAACTCGTGATGTGATAGAGATGTGTGGCATAAGGGGCTTAATATGCTTCAATATTCTTGTTTCATTCTGTATGTCCCGTATTCTCTGCACACAAACACTCTTTATAAATAGGGACGCACCGATTCACTTTTTTCACTTTCGATACCGATATCTGAGTTTAGCTATGGGCCAACGCCGATCCAATGGAGAACAACAGTTAAAACACAGGCGCGAATGTACCGAATTACAAATTCCCTTGATGACTCTGCACTGGTACGGCTCACTCGAATACCAGCGGTCCAGAGGCGAGGTGGAGCAATTTGTTGACGGATCGCTCCACAAATACGAAAGTCATTGCCAAACAATAGCGTAAAAATAAAATCCATACTCTTTTATTTTATTCTGCCCAGGAGAGCTGCACCGAGTCACGTGGCACCTGAAATACTTTCCGACTTTGTAGATAAAAAAAAAAGTTAAATGTGCTCTATCGTCAGTGGTCTTTCCTTTCTTCATCTCATGTGCCCGTTTATTAACCGGCCCCCCCGCCACACGCTGCCCACACCTTTCCCTCTCTCATCCTCCCGCCCCCCTCCCCCCCTACTATTTCCCCTGCCCTTCTTGCTTCTCCTCATCAGTGGAGGTGTCAGGACTCTAACACCGCAGTGCCATCTGGGCCGAGGCTGATAAAAGCTCACATGCCGGTCCGGCGGCGCCTGCAGGACCGCCAGGAGCTGACGAAGCCTGACTTTCTGAAGAGATGGGGAGAGATTTGTGGCAGCCGGGGGAAGAAATGGCGAGGCGTTCTCATGCTGATCCGTCACCCACCTTTAACCCCCCTCTAAACAACCTCTGTCTGCCTGTCTGTCCGTCTTTCGGGTCTGACCTACAGAAGTCTTTTTTTCTAACAGAAGAGCCATCATGAGACGGGATTTTTGTTGGATCTCTCTATTCCACCACAGCATCTTCTTCTCTTTGGTGTTTTGACATAAAATTTGCAGATGTTGCTTATGATCCTTCATACATTAGGCATTAAAATAAAATCGGTTAAAATCACACATAAATAAGTTGGTTATTAAAAGTTATTTTAAAAAGTTATTTAAAAACATCCTCCTCCTATCACTTCCTTGAGTCTTCTTTGTCTTTTCCGCCAGTAGTAACATCTGATCATCTAAAGGAAAAAGAACAACAAAAAAAGCCAAAACCAGAAAAGACGTTCAAGGGTGGAAATATTCCTTTCACACCACAGTGTAAGGATCAAATGGGCTGTGATGAACAATATCTAAATAATACATTGTGTTGATAATCCATACCCAAGCCTTCCTTTAGTAACTGAAGGAGCTCACCTATAGAAAACATCAACACCTTCACATTCTTTACTCAAACGTTAAAGCTGAAGATAAACACTGGTTCTGTTGCTTCTTGTTACAAAAACCTACAAAAATACAATTTCATCCCTGGACGGAGCTAAAAGATGGCCAAGATTTGTTTGAAACAAATCAATGAATTTCCAGACTGTGCTTTACGTTTCTTTCTTTGGGTCCAATATAAATTGTTCTCTCCTCATTGGAACAAAGCCAATGAAAAAAAAAAATCCAGATTCTGAACACCAAACACACCAAAAAGGTTCATGAGTTGAAGAACTGATGATGTTCAAGGAGCTGAGGACCTGTCTGTGCTCCCTCAACAGATCTGGACCTGAGGCACGCCCAGGTGGTGGCGCTATCCACGGGAACCAAATGCATCAACGGGGAGTACCTGAGCGACCAAGGACAGGTCGTCAACGACTGTCACGCCGAAGTCACGGCGCGAAGGGCTCTGATACGTTTTCTCTACTCTCAACTGGAACTTTTCCTGAGGTAGGTCTCCAAAGCTCTAGTTTATCTCTGTGGTATTTACATCTTTGACCCCTTGTTATTTATTCCTATCATTATTGTGTTTCTGGATACTATTTCTGGTAAATATATATATACAGTATATATTTGAATAGATTTGGAGAAGGCATCTTGAAAGTTGCATAATGCAGAGACGTTTAACTGCCAATAAAAAAATTGCCCTTTCAAACCAGATATGAAGCTCGTTTTAGCGAGTTTTATATTTTGTTGCATCTTTTGCCAGTCGTAATTTGTTAGAGGAATGTGTGTTTATATATTTTGTTACAACAAGAAACTACTTTTGAATGTATTTCTTAGCTTTGGCGCGTAAACGCTTCAGTAGCATTGGGCTTTCTGCTTTTAGAAGAGAGACGCAAAGTCTTTTGTTTATTAGTTTGGATTCTGTCCGTCATTTTATAAACTAAACTGGCTACTGGAAGGCGTTCTCTTGGTCTGCAACCTGATGCAATTACTGTGTTCACATCTGAACCACATTAAGGGGGGAAAAGAGCCAGATGACATCTTAAACGGACGAAAGACTTAAATAGGGAAGAGATTCTAAGTTGACTTTCTTTAAGGGTGTTTTCACACTGTTCGATTTGGGACCGGAGTTGCAACATTTGTTGCATTTTCAGCTGGTGTGGTTCTCTTTCACGCTATACTGTGTCAAACAAACAAAAACACTACAAAAAAGTCTGTTGCCCCACATTCACACCTCCCCAAACGAAGCAGATTTTCTAGGCAAAGAAACTAGAGTTGGATTAAACAGGGATGTTGTGAATGCACCCTAAATGACCTGGTAAATATTAAGAGACTCTTTAAGCCAACACACACTTGTTAATTTCAAAAATCCTGTGCGACTTGAACATCTTTGTTCCCCCCAAAGACGCAGATTATTCCTTTTCTGCGTTAGAAATGAAATAATCTAAACGTTAGAGCAGTTTACCTCGGCCGCTTCACTTTGGGCTACATGAGATAGTCCATCAGATTTTGCGAATGTTTCAAACACGCCCTTTCTTAATATTTACACTTTATTATCAGAAGGAAATAGTACTAAAACCGTGTTCAGTTTGCTGCTGTTTCTACATGCCTGTTCAAAACCTTAAACAGCTGCAGAAAGTGAACGGAGAAACGAGTCACTGAAAATGTTTTGCCATTAGTTTTAGTTTCCGATGAGCCTCCTGTAGTTTGAACATGCATCACATTCTGTTTTACGTGACACTTAATAACATCACAGCTTGTTAGTTATGACCCCCTGCTGCAGCCAAAACATGCTAACTCCTCTGTAATAACCTCCATGGAAACAGCACCGCTTTGTTCACGAGAGACTTTTCAATAATCAACAGGCCATATGTCTGCTGTTCTCTATAGCTAACTAAGCACAGCTAACTCCGCTAAGGCTCTCTTTGTTTCCATACAGTATCTTTCAGAACTAGTCAGGCCCCCTATTTTTTATCACATCCTATCACGTTAAATCCACAAACTTCAATATATTTAATAGAAATTTGAAGTGATAGACCAACACAAAGTAGTTCATTAATAAGCATGGGTCTAGCAAGAATTTTCTCCATCTATCAGCTTCACATTTTTATGAAACCTGTTTTATTTTAAAACATTTGTGAAAGCCTTGTCATTTACCTTCTGTTTAGCTGTTATATGTTGGGGTTTCACCTGAAATATAAAAGTTATACACCGAAGTTTGAAGTCGTGACGTGGACAAATTGGGAAAATGTGTAAAAAGCATTAAAGTTTCTGCAGTTCACGTAGCATTGTCGAGCCTTGCCAGTTCCAAGATGATGGCTTTGATGAATTTTGACTTTTACCAGCGTCCACTTTATAAGAATATATTACTTCCCTGTTCTCCCCGGGGAACTCAGCTGGAATGCTGATGTATCAGATTAGTGGATGGAAGTCTAGATCGTTGAATGTCATATTTGCATACTCAACACTGACTTTTTGTCTTAGGACAATGGAAGATGGCAGCTACAGAGACTTGGCAGCAGAGTAAAACGGCTAATGTGGAAGATAATTCATAATGAAATGACCAAACAAAATGCCACGACTGCCACATTCACACCCAGTGAAAGGACATCGGTGGCGGAGGAGAGGTTATATAAAGAGGAACATTCGTGCTTTGCGTTATGAATGCCATGGCCTACTTTGTAAAACAGAGGAAAAGTTGATTTATTTGTTTTGTATAACCCAGACCTTAAGAAAACACTTTTTGAAACGTCTGACTTATGTGTCTTGGATTAGGATTTATGATTGTGTTAGACTGGTTATGCCTAATTTTAGGTCTAGAAAATGTCAGATCTATTTGTTATTAAGTACACAATATGTTTTCTTGGGTAGTGCAGCATAGAAACATTATCAAGTATGTTTAGTTTATCAGATAAACTAATTTTAAGGGTAAGGTGTGATCGGATTTTCTTAATTTCTTAGTTGTTTTGCACCACATTAATATAGACATTCAATAAATTAGATGGATTAAGAGATTATAATCTTCATTATTATTTCTGTTAATTATGAAGATATTCCGCTTGCAGTTAACAAAAACATGACATTTACAATTATTATATTACATCAGAGAAGTAAAAAAATTATTCTGAAATGCAACTTTAATGAAAAGTATGTTTAACACCTGCTTAAAGGTTTTCAATTTTCAAAAGGTATTTTCTAATCTGACAAATAAGCCTAATTGAAACGCTTATTCCAATTAATTGAATATCGAAATATTCTGCACCCTTTCCTAATGAGCTAATTATGAGGTTTCCTGAACTAACAGTGTGTTTGTAGCAATCTGTAAAAAATCTGCTGCATTAGGATTTTTATCAACAGCTAAAGGTTACTGTAGGAAACATTGAAGATGAAAACAATACTCTCAGATAAAGCTGGAGTTTACATAGCAGGAGTCGAACTAGCTAAATGACCTTCAACCTCTTATTTCTTTTAAATAAACCAAATGTCTATTTTTTGTATTGTATAATGTCTATACAATCTAAGATGTTTGCAGAGTGTTGCTAACGTTAGCCTGGCTCTAGCTATCCTTGTGCTGATGTCTACAAATCCTCTCATAGCAGTTTGACAAGTATTTATTACCACAGCTAAAAAGCTGCAAATTTACTTCATCACATTAGCTTTAATGTTGCTGGAAGCACATAAACTGAGCCGTGCTGCTCGTCAGCAGCATTAGTGGCAACAGCTGTGCGTCATTCAGCCCCCAGTCTGTCCTATCAAAATTAAAACGTTCTTAGCGTGAGCCTTCAGCAGTTAGCTTAATTATTCCAACCCCAGGTAACGCTTTCAGTATGCGGCAGGTTCTGTCAACACGACTGGCAGAGGAGTGGAAGCTACACAGAAGCCCAGAGGTTTTTTTTCGCTTTCTGTGAGCTGCTAATATCTGCGTTTGGGGAGTGTCCTTGTAGTTCAATGCTGTTAAGGTGATTTATTTGTTTATTTATTACTTTTCCCATTTGGGAATGTACTGTATAATGCCCACTTTCTACTACATACAAGTTAAAAAGTACAATTATTTCTAGAACCTTTTTTTTTGTACCACAAATTGCTTTTACTTTTTTGAGGCTCAGATTTATTTTATTTATTTTTTATCTTTTTTTATGTTCTGCCTTTCTAGTGTCTTATTTTCTTTTAAAAATGTATACGAAATCATAGTTTTTACTTTCAGTGAAAGATTTATGATTTAAAAAAAAAAACTCAATTAGGTTACGACTCATAATTGTGAGAAAATCAATAAATGTATGAGTTTGAATTTCAATATTTCAGCGTACCATATTAAAGACATATTACATATGTCCTTTTTTTGCTGTTTCAAGTAGTGGAAAAGGTCGTTCATACTTCACTCTTTGTTTATAATTAGCTACATACACAAACACGAAACAAAATATGTAGCTTTTCTTTGTGCATTTTGAGGTTGCCAAAGTTAAGCTAGCATAAATGACCTACTTTCTGC
The DNA here is from genome assembly GCF_003331165.1 of Xiphophorus hellerii. Taxonomy (NCBI): domain Eukaryota; kingdom Metazoa; phylum Chordata; class Actinopteri; order Cyprinodontiformes; family Poeciliidae; genus Xiphophorus; species Xiphophorus hellerii. The sequence continues at coordinate 6,502,506 of NC_045692.1, forward strand.
TTCCATCTGGACATGGTGCATAGATAAAAGTGCTGCGCGTGTGTCATACGGTTGTCACTTAGTGTCGAATTAAATTCTGTACATCTATGAGTTCAGTGGCCTAAAGAACAATTGGTCCACGTGTTTCGCTCCAGCAGAAAAATCTAAGTTTGCACATGACGTGTTCAGACCAAGTTTAGTATTACAAATAAGAGGACCTTTAAAGGGAGCCCTGTGGGATCCCTTTATGTACAGTAAAATAAAACTGAACAGGGAAATGTATACAGCGATGAAACCCATTACTAAGTAAAAAGTTTCCTCAGAGCCGCAATTTTAGGAATCTGTGATCACTACCCAAAAAAGAAAAAGACAGTCAACTGTGATGCTAAATGTTTTTGTTCATCAAGTTCAACTGTTTCATTCACAACATAGTGGTATTTCAATATTTTGTTTTGATGTTATTGCACCAAAAATCCTTCTATGCTACTTTTGAAACTGAACTTACTGATTATTTGAACAATTATAAATCAATAATGATGTCCCTTTTGTTGGGTTTTAACGTCGGGACCCGTACGTTATTGATCTAAAGGATCACAGTGTGATCATTTTGAAAGTATGCAGTGTGAACCTGAGTAATGTTCAGGACTTTGACATGAGTAAAATAGGCTGCGGTCAGAATGTGAGCCTGTGTCCATCCCTCTCTGTCTCTGCTTCTCTTCATCATTTTAGAGAGGGGGGGGGGGGGGAGTGGAAATCTATTTCCTATGCTGTGATGAATAGTGCCACCTTTCTCATCAGTCTTGCTCACTTTTGTTGCTTTTTCTCATTCTCTTTTTCTTTTTTCCTTTTGGTTCCTGAAGTAAAAGGCTGGAGGACTGGGAGGAGTCGATATTCGTCCGCCACAAAGAGCAGAGCTACAGGTTGAGAGACAATGTCCATTTCCACATGTACATCAGCACTTCGCCATGTGGGGACGGGAGGCTCAACTCGCCTTATGAAATTACAAGTGATCGTAAGAAGCCAGACATTCATTCATTCCATCACAGTGTGAAAGATAAAAGCACATTCTTGTCTTATTTGCTGAAAATTAATTGTTAATTAGTTAAGATAACTTTCTAGGGATGCACAATATTGTATTTTTTGTCGATATCCGATATGCCAATATCCTAAAACTCATTTGGCTGATAACCGATACCAATACCGATTTTTTTTTTTTTTTTTTTTTCTTGTACCTATTCACTGAAACTACATGGCTTTCTCTATTGTGGACTTGAAATACTACATTGTCTTTGTCAATTTAGCTTGCTACCAAATGCTAAGAAGGGAGCTGAACATGATGGAACACTTTGAACTTACATTATGTTTAAATGTCAAGTTTATTCGTGACATTTGTTCTCTAAGACAATGACAACACTCAGACCGTGCAAATGTGACATTGTGCTGCAGGCATCATTGTCGCTGGTTTGTCATAGAAAAACACCTTTTATATCGTTTGACAGAATGTCCGATATTAAATTTGACAGCTAATATCGGCCGATACAGCTACTATGTTGATAATATTGTGCATCCCTATAATTTTGGTTTGTTCTGCAAATTTAGAAACATAATCTTGACTATTATGTCAAGATTATTATGTCAAGACTGTTTTTCGTCTGTCCTCACACATAACTGCAACCGACTCCGTTTGTATCCTCCGCATGGAGAAACATTCAGGAAACTCGTACAGAGAGAGTGAAGATGCTACCATCATCAGAGAAGCCTTAGAAATATTAGGCATTAAACCTCATAAATGTTCTGCAGTGGGCTCACAGAGATTATGAAATTTCAGGACACCTTTGACCGACTGTTCTTAAACATTTCAGAGCCGGAAGCTACCGGCTTAATTTTTAGTCTCTGTCGGATCATAGGAACAGCTACAGAGCGAGAGAGGAAAACGACGGGAGGAACTGTGCTTTAAGCCCTAAGAAATGTGAGGCTATTAAAACATGAAGAGGAATTCTCTTGCATACATTTCAGTAACATTTTTTTTTTTTTGACAGGAATGTAGTTTCTGAGTCACAGATCTGACAGCTAGTAAGTAAAACAAAAGTACATGATTTGAGAACAAATCCTGAAGGATGCAGATGAAAAGATCTTGTAAACACTGATTGGACCTCAAAAATATGAGCAACTCCCACCAGTTCATCACTAACGGTCTCTTCCTTTTATATATTCAAGTACTATGGACCTTTACTAACAGTACAAGAACCTAAAGAGATCCCTTAGCTTTGCACACTCCCATGAAGAGACATGACATCTCAAAGATAAAATAGGACGATGTGATTAAACAACGTTTCCCCCCCTATTCAGACAGAGCCTACTTAAACAGACCTGTTCTTATTTCCCTCCTTTCAAGTACACAGCAGCAGACACCTTATGAGGAAGCATCGAAGCCACCTGCGGACCAAAATCGAGTCTGGCGAAGGGACGGTACCTTTGCGATGCCGTGGGCCCGTCCAGACATGGGATGGCGTTCTGCAGGGCGAGCAGCTCATCACCATGTCCTGCACAGACAAAATCACCAGGTCGGTGCTGTCACATGACCCAATTGGAGTTAAAGCTTTAAATTGAGTAGCATTGCTCTGATCTAACATGACCAGTATCTGAATCCCTGACTAACTTCATTATTTTAGGTCTGCTGTCTGTGATCTTATGTCGGCTGCACATACAGTGAGTTGTGCAGCTGTATTATTTTTAAAAAAATTTAATTCACTGTATTTGCACGGTTTTCAAAAAAACCGTGCAAATGCAGTTTGCACGCTACTTTGTTGATCTTGCAACGGTTGGGGTTTTTCCTTCCTCTTCTGTTTAAAGGATCCTAGAAAAGTAATGGGGACTATATTGGCTTATGCAGCTTCCTGTCTGTGTCATGTGACCTGCTTTGTACGATGTGCTCAGACAGCTGTTGGTGCAGAAGCCGGAGCCGCAGAAGCATTAGCTTTATAGGATGCATTCACACTAGCCCTGTTTAGTCCGGTTTAATCAAACTCTAGCTTGTTTGAATGAGATCTTGGCAATGACCCAGTGATATTATAACTCAATCTTTACTGTCTGCTGAAGAAGATTCAATCACCTCGGCAAGATTCAATCACCTCGGCATTCCAGATGATTGAAACCGAAAGCTTATTATTAGCTTTCAGAGTAGCTAAAGTCAAGCTTGATCTACTCTGATTAATTCAGCTAAAAATGACATAAACAGGAGAGGACACTAAAAATTTAATTTGTTTGTTCCTAAATAATAAAAAAAAAAATGAGATGGTAAAAATCACAACAAAAGTGACGTATCCTGTCCTGATGCAACAGAACATTGTACAATCCACAGCCTCGACCCTTCCACCCCCCACTCATGTATTATTGATGGATAAGACAGGACTACACAATCCAGAGTTTAATACATCAGCAAACAATGCAACTGCAGTCAAATGTTTATCCTGTAATTCTGATTAAATGTAATATTACTTTTTTTTTTTTTTGCAATTAAAAGTTAATGAGTTTTCTAGCTCAAACATGAAATTCAATTTATTAACTATTGACTCAGCTCAGTGGAGGAGATACAAAAACATCTTCTAGAGGAAATTCTTATTTCTGAGTTTGAAGGCCTCATTTCTATTTTGTGCGCAGGCTTTTTCTGTGGATCTAGAGAGAAGTTTACTTGTAAATAAAAGTGGTAATATTGGCATGTATAATACTGCTCTGCTTACTTCTATCCATTTTAACTTATCTTACAAAAGTCACAATCAAATTTTCTATTTGCAGTTACTATTTTTACTCACTGGGGCACATTTCTGTATATGTGTGTGTGTGTATATATAAATAAATAAAGAGAACCTTCAGCTTTCAATCACCCGAGAAATTTCTGGTGTGCTTAAACAAAGGCAGGTAACCCGAGTGGTGGAAAGGTTAACTTTATTAGAAGATTACCTTCTTCATGAAGAGCAGAGATTTGGCAGAATGAGGCATTTTAAAACGGGCTTTCTGAAAGCCGAGCCGAGACTTGTCTGATATTTACCTAATCCATTTCTCTGCGCATGTGTCCAGGAAGCATGCTAGTCTAGGTAGTGCTTGTATTGATTTCCCATATGTGTCTGAATTTGGTAATCCTATTCTAATGAATGAGTGCATTAATCGTGACTCTAAATCAGTAGCGTTGACTCTTTACTCGCCATCATGCTGGTCAAAGACTTGGCCTGTATATTCTAACAAGTAGCTCACTCAAACATAATTTTTTGTGAACTGTTTTTGCTTAGCCGCTTCTTAAATACTTACGATGAGTAAAATTTTAAAATGTACAAAGTGTATATAGTTTATAGACACGATAAAGCATCAGTGATTGACTATGGCTCATTTACAGTCATATGCAAAGTTGAATCATTTCTGAGGCTACAGTCTATCTGATGTGATGAAACACACATTTAGAGGTGCTAACTGATTGAGATGCATTCAGAGATACATGAGTAGATATATTCATAATAACCTCCAATAATCTGTGACAACTTTGTTCAAACTAAGACTTTTACTTCTGTTAGTTTATAAATCACTGAACGGATTGGCATTAAAGATCTGCTGCTGTTGTACCAACCTTCCAGACCAATCAGGTCTTCTGGTTCTGGTTCTGGTTCTGCTCTGCAAAACCAGAACCAAACCTGGAGAAGCAGCATTCAGCTTCTATGCGCCACAAATCTGGGACAAACTTCCAGAAAACTGCAAAACAGCTGAAACACTGAGAACTTTTAAATGAAGACTAAAAACCCAGCTGTTTAGTCGCTTTAGACTCATAATAACTAGAACATCGATCAATATATTTAATGTATATTTGTTTGAGAATGGCATTTGACAAATTATGTTTGTTGCTTTTTTTTTTGCAACTGTTTACTGTATTATGTTTGTGTGGCCCAAAGCATTTTGAACTGCCTTGTTGCTGAAATGAGCTGTACAAATAAACTTGACTGTTTGAGTTGGGTTCAAAATCAAAATGTTAAAAGGAAATGAGTGGGATGGATATACTGCATATCTCATAACCTGCAATAAGCATCCTAGTAATTTGTTTAAAAAAAACAACAAAAAAAACCCCACAGGATGATTGTGGCACCACCGTGTGGAGATGAGGGTGTGCAGGTTCATCATATATATAATTTTTCATAATGTCTTCCAAACCATGCAGCATATTCCTTTTTACTCAACTTTATTGATTAGGCGACTTCTGAACTGGCTGCTCCAGATTTTTATTTAGGGGTATCAGTTCTTGCCATAGACGCACAAACACTAGTATTTGTCAAACAACCTGGAAATGATGTATCAAGTTTTCTTGTACGTTCCAAATATGCATTACTTTACCAACAAACAAACAAAAAGTCCCAATGAAATACTTTGAAGTTTGTAGTTTTGCAATGCAACAAAAAGTGACAAAGTTTTACTGGGCATAATTACTTTCTCAACACGCTGCAAAAGTGTATCTAGACAACTCAAGTATACACCCCCACTGGCAGGGAGCCCACACACCAGTTTTTTCTGAATTGTCTGAAATCAGTTTTTTTTTGTGTGTGTTTTTTTCCCCCCTAAGTTTCTCTGCCAAGACGTGGCCTCTTCATGAGCTGAAACCATGAATTTAGCTTCGTAAGCATCTCACTGTGCCAACCGAGCCATACAGAACGACAGCTGAGCTGCAGTGGTGTGTGTGTGTGTGGGGGGGGGGGGGGGGGCGTGCGTGTGTGTGTGTGTGTGTGACAGAGAGAAAGGACTGGTAGAACCATGCAGAGAAACAGAGCAAAATGATGCAGAAGACGGTTAGGAGTGGAGGTGAACCCCTCTCCTGTGTCGCCGCTGTTAATTTGACCAATTTGATTCAGTTGGCCGGGGTTGGGGACGGTGTGATTAAATCTACCCAGGTCACCAACAAGGGTGAAAGCAATTACTTTACAAAAAAACAGAGTGACGGGGGACAGGCGGAGGGGACATCCTGCCTTTCATCCCTGCCTCCACCCTTCACCCTCCTCCCTGCCTGGAGAAGACGGCAGACGTGCTCTCTTTGCTCCACAGCTTCCTCCTCCTCTTCTTTTTTTTTTTTTCTTTTAATCGCTGTAAATGATCAGTGGTCGCCGTTAAAGTGAGTGGGTCACCGAGGGCCGGTTTATCAAGGTCAGGCGAGGAGGGCGGAACTGAGAGCAGCTGAGGGCCGCGCGCTCCGGCTCTCTGCTGCAGTCTGGAAGTGATCCCCCCCCCCCTCCTCTCTGGATACTCTTTTTGTCCTCTGTCCCGCTCATTGCGCAGCCTCCCATTACTTTTTATTTTATTTCCTCACTCCCTTTTACTTCCCGCACTTTATTATAGTTATTCCAGCTTCGACCAGCGGGGACATTAGAGATCCCGCGCGCTCATCGTAAACATCCCTGACGACCAAAAAGAAAGAAAAAAAAAAGAAACAAGCTCTCGCCGCCTCGGCCGCTTTTGTTTTCTTAAGCGGTGCCCGGCGAAGACACTTTTGCAAATATTTGATTTGAAGGTGACAGCTGGATTTAATTGAGGGGCCTAAATGGCTTTCATATAACGATGATGTTCTCAATTTCACTGCGGTTTTATGCAGATGAACACATTACTTTAATGGCTCGGCATTTACTGGAGGAGGCAGAGGAGGGGATGCAGAGAGGGGAGGAAGAAGGTCTCTTCCCGAGCCAGATGGCTGTCTCTTCTTGCATGAGATTAGAAGATGTCTCAGATTCACTGTGTTGCATTCGGAGTGAATTAATATTTCAGCCCAAACTACTTCTTTTTTTTTTTTTTTTTCTTAGCATCATCGGAGCACTTGGGATGCGTATGTGTTGGCGTTTCGAACAAAGCGCCTTTTTTTCCCCCCTGTTTGGGAGGGAAAGGCAGATCTTAGTGACAGATTGCAGGTAAAGCGGATGCAGACTCTCAGCCGCTTAGCGATTTTTTTTTTTTTCCCAGAAAGCCGTTGATGTTAATTGACTGCTTGGAAAGCAAAAGCAGCTGTAATGAGTGATTATTAAGACGGCGAGTGCCAGGGAGGGGGAAGAGGGAAAAAAAGACAAGCGGGGCACCGTAATTGCATCTACGAGAAAAAAAAAAAAAAGAGGAGGCATTGATTAACAAAAAGAACGATGTAAAGAAATTAGCCGCGTAACGTCGGGAGCTCAGGTAAAACAGCAGACCTCCTCTACCCCGATAAATGGCGGGAATGGTAATAAACACGGTAATTATCATTTTCCACCCTCAAATTAGCATCTGCTGGTTAAATGGGTGGGGGTTTCCACGGTAGGTGGCACGCGACCAGCTGGCTGCGGAGTTATTCGTGTCGCGTGTGAGGCTTCCTGAACAAAACTGAAGGTGATTGGCCCTTGCGCAGAGCAATCGACGGCGGCTCTCCTGCAGTGCATTAACCTCAGTGGCACTGATGAATGCACACATGGTAATGTGTTGTTCCATGTAATGAGTGCTGATGTACTGACCTTTGGCCGTGTTGTTTTTGGCGGTGATGTTTTGGGGATGTGTGTGTTGCGTGGGTGTGTGTACCCAACCAGTGGCTGTGATTCATCACGTCCCACATCGAGATAATGATCAAATTGTCTCTACCTGTCATCGAGGCGCTCACAGCTGTCTGTCTGTCCTCCGTCATCCAGTCTTGCCTCTTCCTCTGACGCCTCGTCTTGCTTTTCTCCTTCTCTCAGGTGGAACATCTTGGGCCTGCAGGGGGCGCTGCTGAGCCACTTTGTGGAGCCGGTGTACCTGCACAGCATCACTGTGGGAAGCCTGCGCCACACTGGTCACCTGAGCAGAGTTCTGACCCAGCGGCAGGAGCGCCTGGGCCCTCTGCCCGCCACATACAGACGCAGCCAACCTCTGCTAAGTGGTACGGCTAATTATTATTTGACCCCTGTTTAAAAGGCGGCTACTCTACATGGCTACATCTATGCCAAAGGTACTGAAAAGTGTTTCTGTATTCGCAAAATGTTCAGATTTGGCGACATAGGGAAATCTCCATGCTGGTACCATGTAGGACATATTGTTGTTGACGTAATTAGGTTGTAAATATGACTCTATTCAGAGACATTTTGAAACAAAGTATGTTTGGAAAGATTGGTTCCCACTTCCTGAGCTGTATTTTACATCAGTTTCCTATGAAGGCTGGCTATGCAATTCTGCTCAATTGTCATCTCCCGTCAGTGCTTTGATCGACCATCCTCAATGTTCTCAGACCAAGCTAGTACTGGAACATGCTAATGTGGTAACTGGGTGGGAATGAAGAGGACTGGGGCTTCAGAGTACCAACGGGGATTTATAGAGTGTAATTGTATCATTGGTTACTTATTCAACAAACCAAAGATGTTACTTTGAAGTATTTTGGGAATCTAGACTGTCACTGATGCTAGCATGTAAAGACTGATTAGCCATTGACATAGTTAGCTAGGTATCACTTTAGTAGTTTGTCACCTGAATGCTAGTTTTATTAGCAGTATGGCCGCTTCAAGATGTTTATTTCATAGTTTCTGCACAATAAAAACATTTTGCCTGTTATTACAAATATGCTTGCCAATAATCCCTAGTTATCACCTTTTTAATAAGAAATGCACCTGGATAGACTAAACATCGCTTTTGGCGAATGACGGCTCAGAGTAACATAACAATAGTTGTCAAGCACAACCGCGACAATTCAGCACCTGCTCAGATCCTCAATATTCCATCTTAATGAATTAGCATCAGCTTCCAGCTCCTAACCTGAAGATTTTGACATGTGTACAAGATTCTTCACGAAAAGTATGACTCATCTTCAAGCCAAGCGCGCCACATCAGATCATTTCTTACACCCGGCCCACAAACGCTTCACGAACTCGTGTTCCACCGCCGCTCCACACTGTCATTGTTCCAAGCCTGAAAAGCAACAGCTTAGATGTCGTCTGGCAAGTCAGCGTCCCGGGCTCCGTCGAGACCCGAGGCTTCTGTTTGTGGGAAAGATGAATGCTGGCAGACGATCTGAATGACACCCAACTTGTAGCGACGGCGTCAGCCATCACTTCAGATCTAGGCCAGTCGGCGAGGTGGCGTGGCAGACGAGCAGAGAGATGTAGGGCAACGTTTGGTTTCTGGGGGATCATTGATAAGAACAAAAGCAGCGACAGTTACAAACAGGGAAACACTTTAAATCATGTCAGAGACTCTGTATGGATATGAAGCGAGCTCTACTGTTCTCTTTCCCCTTGTATTGGCCGTCTTTAGTAAAAGGAAGAAAAAAGACATTTCTCGATCGATATGGTGTGAATTTAAACTAGTCGCCCAAGAAAAGTTGAAGAAAACATAATAAAGGGAAATTAATAGAAATGGGTAATGCAAATGAGACAAACGTTTTGTTTTTTATTATTTATCTCGTATAAGGTTTGTGCTAACCTCTTTGGGAAGTGCTGCCGTTTCGTCGGGTCCTCTCCCCGTTTGGCGTGTTTTAAAACGATTCTGTTCTCCTTGTGTCTGGATCTGTCAGATCTCCGCACCTCCTGTGCTTTGAGTGGCAAAAGCCTATTGAAGAGCACAAGGGTGAGGGAAGGGAAGGAGATGGACAGACAGGCCTACACCAAATCAATGCAATCAGACCTCTTATCAGTCAGCCATTCAATCTGACGGGAGACCCGGACAGCGAAGGGTGGGAGGACGGAAAAGAAGGGAAGACGGATGTTTGCTTGCATTCAGATGTCCACACACCTCAACCTTCCTCTGCTCTCCTCCATCACCCCAACGTTGACTCTGATGAAACATTGACTCTGATGAGTCCAACTCCCTCCCCCTGCTTTATTTAAAAGCACGGCCCCCAGAGGAACGTCCAGGAGATCGCCGGGGCCGCTCTTATCGCAAACAGCCAAAGCAGCTCCACCTGAACCCCGAGGGCTAAACTCCCAAACACATCGATAGACCGACCGGCTTGTCCTTGACTGTTCAACAAACACAAACCGGGACTTTGTTGTTTTGGGGTTTTTTGTGGGATAAAGGGAACCAAAGCAGCAGCATTATTAACGATTATTCAGTTATTAACGTTTGATTCAGATTGTCGGAGCTGGACTCGCTTTAGTACGTTTTGATAGAAAACGGAGCTTATTGGGGAAAACATCAGAAGACTTTTGAACTTTTTCGCTTTAGGAGGAAATGAAAACATTGCTTAAAATCAATTACTCATTAAATTCTAATGTCATCTAAGTAGCAGCACAGAGGCTACATGGATTTTTGCTTTTCTTTTTACTTTCATTAAAGGGCGAGCCTCCATCAAAATCCGCTTTAAACAACAATCAATCGGGGGGGGGAAATTCAAGTTTCCACTGCTCCTGGTGTTTCCCTGAAGGCGTGTAGTGGCCCTTTAACTTTATCACCTTGAGGAAAATTCTTATTCCTTACCCTGATCTTAATATACTCACTGAAAATCTACAGTTTCTATCAAACTTGTTGCTTCAAACACACCAAGCTGCTACCTGTAGTATCAGGTACACATGCATGGTTTAAAAAAATAAATAAATAAAAATCCTATATGCAGATGCTCCCATTGAGCTTCTCTCACTCTGCCAAGCATCCTCCCAGTGGAGAAATTGATCAAGTCTTCATTGAAGGGAAAAATCAAATTGGCTATTACAGAAACACAGGAGTCAAGGCCATTGAATGGATGAAATGAGCCGTGAATGGAGCCAGAGGAAAGGCAAGAAGGCACGATGGATAGGGGGCTCTTTTGTTCAAAGAGGTGCATCTGCACAAGAGAGGAGAACGATGGGTAATAAGAGACTCTGAGGATTGTTCCTGTGGCAGGTGATTCATCCAGCTCCGTGGAGCGGAGGAAAAAGAAGAGGTGAGGCCGGTGAATGGAAGACGAGCGTGGAAATGGGGGGGGCGATCCGCAGGCGCGTGCTGAGGCATTGTAGTTCCGGTTTTGTGTTATAACAAGCTGCCTGTCAGATGATGAGATCATGAGGCATTTGTTGCCAACCCGTTAAAGAAACCGGCTGCGGAAAAAGGTCCACCTTAACACAGAGCGTTACAATAAATAACTGGGTTGGAAATCAAGCTGAAATCCTCGCAGCTGTCCCTTTGTAAAGACGGTACATGGACGGGCATAATGTGAAAGGCCACAAGGCGTCTAAATGTTGATGCTGCGAGGGATTGTGGGAGAGCACATTTCTGGTATTCTCTCGTTTTCTTTCTCTCTCTCTCTCTCTTTTGCCGTAGGAGACGGGAAAGAAGCAGTCAAGATGTTATTCAGAAAACATCCAGAGAAGTTAGCTAGCTCATATCACAGTCAAGACTAATATTCATAACCTTTTACTGAGAAATATAGTCCAGGGGAAGAGTGAACCATTTGTAGGGTGTTCTCATTCTTAAAATGTTTTAATGTATCCAAAAATTAAGGCCTTAAAATGTCTTAGATTCATTTAAAGAAATGTAAGTTGGCCTTAAATACATTTAAATCGCACATGTCCGCCTCTGTATTGTTCATTGCATTCTGTGACTTAAGGTGGCTATTGCTGACTAAATGCTAATACACCTTGCTATCTAGTATCCTAGCTTTTTTTTGTGGTTTTTTTGAGGCCCTCATGGTTAAGTGCAAATTTATCGCAGGTCGGCTGGACGAGGTTCAGTTTCACCACTGACTCATGTCCACTGACCCATTCGATGCTAGTTGCATTCTGAAAATCTAAACTGGCATCAAAAGTCTGAAATTCCAGACCGAACTACCAGAACCAAAGAGCTGAACCTACTCCTGAGGCCAACTACAGTCTAGACATGGGGCATGCAACAGGCAGTGACTGTATAAAGCATGTTAATGTTTTGATTGTTGATTCTATGTTGCATTGTGTTTCTGTGTTTGATATGATGTAAAGCACTTTGAAATGCCTTGCTGCTGAAATGTGCTATACAAATAAAATTTGATTTGATTTTGATTTAATGAAAGGACATCTCTTAAAGTTCATTCATTGCAATCTTAAGAAGGTCTTTAAAAGTCTTAAATTGGAGTTGGTGGAACCTGCAGAAACCCTGATCTGGCTCTGGTGGTCAGTCTGGGGCTTGACGTGAGACACTTCGCCTCCTGACCCAGAAAATAATTTTGGCATAAATTAAATAATATAATGCTCCTATAAAACACAACAAAAGCACAGGTAAATGTATAATAATATCATAGTTTTTGTTAGTTGTGAGTAGTTTCATATAGATTTGACTCTAGTTACATTAACTTTGATTCATGTTGATTCAACTCTTAACAGAACAACCAAATTATTTTGTATGAGCAAGAAAAATAATGCTTTAGTTGACGGCTCTGAGTTACAGCCTTACAAGAAGCTCAGCTAAAAGAAAGGAGGAACAAATCTCTGGAACATTAATCTGTGCCTGTTTTCCATCTCTTGGCGAGGCGACTGGTTTTGTTTCTTGTTAGCAGTCGGCCATGTTTCATCCAGCCCACAAGCTGCCATATGTCAACGCAGAACTCTATTTGCTTGGAGCTAGGTACTGGAAATGGACTTAATTTGCATGTGTTGTATAACGTCCATACATCTTCAGAATGTTGTTTTTAGTTTTTATTTGGGAAATAAAATGCCAGCGTAATTAAAACTAATGAATAGATCTCAGATCTGTTGCTCCTTCTCTTGGCCAGAACTCATTTTCTCCACTGCCCTTCTCCTGTTCTCTGCCTGTGCTTTGCTGGAGAGATTAATTATTTCAGAGGAACGGGCAGAGAACACGGTAATTGTCCAGTGTAGGTGTAGCAGCTGATATTTCTGAATGGAGCTAATATTTACAGCGGAGCCAGCATATCTGCAGCAACACGAGAGCAGACAAGCTGTCTCACAAAGGCAGGAACGCATGGAGTACTTGATTGATAGCCCTCCATATTTTTTTCAACCTTTTCTCTCTCTCTGGGGGTGTATCAAAGCTCCATGGTAACAGCCACACCGTTTAACACTCAGGTCCACTTTTTTGCAGCGCTGCAAAACTTAACATGAGCTGTTAGCCTCAGGCAGAGAGACGCAAGGGTGGAGGAAGGTTAAACCGAACAACAAAGTGAAGGTTTGAGCAGCTGCTAAATTTGACTTAGAAGTTTCTACTTTTTTTTTTTTTCCGTGGATGTTTTCCCACGGTAAATCCGCATATGGATCACATGTCGGGTCATGACAGCCAAGCCTTCCTATTAAAGTTGTTTGTTTGTTTTTTTTCATCCCCACAGGGCTGAGCAACATTGAGTACCAGCAGCAGGGGAAGGCCACGTGCGTCAGCATCAACTGGACCCTGGGCGACGCGCAGCCGGAGGCGGTCAACACGGCGACGGGACGGCGACGGGATTCAGGGACGCCATCGCGCATCTGCAAGCACGCCCTGTTCACCCGCTGGAACAGACTGTACCGAAAGGTGAGGGCTCACCTTCAAGACGGCAGGCCAGCCCTGGACAGTCCACTGTAATCGAACTCTAGTTCATTTGTGTAGAAAGTCCGGGTCATTTCAAGAGGCGTGAATCGAACGCTGATGCGGGCCAAAAAAACGCAAATTCTGGTTCGCCTACAATCAAAGCTAGGTCTCTGTTCGGGTGAAGTGAACTCTGATGCGATTCGAATGCTTACATGAACGCTAACCGGACTGGAGCTAACTATGGTGCAGGGTGTTCTGGGTAAACACAACCACAACGACCGCGAGTGTCGCACTAACAGGAGAAATTGCTCATGGTCTATTTAGCAACAACAAAATAGAAATACTATAACCGCTAAGGTCTGAAACCTCCATTTTTCTTTACATTTTATGAAGAAAGAAGTTTCGCCCATGTCTTCTGAGTTTTTTTTTTGTTTTATTACTTACAATGGCAGATTATTTCACTGATGACATTGGAAAATTATCTTGTTATATGTGAAATAATCTTCCAGTGAAACTGTTGTATTATTTCAAGTGTACTTGGACATTTGCACAAGAAACAAGACCAAAAAAAAATACTTGATAAGATTTTGTTTCTGCAGTGAACATCCTCAAACTCCCATCAGGACCTGCTGAAGGGCTGTGAGTTGCTCACTCTGAGTTCGACAGAACATTTAGAACTAAAGTTTAGAGGAAACCAGTTTAAAGCTGCGTCCAAAGGAACACTGAACACGCCGTGCCTTGCAGGAACAGTCATAGCTTTAAACCTCTCCAATGTTCAAAATTTCCTACCAGAAACTTTTCTACAAGTTTCCTTTCACACGCATCAGCAGCAGCTCAGCTGCCGTCCTGTATGCCTCAGTTAGCACAGTGAGATGCTTGCTAAGCTAAATCTGTGGTTTCATCTGGACGGAGAAACAGACGACATGAAATGACTCCAGAAAATCCACCCACAGACTGGAGGGGTTGAATTCCTACCAGTCTGTTCATGTTCGGCTGTGTATGGATACATTTCTAGAGTCATACTTGAGTGTAGAGACTCATTCAATAAATTAGAATATTATTGGAAAGTTCCTTAATCCAGTAATGAGGATTTATTTTCTTTCAGCTGATTAAAACACGGCTTAAAATTACAAAATTACATTAAGCCAATAAAAGCATTTTTAATACAGAAATGTATACTTAATGAAAAGTGTGTTTAAAACTTGCTTAAAGCTGCAGGTTGTCATTTTTACAAACAATACTTTTTTTTAACATTTTGGTTAAAACTGTCACTGTCTCATGACTGCATAACATCAGGCAGATAATCTGTGAAAATAGAGTTCCAGAGTTTCGGACTGAATCATTCAGTCAGAAACAGCCAATCAGAGCCAGGGGGGCGTGTCTTAGTGCTGCCAATCACCCTCCTGATTTAATATGCAATTTTACTAGAGAGGACCTTAGTCTCTAATATTTAAAATCCTTAAGCATGAAAGTTTTTAACCTGTAAATTATCTTGTAAACATTTCAACCTGTAAATAGTCGAGTTTATTCTAAGAAACTTTAATCGCCATAAAACATATTGAGCTAAAGTATCCTCCAGGTTTGAGTAAACTTTACCTGAAGTTAGGCTTCTCTGTCTCCACCAGCTCTGAAATGGCTCAAACAGAGTTGAATTGCTTTCTGTCCAGACTTTGACTAGGCACAGTCAACACATTAAGCAACTTCTGTAAAGCCAAAGCTTCTATTGCAGCTCCGGCTTTTCATGTAGGATCATAATCAACCTCCATCCAAGACTCAAGTCTTTTGAAGCCAGTAGACCCTTTTCACAGTGACGTCAGACAATGGCCGCCATAACTCAAAACTGGGTATCTTTACTTCCGGTGTGATTTTGCCTTGGGAACCAAGCTGAAAACTTCCCGCATTCTCATAATCTTAAGGATATAATAAAAGGTAAGTTTAATAATAACAGCATTTAAGTGTTAGATAGCTGTTACTAATCATTGTAAATTCACCATTCTCTATCTGTGTATAAAATAAACAGCCTCCGATCGGAGAGTAAACCACCTAGCAGCAGCTTTAGCCACATTTAGGAAAAATATACTCTCTGTCAGCGCTGTAACGTTTAGAGGTTCACTTTCTGTGTTTTATAAAACAGTGTTTACGTGCTAGATAACCGTTATAAGTCATTGTCAATTTACCATTCTCCAACTGTATTCAAAGGAACCAGCTTCCGATCATGAGTAAACCAGCTAGCAGCAGCTTTAGCCACAGTTAGGAAACATATACACCGCCGCCTGTCAGCGCTGTAACGTTAGAGGTTCACTCTCTGTATTTTATAAAACGGTGTTTACGTGCTAGATAACCGTTATAAGTCATTGTCAATTTACCATTCTCCAACTGTATTCAAAGGAACCAGCTTCCGATCATGAGTAAACCAGCTAGCAGCAGCTTTAGCCACAGTTAGGAAACATATACACCGCCGCATGTCAGTGATGTAACGTTTAGAGGTTCATTTACCGGTGAATCATTATTTTTTATAAGTTTAGAAAAAACAAGACAAAAGCCACAAATAACAGTTGGGCTTGACGATATTTCTGTTTTTCCAGCAACAAAATGCGCATCTCCATGCACTGTTCATGTTTCTGTCACTGCTAACTGTCACAGAGTCTCTCCCAAAGACGCAAAGAAGGAATAAAAATAAATACACAAGAAAATATTAATGTGCAATGATTTGGATAAATAACTTTAATCTGATTACTGGATTTGAAATACGAACTCGTTAGATTATTCGTTACCGAAAAAGTGGTCCGATTAAAGGCATTACAAAGCAGCGGCGGCACCGGACATCTCTGCTTATAACAAACAAATCCCTATTTTATGGGATGAGTGGCAACTCCAGTCTATAATTTAATAATCTGATCAAGATTAGAGCCTAAAACGTTATAGTTCAAAAACAGTAAAAAGTTCTGGTTAAGGAACAGTTATGTCACGTAGTTAGCTAGCTAACAAAATTCACTAATGCTAAGCTAACGGTTACGCAAAACAAAAATACCTACCTTCATAGTCAAACAGGTATTGTTCGGTGAAGAATTTGTAGCCTTTGTCTAATTTAGATTTTTTTGTCAGAGAGAACTGGTTTGCAAATCGTGATATATCTTCAAATCTTATTTTAGGCAAATGTTTTAGAGACTGTGTAAACTCCATGCTCCGGTGATCTGTCTGATCAACATATGCTGTCAGATTTATACCTCTCTCTCTCTCTCTCTCTATATATATATATATATATATATATATATATATATATATATGACATATATATATATATGAAATAGACAACTTTATCATTACTTACTATGTACACCGGAACTAAGGATACACAGCTTCGAGCCAAAACGGAAGTTGTGTGACGTCATGTGAAAAGGGCATGTTTTGAAGCCATGATGCTGCCATATTTCACCAGGATGTGCGGTATTAGTTTTCTCAGTCTTCTCGTGACTTGCTTTGAACAATTATTTCTTTCTGTCCACTCTTCCATGTTGTAGAGTTTATTAAGCTAGTTGTCTTGGCAACAGATTCTCTCACCTGAGCCGTGGATTCCTGCGGCTCTCCATGAATCCCTGAAGCCTGCAGAGAACGGCTCTCCTTACACTGAGACTAAATTAACGAGATGTCAACTCTGTTTACTAAGTAAGGCACCTTGTGGCTCTTATTTAGGAGCATCAGGCTAAAGAGGGCTAAATACGCATTTTAATTTGTAAGAAATGTTGAAAATTGTGGATCATTTCGGTCATCTTCGCAGTTAGTCAGGCGTTTGTGTTACTGTACTACAGAAAATCACGATAAAACACATAGTTTCCAGTTGTGGTCAAGTCTTAAAAAGTCTTTGTCTAAACTTCATACATGTAAAATTAAGGCCTTAAATATCTTAAATTAATTTTTAAAGAATTTCAGTTGGCCTTAAATACATGAATCACAGGTATTTAATTCTGCTGTGGCAGACTCATATGATCTGCGTAGTCTTTATTTTCTTGCGGTACTTTTCTGTTAGGCTTACGTTTGAATCATGACCAGACATTTTCACTCTGACTGCAGGCGGTTGAGGCTAGCTGCTAATATACAAATAGGAGCTAGCTAGCTTTTTTTTTATGTCAATCATTGGTAAGTGCAAATTTATTGCTAATTTATAGTCTTATTGTTTTCTGTCGCAATACAGGTATTATTTTATACATAATGGTCTTAAAATGTCTTAAATTTGACTTGAAACCTAAAGAAACCCTGTTTGGAGTAGAGGATTAAAACCAGTTACAGACTGAACATTATGAAGACATTTCTGCTCAGAACAAAGTCCCACTGGTTTAAAAAGGCTTCAGTTGTTATCAGTTTAGTTTGATGCGGACTCTATGGCCTTTTTGAAGAGGTTAAACGTTTGCGTCCCCATTCTTAATCTTGCACATTCAACAGGAGTTCGTCTGTTGCCTCAAACAACCTGCAAGTAAACAAGCCGTCCGCTGAAATTCTCCAGCTTCCAGCCAGAAATCCAGAAACATTAACTACCGAGACGCTTCCCAACAATCAAAAGCCACACGTGTGTATTAAACTCCAAATCGCAGCGCGCGCCGTGCCGAGGAAATGTGGAGTTTCCTCTCTGCTGCAGATAAATTTTGTCGTCTTGGCAACATCTGCCGTCTGTGCGGCTTATCGGAATCTGGCAGCTCGGATCTTCGCCCGCCCGCACTTTCATTTCCATCCCGAAACTTTATGTAACAGACGCCGCCTGCGTCTGCAAATGGCGAGCCGTTAAAGCATAATGACTATGAAACCATAATTATTTGGAGGAGTTCTGGAGGAGCCCCTCCCGTCCCCGCACCCCCTCCCCCTCTAAGTGCTCCCCGCGCGCTGCGCATACGGGGCCACGCTAGAGCAGTCGCACTAATCTCCAAAAGAAACTTTTGCTCTCCTCGTCCTCCCTCTCCCCGCTTGTCTCTCTGCCGATCTTCTCCCCCCGCTTCACCCTACCCCCCCGCCGCCCCCCCGACAGTTCGAATGCACAAAAAAGCACAGAGAATGTGCAATTGCTTGTGAAATTTAAATGGGGAGATTACACAGCTGTTGAAGCCCCCCACCCCACACACACATCCACCCCCTCCCATAGCCACCCAAATGCATTTGTGCCGGCTCATTCGTTTTGTTTTGCTCGCCCCTTTTCTTCCCCCCCCGCCCCCCCCACCCACACCACCACCCACACACCGCCCTGACTAAACCTTCTGCACCTTTTTGCCCTGACTGTACAGAGCCCAGCACCGCATTACAGCAACAGCTGCAAGTTTTTAGATTTTTGCACAATGGACCAACATGAAGGGGCACATTATGTACAAAAACCCATCATTATTGCACTTTAGGTTAAAATCTGAAAGGTGTGGCATACATTTGTATTCCCCTTAGTCAATACTTTCTACAACCACCTTTCCATACAATCGATTAGACCTGGGTCTGGACTTTGACTGGGCCGTTGCAACACATGCATGTATGTGTATATATTGATCTAAGCTAATCAGAGTTGCTGTCCTGCTGAAAGCCTAACGACCCCAACCAATCGACCAATCGCCATATAGACTGGGCTCAATAAGCAGTGGTCTCAGTTTGTAGGACATTAGGAAGTCTTCCCACAGATTAGACTATATTCTGACCCGATTCTCCTTGGGACGGAGCTGCAGAGTGTAGAGCTGTTTAGGAACATCCCTGTTTCTCTTCTGGACCCGTTACCCTCCTGCCCCGGTCTGAACTCCTAACAGTAAATTACAGGGCTGACCCACATTTACTCCTCACTTTTCAGATTTTCTCAAGCTTTAAAGCGGCACTTCTATGTTTTCTTATGTATTTGTTAAAATTGTCATTATGACAGTATGAGGCAATCTGTGGAAGAAATCGGCCTCCTCCTTTACCATATGCAGAAATATAATGTTCCCCGTGATAAACAACAAAGCAGAGCCAGCAAGAGGGTCTAAGTGCTGTTAATCATGCTTGTGTACATGCTGCTCAATGTTCTAATGGCAGAGAACTGTTCCAGGAAAACCAGTAAGTCACAGGTTTGATGTAGGTATCATCATCTTAGGGTAAGATGACACTTCACGTCATAAAACCCTCATCAGCTTTTGAATCATAATAATGGAACATCGATGAACATATTTGACGTGTAATGATGGCACTTGACAAAATGGAATGTCTGCTATTGGTTTTAACAACTATATGATGTTTGAACTGCTATGTTACTGAAATGAGCGATACAAATAAACTTGATTGTTTGGTCGGTGGTCCTGCTAACTAGCTGAACACTTTAGGTATCTTTACGCTTACGTCTGCCTCCCATGCGCTTCTTATCATTCTTCTCTTTCAGCTGGGGCTCCACGTCTCCAGCTCAGCAACGGACCGTCAGCCCATGTACGGCGAGGCCAAGATGGCGGCGCGTCCTTACCAGATCGCGAAGCAGCAGTGGTTCAAGTCTCTGCAGGAGACGGGCTTGGGCACCTGGGTGAAGAAGCCACTGGAGCAGGAGCAGTTCCTGCTGTCCGTCTGAGCAACGCCGGGTGTGGGTGTGTGTGTGTGTGTGTGTGTGTGCGTGGGGGGGTGTGTGTGTGGGTGTATGACCTTTATTTTTTTAGGGTAAGATGACGCCTCCCACAGCGTCATACCAGGAAGTGCACCCTCCAAACCCAAGATTACCAACCCCTGTACGTGACCGCAGTTTTCATTCTGTTTCGTGTCGCCCTTTCATCCCGTCACTGAAACCACCAGCAGAAGGTCATGGAGGAAAACTAGAGTTGAAAAGCTGGAGTTTTTCTTTTTTTATTCCTTTGAACACAAACACACAAGTTTAAGCAAACACCCATCTAAATACACCCCCCCCCCCTCCATTCCTGTCCACGGCTGTCAAGGAAAAAGGGGGGTTGGGGTAACCTTGAGCAGAATGAAAGGCAGCCGCTATCTTGTCATCAGCTATTTCCGGGCCCTGAGGCTCCCGCTGAGGAGCGAAGCCACAGGGGAGAGAGAGAACGAGACAGGCTGAGAAAGGGGAAGGGAGGGGAAAAAAAAGAGGGTCCACGTCCAATTACCGGCCCTGTCAGGGTGACGGGTGATGGAGACGAAGGGAGGGAGTGAGGAAAGAGAAGGACAGGGTGGTTCACCTTCTCCTCTTTTAGCACTACCTCCATCCTCCTTCTCTTAATTCATCGTTTTAACTCTCCTGTGTCTTCTTCCTCCCTCCGGGGGGAGCTAAACATGACACAGCGACAGGTTAATGCCCCCTTAGAGGAGGCCAGGTGTATAAATGACATCATTACTTCCCGACTAAGCACAAGAACTGAGGAGGAGACGGACCGGAGAGTTTCTTCTTTGTATTTTATCACCTGCTGGTTTTTCCTTGGTCTTAACAAAAGCTCAGTAGCAACATTCATTTACTCACTTTTTCTTCCCCTCAGTCTGATGACTATTAGTGAAGTTGTTTTTTCCCCCCCTTGCTTTCAGCTCCCATCACCGTCAGGTCTGAGGTCTAACACCCGATGGGTCCCCATCCACCCCATGTAAATTAGCACCTTAATGCATTTCGTCTTTACATACTTTGTCTGTGTATCACTGTGATGTCTTTCTATTCATTATGATCATGACTGTACTGTTCTGTCAGTGTTCCCTATAAATGATTGAGCCGGAGCGGCGGCAGCGAGAACCGAGCAGTGATACTGACATCTAGTGGTTTCTCTGAGTACTGCAGCCTGTTCAGACCTGGTGGTTTCACTGGGACTGTGTGGGAGTTGAGATGACAAACAGACCGATTTACACCAAAATCGACCTTTATGTTGGGAAATGTTCACCGGTTTGACTCGCGTTTCATTATATTTACCTTCATTCATTGAGATCCAACAGAGACCTATTTTGATCAACAGTAATTATTGTAGCAATGAAATTGGGATTTAGTAATATATATTTTTATAAAATTTGTAGTGAGACTTGAATTTAATCTGTTTGGGCTGGACTGAACGTAGCGTGATCAGATTAAGTCACACTAACAGTAGAACCTGCATGCTCTTCAAATTCAAACAATACTTTATTGATCCCAAAGGGAAATTAAATACACATAATGTATTGTGATGAAGTTGCAAAATTACAAATAATGCCTCTTATACAGTGGCAGATGTGCATATCACTACTTATTTCATTTTGAATTTTGTACATTTTTTTTTTTAATATAATTTAACAATCACAAATCATTTATTTTCAGGTGGACGGGTGTTATGTGAGATGCACCAACACAAAATTATGAAACCAGAAGCAAAACAATGTTACATCTTTTAACATTTTTACAGATAAAAATTTGAAAAACATGGCACGCATTTGCTTACATCCTCTTTTTATTCTAATGCCCCCAAAGCAAATCATATTCACTAGTATGTCGTTTATGGTAATCATCATTAGCTTGTACTGCTAACAGTAGTTAGCAATCACTGGTTTTGTGACTTGAACTGACACTTGTTTGAGTGAGTTAATGTGTGCTGTCATTCTATGTAATGCTGAATACATTTGTTACATTCATATTTGACTTTTTTTTTTGTAAGAGTTGAACATAAACTCCACTTCATCCCCAATGAAAGCTAGAAGTTTGCAAACCTTCCTGCGATTTAAAAGTAGCTGAAATTTGCCTACACTGAACCTGGAAAAAACAGAACCAGCTGGAGAAAGATTCAGCTAAGAGCCAAAAGAAGGGGATAAATATCTCCAGCCGCTATTTTATATTAATTCAGACACAAAAAAAACTCTACTGTGGAATAGATTTTATGTAAGTACCGTCTGTTTGTCAGATCAATATGAACGTATAGGTACAAATCTTGTTTTTCTGGCAAATGTGACATTCATTACTATCACGCTCCCTAATGTTAGCAAACAGAGTTTCACAAATTTATTTTTGAGATAAAACATATAACGTTTGTCTGAAAACTGAGTGTAAATATGTAAAAACAAATGTACAAATGATGTTGATGAAGATGAAGGAATCTAAAAATGTCCCAACTATGTAAATTGAGGTACAAGAGGAATCGCTGCTAAGGTCTGTAAATTGCACTTCAGTAACATAAAAAGTGAATGTTTGTACTGTATATGTGAATAAAACCACTAAATCTTGTAATTTTACTTTTGCCTGTCTGGTTTATTTTTTTTATAGTATCCTTCTCCAGTATTGGTGTATTTCTACTTTGTCATGATCACCGGTCAGTGCGATAATGTGCCGACCCCAGAGAGCAGCCGGCCATTATTAAAGAGGCCTCCCACTGCTGCGTCTCCCCGGGGAAATCCACGGGAAAATGGTTATCTCAGTTCGGCTCATGGCAGGTGGCGCACAGACCAGCGGGCAAATTAGCCTGGAGGATGAAAGAGGAGACCGGTGGAGATAGCTACACCTCGACCCCACCTTCCCCCCTACAGCCACGGTTAGCTCTCCCCGCCACAATAAACTCCATAGTTGACCATTTGAACCAGCTCTAACCTAATGGTTGGGGGCAGAGAGGCGCTCCGCGCTTTATTCTGTCGCTATGTCGTTAGTTTTTATTGCTAACAATAGTAAAAAAAAAAAAAAAAAAAGCGACATGAAGGCATTACGCGCCACAACGCCGACATGTGCTGCAAGGTTCCACCATAATCCCGCACCGACATGGAGAATGTTTTACAGTTCTCAGTCTTTTTGTCGGAGCCCAGCTCCACTACAAAAGAAAAACCCTGGAGAAATTCAGATTTCCATTGAAGTACACAGTGAAGCATTTGTGTAGCTCCCTTTTATTCCAGATAATCCATTTTTTTGAAAGCAGATAAAATGGTAAATGGCTTATTTTAAGCATAGCTCTAACAGTGTTCGCTACTTGTAACTACAACTTTAATTTTTTTAATTTCCAGATTGGGGAACCATGGAAATGAACCAGCTGATGGTGGTGCACTAATGATAATGATCTGGGTTTGTTTTGGCGCCTATAGACTGATTGTATTAAGTGTTTTGTGTTCTAGATGTCAAAAGTGAGATCTGTCATTTGTTAGCTGATGGCCTGAATGTGAGTTCTGGACTCTAACCCTTAAAAAACAGCAACCAAGGCTGGAAAATAAGATGTGTTGCAATGGCTCAGTCCAAATCCAGGCCTTAAACTAATTCAAGAGCTGCGATGGAGCCTCTGCGACCCTAAACATCTCTTAGATGTACAAGTGTTTCCCTATTTTGGTGTTTTAAGAGAAACTTTAACCCGAAAGACGGTTACGCTTACGTTGCTCTTAATGAGAAAGAATCCTTATGAACAGACATCAGTAGTTCCAGGTTTGCAGATGAATAAAAATATAATTTTCTGAGAAATTTTCTGAGAGATACCAGCCTCATTGAAGTGAATCAAAAAGTGTGGGATGAATAAGATGAGAGAGACGCGGCGGTAGCAAAAGGAAATCACATCTTTTTTTTTTTATTGGAAAGTGTCAGGGAGAAACAGCCATCACAATAACGTATGCAAAGATGATCGCATAATGAAGTTAGGCGAATATAAATTCACTACAGTGAGCCAAAAGCTGATCCACTTTAGAAATGTAGATTTTACTCCCGCAGTCTGGCTGTAATTTAATGTATCAATCTGACAATCTGATTTCCTCCAGGTTGGTTATTCAGAAGCGCTGCGTTTTCTGAACTTACCGTTCCGCCTGCGGAGTAATGGGAGGCCGATAGCACCGGGCACGAGGCCCCACCGCTACCCCAACGAGAGACACGGACAAAGCAAGCCTGTCTGAAGCACAATTACTTATTAAACATGTGGAGGAGCCACAGACGGATGAAAGTCACACGCCGTCCTCGATGCAGTAGTAAGGCATTTTAATTCAGGTCCAACATTTTTCAGGTTCATGCTACTTTACAATGTGATCCTGGTTCTTATTGTTGGAGGAAACAGCAGTGGCGTGTGCGTTCTGAACACACGGGATCTACACCGGTCACATGTACAGGCAGTTTTATGGAGTTTTACAGCACTGGAATAAGTTAAACATCTGAAGGAGATAATAATAATAATTAAAAAAAACAGCATGACTTCAGTTCAGGACATTGCACATGTAACATACAGCATGTTTCAGGAATCGGGTGGAGCACAGTACCCTGCTGACGAAAATCCAGTGTCTTTTAAAGACACAGTCACCTGGATTAAAACAAACATCACCACTCTGTGAATGAGTAACATTAAGGAGCTGAGTATTGCTTCTGTTTCTTTTTTGTGTTAAAAACAGACAGATAGGTGCAACACAGCACAGAGCTGAAAATCACTGAAGCACACACACACACACACACACACCAACCACATCGGTTCACTTTGGGCTCACGACTTAACAGCAACACAAGCTCTGAGGTGGCAAAATGAGGAGCGAGTCCAGTTCAGGTCAGAGGTTTACATACGGCCATCGTGACGTTGCTGTCGGCGTGAATGTTTTTATTTTGATGGTTTTTAGCTGCTGATAATTCAACATCCAACTTCAGTGAGTTTTTAAAAACCAGAGTGCAGAAGTTCGAATTTGCAGTATTGTTAGGAGCAAAATATTTGGTTAATGGTCACAAAGAAATCTGCACCTGAACTACAGTACATGTCTTTGTAGCAATTTATACTCTGGCATAATCCTGGTTGGATTATTTTATTATGACGGATTATTTTAGCTCGTTTGGTTTCCTAGCATCAGCCTGGCTGTGAAAGCAGCAGAATGTAAACTTATAGAAAATATGTTGGGTTTGGTGATAGTCTGTTAAGAGTATTGTAACAGTATAATATGAGACGGATAGTCTTAATAAATAAAAAAAAATGCGAAAAAAACCAACAAGCTCTTATAGCCATCTGCAAATTGAACTGCTCCTAGTCAAAAACAACCAGCGCTGTCAATCAAGCTCGTCTATTTGCTGCTCAGTGTGGAGAAATACCTTACTGTTCCTGGAAAACTATTTATGTCATCATAGTAGCAATGCTAACTAGCTGTAGCATTTATGACAGGCTATGTTGGGGGGAAACTTGCTGTAGTTTAGCAATAGGGAAGGACATAAGCAGCGCATACATGAGCTTGACTGACAGTGCTAAGACTCTCCTCCTGGCTCTGATTGGTTGTTGTGTTGGCTGTAGAAACAGTGGGAGGAAGTGGATTATCTGGCTCATGTTATACTCTCACAACATAGCAAAAAATTTTAACAAATATGTAAAAACTTTTTTTTTTTAAACAAATAAGTATATACTGCAGCTTTAAGCACAGATTGGGATCGTTGCCTTGGTGAAAACCCAGTTGCGTCCATGTTTGGAGCGAGCCACTGTTCAGCTGATGTGAAGTCTCCAAATATGTTTCAACTCAACCTGTGACTCATCTGAGAATATCTGTGGCTGCTTTCATCGTCGATGGTCACCGATATCAAACTACCATCACTGTGGACGGCGGGGCTTGGGCCTCGTTGGGTCTTGGGTTGTTCTTCAACGTTCTGACTGATTTCCTTCCACAAGATGGTGAAGATTTGGCTCAACTCGGATACAACGGAGTGTTCAGACCAGATGATAACTGGCTAGAGCCGATTGGTGTACAAACAAGTCAAACCTCTGTCCCCGACCTGCTTCAATGCAGAGTTTGTGCCGGGAAACTATCATCTGCCCATGTGGCGTCGACGACATTGAAAAGTCTCTGTAAATTCAAGCTAGCGCCCCCAAATGTTGTTTTTAAAAACCCTTCATCCTGCTCTACTGCATGACGACCGTACGCAAACTTATGTGGGCCCCTAGCGCAGCAACACGTTGGGTTTTCTAATGACTCTCACAGACAGCTGGAGGATTGGTGGACTGGTTAAATGCCGTCGTTTCCCCATTATTGCTTCGCTCTTCAACAACCTCTTCGTCTTGCCAGAATAAACCTCCGTCTATATATTAAAAAATCTCCTATGTAAACATAGAGCAAGGCAAGTAACAGAAAGTGAGATCTGGAAACACGAAGGCTAATCACGGACTGAAGAGAGGAGGCGGAGGTCCGGACCTCCGTCTGCCGAGCTCTCCGTTTTAAGACGTGGCAGACGTACGTCGCGATATGTTCGGTTCTGTGACAGGAAACGCTCTGGAAGGATATAGACACCTCAAAGCTCTGCCATATTTAACAAAATTGCACCTCCCAGAAGGCGGCTAAGACACTGAATCTGTCACTTAATCAGGCCACAACATCTTATATACATACTCTACAGATTGTTCTCCGACTGCTTTTGAAGCAACGTCTGCAAACCGAGGTCGTCTAGCATGCAGGAGAAGCTATTTGGCAAAAAAAAAACAAAAAAAACAAGGTGACGCGAGCAGCCGCCATAACACACACAAAACCGAAAATGTACTTCCACACAGAAATGGCACAAGTCACAGTCCATGCTAAATAAAAAGGGCAGATTCTGGATGGGTCACTTCTCCTGCAGCAGGGCGGGGATGTTGATGTTCCAGCCGATGGCCTGCCGGTCGAAGCCGCAGGTGAACAAGTTGCACGCCTGGTTCTCCTCGTTCCACGCCGTGCAGCACACCATTCGCCTGTGACCCTGCGCACACGCACACACACACACACACACACACACCACACAGAGATATGTATGAAGGTTTTTGCGATGCAGGTGTGATGCAGTCGTCATTCCTGGTCCCTCTTTCGTCCTCTCCTTACCATCCGGTTGCTGCGTGGAAGTCGGGCCAGCCTCACCCCGCTCATGTCGAACAGGCGGACTTGTCGATTGTCGTGCGGCAGGGCGATGATCCTCTGGTTGGCCGAGACGCTTATCCTGAAACGTCACACAACATTGCACTGTAAAGCAGATCTC
Source organism: Xiphophorus hellerii (assembly GCF_003331165.1). Lineage (NCBI taxonomy): Eukaryota > Metazoa > Chordata > Actinopteri > Cyprinodontiformes > Poeciliidae > Xiphophorus > Xiphophorus hellerii. Next base: position 6,529,744 of record NC_045692.1, read on the forward strand.
TGGGGAAAAAAGATCTAAAAGATTTTTTTTTTTTAACTAAGAGTTTAAAAGTTATTCCAAGGGTCACAAATTCCCATCCGAGCCGACAAAATAAAAACGAGCGAGAAACGATACATCGCAGGGACAAAATAAAGGGATGAAAAGTTGGAAAACGGATTACAATTCATGATGTTTTTAGTTTTTAGTCTCGATTTAAAGGAACTCGGTGTTTCAACAGTTTTCTTAGATTTTGTTCAGATTGGAGGAGCGTTACAAACTCGATGCTTACATCAGACTGCTGCAGTTAGATTGAAACGGATCTAATAAAAATACAACTTTGAACAGGAAATGAAATTTGACTTCTTATTTCTTTAAACAAAATCCGCACTTCTGAAAACTCAGAGATATTTTCACTTTTTTTATTATCTATCCCTACACCCACAAAAAAAACCCAAAAAAAACTATAGCAGATGTAAATATTAATATCCAACTTCATGCTAAACAGACGTAATGCATTAATAATCTGCGACTCTCCCCAAAAGAGACACACTGCTGGGTCTGGTCCTGGATTACACGCTACAACATGACAAGTTCTAAAATCGGCGCCTTTCACCCACCTGTTGACAGCCGAGTCGGTGCGGATGGTTGCTATGGGCGACCGCATGTTCTTCAGGTCCCACACCTTCACGGTGCGGTCGTCGCTTCCCGAGACGACGTTGTCCCCCACCGTGAAGACGGCGGACGTCACGGTGCTGCAGAAGCAGGACAGAGCGGGACGGTCAAGACAGGAAGACGAGAAAACACGTCACTTATGAAGCAAAACTCAGAGGAAACCTCGCTTTAGACCTCAGTCCTTAAAGAAAGGGTGGATCCCTCGCTTGTCAGAATGCGACGGCTGTAAAAAATAATTCACAAAACGTGTTTGGGATGCAACGAAGCTATTTTATTGTAATATAATCAAATCAAATCACATCTGCCATATTAGGACATGTTTTCTTCCCTTTCCTGTTTTGAAGAGTAGCTAACAGGCGTCTCATTTTTTAACCACAGGTAAACAGGAGGTGATGGATCGCTGATTACAAGTTCCTTTAAATCCTGATCTACTTCGGGGGGAGAGGGAATAAAGCAAAAAATAAATTACAAATAAGCTACGAATATCTTTATTTTACAAGATATGTTGGGGTGAGAGGCAGAGTACTTCCCTTTTCCTTATTATTTATTTAAAAGTATATATATATATATATATATATAGTATGTGTCTCTTAGCATAGCAAAACAAAAACACAAAACTATTATTCATTACCAACACAAAATCTGCGCTTACAGCGTTTGGTTCACATGGTTTTTCGTCCTCTTAGGCTTCCAATATCACAGTCTCAATATTTTCTTCTTCTTGACATGATGAACATGAAACCACAGATTCCATTTCTATAAAGAACTGAACGCAAATAAGCTTCAGAACTCGACTATCGGATCCATTATTTGTCACGACTGAATTCACTTCATCCCCTATTCATTCCAAAGGGAAAATGAAATGTTGTCGTAACTCATGTCGTCTAATTATCCTCAAAGAGCCGCAGCCTCATGGTGATGCTGTGGGTGTGAAGGACCTGCGGTCAGTCCTGTTACACACAACTGTCCGAGCTGAGAGGGCAGGAACCAGAGGGAACGTTTGTCCAAACGCGCAGCGGTGAACCCGAAAAATTTGAAACAAAAAGTCTAAAACATAAAGAAGAAATCAGACCTGCAACAACTTGCTTATTCTTACACGTTCGTGATTTTGTTCACCAACAGAAACGTTCGGCTTTTGTTCCCGTGCCTTCATGGAGTGAAACGTACAAAAAGAAAAGAAAAAGAGGGGAATAATTATAGTAAATAGTGTTCCATCACACCTCTCCTTCTTTTCAGCTTCACCATCTAGTCTGTCCTGCTTAAATGAACCACCCCCTTAATTCAAATTGACATGGCATCACGGGCTAATTAGGCACCCAAACCTGGCCCCATTAAAGGCTGGGGCTCAAGGAAAGTGCTGCGCCGACACAGGCGCCTCCTGACTTTGAAGGGTACAGCCCAGCTGGGAATACAAGCGGCGTGGAGGGGATGATGGGAGGTGAGCACGCAGCGTAATCAGACAAGGTAATTGATTATAAGGTTGATTAAGGTTAAAGGGTTTCTCATGACGACGGTGAGGAAGGAAAAGGGGGGGGGGAAGGAGTTCGGTGGTACTTAATGCTCGGCTGGTCTCTGACAGCCAAGGTCAAGAGACTGGAAGACCCGAGGAAAAAAAAATACAAATGTGAAAGCGTCTCACTGACAGTAGTGGAGAAAAAGTGAGATTTAAAAATACTGTATATATATATTGTATATACCAAAAATTCATGCAATCCTGTCATGAAGGAATTTCTAAACTGTATCAAAGCCGAGTGCATTTTACTGCTGGGAGTCCAATACGAGTTTTATTTCAGTAAATTGCGGCATCTAATTGCTTAACTGCAGGAACTGCATTTTAATCAAACCCTATACACTGACAAATTAAACAATGCTTTTCTATTTTAAAAGATACTTTTTTTTTGCTGCTAAATTATTGAATAAATAGACAAATGTACAAAGTTGTTTATGTTTTCAGTCTGTTAAACCAAAAATGAACTCCCAGAGGGCCAAAACAAGCTTGTGCGTCAGATCTATGGGCGTACCAGAAACGAGCAAACACAAGGTTCCAGTGGGAACCTTTGTTTGTTTTTGATTGATTGCGTTAAAAACACACTAAAAAATATCTAATTAAATAAACAAAATTAACATGTTCAAGGTCACTGCCCAAATGGATTTAATTGGGATTCTATGCAATAGATGAAGAGAAAGTCTTGGACAAGTGAAGAAGAGCAACCCGCAGCATGATGCTGCCATCACCATGTGTCAAAGTAAATATAGTTTACTCAGGCTGATGTGTGGTGATGGTTTTTTTATTTGCCCTAGATGGCCTTTTGCATATAGACATGGAAACCGTTACTTCTCTAATAGATTATCTTAGCCTGGTCAGTTTGGGTTGCTTAAACTGTTTGACAACTCACTGACCAAATTTAATCAAAAATTGTATTTTTTTTTCTTATGGCAATTCAAAGTTTTTGAAAAGTTGACAATCACCAATTCTCAAGAGAATTGGTGATTTTTTTATTCCTCAGGACAAACGGAGCATTTTTATCTACTCTGATGTCGAATCATATGGATCTTAAACTGTTGGTATTTAAAGATAAAAGCTAAAGCTGGAAATGAAACCAGTCAGATGGAGACTAAGTGCTTTTGCAGCTTTGTGTTAATTCTCCAGCGCTGCAGCAAAGCTGACGGTCCCTGAAGTGCTGGAGTATTCCTCAGGAGAGACGAGATATCAGATCTGCCTCTAACACACACACACACACACACACACACACTCTCTCTCTCTGTGGAGCGCAATCAGAATGTCTGAGGAAGCCGTCGACGAGAGGGGAGACAAACCCGACATGGCATCCCGTTTGTAGAGCAAGTGCGCTGTCGTTTCTCGTTTGCTCTCGGCCGTTTTGTTAGCTCGCGCGCCGTTGTCATTACACTGCAATTATGGCGGGGCGGTGGGACGGAGGGTGGATGCTGCACTTTTAGCCGCCGCGCTCCGCTGTCAGCCAGCGTTAGGCGTAATTGCCGGTGAAGGCGGTGGAAACGAGAGGCTTTCACCCCCCTCTTCCCTCCTCCGGCTCTCAGCCTGCGCTGCCTCTATTAAACCGTTCTCATTCATCTCTGCGACTGCAGCTTTTCAAAAGGAATGCTGCCGTGTTTATGTCAGTCATGTTGCAACATTATGCCATAAGGAAGATCCCGGGAAACGAGAGAGAGAGAGAGAGAGAGAGAGCAGCGGATGTAGCTCGCAGCTAACAAGTAGCGACAAACTGGATCAGGAAGTGACCTTTTCGGACCCAAAGGATGGATCCAACCTGTGCCCAGTCTAAAATATCAACTTTATTTAAGAACTTCCACCTGACTGGGGAACATAAACAGAAATTCATCAGCATCTTTAATGGGAGAGGCTAAATCTGCTGCATTTTACACATTTTATTACAGCACATTTCAGACTACTTAAATAAAAAATAAAGGGACATGATTGAAGTTTTCATGCTTTCACTGACGTTTCGAACTCGAGATGAACCATCTGGTCCTCATCCAAACTTAACGTGGAGATATTATAAGCTGCTGCTTCTTCCCCGAGCTACTTCATGTATTTTTGGTTTAAATATAAGGAGGACTAAAAAGACTACAAGCCGTGATGATTATGGCTTCCAGATCATTAAACTCCACAATGTCTCAAAATTCGAATGTTAAATCCATTATTCAGATGAGTAATGACGTTTTCTGCTGATTTTTTATTTAACCATTTATGACTTTTTTTAAACACAGTATTAGAAATACATTAAAAGATGCAAACAAATAATTACATTCCATTTTAAATAAGAAAAACTAAAATTTCATCGTCTAAAATGCAGCAATAGCATTCCTTTATCATTTATAGATTTCTTGATTAATATTTCCATTAACGATTAATAATCAGTGAGGTAAAGGTCTCCTATAATAGGAGATTTAGCTTTTTTTTTTTTATTAATACAGAATTTGAACCAGGTGAAGCTAAAACTATGTCATGTGAGGAGTTCTGGTAGGACATCTTTACAGACAAAAAAAGCATTTCTTTATGTTAAATGCTAAATATTTTTTGTAATATTTTACATTTTTTGTACAGTTTTGGCTCAATTACTGAATTAGTTGACGATCATGTCAATAACTGATTAATCATGATTAATGCGATTCATCATTTCGGCCCATTTCAGAACTTTTTCACAATAATGTAACTTTTTTAGATGTACCTGTGGATACATTTCTCCTCGCTTATTACTGGCATCTTTTTCAAATTACCACACATAATAAACTCATTAATAGACCTGTCGCAATAAGTCAATTGATAGCCTAATAACTTAAGATGAATTGTCGAATTTCAATTTGAATGATTCATTATTTTTATTTTTCTACCAAAAACTGGATGACAGAAGTCTTCAGTGTGGTCTCACCTAGCCTTTTATTGAAGGACAATTTTCTTTACAGAAACTAAATAATTCACTTTATTTGTTGTTTCTGTTGTTTTGTTTATTTATTGTTGGACATTGAAAATCTCTTCCAGTTCCACTGTTAAATATTTGTTAGAATTTATAGTTTATTGATCTTAAAGAATATGTTCTAGCATAATTATGCCATTAGCATTATATTACTTGAAAATGGTGTCAAAACAACAATACTATTGTTTATCGCAATAACATCTGGGACAATTTATCATCCAGCAAACTTTGTTATGACAGGCCCACTTCATTAAGCCTACAGGTCAGCTTACAGTATTCAGACGGACAATTCCTACAATTAGCAGCAGTAAAATGAAGCCTCAACCTGCTCCAAGTTAGCAGTTGAATAATACAGTAGAGTTAATTCAAGCACAAGATCATTTAATAAGCAGCAGATGAATGATTTGTGTTGCTTCTAAAACAGAAATCTGTGTCGTATTTACAGGTTTTGGTGGGTTTGGTGCTTTGAACACATCAGGAAGGGCGAGAGGCTAAAGAGGCCTCATGGGAAGGACATAGGGACGGAGGAGAGGAGGCGGGGATGTTAACTGTGAAACACTGGAGTCTAATCTCATTACTGCAATTGTCTATGGGAGGGAATTAGTCTGGGATCTGCAGGAATTATTCATGTTGGGATTGTACGTAATGAGCTTGACGTAATCCCTCGCCTGCAATCAAAGGCTGCCAGAGAGCAGCAGCCAGCGGACGCGTGTAGGCATGCGCATAAACACACACACACACACACGAAAACACTACCTCCCCCCCCTCTTACGGATTTTAAAGAGCAGCGCGGCTGAAAGCCACAGACGAGCCTGACAGCCGTCGCTTTGAAACGGGCGGCTGCAATTGAGTGTTAACAGCGAGCGAAGAGCCAAATTACACAGAGTGGGGGGATTAACACTGAAACGGACAGATAAATGAGCAGGAGAGCGGGGGAGAAGGAGAGGTAGTGATAGGAAACAGAGACGCAAACTGTCGGCGTGAAGAGAAGAGCTCAGTAATGAATGAAAGGCAAGTGGAGGATTTGGCTTAGAGCAATAAGGTCTGCAGATTAATGCTAAAGGAAAGAGGAAGAAGGGAACTGGAGGAGGAGACAGCACCACCTAGTGGACACTTGGCTGCAAATTGGCCAAAATGAAGGTTCAAAGTTTGAAAGTTTGGTAACACTTTATATGACGGGGTGTGGATAACTGAATCACATAATACTGTCATAAACTTAATATAACACCTGTTATGGACATGAAGGAGTCTTCATAAATGGTTATGGCTGTTGCCATTTAGTGTCACTTGGTAAATAATAACACTTTGAACGCAAAGTTGGCATTTTTAATGGACTTTTTATGCTAATTTTAGTACAACTTTACATTCAAAGTGTCATTATTTACCGAAAGACACTTCATGACAACAGTCAAACATTCATGAAGACTAATACATGTTCATAACAAGTGTTATGTCATGTTTATGACGGTGTCATGTCAGTCTTGTGCACACCCCTTCAAATAAAGTGTTACTGACCGTTTGGGCTGCAGGCAAATGGATGTGTGAAGGAAATGGGAGGACTGACTCTCAAACCCTGAAGCCACAATAGAATACAACCCCCACAAAAAAACCACAAAAAAAACAAGAAAATACAACCTGTGAGAGAGAGAGGGAGGGGGAAAAAAAGAAAGATGTGGACTCACTCTGTGTGTCCCTGGAAGACGTTGACAGAGTGGATGGACGGGTCCCTGAAGTCCCACAGTCTAAAGGTGGTGTCCCTGGATGAGGTGACCACCAGGCGCTGGGTGGGGTGGGTGCAGCAGTGGGTCAGCTCCTGGTCATGGCCTGAACAAACACCAACAAAATGATTTCCGACAACAGATTCCCGTCTGGCTTTTCTGTCGTTTCTGTGAGCACACTCTCACAGAGGCTCGCAGAGGTACTCGCACCCCGTAAACCGCTTGGTTTTTGGTAACATTACAGACACACACTTCAAAATCTTTTATTAGGAAGTGAATGATTATAGATCAACAAATGTTTTTTTTTACATTTTCAGAATCTGAAATCTGTTTCTCTCATTTGTTTTCAGCCCTGTTCACTAATCTTTCCATCATTTCTAACCCACTTGCTCGTTTCTGCTAAGAGAACACAGCAAAAGCACAAAATCTTACTAAGTATTTTTGGTCCAGTTTCTAGTGCAAATCTTACAAACATAATACTGTCATAAACTTAATATAACACCTGTTATGGACATGTTTTCTCTTATTTACATTCCCTTGAACAAAAGCTAAAGAGGCCACCAACAGAACATTTTGTCCTCCGTCCAACTGAATCTTCCACTCAGGATTGAGTGTCCCGTACAGAATGTATCCACTAAAACATTTTCCCTCTGCTGTACAGTGACCCAAACCACCAGACAGTTCATACCGGTCAGAGTGTGAACCAGTTCGGACGTCTCCACCTCGTACAGGTTGGCGGCGCGGTCCCACGAAGCCGTCACCACCTGTCGGCCCCCCACCAGCCAGTCGGCCGCGATCACCACGCCCTGGTGGCTCTTCACGGTTGCTGTGGCAACCCGGACCGTGGGGACCTCAGTGGGACCGTCTCCGTCCACCTCGCCCTCTTCTCTGTCGGATGAATCCTGGTCTTCGTCGCATGGAGCCTGCAGAAGGACAAGATACGGTTGGAAGCAGATGTGTGTGTGTGTGTGTGTGGGTGGGTGTGTGTGTGTGTGTGTACACAGTGAACAGACTAAACCTCCCTGGTTTTCGGTCAGTTATTGTCAAAAACTATTTCTGGGTTCAAAGACAGAATAATGAGAGAGAAATGTTTTGGGGTTTTTTTCCACAGATTTTTAAATTATTGTTTTACATTCATCAAAAAGAGGAATTTAACTAAAACAAGACTGCTATTGATCTTAAGTGTATTCCTCCGTTTGTTTATTACACTTTTTAAAAATACTGACGGGTTTATTCAAAATATTTGACTTCACCGGAGACGCCTGTGGATATTTTGCATGGCTATATCTCAAATACATGGCAAAAAAAGAGGAATCAAAATAAATCAGTTAATACATTTGAAAGAGAATTGTGGACAATTTCCAGCTATCCAAAGGAGCCATTTTCATCTGTTCTAGCAATTAAAAGCAAGCATAAACACAATAGGAATAGCAATTATTCACCTTAATTTTTGGAGACATATTCGGTGGTGTGATGAAACTAAACAGAGTGTTTGGATTTTGAACTTACCCATGATAGGCACAAAAATAGCTAGTTAGCAAGGATAAATTAGCAGATACTTAGAAGTAGCAACATAACGAAGTCTGAATGCGATGAAAACTGTTGCCTTATGCAAAATCCCATGAGGAAAATAAACAAAAAAAACCTGCCGTTACCTGTCGATAAACATAATTAAGGCAAACTTTTAAAAAAAAAGAAAAAAAAGAAAAACTTAGACATTTTAAGGCCTTGATTTTAGAGACGTGAATATAAGACTTTAAGGATGCAGTTAAACGCAATTCTACTAAGCGAGTTATTATCAAACAGAAATAAAAAGATTGTGCGTCTTTCTCTAAGTTTTAGGTGAATATCTGCTTCCAAATGTACGCCAGAAAAGAGAAGCTCTCAGCTCGCGCCCTTGAAATCTTTTTTTTTGCTTGTAGCAAAAATCTCAGTCCGAAGCTACTTACGCTGACATCTGGCGGCGGCTGCGGCGCCGGGAGCTGCACCATGTAGCGCCAGATGTGAGCCGTCTGGTCTCCGGAGGCTGAGCGAAAACACAGAGAAAAGCTCGTCAACACAGATTCCCGCCCACTTACTCCTGGAGACGGCAGGAAATATCAAAACCTGTTGACACAGATTCTGTTTAAATCTTTAAAAAAAAAAAAAATCTTTTATGAATTCAGATCCATACCTGTGAGTGCCATCTGCTCGGTGGGGTGAAATTTGATGGAGTTGACTGCAACACAGATGAAAAATCATGAAAGTTTCAGATCTTCTTCCAAAAGTGACAGAAAGATTATTTCTTGTGCATAAAGAAGGACGATAAAGCATAACAAATTCTTCTTTTTTTTTTATATATACATACCTGATCCTGCATGGCCTGCATACCTCAGCAGACATTTCCCCGTCTCTATGCTCCACAGCAGAGCTGAGTGATCTGTCAGGACAGAGGACAGGGAAATTAGATCATTTCAACTTCACGGAGATTTAAGCCGTTCTGGCTCGAAGAAAGAGGTTCCTTTTGGTTGAGCCGTGTACCGGCAGAGGCGGTGCCGAGCACCACGGGCTGAGTCCGGGTGACGCTGAGGTCCCAGATGCCGTCCCGGTGGCCGACGTACTCCTTGAGCAGCTGGCACAGGGCGCGGGAGCCGGTGGTGGCTTTGAAGCTGGAGACGATCTGCAGAGGAGAGGAAGAGACAAGGGACTGATGAACAGAAGAAAACGAGTTTAGAATCTGCGTACAGTGCAACCATTTACAGCACCTTGAAAAAGTATTTGTAGACCTTAAATCTATTGAAAGGTTAGGGTAGTATCGGATATTTATCAATGTTATTTTTGAATTTCCTTTCCCCCCCCCCCCCCCCCCCCTTTCAGAGTCACTCATTGCTTCCTGCTGGTCTACCACCATAAAAGACAAAGCAGAAGTTAAAAGTGGTGTACATACTTCTCAGAGTTACTGTATGGTTACACATATAGTGCATGCACCATCAAAAAACAAAACCCAAAAAAACACACAAACAAGCATTTGTAAATGGATTAGTTGAGCTGCATATTAATACTCAACCGTTGAACTAAACAGACTAAACTAAAGAAACCGTTGATTTAACAGATAACTGTTTATGTGCTGAATACGTTGTGTTGCTTTCTGCAAAGCAGAACAACAGATAAGATGGTGTTTGGTATGTAGGGCAAAGTTGGTCACCTTCTGTGGGTAAAGGTCAGCTTTGCAGCTTTTTCCACTGCAGCAGGTTAACTTTAGATCAGAGCCTGGTGAAAAACCTAAAATCAGCTCTGCTGCACCCTCACAGACGGTGACGGCTATAAACGCATTTCAAAGACTTCTGCTTCCCGTGGCGTTTCTAACGAGATCAGATCTGCACACGCGAGCTGGAGTTCTTCAAACATCAAGACCCCGTTAACCTATTCTACTCCAAAGTCTTAAACAGAGAAAGCCGAGTGTGCGCGCCTGACTTTTCTGATCTCAAATATTAACGTCGGCTCTGCTTACGCGGCAGGAGCTCCAAATAAGATGGGCACACGTCTAAAAATATCGCATGCTCTGGTTGCGCGTCGGCCTTTGCTGCTGCAGGGCCCCCCCACACAGAAACAATCTCAAGAGGAAGGTTTGGCTTCTATTTTCACGGAGCCGCAACAGCTGAGGCACATGACAAGATCAGCAGGCTTCGATCCCCGGCAGCTGGCCCACACCAGAACCAATTTAAAAAAAAATAAAAAAAACAGAAGCAGCAGCAGCATGGGTCATTCTAGTTAAAAGTGACCAAGCAGACCAACAAACCCAGAGTTAGTGCATATTATTAGTTTTAACCCAGTTCAGTTTATTGTAACATTAGATTCAACATTCTGATGCATCAGCTGTGGAATAGATAGCAGACAGGAGGTTAATCTATGCTGTCCTCCCTTGATCCCTTGTTCTCTCTTTTTGTTTTTTAGTCTTTTAACTGGATTCGGTTTCTCCATCTAGATCAGGATTTGGTTGCACTCGGATGAATACATTTATGTTAAGAAAAAAAACAACAAAATACCATTTTGCACAGCTGAGTACAAAATAACAGAATGAGAGACACACGGAGCAGTTCTCCCCTGGTCCGATTACCAGTATCTACAGAACCCTCGACTCTCATGAGCAGCCCAGGTAAAGATGTGAATAAAGTATTACAATAAAATAAATCAAACCTTTTAGCTTATTTATTCCTTACGTGGGAATGGGCAACTCTTGTACATAAAAATTTGAGGCAAACCACTGGTGATACTTTCGATCCCTATGAGAGAAATGCAATAAGCATTTTACATTTTTAAGTATATCAAGGAATGCACGACTCTCCATTCTTCCTGTGGTAAACGTCTGACACTGTACAGAGTCCAATTACACTTAGTTTTCTAAATGGGAAAAAGAGAAGACAACTCTCCACTGAAGCAAAGCACCTGTTGAGCTTCACAAGTCAGGAAAAGAATATAGTAATTCACTTGCATAGACACAGTTAGTATGGAATAATGAAAAGGTTCAATCAACTACAATAATCAAAATGTTTAATCTGCATGGTAACCTAAATCTATACTGTAAGCAACAGTGGCATGTCAGGGTAACCAAATCATCATAAGCATTAGATGCTGCCTCTATGGTCAAAAAAAAAAAAAAACTGAAAAAAAGTGAGGCAGAACTGGTATGGTTTGGTTCTGTAATGATGTGGACCTGGAACCTCACTGCCTCCAAGAAACATAAACAAAAAAAAAGAAGAAAACCCCAAGGAGATTATCCTTCCTCTAGAAAGATCTAGAAAAAAAAAAAACATCTTTACCATGGGCGCTAAAAATTGTGTCGGGCGCTGGAACATTTTGGAGAAAGTGAAAGAAGAAAGTGAAAGTTCGCTTAGCGCCACCTTCAGTGCCCCAACATGTTACCTTATTGGTTAAATCTACAAGAAAACATGACAAAGGTAAAATTGTGGCGGTTCTGTACCAAACTTATCCCAAGAAAAAGGAAAGACCAAGTCATTCCTGCTCAGCAACCTTTGAATTCTCTACAGAAACAACTGCAAGTGAAGACAAAACAAATGCAACGTCAACAATTACCACATAGAGGAAGCAAGCATGTCATTTTCTGTTTTATACCTTAAAATTAACAAAAGGTTTCAGACTTTAGAAGAAAACACAAATAAATCATTTAAGGCGTCAACAGTCGTCACCTGTTCACCAGGCATCTTCTGACTTAAATGTTTTTTGTGGGGCTGTTGCTGCGAGGAGCTGAACAGCAAACTCAGCATCAGATGAAAGCAGTGCACAGAGAGGACATTTACATAACGGCGCTCGTACTGTTACTGTACAATGAGTCTTTTAGGGGTTAAAATACGAAGTTTCACTTCCAATTCCTGCTTCTTTAGTCCTGATGATTGGTTGAGAGTATCAGGGTCATATATATGAGTTTGATTCCTGTGAAAAGTTGAGGTCATTGTCACTTAATGTTGGCCAGAGACGCTTCTCTCAAACGACATGCCTCGTGTTTGAGATGCAGGCAGACCTCTGCTTGGCTTTTAGTTACACGTTTAGCTGCTGCTTTGTTCAACAAAAGTGAAATTGAGAATATTAGCGGCAGCAATGAACTGCATATTCATTTGTGTTTGAGGTTTGCGTTTTTGATATGTTGGGGGGGAACCAATCTCTCTTTGGGAATGCTCCCAACATAGGATCAGAACTGAAGGAGTCTTTTGGATGAGAGGTGAACCATCTTTCAGAAGTTCAGCTGCATGCAACGTAAGCACAAAGGATTGGCATCTCCAGAGTTGATTCAGGGAACTTATGTCAACGTCTGTGCTGTGAAATTCCTCCATAATTTTAACCATAGAATAAGAAATATACAACATCCAGAAGAACTTGTTGACTTCATAAGGAATAAAGCAGTGTCCTCCTTGACTAATCAAGTCAAATACCAGCTAAAAATGTCTAAAAAAAAAAAGTGGTACGGCACAACTGAGTCTGGAGGAGACATACTTGTTGTTAAGCAACCAATACATTTCCAAAAATTCAGGACAAATCTGGAAAAATAAATAAATAAATCACCTCCACACTTTTTTTGATTAAAGAGAAAAAGATCATTTTAAGAGGTTAAGCTAGCAGCTGTGCTAAATGGTAAAAACTGTAGGCATTTCTGCAATGCAACCAATCCTGATATTTGGACTAATGTGAAGGAAAAACAGCAAAAATCAAAAGATTTTACCAAAATGTGCTGCTAACTTTAAGGAAATTTTTAAGCAATTATTAGTGAAGCTCTTTTGTAATGTCTTACCCTGTTCAGGGGCCGGCCCAAGGCATAAGCAAGGTTCAAACTGTGACCAAAGGTTGTTCATTTCAAAACATACTACTGAAGAGAATTAAATGGGGTTTTTTTGTAGATTTTTTTTCTTAAAAATAGACTAATTAGTTAAATTCGACTCTCAAATTAATTTGGGCCAGCTCTTTGTTTTGTCATGACTTTGGAACAACAGAAAGGTTTGAAACATTTAGGCTCTAGCGTACAAATAAACACACGTCTTCACCGTTTTGGCGGCTGCAGCCGCCAACCGAGTCGTTTCCTGAGAAGGGCGCAGAGTGGAAAAGAGACGAGGAGTCAAGGTGAGACTGCAGTTAAGATGCGACTCAGCCAGCAGCCGTCTGCTCAGCGCTCAAACAGAGCATTCAGGAAGTTACCCATGAATCTCCGCCCCACAACTCCCAGGTGGGCACGCTGAAGTTGCGAGCTCCGCCTATTTTGTCCTGGAAAGCGTACAAGCGCTACCCTCGGCAAAAAAATTCAACATTAAAATGTCACTTTGTGGACGTTAATGTGGGGCGAGGGGAAATATATAAAAATAAACAGCATGCATTCATTGGAAGGGATAGACTCTCTCGGTTCACAGTCTAGGATTACGTTCTGACTTTCTGAGGACGTGGAACAAGCTTTTCCACTCCTTCCGTCCCCCTCATCAGAGAAGCTGAATCCTAGCCGCTCAAATATTTACACACGAGAGCTCCGTCGTGCTCGGCGGAGCAGCCCAACATGGCTGGTGCCAGGTACCTTGCTGGTGGAGGCTTTGTAGGTTGTCTTCAGCTTCTGTGACAGCTGACTGGTGCTGTGGCTGGCTGTGTGACACAGACACAGAAAACCCATGAATAAAAACGCCCCAGAGAGTGACAAGCGCTCTGCTTGGTTTCACTGCTACAGAGGCAAGACTTAGAATAACAGAAAAGACACACAAAATCTTTGTTGTGGCGCTCGTCAGGCGTCGTAACTCACTGCAATAAGTTTTGGGCATAAGATTTACACCACTAAACTACAAACAGTAAGTGCATTTAGTCATATTGTCAAATTTAGCAATATTTACTGATGGTCTTGTTGAACAAATAGTGTACAAAATAGTAAAAATAACATTTCTAATCTGTCTGGGGCTTTGTTTTATTTAACATCATTAACTGAAATTAACAGAAACAAGGATAAATCAAAATTCGTATAAGAAATGTTTCATTATAAATGGCCACACTTAGCCTGACCTGGTGTCTGCTTTGTAGAACTCTTCAAATAAATAAATACTTTATTCTTATTCCAGTAATCCTAATGTGAAGCAGAACATTTCATGCCAATAATCCTAAATTATTTTCTCTTTTTTTTTTATAGATCAACTTAAATGTAGATTGTGTGTAGCTTAAGGCCGTCACACCCTTTTATACAATACCTCAGAGGTGATTTGTGCTTTTATCTTGGTCTATGACAATAAAACGGAAACTTTATGTGCTCCAATAGAGCCTCCCATTTGTTTGAATGAGCTGTGTTGCAAAAAGAGTACAGTACTTGATGTAATTGGCTTGTGAGGATGTATTTTTAAAGACAACTTGAACAAATGTCACACCTTTGGCTTTGAGGACTCCCTTGGTGGGGTCTCCCCCCTCGATGGCCTGTCCGTCTCCAGTCAGACGCTCGTTGAGAGAGTCGATTTCCCGGCGCACTGCGACATGGGCACAGCATTAATGATTGAACGGAGATCACCGGGTGGTGAATCAGCAACTGAGGCCTGACGGAGGAAGGGAGGTAAACTCACATTCAAGGTTTTCAATGTACAGATTCTCAAACTCCCGTTCGATCTGGCCAAACAGGTCAAGGAGGTTGTTCCGCACAGCGAGGGGCAGCTTGGAGTCCTGGACACATGACACACAGATCAAGAGTTAACCAAGATCTTTAATACATCTGAAGCTTGTACACCTTTTGTCATGTTGCTACCACAAATGCCAATGTAGTTTGTTTTTTTCCCCATGAAAACACAAAATAAAATCCCAACAAACAAACAAAATAAGGACTGTATGTAACATGTCCTTCCCAATACTGAAACATGGTGGCGTCAGAATCATGATAGATGCTTTTCTTTAGCAGCAAAATTGTTCAGAGTTCATTCAAAGATGAATTGAGCTAAACCAGGGATTTCTGCAAGTTTCACAATGTAAATGAAAGAGAAGTTTTTCGAGATGTTATAAATTATTTTTAAAAAAAGGAATGAGCTGTTTTAACTTGGAAATATGAAAGCTAGGACTGGGCAGTATGACTGAAAAACATCATGATATATACGCATTTTATATCAGTCGGCATTGGTAATTGATTAGTTTGTTATATTGTCAACCTAATGACATCACCTTCCCTTTTTTTATCCAGTTTCCTCTTGAGCTGTTCATTTTCTCCTTTAACTCCATCCCAATCTTTTTTGATTTTAGCGGTAATTACGCGCCAAAACACGAAACAGCTCCCACCTCCTAAGGCCTACGGTGTGTACACATTTTCTAGTGGACCGCGCAGACCCCACGCTCACCGCCTGCGGACGGTTGAGATTTCATAGTGCAGCAGTGACTACATTTCTCGTCACAAAATGCCTCAATTTTCCACAAACCGAATGAATACCAGCAAGTTTCATGAGCTGGTCCCGTACCTTAACAACACAATAGTTCAGAGTTCATTCAGGGTAGTGAATCAGCTGTGTGAACACGGTTTCCTGTGCGGGGGCTGTACGTCGCCGAGTACGAGTCCGCGGGTGCAAAAACTTGACCTTTGTGCAGACTTATCCAGCGACCGTTGGCGTTGAGTCTGCATTATGTCCGTGGAATACGCCCGAGCATGTTGGGGGCAACATGAAACAGCTGTTGCGCATTTTATGTTGAAAGGTTGTTGCTAGGTAACCAGAGAATCAGTAAGTTCAACCTCTCTTTGATAGCGTCTCCTCTGCCTACATCCCCCAGAATGCCGTGCGGTTCTGGATCGGAGTCCAGTGAAATTATCAAAATTACATCGAAGGCGTATCATGATAGATATCTTATTGTTTTATTGTCCAGGCTTTAAACTATGTATCACTTAATAAATGTGCTAAGTTGAAGTTTCCTTAATTATTTGTCCAAACAAGTTTCAGCAGAAACTTAATTATTGTTCATTTAAAAAATTAAAAGGATGGAGAAAATGATAACCGAACAAGAAGACAAATTTAAGATGGAACTAAATGTAACCAATCGTGGAAAATCTGCACGTATCCACGACTTTTTAAGGCCTGTAACTTAATCTTTTTTTCTTTTTTTTGTAAATTCAAGACAAAGACAAACCCAGAAAAATCATAGAAAAACACCTGTTGGGTGTAAAAATCTGAATCTGAGGTGGAGGGTCAATTTTCTGCAGAATAATGAACAACCTGTAAGTCGAAACATACAGCTAGAGCTGCAGTGGTTTTGTTTAGTTAAAGCACATTTATGTATTAGAACGAAATGCATTAGAAAATCAGTGGGAAAGCTCGGCACAGTAGCTACAACTTGACATTTGGTAAAACCTGGTGGAGACAATTCCTAAAAATATTGCAACGAGAGTTTTGACTCCACAGAGTTGAATAGAAGTGTACACCACACTTTTCATCCAAGTATTATTTATTTTCTGCCCAGTTTGCAGTTACGCACCATTTCACATCCATCACATAAAATCCCGACGGAATGCATTGACGTTTTCTGTCGTAACCTGATAAAATGCGAGAAACTTCAAGGGTTATAAAGACTTATTAAAAGCCACAGTAACACCTGTAGAAATAGCAGCACAGAAGATAAACGACACACCGCTACCACAGAGAGAAAAAGTGAATGAGTCATAAAATAATAATAAAAAAAACTAAAAAAAACCTTCCCACCCAGCCTGAAGCAGACGTCTCCTGACAAATACAACCAGTGTGGTTACTTTCAATACAAACGGCTGCAACAACAACGACTGCCTTACCTCCATGTCGACCTGCTGCCGGTGCCCAGTTAAATCCAGGTCACCAGTCTCCACCACAGCTCCCATGAAAACGCAAAATGCTACGAGCGTACACAGGGCTGCATCTTAAGATTTTATAACAACCGATTCAAAATGTTTGCCTACCAAAGGCCAGAGTTAGTCAATGGTGACGTTAACACCACATGTCACCATGCTCTGGGGTGGGCGGAAGACCTATGAGGGAATAACAGGCGGTTCTTATAAGCTGCTTAGTTTTAGTCTCTTAAACCTGCAGCCTGCTACACACTTTGGTCAATAATGCCAGCATTAAAAAAAAAAGAAAAAAAAGGAGGAGAATAAAACCCGCTCTGTGTTGCGTTTGGGCTCATAAAGCCGCCTGGGCATGTGCAAGTAAACACAGGGCGGCAAAGAAAGGACTGTTGAAAAGACTAATCAGACCCGGACAAAGCGGCTCGTATTAAAACTTGATGAGACGACACGGCGGTGGCAAGCCGAGCTCCGGTTTTAGTGGCTCAAGCCTTACGTTTAAGGGAGAAAGTGAGAGCTGAGGCGCACTTTCACCTGTTGCCAATTTCACCTGTTGGATTAAATGATGATTCTGAAACGTGTAACGTGGACGTGTCTCACACTGCAGCCGCCTCCTAAAAGTTAACAACTGCTGCGTCCTTAATCAAACAGAGAGTCGTTTTTATTGCCCGAGAGGCAAAGAAGGGGGTAAAAAAAAAGTCACCAGAACAAGCTTTAAGGAAGTATCTCCTAAGACAAAAACTCTCTGTCCTTCATTTGTGTGGAAAGCTAAATCAACTGTAGACTTAATTCAAATAACCTGGTTTGACTCCAGAGAGTTAATCACCAACTTTATGGTCGTGGAGGAACGTTACAGTCGATCCCTTTAAATCAGTAACTAAAGGCGTCACCACCTAGGATGGCAAACGTTCTGTAACGACTGGCGTTAAGTTAGTACGGGTTAAACATTTTCCTTTCCTGAAGGGAACAAACTAAACTGATAGTAGAAAGTAAGTCGTCAATGTTGCCCTACCACAAAACCTTAAAAATGCTGTTAAACAGGCTGGTGCTGCAGAGTCACGGCTGATAAAAAGCCACATAGCGTAGCAATCACTTCCATCTTAACAAAAAAAAAAAAAAGGAAAAACTTCCTGACCTCACATTTCAAAATGATAAGACCTAATAAATGTAAGACACCCCCCCCATCCACTGACCTGTCCCTCCAGCATGTCTCCTCTCAGGATGCCCAGTGGCCGGTCCTCTGTGCTGTTGGTGCGCCGGATGGACAAACTATGTGCCTTGCGCTTCTGCTTGGGGTGACGTGCGGCCGAAGCCGAGCCGCTGCTGCCTCCGCCCTCCACAGGCATCTCTCCTATCCCGTGTGAGGCCCTGACCCCGCCCCTCCAACCTTACCTGCTTACAAACTACCTGAGGAGCAGGTCAACAAAGGCCAGGCTCGCCGGTTGGCAGGTGTGTAGGCTGGATTTTGTCACTTGTCACCACCTACCTGTAGGTTTAAAAAAAAAAAAAAAAACTGGGATAAAAATGGTCGTTTACAACTCAGGAGTAGGGCTGTCGTAGTAAACAATAAATCGACTAATAGCATGATAAATTAAAATGAGTTCAATAATTTTTATTTGCATGATTTTGCGTTTTTCTTTCATTTCTTCCTTTGTACTAAAAACTGAATGAGAAAAGTCTTCAGTCTGGCGCTTTGGTCTCAACTAGCCGCTTTTATTTTTTACAGAGACTTCATAATTCATTTTATTTGTTGTTTCCATTTTGTTTATTTATTTTGGATATTCAAAATGTCTTCCAGTTGCAGTGTCAGATGTTCTTTACAATTTGAGGTTTATTGATCTTTGACAATGTGCTCTAGCGTTATTAAGCCATATTATATTGCTTGAAAATGGTCTCAACACAGTACTATTGTAATACAATTTTTCATCTGGCAAAATGTGTTACCATGACAGGCCTAATCGGGAGGAATTGCCAAGGGAGATGAAATGATCCAATCAGATTCCAAAAGGATAATGTACATGAATTTGAATTTTATAATTTTTTGTGGTACTATTGTGATAACGATAAAGATGATTAAAAAATATCTTATTTTTTGTAGGTTGGTTGCGACAGTGTGACACAGTATTCATAGCAGCACCAATGCAAATATTGTTCTTGTGTGTGATTTATACCACAAGATGATTAGATACAGTTACCTTTGGCTAGAGGGACCAAACCGCAGCTCTTTCACGCACTTTTCTCATTCACACGCATACAGAGTTTATATATATATAAAAAAAAACAAAAGATAGACTGCAAAACAAATTACAGTCAATGAAATCTGTTTTTCATCTGCAGGTTTACGATGTATTTTATCACAAGTTTCCTAATCAATATCACTAATTTTTTTAACTTGTGGGTGATTTTCAGATTTTTGCAGAGTTAGATTAGATCAGTTTCACATCGGTGCAACCCTAGTAATGATACGCATAATGCCTGAACCTGGACATTTTTCAGTTACTGTGTCATAATTTCATTTTAATGTGAAGTATGATGGTAAAGAAACAATTACATGAACTTCCTTAGCACCCACAGAGGCTGACCACAGAGTTGGACCAGAAATCACAGTATCAGGTTTAAAGAAAACCCAACCACAAGATGCGTGCATAAAACCTTCATTTAAACTGTGGAACAGAATGGTGGAGGGTCCATAATGTGGACACCTGTATACTTAAGTATTCAAGAGTCAAACTTGACTTTGTGAAAGCAAAAGATTTGGCTGTCAATTGTGTCAATGGTTCCAGCAGCTGCAAATCTACAACATAATGGCCAAGAAAGCAAAAGATAATCCAGGTGCAGAAACGGCCTACGACGTAAATTAACCTGAAGGAAGTTGCTGTAAAGGAAGGGCGTTAAAGAGAACTACTTCCCCATTTTGACTTTGTTTCATAAAAAGACCTAAGCTTTTTTATTGTGCGTCGTGAAACATGACACAAATCCCCAGAGGACTCATCACTGTACATCTATTTTCATGTAATAATTTCACAGCCACGACCTGACATTAAACATTATGGGATAACACCATGCTACGAAAAAAGAGAGAGATACAACTATGATTTAAAATAACTGAATATCCCTCCAGTCGTTGAGTAGCCGGATGAAGGTCCTAATAATGTCGCACAATCTGATGGGTCACAGAATTTAATGTCACACCGGTCAAACCCTACAGTTCCTGTTAAAAGACAACCTGACCTTTGCTAAAACATTATCGGCTTATATTTAGAGTTCATACGACGTTCAGCTAAACAGTGGAGGTCATTATCGAGATATTGTCGTTTTACTTCAACAACCCGACCGAGGACAGCAAAGCAAATACAAGCCAAGAAGTATGGCGCGCGATAACGTACATCATTTTAGACCATTTCCCCAAAGCTATACGGGTTACGTTCAAACGTAACATGCATCTAGTAGTCCAATACTTGAACTCCAATATTTGTATATGTGTAGAGGTTATTCTGTCACTCACCAATTCTGCTGTGTTCCTGATTTCAAAAGCATCTTCCAACAGCCTTGAGCTGTACAAGCTAGCTTAAATAGCCGCTGCCACATATCACCTTCATGGCTGCTGGGAAAGTTGAGCGGACTTTATAATGAGCGTCTGTTAATTTACAATTTCCGCCAGGTTATACTAGTTTAAGACTAAACATTAGAGGGACGTCGCTTATTTTAAATAGTCTTATTTTAATTACAAAATTTGACACATCGCATATTAAAAAGTGCTTCCGCACCACGTGCTCTGTGTTTGCAGCATTTGAACCAATGAGCGGTCACGCCGCCGTTTAGACAGCGAATCAAAGC
The DNA here is from genome assembly GCF_003331165.1 of Xiphophorus hellerii. Classification (NCBI taxonomy): domain Eukaryota; kingdom Metazoa; phylum Chordata; class Actinopteri; order Cyprinodontiformes; family Poeciliidae; genus Xiphophorus; species Xiphophorus hellerii. Next base: position 6,550,692 of record NC_045692.1, read on the forward strand.
CCGTAACGTCAGAAGGAGAGAACGAATGCGTGACTGTTCGCTGCCAGTCTGGAATAACTGTAGAAAGCACATTTAAATAGGCTTCAAGGGCGTATTTTGGCTCTCCTGCTGCAAATTACGTACTCGGTAAGTAGCATCTCATAGTATGTGCTTTTGCGTGATTTGCATGTGTCCCCACAGTGCATACGTATGTTAAGTCTTTAGAGGCCACACGCCATCAGCAGTGGGCTGATGGCGTGTTTACAGTCTGCGTTGAAAAAAAACCCCGAAATGGAGTACACTGGAATAGATTCTACTGAGAAATAAAATCCAATCTCAAAAATGTCATAGGAGCTTAAGCAAAAGCTATTTTAGTAACCTTTAAACCATAATCACATTTGCACGGCAAAGATATTGTCACATAAGTGGACTATTTATGCACAGAGGAAATACATACAGGTAATACTCAGATTGGCAAATAGGTGAATATACTCAGAATCTGCAGCAAGAAAGATATGAAGTAATTATAATCATGCGACAAAACCTCACTTCCATAATTCAGAATTGTCCCTTTTAGGATCCCTTTCTTTATTGTAAAGCCACGTGTATGCCAAGGATAACACTTTAGCCATGTGTGTACAATGTCACCCGATCCATTCCTTGGGAGTCCTGTCCGTGTATTACCATCAGCCGGGTGCTCCGTCCTTGTGATTGGTTTTGTGTTTCGGTCAGGCCATGGCCCCAGCTGTGTGGGCGGTGCTCCGGGTGCTATCCCGCGAGGGAGTCGGCGTGTTGAAATCAAACGTACCTGCCAGCAGCAGAGTAGTTCCTGGGTGGCAGAGGCCTTCTGTGACGAGCGGCTGCAGACGGATATCCAGGTGGGTTAAATCCTCGGAGCCACTGTCGTTTAAAGACGCTCGTTTATCCGTGTTGTAGATGTCTTCGTTTTTCTACTGTATGAACTGGTTTAAGTGAATAGATAGCGTTGAAATCCGCTGTCTGAAGTCTACGAATACCATATTGTGCAGAGGATACAGTATTAAAGTCGTTCCATTTCTACATCAGCGAGGAGAGACGCGCACAGGCTGCAGTCAGGATGCCCGAGATCACCACGGACCACCTGGACGAGAAGCAGGTCCAGCTGCTCGCAGAGATGTGCATCCTCATCGACGAGGACGACCAGAAGATCGGAGCGGACACCAAGAAAAACTGCCACCTCAACGCCAACATCGACAAAGGTATGCCCGGCCCGCGGTCCGCTCTCACTGCTGCAAGCAGCTCCGACCTCACCTGTCTTCCTAAAACCTGTCCAGGTTTGCTGCACAGAGCCTTCAGCGTCTTCCTGTTCAACAGCGAGGAGAAGCTGCTCCTGCAGCAGAGATCCGACGCCAAAATCACCTTCCCAGGTGAGGAACACCGGGCCCCTGCCATCACACAGCATATTTTGTGGGGTTGAAACGGTAATCGCGATGAATCGACTATTGAAATAATCATCCACTAATTTAGCAGTCGATTAATCATTAACAGGGAAGCACACAAATTGCTGAGAGAACATATTCAGAGCAGTAATTAAGTCAAAACAGTACAAAAATATATACATTTTGCATTTAAGATATAAAAAAAAGTTTTGCTTAGAACTAGTTTTAGCTCCACCTGGTTCAAATTCTGTTAAAAAAAATATATATATATATATATTTATGTTAGTATTTTTTTTGTTTTTTAGCTGCATATGCGTCCTTCTCTAGAAATGATCAAGCGCACTAAAGGAATGCTGTGTTGCATTTTAGGCAATAAAATGTTTATTTTCTTACATAAAAAAGGGACGTTTACTATTTTTATTTTTTAAATGTATTTATAAATTTACATATTAAAAAAAAAAAAGAGCTCAAGCGCTTAAATGAATAATCTGCAAAGTGCCCCCGTTATTTTATTTTTAAAATCGATTTAATCGTCAGAATAATCGATTGCTAAAGCGGTTGCTAGTTGCCGCCCAAATAATTAAGTCACAAATGGCTTCGGCTGGCTTTTTCCCCCCCCACACGCAGGCTGCTTCACGAACACATGCTGCAGCCATCCTCTGCACACGGACAGCGAGCTGGAGGAGAGGGACGCGCTGGGCGTGAGGAAGGCCGCCCAGAGGAGACTCCAGGCTGAACTGGGAATCCCCCTGGAGCAGGTGGGAATCGCTGGCTGGAAGAGGATTAGAGAGGATTGAGCCACGTCTTCGCTCCACATCTGAACTGCTCTTGTTCTTCAGGTGCCGCCAGAGGAGATGACGTACCTGACGCGAATCCACTACAAGGCGCAGTCCGACGGGGTGTGGGGAGAACACGAGATCGATTATATACTCTTCATGCAGAAGGTGGGTCGACTCAATCCGATCTCCAACCGAAGCTCCTGCTGGAAGGAGCTTCTGCTCAAATGAACTGCTCGAGTTTCATTTGGGTGTTTAAGGTTTGGAAAGTGCTTGGTTTCTGTATAAAGTCCTTGAAAGTGCTTGATAGTCAAACAGCACACTTTGATAATAGAGTGCAATAAAATTTGGAAAACATTATTTGCAGTTGAAACCAGATATTTGCATTACACCTAATAAGACACAGACTTTGTTTTTCCCTCACTGTCTGAAGTTAAATCAGATGAAACGTTTCTGTTTTAGGTCACTTAGAATAACCCAAATTATTTGTGTTTATTAAATGCCAGGAAACTTGGTGAAAATGTTTGTTTTTTTTAATATTGTGCATTGTGTTTAAACATTTAATTTGAGTGGGAATGATATTTACCTCAATGCGATTTTTCTGGATTGCTTCCATGTAATGAATATTTATTATTCCCAGTGGCTCAATAGCTGCATTTCCATTGACCCTAGGATTGCGCAATTTGATATTTTGAAAAATAAAGTTTTGAATTGCGAAAGTTTTTTTTTTTTTTCTCCACATTGAGAGTTTTGGGAACATTTGTAATGGAAATGCAGCCAATCACTTGCCGATCTATTTAATTGATGTAAAGGTTGACTTATATTTTACTCATTAAAACAATGTTATTGAAAATTGGGGGATTTAACAAAAATATTAAGCGTTTTGTTCTTGGGACAATCAGGTGTTTTAAGTGTGTAAGAGAGACATTTCAAAATATACTATTTCTTTTTATATTTTAGCTCACCTTGTACCTGCTGCAGGATGTAGAATCGACATTATCTACAGTAACAAATATGTATTTTGTTTCAGTACATTTATATTTTTATCTACAAAGAATGATGCTGTTACCTAGAAAAAAAAAAGGCTTGGAAAAGTGCTTGAATCCTACAAACCCTGACTGTCTTATGTTCAAACCACAAATTCGAGTGCGTTTCATTCCGATTTTGACGACCTTTCCCAACCTTTCCGGTAGGACGTGGAGTTGAGTCCAGACCCCAACGAGATAAAGAGCCACTGCTACGTGAGCAAAGAGGAGCTCAAAGCGATGCTGGACAAGGCCGAGCGGAAGGAGCTGGACGTAACGCCTTGGTTCGGCCTCATCGCAAACACTTTCCTCTTCAAGTGGTGGGACAACCTGCACAACCTGAAACGGTTCATGGATCACAGCAACATCCACCGCATGTGACCACGGCGACGGAGATTGTGTAACAGTGTTGAGGGGGTCTTCAAAGAGTCCTGAATGTAATCTGCTGTTGCCCGCGGCGGCGTTTTCCTTCAGGAGAAGGCTCGAGGAACTGAGTCGGTCTGGACAGAAAGTAGTGCTGGCACGCTGAACAATGAGTGAATACAAAACTGCTAACGTTTGTTGGGTTACAAGAATGCAATGTAGCCGTCATCTAATCAGAAGTAGATTATTTTTGTATGGAAAAAGTTCAAGTGCCTGATTAATGGTGTCGGTAGCTGTAATAAATCTCTATCTTGGTTTACAGTGATATCAGTGAACAAGATGTGTCCTTGTACATTTTTACACAATTAAATGATTTTGAGCACTGAGAGTGAACTACTTTAACTTTTAAGAGGCATTTCTAGGTTGTTGCTGTTTATTTTATAAGAACATGTCACCCCTACTTTAGTCTTTTGGCAAGGTGAAATTAGTATGTAAGGAATTTCAGCAAGCAGGTAGAATCATTGTATTTCGTCAATAAGTTGACAGATTTCAGTAATACAGTTCAAAATGAAAATAGTTAAATATTGAATAATCATGTTTTTATTACTTTCTCCTGCTCAAACTTGAAAAAGGCTTAACCTGCAACTGCATGGAACAATTTGTCTTTCCTCCGTAATGATTTTGATTTTATTGAAAGAGGAATTTTTCCAAATTGCCGTCTTTCCATTAAGCTAATTTAGTTTCGAAATGTCAAACTGCGCAGTTATGTGGTAAATCGAGATGCGTGGAAGAGATGAGTTTGTGGCACTTTCTTTACTTACACTACTTTAGTTAAGCCTTTTTTTACCACTTGGTTTTCCTCTCATGAGCTTGAATACAGTGTTCAGAAAACCCAGATTCTTTAAAAATGACATTTTGTGGCTCACACCTTTCATGTGGACGAAAGTGTAGTCAGCAGTCTTCTCCATAAGAGTGTAGCCCAAAAACATATCCATTACATTCTTTAAAAAAAAAAATCCTACTCAAAAAGAACAGAAATAATTATCTTAAAAATATAATATTGAAGACTTTCTATTTTATTGAGTTGTACCTGGTAACTATCCTGATTTGGTGAGACTGTCATGCCACCTTCTCTCCACTAAGTGGTAGCAGCGTACATCTCAGAGGCATAGAGTCGACCCGATTAAGAAAACCCATTTTGTTCACAATTTTGAGTGTTTTATTAGCAAGCAGGACGCTCCAAGGCACATCGTCCACTACTGATTTAAGTGCAAAGCAGCTGGAATAGAACAGGAAGGAGCCATCAAATGAACATTATATGGTCAAAAAGTTACATTTAAACTAATGGCAATACAAAAACACTTAAAATGTAAACATGTGCTTCCAATTTCAAAACTGTCACTGGTGTTGAGAGCACTAGCATATATAATACTGATATGATGTTAGTTCATGTCTGAGAGACAAATCTGCAGTTGTGGATCATCAACATGGACAAAGCAAAACACAAGTGGCATAATAAACCCAATTATGACAATATAAATCTCTGCATTAATAGATTATTACATGGAAGTACATAGACAAACATGCGGACCACAGCTACTGACTGTGGTTTTCATTCTAGTTCTAGTTCTTGATTTTAGAAGTGATACACATTTGATATTACATGATTTAACATAGAAAATGATGGAATTACGTAATACACAGTGATTTTGTTTAAGCTCTAAAAAGGCAACTTATGTACTGAAAGTCTAGCACCTTTTCCCCTCCAAATTTGTGTTGTGTCACACAGACTTTGTTGGTCTTTGAGTATTCTCATCGACCAACAAAGTCGATGAGAATACTCATCGGAAACCATCAATTAAACTCAATGCAAACCCAAAACATAAAATTGAAACGTTTTCATGAAGAACAGAGAAGCAGAACGTTCGTCTCGTGTTTAAAATAAGAAAATGCCTTCGTACTCCCAAAGTCTTATCCCATGTGTTTTTTCCCCACCACAAAACAGATATGCAGGTTATTATCTAAAGATAAAACTAACATATGTCTAAAATATTGATTAGATTGGACAAGGATAGTCACGCAAGTGAAAAAAAATTGGTTCATTTTTTAATGGCATGGTGAGCTTGAGAAAGCGTTACCATATTTGGGAAATGACATCACACGGTGACTGCGCTAGCCCAAGATAAGAGAATCGGATTGTGAAATTAAGCAATGTTTAAATCTTTTTTCATATTATTTTTATAATTTTAGATATAAAAAAGAAAATCAAATCTACATTTCTGGTTTTCCCACCAAAAAAAAAAAGAGAATCATTAAAGTTAATATTTTTATTTTAAAACAAATCTAAAACTACTACCTTTATTTTCATTTCTAGTTTCGAATGAGAAAATCCAACAAACAAGGCGACTTGCGCTTTGCAAAATTATTAATATCCTCAACTATGTGGGAACAGCTCCACATAGTTGACGTTTATTTATTTAATTTCCCTTTGGGATCTATAAAGTATTTTTGAATTGGAAAGCAAGCAACAAAGAAAGGTCCACAAAGAAGTTTGATGAGGAAGAGATCAATCTGATGATGCGTCTTTGGCACAATTATGACATTCTCATCCAACATTAGTGTCTGACCTCACAAATGCAAAAATAAAAAAAAACCCATATAACCTATGGCACTTTCCAAAGGGAGGTGAAACAGCAGCAAAGGGTGGGCCGTCATCATGTTAATGCCAATGAATTCAGAATGGGACAGAAGTTCATAAAGGAATGCATTTCAATACTTTTGACAATATAGAGTAAACTACCATGCAAACTTAAATCTTAAAGGGCAAATTTAGAACTTTAAATCTGGGCTTGTCCAGATGTGTCCTGGATTCTTATATATATATATATTTTTTTTTACACATAAAATTAACGAACTAACCTGGATGCTGTCGACAGCTGGCTCGATTGACACTTTAGTGCACACTAACATGACAGCACTGCCGGTTATATAGAGCTGCATGAGATGAAAAGTGGAATCCGTCAGGTTTCTTTAGGGCATCGCGGGGGTCTCCGCTGGGGCAGGACTCAGTTTTGGTGGGTTCAGCTCCATGGTGCAGAAAAAGTCCACCAGCTGAGCCGGCACTTCGGCCAACACGCTCTTCGCCAGCGCCTCACGGGGAGCCTAACGAGTGAAAACAGGAGATTTAGTTTTTAAAAAGTCAAAACAAAGAGCATACTGATTCATTTTGTTATTTAGAGGCAGGGCGAGAGAGTGTGACCAGAAAGATGCCATGCAGATGGTGGCAGCTGAAAAGAAGATTTATATTTATTTTTAATGATTTCATTACCAGTTACGTTTTAAATACTGTAGAATAAGAGGAGAGGCCTGTTAGCCACCACAAGCTAATTCCTTTTGTAGCATCAAAACCCCATTGCATAGAAAAAGCAATGGTGGTGCAATTTAATCTATCTCCGTTTCAGCATGAGCAAGAGTCAATGTTAGTAAATGTTAGAGGACAGCAGAGAGATCAAAATGAGGAAATCCGTCTCTCTAATGTTTCAAGCGTTTGCTTAGCGAGAAACTTTTCAGATACAAAGCTAACATTTGTTCTGACTAATCAGATCAAACCCTTGAAAACATGAAGCTTTATCAGGGTTTCACCAGCACAAATGTCAGACTTTCTAAGACCTTTGTAAGACCATTATGAATTAAATTTAAGTCCTGCGTTTCCACAGAAATGTATGGATTTCATCCAGCCAACTTAAAAATATAATGACAAACACAAAAAAGCTAGCTAGCCAACTGGTTTGGTGGGTTCAGATATTTAACCTAGCTAGTCCCTTAGCTAACTAACTTAGTTAGAAGGCAATTCATACATTTCTCCACGAAAGTATATGAATTTTGTCCAGCTAGCTTAAAAATATGTTAGCTAGCCAGCAAAAAAGCTAGCTAGCCAGCTAACCACAGTTTGGTGGGTTTAGATATTTAACCTTGCTAATTAGTTCATTAGCCAACTGAGTTAATTAGCTAGCAAGTTAGCTAACATACTTATGTTAGCAGTGAGTTACTGGTAACCTCTAGTGGCACGCTACGTAAATGTCTGACTAATATTGGTGTTGTTCTGTTGTGAAATTTAAACAAAACAAATAAATAAACTGCAAATTCTGCAATTGTTACGTCTTTTTTTTTATTGTAGGCTTTGTACTTTTTTAGCCAAATTACAGAGAGCCATTGTGAAAATTTGCAGCAACAATGCCTTTAATTTTTTATCCTCCCACAGAGGGCCAGATTTCTGATGATGTGACTCAACAATGAATTGTGAAATATTTAACTATGGCATATAAAATCCAAGGAAAATACATTGAGGCTTATTGTTCTAAAGTGCATAAACATTTTTATTAGGCTGGTAACTAAGTTCTGATAAAAGGTCAGTTCAGGTTCCTCTCTTCACATCAGTGCTAGTTGTCAAGAGATGAACTCGGAGTTGTCCATCTGTGATCAGATCAGCCAAAACAAATATTAAAAGCATTGCTGAACATGATTTGAGGCAGTTGTTTATAAAGGCATGACATGATGCATTACAGGTATGTGTACCCCTAAGACGGACTTGGATCTTGGGGAGGCTTCAGTTTGCGTAAACTGAAGAAGGAGGTTACTTGCTGAGGCAACTCGGCTAATACGCTTTGAGCAAGAGCCTGGCTGGGCGCCTGAAAGAAAGAGGAATAAACAACGTAAGCATAAGAACTAAGTGAGCTCTTTGCTGAGGGCCTTGGCCTCCATTGGTTTGAGGTATCAGACGCTGCGTAGGGACTTTGCTCTGCTATGACACGACTCCCATTTTGAGTGAAAATTTAAAAAAAAAAAGACCAAGTGAAATGTATGCAAATTTTATAGCAATGAGTTAGCTCGGAGAAATGAAGCTGAATCAGCTGAAATCACAGCAAACGCCGCTTCCTATTCCATCTCCTACAAAGCAGAGAGAAACGGAAAGAAGTTTGGTGAACTGGACTTGGCGAACTCACGTTCTGAAAATCCCTGAAGGGGACAAACTGGACGATGTCCCTCATGGAGGCCTCGCCGGCCACAGAACGCAGGCGGCCGTCGTCTCCGTCCAGGAACTCCATGGCGCTGAAGTCCGCCGCTCCCACGCCGACGATGATGATGGACATGGGCAGCCGCGAGGCGTTGACGATGGCGTTGCGCGTCTGATCCATGTCGGTGATGACTCCGTCGGTGATGATCAGCAGGACGAAGTATTGCTGCAGGAGGAGAACAAGCCAGTAATCTAATAGCATCATAAACAGAGAAACAAAGAAACAGTCCGCTATGATACGGGTATGTTGCTATAGATACAGCCGTTCACTGGAAATATTAAACAGGAAACTGGCTCGTAAACACAGAGGAAGTGCAGAGAGAGGGAAATGAAGAATACATGCAAATGCAAATTTTTGAACAAGTTCACACACTCATCATGGACATGAATGTCACATTAGTCTAAAGATTCCCATGATTTATGGATTTAGTTCATTTTTTAAACTTCAGCTATGAAAAAAAGCAATTTATTCTGACTGATGAGACCAGTCAGACTGTATGTATCATTTTGTAAAACGATACATACAAAATGATACATTTTGTACATATAAAGTGATACATAAGTGATACATACAGTCTGATTAGTTAACACCCACATACATACGTTCTATCTGTATATATGGATGATAAATTGTCCCAGAAAGCACTGCAATAAACAATATTCATGTTTTGTCATAATCTTCAATTAATATTTTCATAATGGCCCGTTTGCCCTCTCCAAGACTAATGAACTTTAATTTCCACACTGGAGCTGGAAGACATTTTACATATGAAAATAAACCAATAAACTAAATGGATTTAAAAGAGCACACATAATAAAAATCATAAATAAAATTGATTATGAAGTCTCTGTAAACAAAATTGTCCTTCGAAAAACGTTAGTCATTCGAATGCAATCAATAGATTAATTGTTTATTTGCTTACTGCGATGGACTTAACTTAGACTAACATTTGGTTAAATGTTGTCTGGGTTGCAACATTTTGTAGTCATACAAAAGGAACTGATATAGATCTTTTAAACTGTTTTCCTAGTATGCACCAAGTTTTTAAGTGTGCGCACAACTACAAGTACGTATGAAAACCAGTTTTGATGTGTGACTGTGATCGCTGTGATATTATAACACCCAGAAACATTCCAGCTGTTTATTGGAGGTGAAGTTAAAGAACCTACAGTCCGTCTTCTGATTCTGCCACCTCTAGTAAAAGACAAAAAGTTTTTGCGTTAGAATGAGGTGGGTTTTTTTTGCTTCGCGCGAGTCACGTGATCAATAACCGGAGGTTACAACTGGTGGAAAAGACGGGGAAAAAAAGACGTCATGAAGTGGTAGGAGGATCATTTTTTGACAACTTATTGCGTGTGCAAAGTTATTCAAACGTGATTTTAATTGCGTTTCTTACTGAACGAAAAGTGTTTTTCCGACATTGGTGGAATATCGACAAACTTTCGCGCACATTTGTAATGGAAATTTGGCTACTGGTGTACAGTTACGTCACCCTGAAAAATACCATACAAAAACATCTTAATAAGCTCAAAATTATGGCATCCACATCCATGACGATTCGATACGTCATGTTGACAGAACTGCAAATGAATCCTCAAAAGTATAGATAAATTAAAAAGCTTTTCTTTTTACACGTGTTTTTGCTACTGCTTAGTATTTATTATTTATCAAATGTCTGGTAATCATATATAGATTTTGACCTGTCATTTTGATGTTTTATCACTTTGTTTCTGTTGCCTTGACAACAGTGGTGAATCCACTGGGTACACGGCTTCACGTTTCATAGTTCCCATGTTGGGAAATCTTTGCAGACACAAAACGTCAACCTTTACCAAATAAAGAAATCAGGACACTATGAATACTCACGGATGCAGTGGTCTGTTGGATGGCTTGTTTAGCAAAACAGGCCACATGATTGATGATAGGGGAGAAGTTGGTGGGGCCGTAGAGTTTGACCTGAGGGAGACACGCCCTGTAGGCCTGCACCACCCCTTCTACACCTGCACCACGACAGCAGATCACACCAGCGTCAGTACAACAAAAACTGACACCTCCAGTAGCAGCTGCGGTTCAGAGATAAGCTAACACACCTGCACAAAAAGGATTGGAGGGGTTGAAGTTGAGAGGAAACTCGTGGGAAACCTGTAAAAGGAGATCATGTGTTTCAAACCTTCGGTCATTCGGTTCAGGCGTTTTGGAGGAACCGGTAGTGTCATGTCGCAACATGAGCTTTACCTGCCACGTGGGTGGAATCTGGGCTCCGAAGCCAAACGCCGGGAACATTTTATCGCTGAGAAAAGAGACAAATCGAACTGGTGAAACGGGTATCAAAAAAAAAAAAAAAAAAAAAAAGTTAAAAAAACATGTTCTCGCTGAAATTCCTTCACGTAACTTGCACAACGCCACAGCTGCTGATGTAATGCAGTAAGAGCAATGGAAAATGTTTCTAATTAAAATAAATGAAAACATGTCTCTACCTGTCGTAGTCCTGAATGACGTTCCCCACAGACCAGATAGCAGAGAGGTACTCGTTGACGCCCTGAGGGCTGATGTAGTGCAGGGACTGAGGAGACCTGGGATCCCCGTTGGAGCCGGTGAAGTCCACAGCCACCTGTTGGGCCAACATGGATGCATAAAAACAGCAGAACTCCAGTTGCAGTCAGAAACTACACTTATATAGTGTCACATTGATTTGAAGCTTTTAATGATTGTGAGGCTGAAATGATAAAACACACAAAACTTTCATAAATCTTTTAAATGAGAAACTGCCTGCACAGGTTCAGGCTTTCTGCAGGTTTCACATCAGGCGCACATGGTTGTAAAACAAAACTAAACTACAAAAAATAAAAATGAAACCAGAGCTAAAGACAATTTGTTGCTATGGTTACACATCATACCACCCTGTCTGGAAGTCAACTAGTAAGAACAAGAGTAAGAACAGCTGCATCGCATCAAAATTATACAAACGTGCAATTCCTCAACTAAAAAAAACAAAAGAAATATGAACGAAAGTCTACAAAAACATGTCCAACATGCTGCTATAATTGGAGAGTTAATTCGCTTTAACTATTCCTTAACAACTTGTGACTCTTTTTCTTTATTAAAATTGTAACAGGGCATTTTATCACTACGTTTTTATCAGGAATGGTAATTTAGCTTTTGTGCCTGACCGCTTAATACGGAGAAGACTCATGTTAACCTGCTTAGTTTATTCCCGTTTCAATATTTGCTTTGGAATTGTTGTCATGGTTGAACACTCTTTTGTGTCTAATTTTTAGCCATCTGACTCAGACTCTCCCCTTAAGATGAAGTAACCAATCATTAACTGGAAGCTGATGGAACAGCAGTGACATTGTACAATGAAAAAATGCAATGAAAATAAAGCTCTTCAGTTGTTTCATCCTAATTAAAGTGTCCAAAATGTTTTGATGTTTTTAATCTGTGACTTGTCACGTTATTCGTTGAAGTTGTTAGTGTGTGCACAGGAAGTGGTTACAGTGGTGCAGTGAATAAAAAAAGAGACACCTGACCTCAGTCTCCCTATGTGTTCACATACTGATGTTGACTTTGCGGTTCCAACAGTTTCACCAAAGAGACTCTTTAACCCGTCTTTGCCATCACTGTCACTGGTGCAAAATACAACATATAATAAATCAACCCATTCTCACTCCCTACTCGTCATATATTGGCGCAGGGGAAGGTCTGTCGGCGTCGCATGTTGACGCGTGGGGTACCCCTTTTGCGTCAATATGTGACGCGAGGGGTTTTACCCTATGCCTTACCGTAATTTTTGCCCTAAACCTAACTAAATCGTTGGGTTTTGAAGGTTCGGCAGCGGTTACGAGAACCCTTCGAGTCAATAATCCACGTAAAACATGTGACCTTCCCAAGCTGTCAACATGTGACGCTGAAGGAACCTGCCCAAGTCGTCACATATTGACGCGAAGGGTACGCCCTTCGCGTCAATATGTGACGCACGGTCAGAAATCGTAGTGAGAATGTGTTGAATAAAAAAAACAAAAAAACAATGCTTAGCCTGGTGGGGGCGCAAGTAAAGCCTGGTGGCCCGCCAGACTTATAAAACACTGGGAAACCACACAGAGCTGTACCAGAGACTCGTTGGTACCAAAAAAGTGCCACTTTGCATCATTTTGATCCACAATAGATGCAAAGTAATTTCTTTTCGATCATATCAGCTGGGAAAAGAACAGATCAATAGTACCATTGAAAGCCTAAAATGAATCAGACGACAATTTTGATTGAAGCTAAAACTCACAGTGAAGTTGATCTGACAGCCTCCCATTATATAATCCAGGAACGTATACTCCTTTACGACCTGCAGAGGAAAGAATCTGTCATGCAGAAATCTGAACATTGCCTGCATTCAGACAAACGGCCCAGAAACTAAGCAGATACCTCACAATGCTTCACGCTCACAACACCAGAGTTCTTGTAGCCTTTCTTCTTCTGCTTCTTTTTGCTGTTGATACACTCAAACTCAGCCTGTGGAACAAGACGAAGCTGGTGAATTTATCACAAGAGAGCAATGGAGGAAAATTCATACTTAAGGAAAACAATATCTGGAGATTTTCATAACAATGAAGGATACTATGATCAAATGAAATGAACAAGACTGATTTCTTTTGAGAAGGCTTTTGAGAACAGACTTTGGGTGGATCTGCCGCCACCTGATTTTCCTTTCATTGGTGCTTTCAATTACAGCCGTCAGACTTGTTCCACAACAAGCAGCGACAATCTAATCCATCACGATGGTATTTCAGAACAATATGATTAGATAAAATGGGAGCAAAAGGCATGGAGGTCAAAGAGATGCTTTATGTGTTGGTTGCTGCGACGTTCACATGAGACTCGCTCGCACACGCGGTCATACCGGAGACGTCCGAGACGCTTCCTGGAGCCGCTTCATCGTGGTTTCAAAGGAACCAATGAGATCGTGAGAGCCGTCGTCGTCGTGGTCGTAGCACTCCACCTGGGAAATGAATTTTAGAGATAGAAAGATGTGATTATGAGAAACTGGAGCAAGACCACGTTACTTTCTACCCCATAAATGTGACTTTTTAAAGTTGAAATGATAACTTCCCATATCATATTTATGACTTTCTGTTCCATAATTCTGACCTTAAAAGTCAAAATTCTGACTTTTTATCTCAAAATTATGACTTTGAAAGTCAAACATTTTGTGTTGGTCTGTCACACAAAATCTTAACACATCAGAGTTTGTGGTTGAAACATGACAAAATGTGAACACTTTCGCAAGGTGGTGCATTTGTTCCCAATGCAGCCCCCATAAAACCAGCCAGGTCACAAGACTACAACTAAAATTGGCAGCAGCATTGACACAAAGTGATAAGTCATAGCAAAAACCTGACCAATTCTCAAACCAGGTTGCTTTCGTTAAGGTCTCTGTGGAAATGTGTGATTTGTTGTTGGGTGAGGTGGCTCTCAGAAGGCGAAACACACAGATGAAACAAAGGTGCAAGAATAAAAATGACTCTTAGAAACCGGACATGAAGGCAGTAAAAACAGGCAAAGTTGTGTTTCACACAAATGCCTCCATCAACTTGATTGATGACACAAAGTCAGGAAGAACTTTGTGTTCTTCCTGACACACTTGTGTTCTTCCAGTGTACTACACTGGAAGAACACAAGTGTGTTCACACTGTAAAAGTGAGAGTGTACTTCGTTCACTCTCACACCTCAGCCAGTACGTAATAAGAAAGATGAGGAAAGACAAACTGCCGTGGCACACAAAATAACTCACTTGTCCCACAAACAGCCTCCTTCCTGAAACGCTCGCTTCAGAGGTCAAAGAAATACACAATATCAAGCTAACAAGCGCTAACATCTTTGCATGTTCTGAAGGAAAAAAAAAAGAATGTGACTGCGGGCGAAGACAAGATTTATTCCAAGTTTAGAGGATGAAAACCACATTTACTTTAATTGGTTTCTCCACGTCTCCCCCACACAGAGACTGCAGGGGAACTCGAAACGGCCTCCACGTCGGGTTCAGGTTGTTCTTCACCACCTGAAAACAAAGTTCACGGAAATCACACAAATGCAGACTTGTACGCCCACAAAGTTGACCTCCAGTGATATTTAACAGTTTGGCTTTACCATATTTAGATCATATTGCTCTAAATCACAACAGCAGCTGATGAAGCGCGGCGGCCCTGATGGTCACCAAAGGTTTTTGCCGCGCAAACAGTTGGAACTGACCGAGCAGCCAGACGGAGAAGTGGAAACGAAAGCTGCGTTTGTTGGGTTATGTTTTTTAAAGCAAGGTATGACGTCTCCATTTAAATTCACATGTAGACGCAGTTTTGTTGCCCTCAAGCAAACACTTAATTCATTAAATCAACGGATAACGGGGGCGCTCGAACCAGCATGCAACATTATGAAAGGCTTATGGCGTAACAGTCACAGCGCAAGTGGTTCCTCTTTCCATTCAGATGGTAAAAAGTGAAAATCAAACAATGACTCAGATCCTCAGGGCTTAGGTATTTGAGATTCCCAAGCTGCATTTTCTTTAGAATATTTTAGATATGCTCAATAAGTGGACTGTCCACAAATAATTTAGTCGCATTCCACAGAAACATCTGAGAAAGTAGGTGAATCCGTGACTACTTTCCAGTATGACAATACTCCTTAGCTATTTTTATGTCAGAAATTGAACTGCATTCATATTATTCTAGGTTTTACAGCTTTCAGACTTAATACCAACCTGAAAATGGAGCAGTAGCAACAATGATAGACATCTCTGTTGTAACTTAACATACAATAATGGGCTATAAAGCTATAAAGCACGCCAACCATCAAAAAACTCAAGGAAGAAAAGAAGTTCTTTTATACAACCAGAAGCCGTACAGACGGTGTTACCTCTGTCCTGTGAGCCAGCTGCCATCCGGTTTCTGTCTGCTTGTATAACTCCAAATAAGGATCAGACTTCCCAAAGAAATCCTACAGGAGGCAATAAACGGCAGACCAATAAAATGCAACCAAATGTTGAGAAATTAAAAGCTTGTAGCACAAACAGAAATGCCCTTACCTTGTTATCCAGCTTTCTTGCCTCCATCTCAAAAAACGCCGCCCGATTATCTTTTATTTCCTCCGCACTGATCTACAACACAAAATGTAGATGCATTAAACAGAGGAGTTCAAAACAGAAAACGTTCTTCCTGCTGCCTTTGCTGAACCTTACAGTGATGGTTCCCTTCCCAGCTGGCTTCTTGTTCTTCAGCACCAGCGGCCGGGTCAGTTTCCGACTGGACACAACCTAGGTGTGAGGCAAAGGGGGGGGGGAGAAGATGAATCAAAAGATTCAGTCGGCAGAACAGATGACGAGTAAAACACGGCAGCAGTGGGGCCCACTGGGCAAATGACATCCATAACAGCATGGATGAGTGAACATCGGAGACAAGAGTCTTATTTGCAATGGTTTACCAGAGACAAAATAGCAGCGATTCCTGCAAAACTTGTTTTGTTTCAGAAAAGGTAACCTCACCTGCCCCAGGGTGCACTCCAGCTCCCCCAGAAAGTCGTCATCGTTCAAATCAACCGTCTTGTTATCGATGTCGTAAATCCCAAACTTCAGCTTCTGGACCATTTCGAAGTAGTAGTCGACGACAAACTTCTTGGCAAACTTCGGACTGAGGCAATTCTGAACTTTCTCTGTGCGTCCAATCTGTCGGGAAAGACGGGAGAGAAGCGTTCCAAATGTTAACAAGCCCGTAAAGAGCATATGTTGACCCATAAGTCGGGGTCTTAAAGATTAATGCAACACTGATACTAGCGTTGATGAGATTGAACACACATGGAGACGCTGCGGGAAGAAAGGTTCCATAAAAGTCAATGAATTGTTCATTTATTGACAGTTATGGAACCACTTCAACTTATTAACCAGCAATAAGTTGAAGTGGTCATCTTTATAGATATAAGAGACTAAAGTGTGTGCATTCATTTTAATCAGATTGAGGTCCGGATTTTGGGTCAATTCAAATGCCTCTTGTGACCTCATCGGCCTAAATACTGTGTGACAATAGCTGGTTTTGTTTCTTCTGTGCACTTTTTGGTAACTTTGCAGATGAAGTCCACACTTCAACATCAAGCTGTGTTTTTAGTATCAGTGTACATTTGTTAGTGATTAAAAAAAACACCACCACAGCACTACATTTTGACTTGAAATCCTATAGAAGCAGTGGAGTGTATTGCATCACGAAGGCTTTCTTTTCCCCTGCACTATAACTAAAAGTAGCAATATTCAACATACTTATACTGAACTTCAAATCAAAAACAGTTTATGCTGTTCATGTTACTGACCTCATACCACTGGGAGTCAGAGTTGCACGTCAAAAGGACACACAAGGGGTCCGACTTGGAGCCGAAGTCGCTGTCTATGAGGTTCTCACAGGACACGGTGAGCTCCACCTTGGTTACACACTGGGCAGCCATGTTCCTGCTTACAAGAGGCAGAAACCATGCAGAAAACAACGTCGAGAACTATTTAGCCAACAAAAAATATTGAAGGAAAACGAGGGGATTTTTTGGTTGTATAGACAATACTTTGTCTTTCAGCGCAACTTCGGGTGTCATCCCTGTAAATGGGGAACACACCCAGTCCGTTACACCCACCACACTAACCCACTACAGATAATACTGGGAGCTAACGCTGCTACAGCGACCGTAGCAATAAACACTCCGGCTTGCTGCGTAAGTTTTTTAAAAAAATGGTAAATAGTTTTTGACGTACGCTTCGTAGTAGCGCAGCCGCTAATGATAACAGACATAAAGTAAAAAGTTAATGCGTGCGTAAAAAAAAAAAAGAAAAACGTAATACCGCTTACTTAAGCTAACAGCCAAACAAGACATAAAATTAATAACATCTGACTTAGTTAGCTGGGTTACCACGTCGACTTCCGCATAGTTAGGAGAAAAATTAAATCCAAGCTTACCCTCGGAAACAACTTCCACGATAAATGATAATTCAGTTAATCTTAATCTGGCCCTTCTGCCTTGTCGCTTGCAGCAGAGTAATTATTTCCCCCGGTTTAGCAGAAGCTACGCCCAGCTATGGCCCAATAGTCGGGTTTCTTTCTGTAGATGAGCAGCGTGGTTTCCTGTAGGGAGCCCGGGGAGGCGGAGCAGCTGCTGCCGTCAAAGTCAATGGTTATCAATAGAGCTCAGTCTGTTCATTTCCCACATACTTTCCATGGCCAGAGGCGTGGCTACTCTGGAGTTCACACTGGATTTTTATCTTGGTAGCGTTATCAGTAAAAGCAGGGGAAACAATCACGCTTTTTTATGTTCGAGAGTAATATTCTCCTAATGTTTTTTTTCTTTTAAACCAGGAAAATACTCATTAAAGTTAAGACAGGTATTCATTCCCTTTGGACTGCGTCATGTTTTGTCACATTAGAAGTTTCCATGTCACGTCATGGAAAAACTGCTCTGGTCCAGCGACATCGAAATCTAATGTTCTGACCAACGTGGTTCCCGGAACGCGTCATCCCCACTGTGAAGCAAGGTGTTGGTAGAATAATGCTGTGGGAATATCTTTCCTCAGCAGCTCAGATTTCTGAGTTTCAATTCAAAGCATATCCAAAGGGTGCTGACCTGTAGGAGTTTGAATACAAATGTACCCAAAACTTTAAAGAATTTTTTAAAAAAGTAACATCTTCCTCTTATAAGTAAGCAACTAAGGCAGTTTGTATTATTCAGTCAAAAAAAAAAAATCCCATTAAAATGAATTGATCTTTGTAGTTATAAAGGGACCAAATGTGAAAACAAAAGAAAAATATCTACAGCCTCCAATTCTTTATAAACATTCAGAGAGAATAAGTTCTTGGTCTTCAGGTCATTCTGCAAACTACTCCAGGCATGATGTCGGCGTACTTAGTTGCCATTTTTCAAACTGAATTCAGATTTGAAAGGGCAAAAATGAATGTGAACATTTAATGCTTTATTTTCCTACCTTTTGTCATGTAAGACTATCCTCATGCAATAAAAGATTAGTTTATTTTTAGACCGTTTTCACAATTTCCCAAGGAGAACCAATTGCACGAACAAACCAGACACAAACAAACTCTTCAAAATTATGTTTTTTTTATTTAACCTGTAAAATGCTCAGCTTTTTTTTGTTGGTATTTTAACAAATGTAAAAAGAACAGAAAAACAGACATCCAGCGAGCTAAATCTATTAGTATTTACTTGTAGTATAGGAGTGTTTTATTGTTTTCTTGAGGTATGAATTGTAAGGCCATCAGAAAATTGACTATGGATGTTAATATAGAACATCTAAACTTTCTACATAAATGCCATTATGTATCTGAATCACTGTAAGCCCTTCTTATATACCAATTGTTAAATATTTGGTTAAACATCATAATAAGTCAGTAATTATTTGATCATCTTGATTTTATAGACTTAATTTTGCATAAAAACAGAACAAAAACAAAATACAGGCAGAATCAACACATATAACAAAGACATATGGCAAGGCAACACATGAGTCAAAAATGAATTTTTACATATGCTAAATAAAATGTACATACAGGGATAGTTGGACACTTAAGACAAAGTGAACGTCTTCTATTATGTGCATATGTTTAGTATATAAAACATTTCCTCTATTAGGTCTCCCTGATTATGCTAATAAAGAACCAGTCCACTCGCGAAGAAGCACCAAGTGATCAGTCAAATTAAGCATAAATTTGATTCAGTATAAATCATTATTAATAGTGACATAAAGCTGATCCATTCTGTAAACATTTGACAAGCTTTCGCTTTGAATCCTAAAACCTATTTACATTTTCTGGGACCAGCATAACATATAAAGACCCACAAGGAAGAAACTGCAGTAAAATGGGGATCAAGGAGAAAACCAAGTTTATATCATCGGACTTCAGAACTGACAGACTGAGGAGATGGCTGATATTAGCTGCCTCATTCTTGAAGAAAATATGAATTTATTCAAAACATTTCACCCATCAACCGAATCATCTAAAACTGGTAGCCCTTTTTAGATGTAGGTCATGCCACCCTGTGTGGTGAGCCATATGACTCAGATCGAAAACCACGACTGCTTTTTATTGTTTTGCAGTGGTCTGCTTTATGTTGTTCTTTAGGTTGGAAAATTAAATTGTTGTTTTATAGAGAGAGAGAGAGAAACCACAAATAAACACTTTATTTATAGGGTTACAAACCTAATGTTGTAGTCATTAACCAAAGTATAAACAAGCATTTTTTTACTCAATTTATTTGGTGTTTTTTCTTTAGTTAAACTAAAATAATTTAACACATCTTATGAGAAAATAAAGTCTGTAAGTATTTCTGTGCTGGTTTCTCTGTAGTAACGCCACCTTCAGTTTACTGCAGAGGTGTGACCAAGTCACTGTGTTGCAAGTCTCAAGTAAGTCTCAAGTCTTTGTCCTCAAGTCAGAGTCAAGTCTCAAGTAAAGACAGGCAAAAGTCGAGTCAAGTCTCAAGTCAGGAACCTTTAATTTCAAGTCATTTCGAGTCGTTTTTATTTTATTTCATTTTTATAATTTGCAATTATACAAAAAATTCAAATAATAGACCATTTGTTCGTTTTAAAATATGTATTTATCTCAAATGATAGAACATGTGTAGCTGAACACAAAGTATAAAAAACATTTTTAAATTGGACCACTTTATTGCCCAGTTCTGTTAAACTTGATATTCAATAAAAAAAGACGAAAATGCTGACATTTCCACAGCACAATACAAAGAACCATAACAGCAGTTTTTTCCTCTTTTCTCTGACCTGTCAAAACAATATATTGTCAATATAATTTCCCAACGTAGATGTCTTCAAATACACCAACCATCCTTAGATGATACTAGACCCGGCTCATCATCATAATTGGACAGAGAGACTCTGTTCCCTGTGTTCAGGTCCAGAATCTGCTTTCTGTTGCGGAGCCCCGCTCACTATCCACCGGCTTCCTGAGCTAACACGGTGCACATTATTTGTGGAGGCATTTGAAGGACCGGATTTATGGTAAATAATCACCAATTTAACCCGGAGTACACATGCTAACACGAAGTTAGCTAAAGTCAGCTATCTTACAGCAAAAGAAAAGTGCCACCTACCGATCTTTGTGAAGCTTCAAATGCCGGACAAAGTTGGACGTCGTGGCATCTCCATCCGATATTCTCTTCTTGCATGTTTTACAAGTTGCAGTTCGTTTTTTAGTCGAAAGTTCATAACCTACGTAGCCAAAAGAAATTACTCGCGGAAGCATATTCGAGCGGTTATTTCGTATTTCGTTCCTGAGCTCTGTAGCTTTGCCGCGTTTTTTTAAACGTCCAAATCCTGTTAATTTGATTGGTTGTGCTGCAGCTACGTACACATACATACATAAGGAGAGAGGAAAAACATAGTGACGGTCTGCGCATATTGATACGGAATGAGTGACATTAATTAATGATGCCACTTTATAAATAATGTGTTTTAAATTTTAAGACTTTGAGTAAAAAATATCAAGTCTTTTCAAGTAAACAGCTTCAAGTCGAGTCAAGTCCCAAGTCAATGGCATGAAAGTCAAAGTCAAGTCCGAGTCTTTGAGCATTTTTTCAAGTCAAGTCTCAAGTCGTGATTTTAACGACTCGAGTCTGACTCGAGTCCAAGTCATGTGACTCGAGTCCCCACCTCTGGTTTACTGTGTGTGCTACTCTGAGGTGAGATGAGATACTGTTTGCTTCCTCATACAGCAAAACTGTCTTTAATAGTTTCTGAAGGGCTAATTTGATTTAACGGACTCTAACCATGGCAAAGGAGACACAGCGGAAGAAAGATATGCAGTGATGCACCTCTACTGTGACACAGGCAGAACAGGGCTGTAAATGAGGTTAAAGGACAGTGCAGGAGTACTGTAAGACTGTGTCAGCAAATATGCGTAATGCCATAAAATGTCTCGTTTAACAAGGCTAAGACTGGTATATGTGAGTATTATATAAAACTGCGGCAAAGTGTTAACATACCGTAACATGTCCATCCCTCGGCATAAGCCATGTTAGGTCAGGTTCAAAATACTGACGCGCCTTAAAGAGGCTTCAGAGTTGAACAGGACTCGTCTTTTTTAGGAGGAAGTTTGGTTCTCAGCATGCATCACTAGGGGGCGCCGATGCCAGGGGGTCAGAGGGAGGATCGTTGCTGTGAGGTGGGCTCAGTTTCATGGTTTTGAAGAAGCCCGCCACCTGGCCCGGCACTTCTGCCAGGACGGACTGAGCAAGAGCTTCCTGAGGACCCTGGAGAAAGGAGAAACAGGGAGGGTAACCATGGAGGATGGACAAATACGTAGGCTTGATATACGCAATGTGGGAAAAAAAGCAAAAGAAAAAGCAGCTAAAGAAAGGCTAGAGTTAGCATTGCCATGCATAAAGTTGAAACCAGGTATTTACATAGAATGCAAAAAAAGAAGATTCACTGACATTATAACCATAATACGGCTTTCACAATTTTGTTAAAAACCATATTATCTTATGTAAAATACTGAGTTTAGCACCGGAATGAAAATTTGGGCCGATATAAATTTCTGATGTTATGGTGGACAACCAATATCATGCAGAATTATTTTTCCAGACACTTTTGACGCAGTGTGAAAGTGAACCCAACACCTAAACTGTTACTCTGCTTTAGTGAAACATCCCATAATCCTGTGCTGTATCACATGATCAAACCCCCTCCCATCCTGAAACACAAATGGCAACAAGGTGGAGAAAAACATCGGTTGTTAATCAAACAATCAGCCCAGTCTTACTAATCGGACCGATACCTATAAGTTAAAAAATTACTAACATCGCCCGACATCGATCTTTATGCCAATATATTGTGCATCTCTAATTGAATTTTTAAAAAGTAATAGAAAGAAACAAACAATTATGGTAACCCTCACCCACCTAAAATAACAAAACATGTCTGACTTAAGTGAGAACAAAATGATTTGTGTCTTTTTCTACACTGTATGAAAACATCTGGTTACAACTAAATGAAGCTTCACAGAGATCCAAAACTTGATAATGACTAGGTAGCTAATTTTGCAAATACTATTGTAAACAGACAGAACATTATATAACAGACAGAACATGATTGGATTTTCTGGGTTGGATCAAAAGTTGGGAAAGGACACATTACTACAACGTGCAAGCGCGTCGCTGTGGACAAAATGCAGAGGAGAGAGGAGGAAAACAAGTTGGGAAAACAGGATAGGATAGTCGTACATGTCTAGGAAGGACAGGGATCGCTGGGGGGCTTCAGGTCAAATAAATTGAAGAAGGAGGCCACTTGGTCAGGCAATTCTGCCAGTACGCTTTGTGCGAGTGCTGCAGTGCCTGCCTGAAATTAGATGTGCGACACTTAAAACATCGTCCGCGGTGGAACACGTCTGCATGGTGGGGCGCGCCAGAGCTTACGTTTTGGAACTGCCTGAACGGCACGAACTGCACGATGTCCCTCATGGCGGCCTCGCCCGTGGCCGAGCGCAGGACTCCGTCGTCTCCGTCCAGGAACTCCATGGCACTGAA